>NC_055992.1:3954896-5329017 GCF_018446385.1 Zingiber officinale
GCCTTGCTTTGAAGGTTTCTACCTTCCCGTCTGTCCCTCTTTTCCTTTTGTAGATCCACTTGCATCCAACGGCTTTTACACCATCAGGTGGTTCTAGAAGCTTCCAGACTTTATTAGAATACATAGATTCTATTTCTGAATTCATTGTCTTTTGCCAAGATACTACATCTATATCTTGGAGTGCTTCGTCATATATCCGGGGATCAGGTTCATATTTACCCGGGATTAAGTCCGAAGACTCTCCCAAAAACATGAATCTCTCAGGTTGTCTTACAACCCTCCCACTAAGACGAGACACTGTTTCTGGTTGTGTATCATGTGTGACATGTGTTGCAATTTCATGTGGTACTTCATCTTGTACTGTTGGTATTAAAGTAGACGTGTCCTCTCTTATTTCTTCTAGAACTATTTCACTCATGGACTTATGGTTCATTACATAATCTTCTTCTAAAAATCGAGCATTGGTGCTAACAATGATCTTCTGATTTTTAGGATTATAAAACAAACCACCTTTCATTCCCTTAGGATATCCCACAAACAGAAAAACTTCTGTACGTGATTCCAACTTGTCAGTATCTCCCTTCAGCATATGTGCTGGACTACCCCATATCCGGATATGATTCAGACTAGGCTTACACCCATTCGATAATTCCATAGGAGTAGAAGGAACTATTTTAGAAGGTACCATATTCAGGATGTATAATGCTATTTCTAAAGCATATCCCCAAAACGAATTTGGTAATTCTGAATAACTCATCATTGATCTAACCATTTCCATAAGAGTCCTATTTCTACGTTCTGCCACACCATTCTATTGGGGTGTACCAGGTGCAGACAATTGAGATTGAATCCCGACTTCTGATAAGTAATTCCTAAACTCTCCAAAGAGGTATTCGCCACCACGGTCAGATCGTAGTGTCTTGATACTTTTACCAAGACATTTCTCCACATCAGCCCTATATTCTTTGAACTTGTCAAAGCATTCAAACTTGTGGTGCATCAGGTAAATGTATCTGTATCTTGAATAATCGTCTATAAAGGAGACGAAGTATTCATAACCACCTCTTGCCTGGATAGACATAAGACCACACAAATCAGAATGAACCAGTTCTAACGCATCTTTGGCTCTATACCCCTTGTCCTTAAAAGGTCTCTTGGTCATTTTACCTTTCAAGCAGGATTCACATGTTGGAAAGTTTTGCAACTCTAATGGTGTAACACCCCAAATTTCATGATTTAGAGTTCTAAAAGACCTTATTAAAATCTAGAAATGTTTTAGAAAAATTCTAGAGATTTTTAGGAATTTATAGAGTATTTTTATGCAATTTTTGGAGTTCGTTTGGTATTTTTACCAAGAGGAAGAAGTAAAAAAAAAAAAAAGAAGAAGAAAGAAAAATGTTGAAGTTGGGTTTTGAACCCAAGACCTCGGGCTTGACCCGAGTCTTAACATAAGTCAGCCAACCAACTGAGCTAAACAAGTTTTGTTTATAATATATGAGATAAGATGTATATGATGTAGAAAATGGTAATGGAGAATAATAGCAAGGAAAATAAGTTGAAGAAGCTGGGTTTCGAACCGAGCTCCTCGGCCCAAGCAAAACTCGGCACGACCAACCGTGCCATGCTCAATTTGTTAATTAGGTGTGAGAACAAATTTATATAAGGTATAGTTAGGAACATTGAAAATAAATCGAAACGAAAAGTGCGCGGCTGAGGATTCGAAACCGCAACCCTTGACTTGGTCAAAACCGTAGCCAACCAACTCTTCCGCGAGAATTTCGTGATTAGGTAAGGAGCGAAATAGTCTTAAGCCATAAACTTTAGGTTATAAAAGAGGGATAAGTTAGGGATTAATTATCCCGTGACCGAAACCTTTCTCTCCCCTTCTCTCGAGTTCGACGGTGCGACTCTTCCCGGCGAAAACACAGCCGAGCTTTAGGGCGTTTCCGATGGCCGGCCAAGGTTCTCCGAGGGGTTTCTCCATCTCCTTAAGCTCTTCTCGACGAGGAGGAGTCGGGAGCACGAAGAAGAGTCGGGATTTCGAGCTCGCCGAAAGCCCTAGATGCCTCCTTCTCGGTTGTAAGTCCAAGAAACCCAAGGTAAGTTGCTACTCACCTGCAGTAGGATAGTTCCGGATTCGTATTCCTTCTTGTTTCCGAATTTTCTGCGAAGATTGGGAATTCATGTTTGCTGCCATGAAACCAAAAGTTAGTTATTTAGATTTGGAGAAGAGTAAATGGTTTAGTTTTGAATAGTTTTGGTAGGTTATATATATATTGATTGTTGAGTTGTGATTTTCTTGCTTGAGTTGTTAAAGATGATCACTGCAATTCAGGATTTCTGCAGATTTCAGCTTGGTAATAGGGGGTTGATTCGATGTTGTCACTAGATGGATTTATTTCAGTAGAGAGGTATAGATAAGTTGTTGATGATATGAATACAGTTATAAGAAAGATATATAGATTATGAGAAAGAGAATGACTAATGTAGTAGTTAGCGAAATGAGATTGATTGAGAAGGAGAGATGTGTAAGTTGAGATCATGCGCTTTGTAGTTTGATGTAGTAGTATTCAGTACGAAAAATATATAAGATAATAAAAGTAGACGAAAAGATTTAAGCTATAAATAGAAGTTTTGTTAAATCTTCACTTTTAATGACACATCGTAAGATAAAATCTTGAGGTGAGCAAGAAATACAGATTTATAAAGATGAGTTATTAATAGAGAATTATATAGATGAAAGTGCAAGACTAGTAGATGTCATAGAAGGAAGAATATCTATGTGTGGAAGCAGTAAAGAAAAAAGTAACATGTATTAAGACTAAAGATGATTGAATCAATTTGGAAGTTTTAATGAAGTTTAGATCTTCTAAATATGCAGATTTAATAAGTATATAGTGCAGATTTTTGTAAGTTTATAGTGCAGATTTCATAAGTATATAGTGCAGATTTTTGTAAGTTTATAGTGTAGATTTCATAAGTATATAGTGCAGATTTTTGTAAGCTTATAGTGCAGATTTTGTAAGTTTAAAGTGCAGATTTTGTAAGCTTATAGAATGCAGAATTTTAAGTAGTATAGTATGCAGAATTTTGATAAGCATTATAATACAGATTTTTGTTAAGCTTAATATGCAGATTTCTGTTTAAGCTTGTATGCAGATTTTTGTTTAAACGTTTCGGTATTAGAATTTGTTTAAACATTATAGTTTTGTAAGAAGCATTCTTTTATAAGAAAAGTATAAGAAAGATAAATAAAAGAAAGAAAAAGGCCAAGGCCTTAAGTAGATCCCAAAGTCAAGACTTTAGGGATTTTGGCACACAAGGTGCTAAAGAAAATGCCGAGGCATTATATAGAAGTATTAAAAGATAACAAGTATTTTACTTTTATCAGTGGCACTGTGTTGGACTCTCTGTCCTTGGGTTGGGCTCCCATAGTCGTCCCTAGGTTTAGATAACCTAGTAGTAACGGCTCGGCCGACGGTCGACGGTCGACGACCATAGGGTCGCCAAATGGGCCGCCAAATGGGCCGCCGAATGGGTCGAGTCGTTACAAAAGTAAAAGCACAATTGCCGGGCCCAAGAAGAAGTTGATTATTATTTTGAAGTATTATAAGTATAAGTTTTGAACAAGTAAAGCAAGTTTTACATAAGTATAAAGTATTTAAAGAATAAGTCTTTAAACAAGTGAAATAAGATTCAGAAGGTGTTTAGAATTCAGTAAGCTTAGTTCTTTATGCAAGCATGATAGTATAGACTTGCCTTACATGTTTAGCCTTTCAGTATGTTTCTTTACTATTAGAAGAGCATGAGTTAGCTTACTGTTATTTGCTATTTATGAGCATGAGTAGCTTTCAGTAAGCATTCAGTTTTAGCATGTTTTATTTATATACATGCACATCTAGTTTTGTGAGTTAGATAAGCTTACTAAGCAAATTTTGCTTATAGACTACACTTCCTCTTACTGCAGATACAGGAAAGGAAAAGATATAGAAAGGAAGGCGACAAGGAGGTGTTCGAGGGATGTGTGATGCCAGGACTATGGAAGCCTTGGGACTTAGTTTAAGAATTTATTAAGAACGTATTAGATGAGTCATTTAGTCTTCCGCTGTTAGTTAACTGTATGTTTTTATTTTGTTTCCGCTATTTATTACTTGCATGCTTTGATTTCATTAAACTGCGTGGTGATGTTATTCCTTTTGGTTGTGAAAATATATGTTCCAGCCGCCTGTGGCTGAGTATAGTTTGTTTGTATTGTTGATTTGGTCACCGGTACAGGGGAGACTCTGCCGAAATTTTTCGGTAGGGTTTCCATGTGATTTTTAATCATACCGGTTAAGTAGAGTTAGTAGTTAAGTAACGGTCATCCTTAGAGAGTAGTAGTAGTAAGAAGGGTGGTCGTTACAAATGGACCCAAGAGTCCATCGGCTACAAGCCTTTGAATCCTACTTAAGTTAATATGACCAATCCTTAGATGCTAAAGATACGTTTGATTCATTTCCGAAGGTTCTTTTCTCTTATTAGAGTTAGAAGATGTGTTATTAATTTCCATATTTTACTTTGTGGGAGAAATTGGATTTAAAGTATATAAATTGCCAACCAATGCAACAGAACAGATAATCACTTTATTTCTCTTTATAACGACATTGTTACTAAAGGAAACAGAATATCCATCCAAATACAGTTTAGAAACTGAAATTAAATTCTTTCTAAAACTGGGTACATAAAGACAATTTCTTAAAATCAAATTTCTATTCCTATCAAAAGATAAGTAGACATCTCCCACTGCAACAGCCGCTACCTTAGTAGCATTGCCCATGTAGACGGTTATCTCTCATTCAAATAGTCGTTGGGTTTCCTGGAACCCTTGCAAAGAATTATAGACATGATCAGTGGCTCCCGTATCTATACACCAGGTGTTGGTAGATAACACCGCTAAACATGTTTCAATAACCAGAGCATGAGATATACCTTTATTGTTCTAATTCCTATGAGGACAGTCCATCTTCCAATGTCCTGACTGCTTGCAGATGAAGCACTTGCCCTTCAGATTCTTCATTCCAGCTTTTTGTCCCTGAGATTTATTCACTCTCTTTGCTGAAAAGACCTGTTTCTTCTTCTTCTTTCTTTTCGTCTTAGAAGTAGAACCATTTTCAGCATAGTGAATCTGAGAACTTTGACGAAATATACCTTCTGCTACCTGTAGTTCTGTCAGAAGTTCCGCCAACGTATACTCTCTTTTGTTCATATTATAGTTCAGGCGGACTGCTCAAAACTTCTGGGTAGCGTTTGGAGAATTATATCGACCTGGGTTTCCCCATCGATTTCTCCTCCAAGAACTTGTATTTCGTTCAGATAGGCCATCATTTTGAGGATATGATCCTTTGACATGGTGGCTGTCATTAACTTTCTCATTGCCTCTTGCCTAGCAGTCCGACTCTGGTGCCCAAAGAGTTCTTTGAGATTATTCATTATATCATAAGCTGTTGGTAAATCTTGATGTTGATATTGCAATACATTTGATATTGAAATCAAAATGTAACACCGCACAATCTCATCTGCTTTTACCCATTTCTTATGATACTCAATCTCCTCTGGGGTAGAGTCACCGTTAGGTGCATCAGGGCAAGAATCAGTCAGTACAAACTTATAGCCCTCGGCAGTAAGAACAATGTCCAAGTTCCTTTTCCAATCTATATAGTTGGAACTAGTAAGTTTGTTCTCTTTCAGTATAATGGCCAGTGGGTTGAAAGTCATCCTAAGAATCACAAAAATAAACTTTAGTCAAGACTCTAAATTTAGAATAATATTGATTCCTCAAACAATACTATTTTAAATTAACCAACACCTCAAATCACCGTGAATATTGCATGCCACGTTAGTGTGGACGTATACAAATTCAACATTTGTAAGAGGAGGGTGTGACCCATTAATTTTATTATCTTGTCATCCTAACTTTATGACAAATAAAATTAATAGTTGGTTTTTCTTTGGTCACACAAAACAATAGCAGTGACTCCGTTGGGGAGGATACTATTGAATGTGTCTAAGTGTATATCATTACTTGATACTTAGTCCATTAAATAAGTTTGTGCCCCTTTAGTTGGAGAAGATCACACGCTCCTAAATAATTTCCTATAACCATCCATAAAGGAAGTTTGATCTAGTGATCCGCAACAAACCCATCCGTTGTGGATGGAGACACTCAGAGCCAACATGCAAGCTTGTTGCATCACTTACAAACTAGTAATGGAGACCATCGGATTTATTTAAAATCCCTCTCCCACTTAGTTATTTAAAATGAGGATTTTAACCTATGCTAGCATATATCACATGCACATAAACATCACAGTAAATAAAAGCAATAAATTTAGAAATTAATTTGCCAACTATTATGACATTTTCTATCACTGTCTTCAGTATGCTCCAACCCTAGCTGCTGCCATCTTTAGCCACCGCCATCAGGTCAAGTCGTCGCATCTATCTTGCTTCTTATTCCGCTGCGTCTTGTTGGAGTGTATACTAAAAGTCTAGCCTTTGTAAATATTTTTTTTTGGAATAAAAGAATCACATTGGTCAAAATCTACATTTATTTGTTAAATGTAATTGTTCAATTAATTTATATAAGTAGATAACATGGTGTGTGGTGTAACACTTAGAAGATCATGTTGTCGGTTCTTTATAAATAATAAGCAGTTGCTCACGACTAAGATGGAAAGGAATAAACCATCGGAATAGTCGTAGTGTAATTAAGTATTAGTTTATCTTGATTAATAAATTACACTGGTACACTCTAAGTGTATTGAGTAGGACCATTTAGGTAAGTTCTTTTTGTACTGACTTAATAAAAGAACTAGACCTTAGTTATTATGGAAGTGTGTGCTCTTAATCCTAATATAATAACAAGCACATATATTTAATATTTATTTCTTTGACTTATCAAAGGGAGAGGTTTAGCTCGATAAATCAATATGCTCGATAAGTTGGGAAATGATATTACTTATAGTGTGTGTTGTTGATTATAGAAGGAATCTGTGTCCTAGTTATCTAGGTTGAGAATGCCCCCAAGAGGAGCTCATAAGGATTGCCATGTTAAACCCTGCAGGTGGACTTAGTCCGACATGACAATGAAGTTGAGTGGTACTACTCTTGGAGTTGGATATTAATTAAGTGAGTTGTCAGTAACTTACTTAATTAGTGGACATTCGTAATCTTAAACACAAGGAGACTAACATACTCATGATAAGAAGGAGCCCATAATGTAATTTGGGATTAGTGCGGTAGTGCGATAATAACTCTCTAGTGGAATGAGTTATTATCAATGAACTAGAGTTGTGTGTTCAGGGCGAACACGGGATACTCAAGCTCATCAGAAGACCAAAACCAATTTCTCCTCTAGGTCCTTGTCGTAGACTCATTATAACCTCATGTCCATCCAAATGTAAGGCTCTTCTTGGTGTCCAAGAAGGGGGTCGGCCCAATGCTTGGTGACCAAGCAAGGGCCGTCCACATCCTCTTTATAGGGGCCGACCCTATAGCTTGGTGACCAAGCATGTAGGAGCCGGCCAAGATTAATTCAAATATGAGGGGTGTTTTGAATTTTTAAAATATTCTCTTTGTAGAAAACTATAAGTTTTAAAATATAGATTTTAATTTTAAAAACTTTCCTTATTTGAATTAGGTCACATGTTTTAATAGAGAGTTTTATAAGTTTTGAAACTTTCCTTTTTTAACCATCCTCATGGTTTAAGAAAAAAAGGAAGATAAGTTTTAAAATTAAAATTTTCTATCATCATGTTAAAAAAGGAAATTTTATAAGAGAAGTTTTAAATTTTAAAAGATGGTTTTAATTTTTAGAATTTTCCTTTTTTTAACTCCTACTTTAGGAAAGAGAGCTTGTAAAATTTTATAAGAGTTTTTCTTCTTGTAAAATTTTATAAAAATTTTATTTCCTTCCTCTTATAGAGGCCGACCACCCTTGCTTGGTGTCCAAGCAAGGTGGCCGGCCATATTAAAAATAATAAAATCATCAAATTTATTTTTGGTGTTTGATTCAATCAAGAGGAAAGAAAAGGAAAATTAAAAGGGAAAAAGAAAAACTATAGGAAGATTTTAATTTTTGTAAAAATTCTTCCCTTATTTGCCTTGGGCAACTAATATAAAAGAAGGGGTGAGGAGGCTTCATGAGACACAACTCTTATTCTCTTGCTTGGAGACTTTCTTGGTGTGGTCGGCCCTCTCCCTTCTCTTTTCCCTTTTGCTCTCTTCTCCTTGGTAGTGGTGGCCGGATTTTAGAAGAAGAGGAAGAAGCTTTTGGGTGGTGTTCATCTTGGAGGATCGTCGCCCACACGACGTCCAAGGCGAGGCGAGGAATACGGCAGAAGATCTTGAGGTCACTAGCTTACAAAGAGAAGGTATAACTAGTAGTTTTCTTCCGCATCATACTAGTTATTTTTTTGTAAGAATTCTAAATACAAGAGGCAATTAGATCTAGTTTATCGAATTTATTTTTCGAGTTTGTGTTTTCTTCTTTCTCAAATTTATGATTCGATTGTTCTTTTTGGTTAACCTAGAGTTATTTAAGGAAATTAAATATTAGCTTTCCTTAAAAAACTTTGTCTAGGCGGTGGTGGTTGCTCCCATATCCAAGAAGGCCATGTGCCTCGCCATGCAATCCTGGAAGCCAATTTTGAATATTAATATTTAATGGAATTAATAACATAGGGGGATTTGAATCAATAGTGTTAAGTTCCGCTTGCGATTCAAATCTAAACCATTAAGAATAGATAAGTTAAATTTGGAATCAATGATGTTAAGTTCCATCTGTAATTTCTAATTTAACTTCTAAAGAACACAATAGGTTATTTAAGGAAAGGTTCGACACTTGTACAAAAATTTTTGTACAGTGGAACCGGTACGTTTTCCTAGGACTAACCAACACGTCTCTAGTCCTCCAATAGCACCACGCCTCGCAAAGATATGATCCGCGACAAATATAGAATTTTACATATATCGATCATATATTCCATAAAGGAATGTACATATATTCTAGATCGAACAAAAAATAAAATTCTAAAAATAACACCGCTCCTGCTGTATTTGATACATACAATCATACACACAAAATAATGCCCTTGACATGTCCAAGGGTCCAACTCTCTAAGAGTGACTGTTACTTAGCTACTAACTCTACTTAACCGGTATGATTAAAAACCACATGGAAACCCTACCGAAAAATTTCGGCAGAGTCTCCCCTGTACCGGTGACCTTAAACTTATATACAAACACTATAAACACAGCCACAGGCGGCTGGAACAGATAACAAACTCTCACGCAGTTATATAAGTGTCAAAACCAAAAGAAAACAATACCACAAATCATCACACAAGAACACAATTCATCTACTATGTCCTAATCACATCAAAATAATATATACTGTCTCAAATACTTCTAACATAGCAAAAGAAAAAGGAAACTAAAGGAAACTCCTTCCTAGTCCCAAGGCTTCCATAGTCCTGGCATCACATATCCTTCGACCACCTCCTTGTCGCCTTCCTTTCTATATCTTTTCCTTTCCTGTATCTGCAGTAAGAGGAAATGCAATCTATAAGCAAAATGCTTAGTAAGCGCTATCTAACTCACAAAATCTCGATATGCATGAGAATATACTGAAATCTAAAACTGAATGCTCAAAAGGAAATCTACTCATGCTCATCTACTAGTGAAAGAAACATACTGAAAGGCAAAACATGTAAAGTAAATCTATACAATCATGCTAGCATAAAGAACTAAACTTACAGAATTCTAAACACCTTCTAAATCTTATTTCACTTGCTTAAAGACTTATTCTTTAATACTTATGTGAAACTTATTTTACTTGTTCAAAAAAAACTTATACTTATAATACTTCAAAATAATAATCAACTTCTTCTTGGGCCCTGACAACTGTACTTACTTTGCGCGTATCCCTAACCTGAGCCGAGGTAGCTAGTCCCGAATCTAGTAGGGTATACTTGATTATTTGAACCTAGGGACGACTATGGGAGCCCAACCCAAGGACAACTGAGAGTCCAACACAGTGCCACTGATAAAAGTAAAATACTTGTTATCTTTTAATACTTCTAATATATAATGCCTTGGCATTTTAATAAGCACCTTGTGTGCCAAAATCCCTAAAGTCCTGACTTTGGGATCTACTTAAGCCTTGGCCTTTTACTTTCTTTTCTTTACCTTTCTTATACTTTTCTTAAACTCAAAATACTGTTAGGGTATTTTTAAATATGCATCTATAAGTGAAATCAACTAGGTAACACACAATCATGCATATTTAAAAGAAATCTAAAGCCTTGTTCTACAATGCTTTGTATAAACTATCTATATTTTAAAAATAAAGACTACAGCTTTAGTTGTTTCATAATTCAAAACCTCATAAGCAGTTAGGTGAAGCAACTACATTAAACCTCAATAGTGCAGTAACATTCAAATATCATAAAATCGATGGATCACAACTACACAAATTTAGCTAACATGAGGTAAACTTCAACTCTACTCATTCTACAATCTTGCTCCTTTAGTCATGATAAAGAGTTATCTGAACTAACCATTACCCTATCTAGAAGAAAGGTTTGTCATTAAACAAATATTGTACCAACATTTAGGGTCATCTAGAAAGAGTAGAAATCATGCTCAGAATTGATCTAACATTTAACTCTTTCTCATCTTCTAAACTAAACTTCTACTCTGAAGTTACTACTTGCATATCTAAAAACACTCACATACTTCTCACCTGTTAAATTCATTACATCAATTCAAATCATCTTTTAGTCTTAATACATGATACTCACCAAAACAACTTATTACATATGCTCATTTTCACTCCTTCATCCACACTTCTGCACTTAAGAGATTACACTACCTACTTCATCATAAAATAAACCAAAATCACTGCCGGATCAACCTCCAATTAGCCTAATAAACCAATACTTAATCCAAGTCATTCTGTGTTCATTGCCTTTTAGCAGAACAAAGGGAAACTAAAAGCTTAAAGATAAATCTAACTTTATATATACTTGAAATAAAAGGCAGTTCGTTGCATATATATATATATATATATATATATATATATATATATATATATATATATATATATATATATATATATATATATATATATATAAACTAAAATTGAAAATCTACAACTGAAATGTTTTCATGAAATCTGAAACTAACATGCTACAAATTAATCTAACTCGTTCTAAACTGCAAGACTTCCTCAAAACTTATCATATCATGTAAAGAACATCTTTAACCCAACAGAACCTCACAAATCTACTAAGGAATATACTTGAAACCTCTTAATATACACCGGAAATTTCCACAAGCAAGGAAAGAACTAAAATGTTTCTTATCTTCTAATTCTTTTATTATAGAATGCCTCGGCATTTCTTCGAGCACTTGGCGTGCTGCTGATCCCAAATTCTGAAATTTAGAGATCCTATCAAGACCTTGGTCCTTTCTTTACTTATAACTACTTATAATCTTCTAAAACGATTTAATGAAACACATGCTTTAAATTAAAGAACTATTCTTGCTCATTAAGGAAGTAGTAAACTTCAAATCTGCACTCTAAAGAAACTAAACCATATACTCGTGCATATCTAACAGCAAAGAAAACTGGTCATGCTCAACTCATAGCAAACATAACTAGAAAATATACTCTTATTGAAAATTTGCATTTGCTACAATATTCAAAAATCTACACTGCTCCTAAATGCAAAGCTTAACTGAGAATCTACATAACATGCTACTCGAAATTCTGCATTCTTAGCTGATAAATTTCTGCACATAAACTCTAGCAAAAATCTGCACACAAGCTAAGTACAAATCCACATACAACTTAACCAAAAACTATACTATTAAGCCTAATGATAATTGCAGGAACCAGATAACCTTAATGCTAACTTGTGCAGAGGCAATTAAAGCTCAGGGTGAAACATATACAGAGAGATTCAAGTCCTCAAGTTATGCATGCCTAGAAATCAGTGAAATCATAGATACATGGTCACCACAGCTAACTAAAATCTTAATTATAAAATCTCTAAATAACATTTTAATCTGATATGATATTCATGGCAGTAAGGAAGTCAAAAGCAAGCCTAAACCACCACTAATCCTCCTGTTCTGTTCCACGGCAAGAAAACTATAAGAATCATTTAACCACATACTGGAAAACCATATAGTGAATACTACACCACATATAGAGAATCCAGAACCCCATGTATAAGGACTATAACTTGAGTTTAATAAAACCAGTAACTAAACTTGTTTATTCAGAATGTTAGGACAATGTTACAACTTGTAAAACTCATTTAAATCGAATACCACACTAGATTCATGGCAATTCAACGACAGAACAACATCAATTGACATCCTCACTATCAATATAGTCCAACATTCTGAAACTATACATAAAATCATCCTTGATCAAATCCGAATTTCCAACACAAGCCTGTAGGAAACAAACCGCATACTTTACCTATACCAAACATCCTCTTCCTTTCTTTGGGAGTTCTCGGCAGCAAGCATAAATTCATAATCTTAACAGCACAATCCAAAAAAACTCACGGCAAAACTTTAAACTTTCATGTTCTCTATTTAAAACTCACGACAGTAAACACAATTAACAATCTTCACTAAAAAAATTTGAAAAACAAAGAAATAGGAATCCGGAACTATCCTACTGCTGATGAGTAGTGACTTACCCTTGCTTTTAGGACTTACAACCGGAAGGGAGAAATCTAGGGTTCGGGTGAAGCTTCAAATCCGGCGATCCTTCTGTGTCCGCGTGCTCCCCTCGACGAGCCGACCTCAAGGAGGTGAAGAAAACCTCTTGGAAACCCTGGCTGGCGCCGGAAACAATCCCTAGTTCCGTCGCCTCTTTCGCCCGAGAGCACCGCCGCGTGCCGTCGCGAGCGTGAGAGGAGGAATTTTGAGAGAAATTTTAAGTTTTAGGAAAAAGATTTAAATCTTATACTTAAGGTTATTTTCGTTTCCAACTATAGCTTATATACATTTATTCCATATTTGATTAATAAAACTCCCGTGGAACACTTGGTTGGCTGCGTTCCACTTAACACTCGGTTCGTGGGTTCGAGTCTTGGCTGCAACCATTTTATTTCCTATTTATTCTCTATTTCCTAACTACTGCTTAAATAGAATTTTTCTCTTTCTTTAATAACAAATGATCGCTAGCACACTTTGTCAACCCGGCTTTAACCAAATCCCAGGTCGCAGCTTCGATTCCTCAGCCGCGCACTTTTTATTTCCAATTTATTTAAACGTTCCTAAATACTACTTATATATATTTCATCCCATATATGTTGACAAATAGGTCGCAGACCAGTTGGCTGGCTGGATTCGGTTAAGACTCGGGCTAAGTCCAAGGTCTTGGGTTCAAAATCTGGCTTCAACACTTTTTTTTTTTTAAATTTCTTCCTCTTGGTAAAAATACCAAACGAACTCCAAAAATTACATAAAAATACTCTAAAAATTTCTAAAAATCTCTAGAATTTTTCTATAGCATTTAAAAATATTTTTGAATTATTTTTGGGGCTCAAAATGCGAAAATTTGGGTCGTTACAATTCCTCACACCTTATAAAAAGTTCGTCCTCGAACTTAGAACAATTCCGGATATTTCTATCTCACACTGTCCTCACACTCCTAGGTAACTTCCTCGTACTTCTGATTCCAAATGACTTTCACTAACGGTACTCTTTGTTCCTTAGTCTCTTAACTTCTCGGTCCTTATCATTCATATCGCATCATACCCATTAGTGGTCCTTGGAAGGCCTGTTATAAGGTCTCTGGAGACCATAGGTGCATTAGTCACACCAAATGGCATGACTACAAATTCGCAGTGTCCATATCTGGTCCTGGAGACTGTTTTGGTGCGTCACCTCCTTTCACTTTCAACTGATGGTTCCTAGAACGCAGATTTATTTTAGAGAACATTGTTGCCCTCCTTAGCTGATCAAATAGATCATCCATTCTGAGAAAAGGGTACTTGTCCTTAACCGTTACTTTGCTCAACGCTCTAAAATCTATACACAACCGCATAGATCTGTCTTTCTCCTTAATGAACAACTCTAGAGTTCCCCGGGGTGAATCGCTAGGGCAGATGAAACCCTTGTTAAGTAGCTCCTGAATTTGTTCTTGTAACTCTCTTAGCTCTGCTAGAGAAATTCAATACAGAGATTTTGAAATTAGGCTGGTGTCAGGAAACAACTCAATTTCAAACTTTACTTCTCTGTTGGGAGATAGTCCAGGTAGCGCTTCTTGAAATACCTCTGGATATTCACAGACTACCCGAACGTCTTCCTGCTTGGGTCTTTCTTGTTATCATTGTCCTTCTAGTTCTAATTACTTAACTGGGGCTTCTGACTCCCCACTGTCTTGTCCTCTTTCTTAACATCTAGTTATGCCAAGAATAATAGCTGATATCTTCTCTATCCTTTCCAAACATACTTATGTATATATGAATATAAGAGAAACAAAACTAAAATTGTCTCTATTCTTTCTAAGCATATGCTTCAAAACATAGAAAATTAAAACATGAATTTTCTTCTTTCCTAAGTACATATAAGCAGATACTCTATACTATAAATAATAAAGAAAGCATAAAAGAAAATTAAATACTTTCTTACTTGAAGACGACAAGGATGGTGCTGATGTGTGATGCTGGAGAATGGGACCTGCTCTGATACCAACTATAACGACCACTCTTCTTACCACTACTACTCTCTAAGAGTGACCGTTACTTAGCTATTAACTCTACTTAATCGGTATGATTAAAAACCATATGGAAACCCTACCGAAAAATTTCGGCAGAGTCTCCCCTGTACCGGTGACCTTAAACTTATATACAAACACTATATACATAGCCACAGGCGGCTGGAACAGATAACAAACTCTCACGCAGTTATATAAGTGTCAAAACCAAAAGAAAACAATACCACAAATCATCACACAAGAACACAATTCATCTACTATGTCCTAATCAAATCAAAATAACATATACTGTCTCAAATACTTCTAACATAGCAAAAGAAAAAGGAAACTAAAGGAAACTCCTTCCTAGTCCCAAGGCTTCCATAGTCCTGGCATCACACATCCTTCGACCACCTCCTTGTCGCCTTCCTTTCTATATCTTTTCCTTTCCTGTATCTGCAGTAAGAGGAAATGCAATCTATAAGCAAAATGCTTAGTAAACGCTATCTAACTCACAAAATCTCGATATGCATGAGAATATACTGAAATCTAAAACAGAATGCTCAAAAGGAAATCTACTCATGCTCATCTACTAGTGAAAGAAACATACTGAAAGGCTAAACATGTAAAGTAAATCTATAATATCATGCTAGCATAAAGAACTAAACTTACTGAATTCTAAACACCTTCTGAATCTTATTTCACTTGCTTAAAGACTTATTCTTTAATACTTATGTGAAACTTATTTTACTTGTTCAAAAAAAACTTATACTTATAATACTTCAAAATAATAATCAACTTCTTCTTGGGCCCTGACAACAGTACTTACTTTGCGTGCATCCCTAACTTGACCCGAGGTGGCTAGTCCCGAATCTAGTAGGGTATACTAGGTTATCTGAACCTAGGGACGACTATGGGAGCCCAACCCAAGGACAACTGAGAGTCCATCACAGTGCCACTGATAAAAGTAAAATACTTGTTATCTTTTAGTACTTCTAATATATAATGCCTTGGCATTTTAATAAGCACCTTGTGTGTCAAAATCCCTAAAGTCCTGACTTTGAGATCTACTTAAGCCTTGGCCTTTTACTTTCTTTTCTTTATCTTTCTTACACTTTTCTTAAACTCAAAATACTGTTAGGGTATTTTTAAATATGCATCTATAAGTGAAATCAACTAGGTAACACACAATCATGCATATTTAAAAGAAATCTAAAGCCTTGTTCTACAATGCTTTCTATAAACTATCTGTATTTTAAAAATAAAGACTAAAGCTTTAGTTGTTCCATAATTCCAAACCTCCTAAGCAGTTAGGTGAAGCAACTACATTAAACCTCAATAGTGCAGTAACATTCAAATATCATAAAATCGATGGATCTCAACTACACAAATTTAGCTAACATGAGGCAAACTTCAACTCTACTCATTCTACAATCTTGCTCCTTTAGTCATGATAAAGAGTTATCTGAACTAACCATTACCCTATCTAGAAGAAAGGTTTGTCATTAAACAAATATTGTACCAACATTTAGGGTCATCTAGAAAGAGTAGAAATCATGCTCAGAATTAATCTAACATTTAACTCTCTTTTCTCATCTTCTAAACTAAACTTTTACTCTGAAGTTACTACTTGCATATCTAAAAACACTCACATACTTCTCACCTGTTAAATTCATTACATCACTTCAAATCATCTTTTAGTCTTAATACATGATACTCACCAAAACAACTTATTACATATGCTCATCTTCACTCCTTCATCCACACTTCTGCACTAAAGAGATTACACTACCTACTTCATCATAAAATAAACCAAAATCACTGCCGTATCAACCTCCAATTAGCCTAATAAACCAATACTTAATCCAAGTCATTCTGTGTTCATTGCCTATTAGCAGAACAAAGGGAAACTAAAAGCTTAAAGATAAATCTAACTTTATATATACTTGAAATAAAAGGCGGTTCATTGCATATATATATATATATATATATATATATATATATATATATATATATATATATATATATAAACTAAAACTGAAAATCTACAACTGAAATGTTTTCATGAAATCTTAAACTAGCATGTTACAAATTAATCTAACTCGTTCTAAACTGCAAGACTTCCTCAAAACTTATCATATCATGTAAAGAACATCTTTAACCCAACAGAACCTCACAAATCTACAAAGGAATATACTTGAAACCTCTTAATCTACACAGGAAATTTCCACATGCAAGGAAAGAACTAAAATGTTTCTTATCTTCTAATTCTTTTATTATAGAATGCCTCGGCATTTCTTCGAGCACTTGGCGGGCTGCTGATCCCAAATTCTGAAATTTAGAGATCCTATCAAGACCTTGGTCCTTTCTTTACTTATAACTACTTATAATCTTCTGAAAAGATTTAATGAAACACATGCTTTAAATTAAAGAACTATTCTTGCTCATTAAGGAAGTAGTAAACTTCAAAATCTACACTCTAAAGAAACTAAATCATATACTCGTGCATATCTAACAGCAAAGAAAACTGGTCATGCTCAACTCATAGCAAACATAACTAGAAAATATACTCTTATTGAAAATCTGCATTTGCTACAATATGCAAAAATCTGCACTGCTCCTAAATGCAAAGCTTAACTGAGAATCTACATAACATGCTACTCGAAATTCTGCATTCTTAGCTAATAAATTTCTGCACATAAACTCTAGCAAAAATCTGCACACAAGCTAAGTACAAATCCACATAGAACTTAACCAAAAACTATACTATTAAGCCTAATGATAATTGCAGGAACCAGATAACCTTAATGCTAACTTGTGCAGAGGCAATTAAAGCTCAGGGTGAAACATATATAGAGAGATTCAAGTCCTCAAGTTATGCATGCCCAGAAATCAGTGAAATCATAGATACATGGTCACCACAGCTAACTAAAATCTTAATTATAAAATCTCTAAATAACATTTTAATCTGATATGCTATTCATGGCAGTAAGGAAGTCAAAAGCAAGCCTAAACCACCACTAATCCTCCTGTTCTGTTCCACGGCAAGAAAACTATAAGAATCATTTAACCACATACTGGAAAACCATATAGTGAATACTACACCATATATAGAGAATCCAGAACCCCATGTATAAGGACTATAACTTGAGTTTAATAAAACCAGTAACTAAACTTGTTTATTCAGAATGTCAGGACAATGCTACAACTTGTAAAACTCATTTAAACCGAATACCAAACCAGATTCATGGCAATTCAACGACAGAGCAACATCAATTGACATCCTCACTATCAATATAGTCCAACATTTTGAAACTATACATAAAATCATCCTTGATCAAATCCGAATTTCCAACACAAGCCTGCAGGAAACAAACCGCATACTTTACCTATACCAAACATCCTCTTCCTTTCTTTGGGAGTTCTCGGCAGCAAGCATAAATTCATAATCTTAACAACACAATCCAAAAAAACTCACGACAGAACTTCAAACTTTCATGTTCTCTATTTAAAACTCACTGCAGTAAACACAATTAACAATCTTCACAAAAAAAATTCGAAAAACAAAGGAATAGGAATCCGGAACTATCCTACTGCAGGTGAGTAGCGACTTACCCTTGCTTTTAGGACTTACAACCGGAAGGGAGAAATCTAGGGTTCTGGTGAAGCTTCAAATCCGGCGATCCTTCTGTGTCCGCGTGCTCCCCTCGACGAGCCGACCTCAAGGAGGTGAAGAAAACCTCTCGGAAACCCTGGCCCGCGCCGGAAACGATCCCTAGTTCCGTCGCCTCTTTCGCCCGAGAGCACCACCGTGCGCCGTCACGAGCGTGAGAGGAGGAATTTTGAGAGAAATTTTAGGTTTTAGGAAAAAGATTTAAATCTTATACTTAAGGTTATTTTCGTTTCCAACTATAGCTTATATACATTTATTCCATACTTAATTAATAAAACTCCCATGTAACACTTGGTTGGTTGCGTTCCGCTAAACACTCGGTTCGTGGGTTCGAGTCTCGGCTGCAACCATTTTATTTCTTATTTATTCTCTGTTTCCTAACTACTGCTTAAATAGAATTTTTCTCCTTCTTTAATAACAAACGATCGCTAGCACACTTGGTCAGCCCAGCTTTAACCAAATCTTAGGTCGCAGTTTCGATTCCTCAGCCGTGCACTTTTTATTTCCAATTTATTTAAACGTTCCTAAATACTGCTATATATATTTCATCCCATATATGTTCACAAATAGGTCGCAGACTAGTTGGCTGGCTAGATTTGGTTAACACTCAGGCTAAGTCTTAGGTCTTGGGTTCAAAATCCGGCTTCAACATTGTTTTTTTCTTTTTTTTTTTAACTTCTTCCTCTTGGTAAAAATACCAAAGAACTCCAAAAATTATATAAAAATACTCTAAACATTTCTAAAAATATCTAGAATTTTTCTATAGCATTTAAAAATATTTTTGAATTATTTTTGGGGCTTAAAATGAGGAAATTTGGGTCATTACAATTCCCCACACCTTATAAAAAGTTCGTCCTCGAACTTAGAACAATTCCGGATATTTCTATCTCACACTGTCCTCACACTCCTAGGTAACTTCCTCGTACTTGTGATTCCAAATGACTTTCACTAACGGTACTCTTTGTTCCTTAGTCTCTTAACTTCTCGGTCCTTATCATTCATATCGCATCATACACATTAGTGGTCCTTGGAAGGCCTGTTATAAGGTCTCTGGAGACCATAGGTGCATTAGTCACACCAAATGGCATGGCTACAAATTCGCAGTGTCCATATCTGGTCCTGAAGACTGTTTTGGTGCATCACCTCCTTTCACTTTCAACTGATGGTTCCTAGAACGCAGATCTATTTTAGAGAACACTGTTGCCCACCTTAGCTGATCAAATAGATCATCCATTCTGAGAAAAGGGTACTTGTCCTTAACCGTTACTTTGCTCAACGCTCTAAAATATATACACATCCGCATAGATCTGTCTTTCTCCTTAATGAACAACTCTGGAGCTCCCCGAGGTGAACGACTATGGCGGATGAAACCCTTGTCAAGTAGCTCCTGAATTTGTTCTTGTAACTCTCTTAGCTCTGCTAGAGAAATTCAATACATTGCTTTTGAAATTAGGCTGGTGTCAGGAAACAACTCAATTTCAAACTTTACTTCTCTGTTGGGAGATAGTCCAGGTAGCTCTTCTAGAAATACCTCTGGATATTCACAGACTACCCGAACGTCTTCTTGCTTGGGTCTTTCTTGTTATCATTGTCCTTCTAGTTCTAATTACTTAACTGGGGCTTCTGACTCCCCACTGTCTTGTCCTCTATCTTAACATCTAGTTATGCCAAGAATAATACCTGATATCTTCTCTATCCTTTCCAAACATACTTATGTATATATGTATATAAGAGAAACAAAACTAAAATTGTCTCTATTCTTTCTAAGCATATGCATCAAAACATAGAAAATTAAAACATGAATTTTCTTCTTTCCTAAGCACATATAAGCAGCTACTCTATACTACAAATAATAAAGAAAGCATAAAAGAAATTAAATACTTTATTACTTGAAGACGGCTAGGATGGTGCTGATGTGTGATGCTGGAGAATGGGACCTGCTCTGATACAAACTGTAACGACCACTCTTCTTACTACTACTACTCTCTAAGAGTGACCGTTACTTAGCTATTAACTCTACTTAATCGGTATGATTAAAAATCACATGGAAACCCTACCGAAAAATTTCGGCAGAGTCTCCCCTGTACCGGTGACCTTAAACTTATATACAAACACTATATACACAACCACAGGCGGCTGGAACAGATAACAAACTCTCACGCAGTTATATAAGTGTCAAAACCAAAAGAAAATAATACCACAAATCATCACACAAGAACACAATTCATCTACTATGTCCTAATCAAGTCAAAATAACATATACTGTCTCAAATACTTCTAACATAGCAAAAGAAAAAGGAAACTAAAGGAAACTCCTTCCTAGTCCCAAGGCTTCCATAGTCCTGGCATCACACATCCTTCGACCACCTCCTTGTCGCCTTCCTTTCTATATCTTTTCCTTTCCTGTATCTGCAGTAAGAGGAAATGCAATCTATTAGCAAAATGCTTAGTAAGCGCTATCTAACTCACAAAATCTCGATATGCA
This sequence comes from Zingiber officinale, assembly GCF_018446385.1. Lineage (NCBI taxonomy): Eukaryota > Viridiplantae > Streptophyta > Magnoliopsida > Zingiberales > Zingiberaceae > Zingiber > Zingiber officinale. The sequence goes on from NC_055992.1 coordinate 3,975,819, forward strand.
TGAGAATATACTGAAATCTAAAACTGAATGCTCAAAAGGAAATCTACTCATGCTCATCTACTAGTGAAAGAAACATACTGAAAGGATAAACATGTAAAGTAAATCTATACAATCATGCTAGCATAAAGAACTAAACTTACTGAATTCTAAACACCTTCTGAATCTTATTTCCTTTTTTAATAAAATTTTTTCTAAACACATAATTTTATAATAAAATTTTACAAGAAGAAAAACTCTTATAAATTTTTACAAGCTCTTTTTCCTAAAGTAGGAGTTAAAAAAGGAAAGTTCTAAAAATTAAAACCATGTTTTAAAAATTAAAACTTTTCTTATAAAATTTACTTTTTTAACATGGTGATAGAAAATTTAAATTTTAAAACTTCTCTTCCTTTTTTTCTAAACCATAAGGATGGTTAAAAAAGGAAAGTTTTAAAATCTTTTAAACTTTCTTTTAAAACATGTGGCCTAATTCAAATAAGGAAAGTTTTTAAAATTAAAATTTCTCTTTTAAAACTTATAGTTTTCTACAAAGAGAAGATTTTACAAATTCAAAACACCCCTTCTTGTTTGAATTATTGTGGTCGACCCCTACATGCTTGGACACCAAGCAAAGGGTCGGCCCCTATAGAAGAGGATGTGGCCGGCCATTGCTTGGTCACCAAGCAATGGACCGACCCCCTTCTTGTACACCAAGAAGAGCCTTACATTTGGATGAACTTGAGGCTATAATGAGGCTACGACAGGGACCTAGAGGAGAAATTGGTTTTGGCCTTCCGATGAGCTTGAGTATCCCGTGTTTGTCCCGAACACACAACTCTAGTTCATCGAAAATAACTCATTCCACTAGAGAGTCATTATCGCACTACCGCACCAATCCCAAATTACATTATGGGCTCCTTCTTATCATGAGTATGTTAGTCTCCCTATGTTTAAGATAACGAATGCCCACTAATTAAGTAAGTTACTGACAACTCACTTAATTAATATCTAGCTCTAAGAGTAGTATCACTCAACTTCATTGTCATGTTGGACTAAGTCCACCTGCAAGGTTTAACATGACAATTCTTTTGAGCTCCTCTTGGGGACATTCTCAACCTAGATAACTAGGACACAGATTCCTTCTATAATCAACAACACACACTATAAGTAATATCATTTCCCAACTTATTGGGCATATTGATTTATTGAGCTAAACCTCACCCTTTGATAAGTCAAAGAAATAAATATTAAATATATGTGCTTATTATTATATTTGGATTAAGAGTACACACTTCCATAATAACTAAGGTCTAGTTCTTTTATTAAGTCTGTACAAAAAGAACTTACCTAAATGGTCCTACTCAATACACTTAGAGTGTACCAGTGTAATTTATTAATCAAGACAAACTAATACTTAATTACACTACGACTATTCCGATGGTTTATTCCTTTCCATCTTAGTCGTGAGCAACTGTTTATAATTTATAAAGAACTGTCAACATGATCTTCTGTGTGTGACACCACACACCATGTTGTCTACTATATAAATTAATTGAACAATTATATTTAACAAATAAATGTAGATATTGACCAATGTGATTCTTTTATTTCAAAAATAAATGTTTACAAAAGCTAGGCTTTTAGTATACACTCCAACACTTATGAATCAATATGTGGGGCTTCTAGTATATTGCTTAGTGATATTAGATAGTTACCTTTATTATATGAAGGAGAATCTGAGGTAGCAACTGCAAACGGAAAACAGAGATTCATCAAAAGTAACATGTCGAGAAATATATATCCGATTGGTCGAAATATGTAGTCAACGGTATTCATGATGCAAATTACTATAACCAAGGAAAACACATTGTAAAGAGCGAGGGTTTAACTTGTGCTTAGAGTGAGGTCGTAGCCAAGGATAACATGTGTAACCAAAGATACGAAAGAATGAGTAATCTGAAGACAATTATAAAGTCTTTCCAAGGGTCACTTATTTTATAGTGAAATGGGTAAATGATTTATAAGGTAGACTGCGGTTTAGACGACATCATCCCAAAATTTAAGTGGAACCGAGGCATGATTAAGAAGAGCTAAGATAGTTTAAATCACATGACAATGTTTTCTCTCGACGGATCTATTTTGTTCAGGAGTGTGGGGACAAGAGACTCGATGGATAATGCCAGAGGAAGTAAGATGACGATGAAGCGTTTGATACTCTCCACCCCAATCAAAATGAAGGGAGAGGATTTTACGATCAAAATATCACTCAACTTATTTTTGAAAGTGACAAAAAATATCAAAGAGATCAAACTATCTTTTTATAGGAAAAATCCAAGTAAACTTGTTGAAATTATCAATAAAAATAACATAATAAAGAAAACCTTGATTAAATAGAATAGGAGCAGGACCTCAAACATCAGAGTAAATAATTTCTAAAGGAAAACTGTTGGATCGAGAAGCGCTAGAGGGGGGGGGGGTGAATAGCGCTCGCGACTTTCACACTTTTCGAATTCGTACGAGTAAAAACAGATGCAGCGGAATTAAAGAACAAGAAAATGAACACAGTGGATTTACTTCGTTCGGAGCCTGTGATGACTCCTACTTGAAGGCCCGCGATCCTTGATCGCTTTCCGTGGGCAATAACTATAAGCACGAGAATTATTATAATCTACGTACAAGTTAAAACAGTAATTAAGAAATACTGACAACACTTAGAGAATATGAATTCTGGAGCTCAGGGTCGTCGGAAGGTAGTCGCAGCACTTCGGGAACCTTTCGTTAGCAGCTAATCGCGTATCGGGATTGCTTGGAATTCTTGGAATGAGCTGTTGGTCGAGATCCCTTATAAAAGGTGTTCAAGGTGCCTTCTACTGTTCACCAAGGCGCCTTGAATGAGCCGAGTCACCCGCGTAGATAAGGGCTGAACTGGTCGAACCTTATCAGGTTCAAGGCGCCTTCAGCCTCTCCAAGGCGCCTTCATCAAGCTATCCAAGGTGCCTTGGCTTCCTTCAAGGCGCCTCCAAGCTTGCTTCGCAGCCAGCTCAGGTTTCGCACCCGAGGCGCCTCCAAGCTCCATGGAGGTGCCTCGGTACTATTCATCCGAGGCCAATTTTGCACTTTGGTCCCTGCAAGATATGTTAAACACAAAAATACCCTGCAGCACAAAGTTAGCTCATAACACATAAGTGATAGTATAACAGTGAAAGTTTGACAATCTCCGGACTGTCCGAGTCTGACTTCGGGTTTCCAACCGGAAACCCTAGGTCAACCCGACGCCTACTGTTCCCTCTGCGGGGAACGCGCCCTCACCTACTCCACTCAGGAGATTTACCTACTGCCAGTGTGATCCTCCAGATCAATTGGACTTTTGCTCAGCACTCGAAGCTTCCGGACTTTCTGCTGGACATCCGCTTCCCGGCTAGTCCAATCTTTCACCTGGTTCGCGACACCAGGACTTTCCACCTAGGGTTACCACCCCCTAGAACTTTTGCCTGAAGCCTTCGACCTGCCAAGACTTTGCACATAGGGTTACCACCCCCTATGACCTAGGGTTACCACCCCCTAGGGTTTTTACCTTGCCTAATCACAGTTAGATCTTTTCCTGAAACGCTTAACAGATTTGTTAGATCACTAAATATCTTAACTTTGAATCCTTTGCCATTATCAAAATACAAGTTCGATCATCGGATGCTTCCCGCACCAACAATCTCCCCCTTTTTGATTATGGCAACTCAAATTCAAAGTTAAGTAAACAGATATGCAAGTAAAGCAAAAAAAATTTTTAAGGCGAGCAAAAATGATCTTGTAAAGCTCCCCCTTAAGTATTACTCCCCCTTTAAATAATATTTTACGATTAATTTTGAATTGGATACTTTTGAATTGGCTACTCTCCCCCTTTGCCATATATCAAAAATAAGTAATGGAATACGTAGTTTTGGTAGAATAGACAATGATTTTGTGAGAAGCCTTAGCTTAAAAAGTTTAAAAAAATGAAAGTTGCTAGGTCTTTTGCAAACATTGAATTTCGAAAATATAGCTTAAGTAAAAGCTTAGCTTAACTTGAATAACTTAATTTTGAAAATAAGGGTAAAATTAAGAAATTGTGAATATTTAGAATAAAGAGGGGAGTAGCTAAAAGTTGAGGTTAATTAATCAGTTGGTCCTTAAGTCCAAGCATAAGTCAAATTAAAGAAATTTTAAATTACCGAATGTGATTTGGCAGGTATCAGAGTCCTAAAGTACAAGCATGTTTAATCTTAATAGATCCATTTCCTTCACCAACTGTCTAACCTGTAGCTACTTACTGATTGCTTAGAGGACAACAACTTTCACTTGGTTAGTCGAGTTAAGTCATTTAGTCCAGTTAGAATTGACTAAGACTGGAAGACTTGACTGGATTACTGTTAATAAAGTATTTAACGCCCAGACCCATATTGATGCACATAAATAAGCATTCTTGAGTCCAGGCTGTACCCTATGCATCTCACGTCGTTCTATGTTTTACAAACACAAGCAAGGTATATCTAGGTTTTTGTGAGATGCTCTAGCTTAAGTCTAGGGGAACATGATATCTAGGGGGAAAGCCTAGGCTAAGTCCAACTTTTAAAAAATCTAATAAATTGGGATTTTGAAACAAATATTTTCCTAGAGTTATTAAAAATAAGTAGACCCAGATTATTTGAAACTAAGTAAATTGTTGACTAGAAAGCATGCAAATAAGTAGATATCACTTCCAGAAGGTTTAACAACACAAATAGATAGTGAAGTGTAAGTTTCCATAGTCAACAGTCCATAGTACAATGCATAAAAGTGTCATATCAAAGAGTAGGATCATCTACTCGAGGAGCATCAGCTGGTGGGTCATCAGCGGGAGGTGGTGCATGGGGCTGCTCGGGTGCTAGCCGACCTAGACGTCGTATCTCGTCTCGGAGGGAGGTAAATCCGGTAGCCATCTAGGATCGAAGGGAGAGAACTATCCATCGTGTCTAGATGGACTCGACCTCGAGTCGAGCAAGTCTGTCCTCGACGGAGAGTGGTGCAGAGGTCGAAGGTCCAGCTGAGGTGGATGGCCCGGCAAATGGGGAAGGATCCACGAAAAGATCCTCAGCTAAGAAGTCGGCCCACTCCTCTCCCTCACCTGGTATATCCTCGGCCTCTGGAGCGATAGGGGCAGCGGCTGGCTGTGGTCGTCCTGTCTAGGCTAGAACTCCATCAGCGGTGATCTCAGCACTGGCTAGTCTACAACTGCGGGACCCTAGCTCGTCATATATGGTTAGAGGGATGACTATCCCTCTGGTCACATGTATGCCCTCTATGGTCAAAAACAAGCGTGTCAAAATATGACAATAGGGCATGTGTACTATCCTGGAAGTGACTGTCCCAGATGCACAAATGATGTTCTGGAACATATGCAAGGCTATATCGATATCTAATCGATGACACAAGGCATACAAGAAAAATAAGTGTGAAGACCTCATCTTCGGGGCATCCCGAGATGAGATCGACAAAATACATGCTGTCAGGACCCTATACATCACATAGTCCTGAACCCGAAGAGAGACTGACCTGAACTCAGTCAGGCCAAGAGGTCTCTCTTCCCCGAAGAAATACGTATAGATAGTATCTAACGTAATATGGGAGTAGGGATCGCCAAATGACAGTTCCCTACTGGGGTAGCATAGGAAAGTAGACTCTGAAGCCCTAAGTCCTAGGGTGGTGCGTAACAAAGTGGGAGTAAGCTCAATGTCAGTGCAAGCAACTCTGGTGGAGTACCTACTATCATCAACCCTCTCAAGGTTGTGATAGAACTGTGCATATGATTCCTGATTTACTGTATCAATGCAGTAAACCAGTTGGTCCAGCTGATAGTGCTCTATCATCTGGATAGATGGCTGGCAAAACTGGGTAAAAAAGGACCTATTTACGTATCTAGGTTTGATAGGTTCAAAAGTGTAACTAGCAAAGGTATCCCTAAGATGTACAGTAGGGAATTTGATATCTGCTGATGGAAGTCTAGTTGGAGTAGGATCAACGTGACGACGCTTCATATTTTTAAGAATTTTACACAAATATTGGCAAAACAAACACAAATATTGTGTAAAAATTGAATGGAAAGTATTGAGATTATACCTAGGAGGCATTGCTAAGTGTAGGAGAGGAAAAAACGGGATGAAGGCGCCTTGGTTGCAAGAAATCGCACGCGGAAATCGTGTGGAGCGCGGCCGGAAATGCAACAGAAAGGATTCTGTTCGGGGAAAAACTCAAGGTTGAAGGCGCCTTAGAATCGATGAAGGCGCCTTGAATGGTTTGTTTGAGGCACGTCAGTTTGATCCGAGGCGCTTTAAGACGATGCGGTGGGAATTTTCCCGCCGCATGCTAGGGCGCCTCCCCTTGGTCGGAGGCGCCTCTAATAAGCGCCACGTGTGTTTTTTTTTAATTAATTTTGAAAAGGTTTTAAGTTAATGATTTCTAATAATTTTAACCTAATTAGGTTTTGAAAATAATTTTGAAAATAGTTTAAGTTGATTAATTTTGAAAATAATTTAAGTTCATTAATTTTGAAAATAATTTTAAGTTGATTAACTTTGAAAAATAATTTTAAGTTAATTAATTTTGAAAATAATTTAAGTTAATTAATTTTGAGAATAATTTTAACTTAATTAATTTTGAAAAATAATTTTAAGTTAATTAATTTTGAAAATAATTTTAAGTTGATTAATTTTGAAGATAATTTTAAGTTGATTAATTTTGAAAATCATTTTAAGTTGATTAATTTTGAAGATAATTTTAAGTTGATTAATTTTGAAAATAATTTTAAGTTGATTAATTTTGAAAATCATTTTAAGTTGATTAATTTTGAAGATAATTTTAAGTTTAATTTTGAAGATAATTTTAAGTTGATTAACTTCTTATAGAATATGAATTAATTATAGTTGTGAGTTTAATTTTGAATTTGAATTTTAAATTCCTTAGTCATCTCACCCGATCTAACTTTTCAATCAAGGAATCCTATAATTTTCGTAAGATGAATTGAGATTGAATTTTAGGGTCTGGTTTAACTTTGTGTTAGATTCAGGTTTAGCTTTGGGTTCAACAAGTAGGCATTCTTTGGATAAACTTCTGGGCTATGGTGAGTCACAAGGAACTCATTAAAGTAACCATGCCTTCAAGGTTTTTCAAATAGTCCTACCCATTGAACTTAATACTAAACCTTGGTCTAACTGGTTAGGATCCATTTAAGGGTAGCTTCTGTCAATTCCACTTGGCCAAATGCACCAGGTCGAAGCCATATCTTCCTAGACATGCGATGCTCAAGCTTCCCTAACGTACTATCATCCAAAAACTTCACTAGTACCGTTGGTCAAGTTAAACCTAGCCGATTTTTTCTAACCTTAATTACCCTGCCGGGTAGTTTACTCTTGTTTACCCATTTCGGGTAGATTAAGTTCGGTTACCCAATCGGGTAGTTTAGTTAGGGGTGCTAGCTATTCTGGATCCTCCTTCTAAATTTTTATTTGATTGAGTTTTTGAGTTTTGATTTAATTTAATTTCGAATTTTTTAATTTAATTTTAAATTTTAAGTTTGTTTAATTAATATCATTTTTCGTTTTGCTCCCCCTGGATCATAGCCTCGATATGACCTATCGAGGTAGTGTATTTGATCTTTTGGGACCCAATATTGACCAAGTCCAACTTGATTGACCAATTTGGACTTGGAGACCCATGCTTGGATTACCTTACTATTTGATTAGTTTATTAAGGATAAATAAGATTTATATTTATTTTTGGTTTTGTATCCTAGCCCAGTTCTATTATAAACGGCTCTTTGTGTCCTTAGAATTAAGTCAAGATTCTTGGAACCTAAAGAAAACCGTTCTAAAGTATTTTTTAAATTCTTGACCTGATTTTTCAGACCAGAGTTTTCTTCCTCAAGTTTTTTAACTTGAGTTGAATTTCCAGTCTGAACTTGGTCAGGTAATGATTTAGAGTTAGTCACTTCGTTAAGGACTACTATTTCCTTTAGAAGTGACTTGACCTTAAGGTTCGACTTAGCTAGTTTGCGCAACAAATAATTGACTAGATTATTTAGACGAGGGATACTTACAGCGGGATCTGGCCATTCGGAATCAGATACGGATCCGTGGCTTCACTCGGACTCGGCCTCCGACTCACTCTCGCTCTCGGATCCGTCAATCTGGTCCCTGGCCATCAGAGCAAGTAGGCTTGTCTGATCAAGTTCGTCGTCGTCGTCTTCCGACGAAGATTTGTCCCACGTCGCCTTCAGAGCCTTCTTCCTTCTCTGCTTCTTAGCTTCCTTTTGATTTGGGCAGTTGGCCTTGATGTGCCCTTTCTGGTTGCACCCGTAGCAGATAACTTCGAACTTACCTTTCGAACTTGGTTGAACCTCCTTGGTTTGTACCAACTTTTTTAGATCTTTCTTGTTGAAGCCCTTCTTCTTCTTCTTCTTGTAGAGCTTCTTTACGAGGTTCACGAGCTCGGTTGTTAGTTTGTCGTCTTCATCGTCTGAGTCGGGATCTTCTTCCGATTCAGGTTCAGTTCTTCATCGTGATCTTGGTTCGCGTGTTTGACTGATACCTGCAACCAAAGCAACCCCCTTCTCGGTTGGCTGTGCATTAGTCTGCTCATGTAATTCAAACTCACAGAATAATTCATCTAACTTTATTGAAGATAAATCCTTGGAGACTTTGTAAGCATCTACCATTGATGCCCATAATGTGCTCCTCGGAAATGAGTTTAGTGCGCACCTTATGACGTCCCGATTCTCTATCTTTTGCCCGATGCCGTGGACAGAGTTGAGGATGTCTTGAATTCTTACGTGTAGTGAACTCGCCGTCTCGCCTTCCTGCATTTTCAGATTATATAATTTATTAAGTAGTAAATCACGTTTACTCACCTTTGTGTCGGAGGTTCCCTCGTGAAGTTCAATCAGCTTTTTCCAAAGCTCCTTTGCTGATGAGAATGGACCAACTCTGTTGAGCTCCTCTTTGGTCAGTCCACACTGGAGGGTGCAGGTAGCTCTTGCGTTGGCTTCCACTTTCTTCATGAGGGAGGGTTCCCAGTCTTCGCAGGGAGTAGGTTTGCCATAAGTGCCAGTCGGTAGTTGGAATCCAGTTCGGATGATCATCCACATCTTAAACTGGATTTTTAGAAACGTCTCCATCCGTCCCTTCCAGTACCCGAAATCTTCTCCAGAGAAGAGCGGGGGACGGACGGTGTTGAAACCCTCTTGTTGGGCCATTGAGAGAATATGCAAAAAGGAATAGAAAACAAATATGTCCCAAGACTAAGTCTTGGATTAGTAGTGCGAGAGTAAAGAATTGAAAAAGAGAACTAACTCGAGTGGTGTTGCATCAACCTCGAGCGAAATCGATACGAACGAAAAAAACTGGAATATAGTAATAATACTAATTTTAGTTGACTCTGAAAAATTTAAAACACCGCGAAAAAAAATTGAGTGATTGGTGGTTGCACCAGATCAACGCGACCCCGCTCTGATACCAATTGTTGGATCGAGAAGCGCTAGAGGGGGGGGGGGGTGAATAGCGCTCGCGACTTTCACACTTTTCGAATTCGTACGAGTAAAAACAGATGCAGCAGAATTAAAGAACAAGCAGATGAACACAGTGGATTTACTTCGTTCGGAGCTTGTGACGACTCATACTCGAAGGTCCGCGATCCTTGATCGCTTTCCGTGGGCAACAACTATAAGCACGAGAATTATTACAATCTACGTACAAGTTAAAACAGTAATTAAGAAATATCGACAACACTTAGAGAATATGAATTCTGGAGCTCAGGGTCGTCGGAAGGTAGTCGCAGCACTTCGGGAACCTTTCATTAGCAGCTAATCGCGTATAAGGATCGCTTGGAATTCTTGGAATGAGCTGCTGGTCGAGATCTCTTATAAAAGGTGTTCAAGGCGCCTTCTACTGTTCACCAAGGCGCCTTGAATGAGCTGAGTCAGCCGCGGAGATAAGGGCTGAACTGGTCGAACCTTATCAAGTTCAAGGCGCCTTCAGCCTCTCCAAGGCGCCTTCATCAAGCTATCCAAGGCGCCTTGGCTTCCTTCAAGGCGCCTCCAAGCTTGCTTCGCAGCCAGCTCAGGTTTTGCACCTGAGGCGCCTCCAAGCTCCATGGAGGTGTCTCGTTACTGTTCATCCGAGACCAATTTTTCACTTTGGTCCCTACAAGATATGTTAAACACAAAAATACCCTGCAACACAAAATTAGCTCATAACACATAAGTGATAGTATAACAGTGAAAGTTTGACAGTCTCCAGACTGTCCGAGTCTGACTTTGGGTTTCCAACCGGAAACCCTAGGTCAACCCGACGCCTACTGTTCCCTCTGCGGGGAACACGTCCTTGTCTACTCCATTCAGGAGAGTTACCTGCTGCCAGTGCGATCCTCTAGATCGACTGGACTTTTGCTTAGCACTCGAAGCTTCCGGACTTTCTGCTGGACATCCGCTTCCCGGCTAGTCCAGTCTTTCACCTGGTTCGCGACGCCAGGACTTTCCACCTAGGGTTACCACCCCCTAGGACTTTTGCCTGAAGCCTTCGACCTGCCAAGACTTTTCACATAGGGTTACCACCCCCTATGACCTAGGGTTACCACCCCCTAGGGGTTTTACCTTGCCTAACCACAGTTAGGTCTTTTCCTGAAACGCTTAACAGATTTGTTAGATCACTAAACATATTAACTTTGAATCCTTTGCCATTATCAAAATATGAGTTCGATCGTCGGATGCTTCCCACACCAACAAAAACTAGAAGTGCGAGAAGAATACACAAAAGATAATTTATGAGATTTTGCTTTCATGCAAGCTTCACATAAATGAGAAGAGGTGGCTAAAAAAATTGGTAAACCATACCGGTTAATAATATTCTGAACAACATGTAGAGACGGATGACCCAGACGTGCGTACCAAGAGAATTTATCGGTTCTCCAACAAACGTATTAGTATAGGTGGGCTGAAGAAGATAAATATTGTCTTTAATATTTTCTCGGAGTAGAATATTTCCTGTTGTGGTATCCTTCACAAGACAATAATGAGGATGGAATTCAAAGAATACATTATTATCAAGAGCAAACTGATGGATGAAAAGTAAATTTTTAGTAATAGAAAGAACATGAAGAGTGTTGAGCATGCGAAAAGTACGACCATATGAATGAAAGAATGTGTTTCTAATGTAAGCAATTTGCAAATCTGAGCCATTGCCTATTTGTATCATGTAGGGTCCATGATAAGGTGAAGCTTTTGTGAGAATATTATACTCCGATGTAACATGATGAATGTAGGATAGAAAGCTAGAGGAGGGGATGAATAGTACTCATGGCTAATTCGTTCATTAGAGTAAAACACGCAGCGGAAAAATAAAATAATACACGAACACCAAGAGTTTTATTTGCTTTGGAGCCTGTGGCGACTCCTACTCAAAGGTCCACACTCGTTGAGTGTTTACTATGGACAATCACTATCAATTCAGAAAATTATAATCTTAAGTACAGTTAATTAAATGCAGTAAAATATACCAATGACTAAAAATCAGTAAACTTGAAGCTTGCCTGAGGACGCCTCCAAGTTCCATGGAGGGTGCCCTCCAAGCAGCGTCTAGGGCACCTCCAAGCTCCATGGAGGACGCCCTCCATCCAGCTCCCAGGGCGCCTCCAAGCTCCATGGAGGGCGCCCTCGCACCTTGTTGCGGGGTTGTTGATCAAGTCACTCGAGGCACCTCCAAGCTCCATGGAGGGAGTCTCAGGATTGTTCAATCGAGGCTTTTCTTGTGTGATTTCTATCCTACAAGGCATGTTAGTCTACAAACAAGGTATACCTTACAAAACAAAGTCAGTACAACCAAATAAGATAAATAGAAACTTATTTTGACAATATCCGAGCTGTCCGGTTCTGACTCCAGATTTCACTTTCGAAAACCCTAGGTCGAACCGACGCCTATTATTCCCTCGTCGAGGAATGCGTCCTCACCCACTCCTCTCAGGAGAGTTTACTTGTTGCCAGATCGGTCCTCCAGACCGACTGGACTTTCTGCCTAGGGTTACCACCCCCTAGGGTTTTCCTCAGCCTAGGGTTACTACCCCCTAGGACTTAGAGTTACCACCCCCTAAGGTTTTCCTCAGCCTAGGATTACCACCCCCTATGACATAGGGTTACCACCCCATAGGATTTTCCTTAGCCTAGGGTTACCGCTCCCTAGGACCTAGGGTTACTGTCATGCCCCCAAAGGAGTCCCTGCTAGACAAAAATCCGGCAACATCTACCCTGTACCGGTGACAATATGAAGCATCACTACAAACAAAATATACATCAGCCACATGCGGCTGGAATATTTATATACACAACTACGCAGTTATAATAATAGCTCACTCGGCTGGAATGAAACAATCACAACCACGCAGTTATATATAAAACAGCTCACACGACTGTAGTAAAACACAGCGGAAAAACGAAGGAAAGCCCACACCACAAATAAATACAATGCATGCCGGCACGGCTTAACCACAAATACAACACCAAAACCATAAGATAGCCACATGGCTATACACAAATACAATGCCAAAAATAAGAAAAGAATATACAAAAGAAAACCAGCACGATCTTCGGATGTGACATAGGACCTGGCAGACAGGATACTCCGAGCGACACCAACCATCTACAAGCTACCTGAAAACATAAATGTATACATACGGTGGTGAGTACAGGTAACTCAGCGGGTAATATACAGGATAGTGAATGGTCTATAAATAAAACATGGAGATCACAAGTATACAGTCTCAGTAGGGAATAAAGAACATGATCATACTATCATAATCAATGCACCTAAACATAACTGACATAATAACCTGACATATAAATTGTACAAATCACAACTAACATAATGACAGATACATACCCAATCTGGAATCGACACATGGTACAATGATCAGTAAACTCACCGGATCTACAACAGATATACCTGTGACACCTGTGTAATATAAATACGACTGCATATACATGTAAAATAAATGACATGTATGCAGCATGGCAACCAAATGCAACAACCATATCTCAATCAAGTGCAACAACGACAATCACATGCAACTAGTATCTACTAGGCATGTATGCAAATATAACCCCCAGATGCACCGCGCATCATATGCAAAAGTACATGCATGCTCCATGGTCACCCCCGCCACCTCTCCAGATACCACAACCCCTGTATGGCCGAGAGGCTTGGGTCTGTGACGACTGTACTACCCTCCAGCCCACTATATAGTGGTTGAGGCGGACAATCCGCTAGTAGCTATCTAGCTACATAGCATCAAGGTCCCTGACTGCTCACAACGCCGAATCTCACAAAACCTCATGACCGGGTGGCACGACAAGACTAGCAGCAACTGCTCCAGCTACTACTACCCATGAGTGGCTGAGTGTGCGGTGCTATTCCCAAACCAACTGATGACTCTCTCAACCACAAGGGAGATAATGGTCATCAGATGCAATGAATGATGAACATGATATATATATATATAATCATCATCCATGCAACAACCTCAAACCTCATAAATACCTCCAACAAGAGTATAATCGTCATGATACCTCCACGTATCCCACCAAACATATGTACACACTACACATGTATAATCAATCAAAAATCTCCAGTAATCCCACCAGACACATGTACACAAAAATATAAGTACAATCAACATGTATCCTCCAATAAAAACACAACGGACATGTGTATATACTCCAAACATACAATCAACACAACTCCTCCAAAAGTACATGACAAATACGTGTGTACATACAACATGCAAATGCACGGTCAACAAGATGACTCCTATAACACATCCCCACCTATGTACAGTCAACATCATATACCCAATCAACATGGTAATACCAACAACCTGACAATTCCTACAAGACATACTCTACACGTGAAATCACAACAGAGTAGATATCAAGAGTTGAGACTATATATGAATTAAATAGATCATCTCTAAGCTTAAGCAAAAGTAACAAGCAGAAAAAACAGCAACCGAACATGATATAAGGTAAAGTAACATAATCCGTTAAATAACAACCATGCACTAAGCTCAAAGAAAATCTACATAGAGGCAAAGGAAGAAATACCCACCTTTATCTGTTGACCGTGTCAGATAAATCAATCCCACTTCGAGACGCTCGTCCCGAATCCAAGTCCTGCGAATCACATAGTATATATATAATGTTTAGCTAATCACATAATCAACAACAAACAAAACCTAAAACCTAATCCTACGTCGATTAGGTAACCCTGTTTAGTTTCCACCCAATGATCCAAACCAAAGTAGATGATAGGCCCATCCTGAAATTCAACTCTTTCTATATCCAAACAGAATTCTCAATCATTACACTAATCAAATCTCCTCATGAATTAATCCAATTTAATTCACGTAATTCATCATCAATCAAACACTAATCCAAATTCATCATAAATCCTTCTAAATCCACTAATCAGTCCAATACAACTTACTTTAAATTCCTACAATCCATCACATAAAGATATCAACCACAATAACATATCATAAAATCAATTCTCCATCACCACAATACTACTATTCACCTCCCCTTCCTCTGCCAATTCACATTCACAATGACTACTATATCACAATCAATCCAATGATCCTTAATAACAATCATGAACTCATCAAATGCAACCAACCCCTAATTAATCAACCCACAACATAATACAAACTCCAAGACGGACACTACTCTAATTCAGAAAATGATCCATCCATTACATCCAAGAAATAAGATCTCCCTTAATCAAATACTAATACAGAAATGGAAAAACGATTACTGTTTGTTACCTCCACACACTAGGGCATAAAGCTTCGTTTTGTTCAGCTGCCCTCACCACCACAAGGTTCACCAACCTTCGATTGTAGCTGCTGAAAATTGAAAGCTAGGGCAAGGTGAGGTTGCTGAACTCCCAAACAATTATCCTAAAACATAACCAACATCTCAACATATGAGTATTAGATTTAAACCTCAATCCATCAACTGAAACTAACCAACTTACCCTTTGTTGAACCTTGAATTCTATCCAAATCGATGATGTTTGGAAGAATAAAAAAAATCAAGCCAAGATTCGGTAACCCTAGAACTGGAATCAGTAAGCCAATCTAAGGAACACAATGACGGACAATCAAACAAGGAAGAAGAACAGTGATCAATGGCACAACCTACCTTTCTTGTGACCGGATGGGTGGCATCCAACAGTTATGCCTCAACCGGTGTCGGCGATCCGAGAGAAAGAACGTCCCATGGACGAGCTCTGTTGATGGAGGAGAAAAGAGACTCAATCGGTGGCGGATCGAACGACGCTGGCATGATAGGTTTCCTGGCGACATCGACGTCGGCGTCGGGAAAAGATTGCGATGGAGAGGGGAAAAGCAGTGCTCCGCGATGAGGAAGAGTCGGGGAGGTGAGGAGAGAAATCGGAGAAGCAAGGGCTCCACGCCGCCAGCAGGAGGGGAAGGAGGGAGGCTCGGCCAAGGTTACACCGGCGGACGGTGGTGTGCTCGGCGTCGCTGAGAGAGAAATCGAGGAGAGGGCTCGCGATCGAGCGCGATGTGAGGAGGAGGAGATCGGGGAAGTGAATCGGGCTTTAGTTTCTAGATTTCTTTCAGCTTACATGCATACTCGAGTTTTGTGAGTTAGATAGCGCTTACTAAGCAATTTTGCTTATAGATGCATTTCCTCTTACTGCAGATAAAGGAAAGGAAAAGTTATAGTAAAGGAAGGCGACAAGGAGGTGCGGATGGATGTGTGATGCTTGGACTATAGAAGCCTTGGGATTTAGCATAAGAATTTATTAACAAAGAGTTGAGTAGAATGTATTAGATGAGTCATTTAGTCTTCCGCTGCTAGTTAATTGTATATTTTGAGTTTTTTTATAGTTTATGTATTGATCTTTACATGTGAACAACTCTAATTAAGTAAAGTTAGTAGTCCAGTAGCGCTCCACCCTCACAGTCTAGTAGTGAGGAGGGTGGGGTGTTACAGATGTAACACCCCACCCTCCTCACTACTAGACTGTGAGGGTGGAGCTGTCACGCCCCCAGAAGAGTCCCTGTCCGAGAAAATTTCGGCAGCATCTCCCCTGTACGGCGGACAATCAAAAATTTTCTACAAGCACTAAATACTCAGCCACAGGCGGCTGGAATAATAACAGTAAATAAAATCAATCACCACGCAGTTTATATAATAAACAACATAGTAATACTCTGACTCGAAATCAACCCTACTCAACTACACTCGTAAAGCCCAAATCCGATTTTTTCTTACCTCTTCTACCGTCCAGGCAGGCATGTAGTAGAGAAAATCCAAATCATACTAAAAGTCCATCCAACGGAAAGATTCCATACAATATCCATATGTAAGTCCAAAACAAAACTAAAACAAAGTCTGATAGCGAAAAGCTAAAATGAAACAACAACTCAAAAACCAGCAGCGGAGTAGCACTACGTGCAGTGGGGACTAGCGACTGGAACTCCCTCCTGACAGCATCAACCTGAAAATAACAACAATGGAGGTGGGGTGAGTCCAACACTCAGCAGGTACAGTTGATATGCAAAGTAAAGAAACAACACCTAGCACTAATCATGCGTACAGTCTCCTGATAAGAAAGATAAAAATGCATCTGAAGTAAACAGGAGAATACTGTACTAACCAGGTCCTGAGTATAAGGTCAAACAGTCCGAGGGATAAGGAAATCCTGTATGCATGTCAAACATAGGTATCCAAACAATATGCAGCATATAAATGCAGCAAACACAAACACAAGCAATAAATGCATCATGCATATGATGCCAATGATGCGTCCTGGTCACCCCTGACGCCAGTCGATCATCTCATACAAAAGTGAGGCCGAGTGGGTAGGGCTGTGACAACCGTGCACTCTGTCGTCACTACTCTTGATGAGTGACCGAGTGGACGGGATGCTGTCGGAGTACACCTATCCTCCTACCCCAAATCATAGATGGGGGAGCGCAATGCTCTCAACTCCCGGTACACGATGACGGGGAGGAATCCCTGCCGGATAACACGTTGTGTCACACTACCCATGAGCGGACCAACGGTGCCTAACAGAGTCCCTGCTGCAACACACTCAGCCTGAATCGACCACTAACCCATGAGTGGTGGTGTGTGCAGATCCATGTAACTGGCGATGTGCTCAACAATAATGGAGCGGACTATCGCTCAGCATGCAATCATGCAAATGGTGCATGGCACTAACCACAAGAATATCCTGACCTAATCCACATATATATATAAAAATGCATCATAGGTCAACGAATCCAAAACAATCCAAAGGTATACAGAAGGTATAAAACCTAGGTCCTGAACATGGTCAAGCATGGCATATCACTACCCCTATAAGCATGTATAAACAGGTAAAATATACCCGAGATGCAAAACCAATCAATCAATCAAGCATGTAAGATTTGGGTAGTGATTATCCGAAACAGATAAGAAACACAATTAATGCAACATGTTAATTTAATTACTAAGCATATCAAATGACATAAGTCAAAAAGTACCCGCCTCCAAAAATAGAAAGGTCCAATCCGACGTCGAGATACCGTCTCGAATCAAGGTCCTGTGTCACCAAAGCACATATATTTTATTTAGCTACTTTCATAAAAATAGCTAAATAAAATCCCCAAAACTAATTTAGGGTAAAACCCTAATCACATAACCTCAATTACCTATTTAAATCTAATAGTTAACTAGGGTTAGTAACTTAATCCCCAATCAACTCATTAGATTAGAAATCCAAACTTAAATCCACTACACAATTAGATTTAAAGTTAAACCTAAAACTAATTGTAGTAACAAATTCTTTCTTTTCTTCACAGTACACATTCTTACCTTTGCTCTTGATCCAAAACCCCTGTCAATGCTTGTTTGAGTGCTGCCGGCAAGAAACACCACTAGAACCAAGATCACTTCCAACAAATCCTCACTGGTCGGGACCAAAAGAAGAGATCAAGCAGTGACGATTACAAATCAAAGAATATACCTCAATCCTACCTTACTCCGAGACCCCCACAGTTTTAAGAAAGAATCAAACAGTGATCCTTCTTCAGTGGTCGGCAACAGGAAGAATCCACAGACTATGCCAGGCGCGGGAGGCAGCCGACTGATGCGGCACCACCCTTTGATCTGCTCCAACAAAAGGGGCGACTGAGATCTCCACGGTAAGGCGAAGGGTGCGGCGGTGCTACTCGGGTCGGCTGTGGCTCTGTGCAGAGCTCGGCATGGAGAAGGCCGGCGGTGCTGAGTGAGTCCAGGCAGAGGATGAGTCGCCGGCACTGCTCGGCTTCGGCGGAGATGCTAGGGCTCGGCGGCGGGCCGGCGCTAGGGCAAGGAATCGCTCGGCTGAGGAGAGGGAGAAGAGAAATGCCAGCACCTCTTGGTCTCGGCCTTTTGCACGTGAGGGAGATGAGGAAAATCGCAGCGGCCGGCGGTTAGAACTCCGGCGGTTAGGGCTCGGAGGAGTCGGGCGCGCGGCAAGGCTCGGGCATGGGTCGGCGTCGAGAGAGGAATAAGAATAAAAGAAAACGAAAACAAATAAAGAAAATAAAAGAAAAAGGAAATGTAATTATAAACATTTCCTCGCTTAAATGGGGTAGCCTAAACAGGCTTTTCCGGGCCCCGTATTCATCCCCGTTAACTCGTCCATACGAGCTCCGAAAAATTCTCGAAAAATTTCCAAAAATTCCTGAAAATTCCCTTATTAATATTCGCCTATTTTCGGTATTTTACAGTCTCCCCCACTAATAAAAATTTGGTCCCCAAATTTCGTTATCTACCATCAGCAAGTACTAACAACAGATATAGAGTATATATGCTGAACGGTAAATAAATCACATACCTCAAGTGAAAAGATAGGGATATCGAACTCGGATCGTATCCTCGAGCTCCCAAGTAGCCTCCTCATCCGAATGATGCTGACATCCGACTTTAACAAGCCGGATAGTCTTGTTCCGCAATTGACGCTCTTTCCGGTCTATAATCCAGACCGGAATCACCTTCCATAAGTGACGTCAGGCTGAACGGGAACTGAGATATCTGTCAGCACATGTGTCGGGTCAAGTACGTATCTCCTCAGCATAGATACGTGGAATACATCGTGGACGCCGGCCAAAGACGGCGATAATGCCAACCGATAAGCTACCGCTCTAATCCTTTCCGAGATCCGGAAAAGTCCAATATATCGCGGAGCTAGCTTACCTTGAGGCCAATCTCTTCACCCCTTTTGTGGGTGAAACTCGTAGAAATACCTGGTCGCAAATGGAGAACTCTAAGGGTCTCCGACTCCGGTCAGCATAACACTTCTGGCAGTCTTATGCCTCTAACATCCTCTGTCTGATAATATGGACCACTTTGCCTCACGTTGAGCTCTATGAGGTCTCAACAACTGGGTCTCTCGGATTCTCGTCCTGATCGACGACTGAGCAATCATCGTAACAAGAATACCCTGCTCTGTCTATCCCTGCTCCTCAATGTCTAACTCAGAGAAATCCTGAATCAAATCTGTGACCACAACTAGGTGGCAAGCTAAAGTCCCTCTGGACCTCTAGCTAAGCGCATCGGCAACCACATTAGCTTTCCCCGGGTGATAGCTAATGGTACAATAAAAAATCCTTCAGGAACTCCATCCATCTCCTCGGTCGAAGATTAAGTTCCTCCTGAGTGAACAGATATTTGAGACTCCGATGTCAGTGAGAATCTCAATGTAATATCATACAGGTACTACCGCCAAATCTTCAGGGCAAAAATAATAACGGCCAACTCCAGATCATGAACTGAGTATTTTCTTCTCAGGCTCCCTCAACTATCGAGAAGCATATATAAGAATACTCTACCGTGCTACATCAGAACAGCACTCATACCTTGTAGAGACGCGTCGGTGTAGAGGACAAATTCGTCCTCTCCAGAAGGTAAAAACCAAAAATCAAAGCCGACACTAGTCTCCACTTCAGCTCCTAGAAGCTGGTCTTGCAATCCTCAGTCCAAGTAAACTTCACGCCTTTCATGGTCACAAAAGTGCGGATCTCCTACACTTATTTCGGCTGCTCCCAACGGTAACAACCTCTATCTCCTATGGAACCACGGTACACTCCTACTGGTGACCGTGTGTCCCAAACATCATAACAAAAGACAATCCAAACCAGCACTACTGATAATCACATATAGATGTTCTCGTCGAATCATCTCTAGATCTATGCAAAGGTAGTGTACGTGACTCACCTCGGATCCGTAATAGATCACAACATCGTCCACAAAATAATGGACACCTATCCAAACATCCTCGACATACCAGGATCACAGAGTCCCTGAAAACATCTAAGGCACTGTAAGCCTATATGGCAAAAACCAATACACATAATGTCCGTATCACAGACATTCCTATCCATAAGATCTCCAATAATAAATCGAAAAATCTGATCATCAATAACATAAATCACCAAAGAATAAATCCTCCAAGGTGAGAGCAACGCTCCATCACAGGAAACACCACATATGTGGAAGCAACGCTCTACCACAAGAAATCCTCAATATGTGGGAGCAACACTCCACCACAAATAATCTGAAATATGTATCTGCAATAAATATAGGAGCAATGCTCCGCTACCAGCAATCCGTGATATGTGGGAGCAACGCTCCACCACAAAATAATACATAAGTACCCCAAGGCACCTAACTATCTAGCTAGAGGCTGTACAAGATCTCCCTACCACAATTCACTGTGGTTAGCCTAGGCTATAACAACCTAGTAACTAATCAAATCAATCATCAACTCTATCAGCATCCTAGTGGGTCATCCACTGATAGGAAAATTAATTGATGGGTTAATTCAACAAATGACATAATGCAGTCACTTCACATTCTGCATTCAGTATAAGTAGAATCATCATACTGCTATCAATGTATACACCTAGCACACATGCTCACACAACATATGTATGATCAACAAAATCCTCCAATTATTATATACCAAACATGCTCACAACTCAGGTATATTCAGTATGATATCTCCAACAATGCATACCGAACCCGTGTGCAAAATCAACATAGGTAAAATCAACAATACACCTCAAACCACACTCACATGACATATCTTCACATATGCCAAGAGTATATCCAACATATACTTCCAATAAAGCATACTAAACACAGGTGCACTTACAAATCAAACATAATCAAAAAGATACCTCAGATATCACACCAAACACATATGTACATATCACAACTCAGATTAAATCGACAAAATGCCTCCATCAAAACACCACCGATGTACTTATACTACATCTCGGATTTAATCAACAAGATATCTTCAATAATACCTCCAAATTCATACAACCAACTACATATCTATGATCCACAAGGAACCTTCAAACCATAACAGAACAGGGATACATATACTACTTGCAAATGGACAGTCTACCACAGGACTCCTACAACCCAAAACAATCATGATATACATGCAAAATCAGCATACCAGCTCAATCACAGAGACCAACCTTATGCTACCAACACTCATGGGTTACTGGTATATCTAAACAAAATTCATGCATATGTATCAAGCATGAATACATCAATCAAAGGCAACCCAAAAATAAAGCAGCCTAATCATCCAGTAACAACCCTGCTCTAGGTTCAAAGGAACTGGTATCGGACAAGAAAAATATACACACCGTGGTATAACATTGCCAGTCAATGTCATACACTACCAAGACTATATCCCATGGGAAAATTTATCATCATAAATCCAAATGTACTCTCCCAGTTTACACTAGTAAGGATTGTATCTCATAAGTGTTAAGCAATGAGCTCTACACTTCCTTACACCAGCGGGGTCACATATCCCAACGCACCCTCTAAGTTATCCCACCAAGTATATACAGTCCACGGTCAAAGTCTTCATGGAATAGGATACATCGATCCTTTATAAACTATCCAAGCTGAAAATGATTTCTGACTAAATCAGTCCTTCCCACGTCAGTACAAAACATGTACTCAAAGGTGCTCTAGATACATAACTAAGCACAAATAACCTAAAGATTCAAACCTCTAAAAATAGAGTATGACAATCCTCTACTGATCAACCAACAAAACTAAATCATTCATCTACTAACTAATCAAGGATACCTTAATCCTCCACAAGCAACTAAGGTATATCCAACCACATAATATCATATGTATAAATGTGTACGACCCAAAAGAAAAAGTCATAATTTAAGAACATCAAGACACTCTCATCTTCATCCTCAAAAACATCAGCCCACACTATATCAGATGAATAAATCTCTACTCCCCATGAGGGCAAGTTAGCATTCAAAATATCAATCATTATTTTTCCACATAGTCCCATATCAGAGGAAGCATATATCATTTTTTTTTTCCATCCTGTTAACTATCCATAACCAACCAGATTTATTAAAATCTCATAGGTACATTCAACCATAAAACTCTCCAACACCCAATTTATAATCTGATCACCAACCATAATCATCAAACCTGTGAATATCATAAATGACACTCACTATGTCACCATCAATGACAACCCAAATATAAATCATCAAAATAGTTATCCACTAATAGATCATCAAAACAAATATCTAGTAATTGATCATCAAACAACCACATAACATTTACTCTCATAAATCATTAGAAATCAACATATCATAATATCTTATCTCACAATATCCCTCAACCTCAAACCATTCTAAAAAATGATCAAACATGGTAACCCCCAATGACCAATTTCCATCGTACCTGGTACCTTAATATCCAAAAGATATGAGTATAAAACTCTCCTGGCTAAGTCAACAGAAATATGTAGGTATCATCCACTACCCAGCTAACAATAGCAGAGGCTGGTATGTGCCTCCATCTCCTACGAGTAGTAACAGAAGCTAACACTACTGATGGTATGTTAAGAAAAATCATCAGAGATTATAATCCTTTATCTCTATTAAGGTCAACCATGCTCAATGGCTAATCCATCACATGTAACCTGTGCTACTACAACCAAACAGGTACTACATAAAGAATGCTAATACCTATCATAAACTATAAAATTAAACATCATACCTATATGCCGTCTGGAGATGTTCCATCGCTGTCCAGTCCCCAAAATGACCTCGGAATTCAGTACGAGAAAAAAAAAACAAACACCGGAAATCCATATAAATCCAAAACGAAGTCCATAACATAATTGAAACGGACAAATCCGTGCAACCGAAAATAACTGCCCACACCAATATGTCTCGCAACTAGGGCTAGTATAAAAATATCCAAAATACCAAATGCAGGTATCACACCCTGCTCTGATACCAATGAATTGGTATCAGATAAATCCCGAAAATCCAAAATACGAAACAAAAGATCGTAAAACTGTGCTCTGATACCACTAAATTGTCACGCCCCCAGAAGAGTCCCTGTCCGAGAAAATTTCGGCAGCATCTCCCCTGTACGGCGGACAATCAAAAATTTTCTACAAGCACTAAATACTCAGCCACAGGCGGCTGGAATAATAACAGTAAATAAAATCAATCACCACGCAGTTTATATAATAAACAACATAGTAATACTCTGACTCGAAATCAACCCTACTCAACTACACTCGTAAAGCCCAAATCCGATTTTTCTTCCAGGCAGGCATGTAGTAGAGTAAATCCAAATCATACTAAAAGTCCATCCAACGGAAAGATTCCATACAATATCCATATGTAAGTCCAAAACAAAACTAAAACAAAGTCTGATAGCGAAAAGCTAAAATGAAACAACAACTCAAAAACCAGCAGCGGAGTAGCACTACGTGCAGTGGGGACTAGCGACTGGAACTCCCTCCTGACAGCATCAACCTGAAAATAACAACAATGGAGGCGGGGTGAGTCCAACACTCAGTAGGTACAGTTGATATGCAAAGTAAAGAAACAACACCTAGCACTAATCATGCGTACAGTCTCCTGATAAGAAAGATAAGAATGCATCTGAAATAAACAGGAGAATACTGTACTAACCAGGTCCTGAGTATAAGGTCAAACAGTCCGAGGGATAAGGAAATCTTGTATGCATGTCAAACATAGGTATCCAAACAATATGCAGCATATAAATACAGCAAACACAAACACAAGCAATAAATGCATGCATATGATGCCAATGATGCGTCCTGGTCACCCCTGACGCCAGTCGATCATCTCATACAAAAGTGAGGCCGAGTGGGTAGGGCTGTGACAACCATGCACTCTGTCATCACTACTCCTGATGAGTGACCGAGTGGACGGGATGCTGTCGGAGTACACCTATCCTCCTACCCCAAATCATAGATGGGGGAGCGCAATGCTCTCAACTCCCGGTACTCAAAGACGGGGAGGAATCCCTGCCGGATAACACGTTGTGTCACACTACCCATGAGCGGACCAACGGTGCCTAACAGAGTCCCTGCTGCAACACACTCAGCCTGAATCGACCACTAACCCATGAGTGGTGGTGTGTGCAGATCCATGTAACTGGCGATGTGCTCAACAATAATGGAGCGGACTATCGCTCAGCATGCAATCATGCAAATGGTGCATGGCACTAACCACAAGAATATCCTGACCTAATCCACATATATATATAAAAATACATCATAGGTCAACGAATCCAAAACAATCCAAAGGTATACAGAAGGTATAAAACCTAGGTCCTGAACATGGTCAAGCATGGCATATCACTACCCCTATAAGCATGTATAAACAGGTAAAATATACCTGAGATGCAAAACCAATCAATCAATCAAGCATGTAAGATTTGGGTAGTGATTAACCGAAACAGATAAGAAACACAATTAATGCAACATGTTAATTTAATTACTAAGCATATCAAATGACATAAGTCAAAAAGTACCCGCCTCCGAAAATAGAAAGGTCCAATCCGACGTCGAGATACCGTCTCGAATCAAGGTCCTGTGTCACCAAAGCACATATATTTTATTTAGCTACTTTCATAAAAATAGCTAAATAAAATCCACAAAACTAATTTAGGGTAAAACCCTAATCACATAACCTCAATTACCTATTTAAATCTAATAGTTAACTAGGGTTAGTAACTTAATCCCCAATCAACTCATTAGATTAGAAATCCAAACTTAAATCCACTACACAATTAGATTTAAAGTTAAACCTAAAACTAATTGTAGTAACAAATTCTTTCTTTTCTTCACAGTACACATTCTTACCTTTGCTCTTGATCCAAAACCCCTGTCAATGCTTGTTTGAGTGCTGCCGGCAAGAAACACCACTAGAACCAAGATCACTTCCAACAAATCCTCACTGGTCGGGACCAAAAGAAGAGATCAAGCAGTGACGATTACAAATCAAAGAATATACCTCAATCCTACCTTACTCCGAGACCCCCACAGTTTTAAGAAAGAATCAAACAGTGATCCTTCTTCAGTGGTCGGCAACAGGAAGAATCCACAGACTATGCCAGGCGCGGGAGGCAGCCGACTGATGCGGCACCACCCTTTGATCTGCTCCAACAAAAGGGGCGACTGAGATCTCCACGGTAAGGCGAAGGGTGCGGAGGTGCTACTCGGGTCGGCGGTGGCTCTGTGCAGAGCTCGGCATGGAGAAGGCCGGCGGTGCTGAGTGAGTCCAGGCAGAGGATGAGTCGCCGGCACTGCTCGGCTTCGGCGGAGATGCTAGGGCTCGGCGGCGGGCCGGCGCTAGGGCAAGGAATCGCTCGGCTGAGGAGAGGGAGAAGAGAAATGCCAGCACCTCTTGGTCTCGGCCTTTTGCACGTGAGGGAGATGAGGAAAATCACAGCGGCCGGCGGTTAGAACTCCGGCGGTTAGGGCTCGGAGGAGTCGGGCGCGCGGCAAGGCTCGGGCATGGGTCGGCGTCGAGAGAGGAATAAGAATAAAAGAAAACGAAAACAAATAAAGAAAATAAAAGAAAAAGGAAATGTAATTATAAACATTTCCTCGCTTAAATGGGGTAGCCTAAACAGGCTTTTCCGGGCCCCGTATTCATCCCCGTTAACTCGTCCATACGAGCTCCAAAAAATTCCCGAAAAATTTCCAAAAATTCCTGAAAATTCCCTTATTAATATTCGCCTATTTTCGGTATTTTACAGGAGCACTACTGGACTACTAACTTTACTTAACTAACATTGCACACATGTTGATAGTAATTCCTAAAACTCTCGGAGAACTCAAAACTTACAATTAACTAGCAGCGAAAGACTAAATGACTCATCTAATACATTCTACTCAACTCTTTGTTAATAAATTCTTATGCTAAATCCCAAGGCTTCTATAGTCCAGGCATCACGCATCCATCCGCACCTCCTTGTCGCCTTCCTTTGCTATAACTTTTCCTTTGCTCTATCTGCAGTAAGAGGAAAAAGTAACTATAAGCAAAATTGCTTAGTAAGCACTATCTAACTCACAAAACTCGAATATTCATGTAACTGGAAGAAGTCTAAAACTAAATGCTCAGAAACAAATACTATTCATACTCATCTAACTACAAAGGAAACAAAGCATACTGGAATGCTAAACATGTAAAGAAAATCTAAACAAACATGCTAGCATAAAAGAAAACTAAACTTGCTGATTTAAAACAAAATGAAACTTATTTCATTTGTTCTAAACTTATTCTTTTATTCCACTTGTTTAAAACTTATACTTGAATACTTTTATACTTATGTGAAACTTATTTTACTTGCTTTATACTTATAATACTTCAAAATAATAATCAACTTTCTTCTTGGGCCCAGGCGTAGTAACATCTTATGCGCGTTCCCTAATAGGTTGGGGTAGTGAGCCACCAATCCTAAAAGAGCAGACCTCAGTCTACCAGGGCCAAGACCTCGGAATTTGACACCTGGATTTGTTTAACGACAACCTCGGAAGTCGGGTACTAGCCTCTTAAAAAGTAAAATACTTTATTATCTTAATTATTTCTCCTTTAAATGCATTGACATTTTAATAAGCACCTTGTGTGCCAAAATCCCTAAAGTCTTGACTTTGGGATCTACTTAAGGCCTTGGCCTTTTTCTTTCTTTTTTTTTATCTTGCTTATACTTGTTAATACCTCTATTAAAAAGATGCCTCGTACAAAACTGCACTAAAATGCTTATTAACTCTGCGTTGAAATGCTTAAAAGAATTGCATGGAAATGCTTAATAGAATTGTACTGAAATGCTTATTGAACTGCACTAAAACTAAATCTGCATACAAGTTTAATCAAATCTGCCTGCAAACTTAATCAAAATTCTGCACAATAAGCTTAATTAAAAATCTACACTATAAGCTTAATTAAAAATCTGCACTATAAGCTTAATTAAAATCTGTACTATAGGCTTAATTAAAATATGCATTATAAGCTTAATTAAAATCTGCACTATAAGCTTACATAAAAATCTGCATTATAAGCTTAATTAAAATCTGCACTATAAGCTTAATTAAAATCTGCACTATAGGTTTAATTAAAAATCTGCACTACAAGCTTAATTAAAATCTGCACTATAGGCTTAATTAAAAATCTGCACTACAAGCTTAATTAAAATCTGCACTATAAGCATACATAAAAATCTTCACTATAAGCTTAATTAAAATCTGCATTATAGGCTTAATTAAAAATCTGCACTATAAGCGCTTCTCATGCTTCGAATTCAAGAAGAACAAAGGTTCGAAACTACTCCTACTGCAGGTGAGAAGCACTTACCTTATTTCTTGGACTCATAACCGAACAAAAAGGGCTTCTAGGACCTTGGCCGACCGCCGGAGATGATGCCCTAACTCCCTTTCATTTTCTGCCCGAGCTCCGCCATCGTACGCAGAAGAGAAGGAGAGAATAGTTTAAGTCACGGAAAAACAGAGCATCAACTTATCCCTTTTTATAACTTAATATTTCTGTTAACTCCTTAAATAAATTCACTACCTTTTCTAAACAAACAAATCCAACATCAACTTATCCCTTTTATAATCCAATATTCTGCTAACTTATCTTAGATAAATTCACTACCTTTTCTAAACAGACAAATCCAACATCAACTTATCTCTTTTATAATATTCTGTTAACTATCTTAAATAAATTCACTACCTTTTCTAAACAGACAAATCCAAGATCAACTTATCCTTTTTATAATCGAATATTCTGTTAACTATCTTAAATAAATTTGTTGTCTTTTTTAAACAGAAAAATCTATTTGCCCACCTGGTCAGCTGGGTTTTGACCGAGTCAAAGGTCGTGGGTTCAATTCTCAGCTTGGACATTTTTTTGTCGAAACTTCCTCCGTTTAGTAAAAATACCAAACGACCTCCAAAAATTACATAAAAATACTCTAAAAATTTCTAAAAATCCCTAGAATATTTCTATAGCATTTTTAAATATTTTTAAATTACTTTTAGGACTCTAATTGAGGAAATTTGGGTCGTTACAATTCCCCATATCTTCTAAAAAGTTCGTCCTCGAACTTAGAATAATTCTATAGCAAGTTCTCTACCTTGTACATGCATTAGTTAGCGTCCATAATCTAATGTACTAAAGAAAACCACATCAAAGGTATCTTAGGACCTCCTAACCTACATACAATGAACATAAGCATAAGCAGTGACATAAGCATGACAGCATAAATGTAAGCATGGTAGATGAACTAAACATAATGATAGACTCGATCACAAGCATGTCCATATGCATAGGCAAGAACATAACGTGGACCTTAACATAAATGTAAATATAAATATAACGTGACTTGAACATACTTGCATGCATACTTATAAACATACTATTGTGGTGGCCTAGTTGCACTTAGTAGTACCGTAACATAAGTTGTTGATCAGACAACTACCCTAGCGCTAGGTTGGTAGGGGTCCAAACTTAGGATCGGAGTTCCCCTTTATTCTGGTGCGCTCACCGGGCTTAGGTCCCCGGATTATACCACCATCCCAGAACATATCTTGTTTGATTCTGGCGCGCTCACTGGGCTTAGGTCCCCAGATCATACCACTATCCCAGAACATATTGAATTTGTCTGGTGCGCTCTGATACCAACTTAACACCCCACCCTCCTCACTACTGGACTGTGAGGGCGGAGCGCTACTGGACTACTAACTTTACTTAACTAACATTGCACACATGTTGATAGTAATTCCTAAAACTCTCGGAGAACTCAAAACTTACAATTAACTAGCAGCGGAAGACTAAATGACTCATCTAATACATTCTACTCAACTCTTTGTTAATAAATTCTTATGCTAAATCCCAAGGCTTCTATAGTCCAGGCATCACACATCCATCCGCACCTCCTTGTCGCCTTCCTTTGCTATAACTTTTCCTTTGCTCTATCTGCAGTAAGAGGAAAAAGTAACTATAAGCAAAATTACTAAGTAAGCACTATCTAATTCACAAAACTCGAATATGCATGTAACTGGAAGAAGTCTAAAACTAAATGCTCAGAAACAAATACTATTCATACTCATCTAACTACAAAGGAAACAAAGCATACTGGAATGCTAAACATGTAAAGAAAATCTAAACAAACATGCTAGCATAAAAGAAAACTAAACTTGCTGATTTAAAACAAAATGAAACTTATTTTATTTATTCTAAACTTATTCTTTTATTCCACTTGTTTAAAACTTATACTTGAATACTTTTATACTTATGTGAAACTTATTTTACTTGCTTTATACTTATAATACTTCAAAATAATAATCAACTTTCTTCTTGGGCCCAGGCGTAGTACCATCTTATGCGCGTTCCCTAATAGGTTGGGGTAGCGAGCCACCAATCCTAAAAGAGCAGACCTCGGTCTACCAGGGCCAAGACCTTGGAATTGGACACCTGGATTTGTTTAACGACAACCTCGGAAGTCGGGTACTAGCCTCTTAAAAAGTAAAATACTTTATTATCTTAATTATTTCTCCTTTAAGTGCCTTGGCATTTTAATAAGCACCTTATGTGCCAAAATCCCTAAAGTCTTGACTTTGGGATCTACTTAAGGCCTTGGCCTTTTTCTTTCTTTTTTTTTATCTTGCTTATACTTGTTAATACCTCTATTAAAAAGATGTCTCATACAAAACTGCACTAAAATGCTTATTAACTCTGCACTGAAATGCTTAAAAGAATTGCATGGAAATGCTTAATAGAATTGTACTGAAATGCTTATTGAACTGCACTAAAACTAAATCTACATACAAGTTTAATCAAATTTGCCTGTAAACTTAATCAAAATTATACACAATAAGCTTAATTAAAAATCTGCACTATAAGTTTAGTTAAAAATCTGCACTATAAGCTTAATTAAAATCTGCACTATAGGCTTAATTAAAATCTGCATTATAAGCTTAATTAAAATCTGCACTATAAGCTCTGATACCAACTGTAACGACCACCCTTCTTACTACTACTACTCTCTAAGGATGATCATTACTTAACTACTAACTCTACTTAACCGGTATGATTAAAAATCACATGGAAACCCTACCGAAAAATTTGGCAACCCTAGAACTGGAATCAGTAAGCCAATATAAGGAAAGCCAATCTAAGGAACACAATGACCGACAATCAAATAAGGAATAAGAACAGTGATCAATGGCACAACCTACCTTTCTTGTGACCGGATGGGTGGCATCCAACAGTTATGCCTCAACCGGTGTCGGCGATCCGAGAGAAAGAACGTCCCATGGACGAGCTCTGTTGATGGAGGAGAAAAGAGACTCAATCGGTGGCGGATCGAACGACGTTGGCATGATAGGTTTCCTGGCGACATCGACGTCAGCGTCGGGAAAAGATTGCGATGGAGAGGGGAAAAGCAGTGCTCCGCGATGAGGAAGAGTCGGAGAGGTGAGGAGAGAAATCGGAGAAGCAAAGGCTCCACGCCGCCAGCAGGAGGGGAAGGAGGGAGGCTCGGCCAAGGTTACGCCGGCGGACGGTGGTGTGCTCGGCGTCGCTGGGAGAGAAATCGCCAGTGTGGGGAGAGGGCTCGCGATCGGGCGCGATGTGAGGAGGAGGAGATCGGGGAAGTGAATCGGGCTTTTAGGGATTATTAAACTTAGGGTAGTTTAATTAACCTCTAAGTTTATTCCCTAATCAACTCCTATTTAAATGATATTCCAAACAGGCTTTCACTGTACCCCGAATCCATCCCCTCAAAATGAGTCATATGGACTCTTTTTAAATCCCGAAAAATTTCTAAAAATTCTCAAAAAATCCAATAAGATTTTTTGTCCAATAACATTTATTATTTAATTTTACGATATTTTATAGTTACTACCCCCTAGGGTTTTCCACCTGCCTAACCTCAGCTAGGACTTTTCCTCATCTAGGGTTACCACCCCCTAGGACCTGGGGTTACTACCCCCTAGGACCTAGGGTTACCACCCCCTAGGACTTAGGGTTACCACCCCTAGGTGTTAGAGTGTATACTAAAAGCCTAGATTTTGTATAAACATTTATTTAGAAATAAGAATCACATTGGTCAAGAATCTACATTTATGTTAAGTGTAGTTGTTCAATTAATTTATATCGTAGATAACATGGTGTGTGGTGTCACACACAGAAGATCATGTTATCAGTTCTTTATAAATTATAAATAGTTGCTCACGACTAAGATGGAAAGGAACAAACCATCGGTAAAGTCGTAGTGTGATTAGGGATTAGTTTATCTTGACTGATAAATTACACTAGTACACTCTAAGTGTATTGAGTAGGACCATTTTAGGTAAGTTCTTTTTATACTGACTTGATAAAAGAACTAGACCTTAGTTATTATGGAAGTGTGTGCTCTTAATCCTAATATAATAACAAACACATATATTTAGTGTTGGATCGAGATCGCGCTAGAGGGGGGGTGAATAGCGCTCGCGGCTATTTTGTTCGACTATCGGAATTGTAAAACGTTCGTAGAGTAATTAAAGCAGCGGAATAAAAGAAACAAACACAAGAACACAGTCGTTTACTTCGTTCGGAGCCTAGGTCGACTCCTACTCGAAGGCCCGCGATCCTTGATCGCTTTCCGTGGGCAACAACTATAATTTCGTATGGATATTACAGATGAATTACAAAATGTAACTATAATTAAAATTATACCGACAACAGTAGTAGAAAGGAAATCTGAGCTCCGGGTCGTCGGAATATTGCAACAGCACTTCGGAAGCAGCACTAGAGCAGACCACAGCAGAATGGAAGCTTGTGAATTGTTGTTCCAGAGCTGCTGGTCGAGACCTCTTATAAAGAGGGTTCAAGGCGCCTTACACTGTTCATCAAGGCGCCTTGAACGAGCCGAGTCACCCGCGTGGATCAGCACTGACCTGGTCGAACTCTATCTGGTTCAAGGCGCCTTCATCCTATCCAAGGCGCCTCCAACCTCCGGTCCAAGGCGCCTTGAACTCCATCCAAGGCGCCTCCAGTCAGCTGCGCTGGCCTTTTCCTGGCTCGCACCCGAGGCGCCTCAGACACTGTTCATCCGAGTTGTAACTTGCTCCTTTGTTCCTGCAAAATGTGTTAGTCCCAAAACACATACCCTGCAAAACAAAGTTAGCATAGTACACATAAAATAAAGTATAGACAGTCTCCGGACTGTCCGAGTCTGACTTCGGGTTTCCGACCGGAAACCCTAGGTCGACCCGACGCCTACTGTTCCCTCTACGGGGAACGCGTCCTCACCTACTCCACTCAGGAGATTTACCTGTTGCCAGTGCGATCCTCCAGATCGACTGGACTTTGCTCGGCACTCGATGCTTCCGGACTTTCTGCTGAACATCCGCTTCACCGGCCAGTTCAGACTTTCACCTGGTTCGCGACACCAGGACTTTCCACCTAGGGTTACCACCCCCTAGGACTTTTGCCTGAAGCCATCGACCTGCCAAGACTTTTCCGCATAGGGTTACCACCCCCTATGACCTAGGGTTACCACCCCCTAGGGTTTTCACCTGCCTAACCGCAGCTAGGACTTTTGCCTAAGTAACACTTAGGACTTTCCTGCAAGCTCCATGAACTTTGTTAGATAACACCACCACTTAACTTTGAGCCCTTTGCCATAATCAAAACTCAGGTTCGATCATTTGGTCACTGCACCAACAATCTCCCCCTTTTTGATTATGGCAATCTTGGTTCAAAGTTAAGTAAAACATAACATTTAAATAAAGGAATAAATAATGAAAGTTAACCAGAAGCATCAATGCATAAATAAAATTTAAAGTTTATGCTCCCCCTTTCATTCTTGATTTCTTAACTTTGACTTTTCTCTCCCCCTTTGACATAAATCAAAAAGAATTAAGAAGAGAGAAATAGTCTAGTTAATTTAAGCTCCCCCTAAAGGGTAGCATAGTTAAGTACTAGACTTAAAAAAAATTTAGGTGAAGTACTTAGCTCAATTCGTAAGGTGTTTGAAAAGAATTGTTGCATAGAGAATTTAAATTTTAAATTAATGCATTAATAAATTCTTTGAGTTTAGGTGTCCAAGCATGAGTCAAATTAAATTATTTAACTTGATTGGGTATCAGAGCCCTAAAGGAATTTGTTTAGCCTTAAAGTACTAGCATGACTCTGTTCATTCCCCCTTAATTAATGCCAAATTAAATTCTTAGGGTCTTAGAGTACAAGCATAAGAAGAACTTTATATTATCCTAATTCCAGCTCATCCATTCTAGATTATCAAACATGTGCAGCTTATGAATGAGTTTGAGACGAAATTCATATTTGAAAATATTGAAAATTTAAGTTCCAAATGAGAAAATGCTAAACTTTTGAGAATTTATTGAAAATTAATTAGAGTTACTTTAGCAATCAGAATTTGAGAATTACATATTTTTAAATCCTTTTAAATTAATATTTTGATAGTAATTGAATTAATTTTAAAAGATTTTGAAAAGAATTTTCAAAAGATTTTTGAAATGAATTTTCAAAGGATTTTTAAATAAGTTTTTCAAAGATTTTTCAAATAATTTTTTAAATAAGTTTTTCAAAGATTTTTCAAAGGATTTTGAAATAAGTTTAAAATGATTTTTCAAAGGATTTTTTATTTAAATAAATTTTTCAAAGGATTTTTTATAAGTTTTTCAAAGATTTTTCAAATAATTTTGAAATGAATAAAAGAATTTTACAATTAAATTTTTAAATGATTTTTGAATAATTTTGAAATTGTGTTTTAAAATTAAGTTTTAAAATAATTTTGAAATTGAGTTTTAGAATAATTTTGAAATTGAGTTTTAGAATAATTTTGAAAAGATTTTTCAAATTGTTTCAGTTTTGAAAATAATTCAAGTTAAAATAACTTGATTTAAGTTAAGTCAATTTAAATAATTTAAATTCCTAATCATCTCACCCGATCTAAAATTGTCAATCAGGGAACCCTATAATTGTTGTGAGATGAATTATAATTCAACTTTAAGGTTTGGGTTAACTTTGTGTTAGATTCAGGTTTGGCTTTGGGTTCAACAAGTAAGCATTCTTTGGATAAACTTCTGGGCTATGGTGAGTCACAAGGAGCTCATTAAAGTAACCATGCCTTCGAGGTTTTCCAAATAGTCCTACCCATTGAACTTAATACCAATCCTTGGTCTAACTAGTCAGGATTCATTTAAGGGTAGCTTCGGTCAGTTCCACTTGGCCAATTGCACCAGGTTGAAGCCATATCTTCCTAGACATGCGATGCCCAAGCTTCCCTAACGTACTATCATCCAAAAATTTCACCAGTTAAACCTAGCCCGTTTTAATCTAACCTTAATTTCCCTGCCGGGTAATCTACTCTTGTTTTACCCATCTCGGGTAGATTAGGTTTAGTTACCCTGCCGGGTAGTTTAGTTGGGGGTGCCAGCGAGTCTGGATCCTCCATTTTTATTTTCAGTGTTAACTAAATCTTAACTTGATTTTAATTTTGAGTTTTGAATTGATAATTTAATTTTGAATTTTGAATTTAATTTTTTAATTTTAAATTTTGAATTTTAAATTTAATTTTAGTGTTAAATTTCGAATTTTAAATTTTTAGGATTGTTTTTCGTTTTGCTCCCCCTGAATCATGGCCTCGATATGGTCTATCGAGGTAGTATATTTGATCCTTTGGAACCCAGTATTGGTCAGGTCTAACTTGATTGACCAAGTTAGACTTGGAGACCCATGCTTGGACTGATTTAACACTTTGTTTGTTTATTAATGATAAATAAGATCTATATTTACTTTTGTATCCCAGCCCAGTTCTGTTGTAGACGGCTCTTTGTGTCCCAAGAATCAAGTCCAAATTCTTGGAGCCCAAAGTAAACCGTTCTAAGGTATTTTCTAAATCTTTAACCCGATTTGTTAGACTTGAATTTTCTTCCTCAAGTTTTTGAACTTGAGTTGGAAATTCAGTCTGACTCTGGTCAGGTAAGGGTTTGGTGTTAGCCACTTCTTTAAGGACACTTACTTCCTTTAGGAGTGACTTAACTTTCAGGTTTGACTTAGCTAATTTGCGCAATAAATAGCTAACTAAAGTGTTCAACCGGGAGATACTTACAGCGGGGTCTGGTCCTTCGGAAACGGATACGGATCCGTGGCTTTGCTCGGACTCTGCCTCAGACTCGCTCTCGCATCCGGATTCGACGACTTGGTCCCGGGCCATTAATGCAAGTAGACTCGTTTGTTCGAGCTCGTTGTCGTCGTCCTCCGATGAAGATTCGTCCCATGTTGCCTTAAGGACCTTTTTCCTTCTTTGCTTTTTGACCTCCTTCAGGTTAGGGCAGTTGGTTTTGATGTGCCCTTTTTGGTTACACCCGTAGCATGTAACTTCAAACTTCATCTTTGTATTTTGTGGGCCTTCCTTTGATTTCACTGCCTTCTTTAGATCTCTTTTGTCGAATCCTTTCGTCTTGTAGAGCTTCTTCACGAGATTTACCAGCTCGGTTGTAATGTCACCTTCTTCATCATCAGAGTCTGGTTCAGCTTCCGATGCTGGTTCGGTTCTCCGTCGAGGTCTCGGTTCCCGGGTTCGGCTTGTACCTGCAACCAACGCAATACCTTTCTCGGTAGGCTGTGCATTAGTCTGCTCATGAAGTTCAAATTCACTAAAAAGTTCATCTAGTTTTAAAGAAGATAAATCCTTGGAAACTTTGTAGGCATCTACCATTGATGCCCACAATGTATTCCTTGGAAACGAGTTTAGGGCATACCTTATTACGTCCCGATTTTCTATCTTCTGGCCAATTCCGTGAAGAGAGTTAAGGATGTCTTGTATTCTTGCGTGAAGAGAACTCGCCGTTTCGCCTTCCTGCATTTTTAGATTATATAATTTATTAAGTAAAAGATCTCTTTTACTTACCTTGGTGTCGTCAGTGCCTTCGTGGAGTTCGATGAGCTTTTCCCAGAGTTCTTTTGCGGAGGAGAATGGACCGACTCTGTTGAGCTCTTCTTTGGTAAGACCACATTGGATGGTGCAGGTGGCTTTTGCGTCAGCTTCCACCTTTTTGATAAATGCTGGCTCCCAATTTTCACAGGGTGTAGGCTTACCGTCGGTACCAGTTGGCAGTTCCAGTCCTGTTTTGATGATCATCCAGGTATCGAACTGGATCTTCAGATATATCTCCATTCGCCCCTTCCAATACCCGAAGTCTTCTCCGGAAAATAGTGGGGGACGAACGGTGCTATATCCTTCTTGTTGGGCCATTTTAGATCTAAAAGAACAAAAACAACAAAATCTATTCCAAGACTGAGTCTTGGATTAGTAGTGCGAGAGTAAAGGATAATAAAAACGAACTCGAGTGGTGTTGCACCTACTTCGAGCAAAAGTCGATTCGAGGGAAACAAAAAATTAGAATATAGCTATAAGGCTAAATTCTAATTCGACTCCGAAAACGAAAAAAAAACTGCGAAAAATTTGTTTTGAAAGGTGGTTGCACCAATTCAAAACGACCCCGCTCTGATACCAATTGTTGGATCGAGATCGCGCTAGAGGGGTGAATAGCGCTCGTGGCTATTTTGTTCGACTATCGGAATTGAAACGTGTCAGAGTAATTAAAGCAGCGGAATAAAAGAAACAAACACAAGAACACGGTTAGTTCGGAGCCTAGGTCGACTCCTACTCGAAGGCCCGTGATCCTTGATCGCTTTCCGTGGGCAACAACTATAATTTCGTATGGATATTACAGATGAATTACAAAATGTAACTATAATTAAAATTATACCGACAACAGTAGTAGAAAGGAAATCTGAGCTCCGGGTCGTCGGAATATTGCAACAGCACTTCGGAAGCAGCACTAGAGCAGACCACAGCAGAATGGAAGCTTGTGAATTGTTGTTCAGAGCTGCTGGTCGAGACCTCTTATAAAGAGGGTTCAAGGCGCCTTACACTGTTCATCAAGGCGCCTTGAACGAGCCGAGTCACCCGCGTGGATCAGCACTGACCTGGTCGAACTCTATCTGGTTCAAGGCGCCTTCATCCTATCCAAGGCGCCTCCAACCTCCGGTCCAAGGCGCCTTGAACTCCATCCAAGGCGCCTCCAGTCAGCTGCGCTGGCCTTTTCCTGGCTCGCACCCGAGGCGCCTCCAAGCTCCATGGAGGCGCCTCGGACACTGTTCATCCGAGTTGTAACTTGCTCCTTTGTTCCTGCAAAATGTGTTAGTCCCAAAACACATACCCTGCAAAACAAAGTTAGCATAGTACACATAAAATAAAGTATAGACAGTCTCCGGACTGTCCGAGTCTGACTTCGGGCCGGAAACCCTAGGACGCGTCCTCACCTACTCCACTCAGGAGATTTACCTGTTGCCAGTACGATCCTCCAGATCGACTGGACTTTTGCTCGGCACTCGATGCTTCCGGACTTTCTGCTAAACATCCGCTTCACCGGCCAGTTCAGACTTTCACCTGATTCGCGACACCAGGACTTTCCACCTAGGGTTACCACCCCCTAGGACTTTTGCCTGAAGCCATCGACCTGCCAAGACTTTTCCGCATAGGGTTACCACCCCCTATGACCTAGGGTTACCACCCCCTAGGGTTTTCACCTGCCTAACCGCAGCTAGGACTTTTGCCTAAGTAACACTTAGGACTTTCCTGTAAGCTCCATGAACTTTGTTAGATAACACCACCACTTAACTTTGAGCCCTTTGCCATAATCAAAACTCAGGTTCGATCATCTGGTCACTGCACCAACATTTAGTATTTATTTCTTAGACTTATCAATGGGTGAAATTTAGCTCAATAAATCAATAAGCCCGATAAGTTGGGAAATGATATTACTTATAGTGTGTGTTGTTGATTATAGAAGGAAACTGTGTCCTAGTAATCTAGGTTGAGAATGACCCCAAGAGGAGCTCATAAGGATTGTCATATTAAACCCTGCAGGTGGACTTAGTCCGACATGACGATGAGGTTAAGTGGTACTACTCTTGGACTAAGATATTAATTAAGTGAGTTGTCAGTAACTCATTTAATTAGTGGGCATTCGACATCTTAAACACAGGGAGACTAACACACTCATAATAAGAAGGAGCCCAAAATGTAATTTGGGATTCATGCGGTAGTTCAATAATAATTCTTTAGTGGTATGAATTATTATTGATGAAATTAAGTTGTGTGTTCGGGGCGAACACGGGAAGCTTAATTTTATCGGGAGACCAAAATCAATTCCTCCTCTCAGTCTCTATCGTAGCCTCTTGTATATAGAGAATTATACTCACCTATACCCAGTTCTTACCCATCCTAATGGGGCAAGCCAAGCTAGCTTGAAACCCAACCTAGGGCCTGCCAAGATCAAAGGATTGAGCCAAGTTAATTGGCCGGCCATAGCTTGGAGCCCAAGCTTGATTGGCCGGCCATATTAAAAAGGATTTTATTTTTATTTAAAATTTTTTCTTAATGTGGATATCATGGTTTTAAAAGAGAGTTTAAAATTTAAATCTTTCCTTTTATAGCATTCTACAAAGGATTAAGAAAGGATTTGA
The DNA here is from genome assembly GCF_018446385.1 of Zingiber officinale. Classification (NCBI taxonomy): domain Eukaryota; kingdom Viridiplantae; phylum Streptophyta; class Magnoliopsida; order Zingiberales; family Zingiberaceae; genus Zingiber; species Zingiber officinale. The sequence goes on from NC_055992.1 coordinate 4,014,789, forward strand.
AATCTTTCCTTATTTGTAGATTGAAAGGTGGATTTTAATTTTAAGAAAACTTTCCTTTTTTAACTATGTTCATGATTTAAAAGAGAGTTTAAAAAATTAAATATTTCCTTTTATAAGTTTCTACAAAAGATTAAGAAAAGATTTGATATCTTTTTGTAGATTGAAAGGAGATTTTAATTTTTAGAGATAACTTTCCTTTTTGAAAATCATCCACATGTTTAAAAGAAATATTTTAATTTATAAAATTTCCTTTTTACAAACCACCATAAAGGGAAAAATTATTGGAGAATTTTTTTATAAATTTCCGGAAACAAATTAGAAAGTTTTAATTCTTACGTTAATTAAAACTCTCCTTGTTTTGGAGTTTATAGTGACCGGCCATGATATGTGAGAAAAGTTTTTTAATTTTAATTAATTAATTTTTCTTTTTCATGGCAAAAGAATTAAGGAAGTTTTTATTAAAATTTCCTTATTTGCCAAGACCAATGATTATAAAAGAGGGGGTAGAGGTGTCTTCATGGCTAACGACTTTATTCATTTTCTTCCTCTCTTTTCCTCCTTGCACTACAAGAAAAACCCTCATAGACATCGGTGGAACAACAACGGTTTTAAGCAAAAAACCGATGTCTTTGAGTATTTTACACCAGTTTTTCCAAAAACCGATGTCTATGAGCACTAATTTTCGCTCATAGACATCGGTTTTTTAGCCGATGTCTATGAGCGTCTTTTTTTTCATTAATAGACACCGATTTTAACAGCGATTTTTAAAACCCGGTGTCTATGATAAATAAAATAATTTAATTTTTCCACCTATACTTAGCCAAAATTTACAACACTTCCCTCCAAACCTAAACTTATATCGCGCCGTCCTTCCCCTTGCTAGATCGACGCCCCTTCCTCTCCCGATCAAGATCAACACACGACTCCCTTGTGAGGTCTGTGGAAAACGACCACATCCATATCCTCTTTCCCCTTCTCTTCTCCTCTCCCTTCCGTCTTTGCCCTCTCGCGGGTTGCTCCATCTCTTAGGGTTTCTTCTCCTCATGCTTTCTGGTTTTTGGTTTCTCCGTCTTTTCCTCATGCTTCATGGTGCTTAGGGTTTCTGCTCCTTCGTCGTTTGCACATTTTGCACCTCGCCTAGGGATCTTTCCAATGACGACGTCCTCGACCGCTTCCGCTCTCATTCTTGCCATCATCCTTCTGCTTGTCGCCCCCTTGTCACCTGGGAACTACGCATCGACTGGAGAAGGTAACGCTCTCTTCTTCTCTTTCGGTGGGTCGGGGAAAAATCGGAGCTTCGCCACGGAGTTTGCCCTCTATGGCGATGCTGAGATGAATAGCTCGGAGGTGAGGGTGACGCGTGTGGCGAACGAGAGCTCCAGGCTTATGATTTACTGGAAACCAGTCAGATTCTTCGGCACCAAGCCCGGGTTCTCTTCTTCCTACTTGTTCTCTGTTTCGCCCGGCAATGGCGGAGGCCTAGCTTTCTTTTAATCTCCGGTCAGCGTTCCCTTGGAACCGGCGAATGGCAACTAGTCTGGGTTATCGACCAGTGTCATTGCAGTGAAGTTCGCGACGACAGCAACCTCGTCGAAGTCGATGTTGGCGGAGAACTTTTGACAAAAAGCAGTAATCTTTTCGACGATGGTTTGCTTTCTCATCCTCAGCAGAGGAGAAAAATTGCATTCTTGGATTGATTACGACGGAGAATCGAAGAGAATAGAGGTCAAGCTTTGCCAGGACAAGGATCCGAAGGAAGCAGCCCCTTCGATCTCTCACTCTATCGATTTGTCTTACATGTTGTGGAGGGAGGCGTCCTGGGTGGGTTTATCTTCCTGGAGTGGCAATTCTAGTCATGGCAGTAGCATATACTCGTGGAATTTTATAGAGAAGAGTAAGCTCTATACTTGCACAATTCCAGTTTATTCTGCATTAATGCTTAGCAGCTTCAAGCATTCATATGACTGATGATGAAAGCAAATTAATTGTTCTATAATATAAGTACAGGATTGTTATATCAAAAAATTCATGCTAAAAAAATTTAGTAAAAAATATTTATGGACTTAGTGCATCTTTTTTTAACTAATAAATTGTAAAATAGTTTCCTTGTTTCCCATTCTTTAGGTTATCCTTTGATTGTTACTGCTTCATGGCATCATGAATGTTTTGTTTGGTCTATTAAGTTGTTTGGTTGTGGTTAATTTCAGCTCCTGTTTGAAACAAGAAAATGGTTTTGGTGCTGAGTGAATAGGAGAAATACTAATATACATGTATCCTGATTATATTTGCCCCTTTCATGGAAATTACTATATATTTCTTGTTCCTATTTAACTTTTACAATTCATTTCTGATTATTTTTCATTGTGCGTTGTATTTGTTTGCCTAGTTCCTGTTTGCTACTTTGTAAACAAATCTCAATTCTTAATCAGGATCGGACAGGATGTGCTGCATGATGTATTTAATCTCAATTGTTTTGACAGGATTTGTGATAGAGCAAGAGTCCATGTCCATTGATGTAATAAGGAAGGCATACCAAGCAACAGAAGAGGGGTTTATTTCCTTGGCGACCAAACAATGGCCTGTGAAGCCTCAGATTGCAGCTATTGGCTCATGCTGCTGTTATTTCCTTGGTGACCAAACAATGAGAAGTTTCAATATAATCAATTTGTTGCAGCCAAAAGGTTGATGCAGACCAATGCAATATAGAATAACTAAAATTCTGTGATGAACAATGGAATTCTCATCATCGATAACAGAAATTAAAATTACACTGGCAAACTAATATCATAGGAACTAATTCACTTACTGAGATCTTAGAACAAACATCTTAATTACCAATAATTTTAAGTTCAAAAATAAAATTTTCGTTGCATATGATCATGTTAAGTGGTGCATCTATATGCTGTATTTCCAAAATAACAAAGTGACTTGAAGCTTAACTTGTAAAGTTTCTGAAACAGCAAGAATAGAGTTAATAAGGATTCATCTGATTAATGCTGTAAAAAATCTTTCACTTCTTGTATGAATGCAGTCCTTTCACTTTGATCCCTCAATTTGTTATCGAGATTTTGAAGAGAGCTATGACCCTTTGTGCTAAGGCTTATGTGTATAACACATCTTGTCAACAAGTGTCTCCTTTATGTTATGAAAGAATATTCAGCATGTAATTTGAAATAATTGAGACTTTATAGATTTTAGTACCATTTCCTTGATCTAGGGTTAGAACTAGACTAATGGCAGACAATAGTCAGAGTTACTTAAGTATTGTTCTTGCTCATCGTAATGTGCACACTGCACTATCTATGTTTTCCCCTTCATTCGATGTAATGAGTTCTCTATTGTCTATGATCACATGGTCCTTTATTTGTACTATTTATTAATATAAGTTCTTATCTCAGTATCCAAAGTAATGAATAGATCAATTTCATAACAACATTTTTCTTATCTAGAAATCTCATTACTTTTTTGCCTGTATAACTACTTACCATTGTGTCATTACAGGAGAAATTTTTATTGTTTCAGTATCAGATTAAGTGCTAAATTTTTATGGCCTCGTGATGCAATGATATATCTTGAGCCAAAGTAATCAAATCAGTTACACAAATGATGAATCTTATGCATCATCGAAATCCTTCAATCTTAATTGTGCCTAGTAGGTATCTGTGGTGGATAAGGTTATTAAGTATCTTTGCAGCTATGCATGCATCATGTGGATTGTTCAAATGCACAGAGTATCCCATCCCTATCGATTCTTTCTGGCTCAGTCTCTCTACTGGTTCAACAATTTAGAGGTGGCTATTTTCACAGCATTTTGAACTTTGAGCAGAGGCAGCTTCATCAATGTCAATCAGCAGTCTTATAAAACTGAAAAGGAACAGAAAGAGTTGTGTGTGCTTTCTGATCTGTCTTCTTTTTTTCTCTTGTCACTTTGCTGCCTTTTGCATAATGACAGTGAGGGTTATGGCATGGTTCCCAGCTGACAAATGTGCCTGTTGCATGTGGTAGATGTAGGACCGTTGGGCCGGCTAGAAGGGGGGGTTGAATAGCCCTAAATAAAATACAACCCTTTCTCGAACAATTAAGCTAACACTTGAAAAATAGATTAAGCAGAAAATAAAGCATAAAAACGAGGCACCGAATTTGACTTGGTTATAACCGGGGAGGTTGTTAATCCAAGGAAGATGGTTGCATTAAGAACTCCTTCAGGCGGAGAAGCCTCGTTTACAGCAGTGTAGGCACAAAAAGAAAGAAGCTAATCAAAGCAGTGGAAGCACACAAGTGTTGTTACAATTTCTGAACTGATGAAAAGCTTCTGGACCAAGGCTATATTTATAGCCTTGGTCGGGGCGCCTAGAAGGGTTCCGGGCGCCCTGGGGGGATAAAACTTTATCCCCCAACGTTTAGATCGCGTAAATCGCGATCTTGGTCAAAATCAGGGTCCGGGCACCCCGGAGGGCTCCGGGCGCCCGAAAGGGTTCCGGGCACCCCGGAGGGCTCCGGGCGCCCCGGAGCCCAAAGTCAACACCGTTGACTTTTTCGTCCGGGACCTCTTCTCTGGTTCAGTCCCGCCTCAGTCCGGTTCTTCTCCTCCGGATCCGTTCACTTGGGTGATCTCTGCCATCCGGAAAAGGGCTCACCCGAACCCAACTTCCGGTCTTCTCGAGCGAGCTTCCCTCCGGCTTCTCGTCCCTCGAAATTGCCGCGTGTTTCCTTCTCGTCCGCCAACGTACTCATCCGCAGTCTTCGTCCCTCGGTCGTCGACCTTCTCGCTAGCTGCGTCTCTTGCTCCCCGAGCAATCTTCCGCTCCGGCTTTCGTCCCTCGGAACCACCGCGCGCTTCCTTCTCGTCCACCGGTGTACTCTTCCGCAGCACCTCGTCCCTCGGACTGCCGTCCTTTTCGCTAGCTGCATCTTCCGCTCGACTACTTGTGTTCCTAAGCTCCTGCACACTTAGACACAAGGTTAGAAACATACAGGACCTAACTTAACTTGTTGATCACACCAAAACAACCTTGGGGTTCCAACAATCTCCCCCTTTTTGGTGTGATCAACCCAAGTTAAGCTAGGGTTAAAAATAGATATTAAATAACATTAAGTAAATTAACTTAATTTTCAATTTAAGTGCAAAAAGATAGAAAAGATAAAATCAAATTAAATCTATCTACCTCCCCCTAGACTTATACTTTCCCTTCTCCCCCTTTGATCGCAAAAAAATGGGATTCCAAGAAAAACAATCTAAGGGTTAAAGACTTAGAAAAAGTATTTCTAAAAAAATTTCTAAGTTTTTAAGTGATTTAGAAAATTTTTCTAAATAATTTAAGCTGAGATTTCTAGTTTCAAGAAAAAGTTCTTAACTTAGGAAAAAATAATTTTTGAGAAAAAAAAATCCAAAAAAAATTTGAATTTTAAAAAAATCTTAACTTACATTTTTAAGTATATTTTTTTTTAAATTGACTTAGGCAAAAAAAATTTCTAAGCAAGTAAATTTCTAATTTGAAATAAAATGTTTTGAATAACCTTTTTCAAGCACTAATTAATTCTTGTATTAATACTTCATTAGTAAGTTAATTAAATATTTATTTCAATATTTTGGCTTCCAGGTCATGGCGAGGCACTAGGTCTTCTTGGTTATTGGAGCAACAACCACTTCCTTAGACAAAGCCTCATAAAGAAATTCTTTGTTTAATTTTCTCACTTAAAGCGCTAATTTTAATTTTAAAATTAATTTAAGCATGACTTCGGAACCCAATATAGGTTCCAGCCTACTGGATTAACTAAAAAATTTTTAGGAACATATTTTCTTGAAATGTTTCTAATTTGTCCAGGGTGATATTTAAAGTACCAATTTAAATTATTAAATCTTCTAACATTGGTTTTAGATGAACATGCATGGTTTCTCAAGTTATCTACTTGCATTTTCAAATCATCATTTTCAAGTTTCAATTTTTCATTTGCTAGTTTTAATTTATCTAATTATTCTAAGGGACAAGACTTAGTTAGAATTACTTTTAAATTTTTATTTTCACTTTCTAATTTGCAGCAATCTTTTGTTAAAAGTTTAACGAACTTAAACATTTTATCGGGAGGAAGAGATCGTACCTGACTTACCTTGTCGATCTCGTTGTCCGTTTCTCCCCCTGAGCTGCTGCTTTCTTCCGACGTGTCTCCCCCTTCATCGATGCTCTCGATGCTCATTTCGGAAGAGCTTGAATCGCAGTCGTCGTCTTGATGACTCGCCATCAGTGCGAGTCCAGAGAAAGCTTCGACTTCCAATTCGGACGATGTATCGTCCCACGTCGCCTTTAGGGCCTTTCGCTTTTGGATAGGCTTCTTACCCTTCTCCTTGTCCTTGTTCTTCAGCTTGGGGCAGTTGTCCTTGACGTGCCCTTCTTCGTCGCAGTGGTAGCAGCGGATCGTTCTTCTCCTCTTTCCCTGCGGATGGTTAGTAGATCTGGATTTACAAAGTTTCTTGAATCTTCTTACCATCATTACCATTTCCTCGTCGTCGAGAGAGGATTCCGATTCTGGTTCGTCTCTCGAGGCTTTGAGGGCGACGTTGTTTTTAGGCTCATTCATTCCTGCATATCTTGACTCATGCACTTCAAATGTTGAAAAGAATTCTTCTAATGAAATCTTTTCTAAATCTTTAGAAATATAAAATGCATCTACTAATGATGCCCATTTGGTATTTCTAGGAAAGGAATTTAAAGCATACCTGAGCGAATCTCGGTTACTTACCTTTTCTCTGAGATTCGAAAGACCGATGATAATTTCTTTTATTCTCGAGTGTAGATACGCGACTGACTCGTCTTCCCCAAGTCGCAGGCTGGTGAGCTGATTGCGAAGCAGATCTCTTCTGGCGAGCTTAGCTTCGGACGTTCCTTCGTGCAGCTCGAGGAACTTCTCCCAAAGTTCCTTTGCAGAGTTGTATTTACCGATCCTGTTGACTTCTTGAGGCGGAAGAACGCTTAGCAGATGGTATTCTTCTTTGTCGTTCGCTACGAAGTCGGCCTGCTCCTTTTTTGTCTATTTATCTATTTCCTTGTCCTCTGGAGCTTGAAAGCCAAGTTTCATTGTTAAAAATAATTCAATATCTATTGTAAGAAATACCTGCATATGTTTTTTCCAAGTGGCGAAATCCCCTTCGAATTTCGGCGGGTGAATGCTTGGTCCGGCCATCTTGTTGCTTCGTTCAGCGGTTAGTCCTCCTGAAGCGCCTTGGCTCTGATACCACTTGTAGGACCGTTGAGCCGACTAGAAGGGGGGTTGAATAGCCCTGAATAAAATACAACCCTTTCTCGAACAATTAAGCTAACACTTGAAAAATAGATTAAGCAGAAAATAAAGCATAAAAACGAGGCACCGGATTTGACTTGGTTACAACCGGGGAGGCTGTTAATCCAAGGAAGATGGTTGCACTAAGAACTCCTTCAGGCGGAGAAGCCTCGTTTACAGCAGTGTAGGCACAAAAAGAAAGAAGCTAATCAAAGCAGTAGAAGCACACAAGTGTTGTTACAATTTCTGAACTGATGAAAAGCTTCTGGACCAAGGCTATATTTATAGCCTTGGTCGGGGCGCCTGGAAGGGTTCCGGGCGCCCTAGGGGGATAAAACTTTATCCCCCAACGTTCAGATCGTGTAAATCGCGATCTTGGTCAAAATCAGGGTCCGGGCGCCCGGAAGGGTTCCGGGCGCCCCGGACTGTTCCGAGCGCCCCGGACTGTTCCGAGCGCCCCGGAGCCCAAAGTCAACAGCCGTTGACTTTTTCGTCCGGGACCTCTTCTCTAGTTCAGTCCCGCCTCGGTCCGGTTCTTCTCCTCCGGATCCGCTCACTTGGGTGATCTCTGCCATCCGGAAAAGAGCTCACCCGAACCCAACTTCCGGTCTTCTCGAGCGGGCTTCCCTCCGGCTTCTCGTCCCTCGGAATTGCTGCGTGTTTCCTTCTCGTCCGCCAGCGTACTCATCCGCAGTCTTCGTCCCTCGGTCGTCGACCTTCTCGCTAGCTGCGTCTCTTGCTCCCCGAGCAATCTTCCGCTTCGGCTTTCGTCCCTCGGAACCACCGCGCGCTTCCTTCTCGTCCGCCGGTGTACTCTTCCGCAGCACCTCGTCCCTCGGACTGCCGTCCTTCTCGCTAGCTGCGTCTTCCGCTCGACTACCTGTGTTCCTAAGCTCCTGCACACTTAGACACAAGGTTAGAAACAAACATGACCTAACTTAACTTGTTGATCACACCAAAACAACTTTGGGGTTCCAACAGTAGAAAGCTATCCTGTAATCAAACTATCAGAGTGGCTCCAACAAAATAGCAGTCCAAAGTTAAGTTGTTGGGCAGATCAGTTCAACATAACACAGATATCAATAATACATAACAGACAAGGGTTTTGAAATACATATTTATGAGATGGTAGATGATAAGTGGATATGAACCCAAAGAACTTTTGGAATGCGAGGAAACCTGAAGAAGAGACAGATCAGTGGAAACACCACACTAGAAAAAACTGAAGGGTGGAAGAACGAAGCAATGTTTGGGAATGGATAACTCTTTGCCATGCCAGAAGGCTGGGTCATGGCAGAAGCTGCTCCCTGAAGACCCTGAGCATGTCAGAGAAGTTGACGACACCGATAAGACCGTAGTTATCTTGCAGCCACCAGGAATGATAGATCTATCACTATATGATGTGGTTGAGATAAATGATGAATGTTTTTCTTTTTAAGCATTCCAATTAGTCATTTTGTTACCTGGTGCTCTTACTACTTTTTCAACTATGATTTTTAGTCTTGGTTTACTAATATATTTTTTATGTGTTTTTACAGTTTACAAATCTCAAGTACTCCAGAGTTGAAATTGATGAAATGCGGTTCGAGTGGGCTGAATGCATGCTAGATTACATTTGAAGTGCGGTTCTACCTTGATGTGTTATTAAAAGAATGTTCTACCTTGATTTTGATATCTATTAGCTAGCTTTTAATGTAAAAAAGAATGTTTGGGTATTTTATGGATATTGTTGTAAGAAGATTATTTATATAATTTGTGAATATTTGTGTATTTTATGGATATTGTTGAATGAAGAATATTTGTATAATTTGTGAATATTTGTGTATTTTTTTTATTATTGTCGGTTTTTCATTGTTTCGGAAATCAAATTTGTGCTGTTAAAAAATATACATATTACATCGGTTTTCCACCGCTGCAAAACCGATGTTATTAACTAATATTACATCGGTCATTTACCGCTGCCAAAACTGGTGTTATTAACATATAATATTACATCGGTTTTACACCGTTAATGAAACGGTGTCGTTAAGTGATACTACACCGGTTAATAACCGGTTCGAAGACCGGTGTCGTTAAGTGATACTACACCGGTTTTAACCCGATGTCTAAAATGACAGACTTTTAACATCAGCTTCATAGACATCGGTCGAAAATGAAATAGACACCGGTGGAAAATCGATGTCTATGAGGGTTTTTGTTGTAGTGTTGTTGTGGCCGGCCCTAGGGTCTCTTCTCTTCTCTTCCTCCTTTGTGGTCAGCGGCATCAACACAAGAGAAATCCATGGTGGCCGGTTCTAGCTAGGAGAAGAAGGAGAGAAAGAAGTTTTTGTTTCTAGCATCCCTTGGAGCTTGGTGGTGGTGGCCGGACCTCTACTTCTCTTGGAGAATTATGGTGGCCGAATCTTGCTTGGAGAAGAAGGTGGCTTAGGTGGATTCTCATCACGGTAGATTGTTGCCCACACAACGTCCGAGATAAGAAGAGGAACACGGTAGAAGATCAAGAGGTTATTTGCTTACAAAGAAAGGTATAACTAGTAATTGTTTTCCGCATCATACTAGTTTTCTTTGTATAGTTATTTTTGGAAATACCAAACACAAGAGGCATATGATTCTAGAGTTTTCAGATTTGTTTCAAAGTTGTGTTTCTTTTCTTTTATTTTTCGAATTTGTGATTCGATTGTTCTTTTTGGTTAAACCTATAGTTATTTAAGGAAATTAAATATTAACTTTCCTTAAAAGGCTTTGTCTAGGCGGTGGTGGTTGCTCCCATATCCAAGAAGGCCATGTGCCTCACCATGCAGTCCTGGAAGCCAATTTTAGAAATTAATATTTAATGGAATTAATAGCATAGGTGGATTTGAATCAATAGTGTTAAGTTCCGCTTGCGATTCAAATCTAAACCATCAAGAACAGATAAGTTAAATTTGGAATCAATGATGTTAAGTTCCGTCTGCGATTCCTAATTTAACTTCTAAAGAACACAATAGGTTATTTAACGAAAGGTTCGACACTTGTACAAAATTTTTGTATAGTGGAACCGGTACGATTTTCCTAGGACTAATCAACAATTGGTATCAGAGCTAGGGTTTACCTCTGTGTGTTTGGTTTTCAAATAGATTATGCACATGTCATACATAATTTAGGCAGAATAATAGTAGGATGTGTTAACTCTTTGGTTGCAGGCTCCAACTATTATGACATATAGATATTGTGTGTGATTGGACCCTTGGACATGTCAAGGGCATTATTTTGTGTGCATGATTGTATGTATCAAATACAGCAGGAGCTATGTTATTTTTAGAATTTTGTTTTTGTTTGATCTAGAATACATGTACATTCCTTTCTGAAATATAGGATCAATGTATGTAAAATTCTATATTTGTCGCGGATCATATCTTTGCGAGGTGTGGTGCTATCGGAGGACCAGAGGCGCAGCGGAATAAGAAGAAAGATAGATGCGACAACTCAACCCGATGGCGGTGGCTAAAGATGGCAGCAGCTAGGGTTGGAGCACCTAGGATTACCACCCCCTAAGATTTTCCACTTGCATAACCGTAGCTAGGACTTTTGCCTAAGTACACTTAGGACTTTCCTACAATCTCATTCAAACTTGTTAGATTACAACTTAACTTTGGACCCTTTGACATAATCAAAACCCAGGTTTGATCATCGATGCTTCCCACACCAACAATCTCCCCTTTTTTTATTATGACAATACGGTTCAAAGTTAAATAAAACATAACAAAAAAAAAAAAGAAATTTAAGTATAAGGATAAATACAATACTTTATAGCAAACTCCCTTACCCTCTTTCATAAAAGTTATGTTTATTATATTTAAATTCTTATAGTTGACTTTTCTCTCCCCCTTTGATATAAATAAAAAATAGTACTAAGTAAAGAGAAAGTTGTAAAATATTTATTCTATTTAACTTTATGCTCCCCCTGAAGGGTAGTACTTAAAAACTTAGCTAATTTTTAAGCATTTGAAAGTGAGTCAATTTTTTCTGTTTTAAAAACTTGGCTAAACTTAGCTTTTGAAAATAAGTGCTTGGATAAACACTTAGTTTAATTTTTAACATAGACTTAGCTAATTATTTTGTCAAGTACTTAGCTTTCAAAAGAAGTTGATTAAAAACTTGGCATTAAAAATTAAGGTTTTTTTTAGAAAAAAACTTAGTTAAAAGTGCTCAACTTAAAATAAATTTTAATTAATGCTTAGTTTTAAAAAATAATAATAAAAACTAAGTTAAGTACTTAGCTCCTTTTTTTTTAATTAAAGACTTAGCTGAACTTCAACTTTGAAAAATACTTAGTTTTCTTAACAAAGACTTGTTAGAATGTATACTAAAAGTCTAGCTTTTGGTAAACATGTATTTTGAAATAAGAATCACATTTGTCAAATCTCTACATTTATGATAAATGTAGTTGTCCATTTAATTTATATTGTAGAAAACATGGTATGAGGAGACACACAAAAGATCATGTTATCAGTTCCTTATAAATTATAAACAGTTGCTCATAACTAAGATGGAATGGGACAAACCATTGGAGTGGTTGTAGTGTAATTAGGTATTAGTTTATCTTGACTAATAAATTACACTAGTACACTATGAGTGTATTGAGTAGGATCATTTGAGGTTATTTTTTTTATACTGACTGCATAAAAGAACAAAACCTCTATTATTATGGAAGTGTGTACACTTAATCATGATATAATAACAAACACGTATACTTAATATTTATTTCTTTAATTTATCAAAGAGTGTAATTTAATTCGTTAAATCAATAGGTCCGATAAGTTGGGAAATGATATTATTTATATGGTGTGTTGTTGATTATAGAATGAAACTGTGTCCTAGTAATCTAAGTTGATGATGTCCCCTTAAGGAGCTCATAAGGATTGTCATGTAAACCCTGCAGGTGGACTTAGTCCGACATTACAATAAGGTTGAGTGGTACTACTCTTGGAGCTAGATATTAATTAAGTGAGTGTCAATAACCCATTTAATTAATGGACATTCGATATCTTAAACACAGGGAGATTAACACACTCATAATAAGAAGGAGCACATAATGTAATTTGGGATTGGTGCGGTAGTTTAATAGTAGCTCTTTAGTGGTATGAGTTATATAATCTTATATCCACCCAAAGCCTAGCCTCTTAGCCCATGCTAGGGGCCATCCCCTATCCTTGCTTGGAGCCCAAGCAAGGGGTCAGCCAAGCCAAGCTTGAAGCTCAAGCTAAGGTCGGCTAAGCCTTGCTTGGTGCCCAAGCAAATGGTCGGCCAAGTAAGGAAAGGAAAGGAAAATTTTATTAAAAATTAAATTTTGATAAAATCTTTCCTTTTATGTTTTTATCCACATGATTTTAAAAGAGAGTTTTTAATTTTAAAATCTTTCCTTTTATAGATTTTCTACAAAGGATTAAAAGAGAGATTAGATATCTTTCCTTATTTGTAGATATCTATAATGTTAAAAGAAAGATTTTAATTTTTAAGAAAACTTTCCTTTTTTTGTAACCATGATATAAAAGGAGTTTTATTTTTAAAATCTTATATTTTATAGATATCCATAAAAAGATTTAAAAGAGAGAGATTTTAATTTATAAAACATTCCTTTTATAGCTAACCACAAAAGGGATATTTTAAAAGAGAGATTTTAATTTTTGTTTAAAATCTTTCCTTGTTTTTTTAACAAGAGGTGGCCGGCCATGTCATGAATAGAAAAGAAAGTTTTATTTTTTGTTATAAAACTTTCCCGTTTTGGATTCACCAAGGATTATAAAAGAGAGGTAAAGGGTGCCTTCATGGAACACAACTTCCATTCTATTGTTCCTCTCTCTTTTCCTCTGGTGGCCGACCCTCTTCCTTTCTCTCTTTTCCTTTTGTTTTCCACATTGTGGCCGGCGGCATCAAGTCTACTAGGAGCTTTGGTGGCCGGTTACTAGGAGGAGAAGAAGAAGAGAAAGGAGGCCCTCTTGTCTAGATCCCTTTGGTGGTCGGAGCTTGGAGGAAGAGAAGAAGACTTTGGTGGATATTGTCTTCTTGGTAGATCGTCGCCCACACAACATCCAAGAGAAGGAGAGGAATACAATAGAAGAAGATCAAGAGATTTTTATTAACAAAGAAAGGTATAACTAGTTGTCTTATTCCGCATCATACTAGTTTTCTTTGTACGAATTTTTGAATTACCAAACACAAGAGGCTAACGATTCTAGGCAATCGAGTTTATGTTTTGATATTGTGTTTCTTTTGTTTTTCGATCTTGTGATTCGATTATTCTTAATGGTTAAACCTAGGGTTATTATAAGGAGATTAAATATTGAATTTCGTTGAAAGGCTTTGTCTAGAAAGTGGTGGATGATCTCATACCCAAGAAGGTCTAGTGACTCATCATATTTAACTTGGAAGCCGATCTTTGAAATAAATATTTAATCAACTTTGTAACATGGGTGGATTTGGATTAATAATGTTAAGCATCGTTTGTGATCTAAGTCTAAACCTCTAAGAACAGATAAGTTGAACTTGGAATCAATAATGTTAAGTTCTGTTTGCGATTCCAAATTTAATTTCTAAAGAACACAATAGGTTGTTAGGAAAGGTTCGGGACATGTACAAAATTTTTGCACAAGGGAACCAGTACAATATTCCGAATAGCAACCAACAATTGGTATCAGAGCTAGGATATTGCCTCTCTGTGTTTGGTTTTTCAGTTTAATTATGCACATGTCATACATATTTTAGGCATGATAATAGTAGGATGTGCAAATAGATTAACTCTGTAGTTGCAGGCTGTTGGTTGCTCCTAGGAGGATCGTACCGGTTCCATTGTAAAAAAATTTTGTACAAGTGTCGAACCTTTTCCTAAACAACATATTGTGTTCTTTAGAAGTTAAATTAGGAATCATAAACAGAACTTAATATTATTGATTCCAAATTTAACTTATTGTTCTTAATGGTTTAGACTTGGATCGCAAGTGGAACTTAACACTATTGATCCAAATCAACCTATGTTATAAATTCAATTTGATATTAATTTTCAAAATTGGCTTCCAGGACTGCATGGCGAGGCACATGACCTTCTTGGGTACGGGAGCATCCACCACCGCCTAGACAAAGCCTTTTAAGGAAAACTAATATTTAATTTCCTTTTATAACTCTAGGTATAACCAAAAAGAACAATCGAATCATAAATTCAAAAAATAAAACAAAAGAAACACAAATTCGAAACAAATCCGAAAACTCTAGAATCATATATGCCTCTTGTGTTTGGTATTTCCAAAAATAACTATACAAAGAAAACTAGTATGATGCGGAAAATAATTACTAGTTATACCTTTCTTTGTAAGCAAATAACCTCTTGATCTTCTACCGTATTCCTCTTCTAATCTCGGACGTTGTGTGGGCAAGGATCTTCCGAGATGAGAACCACCAAGCTTCTTCTTCTCCAAGATAGATTCGGCCACCATCAATTCTCCAAGAGAAGTAGAGGTCCGGCCACCACCACCAAGCTCCAAGGGATGCTAGAAACAAAGCCTCCTTTCTCTCCTTCTTCTCCTAGCTAGAACCGGCCACCATCACCAACTCCAAAAGAAAGATGAAACCGGCCATTAAAGAAGAAGAGAAGAGGAGAGGGAGAACCTCTAGGGCCGACCATACCAAGGGGAAAAAGAGAGGAAGAAAAGAATAGAGTTCACCTTTTGAAGGCACCTCTAATCCCTCTTTTATAATCCTTGGTCTTAGCAAATAAGGAAATTTAAATAAAAACTTCCTTAATTCTTTTGCCATGAAAAGGAAAATTTTAATTAATTAAAATTAAAATCCTTTTCTTAATTGTAATGGCCGACCACTTTAAACTCCAAAACAATGAGAGTTTTAATTAACACAAGAATTAAAACTTCCTAATTTGTTTCCAGAAATTTATAAAAAAATTCTCCAATAATTTTTCCCTTCATGGTGGATTATAAAAAGGAATTTTTATAAATTAAAATCTTTCTTTTAAATATGTGGACAATTTCCAAAAAGGAAAGTTATCTCTAAAAATTAAAATCTCCTTTCAATCTACAAATTAGGAAAGATATCAAATCTTTTCTTAATCTCTTGTAGAAACTTATAAAATAAATATTTAATTTTTAAACTCTCTTTTAAATCATGAACATAGTTAAAAAGGAAAGTTTTCTCAAAATTAAAATCTACCTTTCAATCTACAAATAAGGAAAGATTTCAAATCTTTTCTTAATCTTTTGTAGAAAGCTATAAAAGGAAAATTTTAAATTTTAAACTCTCTTTTAAAACCATGGAATCCATATAAGAAAAATTTATAAATAAATTAAAATCCCTTTTAATGTGATGTGGCCGGCCACATCATGCTTGGATTCTAAGCATTGGCCAGCCACCAACTTGGCTCAACCACCTGGTCTTGGTCGACCCTAGCTTGGGTTCCAAGCTAGCTTGGCCGACCCCCTTGGGTTGGGTAAGAAGTGGGTATGTGGTGGGTATAAATCTCTATATACAAGAGGCTACGATAGGGACCGAGAGGAGGAATTGGTTTTGGTCTCCCGATGAAATTAAGCTTCCCGTGTTCGCCCCGAACACACAACTTAACTTCATCAATAATAATTCATACCACTAAAGAATTATTATTGAACTACCGCACCAATCCCAAATTACATTTTGGGCTCCTTCTTATTATGAGTGTGTTAGTCTCCATGTGTTTAAGATGTCGAATGTCCACTAATTAAATGAGTTACTGGTACAACTCACTTAATTAATATCTTAGTCCAAGAGTAATACCACTCAACCTCATCATCATGTCGGACTAAGTCCACCTGCAGGGTTTAACATGACAATCCTTATGAGCTCCTCTTGGGGTCATTCTCAACCTAGATTACTAGGACACAGTTTCCTTCTATAATCAACAACACACACTATAAGTAATATCATTTCCCAACTTATCAGGCTTATTGATTTATTGAGCTAAATTTCACCCATTGATAAGTCTAAGAAATAAATACTAAATATATGTGTTTGTTATTATATTAGAATTAAGAGCACACTGTAACGCCCCGGCTCGGGGGGCCCCACCCGACCGAACTGGGAACGCCACCAGAATTGCCTATCGGGTTGACGACTAGCTCCACAGACCATCGGAGGTCCTTTCAGCGTGCTTTGTCCTCACTCGCACGCACCCTGGAAAACTTCCCAGGAGGTCACCCATCCTCAGATTTCTCCAAGCCAAGCACGCTTAACTTTGGAGTTCTTAAGTTTGGGCTTCCGAAAAGGAAGGTGCACCTTGGTGATATGGATAGTACCATCTAACCTTTTTAAGTCATATTTAACCAGAATCTCATAACTGGGGTATTACAATCACCCCCACTTAAAGACACAACGTCCTCGTTGTGTAATCACAAATCACACCACAAACAAATCCCAGAATCTCCCTCGCTAGGTGGTGCCCTAGTGCTCCTACCACAGGCGCACTCACGGTCGCAAGGTCGCTCTGATACCATCTGTAATGCCCCGGCTCGGGGGGCCCCACCCGACCGAACCGGGAACGCCACCAGAATTGCCTATCGGGTTGACGACTAGCTCCACAGACCACCGGAGGTCCTTTCAGCGTGCTTTGTCCTCACTCGCACGCACCCTGGAAAACTTCCCAAGAGGTCACCCATCCTCAGATTTCTCCAAGCCAAGCACGCTTAACTTTGGAGTTCTTAAGTTTGGGCTTCCGAAAAGGAAGGTGCACCTTGGTGATATGGATAGTACCATCTAACCTTTTTAAGTCATATTTAACCAGAATCTCATAACTGGGGTATTACACACACACTTCCATAATAACTAAGGTGTAGTTCTTTTATCAAGTCAGTATAAAAAGAACTTACCTAAAATGGTCCTACTCAATACACTTAGAGTGTACCAGTGTAATTTATTAGTCAAGATAAACTAATCCTAATCACACTACGACTTTACCGACGGTTTGTTCCTTTCTATCTTAGTCGTGAGCAATTGTTTATAATTTATAAAGAACTGATAACATGATCTTCTGTGCGTGACACCACACACCATGTTATCTACGATATAAATTAATTGAACAACTACACTTAACATAAATGTAGATATTTTGACCAATGTGATTCTTTATTTCAAAATAAATGTTTACAAAAGCTAGGCTTTTAGTATACACTCTAACACGGACATCCTAGATCCAACTATTATGGCCCTAATGTGTTTGTCTGTGATTGGACTCTCGGACATGTCGAGAGTATTTTATGTGTGTGCATGATTATATGTATTAAATGCAGCAGGAGCTGTATTAGTTTTATGATTTTACTTTTTGTTCGATCTAGATTACATGTACATTCCTTCGTGGAATATAGGATTGATAAATGTAAAATTTTATTTTTGTCACGGATCGTATCCTTGCGAGGCGTGGTACTATTTGAGGACCAGAGGCGCAGCGGAAAAAGAAGCAAGATAGATGCGACAACTAGACCCGATTGCGGTGGCTAAAGATGGCAGCAGCTAGGGTTGACAGCACACAGAGGACAGTGATGGAAGAGGCCATAATAGTTGGAAAATTATTTTTCCATATTTATTGCTTTTTATTTGCTATGATGTGTGTGTGCATGTGATGTGTACTTGCATGATCAAATCCTCATCTTAAATAACTAAGTGGGAGAGTGATTTATAGATAAATTTCACGGTCTCCATTACTGGTTTTTAAGTGATGCAAACAAAGTTGCACGTTGGCTCTAAGTGCCTCCCTCCACATTGGATGAGTTTGTTTGCGGATCACTAGATCAAACTTCCTTTATGGATGGTTATAGGAAATTATTTAGGAGTGTGTGATCTTCTCCAACTGAAGAGGCATAATCCTATTTAATGGACTAAGTATCAAGTAATGGTATACACTTAGGCGCATTTAATAGTATCCTCCCTGACGAAGTCACTGCTATTATTTGTGTGATCAAAGAAATACCAACTATTAATTTTATTTGTCATAAAGTTAGGATGACAAGAATAAAATTAATGGGTAAAACCTCCTCTTACAAATGTTTAAATTTGTATACGTCCACACTAACGTGACTTACAAAATTCACGGTGTTTTGAGGTGTTGGTGAATTTAAATAATATTGTTTGAAGACTCAATATTATTCTAAATTCTAAAGTATTGACCAAAACATATTTTATGATTCTTAGGATGACTTTCAATCAACTGGCTATTATTCTGAAAGAGAACAAATTTACTGGTCTAAATTACATAGATTGGAAAAAAATCTGGACATTGTCCTAACTGCTGAAGGCTATAAGTTTTGTACTGTTAGAGGTATGCCCTAATGAGCCTAATAGTGATTCTAGTGAAGAGGAAATTGAGTATCATAAGAAATGGGTCAAGACAGATGAGATGACGCGGTGTTATAGTTTGGTTTCTATGTCAAATGTGCTGCAACATCAGTATCAATCCATGCCTACAGCCTATAACATGATGTACAATCTCAAGGAACTCTTCGGATACCATAATCAGACTACTAGGCAAGAGACTATGAGAAACTTAATGACAGCCACCATGTCTAAGGGGATACTCGTAAGGGATCATATCCTAAAGATGATGACTAACTCGTCTTTGCCAAAAATACTAATGGATAAATTGGTCAATTCATTCTGTTTTGGTTATGACATTGTTGATAGGAAAAAAGTTTTAATGAACTTTAACTAGGATAAACTTGGTTATGCATTTGATGGTAATAAAGATAGTCAATAAGATTGTATAAGCAATGCAATGCAAGTATTTGAAATATTCATCTATTTTCTTCACATAATTCACTATATTAATTGTCGATTTTGTTTCTCTCGATAATGAACATCTCTATAAATAACATAACAACTCCTATGAGTGAAAGTTTTTTTTTTTAAAAAAAATTACAAGATCTCAATAAAGCTTCCCACTGTTGTAATCTCTCCAAATTAAAAAAATAAAATGTTTCTTTGTACGTTTTAAATGGTTCAAATTACACTTTTATAGAAGAACGAGCTTTTTGATTATATAGAGAAGCTAGTTTTTTAGCTGAACTGGATTAAACCGCGCCACAATGGGTGACATGTCTTGGTCGTATCAATTGTTAGAATATGAAACACGGTCGTGCCAAGAAACACAGTTAATATATACTTGTTATTGAAAAATTCGATCGGTTCAATTAATTTAAAAATATTTTAGTGGCTTTATTTTGACTAAATTAGTTCGGTCAGTACGTTCAATTTTAAACTTATT
The DNA here is from genome assembly GCF_018446385.1 of Zingiber officinale. NCBI lineage: Eukaryota > Viridiplantae > Streptophyta > Magnoliopsida > Zingiberales > Zingiberaceae > Zingiber > Zingiber officinale. Next base: position 4,034,332 of record NC_055992.1, read on the forward strand.
GTTCTGTCTTAAATCTTTCCTGCACCCTTACCTCTTAACCATATATAGCTATGCATCAATGCCCTAATTAACAAAGCCAAAGGCCACCTATGTTGCACAATCAATGCAATCAACTGCACATGTCCTTATATTTTTCAGAGATCGACATAAGAATACTGGACTGATAGATAGTCCAATAGTCCGCTGTAAAGGTTTCCTAATTATTTTGGTGACTGGTAAATTTTTTTATGAAATTGGATAGTTACTCTAGAATTAATGGGCATAAGCCTAATACATGATGTCAATTAAAAAAAATTAAGACAAACAAAGTGTTATTAATACCAGTTATAAAGCAAGACACCATTTTCTTTCTGGAAGGTTACAAATGAGCTTAACCCAATCTCCTTAGCCAAGAGACTGAATGGGAGAGGAGATACCGAGATAGGCGAGATTCAAGAACGCTAGAAAAAATATTTGATAGATATTTGAAATTATCAAATTCGAGTTGAAATCTTTTCTTTTTCATAATTTAAATATAAATGCAGATAATTTATATTGTAGGACATCTTTATTATATAAAAAATTAAAGACACACAAATATGGACCTAGCCACAAATACACATCCATACTTCATCATAATACTCCGGCTGCAAGAGCCTCCTCTTGCCACCGGCCGGTGGTACAATGATCAGTTGCGCTTTGCACGGCTTGCAACCATTGCACTTGTTGTCACATTTAGGCGGAGCCGAATCTCCTATGGCTATCCGCCTCCATTCCTTGGTTGTGACCTCCTTGTTCATCTGTGCATTAGAGCTTTCTTCACTTGCGATCTCAGCATGTATTCCTCTACCTGATAATAGATTAAAACAATGATCATATATTGGAAAAAAAAGGGATATTAACTAAAAATAATTGCCCGGATTATACCACTAATGATGGAGAAGGAAATAATGAGACATAGAGCTGCAATTCCTTTCAACTCCATTAACAAAATATTAGATTTGTTATGTGAGAGGAGCAACAAATACAGTGGATATATTTATAGTGTCAATTCACTACCTCGATGGATTATGAATTGAAACTATATTTACAAGACTAGTCGCTAATTATTGTGAAATTAATAATTATTCGTATACAAGGAATTTATTTATTGTCATTAATTATTTTTAGTTATTATTGGAAACTCTTTAATTGTATTTTTGTACCACACGATGTATTGGAAGGAAAAAAAATATTTAAAATAAAATATCTTACTATTTTTATTATAAATTTTTATCTGTACTCTTTTATGGTTAATTGGACGAACCCAAAATAAAATTAGTAATTTTCATAAATACATCAATCAATATCTAAAGTTTGATAGAGTTTGAGATTTAGCTTCATCATATTATTAAAAAAAAATTATTAATTAATTAGAAATTTAGAATTATCTTTAATTTCACATCTTAGAATTGGTAATAATATGAGTAGAAAAATTTCTATAAAAATTTTGGGATAACGATGTTAAAAAGTGTATTTTCCTTAATATTTTAGCTAACATCAAATATAATATTAAATTAATTGTTTTTATGATGAGATGTTTATTATAGTAAAATGGTGTTTTATGATATAAAAAATTAAATTAATTTTTTAATAAAGTATGTTACCCGTTCATGTATTATATTAATAAAATTTGATATTTTCGATTATACTTTTCCGTCTTTCGGTCTTAAATTAATAAAAATAAAAATAATTTTCTTATTTAAATCGTAAATTAAATTAAAAAATAAAAACTTAATTATTTTATTGGAACAACTTGTTGTTTCAGTTCATCGACCCTTTAATTCCTCGCCATCGCCCCCAGCTGACAGGGAAGATGAGGCGATGGACCGGCGGCGACGTCATCCTTGCCCTCGCACTACTTCTCATAACCCGCCACGCCCTTCTCCTCGCCTCCACCTACGTTGCTGCTCCTCAGCATCTGTCCCCTTGTTGGAAATTAAACTTGATTATTTGTTGATAAAATTTTATGGAGATAGAATGGTGAGGTGACAAGTCTTGACTAGAGATAGGATAGAGATAGAACTTGATGAATTGATAATTTTGATAAGAGTTCGTGGAGATAGAATTTAAAAAAAAAATATCATGATTATCTCATATTAGTGCTTATCTAATAAGCCTATAAATATGTACTTTTTTTTCATGAATGAACAAGTTGAGTTTTCTATTTTCTTCTACTCCTCTTCCACATAGAGTTATTTCTCCTCTTCCACATTTTTCCTTCTATAATTCTTTTTCTTCTCCCATAATTTCTGTTTCTAACAAAGTGGTATCAGAGCTATGGCTAATGGAGGTATGGTTCCCTTCCAAGTTCCAGTACTCAAAGCGAGTAATTATGACAATTGAAGTATCAAGATGAAGGCGCTTCTTGGAGCTCATGATGTTTGGGAAGTTATAGAAAAAGGCTACGTTGAGGCTCGTGATGACTCGATGTTATCTTCAACTGAAAAAGACAGTCTGAGAGATTTAAGAAAGAGAGACAAGAAGGCTCTCTTTCTCATTTATCAAACTTTAGATGAGGATGGTTTTGAGAAGATTTCAAGTGCTACTTCAGCCTAGCAAGCATGAGAAAAGCTCCAAGTCTCATATCAAGGAGAAGGAAAAGTAAAAAAGGTACGACTTCAGACATTAAGAAATCAATTTGATGCTCTTCGTATGAAAGAAGGTGAATTAGTATCTGATTACTTTTCTAGAGTCTCTACCATTTCCAATCAACTAAAGAGAAATGGTGAAAAACTAGAAGAAGTAACTATTATTGAGAAAATTCTTCGGTCATTGGATTCAAAATTTGATAGCATTACAACCATCATCGAAGAGACCAAGGATCTACAGGTCATGACGATTGAGCAACTCCTGGGTTCATTACAAGCCCATGAAGAAAAGAAGAAGATAAATGAAAAAATTATTCAACAACTCCTAAAGACGACTCGTCAACCAACAAAGAAAGATGAAAGCTTCAGTAACAATAGAAGTCAACGTGGAAGAGGTCGTGGATATGGACGAGGTCGTCCTAATGAGCAAGGATGGGTCTCCAACAACAACAATGAAAGAGGAGAACATTCAACAAGAGGACGTGGAAGAGGGTATACAAACTCGAGGTTCGATAAATCTCAAGTTAAGTGCTACAATTGTGATAAATTTGGACATTATGCAAAAGAATGTAGATCGCCCAAGAATAAAGTATATGAAAGAGTAAATTATATGGAAGAAAGGAAAGAAGAAGATGGCACCCTACTGCTAGCGTATAAAGATAATGAAAGAAAAGAAGATACAATTTGGTATCTCGACACTGGTACAAGCAATCATATGTGTGGGAAAAGAAACATGTTCGTAGAGCTTGATGAATCAATTGGTGGTAATGTATCCTTTGGAGATGAATCAAAGATTGAGGTAAAAGGCAAAGGTAACATTCTCATCCGTTTGAAGAATGGAAAACATGAATTTATCTTAAATGTTTTCTTTGTACCAAATATGAAGAGCAACATCCTAAGCTTAGGACAACTTTTGGCAAAAGGGTATGATATTCATCTAAAAGATGGTATGCTCATCTTGAAAGATCATATTGGTTGCTTAATTGCTAAGGTGCCTATGTCAAAAAATAGAATGTTCTTACTTAATATTCAAAATGATGTCGTCAACTGTCTCAAAGCTTGTTACAAAGACATCACTTGGCTATGGCATCTTCGATTTGGACATCTGAATTTTGGAGGACTAGAACTGCTTTCAAAGAAGGAGATGGTGAGAGGACTACCTTACATCAAACATCCTGATCAAGTATGTGAAGCATGTCTACATGGGAAGCAATTTAGAAGAGGTTTTCCAAAGGAGTCAAGTTCAAGAGCTCAAAAGCCTCTTGAACTTATACATACAGATGTTTGTGGTCCGATAAAGCCAAGTTCACTTGGTAAGAGTAATTATTTCATTCTTTTCATAGATGATTTTTCTCGAAAAACTTGGGTATACTTCTTGAAGCAAAAAATCGGAGGCCTTCGGCATATTCAAGAAATTTAAAGCTACGATAGAGAAGGAGAGATGTCTCGAGGTCAAAGCTGTTGGTGCGGGAAGCATCCGACTATCGAACCTGAGTTTTGATAATGGCAAAGGATTCAAAGTTAAGGTTTGTGGTGATCTAACATGTTGAATAAGTGTTTCAGGAAAGTCCTAGCTGCGGTTAGGCAAAGGGAAAAATCCCAACGGGTGGTAACCTTAGGTCCTAGGGGGCGGTAACCCTAGGTGAAGGAAAATCCTAAGGGGCGGCAACCTTAGGTCCTAGGGGGTGGTAACTCTAGGTGAAGGAAAACCCTAAGGGGCGACAACCTTAGGTCCTAGGGGGTGGCAACCCTAGGTGGAGAAAAACCCTAGGGGGCGGTAACCCTAGGTCCTAGGGGGTGATAACCCTAGGCGGAAAGTCCAGTCGGTCTGGAGGACCGGCTTGGCATCAAGTAATCTCTCCTGAGGGGAGTAGGTGAGGACGCGTTCCCCGTAGAGGGAACAGTAGGCGTCGGGTCGACCTAGGGTTTCCGGTTGGAAATCCGAAGTCAGACTCGGACAGTCTGAAGACTGTCAGTTCTTCTTTACTATGATTTATCAGATTCTAACACTGTCTTGCAGGGTATTTGCTCGGACTAACCTTATTTTGCAGGAGAGGAACCTGCTGGAAAAAGGTGGTCCGGGCGCCCGGGATGGATCTGGGCGCCCGGAGGTCCAGGCGCGCGGAACAGGTCCGGGCGCCCGGGACCAAGTTTTATCCCTGCCGCGAATTCGCCACGTGGAGCATCCGGGTTGGTTGGCCACGTTACACTCCAGGCGCCCGGAATGTCATATAAAAAGAGGGTCGAGGGAGCAGCTAATATACAAGATTTTTCTAAGCTTTCTTCTGTGAAGTGCTGCCATCGAGACGACCTTGAAGTGCTACGACTCGACGCCGATGACCCAAAGCTCAGACTCTTCGATCTTTCGTTGTCGGTATTAGTTTTCGCTTTACATAATTGCAATCTCTACTGTATTCCAGTTGTAATATTTTACGAGCTTATAGTTGTTGCCCACAGAAAGCGATCAAGGATCGCGGGCCTTCGAGTAGGAGTCGTCCCAGGCTTCGAACGAAGTAAACTCCCTGTGTCGTTCTGTGCTTGCTTTACTTTTTCCGCTGCGTTACTTAATTTTACGATTCTAATATTTGGAAAAACGAAATAGCCACGAGCGCTATTCACCCCCCTCTAGCGCTTTCGATCCATCAATTGGTATCAGAAGGGGGTCATTTTGAATCGGTACAACCACCATTCAAAATATTTTTCGTGGTATTTTCAGATTTTTCGGAGTCGATTAGAATTTAGCTTCATAGCTATATTCTAATTCTTTTTCTCGAATCGGTTTTCTGCTCGGAGTTGGTGCAGCACCACCCAAGTTCGTGATCCATTTTCTTCCTTCCGCACTACTAAGCCAGGACCAAGTCCTGGAACATCTTGTCAGTTGTTTTCTTTTTAGGTTGATCTGAAATGGCCCTTCAAGAAGGCTACAGTACAGCCCGCCCTCCGCTATTCACCGGAGACAACTTCAGGTACTGGAAGGGTCGGATGAAGGCATATCTCTAGACTCACTTTGAAGTCTGGATGATTGTCAAAACCGGACTCCAACTGCCAACTGATAGCGCCGGCAAACCACTACCATACGAGGATTGGGACGCATCTCTTATTAAGAAGGTGGAAGCTAATGCCAAGGCAACATGCACCCTCCAGTGTGGCCTATCAAAAGAAGAACTCAACCGCGTCGGCCCCTTCAACAGCGCCAAAGAGTTGTGGGAGAAGCTCAATGAACTTCACTAAGGGACATCCGACACCAAAGTAAGTATAAGAGACTTAATTTTCAATAAATTATTTAACATCAAATTGCAGGAAGGTGAATCAGCTGCCCAACTCCATGCTCGGATTCAAGATCTGCTCAATGGTCTTCATGCAATTGGACAGAAGGTAGACAACCGGGACATCATAAGGTATTCTTTAAATGCTTTTCCAAGGAACACCTTGTGGGCATCCATGGTAGATGCCTACAAGGTCTCCAAGGACTTATCTACCATTAAGTTAGATGAACTTTTTGCAGAATTTGAACTTCACGAACAGACTAATGCACGCCCGACCGAGAAAGAGTTGACTTTGGTTGCAGGAACAGGGAGAACGCGCGAATGAAAAATCAAGCGCAGAACCGAACCTGAGTCAGAAGAAGAACCAAATTCGGAAGACGACAATGAACTTACAATCGAAATAGTCAACTTGGTAAAGAAGCTCTGCAAAAAGAAGGGCTTCAACAAAAAGGATGTCAGAAAGGCCATCCAGTCTAAAGAAACCCAACCAAGCTCGAAGGTTAAATTCGAAGTGACCTGCTACGGGTGCAATCAAAAGGGGCACATCAAGGCAAACTGCCCGAACCAGAAGGATCCAAAGAAACCAAAAAGAAAGAAGGCATTGAAGGCAACATGGGACGAGTCTTCTTCCGAGGAATCCGACGACGAAGAACTAGAGCAGACTAACTTTCTCGCATTGACAGCCCGGGACTACACCAACAAATTCGGAAGCGAGGACGAATCGGAAGCCGAGTCCGAGAGAAGCCACGGATCCGCATCCGTTTCCGAAGGGCCAAACCCCTCTGTAAGTCAAAATAGGTTATATTGCATAATTAATTATTTAATGCATAAAGTAGCTAAGTCCAAAATTCAAATCAAGTCGCTTCTAAAGGAGGTAACACTCCTTAAAGAGACGACTAATAACGAATCCTTGACTGATCCAGTTCAGACTGGAACCTCAACTCAAGTTCAAAAACTTGAGGAAGAGAATTCCAACCTAAAAAGTCAAGTCAAGGATTTGAAGACAACCTTAGAACGATTTTCCTTGGGGTCCAAGAATCTTAACTTGATTCTTGGAACACAAAGGGCAATCTACAATCGAACTGGACTAGGATACAAAACGAAAAACAAATATAGGTCATACCTATCTCTCATACAAAGAACCAATAGAAAAAAGGTCCAAGCATGGGTTGCCAAGTCTAACCTGATCAATCAAGTTGGACTTGGACAGTATTGGGTCCCTAAGGATCAAATACATTTCCTCAATAGACCTTATCGAGGCTATGATCCAAGGGGAGCTAAAACGATCAAAATTCGAAATTAATTATTAAAATTAAAATTCAAAATTCTAAATTCGAAATTAATTATTAAAATTCAAAATTCGAAATTAATTATTAAAATTCAAAATTCAAAATTCAAAATTTGAAATTAATTATTCAAAATTCAAAATTCGAAATTAATTATTAAAATTCAAAATTCAAACTCGAAATTAATTATTAAAATTCAAAATTCAAACTTGAAATTAATTATTCAAAAATCAAAATTCAAAATTAATTATTCAAAATTCAAATTCGAAATCAATTATTAAAATTCAAAATTCAAAATTCGAAATTAATTATTAAAATTCAAAATTCGAAATTAATTATTCGAAATTAATTCAAAAATTCAAAATAGAAGGAGGGTCCAGAATAGTTGGCAACTCCGAAACTATTTACCCGACTGGGTAACCGAACTTAATCTACCCAAAATGGATAAACAAGAGTAGATTACCCGACAGGGTAAGTAAGGATAGATTAAAAGGGTTAGATTTAACTTGAAACACAGTACTGGTGAAGTTTTTGGATGATAGTACGTTGGGGAAGCTTGGGCATCACATGTCTAGGAAGATATGGCTTCGACCTGGTGCATTTGGCCAAGTGGAACTAACCGAAGCTACCCTTAAATGGATCCTAACTAGTTAGACCAAGGTTCAGTATTAAGTTCAATGGGTATGACTATTTGGAAAACCTCAAAGGCATGGTTACTTTAATGAGTTCCTTGTGACTCACCATAGCCCAGAAGTTTATCCAAAGAACGCTTACTTGTTAAACCCAAAGCTAAACCCGAATCTAACATAAAGTTAAACTAAACCCTAAAAATTGAACTAATTCATCTCACAAAATGATAGGATCCCCTGATTGAAAACATACATCGGGTGAGATGACTAAGCAAATTAAAATTTAAATATTTTTCCAAATTAATTAACTTAATTATTTTTCAAAATTAAGTAACTTAGAAATTTTTTCTTAAAATTAAACTCTTTAAAATAATAATAATAAAAAAAAAAACCGAACAAAACAGGGGTCAAAAACCAGGGGCGGGCGCCCCCGGTATACGAACCCGGAGCGCCCGCAGAGGACCCGGGCGCCCCCTACCCTTGTACCTCCAAGTTTTCCTTAAGCTTTTCAGGCTTCACTACGAAAACTTTCAAAATTAAAATTTTTCGCGGTTGATACGGAGTCGCGACTCAACCGAGGTCGTCAGTTCTAAAATTTCTTACGATGGCTCCTCGGTAAAATTGTTGGGGTTTTCGGGCCGCGAAAACCGCTTTTCGCATCGCGGAAACCCCGAATCACCGATGCCACCAGATCCGTGCAAAGGAAAAATTCGAAAAATTTTGAGTACGAGTTAAAAAACTTCGATTTACACTAAATCTACAAAGGTTAAGATGTATATACCCTTGATGCGCGCCCTACGCGAATCCCGCTCGTCCAAAATGCCGGATCTCTAGACCGTCAAGCGTACGGTCCTCTAGAAGTATCCACACGGACAACTTAGGTGGAGAAGACCTAAACAAAGGTGTGCTAGCACCTTGATAGGCCACGGCAAGAAGAGGAGAGGGAGAGAGCAAGAAGAACTCAAGGAGGAAGAAGAAGGAATGAATGAGAGAATAATTTTCAAAATGAAAGTTATTCTTCTCATTCAAGTGGCCGACCACCATCATGTGTGTAACTCTCCAAATTAATGCATTAAGTGTCATTAATGTGAAGCCATTAAAGAGAATGACTTTGTAACTTCCATGAGGTGGCACCCAATGATGATGTGGAGTAACATCATTAGTCCACATCAATGCCAACTCACTAATGAGATGGCATAAAGTCAAGTCTAACTTGACTTTTCATCTTCCTCTCAAGTCAAGTCAAACTTGACCAAATCTCTTCCATGGTTGATCTAATCTAACCATTTGATTCAAGCCAACTTAATATAATGAATCTAATTCATTAAATTAAATTGATCTAATGAGTCATAATCTAAATTAGACTCATTGTATACATGAATCAACTTGAGTCTAACTCAATTAGCCCAATTTGGATTACTCTTAATCCAATTGGATCCATCAAATGAATCAAGTCCTCTTGGCTCATCATATGAACCTAATCTCCATCTAATTGTCCTTAGTGTGTGACCCTATAGGTTCTTGTAACGTTGGCAATGCCCCTAAACCCATTTAGGAGCATAAGTAATGAGCGGTATCTAGCAACACATCATTACTACCCAAGTTACAAGAATGTTGAGATCCAACATCACCTTGTGACTACTAGTTGTGACTCCTCACAATATATGACAAGTGTCCTTCTATCCTAGACATCTAGATTGGCCAATGTGAGGCATAGACCGTGTCATCCTCTGACCAATCTAAATCTTGAACTCCAAGTAGACTCACTAAATCAAATGAGCTCAATATCCTATATTGACTCATTTGGACATGGCCATGCACTTCGTGGTCTCACTCTATCAAGAATATCGATGTTTCTCCCGTCATATAGGAGGGATAGATCCCATCTACATCACTCACATCCCTCTGCATAATTTGTTACATACCCAGTAATCGCCTTTATAGTCCACCCAGTTACGGGTGACGTTTGACGAAACTAAAGTACATAACTCCTTATGTAGGGAACCATGGTGACTTCAGGTCTAAGGACTAGTAGTCATACTAATAGCCACATGAGAAAGTATATGACACTCATATAACGATCCATGATACTTTCTCATGGCGGGTCATTCAGTATACATTCTCTAATGCATACCCATGTGTCAACTTGATATCTCTATATCCATGACTTGTGAGATCAAGTCATCGAGTTGACCTACATGCTAGTCTTATTGCATTAACATTGTTCCTGAATATTAATACTCGAGTAGGAATGATTTAGAGTAGTGTTCCCTATATCATCTCACTATCGGTTCAACTAACCGATCGATATAGGTAAGAACCTTCTACTCAAGGACGTTACTATACTTAGTTTATTTGGCACCAATACAAGTAAGTATAATAACCAAAAACCAAATGCCTTTATTTATATAGAATATGATACAACAAGTCCAAAATACAATCATCAAATGATTGGCTCTAGGGCTCTAGCTAACAATCTCCCACTAGCACTAGTGTCAATCAGTGTAGGCTCTAAGCCCAAATGACCTAGTGTGACCATCATGCTTCTTCTGTGCCAAAGCCTTGGTCAAGGGATCTGCGATGTTAGCCTCTGTAGGTACTCTGCAAATTTTCACATCTCTGTTGGTGCGGGAAGAATCCGATGATCGAACTCGTGTTTTGATAATGGAAAAGAATTCAAAGTTAAGATGTTTTGTAGTCTAACAAGTCTACTTGAGGATTTCAGGAAAGTCCTAGCTGTGGTTAGGCAAAGGAAAAAACCCTAGGAGGTGGTAATCCTAGGTCATAAGGGGTGGTAACCCTATGCGGAAAGTCTTGGTAGGTCGATGTCTTCAGGCAAAAGTCCTAGGGGATGGAAACCCTAGGTGGAAAGTCCTGGTGTCGCGAACCAGGTGAAAGACTGGACTAGCCGGGAAGCGGATGTCCAGCAGAAAGTCCGGAAGCATCGAGTGCTGAGCAAAAGTCCAGTCTGTTGAGACCGAAAAGTAGCTAGAGGGGGGGTGAATAGCTCGTCGCGTGCTCATCATTGGCGTTGCTCGTTTCTTTGATGGTATGCAGCGGAAATATAAGAAACAAAAGCATACAACGCTAACAAGGTTGGTTTACTTGGTATCCACCTCACAAGAGGTGACTAGTCCAAGGATCCACACCTACACACACACCCTCCACTAATAAAACTCTCCTTTATGGTAACTACCAAGGGCGGAGAAGCCCTACAAGACTCAATACAAGAAGAAAGGGAAAGGTAATGAAATACAAGCTTACAAGCTTACAATGAGAGCAAAAACCCTAACCCTAGTTTCTTCTTCTTGCTTTGATCCACCTCTTGACTTGGAAGAACCTCCAAGAGCCTTCAAGAACTGGCGATCTCGAGCTTGAGAAGAGCTGTGGAGAAGCTGGTGAAGATCTGAGATGAATCGGTGAAGGTCTACTACAGCCATCGCACGCCTGTAGCTCAAATACGACGCAACGGTCGGATCCCGATCGATTCGAAAACTCCCAATCGATCGGGGAGGCTTTGGATCGATCCACGGATCGATCCAGAGCGCCTCTGTACTCTGGAGAAAATGCCTGGATCGATCCACGGATCAATCCAGCGCTTATCGCGTGAACCAGCAGCGTCCCAATCGATCGGCTGATCGATTGGGACCTCTGGATCGATCCACTGATCGATCCAGAGGCTCTCTGTTCGCTGGGAAAGGCCTGGATCGATCCAGCTCCTGGATCGATCCACTGATCGATCCAGCTCTTGGTTTTTGCCCAAAACCAAGTCACAAGCCTCTCAAACCAACATTCGGTCAACCTTGACCTGTTGGTATATCATGTCTAGCATCTGGTCACTCGCTTAACCTGCCAAGACTCCCCACCAAGTATCCGGTCAATCCCTTTGACCCACTTGGACTTTTCTCTTTGTGCCAAGTATCCGGTCACTCCCTAAGACCTACTTGGACTTTTCTTCCTCGTGCCAAGTATCCGGTCAATCACTTTTTCCTACTTGGACTCTCACCAGATGTCTGGTCAACCTTGACCCATCTGGATTTCTCTTGCCTGGCTTCACTCACCAGGACTTTCCCAATTGCTTAGCTTCACTCACTAGGTCTTTCACCTGGCTTCACTCACCAGGACTTTCCTCCTGCCTAGCTTCACTCACTAGGTCTTTCCTTCTGCCTAGCTTCACTCACTAGGACTTCCCAATTGCCTAGCTTCACTCACTAGGTCTTTCACCTGGCTTCACTCACCAGGATTTTTCTCCTGCCTAGCTTCACTCACTAGGTCTTTCACCTGGCTTCACTCACCAGGATTTTCCTCCTGCCTAGCTTCACTCACTAGGACTTCCCAGTCAAGTATCCGGTCATCCTTGACCTACTTGACTCTTCTTCAATCAACCTTGCATTGTCAAACATCGAAACCCAAACCAAGACTCAAGCTTGGTCAACCAGTTCAACCTTGACCTGAGGGATGTTGCACCAACAATCTCCCCCTTTTTGATGTTTGACAATACCAACACTATCACTTACAATGCCACTTGTAAGTTAGGCTAATCCCATAGCCTAAACCTTCTTCATGCCACTAGGTAATGAATACATAAGTTAAGCCTTTCATTCTCCCCCTAAGAGGGCAAACTCCCTCTAGGTGATAAAAGCCTAACTTACTCCCTTTCATTCTCCCCCTATTGGCACACATCAAACCATGCCCCACTTCTGGGCACACATCAACAAATTCACTTGTTGAAAACTCTCCCCCTGAAGAGTTGCTCATCGTTGTTCACAACTTCACTCGTTGTGATCAACACGATAATGAAGGTCTCATACCCTTCATTAACCTTAACCCTACATTCTCCCCCAATGTAGGCAAATGCCCATCCTTGAGCATTATCCACTTGAAACCACTTGAACAATGAGGATATCCACTCCCCATTAAAGTTCAAACTCTCAACCTTGAGCATGTTCTTAACGGAGGGTTAACCACCTTCCAAGGTTCATGAAAAATAATTTTCATGTCTTTAAAGTGTCCCTCCCCCTAAAGACACGGTGGTAACTTCTGTCATTGCACCAACAATGACTTGGAATCCCTAAAACTTTAAGAAACCCAATTTTAGAAGTTTTGAGGTTCAAATATTCAAAATTTGAAACAAACCTCAACCTAAACTTCAACTTAGCCTTCCTTAACCAGTTCATCCTTGTTTTCCACACGAAAACACCCTTTTTATGTATACAAATATATTTTCAGGGTTTTGGAATGGTTACCTAGACTAAAATAGGTTCAAAATGCTGAAAATAAGCTTTCCCAGCCAAAATCAGCATCTTCAATCGATTAGAGTTGGGTTCCAATCGATTGAACCCTGCTGAATCGATCCACTGATCGATTCAGTCTTCTTGGATCGATCAGCTGATCGATCCAGCGAGCTTCTGCTCGCGAGAATTGCCTTCTGAATCGATCCACTGATCGATTCAGATCTCCAATCGATCTATGGATCGATTGAGCTCTGATAGTTGCTGAATTTCAAATTCAGCCAACTTCAGAAACCCCTAGAAAATTCTACAAAAATCCAAAAATCATGAAATTTCGTGTAGACATTATTTAGGGCATACTTTATCATGGAAAAATAGTTTTCTATGAAAGTACATCATATTTTCAAAGATTGACACAAGCTTGAAAACTTGCTAAAACTTTAGCGTTTTCTTCAAGTTTGTGTCTAACTATTCAATGGTGATTACTATCAAAAGATAGCCTTTACCAAGGTTTTCCAAAAGCCTTTTTAAAATAATTTTCAAAACCAATATCCCATCACATTCCTTGGACTTAATGCACATGACTTGTACATTAGCTTTCCCAATGATGGGCAAACACATAACTATGTGTTTTGATGAACTTAAAACTCAAAGAATGCACTAAATCAACATGTTGAGTTTTGTTCATCATCCTAACATCTCACTTGTATCTATTGTGCACAAAACACATACAAGTCATCTTATAGGTCTTTGTGAGATGTAAATTTTGGTTTTGCCCTAATCTAGGGATCATGCATATCTATCTAGTCATTTTGTGGATATTGAACATCCACTTAGGATGTTACTTGTTAATACCCCTTGTTGACAACACTTGTTGAAAACACTTGTTGATAAATGCCATTTGTCCTTGCTTTTAAGAAATTAAACACAATGCATGATAATGTTATGGCATACATCAAAATGAAATAGCTTTCAAAAGAAAGATTCCTATAACTACATGATGTATGAATGTCATAACATGGTATTTTTGGATTTTTCATAATAAAACATGAATAAAAAAAATAAAACATGATGCCATGACATATAATGGGCAAACAATCATGGCAAGGTTTAGCATAAATAAAGTATACCTAGATTACCTTTCTAAGTATCCTTAACCACTTAGCTAACTCAAAATATACCACTTGTTTTAACTTAAAACGTTAAACCTAGATTGCCCTAAATGCTTCAAAGAAATGCCAAAACCTAAATTGACATTTCTATTTCTCTTGATTTGTTTATGCCACTTAAAAATTAAGCATATCCTCAAATGTTGGCATATTCCATTTTTCCTCAAGAGTAATCACATAAATCAAGGCCCGGATTGCCTTAAATTTCTAAGAAAATACCAAAATCCCAACTTGGTATTTCTCGAGATTTTCCCAATTTATGTCATTTTAAGATAAAATCAATTTTTCCACCATTAGGCACATTTTACTCTTTCAAGGAGTAAATAATAATTCCATTTCATTTTCAAAGGTTAACAAAAACCTTGAAAATGCTCCTTGAGTGTCAATTTCCTCAAAGTTGGGTTAACTACCCTTCTAATCGGAGTTGACACTCTCTAACCCATCTATGGGGTAGAGAAGATGCTCCTAGGAACCCAACACCTATCGGTGCTCCTTGGATGCTCTAGGTACTCACTAGGGATAACTTCCCTAGATACCTTCCTAGTGACCTTGTTGGGCTTCTTAGAAGCCTTGGTCACATTTTCTAGGTCAACTCTAGGGATAGCCTCCCTTGTGGCCTTGTTAGTGACTTTCTTAGACTTCTTAGAAGTCTTAGTCACTTTGGTTGCAAAGATACTTCTAGGGATATCTTTCCTTGTATCCTTGACTTGACCTCTAGACTTAGGGTTTGTTCCATAACTATATGGAACCCTATGATAACTAGGCACATCCTTTTTTGCTTTGGGTTTGTATCCCAAACCTCTATGGTCATTTGATGGCTTTTGTACCCCTAAACCTAGGTTATGCTCATTTTGCCCTAATAGGATATTTTCCAATCTTTTTAGGGTCTTTTCTAATTTATCAAGTCTTGACCTCAAGACTTAATTTTCCCTCACTAAGTCCTTAGTATTTGATTTTTCATTTGATCCATGAGCATTTTTATTCTTGGGCTTGTATCTATTATCCTTAGTGTTCTTGCCCAAATGTCTATCTACCTTCCTAACCTTAGGTTGGGTAGTCTTGGCATGTAGGGCCACATGCTTTTCCTTAATGCCCTCATACTTTCTATTCTTATGGTAAATTGCATTAAAATGATAAAAATTAGAACTATCATGCTTTCTACCATAACATAAAGGGGTAGGCTCAATAAATGTTACCTTCTTCTTTACCTTGGAGGCTCCTCCTTGACTAGTGCCTCCTTGAGCCTTGACTATCTTCTTCCCCTTGGGGCATTGACTTCGGTAATGCCCTTTTTGTTGACACAAGAAGCACATAATGTGCTCCTTGCTCTTCTTTGTCCCGGGGGTGGTCTCCTTGGGCTTCTCCTTGCCCTTTTGTGTCACTTGACCCTTCTTCTTGGCCAAGTTGGGACACTTGCTCTTGTAGTGCCCACTTTCCCTACACTCAAAACATATTATATGATTTTTATTTTTAATTGAAACATTTATACCTTCTTGTGTAGGGATGGCACTTGCTCCTCCATTTGATATTTCTTGAATTTTGGAGGTGGCACCATCTTCTTCTTCTTCACTTGACCCGGATGTGGAGGCCTCTTCTTGCTCCGGGTTCATTGATCTACACTCCCCCTCAATCCTAGAGGTGGAGGCTTCATCATCTTGTACATTTAACAAGGAGTATGCTCCCTCCTTGTTCTCTTCATTGCACTCCCTTGAAAATGAAGCTTCTTCTTGGACTTCTTCTTCGGAGGTTGAGCATCTCTCAACCTCGGATTCCTCCTCTTGGTCTTGCTCCAAAGAGTCACCCACTCTAGATTCTTCTTGCTCTTGTACAGTGGAGGGGATCTCTTCATGAAGCTTGGCCAATTTACTCCATAATTCCTTTGCATCTTCAAATTCTCCAATTTTGCAAAGGATGGTGCTTGGCAATAAATTGACCAAAAGCTTGGTCACTTTGTCATTGGCCTCGCACCTTTGGATTTGCTCTTGGCTCCACTTGCTCCTCTTGAGAACTTTGCCCTTTGAGTTTGTTAGAGTCTTGAAGCCTTCCATAAGAGCAAACCATTGCTCTATCTCCATCATAAGAAAATTTTCGATTCTTGATTTCCAAGAATCGAAGCTCGTGGAAGTGTATGGTGGAGCCACCCTCGTGTCGAATCTGAGCCCATATCGTAATTCCATTGTAGAAGTTGAGCTTTTGACTTTCTTTGACTTTGACAATTTTGCTTCAACTTCTCCACCCTCTAGCTCTTCTTGTTATGCTTGACCCTTCCGGCGATGATTCCGGTGAAGAGCGGCCTCGCTCTGATACCACTTGTTGAGACCGAAAAGTAGCTAGAGGGGGGGGTGAATAGCTCGTCGCGTGCTCGTCGTTGGCGTTGCTCGTTTCTTTGATGGTATGCAGCGGAAATATAAGAAACAAAAGCATACAACGCTAACAAGGTTGGTTTACTTGGTATCCACCTCACAAGAGGTGACTAGTCCAAGGATCCACACCTACACACACACCCTCCACTAATAAAACTCTCCTTTATGATAACTACCAAGGGCAGAGAAGCCCTACAAGACTCAATACAAGAAGAAAGGGAAAGGTAATGAAATACAAGCTTACAAGCTTACAATGAGAGCAAAAACCCTAACCCTAGTTTCTTCTTCTTGCTTTGATCCGCCTCTTGACTTGGAAGAACCTCCAAGAGCCTTCAAGAACTGGCGATCTCGAGCTTGAGAAGAGCTGTGGAGAAGCTGGTGAAGATCTGAGATGAATCGGTGAAGGTCTACTGCAGCCATCACATGCCTGCAGCTCAAATACGACGCAACGGTCGGATCCCGATCGATTCGAAAACTCCCAATCGATCGGGGAGGCTTTGGATCGATCCACGGATCGATCCAGAGCGCCTCTATACTCTGGAGAAAATGCCTGGATCGATCCACGGATCGATCCAGCGCTTATCGCGCGAACCAGCAGCTTCCCAATCGATCGGCTGATCGATTGGGACCTCTGGATCGATCCACTGATCGATCCAGAGGCTCTCTGTTCGCTAGGAAAGGCCTGGATCGATCCACTGATCGATCCAGCTCCTGGTTTTTGCCCAAAACCAAGTCCCAAGCCTCTCAAACCAACATTCGGTCAACCTTGACCTGTTGGTATATCATGCCTAGCATCTGGTCACTCGCTTGACCTGCCAAGACTCCCCACCAAGTATCCGGTCAATCCCTTTGACCCACTTGGACTTTTCTCTTTGTGCCAAGTATCCGGTCACTCCCTAAGACCTACTTGGACTTTTCTTCCTCGTGCCAAGTATCCGGTCAATCCCTTTGACCTACTTGGACTCTCACCAGATGTCTGGTCAACCTTGACCCATCTGGATTTCTCTTGTCTGGCTTCACTCACCAGGACTTTCCCAATTGCCTAGCTTCACTCACTAGGTTTTTCACCTGGCTTCACTCACCAGGACTTTCCTCCTGCCTAGCTTCACTCACTAGGTCTTTCCTTCTGCCTAGCTTCACTTATTAGGACTTCCCAATTGCCTAGCTTCACTCACTAGGTCTTTCACCTGGCTTCACTCACCAGGATTTTCCTCCTGCCTAGCTTCACTCACTAGGTCTTTCACCTGGCTTCACTCACCAGGATTTTCCTCCTGCCTAGCTTCACTCACTAGGACTTCCCAGTCAAGTATCCGGTCATCCTTGACCTACTTGACTCTTCTTCAATCAACCTTGCATTGTCAAACATCGAAACCCAAACCAAGACTCAAGCTTGGTCAACCAGGTCAACCTTGACCTGAGGGATGTGGCACTAACACAGTCGATCTGGAGGATCGACTGGCAATTGGTAAATCTCCTGAGTGGAGTAGGTGATGACGCGTTCCCCGAAGAGGGAACAGTAGGTGTCGGGTCGACCTAGGGTTTCCGGTTGAAAACCCGAAATCAGACTCGGACAGTCCAGAGACTGTCTATACTTCATTTATCATGTTTATTGTGCTAACTTTGTGTTGCAAGATAGTGTTTGGGACTAACAGATCCTGCAGGAGCAAAGGAGCAACCTAAAGCCTCGGATGAACAGTGTCCAAGGCGCCTCCATGGAGCTTGGTGGCGCCTCGGGTGCAAAAGCTGAGCTGGCTGCGAAGCACCACTGGAGGTACCTTGAAGCAGGCAGAAGGCGCCTTGGAAGGCGCCTTGAGAGGGCTATAAGGCGCCTTGAGAGGATGAAGTTCGACCAGTTCAGGTTTTATCCATACGGAAGACCAGGCAGCATGGAGGCGCCTTAAACAGCCTTCAAGGCGCCTTGAACACCCTTTATAAGGGGGTTTCGACCAGCACTTCATATCAACGCATTCCAAGTCTTCTCTCTTCAACGTGCTGCTCCGAAAGACGCCCGGAAGTGCTGCTACAAGTCTCCGACGACCCGAAGCTCCAAAATTCTACTCTTGTCGTCGGTATAACTAGTTTTTCCATTTACTTGTACTTCATCTTATAATCCTTTTATCGAGCTTATAGTTGTTGCCCACCGGAAGCGATCAAGGATCGCGGCCCTTCGAGTAGGAGTCGATCAAGGCTCTGAACGAAGTAAAAATCCTCCTGTCTTTGTGTGCTTGTTTTGTTTTATTCCGCTGCTTAATTACTCCGATAATTCTTACGATTCCGATAATCGAACAAAATAGCCACGAGCGTTATTCACTCCCCCTCTAGCGCGGTCTCGATCCAATAATTGGTATCAGAGCGGGGTCGTCTTGAATCAGTGCAACCACTATTCAAGTCAATTTTTTTTCGTGATTTTGTTCGGAATCGATTAGAATTTAGCCTCATAGCTATATTCTAATTTTTTGTTTTTTCTCAAATCAACTTTCTGCTCAAAGTTGGTCAATACCACTTGAGCTTGTCATTTTTTTCTACTTCCTCCCGCACTACTAATCCAAGACTCAGTCTTGGAATAGATCTTGTTGTTTCTGTTTTTTTTAGATCTAAATGGCCCAACAAGAAGGATATAGCACCGTTCGTCCCCCACTATTTTCCGGAGAAGACTTCGGATATTGGAAGGGGCGAATGGAGATATATCTAAAGATCCAGTTCGACACCTGGATGATAGTCAAAACAGGACTGCAACTACCAACTGGTACAGACGGTAAGCCTACATCCTGTGAGAACTGGGAGCCAGCATTTATCAAAAAGGTGGAAGCCGACGCCAAAGCCACCTGCACCATCCAGTGCGGTCTTGCCAAAGAAGAGCTCAACAGAGTCGGTCCATTCTCCTCCACAAAGGAACTATGGGAGAAACTGATCGAACTTCACGAGGGCACCTCGGAAACCAAGGTAAGTAAGCGTGATTTGTTACTTAATAAACTATACAATTTGAAAATGCAGGAAGGCGAGACGGCAAGTTCTTTACACGCTCGAATTCAAGATATCCTGAATTCCCTTCATGGAATCAGGCAGAAGATAGAAAACAGAGATATAACAAGGTATGCTCTTAATTCATTTCCTAGGAGTACATTGTGGGCATCAATGGTAGATGCCTACAAAGTCTCTAAGGATTTATCTTCCTTAAAATTAGATGAACTATTTAGTGAATTTGAACTCCATGAACAAACTATTGTACAGCCATCCGAGAAGGGTATTGCTTTGGTTGCAGGTACGAGTCGAACACGAGAATTGAGAGTACGGCAAAAAATTGAATCGGAATCAGAATACGAACCCGACTCAGAAGATTCAGAAGATGAACTGACCTGCAAACTAGTGAATCTCGTGAAGAAGCTCTACAAAAAGAAAAAGAGCTTCAACAAGAAAGATCTAAAGAAGGCAGTTCAATCCAAGGAGGCCCAACAGAACTCAAAGGTAAAGTTCGAAGTCACTTGCTACGGGTGCAACCAGAAGGGGCATATAAAAGCCAACTGCCCCAAGCAAAAGGAAGCCAAGAAGCAAAGAAGAAAGAAGGCCCTAAAGGCAACCTGGGACGAATCTTCTTCAGAGGACGAAGACGACAAACTCGACCAAACGAGTTTACTCGCATTGATGGCCCGGGACCAGATCATCGAATCCGAGAGCGAATCAGAAGCCAACTCCGAGCAAAGCCACGGATCCGCATCCGTTTCCGAAGGGCCAGACTCCACTGTAAGTATTCCTAGGCTTAATAATTTAGTCAATTATTTACTTCGCAAATTAGCCAAATCAAATCTGAAAATAAAATCACTTCTAAAGGAAGTAGCCATTCTTAAAGGAGTAACCAAATACTTACCTGATCAAGTTCAAACTGAAGATTCAACTCAAGTTCAACAACTTGAGGAAGAAAATTCAATTTTAAAAAATCAGGTAAAAGACTTAAAAAATACCTTAGAACGGTTTTCTTTGGGCTCCAAGAATCTGGACCTAATTCTTGGGACACAAAGAGCCGTCTACAATAGAACTGGGCTAGGATATAAAAGTAAAAAGAAATATAAATCTTATTTATTCCTAATAAACAAACAAAGTAGTAAATCAGTCCAAGCATGGGTCCCCAAGTCTAAATTGATCAATCAAGTTGGACTTGGCTAATACTGGGTTCCGAAGGATCAAATATACTACCTCAACAGACCATATCGAAGCCGTGATCCAGGGAAAGCTAAAATGAAAACGATCTTAAAAATCTAAATTCAAAATTCGAAATTAAATTAAAAATTCAAAATTAAATTATAAATTCAAAATTCAAAATTAAATTAAAAATTCAAAATTCAAAATTAAATTATAAATTATAAATTCGAAATTCGAAATTAAATTAAAAATTCAAAATTAAATTATAAATTCTAAATTCAAAAATTAAAAATTCAAAATTAAATTATAAATTCAAAATTGAATAATAGATGGAGGATCCAAACTAGCTGACACCTCCAACTGAACTACCCGACAGGGTAACTGAACATAATCTACCCGAAATGGGTAAAACAAGAGTAGATTACTCGACAGAGTAATTAAGGTTAGATTAAAACGGGATAAGTTTAACTTGAACCACAGTACTGGTGAAGTTTTTGGATGATAGTACGTTAGGGAAGCTTGGGCATCGCATGTCTAGGAAGATATGGCTTCGACCTGGTGCATTTGGCCAAGTGGAACTAACCGAAGCTACCCTTAAATGAATCCTAACTAGTTAGACCAAGGATTAGTATTAAGTTCAATGGGTAGAACTATTTGGAAAACCTCGAAGGCATGGTTACTTTAATGAGTTCCTTGTGACTCACCATAGCCCAGAAGTTTATCCAAAGAATGCCTACTTGTTGAACCCAAAGCTAAACCTGAATCTAACACAAAGTTAAATCTTACCCTAAAAATCAACCATAATTCATCTCACAAAAATTACAGGATTCCCTGATTAAAAATTTAGATCGGGTGAGATGACTAAGAAATTAAAAATTATTTTAAAAACTTAAATTTCAAAATGATTTTAAAAACTTAAATTTCAAAATGATTTTTAAAACTTAAATTTCAAAATTATTTTAAAAACTTAAATTTCAAAATTATTTTAAAAACTTAAATTTCAAAATTATTTTAAAAACTTAAATTTCAAAATTATTTTAAAAAACTTAAATTTCAAAATTATTTTTCAAAATTACTTTAAACTTAAATTTCAAAATGATTTTAAAAACTTAAATTTCAAAATGATTTTAAAAACTTAAATTTCAAAATTATTTTAAAAACTTAAATTTCAAAATTATTTTAAAAAACTTAAATTTTAAAATTATTTTAAAAACTCAAATTTCACAATTATTTTTAAAACTTAAATTTCAAAATTATTTTAAAAACTTTATCCTGATCAAAATTATATCATATGCTTAAGTACTTGCTGAATTACCTAGAAAATCTTAGGAGTCTACTTCAATTAAGCTATCTTTAAATCCATTAAGAACCAATTCAAACTACTTCATGTGTAGGAATTGGAACAATGGATGTTGGATAGTGGATGCTCTAGACATATGACTGGAGATAGATTGAAGTTTACTAAACTCAAGTACAAGAAGTTAGGATCAGTTGCATTCGGCAACGACGGTAAACTTAAAGTAATCGGAAAAGGTAATATTGAACTTAGTTCCGATTTCATTATTCGAAATGTTTTATTGGTTGAAAATTTTAATTTTAATTTACTAAGTATAAGTCAATTATGTGACAGCGGATATCTAGTCAATTTTGACAAATCTGGATGTTTAGTTAAAAACATCGAAAACCCTAAAATTAGGCTTAAGGGACTTAGGAAGAATAACATCTACACAATTGACTTATCATTATCCTCAATAAAGTGTCTATTGACACAACAAGAGGAAACTCAACTGTGGCACAGAAGGCTGGGTCACACTCACATCAGACTCATTTCAAAAATGAGTCACAATGGTCTAGTTAGATGTTTGCCCAAATTAAAATTCATTGAAAACTCAATCTATGATGCGTGTCAAAAAGGGAAACAAACCAAGTCAATCCACAAATCAACCAATCTATAAAGAACCAACATCATACTCGAGCTCCTTCATATTGACCTATTTGACTCACATGGAGCCAAGTCACTAAGCAAGAACCAATATTGCTTAGTAATAATTGATGACTACTCCAGGTACACATGGGTAAAATTCCTAAAAACAAAAGATGAAACCTACGAAATATTTAGTAATTTTTGCAAATTAACGGAAAATGAAAAAGATATTAAAATTAAAAGAATAAGAAGTGATCACGGGGGAGAATTTGAAAATCATAGGTTTACCGAATTTTGTAAAATAAATGCATACCAACATGAATTTTCATGCCCTAGAACCCCCCAACAAAATGGACTAGTAGAACGTAAAAATAGAACACTACAAGAAACCGCTAGGACAATGTTAAACGAATATAAGTTAAGTCATCAATTTTGGGCTGAAGCAATAAATACGGCAAATTATATTCAAAACAGAAATTTAATAAACAAATATCACAATAAAACACCGTATGAACTCTACTATCATAAAATTCCCAACCTAAACTATTTAAAAGTATTTGGTTGTAAGGTTCACATTTTAAATACTAAAGATTACTTAGAAAAGTTTACACCCAAGTCTAACCAAGGAATATTTTTAGGATACTCCTCAACCAGTAGAGCCTTTAGAGTTTATAATCAACACACCTTGAAAGTCGAAGAAACAACTAATGTAATATTTGATGAAGAAAACAATTTACCTAATATAATTGACAATGTTGACATTCATCCAAAAGCTGTAGAAGATGATGAAATCCAACCTAATCTTAATGAGGTAGAAGAACCAGTACATAAACCACAACCAAGACCAACTAGAGTAAGTACTTCTCACCCACCTGACCAAATTCTGGGTGACCCAAACCTAGGAGTCAGAACTAGATCATCCCATAGAAACCTTAGTCAGATTGCCCTCATTTCCAAAATTGAACCTAAAACTATAGATGAAGCTCTTCCTGACCCAGACTGGACCATTGCAATGCAAGAAGAATTAGCACAATTTGAGAGAAACCAAGTCTGGGACCTTGTACCTAAACCCATAGATAAATCAATAATAGACACCAAATGGGTTTTTAGGAACAAGTTGGATGATCATGGTGAAATAATAAGAAACAAAGCTAGGCTAGTAGCCAAAGGGTTTAGTCAAGTCGAAGGCTTAGACTATGATGAAACCTATGCTTCGGTAGCTAGACTCGAGTCCATTAGGATGTTATTAGCCTATGCAGCAAATAAAGGGTTCAAATTGTACCAAATGGACGTTAAGTCAGCCTTCTTAAATGGTTTTATCAAGGAAGAGGTCTACGTAAGCCAACCTCCAGGGTTTGAAGACATAGACTATCCTAACCATGTATTTAAATTAAAAAAGACATTATATGGACTAAAACAAGCCCCTAGAGAATGGTATGAAAGATTATCTAATTACTTAATTTCCAAAGACTTTAACCAAGGACAAATCGATCCGACCTTGTTCGTAAAAACTATAGAAAAAGACATCTTTATAGCCCAAATCTATGTTGACGACATAATCTTTGGTTCAACTAATTCAAAATTTTTGAAAGAATTTGTTAAATTAATGGAAAGTGAATTTGAAATGAGCATGGTTGGGGAACTCAACTTTTTCTTAGGCTTACAAATAAAACAAACCAAAGATGGAATCTACATTTATCAAACTAAATATGCTAAGGAGTTAATCAAAAAATTCAGCATGGAAAATTCAAAAATTATAAATACTCCAATGGCAACCAACATAAACATTGACTCTGACCCTGAAGGAAAACCAGTTGACCCAAAATATTATAGGAGTGCCATAGGTAGTTTACTTTATCTAACTGCAAGTCGACCTGACATATTGTTTGCAGTAGGTATGTGCGCAAGATATCAATCCTGTGCAAAAGAGTCACACCTAACATATGTTAAAAGAATACTTAGGTATATTAAAGGAACTTTAAATGTAGGACTCTGGTATCCAAGAACTTGCACCTTTGACCTTTATGGCTATTCTGATTCAGACTATGCTGGGTGCAAATTAGATAGGAAAAGTACAAGTGGTAGCTGCCAGATTCTAGGTCAGTGCCTAGTAAGTTGGTCAAGCAGAAAGCAACATTGTGTTGCTCTATCCACTACAGAAGCTGAATACATAGCTCTAGGAGAATGTGCATCTCAATTGTTATGGATGATGCATACACTAAAAGACTATCAACTAGACTATAAAAATACTAAAATCTTTATTGATAATATCAGCTCGATTAATCTGACCAAAAATCATATTCACCATTCTAGGACCAAACACATAGAGGTAAAACACCACTTTGTAAGGGATCATGTAGCTAAAGGTGAAATTGCACTCAACCATGTTGAGTCCAAATCAAACCTAGCTGACATCTTTACAAAACCCTTACCTGAACTTGAGTTCAGTGGACTTAGAAGGCAAATAGGAATGTGTTGGGTAGAGTAGACATCTTACCATTATTTCTATTATTGTGTCTCAAATTCTAGAAAAAAACAGTTTTCAAAACTCCAATTTTTGTTAGATTGTTCAAAATTTTGGAATTAGCCTAGGCTTTTCCCCTAGAAATCATGTTCCCCTAGAATTAAGCCAGAGCATCTCACAAACACCTAGGTTTATCTTGATTGTGATTGAAAAACATAGAACGGCGTGAGATGCATAGGGTATAGCCTGGACTCAAGAATGCTTATATCTGTGCATCAATATGAGTCTGGGCATTAAATATGCAATAAACATTAATCAAGTTAAGTTCTCCAGCTCTAGTCAAGACTATCTGGACCAAAATAACTTAACTTACTAACCTAGTGAAAGCTATTGTCCTGTAGACAATCAGCAAGTAACTAAAGGTTAGACAGTTGGCAAAGGCTACTCAATTTTCTAGTTAAGAATATTTTGATCTTTATGGCTCTGATACCTAGTAAATCAATCTAGTGAACATGACTTATGCTTGGACTTAAGGACCAACTGAACTTGAATGAATAACCTTGTCCTAAAACTTAAAATATTTAAGCTAAGTTCCAATTGACCTTAACTTTCAAACCCTGTTGAACTTGGCTAACCTGTTAACCTTAGTAAAATCCTGTACAATTTTTTCAAAACTTAACTCAAAGAGATACACTCCCCAACAGTTAAAATCTAGTCAATCAAATTGATCCGGCGGTAAGAATGGGGGACCCACAGATGGGGTCCCGTCCGAGCAGAACCAGAGATTACCCAGCCAAAGGTTTAGGTTTCTGACGCCAAAGCAGGAGAACCGGAGCCGAGTGGCCGAGCGGAGGTGTCCGCTCGGCCGAGGACAGAGTGACCGAGCGGAGGTGTCCGCTCGGCCGAGGACAGAGTGACCGAGCGGAGGTGTCCGCTCGGCCGAAATCGTGGCGAGGGAACAGTGGTTAGCCGAGCGGCCTATTCGCTCGGCTTGGGATATGGTATGTCAGCAAAGGCATGATGATTAGACTGTACGCAAGATGGCACTATTAAAGGCCCCACCATCACGTCACGGAAAGGTTGATACAGTAGCAGTATGGTCTTATGGATGCCCTTCTGACAGGCCCACACCTAGGTATGGTCGAAAGCAGGTGATTGCTTCAATTGGTGTGCCCAGGCTCCTTCGAGAAGTCTATATAAGGCCTCCACTTCTTCTACCGGAGGTACACAAGTCTACATTTTCTAAGCCACTCTCTTATTCCTTCGCCTAACTTAAGCGTCGGAGGGCCGTCGCCGGGACACCCCCCCCCCCCCGGCTCGGTTTTGTTGCAGGTTCGCCGGAGCACTCGAGGATCCAGCAGGGAGCGCCACATCCCCAGCGTCTGTTGACTCCTGGTTCGGACAGGATCAATTTGGCGTCGTCTGTGGGAACGCACCTGCATCCGAGCAGAGGCAATGGACAAGGCTGGAAGACTACATACCGTGGTACTCTCACAAGAAGAGTTTGACGCTATAGTCGAGGCGAGGGCAGCCAAGACAGTGGCGCAGCAAAAGGAGAAAGCACAGGCTGAGCGAGCGCAACAGCAAACAACCTCGGCTTCAGCAGGCCGGGCGGCACAAGCAGACCGCCCGGAATATGTTTCAACAGGAGGGTTCCCTCAGGCACTCTTCCGTACTCTCCCAGAAATCGCGCCCGCTCACGGGGAGCAAGGATCTTCATCCGATGAGCCTCCCGTTCGGGATCATAGGAAGGGCAAAGCTCCCCGAGCGAACGCACCACCCGAGCAGGTTCACCGACAGTTCTCTGAAGCCATACATCGGGATCCGCTACCAAAATACTATACACCACCGCCGATCGGAGCTTACAATGGGACGACCGACCCCAACGACCACTTGGGGAAGTTCGACAGCATCGCCACCTTGCATCAGTACTCCGATGGCGTAAAGTGCCGGGTATTTCTCACCACTCTATCGGAATCTGCACATAGGTGGTTTCGGAGGCTGCCGGACGGCTCTATCACTAGTTTCCAGGAGTTCCGAAAGGCATTTCTTCATCACTTTGCGAGCAGCCGACGTTATCAAAGGACAAGCGTCAGCCTGTTCACCATCAAACAAGAACCAAGAGAATCTCTCTGGGCGTATATACAGCGATTTAATCAGGTAGCGATGGACATCCCCACAGCCACCTCGGAGACAATGGTAAACGCCTTCACGCAAGGCCTCGCGGAAGGGGACTTCTTCCGCGCGCTCATTCGCAAACCGCCCAGAGACTACGACCACATGCTACACCGGGCGAATGAGTATATAAATGTGGAAGAGGCGGAGGCTGCCCGGCGGAAGGGAACTCATGCCGAACGGAAGCAGCCCGCTGCCCATCAGCCACCAAGAGGACCAAGAGTTGAGGCATCCCGGGCACACCATGCGAAGTCCCCGGTGGTCCAAGAGGTAGCGGCCGAGCGGTCAAAGATGAAGAAAAAGAGGGTATGGACCCCAATGTTTTGCTCTTTCCATAATACTGACTCCCACAACACTCGCGACTGTTGGGGCCTGCCTTCAATCACCCATCCCGTACGATGGGGTGGCCCTCGTCGATCGCCTTCACCCGGCCGCCGGCAGCGGCATCAAGAGTCCGGTCGGCGAACATATAGGAGATCTCCCGAACAGCGTTTCCCCCCAAGGCATGAAGATCGCTCTCGAAGGTCTAATGAGCGACCTAGGCAGTCCGCTCGGGAAGAGGAGAACAGAAACAACACCTCCCGGGGAGAAATCAATATTATTGTGGGTGGGCCGACTGGAGGAGATTCACACAGGGCGAGAAAGGCAAGCGCCCGGCAGCTCAGAATCCATGAGGTGGGTTGCAGCCAAGAAAAGGCGAGCGGACCCGAGATCAGTTTCGGGCCCAAGGATCTTGAGGGAGTTGAAGTGCCGCATGAGGATGCCTTTATCATCAAAGCGGTGATAGCCAACTACACCATCCACCGTATCTTCATTGACACTGGCAGCTCGGTCAACATCATCTTCAGAAAGGCCTTTGATCAACTACAAATCGATCAAGCCGAGCTGCTGCCCTCTACGGGTTTACGGGCAATGAGGTTCTTCCGGTCGGACAGGTAAGACTGGCTATCTCCTTAGGGGAAGAACCGCTCTGGAGAACGAGGACAACAAACTTTGTGGTGGTCGACTCCCCTTCCTCCTACAACGTGATACTGGGGCGACCGGCGTAAAGCGAATTCCGAGCTGCTGTGTCAACGTTCTACCAGAAGATCAAATTCCCGGTCGAGGATAAAATCGGTGAAGTACGAGGAGATCAGTTAGCCGCTCGGAAATGCTATGTGGAAATGGTCCGAGCCGAATCCAGCGCCGCGCGAAAGGCTCCACGGATCGAGGTACACGCCATAACCGAGAAACCTCCTGCTTTAATTTATGATGAAAAGGAGGAGGTTCAGATCCATCTGAGCCGATCAGAGGCTACAACCTTTATTGCCGCCGACCTGGAGGACGAACAGAAAGAAGAAGTGGTCAAATGCCTCCAGATGAATCATGACGTCTTCGCTTGGTCGACGCATGAGCTGCCCGGTGTCTCCCCTAGCATAACCCAACATAAGCTTCACGTCCGGCCGGACGCTCGGCCAGTAAAACAAAGGAGAAGAGATTTCAGCGCCGAGCAGAATATTATCATCCGAGCGGAGGTAGAAAGGCTCTTAGAGGCCGGCCACATACGGGAGGTTCAATTCCCAAGCTGGTTAGCAAATGTGGTGCTCGTCTCCAAGTCGGGCAACAAATGGAGGGTG
Source organism: Zingiber officinale (assembly GCF_018446385.1). Taxonomy (NCBI): domain Eukaryota; kingdom Viridiplantae; phylum Streptophyta; class Magnoliopsida; order Zingiberales; family Zingiberaceae; genus Zingiber; species Zingiber officinale. The sequence continues at coordinate 4,063,201 of NC_055992.1, forward strand.
TGCATCGACTTCAGAGACCTGAACAAAGCTTGCCCGAAGGATTTCTACCCTCTGCCCCGAATCGATCAGCTCGTAGATTCTACAGTCGGATGCGAGCTTATATGTATGCTGGACGCCTACCAAGGCTATCATCAAGTGCCGCTCGCCCCGGAGGATCAAGAAAAAGTTAGCTTCGTTACACCGGACGGGACGTATTGCTATACGGTGATGCCGTTCGGGCTGAAGAATGCCGGAGCAACATATCAAAGATTGATGAATAGGGTCTTCCGCGAGCAAATCGGACACAACCTGGAGGTCTATGTAGATGACATCCTCATCAAATCCTTCCGAGCGGCCACTTTATGCAAAGATATGGAAGAAACCTTCCGTACACTCAGAAAATATGGGGTCAAGCTAAATCCTCATAAGTGTTTGTTCGGCGCCAAAGGAGGACGTTTCTTGGGCTATATTGTGACCGAACGGGGTATTGAAGCTAATCCTAGCAAGGTGAAGGCTCTTCAGGACATGCCACCCCCCAGAAACATGAGGGAAGTACAGAGGCTGATCGGTCGGATTACAGCGCTATCACGCTTCATCTCCAAGACTACCGACCGGAGCCTTCCGTTCTTCAAAATCCTCCGCAAAGCTACAAAGTTCCAATGGAATGAAGACTGCGATCGGGCCTTTGAAGAACTGAAGACGTACTTAAATTCCCTACCTGTGCTGGCCAAGCCAGCTGTCGGCGAACCGTTGCACATTTATTTATCCTCGACCGAGCAGGCTGTGGGATCAGCGTTAGTCCGGTCGGGAGGTGAGGAGCAACCTGTATATTTCCTTAGTCATATCTTGAAAGATGTTGAAACTCGCTACACCGGACTCGAGAAGTTGCCCTTTGCTCTGATCCTGGCCGCTCGGAGACTTCGTCCTTATTTCCTGGCGCACACGATTATCGTCAAGACCAATAGCCCGTTGGGACGAGTGCTTTTAAATCCAGAAGCTTCCGGACGGCTCATCAAATGGACAACCGAGCTAAGCGAATTTGATATCCAATATCAACCCCGCTCGGCTATCAAGGCACAAGCCTTAGCCGATTTTGTGACAGAGGTGCAGGACCCGGAACCCGAAGCTGTGTGGAAAGTGTTCGTGGATGGATCGTCCACTAGACACGGGAGCGGAATTGGCATAGTTTTGCTGTCCCCACAAGGAGAGCGGATGCAGCTCTCCGTCCGGCTAGATTACCTAGCGACCAACAACGAAGCAGAATATAAAGACCTTATTGCTGGATTGCAGGCCGCTCGGCACGTTGGAGCCGTCCGGGTCATCCTCTATTCAGATTCCCAGTTGGCTGCTCAGCAAATCTCGGGGATTTTCGAGATAAATAGTACAAGGCTCAAGCTCTACGTGGAGGCTATTGAAAAACTTAAGCTCAACTTTAGGGAGGTGGTTATTCAGAAGATCCCCCGGGCTGAGAATCAAGTGGCGGATGAATTGGCCAAGCTGGCAAGCGCGTTATACCCGGTCGGCTCTCAGAAGCCGATCGAGCAAGTATCTTTAATAGCACATGTCGATCGGATGGAGGGCATCACATACCCGAGCGACTGGAGGACAACTATTGTGGAGTTTTTGCGCTCGGGAGCTACCCCCTCCGACCGGGAAGAAGCTCATTTACTGAAGAGAAGGGCTAGTCGGTTCACCCTCGTAGGAGATCAACTCTACAAGAAGGCCTTCTCCCGTCCGCTCCTAAAATGCGTCAGCTGGGAAGATGCCGAGTACCTCCTTCGAGAAGTGCACCAAGGTTCGTGCGGTGGACATCCAGGCGGACGGTCGTTAACCAGGAAGATTTTGCTAGCCGGGTATTTTTGGCCAACACTTCAAAAGGATGTTGCCCGGACCGTTGCAAATTGTCTATCCTGTCAGAAGTATCACAGCATGTCCCACCGACCGGCAGATAAGATGAAAGCATCAACTGTGGCCTGCCCGTTCGACCAATGGGGGATGGACATCGTGGGACCCTTCCCCATGGCTACCGAGCAGCGGAAGTTCTTATTGGTGGCGGTCAACTACTTCTCAAAATGGGTAGAAGCTGAGCCACTTGCAAAAATATCCGAGCAGATGGTTAAAAAGTTCATATGGCAAAATATCATCTGCCGCTTTGGCATCCCAAGACGACTCGTCTCCTACAACGGACGTCAATTCACTGGGAAGCTGCTCGGGAAGTGGTGCGAAAGTTATGGCATCGAGCAGCACTTTACATCGGTGGCATACCCCCAGAGTAACGGTCAAGCCGAGGTAACCAACCGAGAGATTCTCAGAATTTTACAGGCTCGGCTCGACCATGAAGGAGGCAGCTGGGTAGACGAGCTGCCGGGCGTCCTATGGGTTCTCCGCACGACACCAAAGGAGGGAACGGGCGTCACTCCATTTCACTTGGTATATGGAGGCGAAGCAGTCATCCCGATTGAAGTTGGGGTGGAGTCCGTTCGGGTACAAAATTATGATGAAGATAACGCCGAACGGAGGAGCATGGTGCTAGACTTGGTCGAAGAGGAAAGAGCTAAAGCGTCCGTTCGGCTGATGGCGTACCGGCAACGTATGAAACAGAACTACAACCGGCGCGTGATCCCCAGAGCCTTTCAAGTAGGCGACCTAGTTTGGAAGAAAGTCAAGCCGGTCGGAGATGTCGGCAAGTTGGAAGCTCCCTGGGCAGGACCCTTTGAAGTGGTCGAGAAGCTCCGTTCGGGCGCTTATTACTTCAAGGATGCGGAAGGTCGGATGCTGGATCGGCCATGGAGTGCAAATCACCTTCAGCCATATAGAGCTGGGTGAGAGGTGTGCTTTTGCTCTATTTTGTGTAAATTCAAAATAGTTGTACTCCTTTTATCGCAGGAAACAAATTATTCCCAAGGCATTCTGTGTTCATAACCGAACGGTTGGTTATCCGAAGGCCCCGTGCCGCTCGGTCGGAGGTAAATTATCAGAGCCAAGTGCTCGACTACAAAGGCCCCGAGCTGCTCAACCGGAGGTATATTGTACGATCCAAAGGCTCAATTCCGAAGACCCTGTGCCATTCGGCCAGGTAAATGTTGTCCGAATTAGTCTTAAAAGCCCGACGAGCTCCGTCGTTAAAGATCGAGAGCCGCGCCGACCGGCTATAAATATCCGCGCCGACGAGCTCCGTCGTTAAAGATCGAGAGTCGTGCCGACCGGCTATAAATATCCGCGCCGACGAGCTCCGTCGTTAAAGATCGAGAGCCGCGCCGACCGGCTATAAATATCCGTGCCGACGAGCTCCGTCGTTAAAGATCGAGAGCCGCGCCAACCGGCTATAAATATCCGTGCCGACGAGCTCCGTCGTTAAAGATCGAGAGCCGCGCCGACCGGCTATAAATATCCGTGCCGACGAGCTCCGCCGTTAAAGATCGAGAGCCGCGCCGACCGGCTATAAATATCCGCGCCAACGAGCCCCGCCGTTAAAAATCGAGACGGTCCGGCGCCTATAAACCCTCCGAGTGGAAGATCGTCTAGCCAGACGTTAAACCGTAGAGACGAGCCGGCGTCTATAAAAACCGAGCGGAAAACCGATGATCACCATCATTAAAAATCGAGTCGGTCCAGCGACTATAAATACCCCGGGCGGATGAACGAATATCAGAGAATTTAAGTATTAAAACATTTAGGCCCGCTCGGGCGTTGGTCCTTCGATACTTGGCGTTTGTTGACTTCACACAGGCTAGATACGTGCAGAGCGAGTAGGCCCTCCCGCTCGGACTTTGTTTAATGGGTTAAGCTGATCGGCCGCGTGACGGAGAACACTTAGAGCATGACTGACTCTAAGCATAAACGTTAAGCAAACAGAAGAATATTATGGATAATGATCAGGAAGACGCAAGCAGAGACATAATTGCATTAAAGGGAAAGCATGCCGAACGGCAAGTACAAAGGGTTGCGCTGGGCGTAAGAAACGCAAAAACAAGATAGAGACGAGGAACACTCTTCACTCGGGGTCTTCGAAGTTGAAGAAACCATCCGGAATGTCGTCTATCATGGCCGCCAGATCGGAGGCGGGAATGTGCATTCCCGCAGGAAGGTGGCCACCCTTCTTCAAGTAGGCCATAGTGACCTTAACGGCCTCGGCAAAGGTTGAAGAGACGTTGCCGCCAAATTTCGTGCCGAACCTCTCTGAGCGGAGGTAATCTTGACGTGCAGCAGCCAGACGACTCGGCTCCCCTTCCTTGTACTTTCTGAGCGCCGCCCGAGAGGCAATTAGTGAATCTTGGAGAACTTTCTGGTCAACCTCCGCTTTAGTGCGTTCAGCTGAGCGCCCATCCCGTTCGGCAGTTAATTGGGCTTCCAGCCCCTTAGATTGCTGATCTAGGGCTCGGACTTCGACTTTCATCTTGTCCAGTTCAGCGATCGCCCGCTTCTTCCGGCTACTGGCGCGCTTCACGTCTGCGTCGCGTTTCTTCACCAAGCCTTCAAGTCGAGCCACCTCTGTAGCCAGGTCGGCGGCCTCGCGGGCTTGTTTCTCCCGCTCGGCCGATGGACCCCCCGAGACTTGGAGCTTTTCCATAAGATCCTCCAGCTCAGCCAGCCGATGGCTAGTGGCGATTTGCTCAGCCCAATGCTGTGAGGAAAATAATAAAATCAGGAACCGAACAGTAGCATGGCACAGGAAGAAAAATGAACCTACCTGGGTGGCCTGCTGCATGTGGTTATCGCCGAGCTGCTTGGGCGTCATGAGGGCCACCCGAATCTGGGCGTCCTCGAAAAGTTTGGCGAGTGGACCCGTCAAGGTTATTTCATGAACGGGGCTTGATGGCTGATCGGCAGACAATAAATATTCCTCCGATGGGAATCGAAGGGTAGTCTTGATGGTCGGGTGGCCGGCCGGCACTTCCTCAGTCGCAGTCGCCTGGCCCGAGGACTCTCCTATGGTTGAAGTTTCGCCCAACCGTCGTAAGCGACGACGAGTCCGTGGAGGAGAGCCAGAGGGCTGTGCGGTGGGCGAGGCCACGGGGGTCCTGATCTGCGAAGGCGTGCGATCTGGAGAAGCGATCTCGATCGGCGCCTGCGGTTCGCCCTCTTGGGTCGGCGGAAGGCTGGAGTCTCTTCGACGTTTCCGCCGAACTTCCAGTGGTGAATCCCCGGCCGGGGGGACTCCCAGCTCGGCTGGAGCAGAGGAAACAGGATCCGCCTCAACCTCCGTTGAAGCGGATTGGGTAACTTCTGTTTCAGGGGCGGATTGCGTCCCCCCCTCTCCTGCATCTGCCGGGCGGCTGGGTATAAGACCCCGCTCGGCGAGTTCTTTTTTGGTAGCCGCCTCAATTTCCACGGCCTTCAATTTCAGATGATCGGTAGCCTTGGAGCGCCACATCACTTCGACTGCAGTGGAAGAAATTAAAATCAGTTAGACAAAAAAAGCGAAGGGAGTAAAGAGTCCTTACCCATGCGGTAGGGAAGATTGGCCCGAACGGGAGATAATCCAAAAATGTACAACACCCCCTTAAGAAGCAACTGGTCGATTTTGTACCGCTGACCGGACAAGCGGTTTGCCGCATGAAGGTAGGCTGGATTGCTTCTGAATTTGCCGAGCTCCGGCTGGGTCGGCACAGCGGTATGCCATTTGGTTCGGAATGCGGGCCGCTCGGGAAGACGTATATAGAAGAAGAACTCCTTCCAGTGCTTGTTGGAGGTCGGCATGTTCTCAAAAAATTTGAAGCCTATTCTACTTTGGAAAATAAAAATACCCAACTTGGATTGTTTGGGGTAGAAGAAGTAGTGAAATATTTTGGGGACAAGTGGGATACTGTGCAGCCTAAAGAGGACGACCATCCCGCTCAGTAGCCTAAAGGAATTCGGCACAAGTTGGCCGAGCGGGATGCGGAAATAATTACAAACTTCCAAAATAAATGGATGGGTAGGAAATCTAAGGCCGCCCTAGAATTGGTCCAGAAAAAAACAAATGGTACCGATCGGCGGGTTATGGGGCCAGTCGGTCGGGACGGCTACAACTATTTCATGGTCGTTCGGGATCCCGTAGGTCCTAACAACGCGCCGGGCGCGCTCCTCATCGAACCTACTCTCCATACTCATATACCACGGACCGTGAACCTCGGTAGCGGGTACAGAAGTGCTCGCCATGACTAAAGAAAGGAAGGAAGCCTAGCAATACTCGGAAACAAGCGGACGAGAGAAGAGAAGAAGCTTACTGAGGGAAGGTCAAAGGAAAGAATCCCCAGGAACTCGAAAACCGTCGGAAAGCAAGCACTGGGAGTCGCCGGAGTAAGCTAGCAGCAGGCAGCTTCGACAAAGGACGCGTGATGAAACAGAAAGTGCGGCGTGAAGGCCAGAACGAGGGCTTTATACAAACGAGACCGCTCAGCCTCGTCCGTCGGAAGCAGGGCACAAGAGGCGAGGTCATCATCTAGCCGTTCATTTCAAAACAAAGGGCGTCCCATCGTACGGAGCGTCACCGCCACTAGAGACGAGCCACGTGGTGCTCTGTCACCGAGCGCAATTAATGCGCCCATACCGCGCACGCTTCGACTTAATGAAAAAGACTTGCGCGATTTTCAAGAGGATTTAGACAAGAAAACATCCACGTTGGGCGCCAAGGCATACAAAGCGAAGAGCCGAGAGGCTAAATTTGGCATTAGGGCCGAACGGCTCAAGGGATGTCAGCAGCAGCGATAAGGCGACGACCGCCCGCTCGGACACACAGTCCAGTCAGTTGGACTCACTGCCTCCTTCGACTAGACTTGAAGGGGAGGCAAGTGATCCGGCGGTAAGAATGGGGGACCCACAGATGGTGTCCCGTCCGAGCAGAACCAGAGATTACCCAACCAAAGGTTTGGGTTTCCGACGCCAAAGCAGGAGAACCGGAGCCGAGTGGCCGAGCGGAGGTGTCCGCTCGGCCGAGGACAGAATGGCCGAGCGGAGGTGTCCGCTCGGCCGGAATCGTGGCGAGGGAACAGTGGTTAGCCGAGCGGCCTATTCGCTCGGCTCGGGATATGGTATGTCAGCAAAGGCATGATGATTAGACTGTACGCAAGATGACACTATTAAAGGCCCCACCATCACGTCACGGAAAGGTTGATACAGTAGCAGTATGGTCTTATGGATGCCCTTCTGACAGGCCCACACCTAGGTATGGTCGAAAGCAGGTGATTGCTTCAATTGGTGTGCCCAGGCTCCTTCGAGAGGTCTATATAAGGCCTCCACTTCTTCAACCGGAGGTACACAAGTCTACATTTTCTAAGCCACTCTCTTATTCCTTCGCCTAACTTAAGAGTCAGAGGGCCGTCGCCGGGACACACCCCCCCCCCCGGCTCTGTTTTATTGCAGGTTCGCCGGAGCACTCGAGGATCCAGCAAGGAGCGCCACATCCCCAGCGTCCGTTGACTCCTGGTTCGGACAGGATCATAAATTATTGCCCATTTTTTATATATGGCAAAGGGGGAGAGTAGCAAACTATAAAATAAAATTCAAATTAATAGTTAAAGGGGAGCAAAAGTTAAGGGGGAGCAAAAGTTAAGGGGGAACAAAAGTTAAGGGGGAGCAAATCGAGCAAATTTGCTTTAGTTATTTTGTTCATCTATACTTAGCAAATTTGCCGGTGTTAAAAATGTCTATCTATTCGTTCGTTTACTTAACTTTGAATTCGAGTTGCCATAATCAAAAAGGGGGAGATTGTTGGTGCGGGAAGCATCCGATGATCGAACTCGTGTTTTGATAATGGCAAAGAATTCAAAGTTAAGATGTTTTGTAGTCTAACAACTCTACTTGAGGATTTCAGGAAAGTCCTAGCTGCGGTTAGGCAAAGGGAAAAACCCTAGGAGGTGGTAATCCTAGGTCATAGAGGGTGGTAACCCTATGCGGAAAGTCTTGGTAGGTCGATGTCTTCAGGCAAAAGTCCTAGGGGATGGAAACCCTAGGTGGAAAGTCCTGGTGTCGCGAACCAGGTGAAAGACTGGACTAGCCGGGAAGCGGATGTCCAGTAGAAAGTCCGGAAGCATCGAGTGCTGAGCAAAAGTCCAGTCGATCTGGAGGATCGACTGGCAACAGGTAAATCTCCTGAGTGGAGTAGGTGAGGACGCGTTCCCCGAAGAGGGAACAGTAGGCGTCGGGTCGACCTAGGGTTTCCGGTTGGAACCCCAAAGTCAGACTCGGACAGTCCGGAGACTGTCTATACTTCATTTATCATGTTTATTGTGCTAACTTTGTGTTGCAGGATAGTGTTTGGGACTAACGGATCCTGCAGGAGCAAAGGAGCAACCTAAAGCCTCGGATGAACAGTGTCCGAGGTGCCTCCATGGAGCTTGGAGACGCCTCGGGTGCAAAAGCTGAGCTGGCTGCGAAGCACCACTGGAGGCGCCTTGGAAGGCGCCTTGAGAGGGCTATAAGGCACCTTAAGAGGATGAAGTTCGACCAGTTCAGGTTTTATCCATACGGAAGACCAGGCAGCATGGAGGCGCCTTGAACAGCCTTCAAGGCGCCTTGAACACCCTTTATAAGGGGGTTTCGACCAGCACTTCATATCAACGCATTCCAAGTCTTCTCTCTTCAACGTGCTGCTCCGAAAGATGCCCGGAAGTGCTGCTACAAGTCTCCAACGACCCGAAGCTCCAAAATTCTACTCTTGTCATCGGTATAACTAGTTTTTCCATTTACTTGTACTTCATCTTGTAATCCTTTTATCGAGCTAATAGTTGTTGCCCACCGGAAGCGATCAAGGATCGCGGGCCTTCGAGTAGGAGTCGATCAAGGCTCCGAACGAAGTAAAAATCCTCCTGTCTCTGTGTGCTTGTTTTGTCTTATTCCGCTGCTTAATTACTCCGATAATTCTTACGATTCCGATAATCGAACAAAATAGCCACGAGCGCTATTCACCCCCCCTCTAGCGCGGTCTCGATCCAACAATCTCCTCCCTCGATGATCTCTCGAATGAGATGGAAGCGCCGTAGTATATGTTTGGTTCCCTGGTGTGAGCGAGGTTCCTTCGCCTGTGCTATAGCTCCATTGTTGTCACAATAGAGCTCAATAGGGTCAGCAATGCTAGGAACCACCCCAAGTTCAGTGATGAACTTGCGAATCCAAACAGCCTCCTTTGCTGCCTCTGATGCAGCAATATACTCTGCCTCTGTCGTAGAATCAGCTACTGTGTCCTGCTTCGAACTCTTCCAGCTCACAGCACCACCATTAATGCAAAATACGAACCCCGATTGCGATCTATAGTCATCCTGATCGGTCTGGAAGCTAGCATCACTGTAACCCTTTACAGCTAGCTCATCATTGCCTCCATATATCAAGAAATATTCTTTAGTCCTTCTTAAGTACTTAAGAATATTCTTGACCGCTATCCAGTGACTTTCACCTGGATCTGACTGGTATCTGCTCGTTATGCTCAAAGCGTACGAGACATCAGGTCGAGTACATAGCATGGCGTACATGATCGATCCTATGGCTGAGGCATAAGGGATCTGATCCATGCGGTCTCTCTCCTCTCTAGAAGAGGGACCTTGAGTCTTCGAAAGACTCACGCCATGTGATATCGGCAGAAATCCCTTCTTGGAATTCTGCATGGCAAACCGAAGGAGTACCTTGTCAATGTATGTACTCTGACTTAGGCCAAGCAATCTCTTAGATCTATCTCTATAGATCTATATCCCTAAAATGCGGGATGCCTCACCTAAGTCCTTCATTGAGAAGCAACTCCCTAGCCAGGTCTTGACAGACTGAAGCATAGGGATGCCCTTCCCAATGAGTAGTATGTCATCCATATACAATATGAGGAAGACAACTATATCCCCTACAACCTTCTTGTAGACACAAGGCTCATCTTCATTCTTGATGAAACCAAACTGTTTGATTGCATCATCGAAACGAAGATTCCAGCTCCGAGAAGCTTGCTTTAGTCCATAAATGGACCTATGCAGCTTGCATACTCTGCTAGTATGCTGTGGATCTACAAAACCCTCGAGTAGGTTTCATTCGAAACGTGGTTTTGACATCCATCTGCCATATCTCATAGTCATGGTAGGCTGCAATAGCAAGCATGATCCGAATGGACTTAAACATCACTACTGGAGAAAAGGTTTCATCATAGTCAATACCATGAATCTGCTTGAAACCTTTAGCTACCAAGCGACCCTTATAAATAAGTCCATCCATGTCAGTCTTTCTCTTAAAGACCCACTTACACCCAATGGGTTTTACCCCTTCAGGTGGATCAACCAAAGTCCATACTTGGTTGGTGTACATGGATTCCATTTTGGATCTCATGGCTTCTAGCCATTTCTCGGAATCTGGTCTCATCAAAACTTCCTGATAGGTGGTAGGCTCATCCTCTATGAGCATAACTTCATCATTGTCAGACAAGAGAAATGAGTATCTCTCAGGCTGACGACGTAACCTATCAGACCTGTGAAGAGGTATGTCTACTTGAACTGGTTGTTGTTTCTCAACTCCTTGTGGAATAACATCATCCACAACACTTTGTGGTTCCAGTTCAATTTCCATCGAGGCATTAGTGCTATTGTTCGCATCTTGAACTTCTTCAAGATCGAACGCGCTCCCACTAGTCTTTCTAGAAACAAAGTCCCTTTCTAGAAAGACCCCAGTCTTTGCCACAACTACCTTGTGCTGACTGGGAATGTAGAAGTAATATCCCTTAGTTTCCTTGGGATATCCTATGAAATAGCATTTGTCAGATTTGGGTCCTAATTTGTCTGAGACTTGACGTCTAACGTAAGCCTCACAACCCCAAATCCTCATGAAAGACACCTGGGCATCTCTCCCAGTCCATATCCTATATGGTGTCTTTATCACGACCTTGGATGGAACTCGGTTGAGTATAAAAGCTGCCGTGTATAGAGCATAACCCCAAAGGTATGTCGGAAGATCTGTGTGACTCATCATGGATCGCACCTATCTAATAGGGTACGATTCCTCCTTTCGGATACACCATTCCACTGTGGTGTTCCAGGAGGAGTGAGATGGGATAGAATCCCACACTCAGCTAGGTAGTCACGAAACTCATGGCTAAGGTATTTTCCACCTCGATCGGATCGAAGTATCTTAATACTCTTGCCAAGCTGATTCTGTACTTCATTCTTGAATTCTTTGAACTTTTCAAAAAATTCAGACTTATGTGTCATCAAGTACACATAACCATATCTACTGAAGTCATCAGTAAATGTGATGAAGTACCTATAACCGCCTCTAGTAGAGACATTGAAAGGGCCACATACATCACTATGTATGAGTCCTAACAAATCAGTCGCTCTCTCGCTGTACCCACTAAAAGGAGTCTTGGTCATCTTTCCTCGTAGGCATGACTCGCATACCTCATATGATTCAAAATCAAATGAGTCCAGCATACCATCCTTATGGAGCTGGGATAAGCGCTTGTCATTTATATGACCTAAGCGACAGTGCCAGAGGTAGGTTTGGTTCATGTCATTTGACTTGAACCTTTTGGTATTTATGTTATAGATAGGGCTCTCAAGGTCTAGAATATAGAGTCCGTTTATCAGAGGTGCACTACAATAGACCATATCGTTTAAATAGACGGAACAACATTTATTCTTTATAGTAAACGAGAAACCTTTCTTGTCCAAACAAGAAACTAATACAATGTTCTTAGTTAATGCAGGCACATAACAACAATCGACTAACTTTAGTACAAGCCCAGTGGGTAGAGATAGAAAGTAAGTCCCTACAGCAACAGCAGCAACCCGTGCTCCATTGCCTACTCGTAGGTCCACCTCGCCCTTTGTCAATGCCCTGCTATTTCTCAACGCCTGCACATCAGTACAAATGTGAGAATTGTTGGTGCAATATCCCTCAGGTCAAGGTTGACCTGGGTAACCAAGCTGAGTCTTGGTTTGGGTTTAGATGTTTGACAATAAGATATTGATTGAAGAAGAGTCAAGTAGGTCAAGGTTGACTGGATACTTGACTGGGAAGTCCTAACTGGGATGTTAGGCAAAATGAAAGTCCTGGTGAGTGAAGCCAGGCAGAAGAAAAGTCCTGGTGAGTGAAGCCAGGCAGAAGGAAGTCCTAGTGAGTGAAGCTAGGCAAATGGAAATCCTGGTGAGTGAAGCCAGGTGAAAGTCCTAGCGAGTGAAGCTAGGCAGATGAAAGTCCTAGTGAGTGAAGCTAGGCAGATGGAAAACCCTGGTGAGTGAAGCCAGGTGAAAGTCCTAGTGAGTGAAGCTAGGCAGATGAAAGTCCTAGTGAGTGAAGCTAGGCAGATGAAAACCCTAGTGAGTGAAGCTAGGTGAAAGTCCTGGTGAGTGAAGCCAGGCAAGGGAAAATCCAGATGGATCAAGGATGATCGGACATCTGGTGCTGGGAAGTCCAAGTAGGTCAAAGGATTGACTGGATACTTGGCATGAAAGAAAAGTCCAAGCAGGTCAAAGGGAGTGACCGGATACTTGGCACGACGAGTAAAAGTCCAAGTGGGTCAAAGGGATTGACCGGACACTTGGTGGGGAGTCCTGGCAGGTCAAGGGAGTGACCAGATGCGAGGCATGATGTACCAACAGGTCAAGGTTGACCGGATGTTGGTTAGGGAGGTTTGGAACTTGGTTTTGTGCAAAAACCAAGTGCTGGATCGATCCAGGCTGTGGATCGATCAGTGGATCGATCTAGATTCTTCCCAGCGAACAGAAAGCTTCTGGATCGATCCGTGGATCGATCCAGAGGTCCCGATCGATCAGCCGATCGATCGGGACGATGCTGCGCGATAAGCGCCGGATCGATCCGTGGATCGATCCAGCGCGCTTCTGCACGCGGGCTCGGATCGATCCGTGGATCGATCAGCCTCGATCGATTGGAACCATTGAATCGATCGGGATCCGACCGATGCGTCGGGTTTAAAGCCGCAGGCGAGCGTGGTCTTCGGTATCGCTTTACGAGCTCTTCTCAGATTCATTCCAGCTCCTCCACAGCTCTCGACAAGCACGTGATCGCCAGTTCTTGAAGGTTCTTGGAGGCTTTCCAAGTCAAGAGGCGGATCTATTGCAAGAGGAAGAAGTTAGGGTTAGGGTTTTTACTGCACATCTTGTAAGCTTTTGCTTAACTTGTATTTTCCTTTCTTCTTCTTGTATTGAGAGTGTTGTAGGGCTTCTCCGCCTTTGGTAGTTACCATAAAGGAGTGTTATTCATAGTGGAGGGTGTGTGCGTTGGTGTGGATCCTTGGATTAGTCACCTCTTGTGAGGTGGATACCAAGTAAAATCCTAGTGTTAGCGTGTTTGTGTTTGTTTCTGTATTTTCCGCTGCACATCCAAGAAGAAACAAGCAACGAAGAGCACCGAGCGAACGCGACGAGCTATTCACCCCCCCTCTAGCTACTTTTGGTCCTAACAAGTGGTATCAGAGCGAGGCCGCTCTTCACCGGAATCATCGCCGGAAGGGTCAAGCATAACAAGAAAAGCTAGAGGGTGAAGAAGTTGGAGCAAATTCTTCAAGTTCAAGATTTTATCAAGCTCAACTTCAAGATGCAATTCCAAGATGGACTTGGATTTGACACAAGGGTGGCTCCACCATACACATCGGCAAGCTTCGATTCTTGGAGATCAAGAATTGAAAATTTCTTGATGATGGAGATAGAGCAATGGTTTGCTCTAATGGAAGGTTTCAAGGCTCCAAGAAATTCAAAGGGCAAAGTTCTAAAGAAAAGCAAATGGAGCCCGGAGCAAGTCCAAAGGTGCGAGGCAAATGACAATGTGACCAAGCTTTTGGTCAATTTATTGCCAAGCACCATTCTTTGCAAAATTGGAGAATTTGAAGATGCAAAGGAACTTTGGAGCAAATTGGCTAAGCTTCATGAAGAGATCCCCTCCACTGTACAAGATAATGAAGAATCCAGAGAGGGTGACTCTTTGGAGCAAGACCAAGAGGAGGACTCCGAGGTTGAGAGATACTCAACCTCCGAAGAAGAGGAAATTCAAGAAGCTTCATCCTCAAGGGAATGCACCGAAGGGAACAAGGAGAGAGCATACTCCTTGTTTCACATTCAAGATGATGAAGCCTCCACCTCTAGGATTGAGGGGGAGCAATCCTTGGTGACGCCGGATCAAGAAGAAGGAGAAGCTTCTACATCCGGGTCAAGTGAAGAAGAAGAAGATGGTGTCACCTCCGAAATTCAAGAAATAGCAAATGGAGGAGCAAGTGTCATCCCTACACAAGAAGGTATAAATGTTTCAATTAAAAATAAAAATCATATAATATGTTTTGAGTGTAGGGAAAGTGGGCACTACAAGAGCAAGTGTCCCAACTTGGCCAAGAAGAAGGGTCAAGTGACGAAAAAGGGCAAGGAGAAGCCCAAGGAGACCACCCCCGGGACAAAGAAGAGCAAGGAGCACATTGTGTGCTTCTTGTGTCAACAAAAAGGGCATTACCGAAGTCAATGCCCCAAGGGGAAGAAGATGGTCAAGGCTCATGGAGGAAGCTCTAGTCAAGGGGGAGCCTCTAAGGTAAAGAAGAAAGTAACATTTATTGAGCCTACTCCTCTACATTATGGTAAAAAGCATGATAGTTCAAATTTATATCATTTTAATGCTATTTACCATGAAAATAGAAAGCATGATAGTGTTAAAGAAAAACATATAGCTTTTCATGCTAAAACTACTACACCTAAGGCTAGGATTGTAGGTAAAAATCTAGGCGTAAACTCTAAGGATTTTAGATACAAGCCTAGAAACAAAAATGCTCATGGGTCAAATACTAAGGACTTAGTGAGAGAAAATCAAGTCTTGAGGTCAAGACTTGATAAAATGGAAAAGACCCTAAAAAGGATGGAAAATATCCTATTAGGGCAAAATAAGCATAACCTAGGTCTAGGAGCACAAAGGTCATCTAATGGCCATAGAGGTTTGGGATACAAACCAAAGGCTAAGAAGGATGTGCCCTCTTACCATAGAGTTCCATATAGCTATGGAACAAACCCTAGGTCTAGTGGTCAAGCCAAAAATACTAGGGAAGTCATCCCTAAGAGTATTTTTGCAATAAATGTGACTAAGACTTCTAAGAAGTCTAAGAAAGTCACAAACAAGGTCACAAGGGAGGTTATCCCTAGAGTTGACCTAGAAAATGTGACCAAGGCTTCTAAGAAGCCCAACAAGGTCACTAGGAAGGTATCTAGGGAAGTTATCCCTAGTGAGTACCTAGAGCATCCAAGGAGCACCAATAGGTGTTGGGTTCCTAGGAGCATCTTCTCTACCCCATAGATGGGTTAGAGAGTGTCAACTCCGATTAGAAGGGTAGTTAATCCAACTTTGAGGAAATTGACACTCAAGGAGCATTTTCAAGGTTTTAGTTAACCTTTGAAAATGAAATGGAATTAATGATTACTCCTTGAAAGAGTAAATGTGCCAAATTGGAGAAGTATTGATTTTATCTTAAATGGCACATATTGGAAAATTAATAAGAACTATCAAGTTGGGTTTGTGATATGTTCTTAGGCAATTTAAAGGCAATCCGGGCCTTAAATTTAAAAGTGCTACTCTTGAGAAAAAATGGAATATGCCAACAATTGAGGACGTGTTTATTTTAATTGGCATAAATTAATCAAGGGAATAAGAAATGCAAACTTAGGCTTTGACATTTTCTTGAAGCACTTTAGGGCAATCTAGGGTTTAAGATTTAGGATTAGCTAAGATTAACGATACTTAGATAGGTAATCTAGGTATATTTTATTTATGCTAAACCTTGTCATGATTGTTTGCTCATAATATGCCATGACATCATATTTAATCTTATTTGTATTTTGCATTCATGACTTATCATGAAAAATACAAAAATACCATTTCATGCCATACATACATCATGTAGTTATAGGAATCTTTCTTTTGAAAGCTATTTTATTTTGATGTATGCCATAACATAATCATGCATTAAGTTTAATTCCTTGTAATTAAGGACGTATGGCATTTAACGACACTTATTGACAAGTGATATCCTAGGTGGATGTCTAACATTTCTAAAATGCCTAGATAGATATGCATGATCCCTAGAATAGGGCAAAACCAAAATCTACATCTCACAAAGACTATAAGGTGACTTATATGTGTTTTAGTGCACATTAGATACAAGTGAGATGTTAGGATGATGAACAAAACTCAAGATGTTGATTTAGTGCATTCTTTTGAGTTTTAGGTTCATCAAAACACATAGTTATGTGTTTTCCCATCATTGGGAAAGCTAATGTACAAGTCATGTGCATTATGCCCAAGGAACATGATGGGATATTGGTTTTGAAAATGTTTTTAAAATGTTTTTGGAAAACCTTGGTGAAGGCTATCTTTTGATAGTAATCACCATTGAATAGTTAGACACAAACTTGAAGAAAAACACTAGAGTTTTTGCAAGTTTTCAAGTTTGTGTCAATCTTTGAAAATATGATGTATTTTCATAGAAAGCTATTTTTCCATGATTAAGTATGCCCTAAATAATGTCTACACGAAATTTCATAATTTTTGGATTTTTGTAGAATTTTCTAGGGGTTTCTGAAGTTGACTGAAATAGAATTTCAGCAACTATCAGAGCTCCGATCGATCCATGGATCGATTGGAGTTCTTGAATCGATCCATGGATCGATTCAAACGGCAATTCCCGCGAGCAGAAGCTCGCTGGATCGATCAGCCGATCGATCCAGGGAGTCTGAATCGATCCGTGGATCGATTCAGAAAGGTTCAATCGATTGGAACCCAACTCCAATCGATCCAAGTTGCTGATTTTGTCTGGGAAGGCCTGATTTCAGCATCTTTGAACCTCCTTGAGTCTAGGTAACCATTCCAAACCCCTTAAATACATTTGTATACATACAAAGGGTGTTTTCATGTTGAAAACAAGGATGGATTGGTTAACGAAGACTAAGTAGAAGTTTCGGTTGAGGTTGTTTCAAATTTTGAATATTTAAACCTCAAAACTTCTAAATTTGGGTTTCCTAAAGGTTTAGGGATTCCAAGTCATTGTTGGTGCAATGACAGAAGTTACCACCATGTCTTTAGGGGGAGGGACTCTTTAAAGACATGAAAATTATTTTTCATGAACCTTGGAAGGTGGTTAACCTTCTGTTGTGAACTTGCTCAAGGTTGAGCATTTAAACTTGAAATGGGAAAAATGGGGAGTGGATATCCTCATTATTTCAAGTGGACACTCAAGTGGTTGAAAATGCTCAAGGTTGGGTATTTGTCAACATTGAGGGAGAAGTTAAGGATAAATGAAGGGTATGGGACCTTCATTATCGTGTTGATCACAACGAGTGATGTTGTGAACAACGATGAGCAACTCTTCAGGGGGAGAGTCTTCAACAAATGGATTTGTTGAAGTGTGCCCAGAATTGGAGCATCGGTTGATGTGTGTCCAACGATGGGTTGATGTGTGCCAATAGGGGGAGAATGTATGGTTAAGCTTAGTCCTTCATTACCTATGGGAAGGTCATAGGGGGAGAATGAAAGGACTCATGAAAGGAAGTAAGTTAGGCTTTCATTACCTAGAGGGAGTTTGCCCTCTAAGGGGGAGAATGAAGAGCTTAATTTATGCTTTCATTACCTAGTGGTATGAAGAAGGAGGCTATGGGATTAGCCTAACTTACATATGGGATTGTAAGTGTTATTGTGGTATTGTCAAACATCAAAAAGGGGGAGATTGTTGGTGCAATATCCCTCAGGTCAAGGTTGACCTGGGTAACCAAGCTGAGTCTTGGTTTGGGTTTAGATGTTTGACAATAAGATATTGATTGAAGAAGAGTCAAGTAGGTCAAGGTTGACTGGATACTTGACTGGGAAGTCCTAACTGGGATGTTAGGCAAAATGAAAGTCCTGGTGAGTGAAGCCAGGCAGAAGAAAAGTCCTGGTGAGTGAAGCCAGGCAGAAGGAAGTCCTAGTGAGTGAAGCTAGGCAAATGGAAATCCTGGTGAGTGAAGCCAGGTGAAAGTCCTAGCGAGTGAAGCTAGGCAGATGAAAGTCCTAGTGAGTGAAGCTAGGCAGATGGAAAACCCTGGTGAGTGAAGCCAGGTGAAAGTCCTAGTGAGTGAAGCTAGGCAGATGAAAGTCCTAGTGAGTGAAGCTAGGCAGATGAAAACCCTAGTGAGTGAAGCTAGGTGAAAGTCCTGGTGAGTGAAGCCAGGCAAGGGAAAATCCAGATGGATCAAGGATGATCGGACATCTGGTGCTGGGAAGTCCAAGTAGGTCAAAGGATTGACTGGATACTTGGCATGAAAGAAAAGTCCAAGCAGGTCAAAGGGAGTGACCGGATACTTGGCACGACGAGTAAAAGTCCAAGTGGGTCAAAGGGATTGACCGGACACTTGGTGGGGAGTCCTGGCAGGTCAAGGGAGTGACCAGATGTGAGGCATGATGTACCAACAGGTCAAGGTTGACCGGATGTTGGTTAGGGAGGTTTGGAACTTGGTTTTGGGCAAAAACCAAGTGCTGGATCGATCCGTGGATCGATCCAGGCTGTGGATCGATCAGTGGATCGATCTAGATTCTTCCCAGCGAACAGAAAGCTTCTGGATCGATCCGTGGATCGATCCAGAGGTCCCGATCGATCAGCCGATCGATCGGGACGATGCTGCTTCGCGCGATAAGCGCTGGATCGATCCGTGGATCGATCCAGGCGCGTTTCCTGTGCGCTCTGGATCGATCCGTGGATCGATCCAAAGCCTCCCCGATCGATTCGGAACATTCGAATCGATCGGGATCCGACCGTTGCGTCGGGTTTAAAGCCGCAGGCGAGCGTGGTCTTCGGTATCGCTTTACGAGCTCTTCTCAGATTCATTCCAGCTCCTCCACAGCTCTCGACAAGCACGTGATCGCCAGTTCTTGAAGGTTCTTGGAGGCTTTCCAAGTCAAGAGGCGGATCTATTGCAAGAGGAAGAAGTTAGGGTTAGGGTTTTTACGGCACATCTTGTAAGCTTTTGCTTAACTTGTATTTCCCTTTCTTCTTCTTGTATTGAGAGTGTTGTAGGGCTTCTCCGCCTTTGGTAGTTACCATAAAGGAGTGTTATTCATAGTGGAGGGTGTGTGCGTTGGTGTGGATCCTTGGATTAGTCACCTCTTGTGAGGTGGATACCAAGTAAAATCCTAGTGTTAGCGTGTTTGTGTTTGTTTCTGTATTTTCCGCTGCACATCCAAGAAGAAACAAGCAACGAAGAGCACCGAGCGAACGCGACGAGCTATTCACCCCCCCCCCCCTCTAGCTACTTTTGGTCCTAACAAGAATCACATCCAGTATCTAATACCCATGATGTAGAAATAGATAGATTGACTTCTATAACATATATACCTGAAGTGGAAGTCTCACTTCGCTTCTTCTTAAGATCCTCCAAGTATACCTTGCAGTTCCTCTTCCAGTGCCCGGTCTGACCGCAGTGGAAGCAGGTAGCATCCTTGGCGACCCCTCCTTTCGGCTTCAGTGCCTTGCCTTTGCCCTTGGCTTGGGACTTTCCCTTGCCTTTGGGCTTGCCCTTGCCCTTATGTTTCTGAACCATCAGAACAGTGTTGGGCTTAGCCTTCTTAAGGTTTAGCTCAGCAGTTCTTAACATGCTAAGCAGCTCGGGCAGTGGCTTGTCAATCTCGTTCATATTGTAGTTTAGAACGAATTGACTGTAGCTATCCGGCAAGGATTGCAAGATCAGGTCAGTGGCCAGCTCTTGGCCAAGTGGGAACCCCAACCTTTGTAGGTTCTCTATGTACCCAATCATTTTGAGTACATATGGGCCTACAGGAGCCCCGTCTGACATCTTGCACTGAAACAGTGCCCTTGAGATCTCAAATCTCTCATGTCTCGCTTGACCTTGATACAGTTGACGAAGATGTTCAACCATATCATAAGCGCCCATTAACTCGTGTTGCTTCTGAAGCTCAGAGTTCATGGTCGCGAGCATTAGACATGACACATCTAATGCGTCATCTTGATGCTTCTTGTAAGCATCTTTGTCAGCTCGCGGGGCATTGGCAGGAGGAGCCTCCGGAATGGGCTGCTCCAGAACGTACAGTTTACGTTCCTGAGTGAGAACTATTCTCAGGTTCCTGTACCAGTCCAGGAAGTTTGCTCCGTTGAGCTTGTCCTTCTCAAGGACAAATTGCAGAGAGAAGGTGTTCGTATTCGACGTCATGGTAATCTACAACAGAAATAAAAGCAGAAATAAATACCATATTCTAAATCATTTAATTAGGCCTTTAACTAAATGATGCTCCCATTGAATTCTATAATTCATGTGGGAAAAGATCCACATCATACTAACCCTTGAGTTAGCTTTGGCTAATACGCCCAAGACTTAGTATGATCGGTAGGTAACGATTACCAATTACATCTCTATGCAACTCTTGTTTATAGGATAAAATCCGCATTTATATTAAAACTCGAGTTAGCTTGGCTAATACGCCCGAGAATCAATATAAACGTGATTTTGTCCTACCTTTCCAACCATTGGAAGAATGCCTATAGTTATACTCGATCCAACCGAGTAAACTAGGAATACTCAATCTAATTGAGTTTATATTCACCCATGCGTTGATAGGCGGGACCAAGATTGTCCCTCCGTACCCTACCAAGATAGTATGTGTTGCTCTGCTTTGGCAGATTCAACAACAGCATGCGATCGAGGTAGTGGTAGCTATCACGGCATGGTAGGCATTAGAGTTGACGTAATTTAGATCTAATCTAAACATCGATGTGTATCAAATTCACGATAGATCTAATCTATTCGATAGAGTGCATTTTGTACACGATGTAGATCTAATCTAATCGTAAGGGTGCATCTTGTGCACGATTTAGATCTAATCTAATCGTAAAGCACTAATTAATTACTAAATTATGCATCACATACACAAAATCAATTAATTAAATAATTTTTGTGATTTAGTCATGGCCCTACTACGATCTTCTCAAGCCAATGAGAAGATCGGATGGTCAACCTAGGGTCAACAGCTTCTTAAGCGCTTTCCTTTTGACCACCTTGTGTTGCTCGCGCCCTCCTCGTAACTCCGTCTCGAGTGGACCTTCCACCGCTCCAATTTTTGTACATTACAATTTTTTAAACTCGAGTTACATTCGAGTCTAAATCTAATTTACAACAAGAATATATAAAAGAGAGGCACGATGCGCAGGTCGCGAATGATATACAGCACATGTAAACACAAATGACGGCGCGCAGGCCGTATTATAAATTACAACACAATTTCCAAATCTAATTTGGGTCATTTGGGCCATGACTATCACAAAATTAATATATAATTCAAAATTATATATTTTTCATAATTTTCTATAATGTTTTCATAATTTTACAATTTTATTGGTAAATTTTTCCCGGCGGTCCCGATTAGCGATTTCGAACGCAATCGCGGAGCAAATCCCCTTGCGGGGTTAGGGGAAGTACCCCTACCCGCGATCTAACCATCGCGAGTTGCTCCTAAGCGATCCAATAGCGCCTAAGCCCGCTGTCCCAAAATGTTTTCGGGTCAAAACTTCGCCTTTTCGCGGAAAACTTCTCGGTAGTCGAAGCCTACAAGTGTCTAAACACTTGTGCTTCGTTACTACGAGAAAATAACCCATTAAAACTATAAAAACATCAATTTACAGAAAGCTTACAGATTTATATTTTTCATAAAAATATGAAACGAAACTCGTACTCGCTTTGCACGTGGCTCTAATACCACTGTTGGGTTTTTCGGGCCGCGAAAACCGCTTTTCGCATCGCAGAAACCCCGAATCACCCATGCCACCCGATCCGTGCAAAGGAAAAATTCAAAAAATTTCGAGTACGAGTTAGAAAACTTCGATTTACACTAAATCTACAAAGGTTAAGATGTATATACCCTTGATGCGCGCCCTACGCGAATCCCGCTCGTCCAAAATGCCGGATCTCTAGACCGTCAAGCGTACGGTCCTCTATAAGTATCCACACGGACAACTTAGGTGGAGAAGACCTAAACAAAGGTGTGCTAGCACCTTGATAGGCCACGGCAAGAAGAGGAGAGGGAGAGAGCAAGAAGAACTCAAGGAGGAAGAAGAAGGAATGAATGAGAGAATAATTTTCAAAATGAAAGTTATTCTTCTCATTCAAGTGGCCGGCCACCATCATGTGTGTAACTCTCCACATTAATGCATTAAGTGTCATTAATGTGAAGCCATTAAAGAGAATGACTTTGTAACTTCCATGAGGTGGCACCCAATGATGATGTGGAGTAACATCATTAGTCCACATCAATGCCAACTCACCAATGAGGTGGCATAATGTCAAGTCTAACTTGACTTTTCATCTCCCTCTCAAGTCAAGTCAAACTTGACCAAATCTCTTCCATGGTTGATCTAATCTAACCATTTGATTCAAGCCAACTTAATATAATGAATCTAATTCATTAAATTAAATTGATCTAATGAATCATAATCTAAATTAGACTCATTGTATACATGAATCAACTTGAGTCTAACTCAATTAGCCCAATTTGGATTACTCTTAATCCAATTGGATCCATCAAATGAATCAAGTCCTCTTGGCTCATCATATGAACCTAATCTCCATCTAATTGTCCTTAGTGTGTGACCCTATAGGTTCTTGTAACGTTGACAATTCCCCTAAACTCATTTAGGAGCATAAGTAATGAGCGGTATCTAGCAACACATCATTACTACCCAAGTTACAAGAATTTTGAGATCCAACATCACCTTGTGACTACTAGTTGTGACTCCTCACAATATATGACAAGTGTCCTTCTATCCTAGACATCTAGATTGGCCAATGTGAGGCATAGACCGTGTCATCCTCTAACCAATCTAAATCTTGAACTCCAAGTAGACTCACTAAATCAAATGAGCTCAATATCCTATATTGACTCATTTGGGCATGGCCATGCACTTCGTGGTCTCACTCTATCAAGAATATCGATGTTTCTCCCGTCATATAGAAGGGATAGATCCCATCTACATCACTCACATCCCTCTGCATAATTTGTTACATACCCAGTAATCGCCTTTATAGTCCACCCAATTACCGGTGACGTTTGACGAAACTAAAGTACATAACTCCTTATGTAGGGAACCATGGTGACTTCAGGTCTAAGGACTAGTAGTCATACTAATAGCCACATGAGAAAGTATATGACACTCATATAACGATCCATGATACTTTCTCATGGCGGGTCATTCAGTATACATTCTCTAATGCATACCCATGTGTCAACTTGATATCTCTATATCCATGACTTGTGAGATCAAGTCATCGAGTTGACCTACATGCTAGTCTTATTGCATTAACATTGTCCCTGAATGTTAATACTCGAGTATGAATGATTTAGAGTAGTGTTCCCTATATCATCTCACTATCGGTTCAACTAACCGATTGATATAGGTAAGAACCTTCTACTCAAGGACGTTACTATACTTAGTTTATTTGGCACCAATACAAGTAAGTATAATAACCAAAAACCAAATGCCTTTATTTATATAGAATATGATACAACAAGTCCAAAATATAATCATCAAATGATTGGCTCTAGGGCTCTAGCTAACAAAAATTTCTATCCCTTCTTAAATTTTATTCCAAAACTTATAATGCTTGTTTATTTCTTAGTATAATATTAGTTTGAAATTTAGGAAGCGTTCTAAATCTGGTGTTGGGCCCTCTACACCTAGCATTGACCCTAGGTTTCCCACCGACGAACTTAGGCTTAAGTTTGAGTCAACGATTTACATGGTCATTAGAACCAAATGTATAGATAGGGTGTTCTTTCTACGCTCTTGTGTTCCAGCCGTCGAGGCTATAAACCACTATAGGTTGCGGAACCTTGTTGAGTGTACCAGCTCGGTAAACATAAGTTTGTGTGCCGAATTTTACAACAACCTAGTAAAAATAGACGACTTTACCTATACCACTAGGGCAGCTGGGACGAATATCTCACTATCCCCCACTACCATTCGTGAGTTTCTAGGGTTACGAGAGTCACCCTGCACCTTTTTGTGCTATCCTCCCAGGGAGCTACCTTTTGGAGATCCCTACTCACATATTACCCTTGATACAATCTATTCGTATTTTTTTGAGGACCAGCGAGATCCCACTGTGACCCAGTTTAGGTCAGTTACCCTTAGAGTTCAGAACTACGCCCTTTATAGGGTCCTAGTGTTTTGCATTCTACCGCTAACCACCCGCGACATTGCGGTGATGCGTCCATTCCACTCCTTTCTTCTTTATGCCCTGTGGCATAGGTTAGACATAGACATCAGCCTACACATCTTTTCCACTATTATCTACGCAGCTGGATACGTGACCAGCGGAAGGATACATATGCCCTACTATCACATTCTGACAGCTTACATGTCCTCCTTGCACATTGATGTCACCAGAGGTGACACCCGCTACATGACCGAGTTTGACATTATAGGAGCCAGGAACTTCTCCCTAGCTAGTATCCATATAGACGATGAGGGTACCATGTCCTGGCAGAGGGGGGCACAGCACCAACAGGAGGAGGAGGCAGAGCAGGATGAGTTCATGTTGGCACTATTTCCTGAGGACGCCGCTCCTGTCCCACCACCAGCTCGAGCACCACGCCCAGCTCCCCGCACTCTAGCCGATCGAGTATCTGGACTAGAGAGGTCTATGTCGAGCCTCCAGCACGAGAGCTCCGAGTTTCATCGAGACATACGGCGAGAGGTCTCCGATCTACGACGAGAGGTACGACAGGAGGTCTCCGACTTACGACGAGACGTACGGCAGGAGATCTACGACCTGCGCCGAGATCTACGAGAGGATGATCGGGCTCGTCACACTGAGCTCCTGACACCACTCCGGTCACTGGGTTCCAGACCACCTCCCTCATCATCTCAGTAGCTCAACTGTAGCTCCATTATGACAGCATGTAGCAGAACCTTTTATCTATGTTGACTATTACTTCAGACTTTATTGATTCTGCCTTAATTTAATAGATCAGGGTAGAATAGGTATCTTCAAATCAGCCCTCTTAATGCTTTTTGGTTTAAAATTACATTTCTAAAATTCTAGGCAAAATTCTGATTTTTTAATCCCTACTTTACTAGACTTTCTAAATTTGGACTTAGCCTAGGCTTTTTCTCTAGAAATCATGTTCCCCCAGGACTCAGCCAGAGCATCTCACAAACACCTAGGTTTACCTTGGTTGTGTTTGTAAAACATAGAATGGTGTGAGATGCATAGAGTACAGCCTGGACTCAAGAATGCTTATTTCTGTGCATCAATATGAGTCTGGGCGTTAAAGACTTTATTAACAGTAATCAAATCAAGTCTTCCAGCCCTAGTCAAATCTAACTGGATCAATTGACTTGACTTGACTAACCAAGTGAACACTGTTGCTGTCTAGGCAATCAACAAGTAGCTAAAGGTTAGACAGTTGGTGAAGGAAATAATAAGTTCAAGCATGCTTGTACTTAAGGGATCTGATACCTGATCAAAACAAATCTTAACTCATGCTTGGACCTTAGGGCTCTGATACCTTACTAAAACAAAATTTGTAAACTATTAAACACTAAGGTTAACGCTTCTCCTTTACCCTAAGTATCTTTGAAATTCATTTATCTTAAACAGCTTTTCAAAAACTTTTTCAAATTTACGACTTTCAAGTCTCTTCTAGTTAAATTTTTTTTTTAATTCTGTTAGAAAAGTCACTAAATTAAAAAGAGCTGAATATATCACAAAGAAAAATATCCTCTAGCAAAATCAATGGTTTAAAGTTCTTTTTGCACGTAAACTATTTTCCTTAGCTAAATTTTCTTTCAAAAATGTTGCTATTAAAACCAATTCTAAGATGTTGCTTTTCACTTATTTTTTTTTTGCCTCTTGCCTAAGTTAAGATTTTTAAACAAATTCTGCTAAGTTTTGTCTTGAAAAGTTAAGTTTTTTTTTCAAAACTAGCTTATTTTTGATATATGGCAAAGGGGGAGAGTAGAGAAATTCAAAGAGAACAAAAATCCAAGTAGAGAAATTCAAAGAGAACAAAAATCCAAAGGGGAGGTTATATTAAGGGGGAGTTTGGAATGTCATTTTTTTCTTTTTTTCCTTGTACTTAAACCTTACTGCATATTATTACTTAACTTTGAATTTCGGTTGTCATAATCAAAAAGGGGGAGATTGTTGGTGCGGGAAGCATCCGACGATCAAACCTGAGTTTTGATAATGGCAAAGGATTCAAAGTTAAGGTTTGTGGTGATCTAACATGTTGAATAAGTGTTTCAGGAAAGTCCTAGCTGCGGTTAGGCAAAGGGAATATCCTAAGGGGTGGTAACCTTAGGTCCTAGGGGGCGGTAACCCTAGGTGAGGGAAAATCCTAAGGGGCGGCAACCTTAGGTCCTAGGGGGCGGTAACCCTAGGTGAAGGAAAATCCTAAGGGGCGGCAACCTTAGGTCCTAGGGGGCGGTAACCCTAGGTGAAGGAAAACCCTAAGGGGCGGCAACCTTAGGTCCTAGGGGGTGGCAACCCTAGGTGGAGAAAAACCCTAGGGGGCGGTAACTCTAGGTCCTAGGGGGTGATAACCCTAGGCAGAAAGTCCAGTCGGTCTGGAGGACCGGACTGACATCAGGTAATCTCTCCTAAGGGGAGTAGGTGAGGACGCGTTCCCCGTAGAGGGAACAGTAGGCGTCGGGTCGACTTAGGGTTTCCGGTTGAAAATCCGAAGTCAGACTCGGACCGTCCGAAGACTGTCAGTTCTTCTTTACTATGATTTATCAGATTCTAACACTGTCTTGCAGGGTATTTGCTCGGACTAACCTTGTTTTACAGGAGAGGAACTTGCTGGAAAAAGGTGGTCCGGGCACCCGGGATGGATCCGGGCGCCCGGAGGTCCAGGCGCCCGGAACAGGTCCGGGCGCATGGGACCAAGTTTTATCCCTGCCGCGACTTCGCCACGTGGAGCATCCTGGTTGGTTGGCCACGTCACACTCCAGGCACTCGGAAGGGATCCAAGCGCCCGGAATGTCATATAAAAAGAGGGTCGAGGGAGCATCTAATATACAAGATTTTTCTAAGCTTTCTTCTGTGAAGTGCTGCCATCGAGACGACCTTGAAGTGCTACGACTCGACGCCGACGACCCGAAGCTCAGACTCTTCGATCTTTCGTTGTCGGTATTAGTTTTCGCATTACATAATTGCAATATCTACTGTATTCCAGTTGTAATATTTTACGAGCTTATAGTTGTTGCGCACGGAAAGCGATCAAGGATCGCGGACCTTCGAGTAGGAGTCGTCCCAGGCTCCGAACGAAGTAAACTCCCTGTGTCGTTCTGTGCTTGCTTTACTTTCTTCGCTGCGTTACTTAATTTTACGATTCCGATATTTCGAAAAACGAAATAGCCACGAGCGCTATTCATCCCCCCCCTCTAGCGCTTTCGATCCATCAAAAGCTATGCGTTCTGATCGAGGAGGAGAATTTACCTCAAAGGAGTTTCAAGAATTTTGTGAAGCCAACGGAATACGATGACCCTTGATAATTCCAAGATCCCCTCAACAAAATAGAGTGGCAGAAAGAAAGAATTGAACCATCCTTGACATGACAAGGAGCATTCTCAAAAGCAAGAGGCTACTAAAGGAACTTTGGGCAGAAGCGGTTGCATGTGCAGTATACTTATCCAACCGATCACCAACTAGGAGTGTGTGGGGCAAGACACCACAAGAAGCATGGAGCGGAAGGAAACCTGGAATTTCTCATCTAAGAGTTTTTAGGAGTATAGCACATGTTCATGTGTCTAATGAAGCAAGAAGCAAATTGGATGATAAAAGTAAGAAATTTATTTTTATTGGCTATGATACTAACTCAAAAGGGTATAAGCTATACAATCCAGATACTGGGAAGACAATCATCAGCTGAGATGTCATATTTAATGATGAAGGAGAATGGAATTGGGAATCTCGAAATTAAGATTACAACTTCTTCCCGTGCTTTGAAGAAGAAGATGTGGAGCAACTAAGGGTGGAGCAACCAAGGGTGGAGCAAATAAGAGAGGAACCTACTACTCCACTAGTAACACCAACATCAAGTACTTAAGGAAATTCATCTGCATCAACTTCAAGTGAGAGAGTACCACGCTTTAGAAGCTTACGAGACATTTATGAGGTAACTGAAAATCAAGATAATATTACTCTATTCTGTCTTTTTGCGGATTGCGAGCCTATAAATTTCCAAGAAGCTATAAAGAGCAAAAGGTGGAAAGATGCAATGGATGAAGAAATCAAGGCGATAGAGAAGAATGACACATGGGAGTTAACGACACTTCCTAAATGACATAAGGCGATTGGTGTGAAGTGGGTATACAAAATAAAGAAGAATGCCAAAGGAGAAGTAGAAAGATATAAAGCAAGATTGGTGGCAAAAGGCTACAGTCAAAGATCTGGCATTGATTATGATGAGGTATTCGCTCCCGTTGCTCGATTAGAAACTGTCAGACTAATCATTGCTTTAGCAGTTCAAAATAAGTGAAAAATACATCAAATGGATGTAAAATTTGCTTTTTTAAATAGAGTTCTTGAAGAAGAAGTCTATATTCAGGAACCATCAGGTTATGAAGTTAACGGACAAGTAGACAGA
The DNA here is from genome assembly GCF_018446385.1 of Zingiber officinale. Lineage (NCBI taxonomy): Eukaryota > Viridiplantae > Streptophyta > Magnoliopsida > Zingiberales > Zingiberaceae > Zingiber > Zingiber officinale. The sequence goes on from NC_055992.1 coordinate 4,091,743, forward strand.
GTTCTAAAATTGAAGAAGGCTCTCTACGGGCTAAAGCAAGCACCAAGGGCATGGAATAGCCGAATAGACAAGCACCTACAAGAGAAAGGCTTCATCAAATGTCCTTATGAACATGCATTATACATTCAGAGTAAGGATAAAGATGTTTTGATTGTATGCCTATATGTCGATGACTTGATCTTCACAGGAAGCAATCCAAGTATGTTTGGAGAATTTAAAGAAGTGATGACTAAAGAGTTTGAAATGACTGATATTGGGCTCATGGCATACTATCTGGGCATTGAAGTGAACCAAAGGGAAGATGGAAGCTTCATCTCACAAGCAGGTTATGCAAGAGAGATATTAAAGAAGTTCAGGATGGATAACAGTAAGTCTATAAATACCCCAGTAGAATGTGGAGTCAAGCTATCAAAGCATGATGAAGAAGAAAAAGTTGGTCCAACATTTTTTAAGAGTTTGGTTGGAAGTTTACGATACTTGACGTGCACAAGGCCTGATATTCTTTATGCTGTTGGACTTGTTAGTCGCTACATGGAAGATCCAACTACTACCCACCATAAGATCGCTAAGAGAATTTTGCGCTATATCAAAGGTACGATAGATTTTGGATTACTTTATTCAACATCTAACCACTTCATATAACGATCCATGATACTTTCTCATGGCGGGTCATTCAGTATACATTCTCTAATGCATACCCATGTGTCAACTTGATATCCATGTGTCAACTTGATATCTCTATATCCATGACTTGTGAGATCAAGTCATCGAGTTGACCTACATGCTAGTCTTATTGCATTAACATTGTCCCTGAATGTTAATACTCGAGTAGGAATGATTTAGAGTAGTGTTCCCTATATCATCTCACTATCGGTTCAACTAACCGATTGATATAGGTAAGAACCTTCTACTCAAGGACGTTACTATATTTAGTTTATTTGGCACCAATACAAGTAAGTATAATAACCAAAAACCAAATGCCTTTATTTATATAGAATATGATACAACAAGTCCAAAATACAATCATCAAATGATTGGCTCTAGGGCTCTAGCTTATAAAAATTTCTATCCCTTCTTAAATTTTATTCCAAAACTTATAATGCTTGTTTATTTCTTAGTATAATATTAGTTTGAAATTTAGGAAGCGTTCTAAATCTGGTGTTGGGCCCTCTACACCTAGCATTGACCCTAAGTTTCCCACCGACGAACTTAGGCTTAAGTTTGAGTCAACGATTTACATGGCCATTAGAACCAAATGTATAGATCGTTCTTTCTACGCTCTTGTGTTCCAGCCGTCGAGGCTATAAACCACTATAGGTTGCGGAACCTTGTTGAGTGTACCAGCTCGGTAAACATAAGTTTGTGTGCCGAATTTTACAACAACCTAGTAAAAATAGACGACTTTACCTATACCACTAGGGCAGCTAGGACGGATATCTCACTATCCCCCACTACCATTCGTGAGTTTCTAGGGTTACGAGAGTCACCCTGCACCTTTTTGTGCGATCCTCCCAGGGAGCTACCTTTTGGAGATCCCTACTCACATATTACCCTTGATACAATCTATTTGTATTTTTTTGAGGACCAGCGTGATCCCACTGTGACCCAGTTTAGGTTAGTTACCCCTAGAGTTCAGGACTACGCCCTTTATAGGGTCCTAGTGTTTTGCATTCTACCGCTAACCACCCGCGACATTGCGGTGATGCGTCCATTCCACTCCTTTCTTCTTTATGCCCTGTGTCATAGGTTAGACATAGACATCAGCCTACACATCTTTTCCACTATTATCTACGCAGCTGGATACGTGACCAGCGGAAGGATACATATGCCCTACTGTCACATTCTGACAGCTTACATGTCCTCCTTGCACATTGATGTCACCAGAGGTGACACCCGCTACATGACCGAGTTTGACATTATAGGAGCCAGGAACTTCTCCCTAGCTAGTATCCATATAGATGATGAGGGTACCATGTCCTGGCAGAGGGGGGCACAGCACCAGCAGGAGGAGGAGGCAGAGCAGGATGAGTTCATGTTGGCACTATTTCCTGAGGACGCCGCTCCTGTCCCACCACCAGCTCGAGCACCACGCCCAGCTCCCCGCACTCTAGCCGATCGAGTATCTGGACTAGAGAGGGCTATGTCGAGCCTCCAGCACGAGAGCTCCGAGTTTCATCGAGACATACGGCGAGAGGTCTCCGATCTATGACGAGAGGTATGACAGGAGGTCTCCGACTTACGACGAGACGTACGGCAGGAGATCTCTGACCTGCACCGAGATCTACGAGAGGATGATCAGGCTCGTCACACTGAGCTCCTGACACTACTCCGGTCGCTGGGTTCCGGACCACCTCCCTCATCATCTCAGTAGCTCAACTGTAGCTCCATTATGACAGCATGTAGCAGCACCTTTTATCTATGTTGTCTATTACTTCAGATTTGATTGATTCTGCCTTAATTTAATAGATCAGGGTAGAATAGGTATCTTCAAATCAATCCTCTTAATGCTTTTTGGTTTAAAATTACATTTCTAAAATTCTAGGCAAAATTCTGATTTTTCAATCCCTACTTTACTAGACTTTCTAAATTTGGACTTAGCCTAGGCTTTTTCCCTAGAAATCATGTTCCCCCAGGACTCAGCCAGAGCATCTCACAAACACCTAGGTTTACCTTGGTTGTGTTTGTAAAACATAGAACGGTGTGAGATGCATAGAGTACAGCCTGGACTCAAGAATGCTTATTTCTGTGCATCAATATGAGTTTGGGCGTTAAAGACTTTATTAACAGTAATCAAATCAAGTCTTCCAGCCCTAGTCAAATCTAACTGGATCAATTGACTTGACTTGACTAACCAAGTAAACACTGTTGCTGTCTAGGCAATCAACAAGTAGCTAAAGGTTAGACAGTTGGTGAAGGAAATAATAAGTTCAAGCATGCTTGTACTTAAGGGATCTGATACCTAATCAAAACAAATCTTAACTCATGCTTGGACCTTAGGGCTCTGATACCTTACTAAAACAAAATTTGTAAACTATTAAACACTAAGGTTAACGCTTCTCCTTTACCTTAAGTATCTTTGAAATTCATTTATCTTAAACAGCTTTTCAAAAACTTTTTCAAATTTACGACTTTCAAGTCTCTTCTAGTTAAATTTTTTTTTTTAATTCTGTTAGAAAATTCACTAAGTTAAAAAGAGCTGAATATATCACAAAGAAAAATATCCTTTAGCAAAATCAATGGTTTAAAGTTCTTTTTGCACGTAAACTATTTTCCTTAGCCAAATTTTCTTTCAAAAATGTTGCTATTAAAACCAATTCTAAGATGTTGCTTTTCACTTATTTTTTTTTTGCCTCTTGCCTAAGTTAAGATTTTTAAACAAATTCTGCTAAGTTTTGTCTTGAAAAGTTAAGTTTTTTTCAAAACTAGCTTATTTTTTATATATTGCAATGGGGGAGAGTAGAGAAATTCAAAGAGAACAAAAATCCAAGTAGAGAAATTCAAAGAGAACAAAAATCCAAAGGGGAGGTTATATTAAGGGGGAGTTTGGAATGCCATTTTTTTCTTTCTTTCCTTGTACTTAAACCTTACTGCATATTATTACTTAACTTTGAATTTCGGTTGCCATAATCAAAAAGGGGGAAATTGTTGGTGCGGGAAGCATCCGACGATCAAACCTGAGTTTTGTTAATGGCAAAGGATTCAAAGTTAAGGTTTGTGGTGATCTAACATGTTGAATAAGTGTTTCAGGAAAGTCCTACCTGCGGTTAGGCAAAGGGAAAATCCTAAGGGGTGGTAACCTTAGGTCCTAGGGGGCGATAACCCTAGGTGAGGGAAAATCCTAAGGGGCGGCAACCTTAGGTCCTAGGGGGCGATAACCCTAGGTGAAGGAAAATCCTAAGGGGCGGCAACCTTAGGTCCTAGGGGGCGGTAACCCTAGGTGAAGGAAAATCCTAAGGGGCAGCAACCTTAGGTCATAGGGGTGGCAACCCTAGGTGGAGAAAAATCCTATGGGGCGGTAACCCTAGGTCCTAGGGGGTGGGAACCCTAGGCAGAAAGTCCAGTCGGTCTGGAGGACCGGACTGACATCAGGTAATCTCTCCTGAGGGGAGTAGGTGTGGACGCGTTCCCCGTAGAGGGAACAGTAGGCGTCGGGTCGACTTAGGGTTTCCGGTTGGAAATCCGAAGTCAGACTCGGACAGTCCGAAGACTGTCAGTTCTTCTTTACTATGATTTATCATATTCTAACACTGTCTTGCAGGGTATTTTCTCGGACTAACCTTGTTTTACAGGAGAGGAACCTGCTGGAAAAAGGTAGTCCTGGCGCCCGGGATGGATCCGAGCGCCCGGAGGTCCAGGCGCTCGGAACAGGTCTGGGCGCCCGGGACCAAGTTTTATCCCTGCCGCGATTTCGCCACGTGGAGCATCCTGGTTGGTTGGCCACGTCACACTCCAGGCGCTCGGAAAGGATCCAGGCGCCCGGAATGTCATATAAAAAGAGGGTCAAGGGAGCAGCTAATATACAAGATTTTTCTAAGCTTTCTTCTGTGAAGTGCTGCCATCGAGACGACCTTGAAGTGCTACGACTCGACGCCGACGACCCGAAGCTCAGACTTTTCGATCTTTCGTTGTCGGTATTAGTTTTCGCTTTACATAATTGCAATCTCTACTGTATTCCAGTTGTAATATTTTACGAGCTTATAGTTGTTGCCCACAAAAAGCGATCAAGGATCGCGGGCCTTCGAGTAGGAGTCGTCCCAGGCTCCGAACGAAGTAAACTCCCTGTGTCGTTCTGTGCTTGCTTTACTTTTTCCGCTGCGTTACTTAATTTTACGATTCCGATATTTCGAAAAACGAAATAGCCAGGAGCGCTATTCATCCCCCCCTCTAGCGCTTTCGATCCATCAAAAGCTATGCGTTCTGATCGAGGAGGAGAATTTACCTCAAAGGAGTTTCAAGAATTTTGTGAAGCCAACGGAATACGACGACCCTTGACAGTTCCAAGATCCCCTCAACAAAATGGAGTGGCAGAAAGAAAGAATCGAACCATCCTTGACATGACAAAGAGCATTCTCAAAAGCAAGAGGCTACTAAAGGAACTTTGGGCAGAAGCGGTTGCATGTGCAGTATACTTATCCAACCGATCACCAACTAGGAGTGTGTGGGGCAAGACACCACAAGAAGCGTGGAGCGGAAGGAAACCTGGAATTTCTCATCTAAGAGTTTTTAGGAGTATAGCACATGTTCATGTGTCTGATGAAGCAAGAAGCAAGAAGTAAATTGGATGATAAAAGTAAGAAATTTATTTTTATTGGCTATGATACTAACTCAAAAGGGTATAAGCTATACAATCCAGATACTGGGAAGACAATCATCAGCCGAGATGTCATATTTAATGATGAAGAAGAATGGAATTGGGAATCTCGAAATGAAGATTACAACTTCTTCCCGTGCTTTGAAGAAGAAGATGTGGAGCAACTAAGGGTGGAGCAACCAAGGGTGGAGCAAATAAGAGAGGAACCTACTACTCCACTAGTAACACCAACATCAAGTACTTAAGGAAATTCATCTGCATCAACTTCAAGTGAGAGAGTACCATGCTTTAGAAGCTTTCGAGACATTTATGAGGTAACTGAAAATCAAGATAATATTACTCTATTTTACCTTTTTGCGGATTGCGAGCCTATAGATTTCCAAGAAGCTATAAAGAGCAAAAGGTGGAAAGATGCAATGGATGAAGAAATCAAGGTGATAGAGAAGAATGACACATGGGAGTTAACGACACTTCCTAAAGGACATAAGGCGATTGGTGTGAAGTGAGTATACAAAATAAAGAAGAATGCCAAAGGAGAAGTAGAAAGATATAAAGCAAGATTGGTGACAAAAGGCTACAGTCAAAGATCTGGCATTGATTATGATGAGGTATTCGCTCCCGTTGCTCGATTAGAAACTATCAGACTAATCATTGCTTTAGCAGCTCAAAATAAGTGAAAAATACATCAAATGGATGTAAAATTTGCTTTTTTAAATAGAGTTCTTGAAGAAGAAGTCTATATTCAGCAACCATCAGGTTATGAAGTTAAAGGACAAGTAGATAGAGTTCTAAAATTGAAGAAGGCTCTCTACGGGCTAAAGCAAGCACCAAGGGCATGGAATAGCCGAATAGACAAGCACCTGCAAGAGAAAGGCTTCATCAAATGTCCTTATGAACATGCATTATACATTCAGAGTAAGGATAAAGATGTTTTGATTGTATGCCTATATGTCGATGACTTGATCTTCACAGGAAGCAATCCAAGTATGTTTGGAGAATTTAATGAAGTGATGACTAAAGAGTTTGAAATGACTGATATTGGGCTCATGGCATACTATCTGGGCATTGAAGTGAACCAAAGGGAAGATGGAAGCTTCATCTCACAAGCAGGTTATGCAAGAGAGATATTAAAGAAGTTCAGGATGGATAACAGTAAGTCTATAAATACCCCAGTAGAATGTGGAGTCAAGCTATCAAAGCATGATAAAGAAGAAAAAGTTGATCCAACATTTTTTAAGAGTTTGGTTGGAAGTTTACGATACTTGACGTGCACAAGGCCTGATATTCTTTATGCTGTTGGACTTGTTAGTCGCTACATGGAAGATCCAACTACTACCCACCATAAGATCGCTAAGAGAATTTTGCGCTATATCAAAGGTACGATAGATTTTGGATTACTTTATTCAACATCTAACCACTTCAAACTTGAAGGATATAGTGACAGTGATTGTGGTGGAGATATAGATGATAGTGTTGGTGCGGCTAGCACTAACGATTTAACCTAGGTTTTGATGAATGACAAATAGGTTAAGTTAGTCTTGTTGTTGTCTGACACTTTGATCAATTGTGCAGGAGAAGCCCAGACAGGTCGACGGGCTGACCGGATGTCTGGCACGAAGTCCAGCTAGGTCGACGGGCTGACCGGATAGCTGGCGAGAAGTCCAAGCAGGTCGACGGGCTGACCGGACGCTTGGCAAGAAGTCCAGCTAGGTCGACGGGCTGACCGGATAGCTGGCAAGAAGTCCAGACGGGTCGAAGGGCTGACCGGACGTCTGGCAGGTAAGTGAGGTAAGTCACTGGAGGGGAGTGACTGCGAGGACGCGTTCCCGGGAAGGGAACATTAGGCGTCGATCCGGCTTAGAACCATTTTGGATGTCTAAGTCGAGATCGTGACTAGATTCCGGTCTCGGAAAGACGGAATCTAAGTCATACTAACTTATGCTAATTCATACTATTATAAATGTGCTAATAATCTGTTTTGCAGGATATATATTGCCTCGGACTAACTTTGTTTTGCAGGAAAATGGAGATTTCTGGAACAAGGTGGTCCGGGCGCCCGGAGGGGATCCGGGCGCCCGGAAGGCGAATTCTATCCAGCCGAGTCGTCGCCACGTGGAGCATCATGGTTTGTGCAGTTACGTCACATTCCAGGCGCCCGGAAGGGATCCAGGCGCCTGGAACAGCATATAAAAGAAGCCCCAGGCAGGAGCTTCAGAATTAATCAATTAAACTGAGAATTCTTCTACTACTGGTCTTGCTGCTCAACGTTCAGTGCGACGCCAACAAAGCTCCGACACTACGCTCCATTCTTTTCCCTTCTTGTCGGTATTTTGTTTTTAGTTTTCATTAGCATTCACTGTACGGTTCTTTTGTAATCATTATTTCGAATTGCTAGTGATTGCCCAACGAAAGTGGTCAAGGACCACGGGCCTTCGAGTAGGAGTCGTCACAGGCTCCGAACGAAGTAAAACAACTGTGTCTATTTTACTTTTCCGCTGCGTTGATACTCGTCTTTTTCGAATCGATATTCACCCCCCCCCCTCTATCGAATCTAACGGTCCTACAAGTGGTATCAGAGCAGGTACCGCTCTGATTTGGTGCAACCACCAATCAGACTGGGGGTGATTTTTTTGTTTTCAGTTTTATACTCAAAACTTGTTTATCATTTTTTTTGCAATATCAATCTAGATTTATTTTACTATTTTTCTCTTCCCGCACTACTAATCCAAGACCAAGTCTTGGGATTTTTTTCGGTTATTTACCTGTGCACAGAATGTCCCAACAAGAAGGATTTAGCACGGTGCGACCTCCACTCTTCAACGGGGACGACTTCCCGTACTGGAAGAAGCGCATGGAGGTCTACCTCAAAACAGACTTCGACCAGTGGATGAGCATTACGAGACCCTACAAAATTCCAGTGGACAACGCCGGCAATCTAGTAGATCCTGAAGACTGGACAGCAGATCTGAAGAAAAAAACATCAACAGAAAATAAGGCGATCAACACTCTACAATGTGGATTGACAAGAGAAGAACTGAACAGAGTCGGTCCACACAAAAACGCTAAAGAGCTATGGGACAAGTTGATCGAGCTGCACGAGGGAACGAGCGACGCCAAGGTAACAAAACGAGACCTTCTCTTAAATAAAATTTTTAATATAAAAATGCAGGAAGGTGAAACGGCGAATCAACTACACGCGAGGATCAAGGACATCCTCAACGGGCTTCATGCAATAGGCCACCAGATGGAGAACAGAGACTTAATAAGGTACGCATTAAACGCCTTTCCACGTAATAGTTTGTGGGCATTAATAGTGGATGCCTACAAAATCTCTAAGAATCTTTCTAACTTAAAATTAGATGAGCTTTTCTGTGAATTAGAATTACATGAACAAACTAATGCTGGAGCCGAGAAAGGTATAGCTCTATTTGCAGGGTCCTCCAAAGAAAAGAAAAGCAAGCCTGAATTTGAAGAAGAATCTGACCAAGACTCTGAAAACGAAGAACACTTGGTGAACATGGTAAGAAAAATGTTCACCAGGAGAAAGAGGAGCTTCGGCAAAAAGGATCTTCAAAAGATCAGCTCTCCCTCAGAACAAAAGAACGTGACTTGCTACGGCTGCAACAAAAAGGGACATTACAAGAACGAATGCCCAAAACTAAAGTTCGACAAACCAAAGCCAACAAAAAAGAAAGCACTCAAAGCAACGTGGGATGACTCCTCGGACGAATCAGAGGAAGAAGAGCAGAAACATCAGAGCCACCTCGCACTGATGGCTCGCGAAGCCGAAACTGAAAATGAGTCGGAAGATCAAGACGGGTCTGAACCCGAAACAAGCCACGAGTCCGTACTCGTTTCCGAAGGCTCGAATGAGGTATATTTTAATTTAAACAAAAAGTTTTTTAGAATCATTTCTTGTTTAAATAGTAAATTAACCAAAGTAGAAAATGAAAACAAATTACTTCTTGAGGAAAATCAAAACCTCAAGGTACAATTAAAAAATTCAAATCCAACTCAAGATCTAACACTTGAGGAGGAGAATTTATCATTAAAAAATGAAATAAACAATTTAAAGGAGATGTTAGAAAAATTCACAACAAGATAAAAAAATTTAGACTTAATCCTAAATAATCAAAAAGCATGTTATAATAAAACCGGATTAGGATATAAGTCGAATTCAAATAAAACCTTCAAATCATTAATAACCCAATACAAGTCAACCAATCTAGCTTGGGTTCCGAAAGCGTGTCTAACCACGCAAGTAGAACTTAATCAATATTATATACCTAAAGAAAAAATACATTATATAAAATTAAATAAACCAAACCAAAATCCCAAATACAAACCTAAATCAAATTCAAAATCTAAACAGTTTAAAAAACAACAAAATTATCGCCAAGTTAACTATAACTATAAAAAGAATCGACACAAGCCTAAAATCAAAACTTAAATTAATGGCCAATAATTCAGGGGGAGGCTCCAGAATAGCTGGCACCTCCAAAACTAACTTACTCGACAGGGTAATCCAAAACTAACAAACCCGGCAGGGCAATTAGAATTAGAGACCAAGTTTAACTTGAATCATGGTATTGGTGAAATTTTTGGATGATAGTACGTTAGGGAAACTTGGGCATCGCATGTCTAGAAAGATATGGTTTCGATCTGGTGCATTTGGCCAAGTGGAACTAACCGAAGCTACCCTTAAACGAATCCTAACCAGTTAGACCAAGATTTAGTACTAAGTTCCGTGGATAGGACTATTCGGAAAACCTCGAAAGGTTGGTTATTTCTAATGATGTCCTTGTGACTCACCAAGCTTAGAAGTTTATCCGAAGAATGCCTATTTGTGGAAACCAAAGCTAAGTCTGAATCTAACACAAGTTAAACCAAAACTCTGTAATCAAACCAATTTCATCTCACAAAATCATAGGGTTCCCTGATTGATAATATAGATCGGGTGAGATGAATAAGGCTTAAAAATTAATTTTAAAATTTTAAACTTAAAAATTATTTTCAAAATTTTAATTTTAAACTTAAAAATTATTTTCAAAATTTTAATTTTAAACTTAAAAATTAATTTCAAAATTTTAATTTTAAACTTAAAAATTAATTTCAAAATTTTAATTTTAAACTCAAAAATTATTTTCAAAATTTTAATTTTAAACTTAAAAATTATTTTCAAAATTCTAATTTTAAACTCAAAAATTAATTTCAAAATTTTAATTTTAAACTCAAAAATTAATTTCAAAATTTTAATTTTAAACTTAAAAATTATTTTTAAAATTTTAATTTTAAACTTAAAAATTAATTTCAAAATTTTAATTTTAAACTTAAAAATTAATTTCAAAATTTTAATTTTAAACTCAAAAATTATTTTCAAAATTTTAATTTTAAACTTAAAAATTATTTTCAAAATTTTAAACTTAAAAAATTAATTTCAAAATTTTAATTTTAAAAATTTTCAAAATTTTAATTTTTAAACTTAAAAATTAATTTCAAAATTTTAATTTTAAAAATTAATTTCAAAATTTTAATTTTAAACTTAAAAAATTATTTTCAAAATTTTAATTTTAAACTTAAAAATTACTTTCAAAATTTTAATTTTAAACTTAAAAATTATTTTCAAAATTTTAATTTTAAACTTAAAAATTAATTTCAAAATTTTAATTTTAAACTTAAAAAATTAATTTCAAAATTTTAATTTTAAACTTAAAAATTAATTTCAAAATTTTAATTTTAAATTTAAAAAATAGTAATTTCAAAATTTTAAGTTTAATTTCAACTTTTAAAAAAAAAAAAAATTCTGTTTCAAAATCTTAAAACTTAACTCCAAAACCTAAAACTCTAACAAAAAAAATAAAAATCAGTCAAAAACCAGGGGCGGGCGCCCCTGGTATTCCCCTCCGGGGCGCCCGGATGGGGATCCGGGCGCCCTGCCCTAAATCAACCCCGGGCGCCCGGAAGGGATCCGGGCGCCCGGAGTCCCCTATAAATAAGGGGCAGCAGGCGCCCCCAATGTTTGCACCACTCACTCTCACTTTTGCCAAGGTTCACTTCGAACCTCAGCGCGAAAGTACTTTTAACTAAAATTTTCTTACGGTGAAGACGCTGTCGCGATTCAACCGAGGTCGTCAGATCTATATTTATCGATGGCTCCTCGGTAAAACTTCTTCCCCTATCTGAAATTTTAATTGAAATTATTTTTGCAAACTTTCTTAGAATATTTTTGTTAACAGTAAGAAACGAACAAATACTGGTGCTGGACCCTCCAATGCTAGTACAGACCCTAGGTTTCCCACAGACGACCTTAGGATTAAGTTTGAGTCTACTATTTATAAGGTCATTAGGACTACTTGCATAAATAGATCGTTCTTTCTAAGGTCATGTCCCTCCGCTTTAGAGGTTATAGGCCACTATAACTTAAGGAACCTTGTCGAATGTACTAGTCCAATAAACATAAGTCTGTGTGCCGAATTTTGCAATAACCTAGTGAGAGTGGACGATCTCACATATACCACTAGGGCAGCAGGCATTGATATCACATTTTCCCCTACGACCATCCGAGAGTTCTTAGAGTTGCGTCCATCTACCTGTTCCTTTTTGTGCTATCCTCCGAGGGATCTACCATTCGGAGATCCCTACTCACATATTACTCTCGATACGATTTACTCATATTTTTTTGGGGGAGAGAGAGATCCCACTGTGACACAGTTTAGGTCAGTAGAACTTCGGGTCCAGGACTACGCTTTTTATAGGGTTGTAGTCCTTTGCATTTTACCATTGACTACTCGGGACATCGCTGTGATGCGCCCATTCCATTCGTTCTTACTTTATGCCCTGATTCATAGGTTAGACATTGACATCAGCCTACATATCTTCTCCACCATCATCTATTCAGCTGGATTTGTGACTGATAGTCGAGTCCATATGCCATTTGGTCACATTCTGACAGCCTATATGTCCTCGTTGCACATTGATGTCACTAGGGGAGACGTTGCCCATATGACTGAGTTTGATGTTATAGCCGCTCGGAACTTTTCCCTAGCCGGCATCCATATAGATAGAGATGACAGGACTATGTCTTGGCGGAGGGGGGCACAGCACCAGCCCGATCCAGACGCACAGGTGGACAAGTTCATGCTCGCACTATTTCCAGAGGAAGCCGCACCGGCTCCACCACCACCCCCAGCTCGAGCACCACGACACGCTCCTCGCACTCTAGCCGACCGTATGACCGGACTAGAGAGAGCTATGGCGAGTCTCCAGCAGGAGAACTCTGATTTTCATCGGGACATACGGCGAGAGGTTACCGAGTTACGGGCTGCCGGAGACACCCGACACACTGAGCTGATGGCACTTCTTCGATCCTTGGGATCTGGACCACCCCCTTCATCATCTCAATAGCTTTAGTGATGACCTACTTCTGTAGCTACACTACTTGTAAAATATTTTGGATTTATCCAGTGATATTTCAGACCTACATTGATTATGTTTTATCTCGGTAGACTATAATTTTCCTAAAAACTAGTCTTTTAACTTATAAGTTAAAACTGTATGTTTTCAAAAACTTACCATTTTTAGATTTTCAAAAATAGTTTTAGCCTTAGACTAGTTTTGAATCCTTAGAAAGCATGTACCCATAGGACTAGTTTTTGAGCATCTCACCAACACCCTAGGTTTACCTTGCTTGTGTTTGACAAACGTAGAAAGGGGTGGGATGCATAGGCCAACTGTCTGGACTTAAGATGCTTATTTCAGTGCATCAACATAAGTCTGGACGTTAAATACAACTCAGATATTAATCAGATTAAAGTTAATCAGTCAAGTCAAAAAAAAAAATGACTGCCTGTAATCAACTTAATCTGACTAACCATGTGAAAGCTACTATCTTCTGATAGCTAGTTAGTACCTAATTGGTTAGACAGCTGGTTAAAGTTAAATATCAAGTTCAGGGGGAGAATTAACTCAAATCTTGTGTAAATGCCTTTTAAAACCTAACCTATGTTTGAACATTGATTTACAAAAGTTAAATTTAACTAAGTATTTGATAAATGTGAAAGTTTAATCCCACCCAATTTTCAAACCTGATTTGACAAATTAACTATTTCCAAATTTAGCCTTTATCAAATTAGCCTTAAAAATTAATTTTGGAAAAATTTTATTTCTTGAAAAATTATTTAATTTTTGCTTTGTTTTGAAAAATCGAAGTTGAAAAATTTACCTTTTTGAAAAGTAGATGTTACTTAAACATAAAAAGTAAATTTGAAAAACATATTCCACACGCTTGAGAGTTAAACTTGATTAACCTTAAATTTATACTTTTCAAAACTCAACCTGTCTCCCCCAAGTCAACTTGACTATTTGTTTTACTTGGTGTTAAAAATTGCACTTTTATCGTTCAAATTTTGAACCTAACTTAGATATCTTTCAAAATTTGATTACCTGTTACAGTAACTCTTCACTATTATTATTTACCTTTGTTCATTTTTTTTGATGAATGCCAAAGGGGGAGAAGGGTTAGGTGGTTAAGTTAGCTAAACCAATTTGAAAATACAAACTAACTTTAAAACCAAACTAACTTTAAAACCACACAAATGCATGTTGTTTCTTGCATATACCTTCACTAACTTAACCAGGTTGTCATTCCATCAAAAAGGGGAAATTGTTGGTGCGGCTAGCACTAACGATTTAACCTAGGTTTTGATGAATGACAAATAGGTTAAGTTAGTCTTGTTGTTGTCTGACACTTTGATCAAGTGTGCAGGAGAAGCCCAGACAGGTCGACGGGCTGACCGGATGTCTGGCACGAAGTCCAGCTAGGTCAACGGGCTGACCGGATAGCTGGCGAGAAGTCCAAGCGGGTCGACGGGCTGACCGGACGCTTGGCAAGAAGTCCAGCTAGGTCGACGGGCTGACCGGATAGCTGGCAAGAAGTCCAGACGGGTCGAAGGGCTGACCGGACGTCTGGCAGGTAAGTGAGGTAAGTCACTGGAGGGGAGTGACTGCGAGGACGCGTTCCCGGGAAGGGAACATTAGGCGTCGATCCGGCTTAGAACCATTTCGGATGTCTAAGTCGAGATCGTGACTAGATTCCGGTCTCGGAAAGACGGAATCTAAGTCATACTAACTTATGCTAATTCATACTATTATAAATGTGCTAATAATCTGTTTTGCAGGATATATATTGCCTCGGACTAACTTTGTTTTGCAGGAAAATGGAGATTTCTGGAACAAGGTGGTCCGGGCGCCCGGAGGGGATCCGGGCGCCCGGAGGTCCGGGCGCCCGGAAGGGATCCGGGCGCCCGGAAGGCGAATTCTATCCAGCCGAGTCGTCGCCACGTGGAGCATCATGGTTTGTGCAGTTACGTCACATTCCAGGCGCCCGGAAGGGATCCAGGCGCCTGGAACAGCATATAAAAGAAGTCCCAGGCAGGAGCTTCAGAATCAATTAATTAAGCTGAGAATTCTTCTACTGCTGGTCTTCCTGCTCAACGTTCAGTGCGACGCCAACAAAGCTCCGACACTACGCTCCATTCTTTTCCCTTCTTGTCGGTATTTTGTTTTTAGTTTTCATTAGCATTCACTGTACGGTTCTTTTGTAATCATTATTTCGAATTGCTAGTGATTGCCCAACGAAAGTGGTCAAGGACCATGGGCCTTCGAGTAGGAGTCGTCACAGGCTCCGAACGAAGTAAAACAACTGTGTCTATTTTACTTTTCCGCTGCGTTGATACTCGTCTTTTTCGAATCGATATTCACCCCCCCCCCCCTCTATCGAATCTAACGGTCCTACAGATAGAAAGAGCACTACAGGATTTGTGTTCTTTATGGGAGATACAACTTTCACTTGGATGTCGAAAAAACAGTCTATTGTGACACTTTCTAATTGTGAAGAAGAGTATGTGGCTGCGACTTCATGTGTTTGTCATGCTGTTTGGCTCAGAAATTTATTGAATGAGTTAAGTTTACCACAAGAAGAGGCAACCAAGATACGAGTTGATAACAAGTCTACAATAGCACTAGCAAAAAATCCAGTCTTCCATGATAGAAGCAAGCACATTGATACGCGCTTCCACTATATCAGAGAATGTATTACAAGAAAAGAGGTGCAAGTGGAATACATAAAGTCTCAAGATCAAGTTGCGGATATTTTTGCCAAGCCACTCAAATTTGAAGACTTCATCAAAATGCGATATTTGCTTGGAGTCACAAAATCAAGTTTAAGAGGGGGTGTTGGAAATTAAACTTGATTATTTGTTGATAAAATTTTATGGAGATAGAATGGTGAGGTGGCAAGTCTTGACTAGAGATAAGATAGAGATAGAACTTGATGAATTGATAATTTTGATAAGAGTTCGTGGAGATAGAATTTTAAAAAAAATATATCATGATTATCTCATATTAGTGTTTATCCAATAAGCCTATAAATATGTACTTCTTTTTCATGAATGAACAAGTTGAGTTTTCTATTTTCTTCTACTCCTCTTCCACATAGAGTTATTTCTCCTCTTCCACATTTTTCCTTCTATAATTCTTTTTCTTCTCCCATAATTTCTGTTTCCAACACCCCTCCCTCCCCGCTGCTCCGACGCCTGTGCTTTCTGCTCTCCCTCAACTCTCACCGGATCCCTGGCCTCGACGATCCCTTCCTTGCCCACAATTTCACCGCCTCGCCGCCTCGCCGCCTCGCCGCCTCAGCTCGGCACTTTTAATTCGAGTATGGTCGTGTGGGCTCATATGCGTGCTCTCCTCCTCGGATCCGACGCGCTCCCTGGTACTGCAGACGGTGTGTTGGAGGCATCTATTGCGTGGAAGGAGCTGGCCGGGTGTCTCTCTGAGCGAGAGGATCGATGACAAAGAGGCCTCTTTTGTGCTCCCTGATGTTGCCCAGCTCGAGAAGAGGAGCTATCCTTTTTCTATCAGCGGAAGCGGAAGCTCCGGCACGATCCCGTGTGGGTTTGTGGAGGACTCTGCGGTGAGACTGGTTGGATCTCCCGTCGGGGTCAATGGCAGTGGTCGATTTTGGATTCAACTCACGGGTCTGATCTTTCTGAATGGATAGAGAAAGAAATAATATAATATTTTTTGATTATCTTATTGTTAAAATCAATAAATTTATTTATATAAATTTTTTAAAATAATAATAGAAAGATTAAATGAGACATGCAATTATAATAATTATAAACATAATAATATAATAAATTTGGAAATATTATTTTTCCTATTTGATTCATGAATCTTGATTGTGTGCCAAATATAATAATTCTCAATTTATTGAAATCAATTAAAGATTATTTCTATTGTTGTCATTACCCCCGTCAAACTCAACGAGAGTGTCTGAACGTTGAATTTGAGTGCTAACTTGGTGAAACGTTGTCTAGATAATGACTTGGTAAATATATCAGCAATTTGATCTTCCGTAGAAATATAAGAAATCGAAAGTTGTCGAGTCGCCACACTCTCGCGAACAAAATGAAAATTAATCTCTATAGGGGTGTCAATTCGGGTGGGTCGGGTCGGGTTGAGTTTTTTTTTTTACCCAACCCGAACCCGACCCGAACCTGAGTTCAACCTAAAACACCTAAACCCGAACCCGGCCAACCCGATCAACCCGAATCCGACCCATATAACCCGAAAATCTGATTCAAAATGACTTTTTTGGGCTATTTTCCCTATAATTCTTCACTTTTATCTCAATACTCCATCATTATCATACAAACAAGAGATTAATATATAAAACATCTAATTTTTTAAAATAAAATATGATTTAACCCAAAAAAAACCCCAAAAAACTCTATATTTAAGTCAACCCGGGTCAACCCGAACCCGACCCGACCCAACCCGAAAATTTTTAACTCTCCAACCCTCCAACCTGAACCCGACCCGAACCCGAAAATGTCTAACCTGAACCTGATTTTTTTCGGATCGACTCAGGTTGGGTCGTCGGGTCGGGTTCATTTTTGACACCCCTAAATCTCTACATGCTTGGTATGAGGATGAAAAACATGATTTGTTGCAAGATAAGTTGCTTCAATATTATCACACCATATTTTAGGTGTAGCTGTTGGGCAAAAGTGTAATTCTGAAAGAAGATATTGTAGCCAAATAATTTCTGACGTTGCGTTAGCGATACCTTTATATTCAGCTTCAGTACTTGAGCGAGAGACTGTAGGTTGCTTCTTTGAAAGCCAAGAAATAAGATTTCACCCAAGAAATATAGCATATCCACTAACATCTATCTTCAGGAGATCAAAACCAATCTGCATCACTGTAGGCAATCAACTCTCGTGAAAACTGACAATATAAAATAAGACCATATAGAATAGTGCCTTTGAGATATCGAAAAATTCTTTTAACACATTTTCAATGATGTTCAGTAGGAGCATGCATAAATTGAAAGATACGATTCACAGCGAAAGCAATATCGGGTCGTGTAATTGTGACATATTATAGGGCACCAACAATACTACGGTAGATCTGGGGTTAGACATCAAAGAGGAGGATGAAGGTGCAGTGAAACCACCTTCAATGATTGGTGTGGAGATAGGATGTGCACCATCCATTTTAGCTTGTTGTAGGAACTTAGTAATGTATTTGCTCTGAGAGAGAAGCTCTATGCCAAGCAAAAAATGAGCATTACCAAGATTCCGAATAAGAAACTCTTGACGAAGAAGGTGTAGTAAAGTAGTAATGTCATTTTGATCACTACCCGTTATTAATATATCATCCATATAAATCAGAACAACTATTGAAAATCCTCATTACATTTGTAGAATAGGGAAGAGTCTATTTTTAAGCTAGAAAATCCCTGAATATGAAGCCAGGTAGATAGACGATGAAACCATGCACGAGATGCTTGTCGAAGACCATATATAGACTTTTGAAGTTGACACACATGTGTTGAAAGTTGCGGGTGGATGAATCCAGGAGGTTGCTCGATATAAACAGTTTCTTCAAGGTGTCCATGAAGAAAAGCATTAGAAACATCTAATTAGCGTATTGACCAATTAGAGCTTACAGCTATAGACTGTAACAATTTGATAGTTGTAATTTTTGATGACTGGAGTAAAAGTATATTTAAAGTCAATACCTAACTGTTGATTAAAGCCTTTAGCAACAAGGCGAGCTTTGTAACGTTCAATTGAACCATCTGTATGATACTTAATTCGGTAAACCCATTTAGAGCTCACAATATTCATAGATGGGGTACGAGGGACTAAGCTCCAGGTTGCATTACGAAGAAGAGTATCAAATTCTGTAACCATCGCAGCACGCCAATTTGGATCTTTGACTGCCTGTGTAAAACTAGAAGGTTTAACAAAATTTGAAGAAGCAAGAAGAGTACGTGGAAGAGGATAACGAGTGGAAACTGATTGACATGGTATATAAATATCACTTAAAGGAAGCATCCACCGAGGAATATCATTATCAGAGCTACTCGGAGATGAGTGGTCAGATGGATGAGAATTAGAACTAGAGAGTGGATCACCACTAGCCGCCAAGTTTATAGGAACTTGTGGAGATGGAATAGGACTCAAGATAGCATCCCCCCTTGTACTTTCAATATGTTCTTATGAATCAATATGTGGGGCTTCTAGTATATTGCTTGGTGATATTAGATAATTACCTTGATTATATGAAGGAGGATCTGAGGTAGCAACTACAAACGGAAAACAAAGATTCATCAAAAGTAACATGTCGAGAAATATATATCCAACTGGTCGAAATATGTAGTCAACGGTATTCACGATGCAAATTACTATAACCAAGAAAAACACATTGCAAAGAGCGAGGGTTTAACTTGTGCTTAGAGTAAGGTCGTAGCCAAGGATAACATGTGTAACCAAAGATACGAAAGAATGAGTAATCTGAAGACAATTATAAAGTCTTTCCAAGGGACACTTATTTTAAAGTAGTGAAATAGGTAAATGATTGATAAGGTAGACTGCAGTTTGGATGACATTATCTCAAAATTTAAGTGAAACCGAGGCATGATTAAGAAGAACTAAGACAGTTTTAACCACATGACAATGTTTTCTCTCGGTAGATCCATTTTGTTCAGGAGTGTGAGGACAAGAGACTCGATGGATGATGCCAGAGGAAGTAAAATGATGATGAAGCGTTTGATACTCTCCACCCCAATCAGAATGAAGGGAGAGGATTTTACGATCAAAATATCGCTCAACTTATTTTTGAAAGCGACAAAAAATATCAAAGAGATCAAACTATCTTTTTATAGGAAAAATCCAAGTAAACTTGCTGAAATTATCAATAAAAATAACATAATAAAGAAAACCTTGATTAAATAGAATAGGAGCAGGACCTCACACATTAGAGTAAATAATTTCTAAAGGAAAACTAGAAGTGCGAGAAGAAGACACAAAAGGTAATTTATGAGATTTTGTTTTCATGCAAGCTTCACATAAATGAGAAGAGGAAGCTAAAGAAATTGGTAAATCATACCGGTTAATAATATTCTGAACAACATGTAGAGACGGATGACCAAGACGTGCGTGCCAAGAGAATTTATCGGCTCTCCAACAAACGTATTAGTATAGGTGGGCTGAAGATGATAAAGACTGTCTTTAATATTTTCTCGGAGTAGAATATTTCCTGTTGTGGAATCCTTCACAAAACAATAATGAGGATGGAATTCAAAGAATACATTATTATCAAGAGCAAACTAACGGATGGAAAGTAAATTTTTAGTAATAGAAGGAACATGAAGAGTGGTGTGCATGTGAAAAGTACCACCATATAAATGAAAGGATGTGTTTCTAATGTGAGCAATTTGCAAATCTAAGTCATTGCCTATTTATATCATCTAGGGTCCATGATAAGGTGAAGCTTTTGTGAGAATATTATATTCCGGTGTAACATGATGAGTGTAGGATAGAAAGCGCTAGAAGAGGGGGTGAATAGTGCTCATGGCTAATTCGTTTATTAGAGTAAAACACGCAGCGGAAAAATAAAATAATACATGAACACCAAGAGTTTTATTTGGTTCAGAGCCTGTGGTGACTCCTACTCAAAGGCTCACACTCGTTGAATGTTTACTATGGACAATCACTATCAATTCAAAAAATTACAATCTTAAGTACAGTTAATTAAATGCAGTAAAATATACCAACGACTAAAAATTAGTAAACTTGAAACTTTTGGTCGTCAGAGTCGAGTTGCAACTTTATCGGATCGTTCTTTGAGTAGCACACGGAAGAAGGATCGCGATTTCAAGTTCTTTCTAAGCTGTTGCTCAAACCAGGCCTATATAGCCCGTGGAGGGTGCCTCCAACAACATAGAGGGCGGCCCCAAGCCTGTCGAAATCGCAATGTCGATAAGCTCTCCATCTTCACTGCTTATCCGCCTGAGGACTCCTCCAAGTTCCATAGAGGGCACCTCCAAGCTCCATGCAGGACACCCTCCATCCAGCGCCCAGGGCGCCTCCAAGCTCCATAGAGGGCGCCCTCGCACCTTGTTGCGGGGTTGTTGATCAAGTCACTCGAGGCACCTCCAAGCTCCAAGGAGGAAGCCTCAGGACTGTTCAATCGAGGTTTTTCTTGTGTGATTTATGTTCTACAAGGTATGTTAGTCTACAAACAAGGTATACCTTACAAAACAAAGTCAGTACAACCAAATAAGATAAATAAAACTTATTTTGACAGTCTCCGAACTGTCCGGTTTTGACTCCAGATTTCACTTTCGGAAATCCTAAGTCGAACCGATGCCTATTATTCTCTCGTCGGGGAACGCGTCCTCACCCACTCCTCTCAGGAGAGTTTACTTGTTGTTAGATCGGTCCTCCAGACCGACTGGTCTTTCTGCCTAGTGTTACCACCCCCTAGGGTTTTCCTCAGCCTAGGGTTACCACCCCTTAGGACAAAGGGTTACCACCCCCTAGGGTTTTCCTCAGCCTAGGGTTACCGCCCACTATGACCTAGGGTTACCACCCCCTAGGATTTTCCTTAGCCTAGGGTTACCGCCCCCTAGGACCTAGGGTTACCACCCCCTAGGGTTTTCCACCTGCCTAACCTCAGCTAGGACTTTTCCTCACTTAGGATTACCACCCCCTAGGACCTAGGGTTACTACCCCCTAGGACCTAGGGTTACCACCTCCTAGGACCTAGGGTTACCACCCCCTAGGACCTAGGATTACCACCCCCTAAGGTTTTCCACTTGCATAACCGCAGCTAGGACTTTTGCTTAAGTACACTTAGGACTTTCCTACAATCTCATTCAAACTTGTTAGATTATAACTTAACTTTGGACCCTTTGACATAATAAAAACCCAGGTTTGATCGTCGGATGCGTCCCGCACCGACAATCTCCCCTTTTTTTATTATGACAATATGGTTCAAAGTTAAGTAAAACATAACAAAAAAAAAAGGAAATTTAAGTATGAGGATAAATATAATACTTTATAACAAACTCCCTTACTCTCTTTCATAAAAGTTATGTTTAAATTCTTATAGTTGACTTTTCTTTCCCCCTTTGATATAAATCAAAAATAGTACTAAGTAGAGAGAAAGTTGTAAAATATTTATTCTATTTAACTTTATGCTCCCCCTGAAGGGTAAAAACTTAGCTAATTTTTAAGCATTTGAAAGTGAGTCAATTTTTTCTATTTTAAAAACTTGGCTAAACTTAGCTTTTGAAAATAAGTGTTTGGATAAACACTTAGTTTAATTTATAACATAGACTTAGCTAATTATTTTGTCAAGTACTTAGCTTTCAAAAGAAGTTGATTAAAAACTTGGCATTAAAAATTAAGGTTTTTTTAGAAAAAAAACTTAGTTAAAAGTGCTCAACTTAAAATAAATTTTAATTAATGCTTAGTTTTAAAAAATAATAATAAAAACTAAGTTAAGTACTTAGCTCCTTTTTTTTAATTAAAGACTTAGCTAAACTTCAGCTTTAAAAAATACTTAGTTTTCTAAACACAGACTTGTTAGAATGTATACTAAAAGTCTAGCTTTTTGTAAACATTTATTTTGAAATAAGAATCACATTGGTCAAATCTCTACATTTATGATAAATGTAGTTATCCATTTAATTTATATTGTAGAAAACATGGTATGAGGAGACACACAGAAGATCATGTTATTAGTTCCTTATAAATTATAAACAATTGCTCACAACCAAGATGGAATGAGACAAACCATTGGAGTGGTTGTAGTATAATTAGGTATTAGTTTATTTAAACTAATAAATTACACTAGTACACTATGAGTGTATTGAGTAGGACCATTTGAGGTTGTTCTTTTTATACTGACTACATAAAAGAACAAAACCTCTATTATTATGAAAATGTGCACTCTTAATCATGATATAATAACAAACACGTATACTTAATATTTATTTTTTTAATTTATCAAAGGGTGTAATTTAGTTCGTTAAATCAATAGGTCCGAAAAGTTGGGAAATGATATTATTTATATGGTGTGTTGTTGATTATAGAATGAAATTGTGTCCTAGTAATCTAAGTTGATGATGTCCCCTTGAGGAGCTCATAAGGATTGTCATGTAAACCCTGCAGGTGGACTTAGTCCGACATTACAATAAGGTTGAGTGGTACTACTCATGGAGCTAGATATTAATTAAGTGAGTGTCAGTAACTCATTTAATTAATGGACATTCAATATCTTAAACACAGGGAGATTGATACACTCATAATAAGAAGGAGCCCATAATGTAATTTAGGATTGGTGCGGTAGTTCAATAGTAGCTCTTTAGTGATATGAGATATTATTGATGAACTTGAGTTGGGTGTTTGGGGCGAACATGGGAAGCTCAAGCTCATCGGGAGACCAAAACAAATTTCTCCTCTCGGTCCCTATTGTAGCCTCTTATATATAATCTTATATCCACCCAAAGCCTAGCCTCTTAGCCCATGCTAAGGGCCGGCCCCTATCCTTGCTTGGAGCCCAAGCAAGGGGCCGGCCAAGCCAAGCTTGGAGCTCAAGCTAGGGCTGGCCAAGCCTTGCTTGGTGCCCAAGCAAGTGGTCGGCCAAGTAAGGAAAGGAAAGGAAAATTTTATTAAAAATAAAATTTTGATAAAATCTTTTCTTTTATGTTTTTATCCACATGATTTTAAAAGAAAGTTTTTAATTTTAAAATCTTTCCTTTTATAGATTTTCTACAAAGGATTAAAAAAGAGATTAGATATCTTTCCTTATTTGTAGATATCTATAATGTTAAAAGAAAGATTTTAATTTTTAAGAAAACTTTCCTTTTTTGTAACCATGATATAAAAGGAGTTTTATTTCTAAAATCTTATATTTTATAGATATCCATAAAAGGATTTAAAAGAGAGAGATTTTAATTTATAAAATATTCCTTTTATAGCTAACTACAAAAGGGATATTTTAAAAGAGAGATTTTAATTTTTGTTTAAAATCTTTCCTTGTTTTGTTAACAAGAGGTGGCCAGTCATGCCATGAATAGAAAAGAAAGTTTTATTTGTTGTTATAAAACTTTCCCTTTTTGGATTCACCAAGGATTATAAAAGAGAGGTAAAGGGTGCCTTCATGGAACACAACTTCCATTCTATTGTTCCTCTCTCTTTTCCTTTGGTGGCCGACCCTCTTCCTTTCTCTCTTTTCCTTTTGTTTTCCACATTGTGGCCGGCGGCATCAAGTCTACTAGGAGCTTTGGTGGCCGGTTACTAGGAGGAGAAGAAGAAGAGAAAGTAGGCCCTCTTGTCTAGATCCCTTTGGTGGCCAGAGCTTGGAGGAAGAGAAGAAGGCTTTAGTGGATTTCTTCTTGGTAGATCGTCGCCCACACAACGTCCAAAAGAAGGAGAGGAATAAAATAGAAGATCAAGAGGTTTTTATTAACAAAGAAAGATATAACTAGTTGTCTTATTCCTCATCATACTAGTTTTCTTTGTACGGATTTTTGAATTACCAAACACAAGAGGCTAAGGATTCTAGGCAATCGAATTTATGTTTCGATATTGTGTTTCTTTTGTTTTTCGATCTTGTGATTCGATTATTCTTAGTGGTTAAACCTAGGGTTATTATAAGGAGATTAAATATTGAATTTCGTTGAAAGGCTTTGTCTAGGAAGTGGTGGATGATCTTATACCCAAGAAGGTCTAATGGCTCGCCATGTTTAACCTGGAAGCCGATCTTTGAAATAAATATTTAATTAACTTTGTAACATGGGTGGATTTGGATTATTAATGTTAAGCATCGTTTATGATCCAAGTCTAAACCTCTAAGAACAGATAAGTTGAACTTGGAATCAATAATGTTAAGTTCTGTTTGCAATTCCAAATTTAATTTCTAAAGAATACAATAGGTTGCTAGGAAAGGTTCGGAACTTGTACAAAATTTTTGTACAGGTGAACCAGTACGATATTCCGAATAGTAACCAACAATTGGTATCAGAGGTAGGATATTGCCTCTCTGTGTTTGGTTTTTCAGTTTAATTATGCACATGTCATACATATTTTAGGCATGATAATAGTAGGATGTGCAAATAGATTAACTCTATGGTTGCAGGCTGTTGGTTGGTCCTAGGAGGATCGTACCAGTTTCACTGTACAAAAATTTTGTACAAGTGTCAAACCTTTTCCTAAACAACCTATTGTATTCTTTAGAAGTTAAATTAGGAATCGTAAACGAACTTAACATTATTGATTCCAAACTTAACTTATCTGTTCTTAATGGTTTAGACTTGGATCGCAAGTGGAACTTAACATTATTGATCCAAATCAACCTATGTTATAAATTCAATTAAATATTAATTTCCAAAATTGACTTCCAGGATTGCATGGCGAGGCACATGACCTTCTTGGGTATGGGAGCATCTACCACCGCCTAGACAAAGCTTTTTAAGGAAAACTAATATTTAATTTCCTTATATAACTCTAGGTTTAACCAAAAAGAACAATCGAATCACAAATTTGAAAAAGAAGAAAACACAAACTCGAAAAAACTATTTTGAAAACTCTAGAATCATATGCCTCTTGTGTTTGGTATTTCCAAAAATAACTATACAAAGAAAACTAATATGATGCGGAAAACAATTACTAGTTATACCTTTCTTTGTAAGCAAATAACCTCTTGATCTTCTACCGTATTCCTCTTCTAATCTCGGACGTTGTGTGGGCAACGATCTTCCGAGATGAGAACCACCAAGCTCCTTCTTCTTCAAGCAAGATTCGGCCACCATCAATTCTCCAAGGGAAGTAGAGGTTCGACCATCACCACCAAGCTCCAAGGGATGCTAGAAACAAAGTCTCCTTTCTCTCCTTTTTCCCCTAGCTAGAACCGGCCACCATCACCAACTCCAAAAGAAAGATGAAACCGGCCACTAAAGAAGAAGAGAAGAGGAGAGGGAGAACCTCTAGGGCCGGCCATACCAAGGAGAAAAAGAGAGGAAGAAAAGAATAGAGTTCATCTCTTGAAGACACCTCTATTCCCTCTTTTATAATCCTTGGTCTTGGCAAATAAGGAAATTTAAATAAAAACTTCCTTAATTCTTTTGCCATGAAAAGGAAAATTTTAATTAATTAAAATTTAAATCCTTTTCTTAATTGTAATGGCCGGCCACTTTAAACTCCAAAACAAGGAGAGTTTAATTAACACAAGAATTAAAAACTTCCTAATTTGTTTCCGGAAATTTATAAAAAAAATTCTCTAATAATTTTTCCCTTCATGGTGGATTATAAAAAGAAATTTTTATAAATTAAAATCTTTCTTTTAAACATGTGGACAATTTCAAAAAGGAAAGTTATCTCTCTACAAATAAGGAAAGATATCAAATCTTTTCTTAATCTTTTGTAGAAACTTATAAAATAAATATTTAATTTTTAAACTCTCTTTTAAATCATGAACATGGTTAAAAAAGGAAAGTTTTCTCAAAATTAAAATCTACCTTTCAATCTACAAATAAGGAAAGATTTCAAATCTTTTCTTAATCTTTTGTAGAAAGCTATAAAAGGAAAGATTTAAATTTTAAACTCTCTTTTAAAACCATGGAATCCACATAAGAAAAATTTATAAATAAAATTCCTTTTAATGTGATGTGGCCGACCACATCATGCTTGGATTCCAAGCATTGGTCGACCACCAACTTGGCTCAACCACTTGGTCTTGGCCGACCCTAGCTTGGGTTCCAAGCTAGCTTGGCCGGCCCCCTTGGGTTGCGTAAGAAGTGGGTATGTGGTGGGTATAAATCTCTATATACAAGAGGCTACGATAGGGACCAAGAGGAGGAATTGGATTTGGTCTCCCGATAAAATTAAGCTTCCCGTGTTCGCCACGAATACACAACTTAACTTCATCAATAATAATTCATACCACTAAAGAATTATTATTGAACTACCACACCAATCCGAAATTACATTTTGGGCTCCTTCTTATTAGTCTCCCTGTGTTTAAGATGTCGAATGCCCACTAATTAAATGAGTTACTGACAACTCACTTATTTAATATCTTAGTCCAAGAGTAGTACCACTCAACCTCATCGTCATGTCGGACTAAGTCCACCTGCAGGGTTTAACATGACAATCCTTATGAGCTTCTCTTGGGGTCATTCTCAACCTAAATTACTAGAACACAGTTTCCTTCTATAATCAACAACACACACTATAAGTAATATCATTTCTCAACTTATCAGGCTTATTGATTTATCGAGCTAAATCTCACCCATTGATAAGTCAAAGAAATAAATACTAAATATATGTGTTTGTTATTATATTAGGATTAAGAGCACACATTTCTATAATAACTAAGGTCTAGTTCTTTTATCAAGTCAGTATAAAAAGAACTTACCTAAAATAGTCCTACTCAATACACTTAGAGTGTACTAGTATAATTTATTAGTCAAGATAAACTAATACCTAATCACACTACGACTTTACCGACGGTTTGTTCCTTTCCATCTTAGTCGTGAGCAACTGTTTATAATTTATAAAGAACTAATAACATGATCTTCTGTGCGTGACACCACACACCATGTTATCTACGATATAAATTAATTAAACAACTACACTTAACATAAATGTAGATATTTTTGACCAATGTGAATCTTTATTTCAAAATAAATGTTTACAAAAGCTAAGCTTTTAGTATACACTCTAACACAGGCATTCTAGATCCAACTATTATGACCATAATGTGTTTGTCTGTGATTGGACCCTCGGACATGTCGAGGGTATTTTATGTGTGTGCATGATTATATGTATTAAATACAGCAAGAGCTGTATTAGTTTTAGGATTTTACTTTTTGTTCGATCTAGATTACATGTACATTCCTTCGTGGAATATAGGATCGATAAATGTAAAATTCTATTTTTGTCACGGATCGTATCCTTGCGAGGCGTAGTACTATTTGAGGACCCGAGGCGTAGTGGAAACAGAAGCAAGATAGATGCGACAACTAGACCCGATTGCGGTGGCTAAAGATGGCAGCAGCTAGGGTTGGTAGCACATAGAGGACAGTGATGTAAGAGACCATAATAGTTGGAAAATTATTTTTCCATATTTATTGCTTTTTATTTGCTATGATGTGTGTGTACATGTGATGTGTGCTTGCATGATAAAATCCTCATCTTAAATAACTAAGTGGGAGAGTGATTTATAGATAAATTTCACGGTCTCCATTACTGGTTTGTAAGTGATGCAAACAAACTTGCGCGTTGGCTCTGAGTGCCTCCCTCCACATCGGATGAGTTTATTTGCGGATCACTAGATCAAACTTCCTTTATGGATGGTTATAGAAAATTATTTAGGAGCGTGCGATCTTCTCCAACTGAAGAGACACAATCCTATTTAATGGACTAAGTATCAAGTAATGATATACACTTAGGCGCATTTAATAGTATCCTCCCCAATGGAGTCACTACTATTATTTGTGTGATCAAAGGAATACCAACTATTAATTTTATTTGGCATAAAGTTAGAATGACAAGAATAAAATTAATGGGTAAAACCTCCTCTTACAAATGTTTGAATTTGTATACGTCCACACTAACGTGACTTACAAAATTCACGGTGTTTTGAGGTGTTGGTGAATTTAAATAATATTGTTTGAGAACTCAATATTATTCTAAATTCTAAAGTATTGACCAAAACCTATTTTATGATTCTTAGGATGACTTTCAATTCACTGGCTATTATTCTGAAAGAGAACAAACTTACTGGTCCAAATTACATAAATTGGAAAAAAACCTAGACATTGTCCTAATTGCTGAAGGCTATAAGTTTGTACTATTAGAGGTCTGCCCTAATGAGCCTAATAGTGATTCTAGTGAAGAGGAAATTGAGTATCATAAGAAATGAGTCAAGGCAGATGAGATGACGCGGTGTTACATTTTGGCTTCTATGTCAAATGTGTTGCAACATCAGTATCAGTCCATGCCTACAGCCTATAACATGATGTACAATCTCAAGGAACTCTTCGGATACCAGAATCAGGCTACTAGGCAAGAGACTATGAGAAACTTAATGGCAGCCACCATGTCTAAGGGGATACCCGTAAGGGATCATATTCTAAAGATGATGGCTAACTTGTCTTTGCCAAAAATACTAATGGATAAATTGGTCAATTCATTCAGTTTTTGTTATGACATTGTTGATAGGAAAAAAGTTTTAATGAACTTTAACTAGGATAAACTTGTTTATGCATTTGATGGTAATAAAGATAGTCAATAAGATTGTATAGACAATGCAATGCAAGTATTTGAAATGTTCATCTATTTTCTTCACATAATCCACTATATTAATTGTCGATTTTGTTTCTCTCGATAATGAACATCTCTATAAATATCATAACAACTCCTACAAGTGAAAGTTTTTTTAAAAAAAATAATTCACAAGATCTCAATAAAGCTTCCCACTGTTGTAATCTCTCCAAATTAAAAAAATCAAATGTTTCTTTGTACTTTTTAAATGGTTCAAATTATACTTTTATAGTAGTTTTTTAGCTGAACTGGATTAAACCGCGCCACAATGTGTGACATGTCTTGGTCGTATCATATGTTAGAATATGAAATACGGTCGTGCCAAGCAACACAGTCAATCTATACTTGTTATTGAAAAATTCGGTCGGTTCAATTAATTTAAAAATATTTTAGTGGCTCTATTTTGACTAAATCAGTTCGGTCCGTACGTTCAATTTTAAACTTATTGTTCGGTCTTAAATCTTTCCTACACCCTTACCTACCTCTTAACCATAGCTATGCATCAATGCCCTAATTAACAAAGCCAAAGGCCACCTATGTTGCACAATCAATGCAATCAACTCCACATGTCCTTATATTTTTCAGAGATTGACATAAAAATACTGGACTGATAGATAGTACGCTGTAAAAGTTTCCTAATTATTTTGGTGGCTGATAAATTTTTTTTATGAAACTAGATAATTACTCTAGAATTAATGGGCATAAGCCTAATACATGATGTCAATTAAAAAAACTTAGGACAAACAAAGTGTTATTAATACCAGTTATAAAGCAAGACACCATTTTCTTTCTCGAATGTTACAAATGAGCTTAACCCAATCTCCATAGCCAAGAGACTGAATGGGAGAGGAGATACTGAGATAGGCGAGATTCAAGAACGCTAGAAAAAATATTTGATAGATATTTGAAATTATCAAATTCGAGTTGAAATCTTTTTTTTTCATAATTTAAATATAAATGCAGATAATTTATATTGTAGGACATCTTTATTATATAAAAAATTAAAGACACACACAAATATGGACCTAGCCACAAATACACATCCATACTTCATCATAATACTCCGGCTGCAAGAGCCTCCTCTTGCCACCGGCCGGTGGTACAATGATCAGTTGCGCTTTGCACGGCTTGCAACCATTGCACTTGTTGTCACATTCAGGCGGAGCCGAATCTCCTATGGCTATCCGCCTCCATTCCTTGGTTGTGACCTCCTTGTTCATCTGTGCATTAGAGCTTTCTTCACTTGCGATCTCAGCATGTATTCCTCTACCTGATAATAGATTAAAACAATGATCATATATTGGAAAAAAAAAAAGGATATTAACTAAAAATAATTGGCCGGATTATACCATTAATGATGGAGAAGGAAATAATGAGACATAGAGCCGCAATTCCTTTCAACTCCATTGACAAAATATAAGATTTGTTATGTGAGAGGAGCAACAAATACAGTGGATATATTTATAGTGTCAATTCACTACCTCGATGAATTATGAATTGAAACTATATTTACAAGACTAGTCGCTAATTATTGTGAAATTAATAATTATTCGTATACAAGGAATTTATTTATTGTCATTAATTATTTTTAGTTATTATTGGAAACTCTTTAATTGTATTTTTGTGCCACGCAATGTATTGGAAGGAAAAAAATATTTAAAATAAATTATCTTCCTATTTTTATTATAAATTTTTATCTGTACTCTTTTATGACTAATTGGATGAACCCAAAATAAAATTAGTAATTTTCATAAATATATCAATCAATATCTAAAGTTTGATAGAGTTTGAGATTTAGCTTCACCATATTATTAAAAAAATTTTATTAATTAATTAAAAATATAGAATTATCTTTAATTTCACATCTTAGAATTGGTAATAATATGAGTAGAAAAATTTTTATAAAAATTTTGGGATAACGATGTTAAAAAATATATTTTCCTTAATATTTTAGCTAACATCAAATATGATATTAAATTAATTATTTTTATGATGAGATGTTTATTATAGTAAAATGGTGTTTTATGATATAAAAAATTAAATTAATTTTTTAATAAAGTATGTTACCCGTTCATGTATTATATTAATAAAATTTGATATTTTCGATTATACTTTTCCGTCTTTCGATCTTAAATTAATAAAAATAAAAATAATTTTCTTATTTAAATCGTAAATTAAATTAAAAAATAAAAACTTAATTATTTTATTGGAACAACTTGTTGTTTCAGTTCATCGACCCTTTAATTCCTCGCCATCGCCCCCAGCCGGCAGGGAAGATGAGGCGATGGACCGGCGGCGGCGTCATCCTTGCCCTCGCACTACTTCTCATAACCCGCCACGCCCTTCTCCTCGCCTCCACCTACGCCACTGCTCCTCAGCATCTGCCCCCCATGTTGGAAATTAAACTTGATTATTTGTTGATAAAATTTTATGGAGATAGAATGGTGAGGTGATAAGTCTTGACTAGAGATAGGATAGAGATAGAACTTGATGAATTGATAATTTTGATAAGAGTTCGTGGAGATAGAATTTAAAAATATATATATCATGATTATCTCATATTAGTCCTTATCCAATAAGCCTATAAATATGTACTTTTTTTTTCATGAATGAACAAGTTGAGTTTTCTATTTTCTTCTACTCCTCTTCCACATAGAGTTATTTCTCCTCTTCCATATTTTTCCTTCTATAATTCTTTTTCTTCTCCCATAATTTCTATTTCTAACAAAGTGGTATCAGAGCTATGGCTAATGGAGGTATGGTTTCCTTCCAAGTTCCAGTACTCAAAGCGAGTAATTATGACAATTGGAGTATCAAGATGAAGGCGTTTCTTGGAGCTCATGCTGTTTGGGAAGTTATAGAAAAAAGCTACGTTGAGGCTCGTGATGACTCGACGTTATCTTCAACTGAAAAAGACAGTCTGAGAGATTTAAGAAAGAGAGACAAGAAGGCTCTCTTTCTCATTTATCAAGCTTTAGATGAGGATGATTTTGAGAAGATTTCAAGTGCTACTTCAGCCAAGCAAACATGAGAAAAGCTCCAAGTCTCATATCAAGGAGAAGAAAAAGTAAAAAAGGTACGACTTCAGACATTAAGAAATCAATTTGATGCTCTTCGTATGAAAGAAGGTGAATTAGTATCTGATTACTTTTCTAGAGTCTCTACCATTTCCAATCAACTAAAGAGAAATGGTGAAAAACTAGAAGAAGTAACTATTATTGAGAAAATTCTTCGATCATTAGATTCAAAATTTGATAGCATTACAACCATCATCGAAGAGACCAAGGATCTACAGGTCATGACGATTGAGCAACTCCTGGGTTCATTACAAGCCCATGAAGAAAAGAAGAAGATAAATGAAGAAATTACTCAACAACTCCTAAAGACGACTCGTCAACCGACAAAGAAAGATGAAAGCTTCAGTAACAATAGAAGTCAACGTGGAAGAGGTCGTGGATATGGACGAGGTCATCCTAATGAGCAAGGATGGGTCTCCAACAACAACAATGAAAGAGGAGAACATTCAACAAGAGGACGTGGAAGAGGGTATACAAACTCGAGGTACGATAAATCTCAAGTTAAGTGCTACAATTGTGACAAATTTGGACATTATGCAAAAGAATGTAGATCGCCCAAGAATAAAGTATATGAAAGAGTAAATTATATGGAAGAAATGAAAGAAGAAGATGGCACCCTACTGCTAGCGTATAAAGATAATGAAAGAGAAGAAGATACAATTTGGTATCTCGACACTGGTGCAAGCAATCATATGTGTGGGAAAAGAAACATGTTCGTAGAGCTTGATGAATCAGTTGGTGGTAATGTATCCTTCGGAGATGAATCAAAGATTGAGGTAAAAGGCAAAGGTAATATTCTCATCCGTTTTGAGAATGGAAAACATGAATTTATCTCAAATGTTTTCTTTGTACCAAATATGAAGAGCAACATACTAAGCTTAGGACAACTTTTGGCAAAAGGGTATGATATTCATCTAAAAGATGGTATGCTCATCTTGAAAGATCATATTGGTTGCTTAATTGCTAAGGTACCTATGTCAAAAAATAGAATGTTCTTACTTAATATTCAAAATGATGTCGTCAACTGTCTCAAAGCTTGTTACAAAGTCATCACTTGGCTATGGCATCTTCGATTTGGACATCTAAATTTTGGAGGACTAGAACTGCTTTCGAAGAAGGAGATGGTGAGAGGACTACCTTACATCAAACATCCTGATCAAGTATGTGAAGCATGTCTACATGGGAAGCAATTTAGAAGAGGTTTTCCAAAGGAGTCAAGTTCAAGAGCTCAAAAGCCTCTTGAACTTATACATACAGATGTTTGTGGTCTGATATAGCCAAGTTCACTTGGTAAAAGTAATTATTTCATTCTTTTCATAGATGATTTTTCTCGAAAAACTTGGGTATACTTCTTGAAGCAAAAATCGGAGGCCTTCGGCATATTCAAGAAATTTAAAGCTACCATAGAGAAGGAGAGCGGTCTCGAGGTCAAAGCTGTTGGTGCGGGAAGCATCCGACGATCGAACCTGAGTTTTGATAATGGCAAAGGATTCAAAGTTAAGGTTTGTGGTGATCTAACATGTAGAATAAGTGTTTCAGGAAAGTCCTAGCTGCGGTTAGGCAAAGGGAAAATCCTAAGGGGTGGTAACCTTAGGTCCTAGGGGGCGGTAACCCTAGGTGAGGGAAAATCCTAAGGGGCGCAACCTTAGGTCATAGGGGGCGGTAACCCTAGGTGAAGGAAAATCCTAAGGGGCGGCAACCTTAGGTCTTAGGGGTGGTAACCCTAGGTGAAGGAAAACCCTAAGGGGCGGCAACCTTAGGTCCTAGGGGGTGGCAACCCTAGGTGGAGAAAAACCCTAGGGGGCGGTAACCCTAGGTCCTAGGGGGTGGTAACCCTAGGTCCTAGGGGGTGGTAACCCTAGGCGGAAAGTCCAGTCGGTCTGGAGGACCGGACTGGCATCAGGTAATCTCTCCTGAGGGGAGTAGGTGAGGACGCGTTCCCCGTAGAGGGAACAGTAGGCGTCGGGTCGACCTAGGGTTTCCGGTTGGAAATCCGAAGTCAGACTCGGACAGTCCGAAGACTGTCAGTTCTTCTTTACTATGATTTATCAGATTCTAACACTGTCTTGCAGGGTATTTGCTCTGACTAACCTTGTTTTGCAGGAAAGGAACCTGCTGGAAAAAGGTGGTTCGGGCACCCGGGATGGATCCGAGCGCCCGGAGGTCCGAGCGCCCGGAACAGGTCCGAGCGCCCAGGACCAAGTTTTATCCCTGCTGTGACTTCGCCACGTGGAGCATCCTGGTTGGTTGGCCACGTCATACTCCAGGCCCCCGGAAGGGATCCAGGCGCCCGGAATGTCATATAAAAAGAGGGTCGAGGGAGCAGCTAATATACAAGATTTTTCTAAGCTTTCTTCTGTGAAGTGCTGCCATCGAGACGACCTTGAAGTGCTACGACTCGACGCCGACGACCCAAAGCTCAGACTCTTCAATCTTTCGTTGTCGGTATTAGTTTTCGCTTTACATAATTACAATCTCTACTGTATTCCAGTTGTAATATTTTACGATCTTATAGTTGTTGCCCACAAAAAGCGATCAAGGATCACGGGCCTTCGAGTAGGAGTCGTCCCAGGCTCCGAACGAAGTAAACTCCCTGTGTCGTTCTGTGCTTGCTTTACTTTTTCCGCTGCGTTACTTAATTTTATGATTCCGATATTTCGAAAAACGAAATAGCCACGAGCGCTATTCACCCCCCCCCCCCTCTAGCGCTTTCGATCCATCAATTGGTATCAGAGCGGGGTCATTTTGAATCGGTGCAACCACCATTCAAAATATTTTTCGTGGTATTTTCAGATTTTTCGGAGTCGATTAGAATTTAGCTTCATAGCTATATTCTAATTCTTTTTCTCTAATCAGTTTTCTGCTCGGAGTTGGTGCAGCACCACCCGAGTTCATGATCCATTTTCTTCCTTCCGCACTACTAAGCCAGGACCAAGTCCTGGAACATCTTGTCAGTTGTTTTCTTTTTAGGTTGATTTGAAATGGCCCTTCAAGAAGGCTACAGTACAGCCCGCCCTCCGCTATTCACTGGAGATGACTTCGGGTACTGGAAGGGTCGGATGAAGGCATATCTCCAGACTCACTTTGAAGTCTGGATGATTGTCAAAACCGGACTCCAACTGCCAACTGATAGCGCCGGCAAACCACTACCATACGAGGATTGGGACGCATCTCTTATTAAGAAGGTGGAAGCTAATGCCAAGGCAACGTGCACCCTCCAGTGTGGCCTATCAAAAGAAGAACTCAACCGCGTCGGCCCCTTCAACAGTGCCAAAGAGTTATGGGAGAAGCTCATTGAACTTCACGACG
Source organism: Zingiber officinale (assembly GCF_018446385.1). NCBI lineage: Eukaryota > Viridiplantae > Streptophyta > Magnoliopsida > Zingiberales > Zingiberaceae > Zingiber > Zingiber officinale. Next base: position 4,127,130 of record NC_055992.1, read on the forward strand.
GGACATCCGACACCAAAGTAAGTAAAAGAGACTTAATTTTCAATAAATTATTTAACATCAAATTGTAGGAAGGTGAATCAGCTGCCCAACTCCATGCTCGGATTCAAGATCTGCTCAATGGTCTTCATGCAATTGGACAGAAGGTAGACAACCGGGACATCATAAGGTATTCTTTAAATGCTTTTCCAAGGAACACCTTGTGGGCATCCATGGTAGATGCCTACAAGGTCTCCAAGGACTTATCTACCATTAAGTTAGATGAACTTTTTGCAGAATTTGAACTTCACGAACAGACTAATGCACGCCCGACCGAGAAAGGGTTGGCTTTGGTTGCAGGAACAGGGAGAACGTGCGAATCAAAAATCAAGCGCAGAACCGAACCTGAGTCAGAAGAAGAACCAGATTCGGAAGACGACAATGAACTTACAATCGAAATAGTCAACTTGGTAAAGAAGCTCTGCAAAAAGAAGGGCTTTAACAAAAAGGATGTCAGAAAGGCCATCCAGTCTAAAGAAGCCCAACCAAGCTCAAAGGTTAAATTCGAAGTGACCTGCTACGGGTGCAATCAGAAGGGGCACATCAAGGCAAACTGCCCGAACAAGAAGGATCCAAAGAAACCAAAAAGAAAGAAGGCATTGAAGGCAACATGGGACGAGTCTTCTTCCGAGGAATCCGACGACGAAGAACTAGAGCAGACTAACTTTCTCGCATTGACAGCCCGGGACTACACCAACAAATCCGGAAGCGAGGACGAATCGGAAGCCGAGTCCGAGAGAAGCCACGGATCCACATCCGTTTCCGAAGGGCCAAACCCCTCTGTAAGTCAAAATAGGTTATATTGCATAATTAATTATTTAATGCATAAAGTAGCTAAGTCCAAAATTCGAATCAAGTCGCTTCTAAAGGAGGTAACACTCCTTAAAGAGACGACTAATAACGAATCCTTGACTGATCCAGTTTAGACTGGAACCTCAACTCAAGTTCAAAAACTTGAGGAAGAGAATTCCAACCTAAAAAGTCAAGTCAAGGATTTGAAGACAACCTTAAAACGATTTTCCTTGGGGTCCAAGAATCTTAACTTGATTCTTGGAACACAAAGGGCAATCTACAATCGAACTGGACTAGGATACAAAACGAAAAACAAATATAGGTCATACCTATCTCTCATACAAAGAACCAATAGAAAAATGGTCCAAGCATGGGTTGCCAAGTCCAACCTGATCAATCAAGTTTGACTTGGACAATATTGGGTCCCTAAGGATCAAATACATTACCTCAATAGACCTTATCGAGGCTATGATCCAGGGGGAGCTAAAACGATCAAAATTCGAAATTAATTATTAAAATTCAAATTCTAAATTCTAAATTAATTATTAAAATTCAAAATTCAAAATTTGAAATTAATTATTAAAATTCAAAATTCAAACTTGAAATTAATTATTAAAATTCAAAATTCAAACTCGAAATTAATTATTCAAAAATCAAAATTCGAAATTAATTATTCAAAATTCAAATTCGAAATCAAATATTAAAATTCAAAATTCAAAATTCAAAATTCAAAATTAATTATTAAAATTCAAAATTCGAAATTAATTATTCAAAATTAATTCAAAAATTCAAAATAGAAGGAGGGTCCAGAATAGCTGGCAACTCCGAAATCTATTTACCCGACTGGGTAACCGAACTTAATCTACCCGAAATGGGTAAATAAGAGTAGATTACCCGACAGGGTAAGTAAGGATAGATTAAAAGGGTTAGAATTAACTTGAAACACAGTACTGGTGAAGTTTTTGGATGATAGTACGTTGGGGAAGCTTGGGCATCGCATGTCTAGGAAGATATGGCTTCGACCTGGTGCATTTGGCCAAGTGGAACTAACCGAAGCTACCCTTAAATGGATCCTAACTAGTTAGACCAAAGTTCAGTATTAAGTTCAATGGGTAGGACTATTTGGAAAACCTCAAAGGCATGGTTACTTTAATGAGCTCCTTGTGACTCACCATAGTCCAGAAGTTTATCCAAAGAACGCTTACTTGTTGAACCCAAAGCTAAACCCGAATCTAACATAAAGTTAAACTAAACCCTAAAAATTGAACTAATTCATCTCACAAAATGATAGGATCCCCTGATTGAAAACATACATCGGGTGAGATGACTAAGCAAATTAAAATTTAAATATTTTTCCAAATTAATTAACTTAATTATTTTTCAAAATTAAGTAACTTAGAAATTTATTCTTAAAATTAAACTCTTTAAAAATAATAATAAAAAAAAAAACCGAACAAAACAGGGGTCAAAAACCAGGGGCGGGCGCCCCCGGTATACAACCCCGGGGCGCCCGCAGAGGACCCGGGCGCCTCGCCTAACACGACCCCGGGCGCCCGGAACAGATCCGGGCGCCTGGACTCCCTTATAAATAGGGAGCAGGGGGCGCCCCCTACCCTTGTACCTCCAAGTTTTCCTTAAGCTTTTCAGGCTTCACTGTGAAAACTTTCAAAATTAAAATTTTCCGCGATTGATACGGAGTCGCGACTCAACCGAGGTCGTCAGTTCTAAAATTTCTTAAGATGGCTCCTCGGTAAAATTGTTGGGGTTTTCGGGCCGCGAAAACCGATTCAAATGTGAGAATCACATCCAGTATCTAATACCCATGATGTAGAAATAGATAGATTGACTTCTATAACATATATACCTGAAGTGGAAGTCTCACTTCGCTTCTTCTTAAGATCCTCCAAGTATACCTTGCAGTTCCTCTTCCAGTGCCCGGTTTGACCGCAGTGGAAGCAGGTAGCATCCTTGGCGACCCCTCCTTTAGGCTTCAGTACCTTGCCTTTGCCCTTGGCTTGGGACTTTCCCTTGCCTTTGGGCTTGCCCTTGCCCTTATGTTTCTGAACCATCAGAACAGTGTTGGGCTTAGCCTTCTTAAGGTTTAGCTCAGCAGTTCTTAACATGCTAAGCAGCTCGGGCAGTGGCTTGTCAATCTCGTTCATATTGTAGTTTAGAACGAATTGACTGTAGCTATCCGGCAAGGATTGCAAGATCAGGTCAGTGGCCAGCTCTTGGCCAAGTGGGAACCCCAACCTTTGTAGGTTCTCTATGTACCCAAACATTTTGAGTACATATGGGCCTACAGGAGCCCCGTCTGACATCTTGCATTGAAACAGTGCCCTTGAGATCTCAAATCTCTCATGTCTCGCTTGACCTTGATACAGTTGACGAAGATGTTCAACCATATCATAAGCGCCCATTAACTCGTGTTGCTTCTGAAGCTCAGAGTTCATGGTCGCGAGCATTAGACATGACACATCTAATGCGTCATCTTGATGCTTCTTGTAAGCATCTTTGTCAGCTCGCGGGGCATTGGCAGGAGGAGCCTCCGGAATGGGCTGCTCCAGAACGTACAGTTTACGTTCCTGAGTGAGAACTATTCTCAGGTTCCTGTACCAGTCCAGGAAGTTTGCTCCGTTGAGCTTGTCCTTCTCAAGGACAAATCGCAGAGAGAAGGTGTTCGTATTCGACGTCATGATAATCTACAACAGAAATAAAAGCAGAAATAAATACCATATTCTAAATCATTTAATTAGGCCTTTAACTAAATGATGCTCCCACTGAATTCTATAATTCATGTGGGACAAGATCCACATCATACTAATCCTTGAGTTAGCTTTGGCTAATACGCCCTAGAATCAATATAAACGTGATTTTGTCCTACCTTTCCAACCATTGGAAGAATGCCTATAGTTGTACTCGATCCAACCAAGTAAACTAGGAATACTCAATCTAATTGAGTTTGTATTCACCCATGCGTTGATAGGCGGGACCAAGATTGTCCCTCCGTACCCTACCAAGATAGTATGTGTTGCTCTGCTTTGGCAGATTCAACAACAGCATGCGATCGAGGTAGTGGTAGGTATCACGGCATGGTAGGCATTAGAGTTGACGTAATTTAGATCTAATCTAAACGTCGATGTGTATCAAATACATGATAGATCTAATCTATTCGATAGAGTGCATCTTGTACACGATGTAGATCTAATCTAATCGTAAGGGTGCATCTTGTGCACGATTTATATCTAATCTAATCGTAAGGCACTAATTAATTACTAAATTATGCATCACATACACAAAATCAATTAATTAAATAATTTTTGTGATTTAGTCATGGCCCTACTACGATCTTCTCAAGCCAATGAGAAGATCGGATGGTCAACCTAGGGTCAACAGCTTCTTAAGCGCTTTCCTTTTGACCACCTTGTGTTGCTCGCGCCCTCCTCGTAACTCCGTCTCGAGTGCACCTTCCACCGCTCCAATTTTTGTACATTACAATTTTTTAAACTCGAGTTACATTCGAGTCTAAATCTAATTTACAACAAGAATATATAAAAGGGAGGAACGATGCGCAGGTCGCGAATGATATACAACACACGCAAACACAAATGACGGCGCGCAGGCCGTATTATAAATTACAACATAATTTCCAAATCTAATTTGGGTCATTTGGGCCATGACTATCACAAAATTAATATATAATTCAAAATTATATATTTTTCATAATTTTCTGTAATTTTTTCATAATTTTACAATTTTATGGGTAAATTTTTCCCGGCGGTCCCGATTAGCGATTTCAGGCGCAATCGCGGAGCAAATCCCCTTGCGGGGTTAGGGGAAGTACCCCTACCCGCGATCTAACCATCGCGAGTTACTCCTAAGAGATCCAATAGCGCCTAAGCCCGCTGTCCCAAAACGTTTTGGGGTCGAAACTTCGCCTTTTCGTGAAAAACTTCTCGGTAGTCGAAGCCTACAAGTGTCTAAACACTTGTGCTTCGTTACTACAAGAAAATAACCCATTAAAACTATAAAAACATCAATTTACAGAAAGTTTACAGATTTATATTTTTCATAAAAATATGAAACGAAACTCGTACTCGCTTTGCACGTGGCTCTGATACCACTGTTGGGTTTTTCGGGCCGTGAAAACCGCTTTTCGCATCGCGGAAACCCCGAATCACCCATGCCACCGGATCCGTGCAAAAGAAAAATTCAAAAAATTTCGAGTACGAGTTAGAAAACTTATATTTACACTAAATCTACAAAGGTTAAGATGTATATACCCTTGATGCGCGCCCTACGCGAATCCCGCTCGTCCAAAATGCCGGATCTCTAGACCGTCAAGCGTACGGTCCTCTAGAAGTATCCACACGGACAACTTAGGTGGAGAAGACCTAAACAAAGGTGTGCTAGCACCTTGATAGGCCACGACAAGAAGAGGAGAGGGAGAGAGCAAGAAGAACTCAAGGAGGAAGAAGAAGGAATGAATGAGAGAATAATTTTCAAAATGAAAGTTATTCTTCTCATTCAAGTGGCCGGCCACCATCATGTGTGTAACTCTCCACATTAATGCATTAAGTGTCATTAATGTGAAGCCATTAAAGAGAATGACTTTGTAACTTCCATGAGGTGGCACCCAATGATGATGTGGAGTAACATCATTAGTCCACATCAATGCCAACTCACCAATGAGGTGGCATAAAGTCAAGTCTAACTTGACTTTTCATCTTCCTCTCAAGTCAAGTCAAACTTGACCAAATCTCTTCCATGGTTGATCTAATCTAACCATTTGATTCAAGCCAACTTAATATAATGAATCTAATTCATTAAATTAAATTGATCTAATGAGTCATAATCTAAATTAGACTCATTGTATACATGAATCAACTTGAGTCTAACTCAATTAGCCCAATTTGGATTACTCTTAATCCAATTGGATCCATCAAATGAATCAAGTCCTCTTGGCTCATCATATGAATCTAATCTCCATCTAATTGTCCTTAGTGTGTGACCCTATAGGTTCTTGTAACGTTGGCAATGCCCCTAAACCCATTTAGGAGCATAAGTAATGAGCGGTATCTAGCAACACATCATTACTACCCAAGTTACAAGAATGTTGAGATCCAACATCACCTTGTGACTACTAGTTGTGACTCCTCACAATATATGACAAGTGTCCTTCTATCCTAGACATCTAGATTGGCCAATGTGAGGCATAGACCGTGTCATCCTCTAACCAATCTAAATCTTGAACTCCAAGTAGACTCACTAAATCAAATGAGCTCAATATCCTATATTGACTCATTTGGGCATGGCCATGCACTTCGTGGTCTCACTCTATCAAGAATATCGATGTTTCTCCCGTCATATAGGAGGGATAGATCCCATCTACATCACTCATATCCCTCTGCATAATTTGTTACATACCCAGTAATCGCCTTTATAATCCACCCAGTTACGGGTGACGTTTGACGAAACTAAAGTTCATAACTCCTTATGTAGGGAACCATGGTGACTTCAGGTCTAAGGACTAGTAGTCATACTAATAGCCACATGAGAAAGTATATGACACTCATATAACGATCCATGATACTTTCTCATGGCGGGTCATTCAGTATACATTCTCTAATGCATACCCATGTGTCAACTTGATATCCATGTGTCAACTTGATATCTCTATATCCATGACTTGTGAGATCAAGTCATCGAGTTGACCTACATGCTAGTCTTATTGCATTAACATTGTCCCTGAATGTTAATACTCGAGTAGGAATGATTTAGAGTAGTGTTCCCTATATCATCTCACTATCGGTTCAACTAACCGATTGATATAGGTAAGAACCTTCTACTCAAGGACGTTACTATATTTAGTTTATTTGGCACCAATACAAGTAAGTATAATAACCAAAAATCAAATGCCTTTATTTATATAGAATATGATACAACAAGTCCAAAATACAATCATCAAATGATTGGCTCTAGGGCTCTAGCTAATAAAAATTTCTATCCCTTCTTAAATTTTATTCCAAAACTTATAATGCTTGTTTATTTCTTAGTATAATATTAGTTTGAAATTTAGGAAGCGTTCTAAATCTAGTGTTGGGCCCTCTACACCTAGCATTGACCCTAAGTTTCCCACCGACGAACTTAGGCTTAAGTTTGAGTCAACGATTTACATGGCCATTAGAACCAAATGTATAGATCGTTCTTTCTACGCTCTTGTGTTCCAGCCATCGAGGCTATAAACCACTATAGGTTGCGGAACCTTGTTGAGTGTACCAGCTCGGTAAACATAAGTTTGTGTGCCGAATTTTACAACAACCTAGTAAAAATAGATGACTTTACCTATACCACCAGGGCAGCTGGGACGGATATCTCACTATCCCCCACTACCATTCGTGAGTTTCTAGGGTTACGAGAGTCACCCTGCACCTTTTTGTGCGATCCTCCCAGGGAGCTACCTTTTGAAGATCCCTACTCACATATTACCCTTGATACAATCTATTTGTATTTTTTTGAGGACCAGCGTGATCCCACTGTGACCCAGTTTAGGTCAGTTACCCCTAGAGTTCAGGACTACGCCCTTTATAGGGTCCTAGTGTTTTGCATTCTACCGCTAACCACCCGCGACATTGCGGTGATGCGTCCATTCCACTCCTTTCTTCTTTATGCCCTGTGTCATAGGTTAGACATAGACATCAGCCTACACATCTTTTCCACTATTATCTACGCAGCTGGATACGTGACCAGCGGAAGGATACATATGCCCTACTGTCACATTCTGACAGCTTACATGTCCTCCTTGCACATTGATGTCACCAGAGGTGACACCCGCTACATGACCGAGTTTGACATTATAGGAGCCAGGAACTTCTCCCTAGCTAGTATCCATATAGATGATGAGGGTACCATGTCCTGGCAGAGGGGGGCACAGCACCAGCAGGAGGAGGAGGCAGAGCAGGATGAGTTCATGTTGGCACTATTTCCTGAGGACGCCGCTCCTATCCCACCACCAGCTCGAGCACCACGCCCAGCTCCCCGCACTCTAGCCGATCGAGTATCTGGACTAGAGAGGGCTATGTCGAGCCTCCAGCACGAGAGCTCCGAGTTTCATCGAGACATACGGCGAGAGGTCTCCGATCTATGACGAGAGGTATGACAGGAGGTCTCCGACTTACGACGAGACGTACGGCAGGAGATCTCCGACTTGCGCCGAGATCTACGAGAGGATGATCAGCTCGTCACACTGAGCTCCTGACACTACTCCGGTCGCTGGGTTCCGGACCACCTCCCTCATCATCTCAGTAGCTCTACTGTAGCTCCATTATGACAGCATGTAGCAACACCTTTTATCTATGTTGTCTATTACTTCAGATTTGATTGATTCTGCCTTAATTTAATAGATCAGGGTAGAATAGGTATCTTCAAATCAATCCTCTTAATGCTTTTTGGTTTAAAATTACATTTCTAAAATTCTAGGCAAAATTCTGATTTTTCAATCCCTACTTTACTAGACTTTCTAAATTTGGACTTAGCCTAGGCTTTTTCCCTAGAAATCATGTTCCCCCAGGACTCAGCCAGAGCATCTCACAAACACCTAGGTTTACCTTAGTTGTGTTTGTAAAACATAGAACGGTGTGAGATGCATAGAGTACAGCCTGGACTCAAGAATGCTTATTTCTGTGCATCAATATGAGTCTGGGCGTTAAAGAATTTATTAACAGTAATCAAATCAAGTCTTCCAGCCCTAGTCAAATCTAACTGGATCAATTGACTTGACTTGACTAACCAAGTAAACACTGTTGCTGTCTAGGCAATCAGCAAGTAGCTAAAGGTTAGACAGTTGGTGAAGGAAATAATAAGTTCAAGCATGCTTGTACTTAAGGGATCTGATACCTGATCAAAACAAATCTTAACTCATGCTTGGACCTTAGGGCTCTGATACCTTACTAAAACAAAATTTGTAAACTATTAAACACTAAGGTTAACGCTTCTCCTTTACCTTAAGTATCTTTGAAATTCATTTATCTTAAACAGCTTTTCAAAAACTTTTTCAAATTTACGACTTTCAAGTCTCTTCTAGTTAAATTTTTTTTTTTAATTTTGTTAGAAAATTCACTAAGTTAAAAAGAGATGAATATATCACAAAGAAAAATATCCTCTAGCAAAATCAATGGTTTAAAGTTCTTTTTGCACGTAAACTATTTTCCTTAGCCAAATTTTCTTTCAAAAATGTTGCTATTAAAACCAATTCTAAGATGTTGCTTTTCACTTATTTTTTTTTTTGCCTCTTGCCTAAGTTAAGATTTTTAAACAAATTCTGCTAAGTTTTGTCTTGAAAAGTTAAGTTTTTTTCAAAACTAGCTTATTTTTTATATATGGCAATGGGGGAGAGTAGAGAAATTCAAAGAGAACAAAAATCCAAGTAGAGAAATTCAAAGAGAACAAAAATCCAAAGGGGAGGTTATATTAAGGGGGAGTTTGGAATGCCATTTTTTTCTTTCTTTCCTTGTACTTAAACCTTACTGCATATTATTACTTAACTTTGAATTTCGGTTGCCATAATCAAAAAGGGGGAAATTGTTGGTGCGGGAAGCATCCGACGATCAAACCTGAGTTTTGATAATGGCAAAGGATTCAAAGTTAAGGTTTGTGGTGATCTAACATGTTGAATAAGTGTTTCAGGAAAGTCCTACCTGCGGTTAGGTAAAGGGAAAATCCTAAGGGGTGGTAACCTTAGGTCCTGTAACGACCCAATTTCTCCTATTTTGAGTTCTAAATATCCTTAAAAATATTTGAAAATGCTTTTAAAATATTCTAGAGATTTTTAGAAATTTTTAGAGTATTTTTATGCAATTTTTGGAATTCGTTTGGTATTTTTTTTACCCAGAGGAAGAAGTTTTAAAAAATAAAAGAAAAGAAAAATAAGTTTGTAGAAGCTGGGGTTCGAACCCAGCTCCTCGGCCCAGGCAGATCCCAGCCCAACCAACCGGTCTGTAGTTGTTTTGTTAATTATATATGGAATAAAATATATATAAGGTATAAGTTAGTAATAGAGTATACTCGGAAAAAAAAGGGGTTGCAGCGAGTTTTGAACCTGCAATCTGTGACCCAAGCAAAACCAGCCCAACCGGCTGAGCTACGCGGGTTTTGTTAATCAAGTATGGAGAGAAATAGATTTAAGCTATAGTTGGAACGTTTAAGATAAATTGGAATTAAAAGTGCGCGGCTGAGGGATTGAAGCCGAGACTCGTTGATTCGGTAAAAGGTCAGCCAACCAACTGTGCTAGCGGGCATTTCTTATTAAAGAAGGAGAAATATTCTAGTTAAGCAGTAGTTAATGATTAGGGAATAAATAGGAAGAAAAATGGTTGCAGCCGAGACTTGAACCCTTGAGCTGCGCCTTAAGCAAAACGCAGCCAACCAACTGTGCCAGCGGCTGTTGTTAATTAAGGAAAGAATGGATTGTATTTAAGGTATAGTAATTAATAAAAATCTTAGTTAAAAGAAGAGGTTTAAGTTTTTCCCGAACCCTAAATTCTTTTTCTCACCCGAACCTCTCCTCTCTCGCGAACGGCGGCGGCGACTTCGCTGTTCGGGCGAAAAGGGCGACGGAGCTAGGCTTTTTCCGGCCGGTCTTCACCCGTGTGCGACCACCACCGTTGAGGAGAGTTTGTGAGCACGAAGAAGAGCCGAAATCCAAGCTATCTGAAACCCTAGCAGCATTAGAAGCTCCTCCTTTTCGGTTGTAAGTCCAAGAACAGCGAGGTGAGTTGCTACTCATATGCAGTAGGAGTTGTTCCGCGATTTTTGCCTTCTTCTTTTCCTTGCCGAGCATGAACAGATTCTTTAATATTCCGGAACATGTTGTACAAGATGATTCTTAGGGCTTTGGTATCCTTCTTTGTTTTCGGAATAAGCTATACAGAATCTGCTAGTAGTTTCGAGTTCTATTTGCTCCTTTATGTTCTATTGTAGTATGTTTAAAGAGGCTTTGCTTGTTCTAGGAGATCCTTGGATCTGTTAGTTTGTTAGTGGGCAAGAACATCCCTTGCTGTTCAATTTTGAACCTAAGAGTAGCACTTAGAATTATGATACTGCTGTGAGAGAAATCTTTACTTAAAAGCCTTCGGATTAGATTCAAGACAACTCTAGGCATTCATTTGGCTTGCTGTTTTAGTTCTTTGAGTTATGTTTTGTGCTTGAATTTCCTTGCCATTGAAGAGCCTGATTAGTTACATCTTCAAGCATGTCTCCTTATGTTCCTTATTAATGAACAGATTCAATTCTTGGCATTTCAAGAGCATGAACAGCCGTAAGTTCCAGCATGCAAACATTAGCATTTTTGTTACGTTTGTGTCATTTAGCAAGATCAAATTAGTTTTATTTTTGCTCTATTTTGTAGCATGATTAGCAAGATTAGATTAGCTTTCTTTGCTCTTATCACAGCATGTTTTAAAAGTTTTCTATGCCGTTTAGATTTTTCCCTTGCTGTTAGTAAAGCATGAGCAATTATCCATTTGTTAATAATTAAGCATGATCAGTTTACCATTTTGCTAATATTCGAGCATGAGCAGATTTAGTTCCCTTTGCCATTAGATGTGCACGGTGATACTTTCTAGTCTCTTTTACTATTGGAATATCTTGAGCATGCAGTTATTAGTTTCTTTGCTATTACATAAGCATGAGTTTCTATCTTTAAGAACTATACGCAAGAAAGACTAAGGTTTAGACTTGATTTCAATTCCAGAAGATTGAATATCAAAAGCGCACACAAGGTGTTTACTTAAATGCCAAGTAAGGGCAAGTATAAAGAAGTTATAGTTAAAAAAAAAAGAAAGTATTTTACTTTTAAAGGGCATGTACCGGACACAAGGTCCAAGGGATGGGCTCCAAGATGCCCCTAGGCACAAGGCCTAGAAGTATCTTAGTAGTTTCGGGATTAGCTACCTCGATTCTTACTAAGAATGCGCGCAAAGTGGTACAATGCCGGGCCCAAAAGAAGTTTATTATTATTTTGAAGTATTAAAGTATAAGTTTTGAAACAAATGAAACGAGCTTCAAATATGTTTAGAATTAGAAAGTTTAGTTTCTTGTTATTTGAAGCATGCAGTAGTAGTTTTTTTGTTTCTTGCTATTAGATTATTCAGCATGTTTAGTTTTATTTGCTTTCAGCATGCTGTTATAGTTTTATTCTTATGAGCATGTTTAGCTTTACATGTTTAGTAGCTTTACATGTTCAGTAGTTTTACATGTTTAGTATTTTTACATGTTTAGTAGTTTTACATGTTTAGTAGTTTTACATGTTCAGTAGTTTTACATGTTTAGTATCTTTACATGTTTAGTAGTTTTGCATGTTTAGTATGCTTCTTTTATTAGTTTATGAGCATGATAAACTATACATGTTTAGTATTTCAGTTAGCATGATTTCCTTTGCTATATATGAGCATGAGTAGTTTTATATGTTAGCATTCAGTTTTAGCATGTTTTTATTTATATACATGCATATCGGGTTTTTGTGAGTAGATAGCGCTCACTAAGCTTTATGCTTATAGACTGCATTTCCTCCTACTGCAGATAAAGGGAAAGAAAAGATACAGTAAAGGAAGGCGACAAGGAGATGCAAGAGGAGTGTGTGATGTGTGGACTATGGAGGTCCTTGGGACTTAGCTAAAGAACTCATTTAGTTTAAGAATTTGTTTAGTTTAATTTCTTATTAAGTTGATAAGAAAATTATGTAGTAAGAAGTTATGTTTCCGTTTCCATTATCTGCATGATTTGAATTATTAAACTGCGTGGTTGTGGTTAGTTTTCATTTCTTATTAAACTGCGTGGTTGATTGAAATATATTTCCAGCCGCCTGTGGCTGAGTATATTATGCTTGTATTATGGGAAATGATCACCGGTACAGGGGAGACTCTGCCGAAATTTTTCGGTAGGGTTTTCCTAGAGATTTTTAATAAACCGGTTAAGTAGAGTTAGTAGATAAGTAACGGTCACTCTTAGAGAGTAGTAGTAGTAGTAAGAAGGGTGGTCGTTACAGTTGGTATCAGAGCAGTTCCCATTCTCCAGCATCACACACACATCAGCATCATCCTTGCCGTCTTCAAGTAAGAAAGTATTTAAGTTTTTCCTTTTATGCTTCTTTATTATTTGCAGTATAGAGTATTTGTTTATAAGTGCTTAAGTAAGATAGAAGATTTAGTTTTCCTTTTCTTTATTCATATATATGTATGATTAGAAGGGTTAGAGAGAGGATATTAAGTCTTTTTCCCTGCATAATTAGATGTCAAGAAGAGGACGTCCCCGTATCGTTTATATTGAGGACCAAGTTCAGGAGAACGAAGAGCCCAGAACCCCTGGGCCTATTCTCTCTGAAGTTGTTGCTTAACTTCAGAGACAAGTAGCGAGCAGCAGCAAGTGATTGCCAATCTAATGGCCAATCAGAAGCCAGCTCCTCCCACTCCCCCAACCATTAATGTGGAGACCCCAGTGGTGACTGAAGTCCCATCAGCTGCCCTGGAAGTCGCCACAGCATCTAAAAGACAAGAAGCATATCTCATCCAGTGGCTGAAGCTGAAACCAGAAAGCTTCTCAGGAACGACTGAGCCCTGGGATGCCCAGGCTTGGTTCAAGACATTTGAGAGCACAATGGAGCTTCTCGACTGACCAGAAGTCGAGAAGGTAGATACCATTAAGTGTGCCTCTTTCTGCCTATCTGGAGATGCTTGTATGTAGTGGGAGCGAGTTAAGAGTAAGTGAGCAGTCAACCAGATGAGCTGGGTTGACTTCGAGACAAGGTGACCTACCAGTAGAACAAGCGGTTAAAAGATTTAACAGGCTAGCTCACCTTTGCTTAGAGTTAGTAAGTACAGTGAAAGAACGAGTCAGACTGATGCTCCTAATGCTGAGACCAGAAATAACACCTAATGTGAGTAGTGAAACTCACCGACCATAGATTGGCGAAGAGCTGGTCAGCAGGGCATTAGTGAGCACTGTCTGAACAGCAACAAGGCTCAACAAACGCAACACAAGCCAGTCAAGATAGAAGACAAGACAGTGGGGAAACAGAGAACCCAGTCAAGTAATCAGAATTGGAAGGACAAAGATAACAAGAAAGACCCCAAGCAGGAAGATGTTCGGGTAATCTGTGAGTATCCAAAGGTATTTCCAGAAGGACTACCTGGACTACCTCCCAACAGAGAAGTGGAGTCAATTTCAAAAGCTCCGTACCGGATGTCTCCAGCAGAGCTGAAAGAACCACAAGAACAATTTCAGGAGTTACTTGACAAGGGTTTCATCCGCCCTAGTCATTTACCCAGGGAAACTCCAGAGTTGTTCGTTAAGAAGAAAGACGGATCCATGCTAATGTGCATAGATTTTAGAGCGCTGAGCAAAGTAGCAGTTAGGGACATGTACCCTCATTCCAGAATAGATGATCTATATGATCAGCTAAAAAGGGCAATAGTGTTCTCTAAAATAGACCTGTGCTCTGGGTATCATCAGTTGGAAGTGAAAGAAAGTGATACACTCAGAACATCTTTCAGGACCAGATACGGACACTATGAATTCGTAGTCATGCCTTTTGGTGTGACTAATGCGCCTGCGGTTTTCATGGACTTGATGAATAGAGTGTTCAGAGAATACCTTGACAAGTTTGTCATTGTGTTCATCGACGACATTTTAGTCTATTCCAGAACTTCGGAGGAGCATGACACGCACTTGAGAATAGTCCTGCAGACCCTTCAGCAAAAGCAACTCTATGCTAAATTCTCAAAGTGCGAGTTTTGGTTGGAGCAGGTGGCGTTTCTAGGGCACATCGTTTCCAAAGAAGACATTCAAGTGGATCCAGCCAAAGTAGAAGCGGTCAGCAACTGGAAGAGACCCAAGAATGCCAAGGAGATCAGAAGCTTCCTTGGTTTAGCTGGGTACTACAGGAAATTCGTGGAAGACTTTTTCCAGGATAGCCTCTCCACTAACGGCCTTAACCAGGAAGAACAAGAAGTTTGAATGGTCAGATAAATGTGAGCAGAGTTTCCAAGAGCTAAAGAAGAGACTGACCAATGCTTCCATTCTGACTGTTCCAAAAAGTGACAAGAGTTTTGACATCTACAGTGATGCTTCCAAGATGGGCCTAGGAGCTGTACTCATGCAAGAAGAAAAAGTTATAAATTATGCTTCCAGACAACTCAAAGATTATGAGAAGAACTACCCTACTCATGATATTGAGCTGGCAGCTGTGGTCTTTGCACTGAAACTTTGGCGACATTACCTGTATGGAGTCCAGTGCAGAATCTTCACAGACCACCAGAGTCTTAAGTACTTCTTCACTCAGAAGGACTTAAACATGAGACAGCGCAGGTGGCTAGAGTTGGTCAAAGATTATGACTGTGAAATCCTCTACCACCCAGGTAAAGCTAATAAAGTGGCAGACGCACTAAGCAGAAAATCCAGTGCATCCCTGATGTCCCTGTCATCATTAGCCCTGCCACTACAAAAGGAGTTGTCAGATTACGGGCTTGAAATTATTTATGGGCAATTCTCTGCATTGACCTTAGAGTCAACCCTACTCGAGGATATACAGAGAAAGCAAAGTGAAGATCCTGATATCCAAAAGATCAAGCAAGGGATACAGGAAGAAGGAAATTCGGAGTTTCGAGTATCAGACAGTGGAATTCTTTATCAGGGGAGTCGCCTTTGTGTTCCCAATGACGAAGAGCTGAGGAAGAAAATTTTAGAAGAAGCTCATAGTACACCTTATTCCTGTAGGACCGTTGGGCCGGCTAGGAGGGTTAGTGAATAGCCTGTCAATAAAACACAAAAGCCCTTTCTCGAACGATTAAGCTAACACTTGTAAAATGAATTAAGCAGATAAATAAAGGCATAAAAGAAAAGACGAGGCACCAGATGTTTACTTGGTTACAACCGATGTGGTTGTTAATCCAAGGAAGATTAATCTCAAAAACTCCTTCAGGCGGAGAAGCCTCTTACAGCGTTTAGGCACAGAAAACAAAAGCTTAACTACAACTAAAGCATACAAGTGTTTGGAAATAGAATGATCGTGATTGTTGAAAAGCTTCTGGACCAAGGCTATATTTATAGCCTTGGTCGGGGCGCCTGGATGGGTTCCGGGCGCCCTGGGGGGATAAAATTTATCCCCCAACGGTTGGATCGAGTCAAAGCTCGATCCTGTGAAAAGTCCTTCCGGGCGCCCGGAAAAGTCAACCCGGACTGCTCCGGTCTCTCCGGTCAGTTCGCCTCTGGTCCGGGTCTTTCTGCTCCGGCTCCGCTTGCTTGGGTGATCTCGACATCCGGAATAGGGCTCACCCGAACCCATCTTCCTGTCTTCTCGGCGTGCTTCCCTCCGGCTTCTCGTCCCTCGGAATTGCCGCGTGTTCCTTCTCGTCCACCAGGGTACTCATCCGCAGACTTCGTCCCTCGGTCGCACCCCGTGCCGACCTTCGTGCTAGCTGCGTCTCTTGCTCCCCGAGCAATCTTCCGCTCCGGCTTTCGTACCTCGGAACCACCGCGCGCACTTCCTTCTCGTCCGCCGGTGTACTCTTCCGCAGCACCTCGTCCCTCGGACGCACCGCGTGCTGTCCTTCTCGCTAGCTGCGTCTTTCGCTCGAGTACCTGTGCTCCTAAGCTCCTGCACACTTAGACACAAGGTTAAATACAATGCAGGACCTAACTTAACTTATTGATCACACCAAAACAACCTTGGAGTTCCAACAATCTCCCCCTTTTTGGTGTGATCAACCCAAGTTAAGCTAGGGTCAACAATAGATATGAAATTAAACAGTTTATTGCAATAACATGCAACATGTTAGAAAAAATTAAATTTCAAACATTCCAAATTTTAATTTTCAATTTTTTCTACCTCCCCCTAGACTTATACTCTCCCTTCTCCCCCTTTGATCACAATAAAAATAGGGTACAAACGAAATCTAAGGGTTGACATTAAAAAAAATTTTGAAACTATATTTCAATAATTTTCAGGGAAATATTTCTAAGTCAAGACAAATTTCTAAGTCATTCGACATCAAGATTAAGAAGTTTCTAAACAGAAAGCTTTATGCAAGAAAATTTCAGAGAATTAATAACATAAAGAGAAATTTTCTATGCATTTATTTATTTATATATTTTATGCTTTAATCAGAAGGTTTAAATTTCCATTTTAATTTATCAGAAATTCTTAAGTCATACTTTTTCAGTTTTAAAGCAAAAAATATTAAACATACAACAATTTGTATCATGTTAATTTCTATTATTTTTTGAATTTCAAGTTCACAAAAATATTTCAATAGCATTGATTCTAACTTGATGAAATTTTTCGATGCTATAAAAAATTCTTTCGACAATGTGTAAAATTCGTTTGAAAGAATATTTTGTAATTTGCCAGAATTTTTTAACAATAAGAATTTGCCGGAATCTATTAATAATAGATTTCTTAATCCGAAAATATTTTCGATGAATCAATTTCTAATTCATAAAACTTTTTCAATAAAGTAATTTGTAATTCCAAATTTTTAGGACCAGAAAAAGTTTTCGATAATATTTCTAAGTTGCATAATTCTTTCGAAAAACTTCTTTGTGATTCACAAAAGTTTTTTAGCAAAGTTTCCAACTTGCAAAATTCTTTTGTTAAGATATTTTGAAATTCGAAGAACTCTTTCGATAATATTTCAAATTTGCAGGATAAGTTTGACAATTGATTTTCTAATATAAAAAACTCTTTCAATGATTCGCAAAAATTTTCAGGCAATTCTTCGATTGAATCATTCAATTGATCAGAGGTTCGAGTCCATACCTGACTTACCTTGTCAGTAATTGATTCTCCCCCTATCGAGTTGCTTTCTTCCGAAGATTCTCCCCTTTCATCGATCTCGGGATGTACTTCGGCTGTTGTAGTACTTACCTCGATTTCGGACTCTTCTGTCGGTGGCTCGGTGTCTATTGAGATGTCAGCATCTGAAGGTTCTTCATAGAGCTGCAAGAACTTTTCCCAAAGTTCTTTTGCGTTTTCATAATCTGCGACTTTTTTGAAATCTTCCTTTGGTATTACATTCAGAAGATAATATTTTGCCCGCCCATTTGCCATAGACTCCTCATGTTGCTTTTCGTTCCAGAGGCGTAGATCGAGTCTTTCTCCGTTCGTGTTCTTTGGTTCTTCATAACCAAATTTCATTATTAAAGAAATACCAGAATCTGAGTTAAGGTATACCTCCATGTTTTGTTTCCAGATGGAAAACTTCCCCTCGAATGCAGGTGGGTAGTCGCTAGCTCCGGCCATCATTTTTGTTGCGTCAGACGGCGGTTAGTCCTTCTGAGGCGTACTCGGCTCTGATACCACTTGTAGGACCGTTGGGCCGGCTAGGAGGGTTAGTGAATAGCCTGTCAATAAAACACAAAAGCCCTTTCTCGAACGATTAAGCTAACACTTGTAAAATGAATTAAGCAGATAAATAAAGGCATAAAAGAAAAGACGAGGCACCAGATGTTTACTTGGTTACAACCGATGTGGTTGTTAATCCAAGGAAGATTAATCTCAAAAACTCCTTCAGGCGGAGAAGCCTCTTACAGCGTTTAGGCACAGAAAACAGAAGCTTAACTACAACTAAAGCATACAAGTGTTTGGAAATAGAATGATCGTGATTGTTGAAAAGCTTCTGGACCAAGGCTATATTTATAGCCTTGGTCGGGGCGCCTGGATGGGTTCCGGGCGCCCTGGGGGGATAAAATTTATCCCCCAACGGTTGGATCGAGTCAAAGCTCGATCCTGTGAAAAAGTCCCTTCCGGGCGCCCCGGACAGCTCCGGGCGCCCCGGAGCCAAAAGTCAACCCAGTTGACTTTTGGTCCGTGCTCTCTTCTCTGGTTCAGCTCGCCTCTGGTCCGGGTCTTTCTGCTCCGGCTCCGCTTGCTTGGGTGATCTCTGACATCTGGAATAGGGCTCACCCGAACCCATCTTCCGGTCTTCTCGAGCGTGCTTCCCTCCGGCTTCTCGTCCCTCGGAATTACCGCGTGTCCCTTCTCGTCCACCAGCGTACTCATCCACAGACTTCGTCCCTCAGTCGCACCTCGTGCCGACCTTCGCGCTAGCTGCGTCTCTTGCTCCCCGAGCAATCTTCCGCTCCGGCTTTCGTACCTCGGAACCACCGCGCGCACTTCCTTCTCGTCCGCCGGTGTACTCTTCCGCAACACCTCGTCCCTCGGACGCACCGCGTGCCGTCCTTCTCGCTAGCTGCGTCTTTCGCTCGAGTACCTGTGCTCCTAAGCTCCTGCACACTTAGACACAAGGTTAAATACAATGCAGGACCTAACTTAACTTGTTGATCACACCAAAACAACCTTGGGGTTCCAACAATTCCATGCATCCTGGTTCTACCAAGATGTACCAAGACGTGAAATAGAAGTTCTGGTGGTCTGGACTCAAAAGAGATGTAGCTAAATATGTCAGTACCTGCCTGACATGTCAGAGGGTCAAAGCAGAACACCAGAGACCAGGAGGAGTTCTACAGCCTCTTCCTATACCAGAGTGGAAGTGGGAAGACATCTCTATGGACTTTATAACAGGTCTTCCAAGAACTACGAATGGATATGATGCAATATGGGTAATAGTGGATAGATTGACCAAGTCTGCCCATTTTCTAGCCATCAAGGTGTCTCACTCTATAGAGCAGTTAGCACAGCTGTATGTTAAAGAAGTGATCAGACTTCATAGAGTTCCCAAATCTATTGTGTCTGATAGAGATGGGCGTTTCACCTCTCACTTTTGGGAGTGTGTTCAGACTGCACTAGGCACCAAACTCAAGTTCAGCACAGCCTTCCATCCTCAGACTGATGGACAGACAGAGCGAGTAAATCAGATTCTAGAAGATATGCTCAGAGCTTGTGCACTAGATTTCAAGGGAAGTTGGTGCAAGTACCTGTGCTTAGCAGAGTTTGCCTACAACAATAGCTATCATGCCACCATCAGGATGGCTCCTTACGAGGCGTTGTATGGCAGGAAATGCAGATCACCCATTTGCTGGCAAGAAGCAGGTGAAAGAAGAGAGATGGAAGTAGAACTGGGCATTCAGACAGAGCTGATAGATGAAACTACTCAGGCGATTCAGAAGATTAGGCAGAGAATTTAGGCAGAGAATTTAGACTGCCCAGAGTAGACAGAAGAGTTATGCTGACACGCACCATAGGCCACTTGAATTCCAAGTAGGGGATTCAGTTTTTCTCAAGGTCGCTCCTATGAAGGGAGTGATGAGATTTGGCAAGAAGGGCAAATTAAGTCCTCGCTATGTAGGACCTTACCTGATTACA
Source organism: Zingiber officinale (assembly GCF_018446385.1). Classification (NCBI taxonomy): domain Eukaryota; kingdom Viridiplantae; phylum Streptophyta; class Magnoliopsida; order Zingiberales; family Zingiberaceae; genus Zingiber; species Zingiber officinale. Next base: position 4,147,273 of record NC_055992.1, read on the forward strand.
GACAGGATTGGGAAGGTAGCTTACCAGCTGGACTTACCACAAGACATGTCAGCCATACACAATGTATTTCATGTCTCTATGCTAAAGAAGTGTCTCCACGACCCTAGCCAAGTGATTCAGCCTCAGTCAGTGCAGATCCAAGAGGATCTTAGCTATGAGAGCAGACCTACACAGATAGTAGACAGAGCAGTCAAAAGACTAAGAAGCAAAGAAGTACCACTAGTGAAGGTCGTCTGGCAGAACCAGAAGCATGAGGAAGTCACTTGGGAGCGGGAGGACAGTATGAGATAGAAGTATCCAAAACTATTCTAAATTCGAGGACGAACTTTTTATAAGGTATGGGGAATTGTAACGACCCAATTTCCCCTATTTTGAGTTCTAAATATCCTTAAAAATATTTGAAAATACTTTTAAAATATTCTAGAGATTTTTAGGAATTTTTAGAGTATTTTTATTCAATTTTTGGAGTTCGTTTGGTATTTTTTTTTACCCAGAGGAAGAAGTTTTAAAAAATAAAAGAAAAGAAAAATAAGTTTGTAGAAGCTGGGGTTCGACCCCAGCTCCTCGGCCCAAGCAGAACCCAGCCCAACCAACCGGTCTGTAGTTGTTTTGTTAATTATATATGGAATAAAATATATATAAGGTACAAGTTAGTAATAGAGTATACTCGGAAAAAAAGGGGTTGCAGCGAGTTTTGAACCTGCGATCTGTGACCCAAGCAAAACCAGCCCAACCGGCTGAGCTACGCGGGTTTTGTTAATCAAGTATGGAGAGAAATAGATTTAAGCTATAGTTGGAACGTTTAAGATAAATTGGAATTAAAAGTGCGCGGCTGAGGGATTGAAGCCGAGACTCGTTGATTCGGTAAAAGGTCAGCCAACCAACTGTGCTAGCGGGCATTTCTTATTAAAGAAGGAGAAATATTCTAGTTAAGCAGTAGTTAATGATTAGGGAATAAATAGGAAGAAAAATGGTTGCAACCGAGACTTGAACCCTTGAGCTGCGCCTTAAGCAAAACGTAGCCAACCAACTGTGCCAGCGACTGTTGTTAATTAAGGAAAGAATGGATTGTATTTAAGGTATAGTAATTAATAAAAATCTTAGTTAAAAGAAGAGGTTTAAGTTTTTCCCGAACCCTAAATTCTTTTTCTCACCCGAACCTCTCCTCTCTCGCGAACGGCGGCGGCGACTTCGCTGTTCGGGCGAAAAGGGCGACGGAGCTAGGCTTTTTCCGGCCGGTCTTCACCCGTGTGCGACCACCACCGTTGAGGAGAGTTTGTGAGCACGAAGAAGAGCCGAAATCCAAGCTATCCGAAACCCTGGCAGCATTAGAAGCTCCTCCTTTTCGGTTGTAAGTCCAAGAACAGTGAGGTGAGTTGCTACTCACCTGCAGTAGGAGTTGTTCCGCGATTTTTGCCTTCTTCTTTTCCTTGCCGAGCATGAACAGATTCTTTAATATTCCGGAACATGTTGTACAAGATGATTCTTAGGGCTTTGGTATCCTTCTTTGTTTTCGGAATAAGCTATACAGAATCTGCTAGTAGTTTCGAGTTCTATTTGCTCCTTTATGTTCTGTTGTAGTATGTTTAAAGAGGCTTTGCTTGTTCTAGGAGATCCTTGGATCTGTTAGTTTGTTAGTGGGCAAGAACATCCCTTGCTGTTCAATTTTGAACCTAAGAGTAGCACTTAGAATTATGATACTGCTGTGAGAGAAATCTTTACTTAAAAGCCTTCGGATTAGATTCAAGACAACTCTAGGCATTCATTTGGCTTGCTGTTTTAGTTCTTTGAGTTATGTTTTGTGCTTGAATTTCCTTGCCATTGAAGAGCCTGATTAGTTACATCTTCAAGCATGTCTCCTTATGTTCCTTATTAATGAACAGATTCAGTTCTTGGCATTTCAAGAGCATGAACAGCCGTAAGTTCCAGCATGCAAACATTAGCATTTTTGTTACGTTTGTGTCATTTAGCAAGATCAAATTAGTTTTCTTTTTGCTCTATTTTGTAGCATGATTAGTAAGATTAGATTAGCTTTCTTTGCTCTTATCACAGCATGTTTTAAAAGTTTTCTATGTCGTTTAGATTTTTCCCTTGCTGTTAGTAAAGCATGAGCAATTATCCATTTGTTAATAATTAAGCATGATCAGTTTACCATTTTGCTAATATTCGAGCATGAGCAGATTTAGTTCCCTTTGCCATTAGATGTGCACGGTGATACTTTCTAGTCTCTTTTACTATTGGAATATCTTGAGCATGCAGTTATTAGTTTCTTTGCTATTACATAAGCATGAGTTTCTATCTTTAAGAACTATAAGCAAGAAAGACTAAGGTTTAGACTTGATTTCAATTCCAGAAGATTGAATATCAAAAGCGCACACAAGGTGTTTACTTAAATGCCAAGTAAGGGCAAGTATAAAGAAGTTATAGTTAAAAATAAAAGAAAGTATTTTACTTTTAAAGGGCATGTACCAGACACAAGGTCCAAGGGATGGGCTCCAAGATGCCCCTAGGCACAAGGCCTAGAAGTATCTTAGTAGTTTCGGGATTAGCTACCTCGATTCTTACTAAGAATGCGCGCAAAGTGGTACAATGCCGGGCCCAAAAGAAGTTTATTATTATTTTGAAGTATTAAAGTATAAGTTTTGAAACAAATGAAACGAGCTTCAAATATGTTTAGAATTAGAAAGTTTAGTTTCTTGTTATTTGAAGCATGCAGTAGTAGTTTTATTTGTTTCTTGCTATTAGATTATTCAGCATGTTTAGTTTTATTTGCTTTCAGCATGCTGTTATAGTTTTATTCTTATGAGCATGTTTAGCTTTACATGTTTAGTAGCTTTACATGTTCAGTAGTTTTACATGTTTAGTATTTTTACATGTTTAGTAGTTTTACATGTTTAGTAGTTTTACATGTTCAGTAGTTTTACATGTTTAGTATCTTTACATGTTTAGCAGTTTTGCATGTTTAGTATGCTTCTTTTATTAGTTTATGAGCATGATAAACTATACATGTTTAGTATTTCAGTTAGCATGATTTCCTTTGCTATATATGAGCATGAGTAGTTTTATATGTTAGCATTCAGTTTTAGCATGTTTTTATTTATATACATGCATATCGGGTTTTTGTGAGTAGATAGCGCTCACTAAGCTTTATGCTTATAGACTGCATTTCCTCCTACTGCAGATAAAGGGAAAGAAAAGATACAGTAAAGGAAGGCGACAAGGAGATGCAAGAGGAGTGTGTGATGTGTGGACTATGGAGGTCCTTGGGACTTAGCTAAAGAACTCATTTAGTTTAAGAATTTGTTTAGTTTAATTTCTTATTAAGTTGATAAGAAAATTATGTAGTAAGAAGTTATGTTTCCGTTTCCATTATCTGCATGATTTGAATTATTAAATTGCGTGGTTGTGGTTAGTTTTCATTTCTTATTAAACTGCGTGGTTGATTGAAATATATTTCCAGCCGCCTGTGGCTGAGTATATTATGCTTGTATTATGGGAAATGATCACCGGTACAGGGGAGACTCTGCCGAAATTTTTCGGTAGGGTTTTCCTAGAGATTTTTAATAAACCGGTTAAGTAGAGTTAGTAGATAAGTAACGGTCACTCTTAGAGAGTAGTAGTAGTAGTAAGAAGGGTGGTCGTTACAGGTCCTAGGGGGCGGTAACCCTAGGTGAGGGAAAATCCTAAGGGGCGGCAACCTTAGGTCCTAGGGGGCGATAACCCTAGGTGAAGGAAAATCCTAAGGGGCGGCAACCTTAGGTCCTAGGGGGCGGTAACCCTAGGTCAAGGAAAATCCTAAGGGGCAGCAACCTTAGGTCATAGGGGTGGCAACCCTAGGTGGAGAAAAATCCTAGGGGGCGGTAACCCTAGGTCCTAGGGGGTGGTAACCCTAGGCGAAAAGTCCAGTCGGTCTGGAGGATCGGACTGACATCAGGTAATCTCTCCTGAGGGGAGTAGATGTGGACGCGTTCCCCGTAGAGGGAACAGTAGGCGTCGGGTCGACTTTGGGTTTCCGGTTGGAAATCCGAAGTCAGACTCGGACAGTCCGAAGACTGTTAGTTCTTCTTTACTATGATTTATCAGATTCTAACACTGTCTTGCAGGGTATTTTCTCGGACTAACCTTGTTTTACAGGAGAGGAACCTGCTGGAAAAAGGTAGTCCTGGCGCCCGGGATGGATCCGGGCGCCCGGAGGTCCAGGCGCTCGGAACAGGTCTGGGCGCCCGGGACCAAGTTTTATCCCTGCCGCGATTTCGCCACGTGGAGCATCCTGATTGGTTGGCCACGTCACACTCCAGGCGCTCGGAAGGGATCCAGGCGCCCGGAATGTCATATAAAAAGAGGGTCAAGGGAGCAGCTAATATACAAGATTTTTCTAAGCTTTCTTCTGTGAAGTGCTGCCATCGAGACGACCTTGAAGTGCTACGACTCGACGCCGACGACCCGAAGCTCAGACTCTTCGATCTTTCTTTGTCGGTATTAGTTTTCGCTTTACATAATTGCAATCTCTACTGTATTCCAGTTGTAATATTTTACGAGCTTATAGTTGTTGCCCACAAAAAGCGATCAAGGATCGCGGGCCTTCGAGTAGGAGTCGTCCCAGGCTCCGAACGAAGTAAACTCCCTGTGTCGTTCTGTGCTTGCTTTACTTTTTCCGCTGCGTTACTTAATTTTACGATTCCGATATTTCGAAAAACGAAATAGCCACGAGCGCTATTCATCCCCCCCTCTAGCTCTTTCGATCCATCAAAAGCTATGCGTTCTGATCGAGGAGGAGAATTTACCTCAAAGGAGTTTCAAGAATTTTGTGAAGCCAACGGAATACGACGACCCTTGACAGTTCCAAGATCCCCTCAACAAAATGAAGTGGCAGAAAGAAAGAATCGAACCATCCTTGACATGACAAAGAGCATTCTCAAAAGCAAGAGGCTACTAAAGGAACTTTGGGCAGAAGCGGTTGCATGTGCAGTATACATATCCAACCGATCACCAACTTGGAGTGTGTGGGGCAAGACACCACAAGAAGCGTGGAGCGGAAGGAAACCTGGAATTTCTCATCTAAGAGTTTTTAGGAGTATAGCACATGTTCATGTGTCTGATGAAGCAAGAAGCAAGAAGTAAATTGGATGATAAAAGTAAGAAATTTATTTTTATTGGCTATGATACTAACTCAAAAGGGTATAAGCTATACAATCCAGATACTGGGAAGACAATCATCAGCCGAGATGTCATATTTAATGATGAAGAAGAATGGAATTGGGAATCTCGAAATGAAGATTACAACTTATTCCCGTGCTTTGAAGAAGAAGATGTGGAGCAACTAAGGGTGGAGCAACCAAGGGTGGAGCAAATAAGAGAGGAACCTACTACTCCACTAGTAACACCAACATCAAGTACTTAAGGAAATTCATCTGCATCAACTTCAAGTGAGAGAGTACCATGCTTTAGAAGCTTACGAGACATTTATGAGGTAACTGAAAATCAAGATAATATTACTCTATTTTGCCTTTTTGCGGATTGCGAGCCTATAGATTTCCAAGAAGCTATAAAGAGCAAAAGGTGGAAAGATGCAATGGATGAAGAAATCAAGGCGATAGAGAAGAATGACACATGGGAGTTAACGACACTTCCTAAAGGACATAAGGCGATTGGTGTGAAGTGAGTATACAAAATAAAGAAGAATGCCAAAGGAGAAGTAGAAAGATATAAAGCAAGATTGGTGACAAAAGGCTACAGTCAAAGATCTGGCATTGATTATGATGAGGTATTCGCTCCCGTTGCTCGATTAGAAACTGTCAGACTAATCATTGCTTTAGCAGCTCAAAATAAGTGAAAAATACATCAAATGGATGTAAAATTTGCTTTTTTAAATAGAGTTCTTGAAGAAGAAGTCTATATTCAGGAACCATCAGGTTATGAAGTTAAAGGACAAGTAGATAGAGTTCTAAAATTGAAGAAGGCTCTCTACGGGCTAAAGCAAGCACCAAGGGCATGGAATAGCCGAATAGACAAGCACCTGCAAGAGAAAGGCTTCATCAAATGTCCTTATGAACATGCATTATACATTCAGAGTAAGGATAAAGATGTTTTGATTGTATGCCTATATGTCGATGACTTGATCTTCACAGGAAGCAATCCAAGTATGTTTGGAGAATTTAAAGAAGTGATGACTAAAGAGTTTGAAATGACTGATATTGGGCTCATGGCATACTATCTGGGCATTGAAGTGAACCAAAGGGAAGATGGAAGCTTCATCTCACAAGCAGGTTATGCAAGAGAGATATTAAAGAAGTTCAGGATGGATAACAATAAGTCTATAAATACCCCAGTAGAATGTGGAGTCAAGCTATCAAAGCATGATGAAGAAGAAAAAGTTGATCCAACATTTTTTAAGAGTTTGGTTGGAAGTTTACGATACTTAACGTGCACAAGGTCTGATATTCTTTATGCTGTTGGACTTGTTTGTCGCTACATGGAAGATCCAACTACTACCCACCTTAAGATCGCTAAGAGAATTTTGCGCTATATCAAAGGTACGATAAATTTTGGATTACTTTATTCAACATCTAACCACTTCACACTTGAAGGATATAGTGACAGTGATTGTGGTGGAGATATAGATGATAGAAAGAGCACTACAGGATTTGTGTTCTTTATGGGAGATACAACTTTCACTTGGATGTCGAAAAAATAGCCTATTGTCACACTTTCTACTTGTGAAGCAGAGTATGTGGCTGCGACTTCATGTGTTTGTCATGCTGTTTGGCTCAGAAATTTATTGAATGAGTTAAGTTTACCACAAGAAGAGGCAACCAAGATACGAGTTGATAACAAGTCTACAATAGCACTAGCAAAAAATCTAGTCTTCCATGATAGAAGCAAGCACATTGATACGCGCTTCCACTATATCAGAGAATGTATTACAAGAAAAGAGGTGCAAGTGGAATACATAAAGTCTCAAGATCAAGTTGCTGATATTTTTGCTAAGCCACTCAAATTTGAAGACTTCATCAAAATGCGATATTTGCTTGGAGTCACAAAATCAAGTTTAAGAGGGGGTGTTGGAAATTAAACTTGATTATTTGTTGATAAAATTTTATGGAGATAGAATGGTGAGGTGGCAAGTCTTGACTAGAGATAGGATAGAGATAGAACTTGATGAATTGGTAATTTTGATAAAAGTTCGTGGAGATAGAATTTAAAAAAAAATATCATGATTATCTCATATTAGTGCTTATCCAATAAGCCTATAAATATGTACTTCTTTTTCATGAATGAACAAGTTGAGTTTTCTATTTTCTTCTACTCCTCTTCCACATAGAGTTATTTCTCCTCTTCCACATTTTTCCTTCTATAATTCTTTTTCTTCTCCCATAATTTCTGTTTCCAACACCCCTCCCTCCCCGCTGCTCCTCCGCCTGTGCTTTCTGCTCTCCCTTAACTCTCACCGGATCCCTGGCCTCGACGATCCCTTCCTTGCCCACAATTTCACCACCTCGCCGCCTCAGCTCGGCACTTTTAATTCGAGTATGGCCATGTGGGCTCATATGCGTGCTCTCCTCCTCAGATCCGACGCGCTCCCTGGTACTGCAGACGGTGTGTTGGAGGCATCTATTGTGTGGAAGGAGCTGGCCGGGTGTCTCTCTGAGCGAGAGGATCGATGACAAAGAGGCCTCTTTTGTGCTCCTTGATGTTGCCCAGCTCGAGAAGAGAAGCTATCCTTTTTCTATCAGCGGAAGCGAGAGCTCCGGCACGATCCCGTGTGGGTTTGTGGAGGACTCTGCGGTGAGACTGGTTGGATCTCCCGTCGGGGTCAATGGCAGTGGTCGATTTTGGATTCAACTCGCGGGTCTAATCTTTCCGAATGGATAGAGAAAGAAATAATATAATATTTTTTGATTATCTTATTGTTAAAATCAATAAATTTATTTATATAAATTTTTTAAAATAATAATAGAAAGATTAAATGAGACATGCAATTATAATAATTATAAACATAATAATATAATAAATTTGGAAATATTATTTTTCCTATTTGATTCATGAATCTTGATTGTGTGCCAAATATAATAAATCTCAATTTATTGAAATCAATTAAAGATTATTTCTATTGTTGTCATTACCCCCGTCAAACTCAATGAGAGTGTCTGAACGTTGAATTTGAGTGCTAACTTGGTGAAACGTTGTCTAGATAATGACTTGGTAAATATATCAGAAATTTGATCTTCCGTAGAAATATAAGAAATCAAAAGTTGTTGAGTCGCCACACTCTCGCGAACAAAATGAAAATTAATCTCTTAGGGGTGTCAATTCGGGTGGGTCGGGTCGGGTTGAGTTTTTTTTTTTTTACCCAACCCGAACCCGACCCGAACCTGAGTTCAACCTAAAACACCTAAACCCGAACCCGGCCAACCCGATCAACCCGAATCCGACCCATATAACCCAAAAATCCGATTCAAAATGATATTTTTGGGCTATTTTCCCTATAATTCTTCACTTTTATCTCAATACTCCATCATTATCATACAAACAAGAGATTAATATATAAAACATCTAATTTTTTAAAATAAAATATGATTTAACCCAAAAAAAACCCCACAAAACTCTATATTTAAGTCAACCCGGGTCAACCCGAACCTGACCCGACCCAACCCGAAAATTTGTAACTCTCCAACCCTCCAACCTGAACCCGACCCGAACCCGAAAATGTCTAACCTGAACCTGATTTTTTTCGGATCAACTCAGGTTGGGTCGTCGGGTCGGGTTCATTTTTGACACCCCTAAATCTCTACATGCTTGGTATGAGGATGAAAAACATGATTTGTTGCAAGATAAGTTGCTTCAATATTATCACACCATATTTTAGGTGTAGCAGTTGGGAAAAAGTGTAATTCTGAAAGAAGATATTGTAGCCAAATAATTTCTGACGTTGCGTTAGCGATACCTTTATATTGAGCTTCAGTACTCGAGCAAGAGACTGTAGGTTGCTTCTTTGAAAGCCAAGAAATAAGATTTCACCCAAGAAATATAGCATATCCACTAACATCTATCTTCAGGAGATCAAAACCAATCTGCATCACTGTAGGCAATCAACTCTCGTGAAAACTGATGATATAAAATAAGACCATATAGAATAGTGCCTTTGAGATATCGAAATATTCTTTTAACACATTTTCAATGATGTTCAGTAGGAGCATGCATAAATTGATAGATATGATTCACAGCGAAAGCAATATCGGGTCGTGTAATTGTGACATATTATAGGGCACCAACAATACTACGGTAGATCTGGGGTTAGACATCAAAGAGGAGGATGAAGGTGCAGTGAAACCACCTTCAATGATTGGTGTGGAGATAGGATGTGCACCATCCATTTTAGCTTGTTGTAGGAGCCTAGTAATGTATTTGCTCTGAGAGAGAAGCTCTATGCCAAGCAAAAAATGAGCATTACCAAGATTCCAAATAAGAAACTCTTGACGAAGAAGGTGTAGTAAAGTAGTAATGTCATTTTGATCACTACCCATTATTAATATATCATCCATATAAATCAGAACAACTATTGAAAATCCTCATTACATTTGTAGAATAGGGAAGAGTCTATTTTTAAGCTAGAAAATCCCTGAATATGAAGCCAGGTAGATAGACGATAAAACCATGCACGAGATGCTTGTCGAAGACCATATATAGACTTTTGAAGTTGACACACATGTGTTGAAAGTTGCGGGTGGATGAATCCAGGAGGTTGCTCGATATAAACAGTTTCTTCAAGGTGTCCATGAAGAAAAGCATTAGAAACATCTAATTAGCGTATTGACCAATTAGAGCTTACAGCTATAGACAGTAACAATTTGATAGTTGTAATTTTTGATGACTGGAGTAAAAGTATATTTAAAGTCAATACCTAACTGTTGATTAAAGCCTTTAGCAACAAGGCGAGCTTTGTAACGTTCAATAGAACCATCTGTATGATACTTAATTTGGTAAACCCATTTAGAGCTCACAATATTCATAGATGGGGTATGAGGGACTAAGCTCCAGGTTGCATTACGAAGAAGAGTATCAAATTCTGTAACCATCGCAGCACGCTAATTTGGATCTTTGACTGCCTGTGTAAAACTAGAAGGTTTAACAAAATTTGAAGAAGCAAGAAGAGTACGTGGAAGAGGATAACGAGTGGAAACTGATTGATATGGTACATAAATATCACTTAAAGGAAGCATCCGCCGAGGAATATCATTATCAGAGCTACTCGGAGATGAGTGGTCAGATGGATGAGAATTAGAACTAGAGAGTGGATCACCACTAGCCGCCAAGTTTATAGGAACTTGTGGAGATGGAATAGGACTCAAGATAGCATCCCCCCTTGTACTTTCAATATGTTCTTATGAATCAATATGTGGGGCTTCTAGTATATTGCTTGGTGATATTAGATAATTACCTTGATTATATGAAGGAGGATCTGAGGTAGCAACTACAAACGGAAAACAAAGATTCATCAAAAGTAACATGTCGAGAAATATATATCCGACTGGTCGAAATATGTAGTCAACGGTATTCACGATGCAAATTACTATAACCAAGAAAAACACATTGTAAAGAGCGAGGGTTAAACTTGTGCTTAGAGTAAGGTCGTAGCCAAGGATAACATGTGTAACTAAAGATACGAAAGAATGAGTAATCTGAAGACAATTATAAAGTCTTTCCAAGGGACACTTATTTTAAAGTAGTGAAATGGGTAAATGATTGATAAGGTAGACTGCAGTTTGGATGACATTATCCCAAAATTTAAGTGAAACTGAGGCATGATTAAGAAGAACTAAGACAGTTTTAACCACATGACAATGTTTTCTCTCGGTGGATCCATTTTGTTCAGGAGTGTGGGGACAAGAGACTCGATGGATGATGCCAGAGGAAGTAAAATGACGATGAAGCGTTTGATACTCTCCACCCCAATCAGAATGAAGGGAGAGGATTTTACGATCAAAATATCGCTCAACTTATTTTTGAAAGCGACAAAAAATATCAAAGAGATCAAACTATCTTTTTATAGGAAAAATCCAAGTAAACTTGCTGAAATTATCAATAAAAATAACATAATAAAGAAAACCTTGATTAAATAGAATAGGAGCAGGACCTCACACATTAGAGTAAATAATTTCTAAAGGAAAACTAGAAGTGCGAGAAGAAGACACAAAAGGTAATTTATGAAATTTTGTTTTCATGCAAGCTTCACATAAATGAGAAGAGGAGGCTAAAGAAATTGGTAAATCATACCGGTTAATAATATTCTGAACAACATGTAGAGACGGATGACCAAGACGTGCGTGCCAAGAGAATTTATCGGTTCTCCAACAAACGTATTAGTATAGGTGGGCTGAAGATGATAAAGCCTGTCTTTAATATTTTCTCGGAGTAGAATATTTCCTGTTGTGGAATCCCTCACAAGACAATAATGAGGATGGAATTCAAAGAATACATTATTATCAAGAGCAAACTAACGGATGGAAAGTAAATTTTTAGTAATAGAAGGAACATGAAGAGTGTTGTGCATGCGAAAAGTACCACCATATGAATGAAAGGATGTGTTTCTAATGTGAGCAATTTGCAAATCTAAGTCATTGCCTATTTGTATCATCTAGGGTGCATGATAAGGTGAAGCTTTTGTGAGAATATTATACTCCGGTGTAACATGATGAGTGTAGGATAGAAAGCGCTAGAAGAGGGGGTGAATAGTGCTCATGGCTAATTCGTTTATTAGAGTAAAACACGCAGCGGAAAAATAAAATAATACATGAACACCAAGAGTTTTATTTGGTTCGGAGCCTGTGGTGGCATCGCTGTGGTGACTCCATCCAGCGCCCAGGGCGCCTCCAAGCTCCATAAAGGGCGCCCTCGCACCTTGTTGCGGGGTTGTTGATCAAGTCACTCGAGGCACCTCCAAGCTCCAAGGAGGAAGCCTCAGGACTGTTCAATCGAGGTTTTTCTTGTGTGATTTCTGTCCTACAAGGTATGTTAGTCTACAAACAAGGTATACCTTACAAAACAAAGTCAGTACAACCAAATAAGATAAATAAAACTTATTTTGACAGTCTCCGAACTGTCCGGTTTTGACTCCAGATTTCACTTTCGGAAATCCTAGGTCGAACCGATGCCTATTATTCTCTCGTCGGGGAACGCGTCCTCACCCACTCCTCTCAGGAGAGTTTACTTGTTGTTAGATCGGTCCTCCAGACCGACTGGTCTTTCTGCCTAGTGTTATCACCCGTAGGGTTTTCCTCAGCCTAGGGTTACCACCCCTTAAGACAAAGGGTTACCACCCCCTAGAGTTTTCCTCAGCCTAGGGTTACCGCCCCCTATGACCTAGGGTTACCACCCCCTAGGATTTTCCTTAGCCTAGGGTTACCGCCCCCTATGACCTAGGGTTACCACCCCCTAGGATTTTCCTTAGCCTAGGGTTACCGCCCCCTAGGACCTAGGGTTACCACCCCCTAGGGTTTTCTACCTGCCTAACCTCAGCTAGGACTTTTCCTCACTTAGGGTTACCACCCCCTAGGACCTAGGGTTACTACCCCCTAGGACCTAGGGTTACCACCCCCTAGGACCTAGGGTTACCACCCCCTAGGACCTAGGATTACCACCCCCTAAGGTTTTCCACTTGCATAACCGCAGCTAGGACTTTTGCCTTAGTACACTTAGGACTTTCCTACAATCTCATTCAAACTTGTTAGATTACAACTTAACTTTGGACCCTTTGACATAATCAAAACCCAAGTTTGATCGTCGGATGCGTCCCGCATCGACAATCTCCCCTTTTTTGATTATGACAATATGGTTCAAAGTTAAGTAAAACATAACAAAAAAAAAGGAAATTTAAGTATGAGGATAAATATAATACTTTATAACAAATTCCCTTACTCTCTTTCATAAAAGTTATGTTTAAATTCTTATAGTTGACTTTTCTCTCCCCCTTTCATATAAATCAAAAATAGTACTAAGTAGAGAGAAAGTTGTAAAATATTTATTCTATTTAACTTTATGTTCCCCCTGAAGGGTAAAAACTTAGCTAATTTTTAAGCATTTGAAAGTGAGTCAATTTTTTCTATTTTAAAAACTTGGCTAAACTTAGCTTTTGAAAATAAGTGTTTGGATAAACACCTAGTTTAATTTATAACATAGACTTAGCTAATTATTTTGTCAAGTACTTAGCTTTCAAAAGAAGTTGATTAAAAACTTGGCATTAAAAATTAAGGTTTTTTTAGAAAAAAAACTTAGTTAAAAGTGCTCAACTTAAAATAAATTTTAATTAATGCTTAGTTTTAAAAAATAATAATAAAACCTAAGTTAAGTACTTAGCTCCTTTTTTTAATTAAAGACTTAGCTGAACTTCAGCTTTAAAAAATACTTAGTTTTCTAAACACAGACTTGTTAGAATGTATACTAAAAGTCTAGCTTTTTGTAAACATTTATTTTGAAATAAGAATCACATTGGTCAAATCTCTACATTTATGATAAATGTAGTTATCCATTTAATTTATATTGTAGAAAACATGGTATGAGGAGACACACAGAAGATCATGTTATTAGTTCCTTATAAATTATAAACAATTGCTCACAACCAAGATGGAATGAGACAAACCATTAGAGTGGTTGTAGTATAATTAGGTATTAGTTTATCTTAACTAATAAATTACACTAGTACACTATAAGTGTATTGAGTAGGACCATTTGAGGTTGTTCTTTTTATACTGACTACATAAAAGAACAAAACCTCTATTATTATGAAAATGTGCACTCTTAATCATGATATAATAACAAACACGTATACTTAATATTTATTTTTTTAATTTATCAAATGGTGTAATTTAGTTCATTAAATCAATAGGTCCGATAAGTTGGGAAATGATATTATTTATATGGTGTGTTGTTGATTATAGAATGAAATTGTGTCCTAGTAATCTAAGTTGATGATGTCCCCTTGAGGAGCTCATAAGGATTGTCATGTAAACCCTGCAGGTGGACTTAGTCCGACATTACAATAAGGTTGAGTGGTACTACTCATGGAGCTAGATATTAATTAAGTGAGTGTCAGTAACTCATTTAATTAATGGACATTCAATATCTTAAACACAGGGAGATTGATACACTCATAATAAGAAGGAGCCCATAATGTAATTTAGGATTGGTGTGGTAGTTCAATAGTAGCTCTTTAGTGATATGAGTTATTATTGATGAACTTGAGTTGGGTGTTTGGGGCGAACATGGGAAGCTCAAGCTCATCGGGAGACCAAAACAAATTCCTCCTCTCGGTCCCTATTGTAGCCTCTTATATATAATCTTATATCCACCCAAAGCCTAGCCTCTTAGCCCATGCTAGGGGTCGGCCCCTATCCTTGCTTGGAGCCCAAGCAAGGGGCCGGCCAAGCCAAGCTTGGAGCTCAAGCTAGGGTTGGCCAAGCCTTGCTTGGTGCCCAAGCAAGTGATCGGCCAAGTAAGGAAAGGAAAGGAAAATTTTATTAAAAATAAAATTTTGATAAAATCTTTCCTTTTATGTTTTTATCCACATGATTTTAAAAGAAAGTTTTTAATTTTAAAATCTTTCCTTTTATAGATTTTCTACAAAGGATAAAAAAAATATTAGATATGTTTCCTTATTTGTAGATATCTATAATGTTAAAAGAAAATTTTTAATTTTTAAGAAAACTTTCCTTTTTTGTAACCATGATATAAAAGGAGTTTTATTTCTAAAATCTTATATTTTATAGATATCCATAAAAGGATTTAAAAGAGAGAGATTTTAATTTATAAAATATTCCTTTTATAGCTAACTACAAAAGGGATATTTTAAAAGAGAGATTTTAATTTTTGTTTAAAACCTTTCCTTGTTTTGTTAACAAGAGGTGGTCGGCCATGCCATGAATAGAAAAGAAAGTTTTATTTTTTGTTATAAAACTTTCCCTTTTTGGATTCACCAAGGATTATAAAAGAGAGGTAAAGGGTGTCTTCATGGAACACAACTTCCATTCTATTGTTCCTCTCTCTTTTCCTTTGGTGGCCGACCCTCTTCCTTTCTCTCTTTTCCTTTTGTTTTCCACATTGTGGCCGGCGGCATCAAGTCTACTAGGAGCTTTGGTGGCCGGTTACTAGGAGGAGAAGAAGAAGAGAAAGTAAGCCCTCTTGTCTAGATCCCTTTGGTGGTTAGAGCTTGGAGGAAGAGAAGAAGGCTTTAGTGGATTTCTTCTTGGTAGATCGTCACCCACACAACGTCCAAGAGAAGGAGAGGAATAAAATAGAAGATAAAGAGGCTTTTATTAACAAAGAAAGATATAACTAGTTGTCTTATTCCGCATCATACTAGTTTTCTTTGTACGGATTTTTGAATTACCAAACACAAGAGGCTAAGGATTCTAGGCAATCGAATTTATGTTTCGATATTGTGTTTCTTTTGTTTTTCGATCTTGTGATTCGATTATTCTTAGTGGTTAAACCTAGGGTTATTATAAGGAGATTTAAATATTGAATTTCGTTGAAAGGCTTTGTTTAGGAAGTGGTGGATGATCTTATACCCAAGAAGGTCTAGTGGCTCGCCATGTTTAACCTGGAAGCCGATCTTTGAAATAAATATTTAATTAACTTTGTAACATGGGTGGATTTGGATTAATAATGTTAAGCATCGTTTATGATCCAAGTCTAAACCTCTAAGAACAGATAAGTTGAACTTGGAATCAATAATGTTAAGTTCTGTTTCCGATTCCAAATTTAATTTCTAAAGAACACAATAGGTTGCTAGGAAAGGTTCGGAACTTGTACAAAATTTTTGTACAGGGGAACCAGTACGATATTCCGAATAGTAACCAACAATTGGTATCAGAGCTAGGATATTGCCTCTCTGTGTTTGGTTTTTCAGTTTAATTATGCACATGTCATACATATTTTAGGCATGATAATAGTAGGATGTGGAAATAGATTAACTCTATGGTTGCAGGCTGTTGGTTGGTCCTAGGAGGATCGTACCGGTTTCACTGTACAAAAATTTTGTACAAGTGTCGAACCTTTTCCTAAACAACCTATTGTATTCTTTAGAAGTTAAATTAGGAATCGTAAACGAACTTAACATTATTGATTTCAAACTTAACTTATCTGATCTTAATGGTTTAGACTTGGATCGCAAGTGGAACTTAACATTATTGATCCAAATCAACCTATGTTATAAATTCAATTAAATATTAATTTTCAAAATTGACTTCCAGGACTGCATGGTGAGGCACATGACCTTCTTGGGTATGGGAGCATCCACCACCGCCTAAACAAAGCCTTTTAAGGAAAACTAATATTTAATTTCCTTATATAACTCTAGGTTTAACCAAAAAGAACAATCGAATCACAAATTCGAAAAAGAAGAAAACACAAACTCGAAAAAACTATTTCGAAAACTCTAGAATCATATGCTTCTTGTGTTTGGTATTTCCAAAAATAACTATACAAAGAAAACTAGTATGATGCGGAAAACAATTACTAGTTATACCTTTCTTTGTAAGCAAATAACCTCTTGATCTTCTACCGTATTCCTCTTCTAATCTCGGACGTTGTGTGGGCAACGATCTTCCGAGACGAGAACCACCAAGCTCCTTCTTCTCCAAGCTAGATTCGGCCACCATCAATTCTCCAAGAGAAGTAGAGGTTCGGCCATCACCACCAAGCTCCAAGGGATGCTAGAAACAAAGTCTCCTTTCTCTCCTTCTTCTCCTAGCTAGAACCGACCACCATCACCAACTCCAAAAGAAAGATGAAACCGGCCACTAAAGAAGAAGAGAAGAGGAGAGGGAGAACCTCTAGGGTCGGCCATACCAAGGAGAAAAAGAGAGGAAGAAAAGAATAGAGTTCATCTCTTGAAGACACCTCTAATCCCTCTTTTATAATCCTTGGTCTTGGCAAATAAGAAAATTTAATAAAAAGTTCCTTAATTCTTTTGCCATGAAAAGGAAAATTTTAATTAATTAAAATTTAAATCCTTTTCTTAATTGTAATGGCCGGCCACTTTAAACTCCAAAACAAGGAGAGTTTAATTAACACAAGAATTAAAAACTTCCTAATTTGTTTCCGGAAATTTAAAAAAAAAATTCTCCAATAATTTTTCCCTTCATGGTGGATTATAAAAAGGAATTTTTATAAATTAAAATCTTTCTTTTAAACATGTGGACAATTTTCAAAAAGAAAAGTTATCTCTCTACAAATAAGGAAAGATATCAAATCTTTTCTTAATCTTTTGTAGAAACTTATAAAATAAATATTTAATTTTTAAACTCTCTTTAAATCATGAACATGGTTAAAAAAAGAAAAGTTTTCTCAAAATTAAAATCTACCTTTCAATCTACAAATAAGGAAAGATTTCAAATCTTTTCTTAATCTTTTGTAGAAAGCTATAAAAGGAAAGATTTAAATTTTAAACTCTCTTTTAAAACCATGGAATCCACATAAGAAAAATTTATAAATAAAATTCCTTTTAATGTGATGTGGCCGACCACATCATGCTTGGATTCCAAGCATTGGACGACCACCAACTTGGCTCAACCACTTGGTCTTGGCCGACCCTAGCTTGGGTTCCAAGCTAGCTTGGTCGGCCCCCTTCGGTTGCGTAAGAAGTGGGTATGTGGTGGGTATAAATCTCTATATACAAGAAGCTACGATAGGGACCGAGAGGAAAATTGGATTTGGTCTCCCGATAAAATTAAGCTTCCCGTGTTCGCTACGAACACACAACTTAACTTCATCAATAATAATTCATACCACTAAAGAATTATTATTGAACTACCGCACCAATCCGAAATTATATTTTGGGCTCCTTCTTATTATGAGTATATTAGTCTCCATGTGTTTAAGATGTCAAATGCCCACTAATTAAATGAGTTACTGACAACTCACTTAATTAATATCTTAGTCCAAGAGTAGTACCACTCAACCTCATCGTCATGTCGGACTAAGTCCACCTGCAGGGTTTAACATGACAATCCTTATGAGCTTCTCTTGGGGTCATTCTCAACCTAAATTACTAGGACACAGTTTCCTTCTATAATCAACAACACACACTATAAGTAATATCATTTCTCAACTTATCGGGCTTATTGATTTATCGAGCTAAATCTCACCCATTGATAAGTCAAAGAAATAAATACTAAATATATGTGTTTGTTATTATATTAGGATTAAGAGCACACATTTCTATAATAACTAAGGTCTAGTTCTTTTATCAAGTCAGTATAAAAAGAACTTACCTAAAATAGTCCTACTCAATACACTTAGAGTGTACTAGTATAATTTATTAGTCAAGATAAACTAATCCCTAATCACACTACGACTTTACCGACGGTTTGTTCCTTTCCATCTTAGTCGTGAGCAACTGTTTATAATTTATAAAGAACTAATAACATAATCTTTTGTGCGTGACACCACACACTATGTTATCTACGATATAAATTAATTAAACAACTACACTTAACATAAATGTAGATATTTTTGACCAATGTGAATCTTTATTTCAAAATAAATGTTTACAAAAGCTAAGCTTTTAGTATACACTCTAACACAGGCATCCTAGATCCAACTATTATGACCATAATGTGTTTGTCTGTGATTGAACCCTCGGACATGTCGAAGGTATTTTATGTGTGTGCATGATTATATGTATTAAATACAGCAAGAGCTGTATTAGTTTTAGGATTTTACTTTTTGTTTGATCTAGATTACATGTACATTCCTTCGTGGAATATAGGATCGATAAATGTAAAATTCTATTTTTGTCACGGATCGTATCCTTGCGAGGCGTGGTACTATTTGAGGACCCGAGGCGTAGTGGAAACAGAAGCAAGATAGATGCGACTGTTAGAGTGTATACTAAAAGCCTAGCTTTTGGTATAAACATTTATCTAGAAATAAGAATCACATTGGTCAAATGTCTACATTTATGATAAATGTAGTTGTTCAATTAATTTATATTGTAGATAACATGGTGTGTGGTGTCACACACAGAAGATCATGTTATCGGTTTCCTTATAAATTATAAACAGTAGCTCACGACTAAAATGGAAAGGAACAAACCATTGGAAGGTCGTAGTGTAATTATGTATTAGTTTATCTTAACTATATAATTACACTAGTACACTTAGAGTGTATTGAGTAGGACCATTAGAGGTCGTTTCTTTTATACTGACTTTATAAAGAAACAAAGACCTCAGTTATTATGGAAGTGTGTGCTCTTAATCCTAATATAATAACAAGCACATATATTTGATATTTATTTCTTTAATTTATCAATGGGTAAGATTTAGTTCGATAAATCAATAAGCTCGATAAGTTGGGAAATGATATCACTTATAGTGTGTGTTGTTGATTATAGAAGGAAACTGTGTCCTAGTGATCTAGGTTGAGAATGCCCCCAATAGGAGCTCATAAGGATTGTCATGTTAAACCCTGCAGGTGGACTTAGTCCGACATGACGATGAAGTTGAGTGGTACTACTTTTGGAGCTAGATATTAATTAAGGGAGTTGTCAGAACTCACTTAATTAGTGGACATTTGTTATCTTAAACACAGGGAGACTGACACACTCATAATAAGAAGGAGCCCAAATGTAATTTGGGATTGGTGCGGTAGTTCAATAATAGTTCTTTAGTGGAATGAATTATTATTGATGAAATTAAGTTGTGTGTTCGGGGCGAACACGGGATGCTTAATTTCATCGGGAGACCAAAACCAATTCCTCCTCTCGGTCCCTATCGTAGCCTCTAGTATATAGAGATTTATACCCACCGCATACCCACCTTCTTACCCATCCAATGGGGCCGACCAAGCTAGCTTGGAACCCAAGCTAGGGCCGGCCAAGTGAATGAGGCATGTAGGTGGCCGGCCAAAGCATGGGTCCCAAGCTTAGGTGGCCGGCCACTAGAATATTAAAAAGGATTTTTATTGAAATTATTTCTTATGTGGATATCATGATTTTAAAATAGAGTTTAAAAATTAAATATTTCCTTTTATAGCTTTCTACAAAAGATTAAGAGAAGAGATTAATCTCTTTCCTTATTTGTAGTTTAAGAGGATGGTTTTAATTTTTGGTAAAAACTTTTCTTATTTGTAAATCATCTACATGTTTAAAAGAAAGTTTAAAATTTGAAATCTTTCCTTATTTGTTGATTAAAAGGTGGATTTTAAATTTTAAGAAAACTTTCCTTTTTAACCATGTTCATGATTTAAAAGAAAGTTTAAAAATTAAATTTTCTCTTTTATAAGTTTTTACAAGAGATTAAGAAAAGATTTGATATCTTTCCTTATTTGTAGATTAAAAGAGATTTTAATTTTTAGAGATAACTTTCTTTTTATCCACATGTTTAAAAGAAAGATTTTAATTTATTAAATTTCTTTTTTATTAACCAATCATGAAGGGATAAAATTATTGGAGAAATTTTTATAAATTTCTAGAAACAAATTAGGAAGTTTTAATTTTTGTTTTAATTAAAACTTTCCTTGATTTGTGGATTGTAGGTGGCCGGCCAAATAAGTTGGAAAAAGGAAATTAATTTTTAATTAATTTTTCTTTTTCATGGCAAAAGAATTAAGGAAGGTTTTATTAATTTTTCCTTATTTGCCAAGACCAAGGATTATAAAAGAGGGGGTAGAGGAGGCTTCATGGTGAACAACTCTATTCTTTTTATTCCTCTCTTTTCTTCTTTGGTGTGGCCCGAAACTTATCTCTTGGTGGAGCTTTTGTTAGTGGCCGGATCAAGGAAGGAGAAGAAGGAGAGAAAGCAAGCCTCGTTTCTAGCATCCCTTGGAGCATGGTGGTGGTGGCCGAACCTCTTCATCCTAGAAGATGTTTTGATGGCCGAAACTTGCAAGGAAGAAGAAGGTGCTTGGTGGTTCTCATCTCGGAAGATCGTTGCCCACACAACGTCCGAGGTTAGAAGAGGAATACGGTAGAAGATCAAGAGGTCTTTCTAAAAGGTATAACTAGTAATTTTTCTTTCCGCATCATGCTAGTTATTTATGGAAATAATACCAAATACAAGAGGCTTACGATTCTAGTATTTCGAATATATTTTTCGAAGTTGTGTTCTTTTGTTTTATTTTTCCTTGTGTTTTGATTGTTCTTTTCGGTTAACCTAAAGTTATTTTAGGAAATTAAATATTAGATTTCTATAAAAGGTTTTGTCTAGTCGGTGGTGGTTGCTCTCATATCCAAGAAGGCCATGTGCCTCGCCACGTCAGTACTGGGAACCAATTATGGAAATTAATATTTAATGGAATTAATAACTTAAGGTGATTTGGGTCGAACGTGTTAAGTTCCGCAGGAGATCCAAGTCAAAACCTAAAAGAACAAATAGATTAAGTTTTGGATCAAACGTGTTAAGTTCCGCAGGCGATCCAAAATTTAATTTAAAAGAACACATGGTAGCTAGGAAAAGGTTCAAACCTTTGTACAAAATTTTTGTACAGTGGAACCTCTAGGTTTTCCGAGTAGCAACCAACAATTGGTATCAGAGCTAGGGTTTTGCCTCTGTGTATTTGGTATTAGTTTAATTATGCACATGTCATACATAATTTAGGCAGGTTAATAGTAGGACGTGCTAACTTTGTGGATGCAGGATCCAACTATTATGGCTTATGGTTATTATGTGTGTGATTAGACCCTTGGACATGTCAAGGGCATTTTATTGTGTGTGCATGATTGTATTATAAAATACAGCAGGAGCTGTATTTAGTTTTATTAGGACTTTATTTTTGATCTAGATACATGTACATTCCTTTTATGGAATATAGGATCAAAAATGTAAAATTCTATTTATGTCGCGGATCGAATCTTGCAAAGCGTGGAACCTTCTAAGGACCAGAGGCGCAGCGGAACTAGGAGCAAGATGGATGCGACAGCTAGACCCGGTGGCGGTGGCCAAATATGGCAGCAGCTTGGGATGACAACACACGGAGGACATCTAGAGATAAAAGCCATAATAGTTGAAAATTAGATTTTCTATTTATTGCTTTTATATTGTGTTGTGTGTACATATTGGTTTACATATTTAGTAGACTAGCATAGTTAAAATTCCTCATTTATAAATAACTAAGTGGGAGAGGGATTTTTAAGTAAATCCCATGGTCTCCATTACTGGTTTGTAAGTGATGCAAACAAGCTTGCGCGTTGGCTATGAGTGCCTTCCTCCATAACGGATGAGCTTGTTTGTGGATCACTAGAACAGACTTCCATTTTTGGATGACTATAGGAAGTTAATTAAGAGCATGTGATCTTCCCCAATGGAAGGGGCATAATCTTATTAATGGACTTAGTGTCAAGTAATGGTATACACTTAGACACATTTAATAGTATCCTCCCCAACGGAGTCACTACTATCACTTGTGTGACCAAAGGGAAACCAACTATTGATTTGTCATAAAACTAGATTGGCAATATAATAAAATTAATAAACCCCTCTTACAAATGATGAATTTGTATACGTCCACACTAACGTGGCATACAAGATTCATGGTGTTTAAGGTAATTTTATTTGTCAAAAAGTTATATTGACAAGATAGTCAATGGGTAAAACCCTCCTCTTACAAATGATGAATTTGTATACGTCCACACTAACGTGGCATGCAAAATTCACGGTGTTTGAGGTGTTGGTGAATTTAAATAATATTGTTTGAGGAATCAATGTTATTTTAAATTCATAGAGTTTTGACCAAATATTTGATCAAAGACAGATCAACTATTAATTTTATTCGTCATAAAGTAAAATTGACGAGATAATAAAATTAATGAATAAAATCTCCTCTTTGATTTTATATACACAAAATTCATGGAGATTTTAAGGAGTTGATCTTGACCAAATATTTTTTGTGATTCTTAGGATGTTTGTCAATCCCTAGTAGTCATACTATAGAAAAAAACTTAGTAGTCCCAATTGTAATGATTGGAAATAGGACTTGGACATTAAGGTAGACTGTTTTTTTTAGAACTAAGAACAATTTAGGTGTATTTAATTCATTAGTTGAAACATGTCTAGTGGTGTTATCTACCAAAACCTGGAGTGTAGATACAAGATGCCATTAATCATGTCTGCAATTCATTGCAGGGTTCCAGGAAACCCGACAACTAAATGAAAGGTAAATCACCGTCCACATGGGCACTACTGTAAAAGTGGTAGCTGTTGCAGTGGGAGATGTTTATCCTTTGATAAAGAATAAAATATGGATTTTAAGTAATTGTCTTTACATACCAAGTTTAGAAAGAACCTGATTTCAGTTTCTAAACTATTATAGATATTGTGTCTATTTTGATAACAAAGTTGTTATCAAGAAAAATAGGGAAGTTATCTATTCTGGTATGATGGTTGACAATTTATAATCCAATAACTCCCACGATGCAACAAATGGAAATTAGTAACACATCTTCTAATTTTAAGAGAAAACAACCTTCGGAAATGAACCAATTATATCTTTGGCATCTAAAGCTAGGTTATACTTGAGTAGGATTCATTGGTAGCTGATGAACTTTTGGGTTCATTGGTAGTGGAAATCTTTCCAACCTACGAGTCTTACTTGGAAGGAAAATAACCAAGAAGCTTTTAAGTCCAAGGGGTATGGAGTCAAAGATATGTTGAAATCAGTTCATTCTGATTTGTGTGATCCTATGACTATCCAGACAAGAGGTAGTATTGAATATTTTGTCTATTTTATAGACAACTATTCAAGATACAAATAAATTTACTTAATGTACCGCAAAACTAAGTACTTTGATTAGTTCAAAGAGTACAAGGTTGATGCGGAGAAATGTTAAAGTAAAAAGTCACTATGGAAGATCGTAGTGGCAAGTACCTCTTGAGAGATTTTAGGAGTCACTTATCAGAAGTTGGATTTCAATCCCAACTAACTGCATCTGGTACACCCCAACAGAATGGTGTAGTAGATAGAAGGTAAAGGACTCTTATGGAATAATCAGATAGATGATGAGTTATTCAGAAAATTACCAAGTTTGTTTTAAGGATAAACTCTGAAAACGAAAGTGAACATAGTACCTTCCAAGTTAGAACTCTCTACTCATATAGAATTGCTGAATAGGTGAAAACCTATTTTGAAACATATTCGGATTCGGGTAATCCAGCACATATGTTAAAGAGAGACAATGATAAGTTGGATAGGAGTTCACTTGTTTGTAAGTTATCCTAGATAAACAAAAGCAGGTTTATAGTCTTAAAAATCAGAAGGTCATTGTTAGCATCAATGACTGATTTTTAAAAAAGGACTATATAAGGAACCACGTGCTCATAAGTAAATTTGTTCTTAAGGAAATAATAAAAGAATGTCTAATCTAGTACCAACTGTATAAGATGAGATACCACAAGGAAACTGCAACACATATCACAAATGATACACAATTACAGAAAGTGTCTTGTCGTAGTGGGAGGGTTGTTAAGCAACCTAAAAAGATTCATGTTTTGGGAGAGTTTTTGGACTCGACCCCTGAAGGACATGAACCTGATCTCCGATCATATGATGAAGCACTCCAAGATAAAGATGCAGCATCTTGGCAAAAAGTAATGAATAACAGAATTAGAATATATGTATTCTAATAAAATCTGGAAGCTTGTAGAACCACCAAATGGTGTAAAAGCCTTTGGGTGTAAAAGGTCTATAATAGGAAAAGAAGGATAGATAGGAAGGTAGAAACCTTCAGAGCAAGGCTTGATGAAAAAGGAAACTTTTTTCACTGGTAGTCATGCTAAAATCTATCCGGATTCTTTTATCTATTTGGCAAGTGGATGTCAAGACAGCATTCCTTAATGGAAGTCTTGAAGAAAGCATCCATATAAAGCAACTAGAAGGGTTCATTGCAAAGGGCTAAGAGCATCTTGTGTAAGCTCAATCAGTCTATGGACTGCGGCAAAGCTTCAAGGTCTTGGAACATCCTGTTTATCAAAGTAATCCAGACCTATGGATTTATTTAGTAACCGGATAAGTCTTGTGTATACAAAATGCGTGATGGAAACGTGGTGGTATTTCTTGTACTATACGTAGATAACATTTTTGGTAGTTGGAAACAATATCAAAGTGTTGTCAGAAATAAGGGTATGGTTGTCCAAACAATTCAATATGAAGGACTTGAGAGAATGTATATATTCTTGAGATCAAAGTAATAAGGGATCGCAAGAAAAGAATATTTTACTTATCCCAAGCTTCATACATCGAAAAAATCCTTGCTCGTTTTAAGCATACAAAACTCCAAGAAAGGTTTCTTACCTTTTCAGGATAGAGTAACTTTATCTAAAGATATGTCTCTGTAGACATCAAAGGAGATAAAGGAAATAAAGGCAGTTCTTTATGCTTCGGCTGACAGAAGCCTAATGTATGCTATGCACGAGATCAGAAATCTGTTTTGCCAAGGGCATAGTTAGCAGATATCAAAGTAACTCTAGACAAGGACAGTGGACTGCAGTAAAGCATATATTGAAGTACCTTAGAGGTACTAGAGATTATATGCTAGCTTACAAGGCAGTTAATTTGGTCCTTGTGGGTTGCATGGATTTTGACTTCCAATCGGATAGGGACAATAATAAGTCAACCTCGGGGTTTTGTGTTTACTTTAGGAGGTAAAGTCATAACTATGGAAGAGTGATAAGCATAGGTGTTTTTCTGGACTCCACCATAGAAGCTTAGTATATGGCAAGCCTCTGAGGTAGCCATAAAAGCTGAATGACTCAATAACCTCAAGATAGACTTAGAAATGATTTCTGGTTTGTCTAAAGATTATTACAATTTATTGTAATAATATTGGTGTAGTAGCAAACTCGAAGAAACCATAAATCTATAAAGTAAGTAAACACAATAGAGCGCAAGTACCACCCAATACGAGAAATCGTATAAACGAGGAGAAGTTGTTGCCGCCTAGATTGCATCAGGTGATGACCTATAGATCCTTTCACTAAGGTCCTTAAGGCAAGAGCTTTTGATGGGCATGTTGAAGGGTTGGGAATCAGATGTATGGCAGCTGATATGGCAGCTTAGTCTTTTAGTATAAGTGGGAGATTGTTAGAGTGTATACTAAAAGCCTAGCTTTTGGTATAAACATTTATCTAGAAATAAGAATCACATTGGTCAAATGTCTACATTTATGATAAATGTAGTTGTTCAATTAATTTATATTGTAGATAACATGGTGTGTGGTGTCACACACAGAAGATCATGTTATCGGTTTCCTTATAAATTATAAACAGTAGCTCACGACTAAAATGGAAAGGAACAAACCAATGGAAGGTCGTAGTGTAATTATGTATTAGTTTATCTTAACTATATAATTACACTAGTACACTTAGAGTGTATTGAGTAGGACCATTAGAGGTCGTTTCTTTTATACTGACTTTATAAAAAACAAAGACCTCAGTTATTATGGAAGTGTGTGCTCTTAATCCTAATATAATAACAAGCACATATATTTGATATTTATTTCTTTAATTTATCAATGGGTGAGATTTAGTTCGATGAATCAATAAGCCCGATAAGTTGGGAAATGATATCACTTATAGTGTGTGTTGTTGATTATAGAAGGAAACTGTGTCCTAGTGATCTAGGTTGAGAATGTCCCCAAGAGGAGCTCATAAGGATTGTCATGTTAAACCCTGCAGGTGGACTTAGTCCGACATGACGATGAAGTTGAGTGGTACTACTCTTGGAGCTAGATATTAATTAAGTGAGTTGTCAGTAACTTACTTAATTAGTGGACATTTGTTATCTTAAACACAGGGAGACTAACACACTCATAATAAGAAGGAGCCCAAAATGTAATTTGGGATTGGTGCGGTAGTTCAATAATAGTTCTTTAGTGGAATGAATTATTATTGATGAAATTAAGTTGTGTGTTCGGGGCGAACACGGGATGCTTAATTTCATCGGGAGACCAAAACCAATTCCTCCTCTCGGTCCCTATCGTAGCCTCTAGTATATAGAGATTTATACCCACCGCATACCCACCTTCTTACCCATCCAATGGGGCCGACCAAGCTAGCTTGGAACCCAAGCTAGGGCCGGCCAAGTGAATGAGGCATGTAGGTGGCCGGCCAAAGCATGGGTCCCAAGCTTAGGTGGCCGGCCACTAGAATATTAAAAAGGATTTTTATTGAAATTATTTCTTATGTGAATATCATGATTTTAAAAGAGAGTTTAAAAATTAAAAATTTCCTTTTATAGCTTTCTACAAAAGATTAAGAGAAGAGATTAATCTCTTTCCTTATTTGTAGTTTAAGAGGATGGTTTTAATTTTTGGTAAAAACTTTTCTTATTTGTAAATCATCTACATGTTTAAAAGAAAGTTTAAAATTTGAAATCTTTCCTTATTTGTTGATTAAAAGGTGGATTTTAAATTTTAAGAAAACTTTCCTTTTTAACCATGTTCATGATTTAAAAGAAAGTTTAAAAATTAAATTTTCTCTTTTATAAGTTTTTACAAGAGATTAAGAAAAGATTTGATATCTTTCCTTATTTGTAGATTAAAAGAGATTTTAATTTTTAGAGATAACTTTCTTTTTATCTACATGTTTAAAAGAAAGATTTTAATTTATTAAATTTCCTTTTTATTAACCAATCATGAAGGGATAAAATTATTGGAGAAATTTTTATAAATTTCTAGAAACAAATTAGAAAGTTTTAATTTTTGTTTTAATTAAAACTTTCCTTGATTTGTGGATTGTAGGTGGCCGACCAAATAAGTTGGAAAAAGGAAATTAATTTTTAATTAATTTTTCTTTTTCATGGCAAAAGAATTAAGGAAGGTTTTATTAATTTTTCCTTATTTGCCGAGACCAAGGATTATAAAAGAGGGGGTAGAGGAGGCTTCATGGTGAACAACTCTATTCTTTTTATTCCTCTCTTTTCTTCTTTGGTGTGGCCGACCCTATTTCTCTCCTCTCCTCTTGTTGGCCGAAACTTATCTCTTGGTGGAGCTTTTGTTAGTGGCCGGATCAAGGAAGGAGAAGAAGGAGAGAAAGCAAGCCTCGTTTCTAGCATCCCTTGGAGCATGGTGGTGGTGGCCGAACCTCTTCATCCTAGAAGATGTTTTGATGGCCGAAACTTGCAAGGAAGAAGAAGGTGCTTGGTGGTTCTCATCTCGGAAGATCGTTGCCCACACAACGTCCGAGGTTAGAAGAGGAATACGGTAGAAGATCAAGAGGTCTTTCTAAAAGGTATAACTAGTAATTTTTCTTTCCGCATCATGCTAGTTATTTATGGAAATAATACCAAATACAAGAGGCTTACGATTCTAATATTTCGAATATATTTTTCGAAGTTGTGTTCTTTTGTTTTATTTTTCCTTGTGTTTTGATTGTTCTTTTCGGTTAACCTAAAGTTATTTTAGGAAATTAAATATTAGATTTCTATAAAAGGTTTTGTCTAGTCGGTGGTGGTTGCTCCCATATCCAAGAAGGTCATGTGCCTCGCCACGTCAGTACTGGGAACCAATTATGGAAATTAATATTTAATGGAATTAATAACTTAAGGTGATTTGGGTCGAACGTGTTAAGTTCCGCAGGAGATCCAAGTCAAAACCTAAAAGAACAAATAGATTAAGTTTTGGATCAAACGTGTTAAGTTCCGCAGGCGATCCAAAATTTAATTTAAAAGAACACATGGTAGCTAGGAAAAGGTTCAGACCTTTGTACAAAATTTTTGTACAGTGGAACCTCTAGGTTTTCCGAGTAGCAACCAACAGTGACAACTAGACCCGATTGCGGTGGCTAAAGATGGCAGCAGCTAGGGTTGGCAGCACACGGAGGACAGTGATGTAAGAGATCATAATAGTTGGAAAATTATTTTTCCATATTTATTGCTTTTTATTTACTATGATGTGTGTGTGTGCATGTGATGTGTGCTTGCGTGATAAAATCCTCATCTTAAATAACTAAGTGGGAGAGTGATTTATCGATAAATTTTACGGTCTTCATTACTGGTTTGTAAGTATGCAAACAAACTTGCGCGTTGGCTCTGAGTGCCTCCCTCCACATCGGATGAGTTTGTTTGCGGATCACTAGATCAAACTTCCTTTATGGATGGTTATAGAAAATTATTTAGGAGCGTGCGATCTTCTCCAACTGAAGAGACACAATCCTATTTAATGGACTAAGTATCAAGTAATGGTATACACTTAGGCACATTTAATAGTATCCTCCCCAATGAAGTCACTACTATTATTTGTGTGATCAAAGGAATACCAACTATTAATTTTATTTGTCATAAAGTTAGAATGACAAGAATAAAATTAATGGGTAAAACCTCCTCTTACAAATGTTTGAATTTGTATACGTCCACACTAACATGACTTACAAAATTCACGGTGTTTTGAGGTGTTGGTGAATTTAAATAATATTGTTTGAGGACTCAATATTATTCTAAATTCTAAAGTATTGACCAAAACATATTTTATGATTCTTAGGATGACTTTCAATTCACTGGCTATTATTCTGAAAGAAAACAAACTTACTGGTCCAAATTACATAAATTGGAAAAAAACCTGGACATTGTCCTAATTGCTAAAGGCTATAAGTTTGTACTATTAGAGGTCTGCCCTAATGAGCCTAATAGTGATTCTAGTGAAGAGGAAATTGAGTATCATAAGAAATGGGTCAAGGCAGATGAGATGACGCGGTGTTACATTTTGGCTTCTATGTCAAATGTGCTGCAACATCAGTATCAGTCCATGCCTACAGCCTATAACATGATGTACAATCTCAAGGAACTCTTCGGATACCAGAATCAGGCTATTAGGCAAGAGACTATGAGAAACTTAATGGCAGCCACCATGTCTAAGGGGATACCCGTAAGGGATCATATTCTAAAGATGATGACTAACTCGTCTTTGCCAAAAATACTAATGGATAAATTGGTCAATTCATTCAGTTTTTGTTATGGCATTGTTGATAGGAAAAAAGTTTTAATGAACATTAACTAGGAAAAACTTGGTTATGCATTTGATGGTAATAAAGATAGTCAATAAGATTGTATAAACAATGCAATGCAAGTATTTGAAATGTCACTACAACATTTTTCACCAATGGCAACGTCCAAAAACTGTGGCCTAAAGTATAAAAACCGTTGCCTTTTCTTTAGACAACGGTTTTTAAACCGTGGTATAGTCAGCCGTTGCCTTTTGTTTAGGCAACGGTTTTACTAATAATTCGCAACACTATAAAATAAATCGTAGCCTTTGATGAATATTAGCCAACGGTTTTTTAATCATTCTATAGCAACGGTTTATGACCGTTATCTATGATAGCAACAGAAAAAACCGTTGCCTTTGATTGCAACACAGGAAAAACCGTTGCCTTTGATTGCAACACAGGAAAACCGGTGTTGTTGATAACAACAGAGGAAAACTGTTGTTGTTGATAGCAACAGAAAAAATTAATACTGAAAATATACCAATTGAAGAAAATTATACCAATTAAAGAAAAACATGCTCAAAATATATTAATCATCCACATACATATTGAAGAAAATTAAGTACATTGTTATCCAAAACAAAATATTATAATACTCAAACAAATATACTAATTAATAAAGTATGCATCATCTTCATCTACATTTGTCTTAATATTTCTCTACCTTAAACTTAAATCTTTGCACACAAAATATAAAATCATTTGTCATCTATCATTACTGATCAAAACATTTGATCTGCATCCACATTTGACCTTCATCCACTATCAGTACTTGTACTAAAAAATCAAGCTATATAGCATCATCTTCTTCCGCTTCTATGTCCAACATTTGATCTTCATCCACATGATCACCATCCATATTAGGATCCTGTATATAAAAGTTAAAATATTAATACCTCACCAATCATCATAAGTAATAATTGAAAAATCATAGCTACTAGAGAGTTATAAATGTTGAATAAATTATTAGATAAATGTTGACTCATGGTGATGACGTGACTCATGTTGAATGACATAAATTTACAGTACCAAGGACAAGATATGAAGATCTAACTAATAACTAAATTTGGAGTCTATTGAAGGATGCAATAAGTCAAGAGGTTACGTGCAATAAGTCAAGTTAACAGGTATACCAAGGATGCAATAAGTCTATTGAAAAAGGGAATTACCACAAGTTATGCCTTGAGTGCATAAATATTTGAACAAATTCCAAAAATATTTATTTAATATGAACTTCATTTTTACCTTGGGATTATTTGGAGCATGAGTTGATGTGGATGAACGTAGACCACTATTAGCATCACATGGAGATAACAAAGCTGCCAAAGACTCCATGTCTACTCTTGAGTCATTTTGATTTAACATGGTCCTTAGAAGAAGTTGAAATTTTTGCTCCATTACCGCCATCTCTTTACTATGTTTCACCTCCATCTCTTCATGTTTCGCTTCTATCTCGTGCACCTTATCAGTTAAATGTTTGACTTCATTAGCATGCCTTTTCTCAATTTCTGCTATTTCTTCATTTCTTTTTAAGAGTGTAGGTGTTGTAGTTCTTCCATAGCATCGCACTCTTCCTGGCTTCTCTTTGCCAAATACAGTCTTAAAAGCCTCAGTAGAAGGTACACTAGAATTTTCAATCAAGTCTCGAAGTTTTGTCTAGCAATTGTATAAGTAATGTTAATTGTGATAGTGAATAATTACATTTGACATGTAAAGCGTAGAGAAACACTTACAATTGCATTATTTGTTTCTTGATCTAGTTGTTTTCCTTTCTTTCTCTGTCGAGTTTCAATGAACATTTCAGCTTGAGTTGGAGACTCTTTATCCTCATTGCTTGCACTCTGCAAGAAGAAAACAATGATTTAAGCACTAAATTTAGGCCAATTTAAATGTATGCTTATAACAAATAGAATAGAATACCAATCTCTCCTTTATACAAGCAAAACTTATAGGCCCTGCACGGTGTCTCCATTTTTGCTGAGCAATATTTTTAGCATTTTGATCACTTATTTCCTAAATTCATCAATGAAAAATGAATTTTATCAAACATGGAAAATATAATATAAAATATTACTTAATTATAAAATTATGTATCTTACTTGAATGGTTTCAAGTCTCCAATAATCCATCAACACTCTAAAGTGTGCTTCTGGTATGTCTTGAGGACGATTTTTCAGCCGCTCGCGCATGGTTGTATACTCGGTGAAATGATTTTTCTTAATCCAACATTTATATCGCCTCCAAGCATCATTTATAATACCATACACAGCCTTCTCCCCTTTTTCTGGAATGATGTATTTTTGCTGCCAAGAAAAGTAATGCAGTTATAAAGATCTAATTTATAAAAATACAAAAACACACATGTAGTAGAAACACAAAAGTAAAAAAATTGATACATTGATATAATTCCATATGTGTTGTTTGTTTGGTATAGCTTTCCAATTTGTGTAAGTAAGAGGACACAAATCTGCACTTCTTGCTATTGTTCCCAAGAAACTACTAAGTTGAGAAACTGTCTTCTGGTCTGGTCCAACGGGTTCTCCTTCTTTATTCAAGATGATTTCTTGTCTATCATTTATCGATCGTTTATGAACTTTTTTACACAATGTCTTTCCTCGTTTTCTCTTCGATGTTGCCCCTAATTAACATTATGAATAAACAAGAAATTTCATATTTTCATAATGTCTAAAATAAGCAAAGACACTTAAAACACAAATGAGTTAAAATCAAAAGTTGATATCCCCTTAAACTAGAAAAAATGTTACCTTCGGTTGTATTGTCATTAGTATCCTCATCTTCTTCATTTTCAAAGTTGATATCCCCTTCAACTTCTTGTTCTATGTCATTTTCTTCACTCTCTTCATCTTCTAATTCCTCTTCTTCAAGTTGATCCCTATGGTTATTAATATATTTTTCAAGTGATATAGCAGGACACTTTGAAGTAGCCTTTGGCTTCTTAGAGGCTGGTTGTTCTTCCGTAGATCCTTGACCATGATCTCCTATTGTATTTCTCAGTTGTCTCTTCAAATTATTTGGACAAAATCTGTCATTTTGGTCATCAATCTTCTTAGATGATTCAGGTTGGACTAAAAATGCATGGTTATCAAGGTCTT
Organism: Zingiber officinale; assembly: GCF_018446385.1. NCBI lineage: Eukaryota > Viridiplantae > Streptophyta > Magnoliopsida > Zingiberales > Zingiberaceae > Zingiber > Zingiber officinale. The sequence goes on from NC_055992.1 coordinate 4,180,355, forward strand.
TTTGACTTGGAATGTAAGTAGATCCTCCAACTTCGACTTCACTTCCAGTGGCTAAGGATTGCCTCATCTGGTCTTGCTTTTTGTGGTGTGTTTGAGTAGATCTTCCTACTTGGACTGCACTTCCAATGGCAAATAACTTCTTCCTCTGTTCTTGCTTTCCATGTTGCATCAAAGTAGATCTTACTTCTAACTTTTCTTGCTGCATTCTAACTTCTTGAACTGCACTTGTAGTGCTTAATGGCTGCTTGCTTTGGTCTTTCTTTTGATGTTGTATTTGAGTATTTCTAGCTTCTTGGACTACACTTGCAACAGTAGAATTTTTCCTTGGCTCTTGATTTGAAGTAGATTCTTTGTTTTTCTTCATATTTTTGGCACCTTCTTGAATTGCACTTGTAGTGGTTAATGGCTGCTTCCTTTGATCTTTCTTTTGATGTTGTATTTGAGTATTTCTAGCTTCTTGGACTGCACTTCCAGCTGTAGAATTTTTCCTTGGCTCTTGCTTTGAAGTAGATTCTTTATTTTTCTTCATATTCTTGGCACCTTCTACTTTTACTTTATATAGTTTGAGCAATTCAGCACTGGACTTAACTTGAAATTGATGAGGTTAAATATCAATTCTCCTGTTCATTTTTCTAAAACAGGAAAAAAAACCAAAAGCACATAAAATGATTAAAACAATAACATAACAAGTGAGACAATGTATAAAAAATTAAGAACAAAAGCACTGGAATTAAGAACAAATTTCTGTAAACAAAGAGACTGGTGATACTATAAGATAAATAATATACTGAAGGATCAAATTGTCCGGACTAGGTCAGAGAGGGCTCGACCCGGACTGAGTCAAGAAGCTGGATCGGTCGGCAGACCGATCCAGTGAAACCTTGGACACCTGATCGGTCTGCCGACCGATCAGGAATCGATCAGTGGCTATTGATCGATCTGTAGACCGATCAGAAATCGATCAGTAGCCTACTGTGATTTTACTGATCGGTCTGGAGACCGATCAGGAGGCTGTAAGCGCAATGGAAGAGCGACATCTGATCGGTCTCAGGACCGATCAAATTAGTGCCTGATCGGTCTCGGGACCGATCAGATTAGTGCCTGATCGGTCCGCAGACCGATCAGAAGCTGCGCGCATTTGGAAAGAGCGACATCTGATCGGTCCATCTAAGATCCCAACATTTAGGATGGGAGCTTGCTAGATAGGTGAAACTACTTAATCATCTGGCCAATCAAAATGCAATCTGGAAAAAAAAATCTTGGTTTGCAAAAAATAAACACACTCACCTGCTTGAATAATGTCACGAGGTCACCACCAACACAATACTCTAGAACCAGCCAAGTTGAATAGTAGATATTAGAAATTTAGAACAAATAAAGTAAAGAAATTATTTGAATAGCAGATAAGCAAATATTAACAATTTGGAACAAATAAAAGATACTCATTGTGTTTAAATGTCTAGCGCAAAAAGTGACAAAATTAGTACAGATAGACTAATTAGTTACTATTGAATTAACAAAATAAAATCAGTACAGATAGACTAATCCATGGATTCCGACAAAGTGGCATCAAAATTTAATTGATCTTCGGATTCCACCATATTTGACTTAAGAAATGGATTTTCAATAACCGTCGCCGGCATATCATCCCTGACCAACTCGACTTCATAATTGGAATCAACTATAGCTAGATTTACAGCATGATCTGACGGCTCGCTTTGATATAACTCCTGGGCATTTGAATTTATATCATCTTTCATATTAAAAAAGTCTCGTGGAACGGTCTTCATAACATATTTTCTGTTAGCATCAAAAGGATCTTCAATATAGAAGCATTGGTGGACCTGAGAAGCCAACACAAAAGGATCATCTACATAACATCTCTCATTGAAGTAAACACAAGTCAACCTATACTTGTCGTTCTCAACTTCATACCAATCACATCGAAATAACACAAATTTAGAACTACCATAGTAGTCCAGTTCAATTATTTCAATAATTGATCCATAGTATGCTATTGGTTTTGTTGTTGGATTTTCATCTTTAGTGCTAGCAAAGCTTTGGGTCACTGACACCATCGAAACACCACTATTTTGTGTCTTGCGTTTTGCATCACGTTGCTTTGTATGAAACCAGTAACCATTAATGACATAGCTAGAAAAACATCTTGCAATTGTATTTGGTCCTCTAGATAGCTCCTTAAGGTGGTCAAGTACATCATCCATCAAAGCACGATTTTTGAACCACTCAACGAAATCTTGTCCTTGACTCTTTGCTTTACTCCACTTCTTTCTTTTTTTAACATTTGTAATTACGTTTTCATGCTCCCTACAATTGAAATTGCATTGTTAAAATGAATGTTAAATACTTTTAACATAATTAAAGCCAACAACCAATAGATTTACTTACCTAATGAATTCTTGAACTTCATCATGATTAAACAAGATGTAACGGTGGGCTTGACTCCTTAACTTATATTCCAGAGAAATTACTTTTGCACTTCCAATAGAATGACCAATGCTAACTTCATAAGGATCACATCTATCACTATTCCTTGTCATTCTATTAAGCCTTGTTTCTACACCACCATGCAAATATCGTGAGCATAATGTTAAGCATTCCTCAACCAAGTATCCCTCAGCAATAGAACCTTCTGGTCGACTCTTGTTACGAACATAACTCTTCAATTTACCTAAATATCTTTCTGGAAAGTACATCCATCGAAATTGTACTAGCCCTCCTAATTTTATCTCATCCACTAGATGTATAGGCAAATGAACCATTATATCAAAAAAACTAGGAGGAAAAATTGTCTCCAACTGGCAAAGTGTTTCAGTAATCTCTGATTGCAAGATATTAAGATTCCCCACGTCAATTACTTTTTGGCATAAGCAATGAAAAAATGAACAAAGACGAATTAAAGGGTGGGAAACCTGGTTGGACATTGTGCTTCTCACAGCTACTTGTAGCAAGTAATGTAGAATGAAATGTGCATCATGACTTTTGTAATCATAAATTTTCTTCTCAGCAACATGAACACATCTTGAGATGTTTGACGCACAACCATCTGATATTTTTGCTTTCTTTAAAACACCACAGAAAATAGTCTTCTCATTCGGAGTCATGGAGAAACATGCTTTTGAGAACATTATATTTTTACCTTCATTTGTCTCTTTGGGATGAAGTTTCTTTCTAATGCCCATGTCTTGTAAGTCAAAATGAGCTTTTTCATGATCTTTTGTCTTCCCTGGGATATCCAACAAAGTCCCAATTATATTATCAAATATATTTTTCTCTATATGCATCACATCAAGGTTATGGCGCAAGCTATTGTGCTTCCAATATGACAACTCAAAAAAAATTGATTTTTTCTTCCAAGGACCATTGGTAAGTTTTTTTTGCATCTTTCCAAAGACATTATTGAAGTTTTCTAATAATTCTATGGTATCTTTCCCTTTCAACAAAGTTGGTGGAGGCCTGGATTCTTTTCTCCCATTAAAAGCCCTTGTATTTGATCTATATTCATGATCCATAGGCAAAAAAACACGATGATCCATATAACACATCTTTCGACTATACCTCAAATAAGTTGAATTAGTGTTATAATTACAACAAGGACATGCTAATTTCCATTTTGTACTCCACCCGCTCAACATAGCATACCCAGGAAAATCACTGATAGTCCACAATTGAGCTGCTCGCATTTGAAAAGTTTGATTTAGTGAAGAATCATATGTTTCTACTCCTGAATCCCACAATAACTTCAACTCCTCAATCAATGGTTGGAGGTACACATCAATGTTATTCCCTAGTGATTGCGGGCCAGGGATTAATAAAGATAGCATAGCATACTCAGCCTTCATACACCACCAAGGTGGAAAGTTATATGGTATCAAAACCACAGGCCAAGTACTGTGAGACACATTCATGGATCTAAAAGGATTAAATCCATCACTGGTCAATCCAAGCCTTATGTTTCATGAATCATTGGCAAAGTTAGGATGGCATTTATCGAAGTCTTTCCACGCCTCTCCATCCGCGGGATGCCTTAACTTTCCATCCTTTGAACGCTCCTCTTCATGCCACCTTAATGAGCCAGCTGTCTTTGAACACAAAAATAACCTTTGAAGCCTAGGAATCAAGGGGAAGTGTCTCAAAACTTTACCAGAAATTTTGTAAGCTTTCTTATTTTCCTCAAGTTGGCGATCTCCTTCAACATTCTCAATCCATCGTGGAGCTCCACAAACATGGCAAGAGGTGTCATTCTCATGATCTTTCCAATATAGCATGCAGTCATTAGGGCAAGCATCAATCTTTTTATAATCAAGCCCCAAATCCCTTATCATGCCTCTAGTTTTGTTTAATGAATCGGGAATATTCAATTGAGGCATAGATTCTCTCAACAGCACTAATAAAGCATTGAAAGATGCATTACTCCAACCATGAAGGCACTTCAACAAATACAGTCGAATAGTGAATGACAATTTAGTGAAGTTTTTGCAACCCGGGTACAACTCTTGCTTTGCATCTTCAAGTAGATTATAGAACTTTTTAGCATCTTCATTAGGGCCTTCACCAACTCCATTTTCTTCTTGTGCCACATCTCTAAATTGTTCATACAATAGTCCATCAATATCATCAATTGCATCCTCTCTATCATCCATATCACCATTGAGATCCATCAGGTTTATTAGCCCCTCACCATGACGAACCCAAACATCATATCCTTTTTCAAATCCGTATCCAATTAAATGATCAAGCACCACTGCCCTTGTCCTCCAAAAAGCATTGTGGCATTTAGCACAAGGGCACAAAATCTCTACTCCTTGGGGGTTTCCTTTTGTGTACGCATAATTTAGAAAAACTTCAACACCATTAATGTATTCTGGGCTATATCTTGGTAATTTCATCCACGCCTTGTCCATCGGCTGCCTTAGGATAGCATCAAATAAAAAAGGATAAGGAATATTTACTTGTATGCCAATATGTAATGAAAGGCTATGACATTCTTAAATGCCATGAATATGATGTTGAGTTATATTTACTTTTCCAAATCATTTTTTGTCATGGCACCTTACTTGTTCCCTGGTCAAATGTGCTGTTGCAGTTAAAACCTAGAAAAACATCTATTATAACAAACATCTAAATTTAATGTGAAAGGGTTATATACTGTTCACTATGAGACTGGTGGTTAGACTAACATAAAAAAGAATAGTAGTGCATCCTGTACACAATAAAAGACCATATTCTATAACACTAAGCATAAGGAAAGAGGTTCAAGAATGCCTGCATTCTCAAATATAGGTAAGGTTATCAGACAGATATTGTTTTGGCAATGTATGACCAATATAAAGAGTAATGTATTACATGTTACAGAGAACATTACATGTTATAGAGAACAATATAAACACTACAACTGAGCTCAAAGGCGATTTTTAACAATCTTATTAAAGAATAAATCATCATACCTATCTTCACCATCAAGTTGTGTTTGTCCTAACTATTTGGGTTGGCTAGATGAATCTTATCACTAATAAACTATCAATTGTTTATCTCAATTGAGCTCTTTGCAAAACTATATCACTACAAATACTCAAGTCAAGTAAGTCCCTTTGTATTATTTTGTATTATGTCGACTATTGTTTTTCTTTGGCATATCTATCTCTTAGGTCTTCCACTCTAATTCAACCTATAGAATCAATTGGTGAACTTAAAACATGTAAAAATAAAATTCCATGTAAAAATTTAGTATCTCAGCAAATCACATAAGTGTTGAAGCACCTAACCAATACAAAGGTGCTATACTATCTCTTTGGTTCTTGTTATTTTACTGGGAAGAAAAAAAAGGAAACAAAAAAGAAGGATGCAAAATTAACAAATAAAATATGACATAAAAATCAAGTTATTTGCAGCTGGCAAACTTAAAGGTACATGATTGAAAAATAGAACCACAGAGTGTTGGATCTAATCAGGTGGCTTAAGACCTTTTAAACCAAAGCTACAGGCTCATGAAGGGCTCAGGCCAAGTTAATAAGTTATGATATTCTAGAATCTAGATATGATATGAACTCATAAAGAAATCATGGTTCAATATAGAATGGATTGTAGTTGTGCTTTTGTCACTTGGTGAATTGCAATTTTTATAGGTAAAAATAAAATATATATATAAATCTGAGTCTTATTTTGGAAATGTTAACAGAGTTTATCTTATTTAGTAATATAGTTGCAAAAAGTTCAGCGGAAGGATACAATACATGTTGTTACACCCATATAGTTGGGATCAACATGGTTGGTGACGTTGACGATAATAAAGTTGACTTGGTTATTATTCAATTGAAGATCATCTTGCTGTTTTATAAAAATAAACATGATGGTTCCAGGAAACTTATCATGCTACAAGGTTGTAACATGTATAAGGAGTATTTAGTAAAAAGTAATTTGTCATGATAGATTCGGCTAAAGTCATGATTGGATTAGATGTCTACATAAAAGGGCGATACATATCAAAACTTTCAAGTTCCAATTGCTTTGTCCAAGTTGATATTTAGGGGATGACGAGAAGGCACTTCCCTCAATATCACAAGCATACTCAATAATGCTTTCTTATATCAGGGAAGCTTTCTTATAGCAGGGAAGGGAATCTACCTTCCCCCTTTTACTTGAAAAGAAAAATTAATGCAAACAGTGAATAAAAAACATCTCCTAAGCATTATATCAAACAATTATTGTGCACATTACTACAACGAAGGATCTGGTGATAATGAAGTAGTGATAATCAAGCAGAGACTGAAATTATAGTTGGATCAAGGGCGCAAGATTTCCACAGCATTTGCAATCAACAAATAGTAAAATTGAAACAACCTACGGACCTCGCACCTGCTTCAAGGCCACCTGTTGCCTTCTCAATCGGAACTCAAGCCGAAATCTATCTGCTCTTCGTCCTCTCCCTCGTAAGGGATGCGATCAGGTCTCAGGACTGGTGTAAGCGGCCGACTTGCTGTTTGTTAACCAGCTACTCCAAGCGAACCCATATAAACATGGACTGGTGTAACCGGGGGAGACGACGCTTGTGCCGGCGGGGTAGACAGCAATTTTTGGAGGGTGCGTGGGAAACTTTATGCCGGTTGGGGGAAATTTTTGACGACGCTCGTGCCGGTTGGGGGAAATGCGCGCGCGGGTAGCGAAACTTTAGGAGGGAAAAGAAAAAAAAAGTAGGGAAAATAAAAGGTCGGCCAAAAAAATAGTAGGGAAATGCGCGCGCGGGTAGCACCCTTACGGTGCTAAATATATTTATATATAATCAATAATATATAAACTTCTAGTAAATTTTAATATAATCAATTTATTTTCATTGTCTTGGTGTAAACGCTTCTTTGACTAATTTCAAAGTCAGTTTCTGGATACACGGGATTACTCTGCTTAGATCAAAAGTCGGGTGACTTTACAGACACGGGAGTTAATCCAGGCACCGGAGCGGGCAGAAGGTTTTTTTTTTATTTTTTATTTATATTTTTAAGATATATTATATGTATTTAATTTTTAAGATTTTAAAATTTATGTGTTCGATTAAGGTTTTTTTTATTTATATTTTTAAGATATATTATATGTATTTAACTTTTAAGATTTTAAAATTTATGAGTTGGATTATAATGTATTTGAGTTAATAATTTTTTTTTAATAGTTTCTGATTTTAAAATTTAAGGGTTAAATTATAATAAGTTTAAATCATTAAAAAAATAGAAATTTTAGAAAAGGAAAATAAAAATAGGAATTTTATTTTAGAGAACAGTTATTAATCGTTGGAGAAAAATTTTAAAAAAAATCGTTGCCTAATGTATTTTAAGAGAACGGTTTTTAATCATTGCAAAAAAATTAAAATAAACCATTGCCTAATGTATTTTAAGAGAACGATTTTTAATCGTTGTAAAAAAATTTAAAAAAACTGTTGCCTAATGTATTTTAAAAGAACGATTTTTAAACAGTTGCAATGAGAGGCGTTGTAAAAAATAAAGAATATTGTAGTTTAAACCGTTGCCTAATGTAGCGCAACAATATTTTAAAAAAATATTAAAAACCGTTGCCTAATCTATTTAGTATAATTTTTTTTTAATAAATGTATTTTAGAGAACGGTTTTTAATCATTGCATATTAAAAAAAGTTATTAAACCAACACTATTAAAAACCGTTGCCTAATGTACTTTAAGAGAATGGTTTTTAAGCCGTTGCAATCAGAGGCGTTGCCAAAAATAAAAAATGTTGTAGTGTGTTCATCTATTTTCTTCACATAATTCACTATATTAATTGTCGATTTTGTTTCTCTCGATAATGAACATCTCTATAAATATCATAACAACTCCTACAAGTGAAAGTTTTTTTTAAAAAAATAATTTACAAGATCTCAATAAAGCTTCCCACTGTTGTAATCTCTCCAAATTAAAAAAATCAAATGTTTCTTTGTACTTTTTAAATGGTTCAAATTATACTTTTATAGTAGTTTTTTAGCTGAACTGGATTAAACTGCGCCACAATGGGTGACATGTCTTGGCCGTATCAGATGTTAGAATATGAAATACGGTCGTGCCAAGCAACACAGTCAATCTATACTTGTTATTGAAAAATTCGGTCGGTTCAATTAATTTAAAAATATTTTAGTGGCTCTATTTTGACTAAATCAGTTCGGTTCGTACGTTCAATTTTAAACTTATTGTTCGGTCTTAAATCTTTCCTGCACCCTTACCTCTTAACCATAGCTATGCATCAATGCCCTAATTAACAAAGCCAAAGGCCACCTATGTTGCACAATCAATGCAATCAACTGCACATGTCCTTATATTTTTCAGAGATTGACATAAGAATATTGAACTGATAGATAGTACGCTGTAAAAGTTTCCTAATTATTTTGGTGGCTGATAAATTTTTTTTATGAAACTGGATTATTACTCTAGAATTAATGGCCATAAGCCTAATACATGATGTCAATTAAAAAAACTTAGGACAAACAAAGTGTTATTAATACCAGTTATAAAGCAAGACACCATTTTCTTTCTCGAAGGTTACAAATGAGCTTAACCCAATCTCCATAGCCAAGAGACTGAATGGGAGAGGAGATACCGAGATAGGCGAGATTCAAGAACGCTAGAAAAAATATTTGATAGATATTTGAAATTATCAAATTCGAGTTGAAATCTTTTCTTTTTCATAATTTAAATATAAATGCAGATAATTTATATTGTAGGACATCTTTATTATATAAAAAATTAAAGACACACACAAATATGGACCTAGCCACAAATACACATCCATACTTCATCATAATACTCCGGCTGCAAGAGCCTCCTCTTGCCACCGGCCGGTGGTACAATGATCAGTTGCGCTTTGCACGGCATGCAACCATTGCACTTGTTGTCACATTCAGGCGGAGGCGAATCTCCTATGGCTATCCGCCTCCATTCCTTGGTTGTGACCTCCTTGTTCATCTGTGCATTTGAGCTTTCTTCACTTGCGATCTCAGCATGTATTCCTCTACCTGATAATAGATTAAAACAATGATCATATATTGGAAAAAAAAATGGATATTAACTAAAAATAATTGGCCGGATTATACCATTAATGATGGAGAAGGAAATAATGAGACATAGAGCCGCAATTCCTTTCAACTCCATTGACAAAATATAAGATTTGTTATGTGAGAGGAGCAACAAATACAGTGGATATATTTATAGTGTCAATTCACTACCTCGATGAATTATGAATTGAAACTATATTTACAAGACTAGTCGCTAATTATTGTGAAATTAATAATTATTTGTATACAAGGAATTTATTTATTGTCATTAATTATTTTTAGTTATTATTGGAAACTCTTTAATTGTATTTTTGTGCCACGCAATGTATTGGAAGGAAAAAAATATTTAAAATAAATTATCTTCCTATTTTTATTATAAATTTTTATCTGTACTCTTTTATGACTAATTGGATGAACCCAAAATAAAATTAGTAATTTTCATAAATATATCAATCAATATCTAAAGTTTGATAGAGTTTGAGATTTAGCTTCAACATATTATGAAGATTTTTTTATTAATTAATTAGAAATTTAGAATTATCTTTAATTCCACATCTTAGAATTGGTAATAATATGAGTAGAAAAATTTCTATAAAAATTTTGAGATAACGATGTTAAAAAATATATATTCCTTAATTTTGACGAAAAAGATGTAGTAAAGTAGTAATGTCATTTTGATCACTACCCGTTATTAATATATCGTCCACATAAATCAGAACAACTATTGAAAATCCTCATTACATTTGTAGAATAGGAAAGAGTCTATTTTTGAGCTAGAAAATCCCTGAGTATGAGGCCAGGTAGATAGACGATGAAACCATTCACGAGGTGCTTATCGAAGACCATATATAGACTTTTGAAGTTGACACACATGTGTTGAAAGTTGCGGGTGGATGAATCCAGGAGATTGCTCCATATAAACAGTTTCTTCAAGGTGTCCATGAAGAAAAGCATTAGAAACATCTAATTAGCGTATTGATCAATTAGAGTTTACAGCTATAGACAATAACAATTTTATAGTTATAATTTTTGATGACTGGACTAAAAGTATCATTAAAGTCAATACCTAACTGTTGATTAATGCCTTTAGCAACAAGGCGAGCTTTGTAACGTTCAATAGAATCATCTGTATGATACTTAATTCGGTAAACCCATTTAGAGCTCACAATATTCATAGATGGGGTACGAGGGACTAAGCTCCAGGTTGCATTACGAAGAAGAGTATCATAATTCTGTAACCATCGCAGCACGCCAATTTGGATCTTTGACTGTCTGTGTAAAACTAGAAGCAGGGGCGTAGCCAGAATTTAAATTAAGGTGGGGCTAATCGTTGACGATAATTGATATAATAAATTAATTAATTTAAAAATAAAAAAAAAGTATATGAATATTAATTTTCCTAAAATATGGAATATAAGTATTTAATATTTAATACGTTTAAAAGCATGAGAAAAATACTATTAAAATTGTGCTATTCTTTTTAAAATCAAACTCATTATTAGATCGTTATTAATTTTTTTTAAGTAACTCCAGTTTTATATATATATAATCTATTAAAAAGAGAATAGATTAAAAATATATTCTATAAAACTACATTTAGAAAATATAGAATTTAAATAATTCAAACAATTGACTTTCAATCAAGCTAAAAGTACACAAATCAAGAACCTTAATAGTTGAAGTATCAAGAATTGTGAGCAAACGGGACAAATTGAGCAATTGACTATCATTGAATAAGATTTTCTAGAGCATGAAAAAATTATATTTACAAACCTAGACTTATGTTGCACATTACTTGGCAAGGCAGCGACCTCCTCCCGTGTGGCCACTAGTGAAGCAGTTGCTCATCACCTGATGAGGCAGTGTTTGCCTCACGTGTGGTCGCATCATGGGTGATTGCACACAAAGCGGTTGTTGGTCACTTGGCGAGGTAGCGTTGACTCATGAGTGATCATCGATCGTTGCCTTGTAGACCACCACTTAAGCGGCTGATGCTCGTTGGCTCTTTCTCAACGATAGAATTTTACTTTGTTAAATAAGAAATAAAAAAATTAAATTACTTTTGAATAGTGAATTTCTCGTTTGCTACGGAGAGTAAAGGAAACTGTACTGCGAGTATGTTTAGGGTAAAAAAAAGTTAAAATTAATATATTTATTAACTTATAAATATATTTATAATGACTTTTATAAATTGATCATTCTAATTTGATATTTAAAATTTTATTTTTGAATTGATATTTTAAAATTGATCCATGCATGGAAATGATCCATTAATGAGTTTTTATGGGGCTAAGGCCTAAAAAAATCAAAATTATTAATTATGTTTCTAAAAAACGAGGTGGGGCTGGAGCCCACCCTAGCCCAAGGGTGGCTCCGCCCCTGACTAGAAGGTTCAACAAAATTTGAAGAAGCAAGAATAGTACGTGGAAGAGGATAACGAGTGGAAACTGATTGACATGGTACATAAATATCGCTTAGAGCCTTAGAGGAAGCATCCGCCGAGGAATATCATTATCAGAGCTACTCGGAGATGAGTGGTCAGATGGATGAAAATCAGAACTAGAGAGTGGATCACCACTAGCCGCCAAGTTTATAGGAACTTATGGAGATGGAATAGGACTCAAGATACCATCCCCCCTTGTACTTTCAATATGTCCTTATGAATCAATATGTGGGGCTTCTAGTATATTGCTTGGTGATATTAGATAGTTATCTTGATTATATAAAGGAGGATCTGAGGTAGCAACTGTAAACGGAAAACAGAGATTCATCAAAAGTAACATGTCGAGAAATATATATCCGACTGGTCGAAATATGTAGTCAATGGTATTCATGATGCAAATTACTATAACCAAGGAAAACACATTGTAAAGAGCGAGAGTTTAACTTGTGCTTAGAGTAAGGTCGTAGCCAAGGATAACATGTGTAACCAAAGATACGAAAGAATGAGTAATATGAAGACAATTATAAAGTCTTTCCAAGGGACATTTATTTTAAAGTAGTGAAATGTGTAAATGATTGATAAGGTAGACTGCGGTTTGGACGACCTCATCCCAAAATTTAAGTGGAACCAAGGCATGATTAAGAAGAGCTAAGACAGTTTTAACCACATGACAATGTTTTCTCTAGGTGGATCCATTTTGTTCAGGAGTGTGGGGACAAGAGACTCGATGGATGATGCCAGAGGAAGTAAGATGACGATGAAGCATTTGATACTCTCCACCCCAATCAGAATGAAGGGAGAGGATTTTACAATCAAAATATCGCTCAACTTATTTTTGAAAGCGACAAAAAATATCAAAGAGATCAAACTATCTTTTTATAGGAAAAATCCAAGTAAACTTGCTGAAATTATCAATAAAAATAACATAATAAAGAAAACCTTGATTAAATAGAATAGGAGCAGGACCTCACACATCAGAGTAAATAATTTCTAAAGGAAAACTAGAAGTGCGAGAAGAAGACACAAAAGGTAATTTATGAGATTTTGCTTTCATGCAAGCTTCACATAAATGAGAAGAGGAGGCTAAAGAAATTGGTAAACCATACCAGTTAATAATATTCTAAATGATATGTAGAGACGGATGACCAAGACGTGCGTGCCAAGAGAATTTATCGGTTCTCCAACAAACGTATTAGTATAGGTGGGCTAAACATGATAAAGACTGTCTTTAATATTTTCTCGGAGTAGAATATTTCCTGTTGTGGTATCCTTCACAAGAAAATAATGAGGATGGAATTCAAAGAATACATTATTATCAAGAGCAAACTGATGGACGAAAAGTAAATTTTTAGTAATAGAAGGAACATGAAAAGTGTTGCGCATGCGAAAAGTACGACCATATGAATGAAAGAATGTGTTTCTAATGTGAGCAATTTGCAAATCTGAGCCATTGCCTATTTGTATCATGTAGGGTCCATGATAAGGTGAATCTTCTGTGAGAATATTATACTCCAGTGTAACATGATGAGTGTAGGATAGAAAGCGCTAGAGGAGGGGGTGAATAGTGCTCATGGCTAATTCGTTCATTAGAGTAAAACACGCAGCGGAAAAATAAAATAATACACGAACACCAAGAGTTTTATTTGGTTCGGAGCCTGTGGCGACTCCAACTCAAAGGCCCACACTCATTAAGTGTTTACTATGGACAATCACTATCAATTCAGAAAATTACAATCTTAAGTATAGTTAATTAAATGCAGTAAAATATATCAACGACTAAAAATCAGTAAACTTGAAGCTTTTGGTTGTCGGAGTTGAGTTGCAACTTTGTCGGATCGTTCTTTGAGTAGCACACAGAAGAAGGATCGCGATTTCAAGTTCTTTCTAAGCTGCTGCTCGAACCAGGCCTATATAGCCCGTGGAGGGCACCTCCAACAACATAGAGGATGACCCCAAGCCTGTCGAAATCGCAGTGTCGATAAGCTCTCCATCTTCACTGCTTATCCGCCTGAGGACGCCTCCAAGTTCCATGGAGGGAGCCCTCCAAGCAGCGTTTAGGGCACCTCCAAGCTCCATAGAGGACACCCTCCATCCAACGCCCAAGGCGCCTCCAAGCTCCATGGAGGGCGCCCTCGCACCTTGTTGCGGGGTTGTTGATCAAGTCACTCGAGGCACCTCCAAGCTCCATGGAGGGAGCCTCAGGACTGTTCAATCGAGGCTTTTCTTGTGTGATTTCTATCCTACAAGGCATGTTAGTCTACAAACAAGGTATACCTTACAAAACAAAGTCAGTACAACCAAATAAGATAAATAGATACTTATTTTGACAGTCTTCGAACTGTCCGGTTCTGACTCCAGATTTCACTTTCGAAAACCCTAGGTCAAACCGACGTTTATTATTCTCTCGTCAGGGAACGCGTCTTCACCCACTCCTCTCAGGAGAGTTTACTTGTTGCCAGATCGGTCCTCCAGACCGACTGGACTTTCTGCCTAGGGTTACCACCCCCTAGGGTTTTTCCTCAGCCTAGGGTTACCACCCCCTAGGACTTAAGGTTACCACCCCCTAGGGGTTTCCTCAGCCTAGGGTTACCGCCCCCTATGACCTAGAGTTATCACCCCCTAGGATTTTTCTTAGCCCAGGGTTACCGCCCCTTAGGATTTTCCACCTGCCTAACCTCAGCTAGGACTTTTCCTCACCTAGGGTTACCACCCCCTAGGACCTAGGGTTACTACCCCCTAGGACCTAGGGTTACCACCCCCTAGGACCTAGGGTTACCACCCCCTAAGGTTTTCCACTTGCATAACCGCAACTAGGACTTTTGCCTAAGTACACTTAGGACTTTCCTACAATCTCATTCAAACTTGTTAGATTACAACTTAACTTTCGACCCTTTGACATAATCAAAACCCAGGTTTGATCGTCGGATGCTTCCCGCACCAACAATCTCTCCTTTTTTTATTATGACAATACAGTTCAAAGTTAAGTAAAACATAATAAAAAAAAAGAAATTTAAGTATGAGGATAAATACAATACTTTATAGCAAACTCCCTTACCCTCTTTCATAAAAGTTATGTTTATTATGTTTAAATTCTTATAGTTGACTTTTCTCTCCCCCTTTGATATAAATCAAAAATAGTACTAAGTAGAGAGAAAGTTATAAAATATTTATTCTATTTAACTTTATACTCCCCCTGAAGGATAGTACTTAAAAACTTAGCTAATTTTTAAGCATTTGAAAGTGAGTCAATTTTTTCTGTTTTAAAAACTTGGCTAAACTTAGCTTTTGAAAATAAGTGCTTGGATAAACACTTAGTTTAATTTTTAACATAGACTTAGCTAATTATTTTGTCAAGTACTTAGCTTTCAAAAGAAGTTGATTAAAAACTTGGCATTAAAAATTAAGGTTTTTTTAGAAAAAAACTTAGTTAAAAGTGCTCAACTTAAAATAAATTTTGATTAAAGCTTAGTTTTAAAAAATAATAATAAAATCTAAGTTAAGTACTTAGCTCCTTTTTTTTTAATAAAGACTTAGCTAAACTTCAGCTTTGAAAAATACTTAGTTTTCTTAATAAAGACTTGTTAGAATGTATACTAAAAGTCTAGCTTTTTGTAAACATTAATTTTGAAATAAGAATCACATTGGTCAAATCTCTACATTTATGATAAATGTAGTTGTCCATTTAATTTATATTGTAGAAAACATGGTATGAGGAAACACACAGAAGATCATGTTATCAGTTCCTTATAAATTATAAACAGTTGCTCACAACCAAGATGGAATGGGACAAACCATTGGAGTGGTTGTAGTGTAATTAGGTATTAGTTTATCTTGACTAATAAATTACACTAGTACACTATGAGTGTATTGAGTAGGACCATTTGAAGTTGTTCTTTTTATACTGATTGCATAAAAGAACAAAACCTCTATTATTATGGAAGTGTGTACTCTTAATCATGATATAATAACAAACATGTATACTTAATATTTATTTCTTTAATTTATCAAAGGGTGTAATTTATTTTGTTAAATCAATAGGTCCGATAAGTTGGGAAATGATATTATTTATATGGTGTGTTGTTGATTATAGAATGAAACTGTGTCCTAGTAACCTAAGTTGATGATGTCCCCTTGAGGAGCTCATAAGGATTGTCATGTAAACCCTGCAAGTGGACTTAGTCCGACATTACAATAAGGTTGAGTGGTACTACTCTTGGAGCTAGATATTAATTAAGTGAGTGTCAGTAACTCATTGAATTAATGGACATTCGATATCTTAAACACAGGGAGATTAACACACTCATAATAACAAGGAGCTCATAATGTAATTTGGGATTGGTGCGGTAGTTCAATAGTAGCTCTTTAGTGGTATGAGTTATTATTCATGAACTTGAGTTGGGTGTTCGGGGCGAACACGGGAAACTCAAGCTCATCGGGAGACCAAAACCAATTCCTCCTCTCGGTCCCTATTGTATCCTCTTATATATAATCTTATATCCACCCAAATCCTAGCCTCTCTGCCCATGCTAGGGGTCGGCCCCTATCCTTGCTTGGAGCCCAAGCAAGGGGCCGGCCAAGCCAAGCTTGGAGCTCAAGATAGGGCCGGCCAAGCCTTACTTGGTGCCCAAGCAAGTGGTCGGCCAAGTAAGGAAAGGAAAGGAAAATTTTATTAAAAATAAAATTTTGATAAAATCTTTCCTTTTATATTTTTATCCACATGATTTTAAAATAGAGTTTTTAATTTTAAAATCTTTCCTTTTATAGATTTTCTACAAAGGATTAAAAGAGATATTAGATATCTTTCCTTATTTGTAGATATCTATAATGTTAAAAGAAATATTTTAATTTTTAAGAAAACTTTCCTTTTTTTGTAACCATGATATAAAAGGAGTTTTATTTTTAAAATCTTATATTTTATATATATCCATAAAAGGATTTAAAAGAGAGAGATTTTAATTTATAAAAATTCCTTTTATAGCTAACCACAAAAGGGATATTTTAAAAGAGAGATTTTAATTTTTTTTTAAAAAATCTTTCCATGTTTTTTTAACAAGAGGTGGCCGGCCATGTCATGAATAGAAAAGATATTTTTATTTTTGTTATAAAACTGAGATTTTAAATTAACCGGCCACCATCACCAACTCCAAAAGAAAGATGAAACCGACCACTAAAGAAGAAGAGAAGAGGAGAGGGAGAACCTCTAGGGCCGGCTATACCAAGGAGAAAAAGAGAGGAAGAAAAGAATAGAGTTCACCTCTTGAAGGCACCTCTAAGCCCTCTTTTATAATCCTTGGTCTTGGCAAATAAGGAAATTTAAATAAAAACTTCCTTAATTCTTTTGCCATGAAAAAGAAAATTTTAATTAATTAAAATTAAAATCTTTTTCTTAATTGTAATGGTCGGCCACTTTAAACTCCAAAAATTTGTTTTAATTAACACAAGAATTAAAAACTTCCTAATTTGTTTCCAGAAATTTATAAAAAAAAATTCTCCAATAAATTTTCCCTTCATGGTGGATTTTGAAAAGGTATTTTTATAAATTAAAATCTTTCTTTTAAACATGTGGACAATTTCCAAAAAGAAAAGTTACCTCTAAAAATTAAAATCTCCTTTCAATATACAAATAAGTAAAGATATCAAATCTTTTCTTAATCTTTTGTAGAAACTTATAAAATAAATATTTAATTTTTAAACTCTCTTTTAAATCATGAACATGGTTAAAAAAGAAAGTTTTCTCAAAATTAAAATCTACCTTTCAATCTACAAATAAGGAAAGATTTCAAATCTTTTTTTAATCTTTTGTAGAAAGCTATAAAAGGAAATATTTAAATTTTAAACTCTCTTTTAAAATTATGAAATCCACATAAGAAAAATTTATAAATAAAATTCCTTTTAATGTGATGTGGCTGACCACATCATGCTTGGATTTCAAGCATTGGCCGGCCACCAACTTGGTTCAACCACTTGGTCTTGGCCGACCCTAGCTTGGGTTCCAAGCTAGCTTGGCCGGCCCCCTTGGGTTGGGTAAGAAGTGGGTATGTGGTGGGTATAAATATCTATATACAAGAGGCTACGATAGGGACCGAGAGGAGGAATTGGTTTTGGTCTCCTGATGAAATTAAGCTTCCCATGTTCGCCCCGAACACACAACTTAACTTCATCAATAATAATTCATACCACTAAAGAATTATTATTGAACTACCACATCAATCCCAAATTACATTTTGGGCTCCTTCTTATTATAAGTGTGTTAGTCTCCCTATGTTTAAGATGTCGAATGTCCACTAATTAAATAAGTTACTGACAACTCACTTAATTAATATCTTAGTCTAAGAGTAGTACCACTCAACCTCATCATCATGTCGGACTAAGTCCACCTGCAGGGTTTAACATGACAATCCTTATGAGCTCCTCTTGAGGTCATTCTCAACCTAGATTACTAGGACACAGTTTCCTTCTATAATCAACAACACACACTATAAGTAATATCATTTCTCAACTTATCGAGCTTATTGATTTATCGAGCTAAATCTCATCCATTGATAAGTCAAAGAAATAAATACTAAATATATGTGTTTGTTATTATATTAGGATTAAGAGCGCACACTTCCATAATAACTAAGGTCTAGTTCTTTTATCAAGTCAGTATAAAAAGAACTTACCAAAAATGATCATAATCAATACACTTAGAGTGTACTAGTGTAATTTATTAGTCAAGATAAACTAATCCCTAATCACACTACGACTTTACCGACGGTTTGTTCCTTTCCATCTTAGTCGTGAGCAATTGTTTATAATTTATAAAGAACTAATAACATGATCTTCTGTGTGTGACACCACCATCACGTTATCTACGATATAAATTAATTGAACAACTACACTTAACATAAATGTAGATATTTTTTACCAATGTGATTCTTTATTTCAAAATAAATGTTTACAAAATCTAGGCTTTTAGTATACACTCTAACACAGACATGCTAGATCCAACTATTATGGCCCTAATGTGTTTGTCTGTGATAGGACCCTCGGACATGTCGAGGGTATTTTATGTGTGTGCATGATTATATGTATTAAATACAGCAGGAGTTGTATTAGTTTTAGGATTTTACTTTTTGTTCGATCTAGATTACATGTACATTCTTTCGTGGAATATAGGATCGATAAATGTAAAATTCTATTTTTGTCACGGATCGTATCCTTGCGAGGCGTGGTACTATTTGAGGACCAGAGGCGTAGCGAAAAAAGAAGCAAGATAGATACAACAACTAGACCCGATTGCGGTGCTAAAGATGGGAGCAACTAGGGTTCGTAGCATATAGAGGACAGTGATGGAAGATGTCATAATAGTTGGAAAATTATTTTTCCATATTTATTACTTTTTATTTGCTATGATGTGTGTGTGCATGTGATGTGTGCTTGCATGATAAAATCCTCATCTTAAATAACTAAGTGGGAGAGTGATTTATAGATAAATTTCACGGTCTCCATTACTAGTTTGTAAGTGATGCAAACAAACTTACACGTTGGCTCTGAGTGCCTCCCTCCACATCAGATGAGTTTGTTTGCAGATCATTAGATCAAACTTCCTTTATGGATGGTTATAGGAAATTATTTAGGAGCGTGTGATTTTCTCCAACTAAAGAGGCACAATCCTATTTAATGGACTAAGTATCAAGTAATGATATACACTTAGGCGCATTTAATAGTATCCTCCCCAATGGAATCATTGCTATTATTTGTGTGATCAAAGGAATACTAACTATTAATTTTATTTGTCATAAAGTTAGGATGACAAGAATAAAATTAATGGGTAAAACCTCCTCTTACAAATGTTTGAATTTGTATACGTCCACACTAACGTGACTTACAAAATTCACGGTGTTTTGAGGTGTTGGTGAATTTAAATAATATTGGTTGAGGACTCAATATTATTCTAAATTCTAAAGTATTGACCAAAACCTATTTTATGATTCTTAGGATGACTTTCAATCCACTGACTATTATTCTGAAAAAAACAAACTTACTGGTCCAAATTACATAGATTGGAAAAAAACCTGGACATTGTCCTAACTGCTGAAGGCTATAAGTTTGTACTGTTAGAGGTCTACCCTAATGAGCCTAATAGTAATTCTAGTGAAGAGGAAATTGAGTATCATAAGAAATGGGTCAAGGCAAAAGAGATGACGCGGTGTTATATTTTGGCTTCTATGTCAAATGTGTTGTAACATCAGTATCAGTTCATGCCTACAGCCTATAACATGATGTACAATCTCAAGGAACTCTTCGGATACCAGAATCAGGCTACTAGGCAAGAGACTATGAGAAACTTAATGACAACCATCATTTCTAAAGGGATACCCGTAAGGGATCATATCCTAAAGATGATGACTAATTCGAATTTCCAAAAATACTAATGGATAAATTGGTCAATTCATTCAGTTTTTGTTATGACATTGTTGATAGGAAAAAAGTTTTAATGGACTTTAACTAGGATAAACTTGGTTACGCATTTGATGGTAATAAAGATAGTCAATAAGATTGGATAAGCAATGTAATGCAAGTATTTGAAATGTTCATCTATTTTCTTCACATAATTCACTATATTAATTGTCGATTTTGTTTCTCTCGATAATGAACATCTCTATAAATATCCTAACAACTCCTACGAGTGAAAGTTTTTTTTTAAAAAAAAATTACAAGATCTCAATAAAGCTTCCCATTGTTGTAATCTCTCCGAATTAAAAAAATCAAATGTTTCTTTGTACTTTTTAAATGGTTCAAATTATACTTTTATAGAAGAACGAGCTTTATGATTATATAGGGAAAGTAGATTTATAGATGAACTGGATTAGACCGCGCCACAATGGGTGACATGTCTTGACCGTTTCAGATGTTAGAATATGAAACACGATCGTGGCAAGCAACACAGTCAATCTATACTTGTTATTGAAAAATTCGATCGGTTCAATTAATTTAAAAATATTTTAGTGGCTCTATTTTGACTAAATCAGTTCGGTCCGTACGTTAAATTTTAAACTTATTGTTCGGTCTTAAATCTTTCCTGCACCCTTACCTCTTAACCATAGCTATGCATCAATGCCCTAATTAACAAAGCCAAAGGCCACCTGTGTTGTACAATCAATGCAATCAACTGCACATGTCCTTATATTTTTCAGAGATTGACATAAGAATATTGGACTGATAGATAGTACGCTGTAAAAGTTTCCTAATTATTTTGGTGGCTGATAAATTTTTTTTATGAAACTGGATTATTACTCTAGAATTAATGGCCATAAGCCTAATACATGATGTCAATTAAAAAAACTTAGGACAAACAAAGTGTTATTAATACCAGTTATAAAGCAAGACACCATTTTCTTTCTCGAAGGTTACAAATGAGCTTAACCCAATCCCCATAGCCAAGAGACTGAATGGGAGAGGAGATACCGAGATAGGCGAGATTCAAGAACGCTAGAAAAAATATTTGATAGATATTTGAAATTATCAAATTCGAGTTGAAATCTTTTCTTTTTCATAATTTAAATATAAATGCAGATAATTTATATTGTAGGACATCTTTATTATATAAAAAATTAAAGACACACACAAATATGGACCTAGCCACAAATACACATCCATACTTCATCATAATACTCCGGCTGCAAGAGCCTCCTCTTGCCACCGGCCGGTGGTACAATGATAAGTTGCGCTTTGCACGGCTTGCAACCATTGCACTTGTTGTCACATTCAGGCGGAGCCGAATCTCCTATGGCTATCCGCCTCCATTCCTTGGTTGTGACCTCCTTGTTCATCTGTGCATTAGAGCTTTCTTCACTTGCGATCTCAGCATGTATTCCTCTACCTGATAATAGATTAAAACAATGATCATATATTGGAAAAAAAAAAAGGATATTAACTAAAAATAATTGGCCGGATTATACCATTAATGATGGAGAAGGAAATAATGAGACATAGAGCCGCAATTCCATTCAACTCCATTGACAAAATATAAGATTTGTTATGTGAGAGGAGCAACAAATATAGTGGATATATTTATAGTGTCAATTCACTACCTCGCTGAATTATGAATTGAAACTATATTTACAAGACTAGTCGCTAATTATTGTGAAATTAATAATTATTCGTATACAAGGAATTTATTTATTGTCATTAATTATTTTTAGTTATTATTGGAAACTCTTTAATTGTATTTTTGTACCACACGATGTATTGGAAGGAAAAAAAATATTTAAAATAAATTATCTTACTATTTTTATTATAAATTTTTATCTGTACTCTTTTATGATTAATTGGACGAACCCAAAATAAAATTAGTAATTTTCATAAATATATCAATCAATATCTAAAGTTTAAGACTTAGCTTCAACATATTATTAAAAAAAATTTATTAATTAATTAGAAATTTAGAATTATCTTTACTCCCACATAATAATATGAGTAGAAAAATTTCTATACAAATTTTGGGATAACGATATTAAAAAATATATTTTTCTTAATTTTTTAGCTAACATCAAATATGATATTAAATTATTTATTTTTATAAGGAGAAGTTTATTATAGTAAAATGGAATTTTATGATATAAAAAATTAAATTAATTTTTTAATAAAGTATGTTACCCGTTCATGTATTATATTACTAAAATTTGATATTTACGATTATATTTTTCCACCTTTCGATCTTAAATTAATAAAAATAAAAATAATTTTCTTATTTAAATCATAAATTAAATAAAAAAATAAAAACTTAATTATTTTATTGGAACAGCTTGTTGTTTTAGTTCATCGAGCTTTTAATTCCTCGCCATCGCCGCCGGCCGGCGGGGAAGATGAGGCGATGGACCGGCGGCGTCGTCATCCTTGCCCTCGCACTACTTCTCATAACCCGCCACGCCCTTCTCCTCGCCTCCACCTACGCCGCTGCCCCTCAGCATCTGTCCCCCTCCCTCCCCGCTGCTCCTCCGCCTGTGCTTTCTGCTCTCCTCCACTCTCACCGGATCCCTGGCCTCGACGATCTCTTCCCTGCCCACAATTTCACCACCTTGCCGCCTCAGCTCGGCACTTTTAACTCAAGTATGGCCGTGTGGGCTCATATGCGCGCTCTCCTCCTCAGATCCGACGCGCTCCCTGGTACTGCAGACGGTGTGTTGGAGGCATCTATTGCGTGGAAGGAGCTGGGTGTCTCTCTGAGCGAGAGGATCGATGGCAAAGAGGCCTTTTTTGTGCTCCCTGATGCTGCCCAGGTCGAGAAGAGGAGCAGTCCTTTTTTCCATTAGCGGAAGCGGGAGCTCCGTCACGATCCCGTGTGGGTTTGCGGAGGACTCTGCGGTGACACTGGTTGGATCTCCCGTTGGGGTCAATGGCAGTGGCCGATTTTGGATTCAACCAAGGCCGTTTCAAGATTCCTTGAGGCCCTAGGCAAAAAAAAAATTAAAAAACAAAATTTTTTAATATATCTTTAATTTTTTTTTTAACATTTTTCATTTAGATTTGGGACCGAAAATAATAATTTTTAAAAAAAATTTATAATTAGTTATTAAAAATAATTAAGTATTTTAAAAAAAAAAGATAATTTTTTATATAAAATTTAGTTTTTTGACGGATATTTTGATAATAATTTTATTTTTTATTAATAAAATTATTAAATTATTTAATCTTTTTAGTTAGAATGTCAAATAGACTTTATTAATTTTAATTTTAAAAAATTTATTTTTGCTAATGCATTTTACTTTGTATTTTATGATAAAAAAATCTCTAATTCATATTATTATCGAGAAATAAAAAGAAAGAGCGAGGAAGAAATATTATCGGCAAAGGAAGAGAAGGACGTTCTCTGCGAGTATCATCGGTGAGGAAGGAGAAACATGCAAAATCGCTGATGAAAAAAGAAAAGGGCACAATGCACTGATGATAGAACTATTAAGATTATTAAGAAATATTGAAGAGAAAAGAATTCATTAGGTTTTATAAAAATAGTATTACTAATTGCAAAATAAAATGAGAATCGAAGTAATAATAAAAAAAGAAAGAAATATGTCAATTTAAAAATGAATTATATTTAAGGTAGAATAAAATTTCATATAAAATTATGGTAGACAATTAATGAGAAAATAAAGATAAGTACAAGGTATAAATAGGAAGTAGAATCGATAATGAATTAATTGACAAAGTGTCATTAATGAATTAGCAAGACATTTATAATTAATTAATATTAATGATACTAATTTAATTTTTTTAATATCTTTAATTAATTAATCAATGGGCCCAATAGAAGGTATAAATAGGAAGTGGAATCGATAATGAATTAATTGACAATGTGTCATTAATGAATTAGCAAGACATTTATAATTAATTAATATTAATGATGCTAATTTAATTTTTTTAATATCTTTAATTAATTAATCAATGGACCCCAATAAAATTGGGGCCCTAGGCATAGGCCTTAATGGCCTATGCCTTGAGCCGGGCCTACCTAGGCATAGGCCTTAATGGCCTATGCCTTGAGCCGGGCCTGGATTCAGCTCGCGGGATCTGATCTTACGTAGGTATAGAGAAGAAATAATATAAAGTTTTTTTTTATTATCTTATTATTAAAATTAATAAATTTATTTATATAAATTGATCAAAATAATAATGAAAAGATTAACTAAAACATATAATCATAATAATTACAAACATAGTAATATAATAGATTTAGAAATATTATTTTTCCATTTGATTCATGTCGATCTTGATTGTATGTCAAATATAATAAATTCCAATTGATTGAAATTAATTAGAGATTATTTCCATTATTGTCATTACCCCCGACAAACTCAACGGAAGTGCATGAACGTTGAGTTTGAGTGCTAACTTGGTGAAACATTGTCTAGATAATGACTTCGTAAATATATCAGGAATTAGATGTTCCGTAGAGAATATTATCACACCATATTTTAGGTGTAGCAGTTGGGAAAAAGTGTAATTCTGAAAGAAGAGATTGTAGCCAAATAATTTCTGACGTTGCGTTAGTGATAACTTTATATTCAACTTCAGTACTCGAGTGAGAGATTGTAGGTTGCTTCTTTGAAAGCTAGGAAATAAGATTTCGCCCAAGAAATATAGCATATCCACTAGTAGAACGTCTATCTTCGGGAGATCCAACCCAGTCTGCATCATTGTAGGCAATCAACTCTCGTGAAGACTGACGATATAAAAGAAGACCATGTAGAATAGTGCCTTTGAGATATCGAAGAATTATCTTAACACCTTCCAATAATGTTCAGTAGGAGCATGTATAAATTGATAGACACGATTCACAGCGAAAGCAATATCGGGTCGTGAAATTGTAACATATTGTAGGACACCAACAATACTACGGTAAGATCTGGGGTCAGACATCGAAGAGGAGGATGAAGGTGCAGTGAAACTAGAGCTGTCAGACGGGCCAACCCGTGGCAGGGCGGGTTGGCCCATGGCAGGCTAACCATTTGGCAGGGCAGGGCGGGCCGACTCGTCAACATGGCGGCTTGGAAAATTTCCAACCCAACCCAATCCAAGGCGGGTTGCCGGTTTGGCGGGCCAACCCGCAGGCCCATCAAAATTTTAAAAAAAATAAAAAAATATTTCATATCTTCAACGTTTTACTTCAGAAAGATTTCATCAATTAAATGTATCCACAAATATATATTTTAAATATAAATGGGCACAAACAAATACTTATGTTGGATGAAAAGTACTATTTTTATTTCAAAATTATAACAAAGAAACATAATAAAATGACATAAAACTTATTTTACATGTATTTCTCAACCAGTGGGCCAACCCAAGCCCGTCGCGGGCCAACCCGCGCGGGTCGCGGGCCTAGGCGGGTTGGCCCACGGCGGGCTTGGGTAGATAAAGTTCCAACCCAACCCGCATAAATTATTTGGCGGGGCGGGCCAACCCGACGGATCCAACCCAAATTGACGGCTCTAAGTGAAACTACCCTCAATGATTGGTGTGGAGATAGGACGTGCACCATCCATTTTAGCTCGTTATAAGAGGCCACCATCAATTCTCCAAGAGAAGTAGAGGTTCGGCCACCACCACCAAGCTCCAAGGGATGCTAGAAACAAAGCCTCATTTCTCTCCTTCTTCTCCTAGCTAGAATTGGCCACCATCACCAACTCCAAAAGAAAGATGAAACCGACCACTAAAGAAGAAGAGAAGAGGAGAGGGAGAACCTCTAGGGCCAGTCATACCAAGGGGAAAAAGAGAGGAAGAAAAAAAATAGAGTTCACCTCTTGAAGGCACATTTAATCCCTCTTTTATAATCCTTGGTCTTAGCAAATAAGGAAATTTAAATAAAAACGTTCTTAATTCTTTTGCCATGAAAAGGAAAATTTTAATTAATTAAAATTAAAATCCTTTTCTTTATTGTAATGGCCGACCACTTTAAACTCCAAAACAAGGAGAGTTTTAATTAACACAAGAATTAAAACTTCCTAATTTGTTTCCAGAAATTTATAAAAAAAATTCTCCAATAATTTTTTCCTTCGTGGTGGATTATAAAAAAGAATTTTTATAAATTAAAATCTTTCTTTTAAATATGTGGATAATTTCCAAAAAGAAAAGTTATCTCTAAAAATTAAAATCTCCTTTCAATCTACAAATAAGGAAAGATATCAAATCTTTTCTTAATCTCTTATAGAAACTTATAAAATAAATATTTAATTTTTAAACTCTCTTTTAAATCATGAACATAGTTAAAAAAGGAAAGTTTTCTCAAAATTAAAATCTACCTTTCAATCTACAAACAAGGAAAGATTTCAAATCTTTTCTTAATCTTTTGTAGAAAGCTATAAAAGGAAAAAAAATTAAATTTTAAACTCTCTTTTAAAACCATGGAATCCACATAAGAAAAATTTATAAATAAAATTCCTTTTAATGTGATGTGGTCGGCCACATCATGCTTGAATTCAAAGCATTGGCCGGCCACCAACTTGGCTCAACCACTTGGTCTTGGCCGACCCTAGCTTGGGTCCAAGCTAGCTTGGCCGGCCCCCTTGGGTTGGGTAAGAAGTGGGTATGTGGTGGGTATAAATCTCTATATACAAGAGGCTACAATAGGGACCGAGAGGAGAATTGATTTTGGTCTCCCGATGAAATTAAGCTTCCCGTATTCGCCCCGAACACACAATTTAACTTCATCAATAATAATTCATACTACTAAAGAATTATTATTGAACTACCGCATCAATCTCAAATTACATTTTAGGCTCCTTCTTATTATAAGTGTGTTAGTCTCCATGTGTTTAAGATGTCGAATGTTCACTAATTAAATGAGTTACTGGTACAACTCACTTAATTAATATCTTAGTCCAATAGTAGTACCACTTAACCTCATCATCATGTCGGAGTAAGTTCACTGCAGGGTTTAACATGACAATCCTTATGAGCTCCTCTTGGGGTCATTCTCAACCTAGATTACTAGGACACAGTTTCCTTCTATAATCAACAACACACACTATAAGTAATATCATTTCCCAACTTATCGGGCTTATTGATTTATCGAGCTAAATTTCACACATTGATAAGTCAAAGAAATAAATACTAAATATATGTGTTTGTTATTATATTAGGATTAAGAGCACACACTTCCATAATAACTAAGGTCTAGTTCTTTTATCAAGTCAGGATAAAAAGAACTTACCTAAAATGGTTCTACTCAATACACTTAGAGTGTACTAGTGTAATTTATTAGTCAAGATAAACTAATCCCTAATCACACTACGACTTTACCGACGGTTTGTTCCTTTCTATCTTAGTCGTGAGCAACTGTTTATAATTTATAAAGAACTGATAACATGATCTTCTGTGCGTGACACCACACACCATGTTATCTACAATATAAATTAATTGAACAACTACACTTAACATAAATGTAGATATTTTTGACCAATGTGATTCTTTATTTCAAAATAAATGTTTACAAAAACTAGGCTTTTAGTATACACTCGAACACAGGCATCCTAGATCCAACTATTATGGCCCTAATGTGTTTGTCTGTGATTGGACCCTCGGACATGTCGAGGGTATTTTATGTGTGTGCATGATTATATGTATTAAATACAGCAGGAGCTGTATTAGTTCTAGGATTTTACTTTTTGTTCGATCTATATTACATGTACATTCCTTCGTGGAATATAGGATCGATAAATGTAAAATTCTATTTTTGTCACGGATCGTATCCTTGCGAGGCGTGGTACTATTTGAGGACCAGAGGCGCAGCGGAAAAAGAAGCAAGATAGATGCGACAATTAGACCCGATTGCGGTGGCTAAAGATGGCAGCAGCTAGGGCTGGTAGCACACAGAGGTCAGTGATGGAAGAGGCCATAATAGTTGGAAAATTATTTTTCCATATTTATTGCTTTTTATTTGCTATGATGTGTGTGTGCATGTGATGTGTGCTTGCATGATCAAATCCTCATCTTAAATAACTAAGTGGGAGAGTGATTTATAGATAAATTTCATGGTCTCCATTACTGGTTTTTAAGTGATGCAAACAAACTTGTGCGTTGGCTCTGAGTGCCTCCCTCCACATCGGATGAGTTTATTTGTGGATCACTAGATCAAACTTCCTTTATGGATGGTTATAAGAAATTATTTAGGAGCGTGTGATCTTCTCCAACTGAAGAGGCACAATCCTATTTAATGGACTAAGTATCAAGTAATGGTATACACTTAGGCGCATTTAATAGTATCCTCCCCAACGGAGTCACTGGTATTATTTGTGTGATCAAAGGAATACCAACTATTAATTTTATTTGTCATAAAGTTAGGATGATAAGAATAAAATTAATGGGTAAAACCTTCTCTTACAAATGTTTAAATTTGTATACGTCCACACTAACGTGACTTACAAAATTCACGGTGTTTTGAGGTGTTGGTGAATTTAAATAATATTGTTTGAAGACTCAATATTATTCTAAATTCTAAAGTATTAACCAAAACATAGTTTATGATTCTTAGGATGACTTTCAATCCACTGGCTATTATTCTTGATCCGATGGTAAGAACGGGGGACCCCCTTTCTGGGGAGTCAACGCCACATGGAGGTCAAAATACCAGACGTCCGACCGGAGAAGGGTAGACCGGTCGGCTGAATGGGGTCCCAGCTGAACCAAAGATGACCCGACTAGGGATTCCGACGCTCGGATTGAATAGAATCATATGGCCGAGCGGATAGCCCGTTCGGCCGAAGGCATAAAGTAGCATACTGCGAACAGTCTCCACAGAGTACATTACCGAGAATCTCCCAAGTAGACCAGTACATATGACCGGTCGGACGTGAGGTGAGTGCCGGCCGGCCGGGCGCCCGGCATGGAGAAAGAAGAGAAAAGGACAAGGAACATCTTCTGACAGCGGGCATGCTCTATGACCAGACCATACTCCAAATCTTACGACAGAGGGTTCCGCGGTCCCATCAAAGACTTGCTCGGTCTGTAGCAGTATGGTGTCAGGTAAGCTTGCTGACAGGCCCTTACTGTGGTATGGGCTGAGGACACGTATTTGCCTAGGTATGTGTGCATGAGCTCCTTCCCAGCTCTATATAAGGAGCCCCGCACTTCACCGGAGGTACACATTCTACGATCTAAAAAGTCACCCCCTTTGTTGTCCACTTGCCTGACTTGAGCGTCGGAGGGTCGTCGCCGGGAACCCCTTCCCGGCCCGACTTCTTTGCAGGTTTGCCGGATCTCTGTACGATCGGCCGGGGATCTACGTCATCCGGGCGGAGAGCGCCACGTGCCCAGCGTCCGTTGATTCAGCGTTCGGATAGGATGAATTTGGCGCCGTCTGTGGGAACGCACCTGAATCCGATCGGAAGCAATGGACGAAGCTGGACGACAGCACTCGGTGATGCTCTCCACAGAGGAGCTTGACGCTCTAATCGAGACACGAGCAGCTAAGCTTGTGGAACAAAGGCAGAAGTCGCAAGCCGAGCGGATTGAGCAGCAAGCTGGAGGCTCCTTGGGCGGGCCCCTTCAAAGTCGTTGAAAAGCTCCGCTCGGGTGCCTACTACTTGGAGGATGAAGACGGACGGCAGTTGGATCGACCATGGAGCGCAAATCATCTCCAGCTGTACCGAGTTGGATGAGAGGTGCGCTAATGTAATTTTACATATACTTTGGTCGCTTATGTACTTGTAATGCAGGAAGCAAAAATGATTAAAGGATGGCAAATAGCTTCGCCGAACGGCAGTGTTAAAATTAGCCTTAGAGGCCGTCGAGCTCCGACGTTAAAAATCGAGAGACGAGCCGGTGTCTATAAACCCTCCGAGCGGAAGACCGTCGAGCTCCGACGTTAAAAATCGAGAGACGAGCCGGCGTCTATAAACCCTCCGAGCGGAAGACCGTCGAGCTCCGACGTTAAAAATCGAGAGACGAGCCGGCGTCTATAAACCCTCCGAGCGGAAGACCGTCGAGCTCCGACGTTCGAAAGGGCGCCAATGAAACGTAGGTGTATACCGTCGGCGACATCGAAATGCAGGAGTAAAAAATCAGAAAAAGCCAGTATAAACCCTCCGAGCGGAAGACCGTCGAGCTCCGACGTTAAAAATCGAGAGACGAGCCGGCGTCTATAAACCCTCCGAGCGGAAGACCGTCGAGCTCCGACGTTAAAAATCGAGAGACGAGCCAGCGTCTATAAACCCTCCGAGCGGAAGACCATCGAGCTCCGATGTTAAAAATCAAGAGACGAGCCGGCGTCTATAAACCCTCTGAGCGGAATTTGGCAATAAAAAAGACTTGCGAACACGTATCCAAAGGTATTCGCCATCGATAATCGTTCGACCACCTCTACGTCCCGCTCGGCCCAGTACCTAAAGGTACTTCAATATACAGCAAATAACCTCTTCGGTCGAAGCAGGCCATATTCAGCCGAGCGGAATACTTACTCAAAATACTTCATAAAAATCCCTTTCGAACACGAGAGATAGGATAAGAGGCAAGCGGGCGGCACGCATATTGATTAGCTAAAGGACAAAGCAAGCCAACAGAGATTATATTAAAAAAACTAAGGTCGAGCGGCCGAATTACAAAAAGGGTAGTCTTTGCCCGAGCAGCCGAATTACATATAAATTTCTTATTCAAGATAATCATACAAATCCTTCGGGATATTGTCGAGAAGAGCCACTTGATCTGCGGCCGGGATGACAGCGGACTTGGGAAGGTGCCCCTTGGACTTCAAATATGTCATCGTGGTGGTCATAGCAAGGTCAAACGTAGTATACATCCGCTCGCAAACCTTCTCCGAAAATTCAGGCGAGCGGATGTAATTCTGTCTCAGGGCGGCGACCCGGCTCGGCTCGGCCTCCTGATATTTTGTGAAGACCGCTGGGGAGGCAGCGAGGGATTCCTGCAGAGTTTTCAGCTCGTCCTTATGCTTGATTGCGTCGGCCGAGCGGCCCGCCTTCTCTTTATCGAGCTGCTCCATCAACTCCTTGACTTTCTGCTCCAATCCCCGAGCCTCGACATTCTTTTTCTCCAGATCGGAGATGGCCGTGTTTTTTCGAGTGGTGGCCAGGGTTATTTTTTGGTCGAGCGACTTGACTTGCCGCTCGAGCTCGGCCAAGGCGTGGGCCTGATCGGCCGTCTTCTTCTACTCGGCCGCCAGCAAATCCTGAGTCTTTTTGAGCTCCTTCTGAAGCTCGGCATACGAAGGGCCTTGGGAAGGAGCGCCGCCCGAGCTACGTAGCCTTTTAAGCTCCTCATCCACCATCGCAAGCCGATTAGAAACGGCGATCTCCTCCACCCATCTCTGACAGAAAATTTGTTAGATGCCGATCGGAAAGAATGTGCAAGGGAGCGAGAAAATACACCTACCCCGGTGGCTTGTTGCATGTGGCTATCGGCCAAGTTACCCAGCGGAATCAGCGCCACACGCGCCCGAGCGTCGGCCCACATTTCAGCTAAGGGCCCTTTCATTGTGATCATGTGCTCGGGCGCGATGGGTCGATCGGCCTCGGGCAGCAATTCTTCGGTCAGGAGGTGAAGTGAGACTCGGATGGTGCGGCGCCGACCGGGGGTCGTCTGGGCGGAAGCCGGAGAAGGAGCGAAAGCCGGCGCAGAAAACTGGGACAAAATTGTAGAACGATGGACTTGGCAGGGAGCGGGCGGAAGGACGCTGACTGGAATGGCCTCAAGAGGGTCCGCAGACGCGTCAAGTTGGGAGGGAGTCCGATCAGACGAAATCGCCTCAATCTCTGGAGCTTTACCTCGAGAAGCGGCGGTGACCCGCTCAGATGGATGTATCGCTGAAGTAGCCGAGCGGAGTGGCGTTTCCTCCCGGCGCCTTTTTTGGCGGAGGGGGGCGCTATTCCTCTTGCGCTGAGCCCTCATCCCGAGCGGAAGGCT
Organism: Zingiber officinale; assembly: GCF_018446385.1. Classification (NCBI taxonomy): domain Eukaryota; kingdom Viridiplantae; phylum Streptophyta; class Magnoliopsida; order Zingiberales; family Zingiberaceae; genus Zingiber; species Zingiber officinale. Next base: position 4,212,760 of record NC_055992.1, read on the forward strand.
CTCGACTGGCAGTTGCGCCAGTCGCTTGCTCTAGAAGAGAAGCCTGAGCGGCCGACTTCCCAGCATGGGTCCCGCTCTCCCCCTCATTAGATCCGACCGGCTGGATGCCGAGTGTCTCCATTTCTTTGGCCGCTGCGGCTTCGAGCGCCGCCGTTTTTCTCTTCAAGATGCCAGCCATCACTGACTCCATGATGGTGTTAGCTGCAAAGGAAAACAGAGAAAATCAGTTAGCAATTAAAATGAATTTACGAAGTGGAATTCTTACCGAAGCCGCTCGGGAGTGGGGTTCTGATCAGACTCAAGCCGAATATGTACATGACCCCTTCTGGAAGGAACTTGTTGATGTCAAACCGCAGACCGGACAGCATGTTGGCAGCGTGGAGATAATCCGGTCGGGTCTTGAATATTTTGAGTTCTGGGGAGAGTGGATTTCCGACCTGTCATTGGGTTCGGAAGGGAGCCCGCTCGGGAAGGCGAATATAAAAAAAGAATTCTTTCCAATGCTTATTGGAAGAAGGAAGTTTATTGAAGAAAACTAAGCCGGGCCGAGCTTGGAATATGTAAGTGCCCGGCTCGGACTGCTTAGGGTAGTAGAAATAGTAGAAAACCTCCGGTCGGAGGGGAATGTTATGGATTTTAAATAGGACGACAACACCGCATAGAAGGCGGAAGGTGTTGGGAACTAGGCTTCCGAGCGGAACGCCGAAAAAATTACAAACATCAATGATAAAGGGATGAAGTGGAAACCGCAGACCGGCCGTGAACTGGTCGCGGAAAACACAAAAAGCTCCGCGCGACGGTTTGTTTGGCCGAGAGGAGTCTGTGAGTAGGATGATTTCAAGGTTGGAGGGGATGTCGAAACTCTTAATCAAAACATCGGCGTCACGCCGATCGAAGCACGACTCCATGGTAGTGTACCATGGGCCGAAGGTTTCGTCTTCAGGTTGGGAAGATTGGGCCATTGTCCGAGCGGATGAAACCAAAAAACACGAAGGCAGAGGATAAAAGCAAGAAGATGGCAATGGAACAGTACCCCGAGGACGAAAACTTGGGAAAGAAGTACAAAGAAAATGCTAGAACCAAAAGGAGAAAGAAAGAGAACCTTGCAACGAAGAGGAGGGTCGAAGAAAGAGCACCGAAGATTGCCGAAACCAGAGGAGTGAGATCGCCGGAAAGCTGGAATGCGAGGAGCCGGGGAAGCACGCAAGAGAAAGAGTGCGGCAAAGGGAGAAAACGGAGCTTTTATAGGGTGGAGCCCGAGCGGCCTCCACCATTGGATCCAGGTCGCGAGAATCGGAGCACGCATCGCGCCGTTCATTTCGAACCGCCTCAATCCCATCAGAGCACCACGCCGCCGCCGTACGATGACGACAACACTGCCACGTGGCAGCCAGCCACTGGAACGCATTTAATGGGCGCGTGCTCGACCTTAATGATAGAGATTGGCGAAAACTTCGAAGAGATGCTGAGTAATGTGGCCGTTGACTGGCGTTTTAGCTACCCCTTTTGTTTCCGAGCGGATGGTGGTTGCAGGAGGCCGCTCGGTTCAATTGATGGTCCAGTCAGTCGGACTAATCGCCTCCTTCGACTAGACTTGAAGGGGAGGCAAGTGATCCAGCGGTAAGAACGGGGGACCCCCTTTCTGGGGAGTCAACGCCACGTGGAGGTCACAATACCAGACGTCTGACCGGAGAAGGGTAGACCAGTCGGCTGAACGGGGTCCCAGCTGAACCAAAGACGACCCTACTAGGGATTCCAACGCTCGAATTGAATAGAATCATATGGCCGAGCGGATAGCCCGTTCGACCGAAGGCATAAAGTAGCATACTGCGAACAGTCTCCACAGAGCACATTACCGGGAATCTCCCAAGTAGACCAGTACATATGACCGGTCGGACGTGAGGTGAGTGTCGGCCGGCCGGACGCCCGGCATGGAGTAAGGAGAGAAAAGGACAAGGAACATCTTCTGACAGCGGGCATGCTCTATGACCAGACCATACTCCAAATCTTACGACAGAGGGTTCCGCAGTCCCATCAAAACTTGCTCGGACTGTAGCAGTATGGTATCAGGTAAGCTTGCTGACAGGCCCTTACTGAGGTATGGGCTGAGGACACGTATTTGCCTAGGTATGTGTGCATGAGCTCCTTCCCAGCTCTATATAAGGAGCCCCGCACTTCACCGGAGGTACACATTCTACGATCTAAAAAGCCACCCCCTTTGTTGTCCACTTGCCTGACTTGAGCGTCGGAGGGTCGTCGTCGGGAACCCCTTCCCGGCCCGACTTCTTTGCAGGTTCGCCGGAGCTCTATACGACCGGCCGGGGATCTATGTCATTCGGACGGAGAGCGCCACGTGCCTAGCGTCCGTTGATTCAGCGTTCGGACATGATCAATTCTGAAAGAGAACAAACTTACTGGTCCAAATTACATAGATTGGAAAAAAACCTGGACATTGTCATAATTGCTGAAGGCTATAAGTTTTGTACTGTTAGAGGTCTGCCCTAATGAGCCTAATAGTGATTATAGTGAAGAGGAAATTGAGTATCATAAGAAATGGGTCAAGGCAGATGAGATGATGCGGTGTTACATTTTGGCTTCTATGTCAAATGTGCTGCAACATCAATATTAGTCCATGCCTACAGCCTATAACATGATGTACAATTTCAAGGAACTCTTCGGATACCAGAATCAAGCTACTAGGCAAGAGACTATGAGAAACTTAATGACAGCCACCATGTCTAAGGGGATACTCGTAAGAGATCATATCCTAAAGATGATGGCTAACTTGTCTTTGCCAAAAATACTAAAGGATAAATTGGTCAATTCATTCCGTTTTGGTTATGACATTGTTGATAGGAAAAAAGTTTTAATGAACTTTAACTAGGATAAACTTGGTTATGCATTTGATGGTAATAAAGATAGTCAATAAGATTGTATAAGCAATGCAATGCAAGTATTTGTAATGTTCATCTATTTTCTTCACATAATTCACTATATTAATTGTCGATTTTGTTTCTCTCGATAATGAACATCTCTATAAATAACATAACAACTTCTACGAGTGAGTTTTTTTAAAAAAAAAAATTACAAGATCTCAATAAAGCTTCCCACTGTTGTATTCTCTCCAAATTAAAAAAATCAAATGTTTCTTTGTACTTTTTAAATGGTTCAAATTATACTTTTATAGAAGAATGAGCTTTATGATTATATAGGGAAAGTAGTTTTTTAGCTGAACTGGATTAAACCGCGCCACAATCGGTGACATGTCTTGACTGTATCAGATGTTAGAATATGAAACACGGTCGTGTCAAACAACACAGTCAATCTATACTTGTTATTAAAAAATTCGATCGGTTCAATTAATTTAAAAATATTTTAGTGGCTCTATTTTGACTAAATCAGTTTGGTCCGTACATTCAATTTTAAACTTATTGTTCGGTCTTAAATCTTTCCTGCGCCCTTACCTCTTAACCATAGCTATGCATCAATGCCCTAATTAACAAAGCCAAAGGCCACCTATGTTGCACAATCAATGCAATCAACTGCACATGTCCTTATATTTTTCAGAGATTGAAATAAGAATACTGGACTGATAGATAGTCCGCTGTAAAGGTTTCCTAATTATTTTGGTGATCACTGGTAAATTTTTTTTATGAAACTGGATAGTTACTCTAGAATTAATGGGCATAAGCCTAATACATGATGTCAATTAAAAAAAATTAGGACAAACAAAGTGTTATTAAATACCAATTATAAAGCAAGACACCATTTTCTTTTTGGAAGGTTACAAATGAGCTTAACCCAATCTCCATAGCCAAGAGATTGAATGGGAGAGGAGATACCGAGATAGGCGAGATTCAAGAACGCTAGAAAAAAAAATATTTGATAGATATTTGAAATTATCAAATTCGAGTCGAAATGTTTTCATTTTCATAATTTTAATATAAATGCAGATAATTTATATTGCAGGACATCTTTATTATATAAAAAATTAAAGACACACACAAATATGGACCTAGCCACAAATACACATCCATACTTCATCATAATACTCCGGCTGCAAGAGCCTCCTCTTGCCACCGGCCGGTGGTACAATGATCAGTTGCGCTTTGCACGGGTTGCAACCATTGCACTTGTTGTCACATTCAGGCGGAGCCGAATCTCCTATGGCTATCCGCCTCCATTCCTTGGTTGTGACCTCCTTGTTCATCTGTGCATTAGAGCTTTCTTCACTTGTGATCTCAGCATGTATTCCTCTACCTGATAATAGATTAAAACAATGATCATATATTGGGGAAAAAAAAAGGATATTAACTAAAAATAATTGCCTGGATTATACCACTAATGATGGAGAAGGAAATAATGAGACATAGAGCCGCAATTCCTTTCAACTCCATTGACAAAATATTAGATTTGTTATGTGAGAGGAGCAACAAATACAGTGGATATATTTATAGTGTCAATTCACTACCTCGATGGATTATGAATTGAAACTATATTTACAAGACTAGTCGCTAATTATTGTGAAATTAATAATTATTCGTATACAAGGAATTTATTTATTGTCATTAATTATTTTTAGTTATTATTGGAAACTCTTTAATTGTATTTTTGTGCCACACGATGTATTGGAAGGAAAAAAATATTTAAAATAAATTATCTTATTATTTTTATTATAAATTTTTATCTGTACTCTTTTATGACTAATTGGATGAACCCAAAATAAAATTAGTAATTTTCATAAATATATCAATCAATATCTAAAGTTTAAGACTTAGCTTCAACATATTATTAAAAAAAAATTATTAATTAATTAGAAATTTAGAATTATCTTTAATTCCACATAATAATATGAGTAGAAAATTTTCTATAAAAATTTTGGGATAAGGATATTAAAAAATATATTTTCCTTAATTTTTTATATTAAATTAATTATTTTTATAAGGAGAAGTTTATTATAGTAAAATGGTATTTTATGATATAAAAAATTAAATTAATTTTTTAATAAAGTATGTTACCCGTTCATGTATTATATTACTAAAATTTGATATTTTCGATTATACTTTTCCGCCTTTCGGTCTTAAATTAATAAAAATAAAAATAATTTTCTTATTTAAATCGTAAATTAAATAAAAAAATAAAAACTTAATTATTTTATTGGAACAGCTTGTTGTTTTAGTTCATCGAGCTTTTAATTCCTCGCCATCGCCGCCGGCCGGCGGGGAAGATGAGGCGATGGACCGGCAGCGTCATCATCCTTGCCCTCGCACTACTTCTCATAACCCGCCACGCCCTTCTCCTCGCCTCCACCTACGCCGCTGCCCCTCAGCATCTGTCCCCCTCCCTCCCCGCTGCTCCTCCGCCTGTGCTTTCTGCTCTCCTCCACTCTCACCGGATCCCTGGCCTCGACGATCTCTTCCCTGCCCACAATTTCACCACCTTGCCGCCTCAGCTCGGCACTTTTAACTCAAGTATGGCCGTGTGGGCTCATATGCGCGCTCTCCTCCTCAGATCCGACGCGCTCCCTGGTACTGCAGACGGTGTGTTGGAGGCATCTATTGCGTGGAAGGAGCTGGGTGTCTCTCTGAGCGAGAGGATCGATGGCAAAGAGGCCTTTTTTGTGCTCCCTGATGCTGCCCAGGTCGAGAAGAGGAGCAGTCCTTTTTCCATCAGCGGAAGCGGGAGCTCCGTCACGATCCCGTGTGGGTTTGCGGAGGACTCTGCGGTGACACTGGTTGGATCTCCCGTTGGGGTCAATGGCAGTGGCCGATTTTGGATTCAGCTCGCGGGATCTGATCTTACGTAGGTATAGAGAAGAAATAATATAAAGTTTTTTTTTTATTATCTTATTATTAAAATTAATAAATTTATTTATATAAATTGATCAAAATAATAATGAAAAGATTAACTAAAACATATAATCATAATAATTACAAACATAGTAATATAATAGATTTAGAAATATTATTTTTCCATTTGATTCATGTCGATCTTGATTGTGTGTTAAATATAATAAATTTCAATTGATTGAAATCAATTAGAGATTATTTCTATTATTGTCATTACCCCCGACAAACTTAACAGAAGTGCATGAACGTTGAGTTTGAGTGATAACTTGGTGAAACATTGTCTAGATAATGACTTTGTAAATATATCAGGAATTAGATGTTCCGTAGAGATATAAGAAACCGAAAGTTGTCAAATCGTTACACGCTCGCGAACAAAATTTTAATCTCTACATGCTTGGTACGGGGATGAAAAACAGGATTTGCTGCAAGATAAGTTGCTCCAATATTATCACACCATATTTTAGGCGTAGCAGTTGGGAAAAAGTGTAATTCTGAAAGAAGAGATTGTAGCCAAATAATTTCTGACGTTGCGTTAGCGATAACTTTATATTCAGCTTCAATACTCGAGCGAGAAACTGTAGTTGCTTCTTTGAAAGCTAGAAAATAAGATTTCGTCCAAGAAATATAGCATATCCACTAGTAGAACGTCTATCTTCGGGAGATCCAACCCAATCTGCATCACTGTAGGCAATCACCTCTTGTGAAGACTGACGATATAAAAAAAGACCATGTAGAATAGTGTCTTTGAGATATCGAAGAATTATCTTAACACCTTACCAATAATGTTCAGTAGGAGCATGCATAAATTGATAGATATGATTCACAGCGAAAACAATATCGGGTCATGTAATTGTAACATATTGTAGGACACCAACAATACTACGGTAAGATCTGGGGCCAGACATCGAAGAGGAGGATGAAGGTGCAGTGAAACTACCCTCAATGATTGGTGTGGAGATAGGACATGCACCATCTATTTTAGCTCGTTGTAAGAGCCCAGTAATGCATTTGCTCTGAGAGAGAAGACAACCTTCAAAATGTGAGAGAAACTCTATGCCAAGGAAAAAACGAGCATTGCCAAGATCCCGAATAGGAAACTCTTGATGAAGAAGATGTAGTAAAGTAGTAATATTGTTTTGATCACTACTAGTTATTAATATATCATCCACATAAATCAGAATAAATATTGAAAATTCCTCATTATATTTGTAGAATAGGAAAGAGTTTGTTTTTGAGCCAGAAAATCCTTGAGTATGAAGTTAGGTAGATAGACGATGAAACTATGCACGAGGTGCTTGTCGAATACCATATATAGACTTCTGAAGTTGACACACATATGTTGAAAATTGCGGGTGGATGAATCCAAGAGGTTGCTCCATATAAACAGTTATTTCAAGGTGTTTATAAAGGAAAGCATTGGAAACATCTAATTGGCGTATTGGCCAATTGGAGCTTACAACTATAGATAGTAGCAATCTGATAGTCATAATTTTGATGACTGTACTAAAAGTATCATTAAAGTCAATACCTGGCTGTTGATTAATGTCTTTAGCAACAAGGCGAGCTTTGTAATGTTCAATAGAATCATCTGCAATATATTTAATTTGGTAAACCCATTTAGAGCCACAAATATTCATAGATGGGGTACGAGGGACTAAACTCCAGGTTGCATTACAAAGAAGAGCATCAAATTTTGTAACCATCACAGCACGCCAATTTGGATCTTTGACTGCCTGTGTAAAACTAGAAGGTTCAACAAAATTTGAAGAAGCAAGAAGAGCACGTGGAAGAGGAGAACGAGTGGAAACTGATTGACATCGTGCATAAATATCATTTAGAGGAAGCATCCGCTGAGGAATATCATCATCAGAGCTACTCGGAGATGAGTGGTCAGACGGATGAGAATCAGAACTAGAGAGTGGATCACCACTAGCCGCCGAGTCTACAGGAACTTATGGAGATGGAGCAGGACCCAAGATACCATCCCCCCTTGTACTTTCAATATGTCCTAATGAATCAATATGTGGGGCTTCTAGTATATTGCTTGGTGATATTAGATAGTTGCCTTGATTATCTGGAGGAGGATCTGAGGTAGCAACTACAAACGGAAACAGAGATTTATCAAAAGTAACATGTCGAGAAATATATATCTGACCGGTTAAAATATGGAGGCAACTGTACCCATGATGCAAATTACTATAACCAAGGAAAACATATTTTAAAGAGTGAGGGTTTAACTTGTGCTTAGAGTAAGGTCGTAGCCAAGGATAACAAACGCAACCAAAGATACGAAAGAAGGAGTAATCTAGAAGATAATTATAAAGTCTTTCCAAGCGACACTTATTTTGAAGTAGTGAAGTGGGTAAACGATTGATAAGATATATTGCGGTTTGGACGACATCATCCCAAAATTTAAATAGAATCGAGGCGTCCCCAGGGCGTAGCGCAGACGGTGGGTGCATGGTATCTCTGGCATAATGACCAGGGGTCGATTCTCAGAAACTGACGACCTGGGGTTTACCCCGCCATGCGTCTATGGCATATGTACCTGCATGAACCTCCCTCCATATCCGTGGGGCCTACACTAGGGGGTGCTAAGGTAGCGGATCTACCTTTTTTTTTAAGTAGAATCGAGGCATGATTAAGAAGAGCTAAGGCAGTTTCAACCACATGACGATGTTTTCTCTCGGCGGATCCATTTTGTTCAGGAGTGTGGGGACAAAGGACTCAATGGATGATGCCAGAGGAAGTAAGATGACGATGAAGCGGTTGATACTCTCCACCCCAATCAGAATGAAGGGAGAGGATTTTATGATCAAAATAGAGTTCAACTTATTTTTGAAAGCAATAAAAAATATCAAAAAGATCATACTTTCTTTTCATAAGAAAAATCCAACTTACTGAAATTGTCAATAAAAATAATATAATAAAGAAAATCTTGATTATATAGAATAAGAGCAGGACCTCACACATCAGAGTGAATAATTTTAAAGGAAAATTAAAAGTGCAAGCAGAAGACACAAAAGATAATTTATGAGATTTTGTTTTCATGCAAGCTTCACATAAATGAGAAGAGGAGGCTAAAGAAATTGGTAAATCATACTGGTTAATGATATTCTAAACAACACGTAGAGACAGATGACCAAGATGTACGTGCCAAGAGAATTTATCAGTGCGTTCTCCAACAAACGCATTAGCATAGGTGGGCTGAAGATGATAAAGATCATCTCTAATATTTCCTCGGAGTAGAATATTTCCTGTTGGTGCAGCAGGGCCGACAAGAGGGGAGGGGTGAATTGCCTGCAAAATAAAATATACCCTCCTCGTGCTTTCAACTCTTAAAATAGCAACAGTAAAATAATAACAAATAAAATAGCAGAAAAGAAAGAGAGAAGACTCAGGTATTTGACTTGGTTATAACCTAGGTAGTTGTTAATCCAAGTTGGTTGAACAGCTCAGTCAGAATCTCCTTCGTTGAAGGCAAAGAAATCTTTTACATACTGAAAGCTCTTAAGCGTTGCTAGGAAGTTAGTACAAGAGTTGAATTATTATTTCCTAGCTCCAGGGGCCTTTATATAACTTCTGGAAATCCTATCTCAAGTCTTGAGGGAGCCTCCAAAGAGGTTGAGGGCGCCTCCAAGGGGATAAGCGGATAAAACTTTATCTGCTCGTAAACGGTCTATTTGACCCAGTTGAGGGTGCCTCCGAGGACATTGAGGGTGACCTCAATGCTGTTGAGGGCACCCTCAATGCAGTTGAGGGCGCCCTCACTCTGGTGAGGGTGGAGACGCCTCCAACGACCGTTAAGGGCGGCTCCAGCTGATTTTACAACATTTCTTCATCTTCTTTTCAGCTTCAGAAGTTCCGTTTGATTGGATGATTGCGGCCAACCGAAATAGGGCTCACCCGAACTCAATTTCCGACCTTCTCCTTGAGCAAGCTTCCGTTCCGATTTCTTATACCTCGAACGTCGTGCACGTTCTTCTCGTCCACCGATATACTCTTCCGCAGCTCTTTCGTCCTTCAAACGCATCGAGCCCGTCGACTCCCTTCCCGTGTCATCTTTCTCGCTAGCTGCGTCTTCCACTCGACTTCCTGTGATCCTAAGCTCCTGCACACTTAGACACAGGGATCAAAACCAAACAAGACCTAACCTAACTTGGTTGATCACATCAAAACAACCACGGGGACCAACAATCTCTCCCTTTTTTATGTGCATCAACCCAAGTTCAAGTTAGGGAAAAAATAGACAAGAAGTAATTTAAAGAAATTACTAAACTAACATTTTTAGCATAAAGATTGCAATAATAGAATTTATAATTTTCTAAGAAAAAATATTAACTTGTTCCTATCCAAAAAATTATTTAAGTACCAATTTAAAAAAAATATTAACTCCCCCTAAACTTGTTCCTATCTCTTCCCCTTTGATCATAGCAAAAATGGGATAGGAATTTTTCAAAATAAATTCTAAGTTAACAAAGAACTCTAATCTTTAAGCAATTTAAACAAAATATTTTTGAGAAATTTTTAATAAAAATGTAAAAAAAATTATTAAAGCATTATCTAATTTCTATTTTCATGCTTTATCAGTAAGTTAATTAAATATTTTTATTTCAATATTTTGGCTTCCAGGCAGTGACGAGGCACTAGACCTTCTTGGTTATTGGAGCAACAACCACTTTCTTAGACTAAACCTCATAAAGAAATTAACTGTTTAATTTTTCATGTTGAAAGCGCTAACTTACAAAAAATTTAATCTAAAAAAGATTTTGGAACCTAGTATAGGTTCCTTCCTACTAGATTAATTAAGTATTTAGGAGGTACATAACTTTTGGAAAATTTTCTAAGTTATCCATGTTTTTTAATATATAAATTTAATTTACCAGAAATTCTAAATTTTGATTTTTGAAATTTATTTAAGCATGCATGATCATTTTTCAATTTTTTAATTTCTAATTTTAACTTTTCATTTTTTGAGTTCAAATTATCTAACAGTATTTTTAAATTAGCAATTTCTTTTTTTGATTTGACTAAGTCTTTAGTAAGTACTTTGATAAAGCAAAAAAACTGTTTAGGGGTTAGCGCACATACCTGACTTACCTTTATTTCTGATGCTCCTCCTTCATCGTAGCTTTCTTCTTCTGATGATCCTCCCCTTCATCTATGCTCATTTCTGAGCTGGTTTCATCTTCTTCAATTTGATGGTTGACCATCAGTGCTAATCCCGAAAAGACTTCGACTTTAGATTCGGAGGATGATGATTCATCCCATGTAGCCTTCAGACTCTTGCGTTTAGAGGACGTTGGTCTTTGGGACTTCTCCTTATCCCTTTTCTTCAATTTTGGGCAGTCATCCTTGATGTGCCCTTTCTCATTGCAATTGTAGCATCAGACCGTCCTTCTATTGCATTGATACTTTCTCGACTGCGATCTAAATTTATTAGTGTTAATAAATGTATTTAACTTCCTTACCAATAGCGCCACTTCAGTTTCATCGATCGACGCTTCGGAGTCGAGATCATCCATCTCGGCTTGTAGGGCAACATTGAGATTTGACTTCTCTATTTGTTTAGATTCTGTAATTCGAAATTCGTGAAGTTCAAATGTAGAAAATAAATTTTCTAGCGTACTTACCTCAAAGTCCTTAGAAATGTAGTATGCATCTACTAAGGACGCATATTCAGGAGTTTTTGGGAAGATGTTGAACGCATACTGTATCGAGTCATGATTTATTACCGTTTCTTCGAGATTACTTAGTTGAATTATCAACTCTTTAATTCTTACTTGAAGTTGTATGAAGATTCAGTTGAACTAAATTAAACCGTGTCACGGCCAGTGACATGACCTAGCCTGGTTAGGTATTGGAATTAACATAGGACATGGCTGTGCTAAGTGACAAAATCCATCATGTTCCGGTTGAAAAATTTAGTCAATTTGATTAGTTAAAAATATTTCAGTTGATTCAATTCCAACTAAATTAATTCGGTCCGTTTAATTTTGAACAGATTATTCAATCTTAAATCTGTCCTCCACCCTTATCTCTTAATCTAGAAAAAATAGAATTTATATTGCAGAGACATCTTTATTATATAAAAAAGACAACAAAAAAAAAAAAAAAAAAACGGCCCTAACCCACGAACACACTTCCAGTGTTCATCATAATACTTCCCGTCTTTGTTCGAATACAAGGAATAAAATATTCGAATACAAGGAATTCATTCCTTTCAACTCCATTTGCCAAAATATATAGATTTATTATTATTCGGATATAAGGAATTTATTTATTGTCATTTTTTTAATTATTATGGAAACTCTTAAATTTATGATAATTTTGTAAGAAGAATGGCTTTTTTTACTACAAAGGACGTACTTTGTGTATTGCGCCCAAAGACACACTAAAATTTGATATTTTCGATTATACTTTTTCCGCTTTTCGGTTTTAAATTAATAAAAATAATAATAATAATTTTCTTTAATTAAATCGTAAATTAAATAAAAAATAAAAAATTAATTATTTTATTGGATCAGCTTGTTGCTTCAGCTCAGTTACCTTTTAATTCCTCAGCATCGCCGCCGGCCGGCGGGGAAGATGAGGCGATGGACCGGCGGCGTCGTCATCCTTGCCCTCGCCCTACTTCTCATAACCCGCCACGCCCTTCTCCTCGCCTCCACCTACGCCGCTGCCCCTCAGCATCTGTCCCCCTCCCTCCCCGCTGCTCCTCCGCCTGTGCTTTCTGCTCTCCTCCACTCTCACCGGATCCCTGGCCTCGACGATCTCTTCCCTGCCCGCAATTTCACCGCCTTGCCGCCTCAGCTCGGCACTTTTAACTCGAGTATGGCCGTGTGGGCTCATATGCGCGCTCTCCTCCTCAGATCCGACGCGCTCCCTGGTACTGCAGACGGTGTGTTGGAGGCATCTATTGCGTGGAAGGAGCTGGGTGTCTCTCTGAGCGAGAGGATCGATGGCAAAGAGGCCTCTTTTGTGCTCCCTGATGCTGCCCAGCTCGAGAAGAGGAGCTGTCCTTTTTCCATCAGCGGAAGCGGGAGCTCCGTCACGATCCCGTGTGGGTTTGTGGAGGACTCTGCGGTGACACTGGTTGGATCTCCCGTTGGGGTCAATGGCAGTGGCCGATTTTGGATTCAGCTCGCTGGATCTGGTCTCCCCGATGCTCTACCTTTTGTGCTGCATTACAATGTTAGCTTCGGCGAAGACGGGCCTGCTCTTGCGCAGAACTCGAGGACGCCGGATAAAGGCTGGGGCGTGTGGGAGTTCTGCCCATCTTACGGATTCGGCTCCATCGAAAGCAACCCTAAAGGTAGCTTCTTTGAATAACGGCGACTCGTTGACATTTAAGGGTGAAATTTTCTTTTGGGGGAAGGATTCATGTGTGTCATTCAATTCATCGCAATGAAACCTGATACTTGTTGAATTCAGCACAGTCGATGGGCTCGTTCGGTGCAATGAGCAGTTAGCCGAAAGCATGATATCCAAGACTTCAAATGGGAGTTTGTCAAACAATAGCAAGCCTCATGAGCCATCAAAAAGGAGCTCACAGTTAAGCTCTGGTTTTCCATTTATTGAGGGACTTCCATTTACTGCCACATTATGGGCTGGGATGGAAGGACTCCATATGACCGTCAATGGGAGACATGAAACTTCATTTGCTTACAGGGAGGTAGCAACCAAACATAGTCATCCACCAGTCGAGATTATGTATCGGCTGTAATTATAAGTAATGAGTGGCTTATTTGCAGAGTCTTGAGCCGTGGTTGATCAGTGAAGTCACGGTGGGTGGTGATTTGAATCTTCACTCATTGCTGATGAACGGTTTGCCTATCTCCGAGGATCCTGATTTAGTCGATATGGAATTCCTCAGAGCTCCACCACTGCCCAAGAAAAGGCTTTTGATGTTGGTTGGGGTTTTCTCCACTGCAAACAACTTCAAGCGGAGAATGGCTTTGAGAAGGTCTTGGATGCAATATGAAGCTGTTCGATCGGGTTCTGTTGCTGTGAGATTTTTAATTGGTTTTGTAAGTCATTTACATTTAAACTGAACTTAAATAGAATGCAGACGGTAGGTCTGAATGATTTGTGTTGAATTCGGTTGGAGCTCTATTGGCAAAGTTACTCATTTATCATGTATGATTATATTTTGCTGCTTAGGGACTGATGAATTAACCTATGTTTCACCGTGAGATGTAGCACAAGAACAAGCAAGTCAACTTGGAACTATGGAGAGAAGCTCAAACTTACAATGACATCCAGATGATGCCTTTTGTGGACTATTACAGTCTAATCACATTGAAAACAGTTGCCACTTGCATCCTTGGGGTAGAGAAATTCCCTTGCATGTTTAAATGTTTGCCTTTTTTAGCTGCATTTTGTTTCTTTTGCAATACAAGACGAGACACATGAATCTGAGATAAAATGTCATCTATCTTGTCTCTCGAGCGAGTGTTCCAAAGACAAAGATCAATTGAAAGATGAGTCATGTTGACATGCAGTTCCTCTTTCCAATTATGAAGATTATGTCTGCACAATTCTGTGGTTTAAATGTTTTGCCCCATATGTTATGGTTCCTTATGCATAACAAGTTACTTGCTTAGTTGACAATTTCGCTTTCTATATTGTTTAATTCATCAATAGTTTAGAAAGTTTAGTTCATTGGCTCAATGCAATATCAATCAGTTATCTTTCCATTTATCCCCATGATAAATACATCTTGGTTGTTTTTGTTATCCCTTTTTTATGATTGAATAGATAATTACTTGCTCAACATCCAGCAGATCTTATAGAACAGTTACAATGTCTTTGAAATCATTGGTCAAAAAGTCGATACACATGACAGAATGCTTAAAGAATTTCTCATGATGTAAATAGTCCTAGTTATAACGAAGCCTAGTGACTTAATGTATGAGATTAAGTCTCATACAAAGGAACACGAGCGTTGCTCATACTGGACATCGTATAATCTGTGACTCATACAACCTCTTCAAAAGGTCAAAGTATTTGCAATAATTCTTGATTTTTGGGTTCTCATCTGATACATGTTATTATTGTATTCTTTTCTTGACAGCTTGCTTCATGATCTTTATGTGCAATGAGATATAGATAATAGAAGATAAATTTTATCTTCCTTTCTTAATTCGCAGGCCAAAATTCTGCCTGCTAAGTATATCATGAAAACAGATGATGATGCCTTTGTAAGAATTGATGAAATCCTCTCTAATCTTAAGAGAACTGCTTCCAAGGCACTCTTGTACGGTCAGATATCCTTTGAATCATCACCTCACAGAGATGAGGATAGTAAATGGTTTATAAGTCCTGAGGTAGAACTACTCGAGACAACTCCTACTTAATTGAGGTTAGGATTAACTAGTATGATATCGAGTGGATTATTGATATTTTTGGAATCACATTCTGCAGGAATGGCCTGATGAGTTTTACCCACCATGGGCTCATGGTCCTGGATACATCATATCCAGGGACATTGCCAAGTTCATTGTTCAGGGTCACCAAGAGAGATATCTCCGAGTAATAAGAATCCTTTATTGCATCACCTGTGCCAATATTGTTTCCTTAGTGCAACTATGCCATTTATGTTTAACATACTCGAATACATGCTTTTCAGCTGTTCAAGCTGGAAGATGTGGCAATGGGAATCTGGATTCAAGAATACAACAGGAGTGCGCATGAGGTAAACTATGTGAACGACGATCGATTTCACAACGATGGCTGTGAACCCAACTATATTCTTGCTCACTATCAAATGCCAAGATTGCTACTGTGCCTATGGGAGAAGCTACAGAAAGAACAAGAGGCCATATGTTGTGAATAGCTTCTTCATTCATCGATGCTGCGCCATTTTTGTTGCTAGAAAACGATGAAGGTTATGAACATTGGAGCAACCATGGGAGAACAACTCGGCACGGCTAAAGCCGAAAGATAAAGAATGACCAACATGATCAATTTTTTTTTCCTGTAAGTTTGTTGTCCACTTATGTGTATTAATTATAAGATGTTTGATGTAATTTACATTGTATTTGTATTATGAGTGAATTAAACTCTACCACAGATGTTATCAAGTGATAGGCTTTGCCAAATTTTATCTTAGGTCATTTCAAATAAAAGAAAATAATACTTCAAAATTTGTTTATTTTGTGAAATTATTTTATTTTAATATTATTTTTTAGCATTTGGTGGGATGAAAAATTTAATAGAGAAATTCGTCCTTCATTCCTTAATATTTTAAGTGGACATCCAAATAATAAATTGATGGGGTTAGGTAGGGACGGGGAATGTGATTGGTTGAATCGATTAATTGTGGATTTAGGATTTAGGTTTTATTGCACCACTTATTTCTCAATGTATCACTCGACCCAATTAAAAACTCCATCAAACCCAATTAAAATCACATTATCCATCATACACATGTGGTTCAATTCAATGTTAAATTTGTCGAAGTGGTTTGAACCAAATCCAATTTAGTTCCATATAATTGTATTATTTTTCCCCATGCATCTCTACGTGCTCAACTCGATGAAATGTAAACCTGAAGGTGGAGAATAATTCTGATGCAGTGATAAGGGGTGGTGGAGATCAGTGTCATGGTGGAGGTTAGAGTTAAGATGATCAAACACCCCTATATCACTAGTTAATCGGGTAGTACGCTCGTCTGATCGGGATAAACAAGACTCGATCCGACATCATAATAGTTCGGTGAGGTTCTGACGCTCAGAAAGACTGTTAGGTATCTGCAAGGGTACGTCGAGCGACTTCCCCACTCGACCTTATATAGAGCTATAAGAACGGAACGGATTTACGACCAAGCTACACAAACAGAAAGGTGGTCGAACGACTTTCCCATTCGGCCAGATAATACACTCATCCGAGCAGAAAGTAAGAACCCGAGCCGAGCGGTTATCCTTCAAGCAGCTATCCCGCTAGACCCAGTAAAAGACACCGCTAGCTGGATATTATCTTTTGGGGAACATGCGCCGTTGACAGGCGATATGGTCGGCGGCCGATTCAGACAGAAGATCGTACGGCAGAAGCTTCCACTGTTACTTCAAAGATATGCTCAGCTTGTTAATGTATTATATCAGAGACACTTTATTGATACATCTTTTCAAGAAAAGTTTCGAGAAACGTGCACGTGCGCTACAAGAGCCCTATATAAAAAGGGGGGGGGAGGGGGAGGGGGTCCAAGCTTCAGCGGGGGTATGCGATAATTTACTGTTCTGTTACTGCTCGCTACTTTGCTTTGCTCCCATTGCTCCCACACACCGTCGGTGACTGACTTGAGCGTCGAAGGGTCATCGTCGGGGACCTTTTCTTTGACTCGGCACTGACACAGTTGTGATTACAGGATCACAAGGAGTCAACACACGATCAACCGGAGCGTCACATCCTCAACTTCAATTACCTCAACTATCATATAAGATCAAATTCAATTCAAATTAATTAGTCGTCTAAAATTTAAAAATAATTCCATACCTAAACAAAGAATAGGATTTACACTTTTTCCCCCTTATGTGCTGGTCAAAATCTTTCTTTTTCAACTACCAAAATAAGCATCAACTAAGATCTTAGCGTTTGCAATTTATTGAACCAGCATAATCCACGTCGAGGTTTAGGGTTTACTTATTAATTAAGAATGCAGTAAGAAAAAAATTTGGAACAAGTAACTTGATCATCTAGCTTTTAAACCTATCTAACCTCAATTATATAGTTTTTTTTATGTACAATTATTGGGAAGAACACTTTCGTGATTCAAAAGTCAAAGGAAAAATAAAAATCAAAGTCATTGAGTTTTAGATCAATTGGAGAGAAAAGGAGGAAATAAAAATTGTTGAGATATATTGAAACAATTATTTCAAGTCAAAAGGTGCTTCTAGATCGAGTTTGATCATTGTTTGTCTTTCACCGAGAAATATTTATGCTACTCGAAAGCTATGGATAATGATATATATCTAGAAATTACTTGTAGCCATGAAAGTTGAAATGAAAAGCAAGTCGATCGGATTTCACCAAATCTTCAATTCTTGAGCGCGTGTCAACTAATTCATTCTAAGATTGGTTTAAATGAATAAAAAAAAGTGACGGACAAGAATGGCTAAATAAAATCATAATAAATAATTTAAGTTGACTGAGTAATGAAAATTATTAATTAATAAAATTTTTGAATCGTGCTGATAGACACAATATCAAACTGCACAATGAGGACAAAGATTTTCTTGCATTTTTCTTTTGCAATTTGTTCTACACACGGTGTCTGTCGTAAACTACTATTGTTTGCGATATTGTTTTTGTTTGATTAATGAGCATGAGTACGGTGATAACTCAAGAGCAATTGGTCCGGTTGAGACGACTCCTTATGTGGTGGTTAATTCCTTAGATATCATTATCGACTTAATGTCATTAATTATCGAAGATGAGGATACGAAATCGCTTTACAAGTGTTTATGTAACGATCCCACCCTCCTCCCTACTAGTCTGTGAAGGCGGGACGTTACTGTACCATTAACTTTTCTTAACTAGAGTTACTTACATGTAAACATCAATACTTAAAACTCTAAAAAACAAGAAACATGCAATTAGTAACAACTGAAACATAATTAACTCATCTTGTTATTCTACTCAAGCATATGTTCACAACTAAAGTATATCAATCAGTATATGCATGCAACAGTGATACAACTCAATTAGCGGAACTAATGTACATAACAATTAGAAGAAAGAATTCTAAAACATAAAATATTCAATAAGAAAATCCAGCAACATGAAAGAATAGTTCCAACATTCTGAATACAAAAATCTTAATGAATTTTTAAACTAAATCCCAAGGCTTCCATAGTCCAGACATCACACATCCATCCACACCTCCTTGTCACCTTCCTTCGCTATAACTTTTCCTTTCCTTTATCTGCAGTAAGAGGAAAATGCAACTATAAGCAGAAATGCTTAGTAAGTGCTATCTAACTTACAAAACTCGAATATACATGTGAATAGGAAGACATCTAAAAACTGAATGCTTTAAAAAAAATACTACACATGCTCATCTAATAATAAAGGAATCAAACATACTGAAATGCTAAACATGTATAGCTGCTCATCTAATAGTAAATAACAGTAAGCAAAACTAAACAACATGCTAGCATAAAAGAAAACTAAACTTGCTGATTTTTAAACTAATGTGAAACTTATTTCACTTGTTCAAAAACTTATACTTTTATACTTAAAAATAATAATAATCAATTGGGCCCAGGCTTAGTACCATTGTGTGCTCCCTAATAGAAACTGAGGCAGCGAGCCACCAGTCCTACGAGGATAAAGACCTTGGTCTTACCAGGGTCGAGACCTCAGAAACAGTCACCTGGATTTGTTTAATGACAACCTCGGAAGTCGAGTACTAACCTTTCTCAAATAAAATACTTGTTACTTGTTAATACTTATAATAAAAGACTGCCTCATACAAAACTGTAATGCTTTAACAGATTCTAAAACTGTATGCAAAGCTTAACAAAAATCTGCAAACAAGCTTAACAAAAATCTGTATACAAGCTTAACAAAATCTGCATACAAGCTTAACAAAAATCTGCATACAAGCTTAACAAAATCTGCATATAAGCTTAACAAAATCTGCCGAATTCTCCTAAGACTAGGCTGTTCATGCCCATTTCGCAGCACAAACTAAACCAACACAGTAAAACCCCAAGGCTGTTCGTGCCACTTTTGCAGCACATTCAAGTTAAGCTTGCTGAATTTTTTTTTTTTACAAAACAAACCTATGTAAACTTGTTCAAAACTTATATCTTTATAGAACAACAAAAACCAAATCCTGTTGAAACTATCTGCAGTACCACAGCAAGGAAGCAAAAGAAACCAACATGCAACTAGTAAGGAAAATTGCTACTGGAAACCTAAAACCATAATTGTTCTTCATGCTCAGTGCCACGGCAACAAGAAAAACCGAAGATTGCTAGATTTCATATGAACCGATCATGCTCATCAAGGTCACAAACAGAAAATCTAATTCAAAAACTGAAATACTAAATTCAAAGCCTAAAGAAACAACCACATGCAAAACAAACAATCTATTTCCTTTCTTTGAGATTCACGGCAGCAAGCTACAAAACACCAACCTTTACATCATGCTTTGAAATAAAAAAAAAACAAGGTCCGAAACTACTCCTACCACCGGTGAGAAAGCAACTTACCTTCGTTCTTGGACTTACAACCGAAGAAGAAGGCTTCTAGGGTTTCGGATAACTTGAAATCTTGGCCCCTTCCTCGTGCCAACAGGTTCTCCTCGACAAGAGGATCGTGATGGCGTGGAAGGATCTCGGATTTGGGTCCTTGGCCGGCCGCCGGAGAGAAGCCCTAGCTCCTTCTCCGTTTCCGCCCAAGAGAATCCGCCGCGCGCGCAAGAGAGGAGAAGAGAAAGGGTTTAGGTCACGGGCAATTAACCCTAAGTTCTTCTCTTAACTTATCTCTTTTAATACCTAAACATTTCTGTTATCAACTACTACTTAAATTATTTACGCTCTTTCTTTAATCAGCACTGCCCTGCTGGGTTCCTGGTCAGCCGAGACAACTTAAGGCTTTGTTTAACCGGAGGTCTCCGGTTCGAACCTCGGCTCAACTTCTTTATTTTTGCAACTTATTTTCTTTTGGTAAAAATATCAAACGAACTCTGAAAATTACATAAAAATACTCTAAAAATTCCTAAAATTCTATAGAATATTTCTAAAGCATTTCTAAATATTTCAAGGACTATTAGGACTTGAAATGAGGAAATTTGGGTTGTTACAATTCCCCATACCTTATAAAAAGTTCACCCTCGAACTTAGAACAATTCTGGATATTTCTGTCTCATGCTGTCCTCACGCTCCCAAGTAATTTCCTCGTGCTTCTAGTTCTGGCAGACGACCTTCACTAGTAGTACTTCTTTATTCCTTAGCCTCTTAATTTCTCTGTCCACTATCTGTGTAGGTCTGCTCTCATAACTAAGATCCTCCTGGATTTGCACTAACTAAGACTGAATCGCTTGACTAGGGTCGTGAAGGCACTTCTTTAGTATGGAGACATGAAATACATTATGTATTGCTGACATATATTGTGGTAAGTCCAGCTTGTAAGCTACTTTCCTAATCCTTTCTGTGATCAGGTATGGTCCTACGTAGCGGGGACTTAACTTGCCCTTTTTGCCAAATCTCATTACTCCCTTCATAGGAGCAACTTTGAGAAAGACTGAATCCCCTACTTGGAATTCAAGTGGCCTACGACGTGTGTCAGCATAACTTTTCTGTCTGCTCTGGGCAGTCTCAATCCTCTGTCTGATCTTCTGAATAGCCTGAGTGGTCTCATCTATCATCTCGGTCTGTCTGCCCAATTCAAATTCCATCTCTTTTCTTTCTCCAGTCTCCAACCAGCATATGGGTGATCTGCACTTCCGGCCATACAATGCCTCCAGCATAAGGTGTCATCTTGATAGTGGTCTGGTAGCTATTGTTGTAGGCGAATTCAGCTAAATACAGATACTTGCACCAACTACCTTTAAAATCTAATGCACAAGCCCTGAGCATGTCTTCTAAAATCTGATTTACTCGTTCTGTCTGTCTATCAGTCTGGGGATGGAAGACTGTGCTGAACTTGAGTTTGGTGCCTAGTGCATTCTGAACACACTCCCAAAAATGAGAGGTGAAGCGCCCATCTCTGTCAGAAATGATAGACTTCGGGACTCCATGAAGTCTGATCACTTCCTTAACATATAGTTGTGCTAACTGCTCTATAGAGTGGGACACCTTGATGGCTAGAAAATGGGCAGACTTGGTCAATCTGTCCACTATCACCCATATCGCATCATATCCATTAGTAGTTCTTGGAAGACCTGTTATAAAGTCCATGGATATTTCTTCCCACTTCCACTCTGGTATTGGGAGAGGCTGTAGAACTCCTCCTGGTCTCTGGTGCTCTGCTTTGACTCTCTGGCATATCAGGCAGGTACTGACATATTTTACAACATCTCTCTTGAGTCCAGACCACCATAATCTCTGCTTCAAATCTTGATACATCTTGGTGGAACCAGGATGCATGGAGTATGGCGTACTATGAGCTTCTTCCAGAATCTTCTTTCTCAATTCGTCATCATTGGGGACACAAAGGCGGCTCCCCTGATAGAGAATTCCACTGTCTGACACCCGAAACTCTGAATTTTCTTCTTTTTGTATCCCCTGCTTGATCTTCTGGATATTTGGATCTTCACTTTGCTTTCTCTGTATATCCTCAAGCAGGGTTGACTCTAAGGTCAATGCAGAGAGTTGCCCATAAATAATTTCAACTCCAAAGTCTGACAATTCCTTCTGCAGTGGCAGTGCTAATGATGACAAGTGCATCAGAGTTGTACTGGACTTTCGACTCAGTGCATCCGCCACTTTGTTAGCTTTACCTGGGTGGTAAAGGATTTCACAGTGATAATCTTTAACCAACTCTAGCCACTTGCGCTATCTCATGTTTAAATCTTTCTGGGTAAAGAAATACTTCAAGCTCTGATTGTCGGTGAAGATTCTGCACTGAACTCCATACAGATAATGTCGCCAGAGTTTTAGTGCAAAGACCACAGCTGCTAGCTCAAGATCATGAGTGGGGTAGTTCTTCTCATAGTCTTTGAGTTGTCTGGAAGCATAAGCTATAACCTTCCCTTCTTGCATGAGAACAGCTCCGAGGCCCATCTTGGAAGCATCACTGTATATGTCGAAACTCTTGTCACTCTCTGGAACAGTCAGAATGGGAGCACTGGTCAGTCTTTTCTTCAGTACTTGGAAACTTTGCTCACATTTGTCTGACCATTCAAACTCTTGTTCTTCCTAGTTAGGGCTGTTAGTGGAGAGGCTATCCTAGAAAAGTCTTCCACAAATTTTCTGTGATATCCAGCTAAACCAAGGAAGCTTCTAATTTCCCTGGCGTTCTTGGGTCTACACCAGTTGTTGACCGCTTCTATTTTGGCAGGATCCACTTGGATGCCTTCTTTAGAAATGATGTGACCTAGAAACGCCACCTGCTCTAACCAGAACTCGTACTTTGAGAATTTGACATAAAGCTGCTTTTGTTGAAGGGTCTGCAGTACTATTCTCAAGTGCATGTCATGCTCCTCTGGAGTTCTTGAATAAATCAGAATGTCGTCAATGAACAAGATGACAAATTTGTCGAGGTATTCTATGAACACTCTGTTCATTAAGTCCATGAAGACTGCAGGTGCATTAGTCATACCAAAAGGCATGACTACAAACTCGTAGTGTCTATATCTGATCCTGAAAGTTGTTCTGGGTATATCGCTTTCTTTCACTTTCAATTGATGGTACCCAGAGCGCAGATCTATCTTAGAGAACACTGTTGCCCTCTTTAATTGATCAAATAAATCATCTATTCTGGGAAGAGGGTACTTGTTCTTGATTGTCACTTTGTTCAGCGCTCTATAATCTATGCGCATCCGCATAGATCTATCTTTCTTCTTAATGAACAACACCGGAGCTCCCCATGATGAATGACTAGGGCGAATGAAACATTTGTCAAGCAGTTTCTGAAGTTGTTCTTGTAGCTCTTTCAGTTCTGCTGGAGACATCCGGTATGGAGCTTTTGAAATTGGACTAGTGTCAGGAACCAACTCAATTTCAAACTCCACTTCTCTGTTGGGAGGTAGTCCAGGTAGCTCTTCTGGGAATATCCCTGGATACTCACAGACTACCCGAACATCTTCCTGCTTGGGTCTTTCTTGTTCTTCTGCATTCACAATGTACGCAAGAAAACCAGTACACCCTTTAGCTAACATCTGGTGAGCTATGAGGGAAGAGAGGAATTTCTAGGTCTTCCTCTTCGGCACCCCCGTGAACTCAAAGGATGGTTCACCTTCTGGGATGAAAATCACTTTCCTTCTGCGGCAGTCCACTGAAGCACTGTACTTGCTGAGAAGATCCATACCCAGAATGACATCGAAATCTTGCATCGCAAGGACTACTAGATCAACATATAGCTCTCAGTCTGAAATTCTGACTGGTACAGCCCGAAGCCACTGGTTGGACTCCATGACTTCCCTAGAAGGTAGAGTCGTTAAAAACTTAGAGTTCATGCTCTCTGTAAGTATCTGAAATTCTTTGGCAAAGAGTACTGATATAAAAGAATGGGTCGTCCCAGTATCAAATAGTGCAGTAGCTAAATGCTAAAAAATAACTACTTGACCTGTTACGACCGTGGAGGCACTAGCAGCTTCCTCTTTAGTGAGGGAGAATACTCTTGCACTGGCTGAAACTGGTGGGGCTTCCAACCTTCCTTGACTGAGCTGAGGTCCGTCTAGAGTTGCAGGCATGTAGTGTAACTGAGGCTTGTTCCCGTATTACGCTGCCTGTTGCTGAGGTGCTTTGAGCTTGTTAGGACATGCCTTAGCCAGGTGTCCTTCTTGACCACACAAATAACATCCAGTCAGACCCAAAAGATAGGCTCCTGGATGTAGTCTTCCACATTTAGGGCAGGGAGGGAACTTGCACTACAAGAATTTTTGCATTCAACAACACCCAATAGACAACGCTTTTTAATAAAAACGTTGTCGTTCTTTGTTTTACAACGCTTTTAGTGAAAAGCGTTGTCTATGGTATTTACTTTTTACTAAAGACAACGGTTTTTAATGAAGTGTTGTCTTTAGTGTTGTTGTTTATGGTCAAAGACAACATTTTTTTAAAAAACGTTTTTTAAAGTGTTGTGTATGTTTCCCCTAAACTCACTTAAAATAAATTCGCAGCCCTCGCTTTGCTAAACTCTAAACCCTCAACGCGCGCGCGCCTTCTCCTCACCACTCCTCTCCACGAGTTCTCCTCTCCACTCCTCTCCACGAGTGCCTTCTCCTCTCCTTCTCCTCTCCACGAGTGCCCTCTCCACGAGTGCCTTCTCCTCTCCACTCCTCTCCACGAGCGCCTTCTCCTCTCCACGAGCGCCTTCTCCTCTCCTTGCCGCGTGATCTCCTCTGAACCCTAATCTCGACCCAAACTCCTCACGCAAAACTCCTCACGCCGGCCCAACTCCTCCAAGTCGACCCAAACCCTCAGTCTCTTCCGCTTCCTCCTCTTTCTCCCTCTCCTCCGCCTCCCCCTTCTCCTTCGCTCCCACCGCCGCTGGCGCCGCCTCATCTTCCGCCACTGGTTTCTCCCTAGGCGCTTCTTCCTCCGCCGGTTCCTCCCCATCTCTCTTCGGCCTCTCAACCTTTGGCTCCTCATCGGCCGCATCCTCAGCCTTTTCTACCTCCAGTCTTTTCTCGACGTCTGCTCCATCTTCCGCCGCTTCTACCTTCAGTCTTTTCCCGCCATCTGCTCCATCCTCCGCCTCTACTACCTCTAGTCTTTTCTCGCCATCTGCTCCATCCTCCGCCTCTACTACCCCCGGTCTCTTTTCCTCGCAGGCGGTCTCTTCTCCCAAACCCATCCCTTTTCCCTCAGCATCCGCCGCACCTTCCGCTTCCTCAAGCCCTAATTTTGGTTTTGGATTGGGGGCTTCGACTCCCAACTTCGGCTTCGGTTCGTCTTCCACTGCTGCCTCTCCGTTGTTTGGTACTTCCGCTTCCCCTCCGGCGCCGGCCTTGTCCTCGGCTCAGACACTGTTTGCTTCGTCAGCTAGTGCCGCACCTTCGGTGCCTTCGTTTGGTACGTCCTCATCTCCCCCCGCCTTTTCTGTGCCGACGACGTCTGCTCCAGCTCCATCCTTCGTATCCCCGTTTCCTGCCTCCTCCTCTGCGTCCCCTCTATTCTCTTCTTCTGCTACCGCTACCTCCTCTCCTGCCATCACCAGCATTTCGACCTCTCCTTTCTCCTTTGGAAGTGGCAGTTCCTTTGCTCCGAGTTCGTTCGATGTCGTGTCGTCTGGTAGTACTACTTCTGTTTTGTGAATGATGATGTTTTAATTTGTGACAACCATCCATCTGGATTATTGGTGTTATCTGATCGTTAACTTGACGTCGCTCTCTGTGTTTAACCTTGTTGTAATTGATTTTTTATTAGGATATGTCAGTGGTTGGTGTTCCAGACTGCTTGCTCGACTAAGGTTACTCGTCGCTTTGGAATTGCTATGGCCACTTGGGTAGAGAAGGTCGGGGCTCAAGGGGCCTCTGTTGTTGTGAAGGGTGTTTGCTACGACAATCCGATTGGGTTCACTCGGGCTGTAGGATTTCCAGGGTCTTATTTACACAGTTGCTAAGATCATGAATCGTTAGTGCGGCGGCTGGTTAATAATTTACTGGTTAACCAACTAAGCTCTGTATAAGATTTAACTGTACCTGGGCTATTCAAATAAACTATCTCAATATCGACGAATATTAGCGTTAGAAGAAAGGAACAAAGCTTAAATGCTGTTTAGCAGCAGTTTAGTAATTTAGAGATTGATCATATGGAAACTAATCCAATTCAGAAATGTTCATATATACAAAAAAAGAGTAAAGTAATTAAGCAGTCGCCGGAACTTTCTTGGGCCACAGCGAACGATATCAAAGAAAAGGCTGGAGGTTAAATATATTTGCATTAACAAAAAAAAACACTTTTCTTTGTCAATTTGTGTTGAATTTAGGCCATTAAACGAAAGTATTTTCTTCAACTATATATGATATACAAATTAAAAGTTGATATTACTTATTCCAAACAGTCTGGTAGTATGGTTTCATGGTAAATTACTTCTCCTTTGAAAGTATGATGATGTTTTGTGAATGATGATGTTTTGGAAAAATTGTCACTTAGGTGAAAGGATGTTTTCTGGATTAATATGCAAGTACAAAGCACTGTATTATATGTTATTCTGTAAAGTTCTGTCAGTGTAAATTATCTAGTTTCTTTATCTAGCTTTTGTTCCACTATTGGGTTTGTTTTTCTAATAATTACTCGTGCAACAAAATACTGAGCAAGAAGCTGTAGATCTTATAATCAGGTAAAGTAGAAAAAGTTAACTACTTCATTATGCTTTCATCTTAGTATTTGTATATTTGATTTGTCTTCTTTGAACCAGCTTCAAGTCAAAAAGCCAGATCCTCTAGATAGCTGTTAAAAATAAGGTATTATTTGGTTTGTCAGTGATCTTAATATTTGGTAATTGATGCTCACGACAGAGTTCCAACGCTGCATGATTACCTTGTTCAAGCAGATTGCTCGCTGCCTCAGTTGCAAGTTCCACAACTCTTCTTTCTTATGATGATCTTGTTCTTGCAGATTTGTGTTTCCTCTGTGGACCCTTTGGCATTTCCTTCTGCAGTGGAAGCAGGTGCCCAAATGGTTAGGATGCGATGAACTTGACTGGTTTCGATCGGATTGTCTGTCATACCAAACATTAAAATCCTTGTGCTAAATGCAGGTGGAAATTGGAAATTATGATTCTTTCTACGAGATGGGAATTCAGTTTTCCCCTGAACAGGTATATGAATCATGATCGTACTTTTCCTTGCAGTTCCTCGAGTATTTTCAGCTATTTCTATCTCGTCACTATTCTGTGGTGCCATTGTCAGATTCTAAAGCTCACTAGAGAAACTAGAAGGATTCTTCCATCCATTACACTGTCTGTAACCGTGCCACACATGCTTAGTCTCCCTGATCAGGTAGCTCATTTATTTCCTCGTAAACTGAGATTTGTCACTAACACAATCTCTCGTTGTTTTTTGTTCAATTTAAAAAGGTGAAGCTAGCAGAGTTGCTGGAACAGGAAGGTGCTGATATAATCCAAACTGAAGGAGGGAAATACTCAAGTCCATCAAAACCTGGTGTCCTTGGTTTGATCGAGAAGGTAACAACAGTACGAATAAGAAATCTTAGCACACTTGTGATGAAAAATGTGATATTTTTCCTCTTTAAAATGTAGGCCACACCAACGCTAGCAGCTGCATACTCCATTTCCCGAGCAGTTCAGATTCCAGTTATGTGCTCATCTGGATTAAGCGCTGTCACTGCACCTATGGCTTTAACAGCAGGAGCAGCTGGTGTGGTATGCGTTCTTTTGCTTTCTAATCTAATCATTATCTGCTACTAGTGAAAGAAATATAGACTCTTTCAGATTCTCTTGTGTTCTTGATTATCTGCTACTACTTCATTGTCAGAAGTAGTTGAACACTAACACTTGGACGCCAACATTTTTGAGTTGGCGCCTAGATTTGACCATCTAACAGACACGGCTAAAGGATCAACTTCTATGAACACCCTTAATAACTTATACAGATATTTGTGAACAATTAGGTTGGTGGCTATCATTTATCCTCCCTTTTTGTTGTTTTTTTCCATGTACCCAATGCAGCTTTCATTTCAAAGGTTCCAAGCTGATGAACAAGGATGGGTGGACACAATCAAGTCAGTGCGATTTGGAGGAGTTGTCAGGATTAGTACCATGGATTGGCTTGGGCAATCTCAATATTTGCGTCAAACTGTCTTCTGGCCTTCCCTATCATCTTCAGTATCTGAGGTATACTTTGCACATTTACCGTGAATTTTCCTTATTGAGCTTGGGCTAGTGACGGTTACGAATGTATTTTATTTCAAGAACCGTATAAGCAAGTGTTCGTGCATCTAGTTTTATAACAATGCACTTCGTATCTTTGATCTAAAAAGCTTCTGAAACAAGTCATCTTCTCCAAGCATGCCCTGGTCAACATGCTAGTCACCTACTGGAGTCATTTCCTCGATGGCACGGATGAATACCTGAAATCCATCCTCTACTCCACCATTCTTTGCCACTCCTCAAGCCGAAACAACTGCAAAGGTAGAGTCAACATCAAGTATTACATTGTGCCTGGCTACAAGAAGACCGGGGCCGCAAAATCCAATAAAGACAGGTCAAACATCAAGTAGCATTTTGTAACTTATTCCTCTTAGGTTATATGCTTGGTTAATATATATGCTTAGAACTTGTAAAGACAGGTCAAACATTAATATGCTTGGTTAATATATCCATCTACAGCACTCCTTTTCTACTCCCCTGCTTTGTTCCTTTCTGTTTGATCTTTTGTCTACTTCTCTAACCGGGCTTCTAGCTACCCCTTTTGTGTTTCTGGTTTCTCTCTTTTGAATCTTTATGGACAGATCGAGCAGAATATTCGTGCTTGGCAGTGTAGATCGAACTGCATATGCGAAAGGCATCAGAATCAAGGAAGGGAGCGGAGGGTTTCCCAAAGTTCCTTTGATTTCTCCAATTCTCCTCATGGCAGGTTTATCAATCTGCCCCTTTCTCTTCTACTTGTTCCGTAATTTCTGTGTAAAAGGTTTAATGAATTATTTCCGATTTTTTAAGATTTAAATTTTATGTTGTATATATATCACAATATCACACGAGGCTTAATGATCACAATTTTTTTTTTGAAAGCAACGGATAGGGAGATCCACCGGTAATATGTATCCTACTATATATCCAGTTATGAATTGATCATTGCTTTTGTAATGTGTTCCTCCTCAGTTTATTGAAAATTGAAATTGCCGTCTATGGGTGAATTATGTATGTCGACGAGCTTATATATCGCATGGTTATTGTGCAATGCCACAGAGATTTATCTCTTTGGAGCCTGCATCACTTCTTTGAAGCTTCTGAATGGTAAGGACCTGCTCTTTGTTCAATCTGATATGTTGTGTTTTTAATGGACATAAACAGATCAGGTTCTGATAGTTCTTGTTCATTGTTATCTCTTCACATCTTTTATAATTTCTTTCTGATGTAGCTCAGCATCTAAATTTCAGGGATTAGCACAGAACTAATGCCAATTTTTTTATTTTGATGCAGTGTTTAAAGAGCTTGAGTAGAAGTTGGCCCTAAAGAAAACTTGTCAGTTACGATATAAACACACTTACGGTATGAATTACATGTATATATAACATTGACATATTATTTAGTACGAGATTTACATGTATGAAAGTTTTCATACAAAATTTCTTGATTGCCTACAACCCCAGGTGTGCTGATGACAAGTTGAAGAAGATGGCTCTAAGAGTGATAGCTGAAAGCCTTTCAGAAGAAGAGATTGCTGGACTTAAAGAAGCAATTCCATGCGATGGACACCAACAACAGCGGTTAGTCAATGATGAGGTTTTGTAAAACTTGTGTGTTTGAAAAATTATTGTCATGAAGTTAAGGATAACTTGTATGATACAAATTTAATTTGTGGATCAATATGTATACATTTTGTTTGTATAATATAAAGTTTTATTTATTTGTTAAATAGTCTTATTATAAAAATGATTGTGGTTGTGGATATTCAATTATATGTAAATTTTGAGTATTTTTATAATTTTGAGTATTTGGACAACGCTTAAAAAACAATGTTTTTTAAATAAAAGACAACGTTTTTAAGTAATAAAAGACAACGCTTAAAAAACAATGTCTTTGAGACCAACCACAACGCTTTTAAAGCGTTGTCTTTGATATGTGCATTTTTACAACAGCATCTTTAACAACGCTTTTTAAGAACGAATAGACAACGCTTAAAAAGCGTTGTCTTTGTGACCAACCACAACGCTTTTAAAGCGTTGTCTTTGATATGTGCATTTTTACAACAGCATCTATAACAACGCTTTTTAAGAACGAAAAGACAACGCTTAAAAAGCGTTGTCTTTGTGACCAACCACAACGCTTTTAAAGCGTTGTCTTTGATATGACTTTCTACAACACCATCTACAACATCACTTTTTAAGTACATACGACAACGCCAAAAAAGCGTTGTTGTTTAGCTTTTTTCTTGTAGTGTTGGCCTGCTTGTATACTGGACCTCCCTTTTGGCTGCCTCCTTTATTCCATCGCTTTCTCTTGTTATCTTTGTCCTTCCAGTGCTGCTTACTTGTATGGGGTTTCTGACTCCCTGCTGTCTTGTCCTCTATCTTGACTGGCTTGAATTGCTTTTGTTGTACCTTGATGTTGTTTAGATAGTGCTCAGCGACTAATGCCCTACTGACCAGCTCTTCACCAGTCTATGGTCGGTGAGTTCCACTACTCACGTTAAGTGTCATTTCTAGCCTCAGCATTCGGAGCATCAGTCTAACTCGTTCTTTCTCTGTACTTACTAGCTCTGGGCAGAGACGAGCTAGTTTGTTGAATCTCTTGACTGCTTCTTCTACTGGTAGGTCACCCTGTCTAAATTCTATAAACTCCTCATAATGTTTATTAGTGATCCGTTGACGGAAGAATTCTTCATAAAAATCTGTCTCGAAGTCAACCCAGCTCATCTGATTAATTGCTCTCTTGCTCTTAACTCTCTCTCACCACATACGAGCATCTCCAGATAGGCAGAAAGAGACACACTTGACCTTCTCGACTTCTGGCTAGTCAAGAAGCTCCATGGTGCTCTCCAGTGTCTTGAACCAAGCTTGAGCATCCCAGGGCTCAGTCGTGCCTAAGAAACTTTCTAGCTTCAGCTTCAGCCACTGTATCAGATATGCTTCTTATCTTCTAGGTGCTGTGGCGACTTCCAAGGCAGCTGATGGAACTTCAGTCACCACTGGGGTCTCCACATTGATAGTTGGAGGAGTGGGAGGGACTATCTGCCGATTAGTCATCAGATTAACAATCACTTGTTGTTGCTCTGCCACTTGTCTCTGGAGTTGAGCAACAATTTCAGAGAGATTTGGATCAGTTGTTATGGGCTCTTCGTTCTCCTGTGCTCGGTCTTCAGTACGAGCGGTACGGGGACGTCCTCTTCTTAACATCTAGTTATGTAGAGAGAGAAAACTAAGCAAAATTCCTAACTTTAAACATTTATGAGTAAGCACTTCTAAACACCTCACTATTCTGCACATATAATCAAATATTTCTAAGGATTTCTCTATACTACAAATAATAAAGGAAAAGCATAAAAGAAAGTATAAATACATTCTTACTTGAAGACGTCAAGGCTGATGTTGATGTGTGTGTGATGCTGGTAAATGGGGACTGCTCTGATACCAACTTGTAACGACCCCACCCTCCTCCCTACTAGTCTGTGAGGGTGGGACGTTACTGTACTATTAACTTTTCTTAACTAGAGTTACTCACATGTAAACATCAATACTTAAAACTCTCAAAAATGAGAAACATTCAATTAGTAACAACTGAAACATAATTAACTCATCTTGTCATTCTACTCAAGCATATGTTCACAACTAAAGTATATCAATCAGTATATGCATGTAACAGT
Organism: Zingiber officinale; assembly: GCF_018446385.1. NCBI lineage: Eukaryota > Viridiplantae > Streptophyta > Magnoliopsida > Zingiberales > Zingiberaceae > Zingiber > Zingiber officinale. The sequence goes on from NC_055992.1 coordinate 4,244,773, forward strand.
GATACAACTCAATTAGCAAAACTAATGTGCATAGCAATTAGAAGGAAGAATTCTAAAACATAAAATATTCAATAAGAAAATCCAGCAACATGAAAGAATATAATAGTTCCAACATTCTGAATACAAAATCTTAATGAATTTTTAAACTAAATCCCAAGGCTTCCATAGTCCAGACATCACACATCCATCCACATCTCCTTGTCGCCTTCCTTCACTATAACTTTTCCTTTCCTTTATCTGCAGTAAGAGGAAAATGCAACTATAAGCAGAAATGCTTAGTAAGCGCTATCTAACTTACAAAACTCGAATATGCATGTGAATAGGAAGAAATCTAAAAACTGAATGCTTTAAAAAAAATACTACACATGCTCATCTAATAATAAAGGAATCAAACATATTGAAATGCTAAACATGTATAGCTGCTCATCTAATAGTAAATAATAGTAAGCAAAACTAAACAACATGCTGGCATAAAAGAAAACTAAACTTGCTGATTTGTAAACTAATGTGAAACTTATTTCACTTGTTCAAAAACTTATACTTTTATACTTCAAAATAATAATAATCTCTTGGGCCCAGGCTTAGTACCATTGTGCGCTCCCTAATAGAAACTGAGATAGCAAGCCACCAGTCCTACGAGGGTAAAGACCTTGGTCTTACCAGGGTCGAGACCTCGGAAACGGTCACCTGGATTTGTTTAACGACAACCTCGGAAGTCGGATACTAGCCTTTCTCAAATAAAATACTTGTTACTTGTTAATACTTATAATAAAAGACTGCCTCATACAAAACTGTAATGCTTTAATGGATTCTAAAACTGCATGCAAAGCTTAACAAAAATCTGCATACAAGCTTAACAAAAATCTGCATACAAGCTTAACAAAATCTACATACAAGCTTAACAAAAATCTGCATACAAGCTTAACAAAATCTACATACAAGCTTAACAAAAATCTGCATACAAGCTTAACAAAATCTGCCGAATTCTCCTAAGACTAGGTTGTTCATGCCCATTTCGCAGCACAAACTAAACCAACACAATAAAACCCCAAGGCTGTTCGTGCCACTTTTGCAGCACATTCAAGTTAAGCTTGCTGAATTTTTTTTTTACAAAACAAACCTATGTAAACTTGTTCAAAACTTATATCTTTACAGAACAACAAAAACCAAATCCTGTTGAAGCTATCTGCAGTACCACGGCAAGGAAGCAAAAGAAACCAACATGCAACTAGTAAGGAAAATTGCTACTGGAAACCTAAACCCATAATTGTTCTTCATGCTCAGTGCCACGGCAACAAGAAAAACCGAAGATTGCTAGATTTCATATGAACCGATCATGCTCATCAAGGTCACAAACAACTCTAATTCAAAAACTGAAATACTAAATTCAAAGTCTGAAGAAACAACCACATGCTAAACAAACAATCTATTTCCTTTCTTTGAGATTCACGGCAGCAAGCTACAAAACACCAACCTTTACATCATGCTTCGAAATCAAAAAGAAACAAGGTCCGAAACTACTCCTATCGCAGGTGAGAAAGCAACCTACCTTCGTTCTTGGACTTACAACCGAAGAAGAAGGCTTCTAGGGTTTCGGATAACTTGAAATCTCGGCCCCTTCCTCGTGCCAACAGGTTCTCCTCGACGAGAGGATCGTGATGGCGTGGAAGACTCTCGGATTTGGGTCCTTGGCCGGTCGCCGGAGAGAAGCCCTAGCTCCTTCTCCGTTTCCGCCCAAGAGAAGCCGCCGCCCCAAGGGAGGAGAAGAGAAAGGGTTTAGGTCACGGGCAATTAACCCTAAGTTCTTCTCTTAACTTATCCCTTTTAATACCTAAACATTTCTGTTATCAACTACTACGTAAATTATTTACTCTCTTTCTTTAATCAGCACGGTCCTGCTGGGTTCTTGGTCAGCTGAGACAACTTAAGGCTTTCCTTAACCGGAGGTCTCCGGTTCGAACCTCGGCTCAATCTCTTTATTTTTGCAACTTGTTTTCTTTTGGTAAAAATACCAAACGAATTTCGAAAATTACATAAAAATACTTTAAAATTTTCTAAAATTCTATAGAATATTTCTAAAGCATTTCTAAATATTTTCAAGCACTATTAGGACTCGAAATGAAAAAATTTGGATTGTTACAGTTTAATTATAAACCACTTCAAGAAAATCATTAATTTACAATGGCCGAATACGTTGCTAATCGTTCACTAAAAGAATTTAGCAACACATTTAGTTTGTCGCTCTGATTTTGGTCCCTATTAACGACTGAGATTTCAATATAGTCATTAATTTAGCGAACGAAATAAACTCAATCATTAAATTTTAACAACTTAAATTTTAAATTGGGTCAATATATTAACGTATTAATGTTTAATATTTAACGATCAAATTTAAATTCGATTGCTAAATTAGCAATCAAATATATATTTGGTCGCTAAATTAACATACTAATGTTTAAATTCAGTTGCAAAATTGGCTAAATTTTAATGTTTAAATTAGCACGACAGCAGTTAATAATTAATCAGTAACATAAATTTTAAATCCTCTTTATTTTTTACAATAATACACCATCACAAAAATATTAGTAAAACATCCAAATCTATACCATTACAGTATAACACCAATAAATTTAATTTTTAGTAACACATCTAAATCATCAATTTTAAAATATAATTATTTATTCAAAAATATTTATAACCAAAACACAACATATATAACCTATATTAATCAATAGCTCTCGGAATCAGACCATGTCGACTTGAAAAATCATGCATGAAGCCCAAAAGGATAACCTAATGAATAAGACAACATAAAATGAAACATGAAATCTTGTCATCTTGACTAGATAGTCTATTGCCACCTAGATCTGATCTTCCATCGGTTATTTTATTATCATGATCCGAGCTCTTATTCTTAATTCTCCGTCCTTTACGATTACATGAAGAACTCGAACAACTCCTAATCTAATAATACACAATATACAACCTTCGCCTAAAAACCAATGTTGTATAGAGAGTTTTTTTTTTTTTGTTTTCATCAATAATCTCATAATACATATCATTTATAATATTATATGATGGAATTTGTGGCTCTCCTCTCTCTATAATAACCTGAGACGTCTGTCCAATTCTAACAGTCAAATCGTCCTTTGTAAAAGATAATATTATTATTATTTAATATATAAATAATAAGATTAGCCATTGCTAAATGTGAGAAAATAAAATTTAGATATTTAACTCTATGGCTTGTGACTGAGCATCGATAAAAATATCATCCTTTCATCTATACATATTGTGAATCATTGTAAAGTATGTTTGTACATAAGCAAATTTATTTATAAATTAAAATAAGTTCATTGATAATTATAAGAAGTACTTGTATAAATTTATTAAAAACTCACCAATAATTCAGCCATATACTTTGGGACTCTCGTACCTGGTTAGTAATAAGTATGTTTATTATTTCGAGGAATGTCTGAATTTTATTGCCATTTTTCTACCATGGAAATTTATTCCAAGCATTTCAAACCTCATTTGGTATATAAGATGAGATGACTTTATCTTCTTCTTTCTCATCTTATACAATAATTCCTTGTATTATTTTTGATAATACAAGTTTCATGTTACTTTAAATTTGACCTCGTATCTTAGCTCTCAAATATATTTTTTCTAGAATAATATTGAGAAAAAAAAATTAGTATAAGGGGATATTATACATTATCAATAATATTCAAATTATTAAAAAAAAAGTTCACTATAATAAAATTCTGTAATGTCTTGATCTATATGCTTTCATGTATCATAAGAAGCACATTGATTCTTTAAATTTTTGAGTGATGCATGTTGATACATGACCATTCCAAGTAAAAGTATATGAAAAAAAATCTTTAATATTTTAAAATAATTAAAAAAAGACTATATGAATATGGATTAGTAACAACATCGAGTATTTACCAACATATAATGAAAATACTTATCATCAATGATTTTCAGTCTATTCTAGCCATTACGATCTGACATAATTATATTTGTAAAATACTATTATAACACATATATATGTTCATGCTGCAGTTGTAAAACTTTAAAAGGAGGCACATAAACTTAAAGTAAACTCTGTACGATTGTAAATCGCAAGAGGGAGGGAGTTGAATAACATGAGTCATTTTTTTCACTTTTTCATAAAAATATGAGAGAGAGTAACGGAAAAGAATTACAAAAAGAACATGGCTAACACAAATTTCTTTTACTTATCTCAGAGTATTCGATGACTTCTATTCCAAGGCTCACACACACTCAGTGCTTTCATTAGACAATCCACTATAAGCGTGAATAATTACAACGACATAAAATATTAAAGTGCAAGTAAGTAATACAAATATACTGATGACTTTGTGTTAAGCTTGGGTGTAGTCGTCGGAGTGGTGTTTCAACGTCGTAGAGAGCTTTTTGGAACAGTGATTGAGTATGAAAGTTGTAGCAATTGATTGTTTGAAGCTATTAATCGAAATTGCTTTTATAGGCATTTCTAGGTGCTTAGACTACTCTCGGGTGCCTGGATTGAGGCCTATCCGATCATGCTTCATTGTAGAATTATTCACCTTCGGGCGCCTGGACCACTCCCGGAAGCATGGATTGCCGACGTGGTTACACCTCAACAAAGCTATATCTAGTAGCTTTTATCCATTCCTTGGTATTTGGACCACCCCGAATACCTGGAAGCTGACGTGCGGCGGTCGATCAGAGTGAGTAGTTGGGTTTCAGGCCAATTTAGGCGCCTAGATCCACTCGGGCGCCCGAACCTCCAGGCACTTAAACCCTTCCCGGGCGCCTGAAAGTCCTTTTTTCAATTTTCAATTTCTTGCACCACAGAGTCAACACAATAAGTATAATATGAAAAAAAAAAATATATTGATAGTTTCGGAACTGTCTGGTCTTGACCTTAGATTTTGCTAAAACTCTAGGTCAGATCGATGTCCACTGTTCCCTCAACCGGAAACACGTCCTCACTAGATCTCTCCTTCAATTGCTTACCTCACTTACCCTTTACAAACTTACTTAACCTCGATCTCTTAACCCACCAGGTTTTCCTGCTAGATGACCCACATGGACTTTAGTCAATTATCAAGTCCCGTAAACTCAACTAGACTTTTTGCTAGATATCAACCTATTTGGTTTTCATATGCCAGTTATCAAGTCCTTCATACCTAATTGGACTTCAGCTTAGTGTCAAGTTCCATTAAGTCTTTTAATTCTATACACTTGGTAAATAAGTTAGATCATAAGTCTTATTTTAATCTTTGTCATACATCAAAATCTGAATTTGCTTATTAGTATAAATTATACCAACAAACTCATCTTTTATGCAAAAGAAGAAAAAGTTCCAAACAAAGTATTGAGACAGCTTTTATTTCACCCTCTAGTGGCAAAAGGTGAAGTTTTCATCTTAGCGACCCATCCAAGACGATCTTACATGCTCTGGAAGAGAGTCCGAGTGACCTTCTTAGATAGGGCACGAGCTAGACTTTTATTTTACCCTCGTACATGCATATAAAAGTTGGAAGATTTTGGAAAATAACCTAACTTCGAGTGAACTTTTCACCAATGATATGGTGGTGAATACAACACTACATGAGGTATTTTGATACAGCACCGTATTGTTTGTTTGAAATATAACAACACGACAGTTGATAATATTGGTTTTTTCGATTTAATCGAATTAAAAGTTTTAAAATTGAAACCAAATCAAATTATTCAAAATAAGTCTCACCATGGTGTTAGATTTTGAAGCATCATCGTGATGTTGATTTTCAAAATCCAACACTATCGGCATCATCGTACCAATTGGGTCCATGTCAATTAACATAAAGTATCAAACTTTAAAAATATTATGAGTACTGCTAATAATACATTCATGCTGATAGCTGAGGGCACATGAATATTCTTAGGTATTGCATGAACCTATTTGACTTGGAATGTGTTCAATTAGAGCATCTTAAGTTTATAGATGAGTTTTGATTAAAACTTATTGATGGATCTAGAGAATTTGAATTGCTATAAAGTTATCATATAATCAAAGAGGATAGTGTTAGGAAGTTATTTATGTTGTCTATTTTTTGGTTGTGAGATCCCTACTATAAGTTATGGGTGTATATCAAATTGATAAAAATATCTAAAACTTAAAAAAAAAAAAATCTTCTAAGCACTGCTATTAATGCATTTAGGGATGACAATGGGTCCAGATTCGGACGGATTTGGCCAAAGATCCGATAGACTCGTCATATTTAAAATATATTTATTTTAATATTAAAATATTATAAAATAAAATTTTAATTTAAATATTAATTATTAAATAGAAAAAACTTATAATTATATTAATAAACTATATATATATATAAAAGTCCGGGGAGGGTCCGATTAAACCCAGGACATGCCTTGGACCCATCTTAGACTCGTTTAGATGGGTCTAAACCCATCCTGCCATGACAGATTTATTATAGGGCTGGATTTGAATCCGCCTCGTTGTCATCCCTAAATGCGTTCAAGCTGATAGCTCAGGGCACATGAGGACCCCTAGGCATTGCATGAACCTACGTGACTTGGAATGTATCTAATCAGAGAGCATCCTAAGTTTATTAATGAATTTTAGCTAAAATTTATTGATGGACCTAAATGATTTAGATTTTAATAAAATTGACATGTAATAGAAGAGGTTAGTGCATGGAAGATATTTATGTTGTATATTCATGCTATGAGATCTCTACTATTAGTTATGAGTTCACGATTATTAATGTCTTTAAAAAAGATATATTCATTACTTTAATGACTTCAATTATGGCAAAAAAAAAAGAAAAAAGATGAATACGTTCGCCCCCAGTGTCCCCGTCAATTTGTCTCAGGGTCAATACGGAGAAGATAAATCACGGGCGGCTACTAGCCTTTGGAACAGTGACTATCACATAAGGGAGGTATTTACCTCGGCTTTGGCGAGATTTGAACTCCAGACCTCATTATGACAACACCTTCTACATTAACTACTAGATCCATATGAGGAGACCTACTTTAACGCCTTCAAGCTGATAGCTCTGTGTACCTATAGAATCCATCAATGAATTTTCAACCATAAAATTTAATCATCATTATAATTTGTCATGAATTTTTAGACTCCATCAAAATATTTATCAATTATAAATTTATTTATTAACTTTCTGTACATCCCAGTTTTATTCATATTTATTGCAACTGAGAAATAAAATTACAATATTATTTAAAGTGTGAAGATAAACATATATATTGTTAATTAAAATTTAAGCTTAATTAAATCATTAAAATTTACTTAATGATAAAGGTATTAAAAAGAATCTACATATTAATCCAAAAAACCCATATTAAAAAATTCTAACAATTTATATTAAAAAAATTAAATAACGATCATAGTTATAAACATCTTAACATCTTAAAAGAAAGAACAACAACAATAGTTAAAGTAATTATATACCAAAAGCCAGTGCATAATTATAGTTGGAGAAATGATATTCAAAAACAGGGGCTGATCCAGAGGAAGCATGTCGTCCCCTTTTACCGACAGTGAAACCTTTAATATTATGGGATTTTATCGATGAAGATAAAGAATACAATCCTTTATTTCATATAAAAATTATCTAATTCATATTTAAATTTCTAGATCTGTCACTGAATCAAACAATCTTACGAAACAATCTTACGAAAGCTACGTATAAGACTCTAATGCTAAATTGTTTGCTAATGTTGACACTTATCAACTTTTTTTTTCTAGAAAAGTTGAATGGTGAAATCATGATTAAGAAATTAACCTCAAAAACCCAATTTTATATATTTTATTTGGAATATTTAAAGTACCTATCCCATTTTTCATTATCTATCTGGGCGTCTATTTATATGGCTTTAGCAAATGCCTTCGCAACGGCAGTGATTGAGCAATGGCTGCCACGCGCATCGATTCCTACCTCTGGGGCGGCGCAGCCGCCCTCTTGGTCGTCCTTCACCTCCTCCTCAGCCGGTGGTTCCTCCGCAAGCCCCGGTCGCGCCTCCCGCTTCCGCCTGGGCCTCGCGGCGTGCCCGTGCTCGGGGCCCTCCCCCTCGTCGGCTCAAGCGCTCACTCGAACCTCGCCCGGCTCGCCGCCCGCTACGGCCCCATCATGTCGCTCCGCCTCGGCTCCCACCTCTGCGTCGTCGCGTCCGACGCCTCCTCCGCCCGCGCCTTCCTCAAGACCGCCGACGCGCAGTTCGCCCACCGCCCCGACCCCATCAGCGCCCGCGACGTCAGCTACCAGCGCCAGAACCTGGTCATGTCCGACGCCACCCCGACGTGGAAGCACATGCGCAAGATGTGCAGCCTCCACCTGCTCGGAGGCAGGGCCCTCGCCGACTGGGCCCCCACGCGCCGCGCAGAGTTCCGCCGCCTCGTCGACGCCCTCCGCCGCCTCCACGACGCCGGCCAGCCCGTCCCCATCTTCAACCTGCTCCTCTACACCCTCGCCAACGTAATGGGGACTATCTCCGTCGGCAGCAGGGTCTTCGACGACCACGGTGACGAGTCCAACAAGTTCAAGGACGTGCTCTCCGACCTGCTCACCGGCGGAGCGCAGTTCAACGTCAGCGACTTTTTCCCCTCGATTGCGTGGATGGACCTGCAGGTACCCATCGATAACAATCCGTGGGATCGCACTAAATCGCATTGAAATTGTATCCCCAATCAAAAATCCACTCCATGATCCGTAGGGTATTCAAGCGAAGATGTTCAAAGTGTCCAAGAGATTAGATGCCCTGGTGACGAGGTTGTTCGAGGAGCACCAAAGAACAAGGGAGAGTCGCCGTGGCGCCCCCGACTTCGTCGACAAAGTGATGGCCAACAAGGTGTCGGAGGACGGCGCCACTATCTCCGACGTCAACGTCAGAGCCCTCATTTTCGTAAGTCTTCTTCGTACGAAGAGAATAGACTAATTACTTTTTTTTTTTTTTTTTTTTTTTTTTTTTTTTTTTGGCTCAGCGCAAAATTTTTTGTTAAAGATTAAAAAAATAGACAGCAATGCAAACGAAATAATAATCGTGTTCAAATTTTCTGTCCTCAAATTTCTCTGTCCCTGTATTTTTTTGTCGATCGGATGGATCAGATTATATCTCAAGAATGTCTTGCATATCATGAGGATACTGCACACATTTTAAAAATGTCATGCATATCACGAGGATATTGTACATATCTTAAGGATGTCATGATGTCTTGAGATGTAATCCGATCTATCCGATTGACAAGGAACACGGGGACATAGAAATATGAGGATAGAAGATTTGAACTAATAATAATCTTGGATCTTGCATGACTTGTTGACAGCTGGCACTGACACGTCATCGACCATAGTGGAATGGACCCTCGCAGAGATGCTGACGAACCCGGCGATCCTCCGCCGCCTGCAGGGCGAGACGGAGTCGGTGGTGGGGCGCGACCGCCTGCTCGAGGAGTCCGACATCCCCAATCTGCCTTACCTGCAGGCGGTGTGCAAGGAGGCGCTGCGCCTGCACCCGCCGACGCCGCTGATGCTGCCCCACTTCAGCCACGAGGACTGCGAGGTGGGCGGGTTCTTCATCCCCAAGCACACGCGGCTTCTGGTCAACGTGTGGGCCATCGGCCGCGACCCCGCCGTGTGGGAGAACCCGCTGACCTTCGACCCCGACCGGTTCCTCCCCGGCGGGAAAGGCGCGCGGTACGACCCTCTGGGCAACGACGGCAATTTCGGGTTCATCCCCTTCGGGGTGGGCCGGCGGTCGTGCGCCGCCAAGCTGCTGGGGATGCTGTTCGTGCAGTACCTGGTGGGCACGCTGGCCCACGCCTTCGACTGGAAGCTGCCGGAGGGGGAGGAGGATATCGACATGGAGGCAAAGCCGGCCTGGTGCTCCCTAAGGCCGTGCCCCTCAAGGCCTTCGCCCGCCCGCGCTTGTCTCCGGCGGCGTATGCTTGAACACGGAGCAGAATTCCGGCGACCGTTAATAATAATAATAATATAATAATAATACATCAGGTCAGGACGGACGTCAGATAGATTCGATAGATAATTTTATTGTTGGATAAACAATAAAGGTGTTAAAGTCCGGGTCTTGATCCATAAGAAATGGATCGTGTTATATGTGCTCCGACACTGTAAATGGATCGGGTTATTTGGAAGAACGTAAAATAAAATTGTAAGCTATTATTAAAGTTAGCGAAATGTCCGTTCACCTTATTTCTTTTTCTTTGTCGGCCCATTTCTCGTCGAATAGAAAATGAAAGGAGGCGTCTATACTATTGTTTTTTAGCCATATATTAATTATTTGATTAATGAAGAGATTATTCCATTATGTGGCTGTAATATTAATTAATCAAATTAAATGTCCGTGCAGCCAATTTGATTAGTGACAGCACTTCATGCATTATTATTAGACCGTCCTGAAAGAACTAATTAATTAAAATTTGATTAATGACAGCACTTCACTTGCTAGTCATTAGATCATTATGAAGAGAGACTAATTAATTAAAAGGCATACCCCTTAAAAGTGGTGCTTGGAATGTTTTTTTTCTCAACTCATTCAATACTCAATTTAATAGTAAATTGAGTTTAAGGGCTTTGAAAGCTTGTACCGCAGGGCAGGACGTAGTTGAGTTGATACTTAATGCAGAGGATCCATTTTTATTATTATTATTATTATTATTATTATTATTATTATTATTATTTTAGCATTTAAGATATTTTTTGTGTTTTAAGTATTTTTGATAATTTATATTTTTATATATTTTTTAAATTTGAATAAGTTTAAAAATTTTAGAATTGAGTGTCAATTAATAAATATATATATTTGTAGAATTTCTTTTATTTCAAATCTATATATTAAGATTTATTTCTTTCAATTGGATATGAAGTCTATATAAATATATATTTAATTATTTAAAAAATTATCCTAGGTTATTAAATAATATTTTCTATTATTTTTTTGAAAAAATTTGAGGACAATATTATTTCTTCTTACCTTCCCCTCAAACACTCCCTTCTCGTCACAGCTAACAAGTTTTGATTAAGAAAGTCGAGCATCAGATCCAATGTAAAGTCATCGTAGTCATGATTGTAATTGTGTCAAATAGCATTCGGTTGAGGAAGCCTCGCATCATGATCATATCGCACAAAACGAGATTAATGATTTACAAAGGCTAGTCATAGATTTAGCCTAGCGTGTAGCGGCAACAACACTAAATCTTAAAAATTATGAGATCTCAAATCGTAGATCTGAGTCTACATTTGAGAACCCTTATCACCAACGAATTACATACCAAAAACGTCATAGTATGAAGGAGCATTATGGAGGCCTGAGTTTTCCAAATAATCTACCCATATTTTCTAATACGTTACCGATAGAGAGCTTTGTTGATTGGATCAACGAAGTGGAAAAGATTTTCTATTATGATTTATGAAGAAGTTCTTAATCAGGTGAAAGTAAAATTGGTTATCTTCAAACTTATAAGTCTAGCATGAGCATAGTGGGAGCACTTATGACGATTACGAGACCGAAAAGGCAAGACTAAGATTAAGGATTGGGAGAAAATGAAAGGTCACTTTCTTCCTTTTGGTTTTACTCAAATTTTGTTATAGGGATGATTTGGATGTATTTGAAGATGATTTGGAAGAAGAATTTGACCTAGAAAAAGTTGATGAACCTAACACACTATAAGTTGCAGAAGATGTTATAATTGAAGAGGAATCATGATCTCATTGAAGATGAGATCGAGACAATTAATGGCCCAGTTTAGAAGATGATGAGGAAATGTATGAAGTAATAGAAATAACTCTTTATTTTTTTTGGATCCAACACGAGAGAGAGAGAGAGATGCAGGAAGTGGTGATTAGCTCAGGGACGCTATGCCTCCTCCTCCACCAGCAGCGAGTTCTTTTGCGGCATCCTCTTCTACTGCTCCAACAAATGCAACCAGCATTGATTAGCATGGTAGCATACAGGGTTCCAAGCTTAGGCCTTTATCTCGTGTTGGCCCCCAACCGCCTCGAACTTCAATGAGGACAAGTGCTTCTGGCTCTGCTGTATCTTTTCTTATTTTCTCCTCAAATATCATATTCTCATCAATCTCTAGAATAATCGCTATTTTATCCGTTGTCAATACTCGAGTGATAGACTTACATCAATGGACAAAGGTACGAGTCACCGTTGTGACAAATAATTCTCCCACTAAAAGGGTTGTTCAATACTTTATTTATCTCCTTTCATCTCATTATAGGACAAATGATAAAAGGGCCTTCAGTGTGAGAGTTGTCATATTTTGCATCAAAGGCTAATTTGAAAGTTCATGCTCCAGGGGCTCTGGTGCAACGATAGCACTCTAGCAATTAATCAGACACATAAGATTCACATCTCAATTACATCGTATCATAAGACATTTTTCTTGAATAGGATCACAAACCTAAAGTTGTTGGCCGCTCCAGATGAATAATCGTGAGCACTTACCGATTAACTCAGTTGGTAAAATATGAGTCAATTCGTCTATCTCAGGATTAATCAAATTTTAAGATCTAAATACCTTATATTAAAAAAAAAAACTTCAAAAGTTCATGCCCTAAGGTTTGGGGCGATGGTGGGAGACAAAATGCATTTCTCAAGCACCAATGGTTTAATTAAATACCGGTGAAGTTGGGGTGCCCTGTCAACATCTGGAGGATTGTAACATCTGGAAGGCTCCTATAATTTTAAGACGCAGGTGATTTCGGTTTTCCTCGTGCTGTTAAATGGACCCGCATGATAGCCCTCTAGCCAGCTTCTTAAGTAGCGGTCTTATCCTCGCAGCCACATCCCACTTGGGAGGCGGATATGACTCGGGTTTGGTTTAATTTCTAAAATTTAACGACTGAATTTAAAATTTTAATGCTAAAAATTAATGATCAATTTGATTTTTGTCCCTAACCGATAGGGTCGTTAAATTCTATTAGCAACCAATTAGAAAATCATCCTAAATTGATGATTTTAAAGTAGTAGTTTAGCAAACTTTACTGCTTAATCATATAACATTTTATTGATGGCATAGCCATTAACCGCTCTTATTAAGAAACCGAATACTTTGTTCTATTAGATTGATATATGCGAGGTGGTGACAATTCGTGTTACATATATTCATTAGGAACTATGCGTCGGGAAAGGTTTTTTTATTTTTATTTTTATTTTTAAATCTAAGTATTCATGGAGATGACCGATTTGATTCTACGAAAATTTTTTATCGATCATCAAAATAAATCAAGAAATACTTATGAAGGCTTATTCGGATGATCAATATTTTTAAATCCACTTTTCATTGAAAAACAATCTTCTATATATCACAGTTAAAATTTAATTCTTAAATCTCTTAATTATTTATTAGAGGATCTAACCATCCTGCTGTCATGGGAAGAGAAGCTCTTTCATATTTATAGATTGGTGATCATATTAAATGCTTCACCTATCTTTGTTGTCCCTCATTTTTTTTTTTTTGCATCATATTGTAAATGCTATCTTTTAGCATTTCATATCTTTATTTCGCTTGTTTGTTTGTTTGTCTTTGCATTTTGCTAAAAAAGGTTTTACCATGTCTATGTCAAGGATTCGTAAAGCCAAAGTTAAGGCAAAAGAAATACATATAGGAATGAGGTGTCTGCTATTACAGTATTGTTTACAAATTTTCATTTTAGATTTCTCGAAGTTCTGCAAGTCATTGAGAGAGTAATAACATTTGAATTAAAAAATTAGTTTTATTTGTGGAGAGACTTAAAGCGGATATTCTTAAGACGCCAGCAGTGCAGCCAGTTCGGCCAACCTTCTGGTGGTCTTAGCATAGTGGAAAACAGAGTGTCAAGTTTGAATCAGGATGCCATCTGATTGTTGATTAACGACTTATCCGAGTCATGAAGTACCAAGCCGTCCGACTGTCAAGCTGCTGAGTCAGGATGAACTCTCCTAAGTAGATTCTGAGTATTACGAGTCGGGAAGCAAATCACCCGAGCAGATGCTAGTGCGAGTTGGGATGAGTTCTCCCGAGTAAATTTCGAGTCGGAACGCAAGTCACCTGAATCATTGCCGAGTGCAACCAAATAGAGAACAACAGATGCAGAGTACTTAGAAAGTGATGCGGCGATGGGGGAGGCTTACCTGACACGGGATCAATTGTCAGAGTGGAGGTTAAAGTCAAGGTGGTCAACATCCAGGTGCCAGAAGGCGAAATGGGGGATAATGACAATGGCCGATCAGGCACTCAGGGCCCGACCAGCGGAAGACATATTTGAGCAGACCACTTGTCTGGCTCGGAATGACTCGTAAGACAGTCGATGCTCAATACGAAGTAGCAGGACGTCGAGAGAGATTGGATAGTTTGGTCCGAACGGGAAAGGACATGTTACTACACAGTCATCACACGGAAGAACCACCTGAGGTTGTTAGAGCGAAGAGGTCCCAATCGGGCGGTTAGCTCGCTCGGCCAAGCAGCGGGACCTGGCCACGGACGAAGCGGAGTTCCGACCGAGTGACTACCCCGCTCAGCCCAGCAACGGGACCACTGTAGTATTTTTCGACATTCTTTTGGAATGTAGTGTCGTTAACACGAGACATGGTCGATAAGCGGATTGTACGGCGGAATCTTCTACTGTTTTGTCAGGGATATGCATGCCCTGTTAAGGTATGGTGTCAGAGGTACTTAACTAACAGGTTCTTTCATACGACATATTAGAGAGTGTACCCATGCCTCAAGAAACGTGCACGTCGATCACTAGGGCTTTATATAAAGAGGGGTCCATTACCGACAGAGGTACGCATTATGCTTGAATTCTACTGTTGCTATGTTGCTCTGTTTTTCTCCACATTCCAATGACTGACTTGAGCGTCGGAGAGTTAATGCCGAGGACCCCTTTCATGGCCTGACATTGACGTCATTTGTTTTGCAGAGCGGAGCGAAGTCTACGTCCGGTCAGCGAAGCCTCCACCTCCCAGCTTTCCAGCTTTACGCTTTCGGACAAGATCAGAAAATAACCCTGAGTCAATGTCATAGTCAAGTCGAGAATGAGATCGCCCAACTGCTTAAATCGAGAATAATCATGCTGAGGTCTGCGTATGATGCATGTTCTTAAAATAGATTCAGCGGTGCTTCAAGGTTATGTGGATCGTTTGTTTTTCAGGATCCAATGATAAACCTCTAATTTCCAACAAGTATTGGTGGTCGCAACAAATTAAGATAGTACCCAAATGCTATCATAAATATTTTGCCGAGCAGAAGATGAATAATGAGAGGATGAAGTGAGGGGGAACACAATCGAATGAAGATTTTCTTCTTTGCTATAGCTTTCGCTTATTTTCTTTCTCAAGATCTTGTCTCCTTGTATAAGAGCACACTCCCATACTATGTTAAAGGACCAAGTAATGGTTATTGAACGCCTATGACAACCATCAACTATCAATGATGGATTATTACTATCGGGAGATTATAAAATCATCATTAACTTTTAAATAATGCTTCTGTTACCTTACTTGAGTAGTATCTAAAAATGATTTTCGTGACAAAATATTTATTGTTCAATTTGAGTAAATTTTATCTCGATCAATTCGACATTCAACACACACGAGTCATGTTCGTACATAAGTCAGATATATATATATATATATATATATATATATATATATATATATATATATATTAAAATCTCATCCATTCGTTATGAAAATTTTTTTCCTCTCCACCTCCGCTCGTTTTTTCATTCACATATATCCAATGCTATCAAACAGTTGTTTGCCCCTCATTTGATTGCCTGGCGTAATCATCTGTATATATAAAAAATAAATCTTTCTTTTTCAACGACCTAAATTATAAGCACCAACAAAGATCTTATTGAACCTGCATCAGCCACCTCGTGGTCGACCAAAGTAATCCACACACTTGTCAACTGTCTCATTTATTACTTGATTAATTAAAAATGTAACTTGATCATATAGATTTTATACCTTCCTAACCTCCTTGATTATATAGCTATATTTTTTAGTCAAATCTAACAAAAAAACAGAGGAAAAAAAAAATCAAAGTCAATGAGTTATATAGATCAATCCAAGAGAAATGAAGGGTAAAAAAAAAGTTGTTGAGATCTATTGAAACAACTATTTCAAGTCAAAAGTACTTGTTATTTAATCCTCATTTTTCCATATATATATATATATATATATATATATATATATATATATATATATATATATATATATATATATATATATATATATATATATATATTCGCACGAGTGTTATTTTAAGAATAAGTGTCTGCGGTGGTTGAAGTGTAGCTTTCGAACTACTTGGCTCGACTTGAATTAACTCGACATGTTGCGTAGATTCGTCTTGTCTGTGCAATTAGCGTCTGATTACTTGTAGCCAAGAGAGTTCTTGAGCGCGTGCCAACTAGTTCATTCCAAGATTGATTTAAATGAATAAAAAAAGGGTCGGACAATGATGGCTAAATAAAATCTTGATAAATAATTTAAATTTAATGAGTCATGAAAGTTACGCGAATCAATAAAAATTTCGAACCTTGCTAAAACCGGTCTGCATACCCTTTGAAGTTAAAAAAGAAATTAGTAAAATCTAGATGAGGATATTAAATCGCTTTACAAGTGTTTATAAACAATTACAAACAATCATGAATTTTGATTAGAAATAAGAACACTTCAAATTTTATTTCATGCATACTGAATTTGCTAATACGAGAGAAAATTACTAATGAAATTGCAATCAAAATGGAGTGCGAAAACACGGTGATCCGGTCAAAATCTGCCAAAGTTACTCTGCTATTTTAATTAAGTTGGATACATGTCAGGTCCTTCTATCGGGTTGGTTCCTATCAAGTCAGTAGTTGTCGAGAGATACGGTTGTTGAGCTAAGTAATATAGGGATACCATTAAGTTGCATGATATAGAAAAAATTATGAATTTAAAAAAATATAAGATATCTAGTAGAGCTCAAAAGTAAAATAATGAAAGCTTAAATCGAAAGTGAATATTATCTTGTTATTATGGAGGTATATGAATTCTTTTTGGACATAACAAATGATATTAAAATCATGATCTAAACTAGATACTTTATGGGATGACCTTGAACGAAGTTGTTGGAGGCTCAGAACATATCAGGATGACCGAATGCTTGTAGAAAAGTCCAAACTATAAGAGTAATGGTAGTTCTTCATTTGAGGGGAGGATTGTTATAGATACAATCAAATCCCATGGTTAAATTTCTAGTGGATACAACAAACAACACAATGACTCTAGTGATGGTCGGCGACGACGAGGATTGGCTAAAGGAAACAAAGAAATGGAAATAGTAATTTCAATGTTATATGGTAACTTGTGTTAAAAAAGGCACTAGGTAGTAGACGGGTGGTTGCCCGTCGCCTAGCTCCTAGGCACCTAGGCGAAGTTTTTTATTTTGGGAAAACCTTGCTGGATTGATGAGCTGAACCGCGTTGAATCGATTAGCTGATCGATTTGGAAGGGTTCTGCCTGTCGCAACTTATAGAATTCTTCTGAATCGATCACTTCATCGATTCAACACGCCGAATCGATCAGCTGATTGATTCAGTAGGATTCTATTTGACGCAAAATCCTGTCAAATTGATTAATTGATTGATTCGACAGGATTCTGCGACAATGCATAATCATGAAGGTTTCTATTTCTTGTGAAATTCATGTGGATCAATTGACCAATCGATTAGAAGTGTTTAATCAATTAATCAATCGATTCAATAATCTCTTTTAAAAAACAATCCAACGCCCCACGTCTAAGCGGCGCCCAACCACCTAGACGACCACCTAATACAGCAACGTCTACTGGCATGGCCATGGCAAAAGATGAGGCGACGGACAGTGGCACCATTCAGGCGGTATCTTTTAGAACACATATTATAATATTGATGTTGTCACCGTTACGTTTATATAGGGATTAAAGAGGTGTCAGGACCCCGTACGAACATACATCTTTTCTCTTCATCTAAGGAGCATCCGAACTCGAGTAGTTTGATTTGAGTCTGATCTTAGGTCTAGCTAGTTGGACTCAACTCGACTTTGAGTAGGCTGATTTGATCCAAGTTTGGAAGATTTCATCCAAGTCTGATTGTGAGTCAGTTGATTTGATTTGATCCGAGTTTAGCCATGAGTAAACTGATATGACTCGAGCTCGGCCATGAATTTACTGATTTGACTCAAGTTTGATCATGCCCAGCTTTGTAGGCTTGATTTTCTTCGTCCTCCCAAACTGATCGCCATCGACGCTGCTTTATTTTTCATTTTAAACCTTAAAATATATGTAATCAGGAAACAGACCGATTGCAGATTTCACACTTATCCGAGATTTTTTCTAGAAAAAAATTCAATGATGAATTAATGATTTAGAAATTAAACTAAACCTACTCAAAAATCCATTTCTATATATTTTATTTGGAATATTTGAAGTATTTGAATTGTTCCATTAACGCCCATTCAAAATTCAATTAGTCAACAATTGCATTAATCGATGAATTATTATTTTTTTAAATTATCTTTTTAGGTGTCTATTTATAGGGCCATAGCTGATGCCTTCACAGCGGCACCAATTGAAGCAATGGCTACTGCCAGCATGGACTCCTACCTTTGGGGCGGCGCCGCCCTCTTACTCGCCCTCCACCTCCTCCTCCGCCGGTGGCTCCTCCGCAAGCCCCGGCCACGCCCCCCGCTGCCGCCGGGGCCTCGCGGCCTTCCCGTGCTCGGCGCGCTCCCCCTCGTCGGCGCAAGCGCGCACTCGAACTTCGCCCGGATGGCCGCCCGCTACGGCCCCATCATTTCGCTCCGCCTCGGCTCCCACCTCTGCGTCGTCGCCAACGACGCCTCCACCGCCCGAGCCTTCCTCAAGACCGCCGACGCCCAGTTCTCCCACCGCCCCGACCCCATCAGCGCCCGCGACGTCAGCTACCAGCGCCAGAACCTGGTCATGTCCGACAACACCCCGACGTGGAAGCACATGCGCAAGATGTGCAGCCTGCACCTTCTCGGCGGCAAGGCCCTCGCCGACTGGGCCCCCACTCGCCGCGCCGAGTTCCGCCGCCTCGTCGACGCCCTCCGCCGCCTCCACGACGCCGGCCAGCCCGTCCCCCTCTTCGACCTGCTCCTCTACACCCTCGCCAACGTGGTGGGGACCATCGCCGTCGGCGGCAGGGTCTTCGAAGACCACGGCGACGAGTCCAACAAGTTCAAGGACGTGCTCTCCGACATGCTCACCGGCGGGGGGCAGTTCAACGTCGGCGACTTTTTACCCTCGATTGCGTGGATGGACCTTCAGGTACCGATCTATAACAATCCGTGGGATCGCACTAAATCGAATTGAAATTGTGTTACCAACTTCGATCATGATCCGTAGGGTATTCAAGCGAAGATGCTCAGCGCGCACAAGAGATTTGATGCCATGGTGTCTAGGCAGTTCGAGGAGCACCAAAGGACAAGGGAGAGTCGCCGTGGGGCTCCGGACTTCATCGACAAAGTGATGGCTAACAAGGTGTCGGAGGACGGCACCGCCATCTCCGACATCAACGTCAGAGCCCTCATCTGCGTAAGTTTTCTTCATAAGAAGAAAAAGGGTAAAAATTAAAATAGACAAAAAAAAAAAAATACAAATCAACGTAAAAGCACTTCACTTAGAGCAAGATCGTATCTACATCATAATTAAATATTTCAAGGAACTTTATGTTTACGTGGGATTGTATGAATTA
The DNA here is from genome assembly GCF_018446385.1 of Zingiber officinale. Taxonomy (NCBI): domain Eukaryota; kingdom Viridiplantae; phylum Streptophyta; class Magnoliopsida; order Zingiberales; family Zingiberaceae; genus Zingiber; species Zingiber officinale. The sequence goes on from NC_055992.1 coordinate 4,264,572, forward strand.
TCCCAAGTTAAATGTTACCTGATTAATCATTAAATATCTCACTCTCTTACATATCTCCCTTATTAAATATCCTAAATTTTATCATTATTTTTTTTTTAATTTTATTTAGAAAAACAAAGATATACCCCATGATTTCAAATTCCTTGTACACTATCCTCTTTGAATAAGGGACATCTGAGAGAAATATAGAGGCACTGAATGGACAAATACGCTGGTAACAGTTAGGGATTATAACCGTGCAGGACTTGTTTACTGCGGGCACTGACACATCATCGATCGTGGTGGAATGGATCTTCGCGGAGATGCTGAAGAACCCGGCGATCCTCCGCCGCCTGCAGGCCGAGACGGAGGCGGTGGTGGGGCGCGACCGCCTGCTCGACGAATCCGACATCCCCAAGCTACCATACCTGCAGGCGGTGTGCAAGGAGGGGCTGCGCCTGCACCCGTCGACGCCGCTGATGCTGCCCCACTTCAGCCACGAGGACTCCGAGGTGGCCGGCTTCTTCATCCCCAAGCACACGCGCCTGCTGGTCAACGTGTGGGCCATCGGCCGCGACCCCGCCGTGTGGGAGAACCCGCTGGCCTTCGACCCCGACCGATTCCTCCCAGGCGGGAAGGGAGAGCGGTACGACCCTCTGGGCAGAGACGGCAACTTCGGGTTCATCCCCTTCGGGGTTGGCCGTCGGTCGTGCGTCGGTAAGCTGGTTGGGATGCTGTTCGTTCAGTGCTTGGTGGGCATGCTGGCGCACGCCTTCGACTGGGAGCTTCCGGAGGGGGAGGAGGAGATCGACATGGAGGCAAAGCCAGGGTTCGCGCTCCCCAAGTCCGTGCCGCTCAAGGCCTTCGCCCGCCCACGCTTGTCGCCTGCGGCGTATGTTTGAACACTGAACGGAATTCCGACGACCGTTAATTTCTCGGCATAATGTATAATAATAGAAATATATATATCTATATAGATATATAATATATATATTCAAGAATGACATGTTTAAGATTCGCTTGATATTTATTTTTATTGTTCCCGAAGTTTAAGCTTGTGAGTTGTTATGTTATTTAAAGGGAGGAATGCTGTGGTTGGATTACTGCAACAAAATTAGCTATTAAGTACATCCACATCAGATATTCTAAATATACATTTTACTTTAAATTTTACATTTTACCTAAAAAATTTCTTGCATCAGATACCTTACTAATTCCTTAAATTTAGATTTTATGAACAGTAACTCTCTAAATTTAGGGAATGAAAACGCTACCTTAAATATTAAAATATTATTCTCATGTTTCTTTCTCTCTCTCTCTCCAAGGTTTGCAATATTATTCTCATCGTTTCTTTTTCTCTCTCTCCAAGGTTTGTCGTTTCTCTCAACGCCAACGCCGATTTCTTCTTCTTACTCAGGTTTGCCATTTCTTCTTCTCTCCATTTCTTCTTCTCTGCCAAAGGTTTGCCGTTTCTTCTTCTCTCAAAACCTATTTCTTCTTCTCGCTCAGATTTGTCATTTCTTCTTCTCTGCTCAAAGGTTTGTCTTTTGTTCTTCTCTCAACGTCTGCTTCTTCTTCTCTCAACCCTCGTTTTTTAAAACCTCTCACACTTTATTTTCTCTGGATTTTACAGATCGACAGCCATCCGTGGAAGAGTATTCCGAATTTTTATTTTCTCTCCCTAGGGTTTTTGGGGCATTTATCAGCAGATTTCACATTCTGAGTTTGGGATCACTAGATCTTTGATCGGGAACTTGTAAGTTTTCTCATGATCTTATTTTCTTTGTATTTATCTTACAATTTTATTTTTGGTTGCTTCATTGTTGATTTTGTATGAATGTGAAGATTTTATGAAGGATTTTATTTTTTTATTTTTTATAGTTTATTGACTCAAGGGGTTCTTTTGCCATTTTCAGTTATTTTTTCATACTATATTTTCTTCTTGGAGAAGAGTCGTTCATGTTACGGTTGTGAGGTGTTTATGGAGAGTTTTGATTGTGTGATTATAAAGTTGGTCGATTGCGATTTTTAATAGGTGTTTGTGAGATGACTTGAGTGACTTGGTTTATAAATGAATTGAAGTCGTTTAATGAAAACGATTAATATTTGTTGCGCATCTGCCATTCTACATGTTCGTTTGCATTTAGTGATTTTAACTTCTTTTTTTCATCTGCTTATTACCATGTTTATATGTATAATTTTGTAATGGAGAGTTGGCTTAACTAAAAATCATGGGAATCGAGCAAAGAGTTAACTGTATGTGAGATCTAGTATGTTGTTCGTGGTACAGATTCTTGAAACAATGGTATTTTCATCAGTAATGTCTTATGCAATGAGTGTAAGGAACTAAATGATTTTACTGCATGGAAAGTTTAACTTAAGAAGGGAATCGAGATCACCATCTACTATAAATTTTTTTTGTTAATACATATCTCACTATTTCTTTGACTGGTATCTATACATGTTGATTATATAACATATTGTTTAATTTTTCAGCACTATGGATCCTCAAAGTGGTGATGGAATCTTCACTCAACTTTTACAAGATAGAGATCCAAACCTTTTGAATGATTTCGTGACGACTATTCTGACTCCTCAAACTACCATCGAAGGCACTAGTAAAAAAACTCAGCGAGGTGTGAATTTCACTCATGAAGAAGACAAAATATTAGTTAGTGGTTGACTTAGTACGAGCTTAGATGCAATTGTTGGGAATGATCAAAAATCTATTACATTTTGGAGTAGGGTACATCAATACTACAATGAATGCAAGAAGCCTAATTTTCAAGAACGAACCGTTCACTCACTAACAAATCGTTGGAGCACTATTCAACGTTCAGTCAATAAGTTTTGTGCTTGCTTGGCTCAAGTTGAAAACTTGCATCAAAGTGGTCATAGTGAGAATGATAAGGTACAAATTTTTTTTGTTCAGGTTATTTTGTTTGATATGCAAACACTTTTTAGATTTCTTTTGTTCAAGTTATTTTCTTTGATATGCAAATGTTGGTGCGGGAAGCATCCGACGATCGACCATTGTGTTGATAATGGCAAAAGAATTCAAAATTAAGTTGTTTTGTGATCTAATGCACTTGATTGAGTGTTTCAGGAAAGCCCTAACTGTGGTTAGACAAAGGGAAAACCCTAGGGGGTGGTGAGCTTCAGGCAAAAGTCCTAGGGGGGATAACCCTAGGTGGAAAGTCCTGGTGTTGCGAACTAGGTGAAAGACTGGACCAGCCGGGAAGCGGAAGTCTAGTAGAAAGTCCGGAAGCTTCGAACGCTGAGCAAAAGTCCAGTCGATCTGAAGGATCGCACTGGAAACAAGTAAATCTCCTGAGTGGAGTAGGTGAGGACGCGTTCCTCGTAGAGGGAATAGTAGGCGTCGGGTCGACCTAGGGTTTTCGGTCGGAAATCCGAAGTCAGACCCGGGCAGTCTGATGGCTGTCGACAATTTCATTTATCATATTATTTCTGTACTAACTTGGTTTTGCAGGATGTGTTTTGTGTTTATGGACTAACATGTTTTGCAGGGCTAAAATTCAGAACTCAGCCTCGGATGAACAGTGTCTGAGGCACCTCCATGGAGCTTGGAGGCGCCTCGGGTGCTCGCCGAAGACAGCTGTCCAGAAATGCTTGTGGCGCCTCAGAAGGGCTTGAAGGCGCCTTGGAGCTGGGGTTCAAGGCGCCTTGGACTGGCCTGAAGGCGCCTTGAGGAGGGTAAGCGCAGAAGGAGTCTGCGCTGATCCGTGCGGCTGACTTGCTGAGTTTGAGGCACCTCAGAGGGGTTTCAAGGAGCCTTGAGCACTATTTAAAAGGGTGTTTCGAGCAGCAGCTTAAGACAACGATTTCCAAGCCTTCTTTCTTCAACGTGCTGCTCTAAAAGACGCCCGGAAGTGCTGCTACAAGATCCTGACGACCCAAAACTCCGAGACACTGTTCTTGTCGTCGGTATAATCAGTCTTATTATTCCTTTCACTTCAATTGTACTTCACAACTGTAATTCTTCTTGCGATACTATAGTTGTTGCCCACCGAAAGCGGTCAACGACCACGGGCCTTCGAGTAGGAGTCGAGATAGGCTCCGAACGAAGTAACTTCTCGTGTCTTCTGTATGTTTGTGCATTTTACTATTTCCACTGCGTTATTACTCGTATTTTACGAAATTGATTGTGAAAGCCACGAGCGCTATTCACCCCCCCTCTAGCGCTTTCGATCCAATAATTGGTATCAGAGCGGGGTCGTTTTGAATTGGTGCAACCACCATTCAAAGCAATTTTTCGTGGTCGTTTTAATCTTTTCGGAGTCAATTAGAATTAGCTTTGTAGTTACATTCTAATTCTTTTTTACGAATCGACTTTACTTGAATCTGGTGCAACACCAATCGAGTTCGTAATATTTTCTCTTTTCTTCCGCACTACTAATCTAAGACTTAGTCTTGGAACAGTTTGTTTTTGTTTTTGCCACGCAAGGTTTCAATGGCCCAACAAGAGGGTTATAGCATCGTTCGTCCCCCACTTTTCATCGGAGAGGATTTCGGATATTGGAAGGGACGAATGGAGAATTTTTTGAAGATCCAATTCGATACTTGGATGATCGTAAAGACTGGAATTCAACTACCAACCAATGAAGATGGCGAACCAACTCCCTGGGAAAAATGGGAACCAACCCTAATCAAGAAGGTGGAAGCCAATGCAAGAGCTACCTGCACCCTCCAGTGTGGACTGACCAAGGAGGAGCTCAACAGAGTTGGTCCATTCTCAACAGCAAAGGAGTTGTGGGAGAAATTAATTGAACTACACGAGGGCTCCTCCGAAACCAAAGTAAGTAAGCGTGATCTATTGTTTAATAAACTGTATAATCTAAAAATGTAGAAAGACGAGACGACCATTCAACTTCACGCTCGAATACAAGACATCCTAAACTCCCTCCACGCGATCAGTCAACAGGTCGAGAACAGGGACATCATAAGGTACACACTTAATGCTTTTCCGAGGAGCACATTGTGGACATCAATGGTAGATGCCTACAAAGTCTCCAAGGATTTGTCTTCCATTAGATTAGATGAATTATTTTGTGAATTTGAACTTCATGAGCAGTCTAATACACAGCCACCCAAGAAAGGTGTATCTTTGCTTGCAGGTACAAGTAGAACACGCGAACCAAGATCACGACGAAGAACCGAGCCAGAGTCGGAACCAGAACCAGACTCAGACGATGAAGATGACGAACTAACAACCGAACTCGTGAATTTGGTAAAGAAGCTCTACAAGAAGAAGAAGGGCTTCAACAAGAAAGACCTAAAGAAGGCAGTCCAATCCAAGGAAGGTCAACCGAGCTCAAAGGTCAAATTTAAGGTGATCTGCTACGGATGCAACCAGAAGGGGCACATCAAGACCAACTGCCCAAACCAAAAGGATGCAAAGAAGCAGAGGAAAAGGAAGGTACTCAAAGTGACTTGGGAAGAATCCTCAGAAGAAGACACCGACGATGAACTCGATCAGACGAGTCTACTTGCCCTGATAGCCCGGGACCAGATTGAACTGTTCGAGAGTGAGAGCGAGTCAGAAGCCGAGTCCGAGCGAAGCCACAGATCCGTATCCATTTTCGAAGGGCATGCCCCCTCTGTAAGTATCCCTCGACTAAACAATCTAGTTAATTACTTGTTACGAAAATTAGCTAAGTCTAATCTAAGAATTGAGTCACTTTTAAAGGAAGTAGCTGTCCTTAAAGAAATGACTAACTCCGAATCTTTGACTGAACCAGTTCAGATTGGAAACTCAACTCAAGTCCAAAAACTTGAGAAAGAGAAGTCCAGCCTGAAAACTCAGGTCAAGGATCTGGAAAAAACATTAGAACGATTCTCTTTGGGTTCCAAGAACCTTGACCTACTTCTTGGAACACAAAGGGCAATCTATAATAGAACTGGACTAGGATTCAAATCAAAAAAGAAATATAAATCATATTTATCACTTATACAAAGAACAAATAGAAAAATGGCCCAAGCATGGGTCACCAAGTCCAACCTGATCAATCAAGTTGGATTTGGACAATATTGGGTCCCTAAGGATCAAGTACATTACCTCGATAAATCATATCGAGACTATGATCCAGGGGGAGCTAGAAGAAAAATAATAAAAATAAAACTAGATTCAAATTGATTTAAAATTTCAATTAAATTAAACTCAAGTCCAAATTAAATTAAATTAAAATTAAACTCAAATCAAACTAAATAAAATCCAAAGGAAGGCTCCAGAATAGCTGGCACCTCCGAAATTAATCCATCCGATAAGGGTAAACAAGAGTAGACTACCCGGACGGGTAATTAAGGTTAGATTAAAATGGGCTAGGTTTAACTTGATCCACGGTAATGGTGAAGTATTGGATGATAGTACGTTGGGGAAACTTAGTCATCACATGTCTAGAAAGATATGGCTTCGACCTGGTGCATTTGGCTAAGTGGAATTGACCGAAGCTACCCTTTATGGATCCTAACCAGTTAGACCAAGGTTTTGTACTAAGTTCGATGGGTAGGACTATTTAGAAAACCTCGAAGGCATGGTTACTTTAATGATGTCCTTGCGACTCACCATAGCCCAGAAGTTTATCCAAAGAATACCTACTTGTTGAACCCAAAGCTAAACCTGAATCTAATACAAAGTTAAACTAAACCCTAAAATTGAACCATAATTCATCTCACAACAATTATAGAATTCCCTGATTGAAAATTTAGATCAGGTGAGATGACTAAGGAATTAAAGTTAACTTAAATTATTTTTCAAATTAATTAACTTAAATTATTTTTCAAATTAATTAACTTAAATTATTTTTTCAAATTTAATTAACCTAAATTATTTTTTCAAATTTAATTAACCTAAATTATTTTTTCAAAACTAATTAACTTAAATTATTTTTCAAAAATAATTAACTTAAATTATTTTTCAAATTAATTAACTTAAATTATTTTTCAAAACTAATTAACTTAAATAATTTTTCAAATTAATTAATTTAAATTATTTTTTCAAATTTAATTAACCTAAATTATTTTTTCAAAACTAATTAACTTAAATTATTTTTCAAAATTAATTAACTTAAATTATTTTTTCAATTTTAATTAACTTAAATTATTTTTCAAATTAATTAACTTAAATTATTTTTTCAAAACTAATTAACTTAAATTATTTTTTCAAAACTAATTAACTTAAATTATTTTTTCAAAACATAATTAACTCAAATTATTTTTCAAAATTAATTAACTTAAATTATTTTTTCAAATTTAATTAACTTAAATTATTTTTTAAAATTAATTAAATTAATCTATTTCTTAAAAACTTAATTACTTAAATTATTTTTTTTACCTAAAATATTTTTTTAATTTAATTTCAAGAATTTAATTATCCTAAATTCAATCAAACTATCCATTGATCCATCAAACTGAATCCAATACCTTATGTGTAGGAATTGTACCAATGGATGATAGATAGTGGATGCTCCAGACATATGACTGGAGATAGCTTGAAGTTTACTAAGCTCAAACTGAAGAACCTAGGCATTAGCCAATTTTGAGCTCAATCGGAAGAGGTAATATTGAACTTAACTCCAATTTTGTCATTCAAAAAGTTCTACTAGTTGAAAATTTTAATTTTAATCTATTAAGCATTAGCCAATTATGTGATAGTGGATACCTAGTCACCTTTGATAATTCCGGGTGCTTAATTAAAAACATCAACAACCCCGAAATTAGACTTGAAGGACTTAGGGAAAATAACATTTATACAATTGACCTACCGTCAATAAAGTGTCTTCTGACACAACAAGAGGAAACCAATTTGTGGCACAGAAGACTGAGTCACACTCATATTAGACTCATTTCAAAAATGAGTCAAAACGGCTTAGTTAGAGGTAATATTGAAAAATTAAGAAACCTAGAAAATACAATTTGCCATCCTTGTCAACAAGGAAAACAAACCAAGTCAACCTACAAATCAACCAATCTAGATAGAACTAACTCCTTACTTGAGCTCCTTCACCTAGACCTATTCAATTCACATGGAGCCAAGTCACTAAGCAAGAACCAGTATTATTTAGTTATAATTGATGACTACTCCAGGTTTACCTGGGTAAAGTTTTAAAAACAAAAGATGAAACCTTTGAAGTCTTTAGTAATTTATGTAAATTAACAGAAAATGAAAAAGATACTAAAATTAAAAGGATAAGAAGTGATCAGGGGGGGGGGGGAATTTGAAAATCATAAATTTATTCAATTTTGTAAAATCAACGGATATAGACACGAATTTTCATGCCCTAGAACCCCCCCCAACAGAACGGTCTAGTAGAACGGAAAAATAGAACCCTACAAGAAGCCGCCAGAACCATGCTAAACGAATATAATCTAAATCATCAATTTTGGGTTGAAGCAATAAATACGGCAAACTATATTCAAAATCGAATTCTAATTAACAAACTTCATAATAAAACCCCTTATGAAATATATTATAATAAAATTCCCAACTTAAACTATTTAAAAGTATTTGGATGTAAAGTTCATATTTTAAACACTAAAGACTACTTAGGAAAGTTTACACCCAAATCAAATCAAGGAATCTTTTTAGGGTACTCTACAACTAGTAGGGCTTATAGAATCTATAATCAAAATACTCTAAAAGTTGAAGAAATAACTAATGTAATATTTGATGAAGAAAATAATCTATCAAATATAGATTAAAATGTTGACATTAACCCAAGAAACACAGAAGATGACGAAATTAAACCTAAACCTATCAAATCTGAAGAACAAATCACTAACTCAAATGGTATACAACCAACAAGAACAAGCACAAATCACCCATCTGACCAAATTTTGGGTGACCCAACTTTAGGAGTCATAACTAGGTCATCTTATAGAAACCAGAGCCAGATAGCCCTGATTTCAAAAATCGAACCCAAAACCATAGAAGAAGCCCTACTTGACCCAGATTGGATCATTGCTATGCAGGAAGAGTTAGCCCAATTTGATAGAAACCAAGTTTGGGAACTTGTACCTAAACCCATAGATAAATCAGTAATAGATACTAAATGGGTATTTAGAAACAAGTTGAATGATCAGGGTGAGATAATAAGAAATAAGGCTAGACTAGTAGCCAAAGGGTACAGTCAAGTTGAGGGCTTAGACTACGACGAAACCTACGCACCAGTAGCTAGACTCGAATCCATTAGAATGTTGTTAGCCTATGCAACACATAAAGGGTTTAAATTATATCAAATGGATGTAAAATCCGCATTCCTTAATGGGTTTATTAAGGAAGAGGTCTATGTAGGTCAACCCCCAGGATTTGAAGGCTTAGATCATCCAAACCATGTATTTAAACTGAAAAAGACCTTATATGGATTAAAACAAGCCCCTAGGGCATGGTATGAACGATTATCTAATTACCTAATATCCAAGGGCTTTAACCAAGGTCAAATAGATCCAACCCTCTTCGTAAAAACCTTAGAAAATGATATTTTCATAACCCAAATTTACGTCGACGATATTATTTTCGGTTCAACAAACTCTAAATTTCTAAAAGAATTCACCAAACTAATGGAAAATGAATTTGAAATGAGTCTGGTAGGTGAACTTAATTTCTTCCTAGGTTTACAAATTAAGCAAACTAAAGATGAAATTAATATTTATCAAACTAAATATGCTAAGGAATTAATTAAAAAATTTGGCATGGAGAACTCAAAAATAATTAATACACCAATGGCTACTAATGCAACAATTGACTCAGACTTAGAAGGTAAACCAGTAGATTTGAAATACTATCGAAATGCGATAGGAAGTCTACTGTACCTAACTGCGAGTCGACCAGACATTATTTTCGCAGTAGGTATGTGTGCACGATACCAATCTTGTGCAAAAGAGTCTCACTTAACCCTTGTCAAAAGAATCCTTAGGTATGATAAGGGAACCCTAAATGTAGGACTATGGTACCCTAGATCTGGCACCCTTGACCTAATCGGCTACTCTGACTCAGACTATGCCGGGTGCAAGCTAGATAGAAAAAGCACGAGTGGTAGTTGTCAATTTCTAGGACAATGCCTAGTAAGTTGGTCAAGCAGAAAGCAACATTGTGTTGCTTTATCTACCACTGAAGCTGAATATATAGCCTTAGGTGAATGTGCATCTTAGTTGCTATGGATGATGCATACTCTTAAAGACTATCAACTGGAATATCATAAAACAAAAATCTCAATTAATAATATAAGTTCTATAAATCTAACAAAAAACTCAATTCATCACTCAAGGACGAAACATATAGAAGTGAAGTACCATTTTGTAAGGGATCACGTAGCTAAGGGTGATATTGTACTCAACTATGTTAAGTCAAAATCAAACCTAGCTGACATCTTCACAAAGCCCTTACCTGAACTTGAGTTTAGCTCACTTAGAAGACAAATATGAATGTGTTGGGTAGAATAACTTTGATTTTCATATTGGTTTATTACATTTTTACTTGTTTTCAAAATCTTTTTTTTAATTCTAGCAAAATATTGGTTTTAAAATTCCAATCTTACTAAACTTTCAAAAATATGAAATTAGTTTAGGCTCTACCCTAGAAATCTTGCTCCCCTAGAATTTAGCCAGAGCATCTCACAAACATCTAGGCTTACCTTGCTTGTGTTTGAAAAACATAGAACGACGTGAGATGTATAGGGTACAGCCTGGACTCAAGAATGCTTATATCTGTGCATCAATATGAGTCTGGGCGTTAAACACATAGTCAACAGTAATCAAGTCAAGTCTTCCAACACTAGTCAAATCTAACTGGATCTAGTGACTTAACTTGACTAACCAAGTGAAAGCTATTGCCCTCTAGGTAATCAGCTAGTAGCTAACTGGTTAGACATGTGGCCGCGAACCCAAGTGCTTGATTGTTAAATTTTTTTTGGCATGAACATTAAGCTCTGATACCTTACTTAAAGCGAAATTAACTAATTAACAATCAATCTAACTCAACTCATGCTTGGACATTAGGGCTCTGATACCTTACTAAATTAACTAATTTACAATACATTTAACTCATGCTTAGGCATTAAGGTTTTAAGCTCCTCCCCTACCTTTAAAAAGTTTTAAAATTAGTTATTCCTCCAAATCTTCTCTAGATTAGTATTTTCAATATCACTTCAAATTTTGGCTAAGAATTGTTCAAAAACTAAAATTGAGCTTCCACTTCCCAAAATTTCCCCTTGTTCTTTTTAGCCTTAGCTTTTCTTAAATTTTTTTTTAATTTGATAGTTATCAACAAAGTTTTTCAAAATTTTTTTCAAGCTTACTATCTCTAACATATTTTTTTAAAGACATTCAAAGTATTCTAAAGGATGTTTTAAGATGTTTTTCAAATATTACAACATATTTTCAAAGAATTCAACTAAGTCTCTAAATCATCTAAAATTATCTTTCAAAGTCAATTTCTTTTCCTTTAACTCAGTTGAAAGAAAAATATCTCTCTTGACCTTTATCTCACTTAGCTAAGAATTTTTCAGTGAAAATTAAGTATAAAAAGCTAAGTGTTATAAAAGTATTGTTTTTCCCTTCTTTAAAAGCCTTATATTTATATAGTCCTTCTTGAAAAGTTAAGATTTTTCAAACTGATTTATTTTTTGATAAATGACAAAGGGAGAGAGTAGAGGGAAATTCAAAAGTAAAATTTTTAAGAAAGCCTTTATTAAGGGGGAGCCTGACAAAGTTTAAGTGTTTAGCTTAACCATGCGTGCATTTAAAATCTATTAAGCTTGTTTACTTAAACTTTATGTATCTATTATACTTAGCTTTGAATTTCAGTTGCCATAATCAAAAAGGGGGGGATTGTTGGTGCGGGAAGCATCCGATGATCGACCATTGTGTTGATAATGGCAAAGGAATTCAAAGTTAAGTTATTTTGTGATCTAATGCACTTGATTGAGTGTTTTAGGAAAGTCCTAGCTGTGGTTAGGCAAAGGGAAAACCCTAGGGGATGGTAACCCTGGGTCATAGGGGGTGGTAACCCTATGCGGAAAGTCTTGGCGGGTCGTGAGCTTCAGGCAAAAGTCCTAGGGGGGGGTTAACCCTAGGTGGAAAGTCTTGATGTCGTGAACCAGGTGAAAGATTGGACTAGCCGGGAAGCGGAAATCCAGCAGAAAGTTCGGAAGCTTCGAACACTGAGCAAAAGTTCAGTCGATCTGGAGGATCGCACTGGCAACAGGTAAATCTCCTGAGTGGAGTAGGTGAGGACGCGTTCCCCGTAGAGGGAACAGTAGGCGTCGGGTCGACCTAGGGTTTTCGGTCGAAAATCCGAAGTCAGACCCGGGTAGTCCGATGACTGTCAACAATTTCATTTATCATATTATTTCTGTGCTAACTTGGTTTTGCAGGATGTGTTTTGTATTTGTGGACTAACATGTTTTGCAGGGCTAAAATTCAGAACTCAGCCTCGGATGAACAGTGTCCGAGGCGCCTCCATGGAGCTTGGAGGCGCCTCGGGTGCTAGCCGAAGACAGCTGTCCAGAAATACTGGAGGTGCCTTAGAAGGGCTTGAAGGCGCCTCAGAAGGGCTTGAAGGCGCCTTGGAGCTGGGGTTCAAGGCGCATTGGACTGGCCTGAAGGTGCCTTGAGGAGGGTAAGCGCAGAAGGAGTCTGCGCTGATCTGTGCGACTGACTCACTGAGTTTGAGGCGCCTCGGAGGGGTAACCCTAGGTCATAGGGGGTCGTGAGCTTCAGGCAAAAGTCCTGGGGGGGGGGGGGTAACCCTAGGTGGAAAGTCCTGGTGTCGCAAACCAGGGGAAAGACTGGACCAGCCGGGAAGCAGAAGTCCAGCAGAAAGTTCGGAAGCTTCGAACGCTGAGCAAAACTCCAGTCGATCTGGAGGATCGCACTGGCAACAGGTAAATCTCCTGAGTGGAGTAGGTGAGGACGCGTTCCCCGTAGAGGGAACAGTAGGCGTCGGGTCGACCTAGGATTTCCGGTCGGAAATCCGAAGTCAGACCCGGGCAGTCCGATGACTGTCGGCAATTTCATTTATCATATTATTTCTGTGTTAACTTGGTTTTGCAGGATGTGTTTTGTATTTGTGGACTAACATGTTTTGCAGGGCTAAAATTCAGAACTCAGCCTCAGATGAACAGTGTCCAAGGCGCCTCCATGGAGCTTGGAGGCGCCTCGGGTGCTAGCCGAAGACAGCTGTCCAGAAATACTGGAGGCGCCTCAAAAGGGCTTGAAGGCGCCTTGGAGCTGGGGTTCAAGGCGCCTTGGACTGGCCTGAAGGTGCCTTGAGGAGGGTAAGTGTAGCGCCCCGCCTTCTACTGGCTAAGCTGTAAGGCTGGGGGTTACATTATGTTGTGCTAACTATAAGGTGTGGAAAACTATGTTAATTAAAATCTTACTCTACTAATGACCCTTACGGTCTGTAAGACTAGGTTCAAAGACCTTTCCATTGACATGCATACACTAGGGAAGGAACCCAAACTTTTGATTTGATCAAAAGACTGAACTGAGACCCTTCCAGCTGAAATCAGACACTCCAATCGATCGGCTGATCGATTGGAGTCATTTGATCGATCCGTTGATCGATTCAGCGTGCTACTGTGCACGGACAAAATTTTGGATCGATCGGATGATCGATCCGGCCTGACTAATCGATCCATTGATCGATTCAGCGCGCTACTGTGCGCGGGGTGATATTCTGGATTGATCGACTGATCAATCCAGACTTTCCAATCGATCCAGTGATCGATTCCAAGGCTTTCTGTTCGCGACAGAATGCGTTCGGATCAATCGACGGATCGATCCCGGAGCTTACTATTCACGGTACAAACTCCTCAATCGATCAGCTGATCGATCGAGAAGCCTCCAATCGATCGGCTGATCGATTGGGGTTTCTGATTTCGTACCAGGAATATGATTTCAGCACTGTTTCATGCTCAAATCACATATATCAATTCTAAATGGCTGGGAAAACATCCTAATATCAAATAACTAGTATTCCAAGCATGACATCGTACATAATTCACTAGTTCATGGCATTTAACATACTAAGGTGTGGAATAATAAAATACTAGAGAGTTCTAATGCTCAAAACAAAACTTGTTGGATCCCTAAGATCTTTATTCCAAGTTCCTGCCACACACATCTTCGTAGCATTGTCCTCCAGCCTCCGCTAATCCATCCTTCCCTTACATTTATCTACAGTATAAGGAAAAGAAGTATCTGTAAGCTCGAGAGCTTAATAAGAAACTATCTACCTCACAAAACATGCATACGATGCAATCTATGCTTTTAAAACATGCTATTTGAAACATATGCTGAACATTGCTAAACATGGATTCTAAAAATGGCATAATCATATACGATACATGGCAATCATAGCTAAGCATAAAACCATCATGTGGATCCAAAAGAACTAACTGAAATAAAAGCTAAGCTATACTACTGCTAACTGATGCTAAGCTGCTCTGTATTCACATAAACTATGTTGTGAAGTTTTGAAAGCTATTTATCATAAATAGATGAAAATACATAATCACACTGCTGATGGGCCCTGCAACTGTCCTTGCTGTGCGCGCATCTCTAACTAGACCTGGGGTTGCAAGTCCCGAATTTAGCAGAGTTACTAGGTTATCTAAACCTAGGGACGACTATGGGAGCCTAACCCAAGGACAACTGAAGTCCAGTACAGTGCCACTGAAAAGGAAAATACTGATTTGTAGCTAATAGACCTTATCTTGCTCTTACTAGGTTATCTGAACCTAGAACTAGGTTATTTGAACTTAGAGGCGACTGTGGGAGCCCACCCATTGGACCGTAGTCCCATAAAATCTGTAGTAAGACTAATATGCTATTTTAAATGCTTCTATTGCATTTATTGAGCTATTAAAATGCCTACTGTAGCATTTTACTGATCTAAACATTCTGTCAAATACTTGGTGTGCACTAAACCACACCCTTCATACTAAAAATCTGCACACCACTAAACTAATGCAGAAAAACATGCGAATAGCTACTTATACTGCAGGTGAGGGGTTTCTTACATCCTGCGCTAGTTTTCCTTACGATCTGATCGCTAGGTTTCCGGTGGAGAAGATCCCTTCGTTGATCTCCTCGCGTCTATGTGCTCTTCTCTCGGAGAGGAGCGTTCTCGTGCCTTTGATGTTGCCGGAAGATACTCCTATGGCCCTAGGGATGGAACCCTAGGTTCTTCCTTGGGCTTGGGCGCCGAGAGGTGATGAAGGGAGAGGGGTCGGCGGGTGAGGGTTTGAGGGAGAGAAAACTATCGATAAAAAATAATCAATCCCCACTTAAATCTCCTATTTATATTAAGTGATTAATTTCACCCCAACTCAACCTCAAATATAATTGTTTCCCTCTTCTTTCAGCACACCCCTGCTGGGGCCACATGGTTACTAAGTCATCCATAAGGCATAGAATTCGCTAGGTCTCGGGTTCGATTCCCGCTTAAGCTGTTTTACGATTTTATTTATTTTTACTACTTCCGTTACTCCAAAAATTCCGTAAAAATATTCTAAAATTCCAGAAAAATCATAGAATATTTCTAAAATTGATTTGAGAATTTTCGGGCATTACAGTAAGCGCAGAAGGAGTCTACACTGATCTGTGCGACTGACTCGCTGAGTTTGAGGCACCTCGGAGGGGTTTCAAGGCGCCTTGAGCACTGTTTAAAAGAGTGTTTCGAGCAGCAGATTAAGACAACGATTTCCAGGCCTTCTTTCTTCAACGTGCTGCTCCAAAAGACGTCCAGAAGTGCTACTACAAGATCCCGACGACCCAAAACTCTGAGACACTGTTCTTGTCGTCGGTATAATCAGTCTTATTGTTGCTTTCACTTCAATTATACTTCACAACTGTAATTCTTCTTGCGATACTATAGTTGTTGCCCACCGAAAGCGGTCAACGACCGCGAGCCTTCGAGTAGGAGTCAAGATAGGCTCCGAACGAAGTAACTTCTCGTGTCTTCTGTGTGTTTGTGCATTTTACTATTTCCGTTGTGTTATTACTCGTATTTTACGAAATCGATTGTGAAAGCCACGAGCGCTATTCACCCCCCCCTCTAGCACTTTCGATCCAACAGCAAACACTTTTGGTCATGATAAATTTGTACTCTTTACAGATTAAGTTGGCTAAAGCTAGCTACAAAGAGAATGAAAACAATGAATTCACATTTGAGCATTGTTGGGAAATATTAAGATATCAACCAAAATGGATATTGCAGAAAGAAGAAGTCAAGGGGAAAAAAGAAGGTCACTTCTGCTTCTCCTCCTACCCCACACACTATAAATTTGGGAGATGAAGACTTGTTTTCAATGTCCTCTCATTGGGAGAGACCACAAGGCAGGAAGGCTCAAAAAGATCAAGAGAAGAAAAAAAATCACAAAGAAGAAAAATCGAAACAACTTGAAGAAGTGGTTGAGAGAATAACTAATGACAAGAAGCAACTCCACTATGAAAAGATGGGAAAAATAGATATGTTGGTAGAAATTGAAAAGGAGAAGATTAAGCTGAAAACAGAAATTGAAAAAGAAAAGGTGAAGTAGAAAGACCGTTTGATCACGATGGCCGAGGAAGAAAAAAAATGAAAAGATTATGTTGATGGATATTAGTGGATTGGATGAAGTGCAACGAGAGTACATTATGAAACGACGATTACAAATTCTTCAAAATATGAAGAATTGATATCAGATTTTATACTTTTGGTATTGTGTTGTAATATGCTACTATATTCTTTTTTTTTGGAACAACTATTGAAATTTTATTATGGTTTGTAAATATGCTACTTCATCATACAATATTACATCAAAACCAACTTAAATTCAAGTGCAATAACATTGTAAATAAAATGTAACATAAAAAACACATATTTTGGTTGATATCACTCTTCACCTCGTAGCAACCATTGATGTTTAATAAGGTCAAATTGTAGTTGTGAATGAGTTTCTTTGTTTCTAATGCCGCGATGACGTTGAAGAAAATCCACAAATTGAGAAGTGGGATAACGGGAAATTGGTTCTAAGTTTGTATCATCTTCTTGGTCATAATCAAAGTTATGTGCTCTAAGGTAAGAATCTCTTTCATCCTCAACGATCATGTTGTGTAATATTATGCACGCCATCATAATATCTTTCAGTACAGATTGACAAAAATATAATGCTGGTCCACAAACAATTGCAAAGCGTGCCTGTAGAACTCCAAATGTTCGCTCGACATCCTTCCTTGTAGATTCTTGAGTTGATGCAAACAATTGCCTTTTACGACCTTGTGGTGTTGGAATGGTTTTGACAAATGTAGACCATGAAGGATAGATTCCATCTGCAAGATAGTATCCCATAGTATAATCGTGGCCATTGATTGAGTAGTTAACTTTAGGAGCACGACCTTCAGTAATTTCTGTAAATATATTAGATCTTTCTAGCACATTGATATCATTATGTGACCCAGGTAAACCAAAAAATGCATGCCATATCCAAAGATCATAAGACGCCACTGCTTCCAAAATAATTGTTGGCTCATGTGCATGACCAGTATACATACCTCTCCATGCAGTCGGACAATTCTTCCATTTCCAGTGCATACAGTCAATGCTCCCCAACATACCTGGAAATCCCCGTTTCTCACCGACTGCTAGCAATCTAGCAATGCCATTGCTATTTGGAGACCGCAAGTACTCATCTCCAAAGATTGAGATTACCGCTTTGACAAAAAGTTTCATGCTCTTTATGGCTGTGGTTTCTCCAATTCTTACATACTCATCCATGAGATCAGCTCCAACTCCATAAGCAAGGATCCTCAAGGCGACAGTCACCTTTTGTAAAGAAGAAAGCCCAAGAGTTCCAGCAACATTTCTTCTTTGAACGAAGTATGGTTCATGATTCTCCACATTGTTAAGAATTCGAAGAAAGAGGTCACGATTCATTTGAAACCTCCTCCTGAAAATATTAGGAGGATATACCGATGGATTAGCAAAGTAGTCATTGAAGAGACGTATGTGACCCTCCAACAGATTTCTCCTAATAAACACACGTCGTTGCTTGCCGGGAATGATCTGTGATCGCGAACCTTCTTCATCATCCAATGAATCTTCAATTAAAAAGGCAGTTACAATTGTTTCCAACTCATCATCAGAAGAAAGTAGACAATCGTAATTACTAATGAAATGAGACATTATTGAATTTTTTTGGAAAAATTGTAATTGTATGAGATTGATGATATGGATAGATATTCATAATATTATGTAATTTTATACTAAAAAAATATGGTCGTTGGAGGAATATAGACGTTGGGAAAGTTGGTGCAAAATCATTAATATAGATAATAATAAAAAAGTATAGAGGAGAGAGAAATAATAATAAATAAATAAAGATATGGTAAATTATAGAGTAGCTGATGTACCATGTATTGAAAAGAGATTATCTAAATTTAATAAAGTTGATTGTTTACCTTAAATTTTAGAGAAGTTGATAAGGAAACTAATGCAGATGCTGTGAGCTTGTGAGTTGTTCTGTTATTGTTTATTTTTATTATTCTCGAAGTTTAAGCTTGTGAGTTGTTCTATTATTTAAAGGGAGGAATGCTGTGGTTGGATTACTGCAACAAAATTAGCTATTAACGGTATATATTAACGAAGTATATATATATATATATATATATATATATATATATATATATATATATATATATCTGGATGTGCGCTATTAATAGTATAAATTTAGATAAGAAAAAATATTCTCAAGACATAGTATAGACGGTGGATGTATGATATCTTTGACGTAATAGTCAAAAATCGATTCTTAGGAATCGATGACCTGAAATTTATCCTACCATATATTATATATTTATATGTATCTCTTTTCATATCCTTTTGATCATCACTAGGGGAACCGTTAAAAACATGCCATTAATTATCAATAGTACATAGCATGATGTGATTAGTTAAAAAAATAAATAAATAAAGTTATATTAAAAAAATAAAAAAAAACACATGATTAAAAGAAAACCTAATCGTGGGTTAAAAATCAAGTATAGAAAAATTAAAGCTAAGTAAAAAAAAATGCAAAAAATAAATAAAAAATACCATTAAAAGAATGTACAAATTGTAGGTTAAAATAACTCTTCGCAATAGCTCTTCGTCCTCGATGTCCCTCAATATCCTAAGAATTGGCAGTGAAAATCTGACGTTGAGCAAGATAGAGATTATCCTGCAAGCTGATGGAGGAAAATTTGAGGAGAATACAAGAAG
Source organism: Zingiber officinale (assembly GCF_018446385.1). Taxonomy (NCBI): domain Eukaryota; kingdom Viridiplantae; phylum Streptophyta; class Magnoliopsida; order Zingiberales; family Zingiberaceae; genus Zingiber; species Zingiber officinale. The sequence continues at coordinate 4,283,812 of NC_055992.1, forward strand.
AGAAATCTCCAAGAAGGATACTTTTTATTAAAACTTGAGATTTTTTAATCCCTTAACATCTAAACATGATTCTTATATAGACCACAACCTAAGATTCAAATAAGGAAAGAAATTATAATAATTACAATTAATAGATTTTAATTTCAATATTATAAAGAAATAAAATAGATTTTTACCCTAAAAGTAATTAACTTAATAATTGATCCTGTCTGTGCGCTGAGTCGATGAAAGCTGGGGACGTGGCGCTCTCTGCTACCTCCAGGTGATCTCCGCAATGACGTGGACTTCCGGTGAACCTGCAACAAAGCCAGGCCGGGAAGGGGTTCCCAGCGACGACCCTCTGACGCTCAAGTCAGGCAATGACGAGCTGAAGCAGAGGCAAAATAATGAGACTGTGGCTACAGTAGAGGAGAAAAACATGCCTCCGTTGAAGTCCGGAGGTCTTTATATAGGACCCCGGAGAGGCGCGCCCACACTTCCCGAGGCGTGCATGCTCCTCAAAGCATACCTCAGAATGGTTGTGTCAGAAAAGCGTGTCTGACGCCATACCGCAATTGTCCGAGCATATCTCTGTCACGACAGTGGAAACTTCCACCGTACGATCCTCGGTACAGCCCGGTCGCCGACCATGCTGATTGTCGGCGGCAGGTGTCTCGAGAATGATACCACTAGCTCCCCTTTTTGTCCTCTTCTAAGTCTTTTGTCTCTTACCTGGCCGGACGGGGTTCCCGCTCGGCCTCCAGGACGCTCGGGTGCGCATGCGCATCGGACCGGGCGAGAAGGCCGCTCGGTCAAATACTCGGACGGGAGTGCGATCTAGTTGACCTGCGGTTAGACTGAGCGGATCGGCCGCTCGGCACGACGGTTCCGCTATAAGGGAGCTTGTGAGCGTCGGAAGCTCGACCCGAGGTCGAGCTATCTACACGCCGGCCCGGGATTTACTCCGGCCGGTCGGCCAGGTGGCTTCCCCCCGCTCAGCCGGGACCTTGACTCCCCCGCGTCGTCGACCCCTCCCTATGTGGGCCCCCGATTCTTACCACCAGATCAATAATCTTAACTCGGATCAAGATGCAGATCAAGACAAATCCTCTCTAAAAAAATACCAAAAATATAAAAATTATCCTAAATACTAAAAAATTATTATCAAAAATAGCAAAAAGACCCTAAAAAGGGTTTAAACGGTGGAATTTGGAGCTAAAAATTTGATGGTTATGGTTTCACCCATAACAAATGTAGGTTTTCGAATTCTGTATGTGTGATGACAGACAAAGCCTAATTCCGAGTCTCAAGTCAAAAGTTATACTCGTTTGAAGTTTGAAGACTCATATTGGGATTCAACACAGGTTGGGCGTGCATCAGTTTCCCTGGCTTGAAAAGAACTCGCCCTTGAGTTCAAATTAACTTCAATTGCAACCATCATATAAGGAGTTAGGTGCTTCACATTAAAGACTTCGGAAGTCTTCAGATGATTGGGAAGGCGCAACCTACAAGAATTGTCTTTAATCTTCGGTAGTATCTCGTATGATCCAATTTTTTGATCCTTTAGCTTATTATATTCTTCAATAAGGAAACGATCATAAGTCAATACACCCTAGATAAAATCTCAAATATCAAAAAGTATCTTTTGATGATGACGATTGACCCAAACCTTATACTTAGTATTGCTTTCCATAATTGCCAGTTTCACCTGCTCATGAATATCTTGAAGATGCTCTGCCATCTCATCTGCTTTAGGATAAATTCACTCTACACATGGAACAAGGGCTAAGTCTAGAACTCTTGATGGATTTCGGCCATAGACAATCTCAAAAGGACTTAATCTCGTAGTCCTATTTTTCGATCTGTTGTTAGCAAACTCTGTTTAAGGTAACACCAAGTCCCACTACTTTGGTTTAGTTCTTGAAAGGCATCTCAAAAGATTATCCAGACTCCGATTTGCCACCATGGTTTGATCATTTGTCTTAGGGTAGTAAGCACTGCTAAAGTTTAATTTATTGGTGCAGTTAGCACTAACGGTCTAACTCAGATTTTGGTGAATGACAAAGTAGGTTAAGTTAGTTTCATTGTGATCTAACACTTTAACTAAGTGTGCAGGAGAAGCCCAGACCGGTCGACGGGCTGATTGGATGTTTGGCACGAAGTCTAGCTAGGTCAACGGGTCGACTTGATAGCTGGCACAAAGCCCAGACTGGTCGACGAGCTGACCGGATGTCTAGCACAAAGTCCAGCTAGGTTGACGGGCTGACCTGATAGCTGATACGAAGTTCGGATGGGTCGACGGGCTGACCGGACGTCTGGCAGGTAAGTTAAGGTAAATCACTGCAGACGAGTGACTTGGTGAGAACGTGTTCCTGGTTAGGGAACTTAGGTGCCGATCCAACATAGAATCATTTCGGAACTCTAAGTTGAGATCTTAACTAAATTCCAGTCTCGGTGAGATGGAATCTAATTACTATTCTTTTTCTATTGTGCTAACTTCTATTTTGCAGGATAGTTTAAACTATTATTTTTACCTCGGACTAACTCTTTCTTATAGGAGAAGGACATTCTGGATAAAGGTGGTCCGGGCGCTCGGAAGGCAAATATCATCCTGACGTAGTCGTCACACGTGGAGCTCACTGGTTGGTTGGGTTACGCCACGGTCCAGACGCTCAGAAGGGATCCGGGCACCCGGAGCATCCTATATAAGGAGGGTGAGTTATGAATCAAAAGAACAACAACGACATCTGCTCTACTGCGCTGTACTCCTACGACATTGCCTCTCCGACAACCTGCGGCTCAAGTTCTGTTTATTGTTGTCGGTATTGTTCATTTTTTTTGTAATTTTTGTACTCAAATTTGTAAATCTTTTACGAACTATTAGTGATTACCCAACGAAAGCACTCGATGAGTGCGGGTCTTGGAGTAAGAGTCGACCAAGGCTCCGAACCAAGTAAATTGGTTTGTGTTAGCATTGTTTTGTTTTCATCTTTCCGCTGTGTACTCGTTTAAAATTTCTCGATTAATATTCACCCCCCTTCTATCGACTTTCACGATCCAAAAAGTGGTATCAGAGCAGATACCGCTTTGATTTGGTGCAACTACCAATCAGAGAAAAGGGGTGAATTTTTTTTCCTTTTCTTTTTCTTTTTAGCTTTAAGTTTTTTTAGAACAATCCAAACTTGTATTGTTGCCTTATGGATTTTTTTTAATAGCAAATTCAAATTTCTTTCTTTCTTCCATATTGCTAATCCAAGACCAAGTCTTGGGATTTCTTTTATTGCTTTTTTTGTGTGCAAGAAAAAAATATCTCAAATCGAAGGTTTCAGCACAGTCTGTCCCCCTCTATTCAATGGTGACGATTTTCCTTACTGGAAGAAGGGAATGGAGGTGTATATGAAGACTGATTTTGGCCAGTGGTTTAACATCACCAGAGGATACAAGGCGCCAGTCGATAACTCCGGAAATCCACTGGATCATGAACAGTGGACTCTGGACATGAAAAAGAAAGCATCAACGGACTTCAAAGCCCTCAACACGCTGCAATGTGGACTGACGAGGGAAGAGCTGAATCGAGTGGGTCCACACTAAAATGCGAAGAAATTATGGGACAAGCTGGTCGAACTACACGAAGGAACAAGTGACGCCAAGATAACTAAACGTGACCTTCTTTTAAATAAACTTTTTAATATTAAAATGCAGGAAGAAGAAATGGCAAGTCAGCTCCATGCGAGGATCAAAGACATCCTCAACGGACTTCACGCGGTCGGCTACCAAATAGAGAATCACGACTTAATCAGGTACACTCTAAACGCGTTTCCTTGAAATGCATTGTGGGCATCCTTCATGGATGCCTACAAGATTTCGAAGAATCTCTCTAAATTAAAATTAGACGAGTTATTTTGCGAACTTGAGTTACATGAGCAGACTAACGCTAGAACCGAGAAAGGTATCATTTTATTTATAGGTTCCTCCAAAGAAAAGACAAAGACCAAACCTGAACCTGAAGATGATGTTGGTGCAGGAAGCATCGACGATCGAACCGATGTTTTGATTATGTCAAAGGGTTCAAGTTAAGTTGTTTTGTTATCTAATGAGCTTAAACAAGTGAGCAGGAAAGTCCTAACTGCGGTTAGGCAGGAGGAAAATCCTAAGGGGGGGGTAACCTTAGGTCCTAGGGGGTGGTAACCCTAGGTGGAGGAAAACCCTAAGGGGCGGTAACCTTAGGTCCTAGGGGGTGGTAACCCTAGGTAGAGAGAAACCCTAGGGGGCGGTAACCCTAGGTCCTAGGGGCTGGTAACCCTAGGTGGAAAGTCCAGTCGGTCTGGAGGACCGGACTGACATCAGGTAAAATCTCCTGAGTGGAGTAGGTGAGGACGCGTTCCCCGTAGAGGGAACAGTAGGCGTCGGGTCGACCTAGGGTTTCCGGTAAGGAAACTTGAAGTCAGACCCGGTCAGTCCGATGACTGACAATTATATTTATTGTGTTCTAACTCTGTTTTGCAGGTAACTAACAGTTTTATGCAGGGTTAGAACTGACCAGGATCGGTTGACCAAACCTTGGGATCGGTAGACCGAACCTTCAAGCTACCAGATCAGATCTCCAGAAGATGGGCCGGGTTCGACCAGGGATCGGTCGACCGGACCTCGGGATCGGTCGACCGAACTTGGGATAGGTGTCGACTGGATCAAGCCAAGGTGTGCGGGTCAGAGGAGACTGATCGGTCGACCGAACCTTCGGATCGGTCGACCGAACCCAGGGATAGAGTTTGACCAGATTGAAGCGGAGCGACGGATGGACGGATCAGATGCGGTGGAGGTCATCTGATCGGTCGACCGAACGTGGGGATCGGTCGACCGATCCGCTTCGGGTCAAATATGATCCCAAGACTTGGGGATCTGGATCAGACTTCACAGAGCTATAAAAGGAGGCCTCGAGGTGCAGCTCAAGACATCGAATTCCAAACAAGAAAACTGAGCTCTTCCGTGTACTGCTGCTAACGCCGCAACAACGCTCTGCTACTCCAACGAATCAACTCCAAAGTTCACTATTCTTCTTGTTCTTTGGTATAGTTTCTTTTTTGCACTAATTGTATTCCAGTTTGTAATCATTCCGATATTATAGTTGTTGCCCACCGAAAGCGGTCAAGGACCGCGGGCCTTCGAGTAGGAGTCGCTATAGGCTCCGAACGAAATAAAACACTTGCATCTCTGTGTGTTTGCTTTAACTTTCCGCTGCATTTCAACTCTGTATTTAAATCGCGAAAAATAGCCACGAGCGCTATTCACCCCCCCTCTAGCGCTTTCGATCCATCAATTGGTATCAGAGCGGGGTCATTTTGAATCGGTGCAACCACCATTCAAAATAATTTATTTTTTTTCGTGGTATTTTCAGATTTTTCGGAGTCGATTAGAATTTGGCTTTATAGCCATATTCTAATTCTTTTTCTTGAATCGATTTTTTGCTCGAGGTTGGTGCAACACCACCCGAGTTCGTGATCTATTTTTTCATACTACACTACTAATCCAGGACCAAGTCCTGGGATTTTCTTGTTGTTTATTTGTTTTTATAGTTGATCTAAATGGCCCTTCAAGAAGGCTACATTACAGCCCGTCCCCCGCTATTCACCGGAGACGACTTCGGGTACTGGAAGGGTCGGATGGAGGCATATCTCCAGACTCATTTTGAAGTCTGGATGATTGTCAAAACCGGCCTCCAACTACCAACTGATAGCGCCGGCAAACCACTACCCTACGAGGACTGGGACGCATCTCTGATTAAGAAAGTGGAAGCTAATGCCAAGGCGACTTGCACCCTCCAGTGTGGTCTATCAAAAGAAGAACTCAACCGCGTCGGCCCCTTCAATAGTGCCAAGGAGCTGTGGGAGAAGCTCATTGAACTTCACGAAGGAACGTCTGACACTAAAGTAAGTAAAAGAGACCTAATTTTTAATAAATTATTTAATATCAAACTGCAGGAAGGTGAGACAACTGCCCAACTCCACGTCCGGATTCAAGATCTGCTCAACGGTCTTCATGCAATTGGACAAAAGGTAGATAACCGGGACATCATAAGGTATTCTCTAAACGCCTTTCCGAGGAACACCTTGTGGGCATCCATGGTAGATGCCTACAAGGTTTCTAAGGACTTGTCTACTATTAAGTTAGATGAACTCTTTGCAGAATTCGAACTTCATGAACAGACTAATGCACGCCCGACCGAGAAAGGGTTGGCTTTGGTTGCAGGTGTTGGTGCAATTTCCAGTAGGTCAAGGTTGACCTAGTTGACCAAGCGTAAACCTTGGTCATGGTTTCGATGTTTGACAATACAGAAAGACATGTAGACATGGACAATGCAGGTGCAGTTGTCCATGCGAAGAGATACTGATCAGGGTCTGATCAGGTTGAATGAAGAAGAGTCAAGTAGGTCAAGGTTGACCGGATACTTGACTGGGAAGTCCTAACTGGGATGTTAGGCAGAGTGAAAATCCTAGTGAGTGAAGCTAGGTGAAAGTGAAAGTCCTAGTGAGTGAAGCCAGGCAGTGGGAAAGTCCTGGTGAGTGAAGCCAGGCAGTTGGAGAAAGTCCTGGTGAGTGAAGCCAGGTGAAAATCCTAGTGAGTGAAGCTAGGTGAATGTGAAAGTCCTGGTAAGTGAAGCCAGGCATTCGGGAAAGTCCTGGTGAGTGAAGCCAGGCAAGGGAAAGACCTAGTGAATGAAGCTAGACAGTTTGGAAGTCCTGGTGAGTGAAGTCAGGCCAGGGAAATCCAGATGGGTCAAGGTTGACCAGACATATGGTGAAAAGTCCAAGCAGGGAGCTTGGCACGGGAAAAGTCCAAGTATGGAGACTTGGCATGGAGAAGACCAAGATGGAGACTTGGACCGGACGAAGTCGGAGAGGGCTCGGTAGCTCGTTCTCCGGACTGTGGTCAGAGAGGGCTCGGTAGCTCGTTCTCTGGACCGGACACTTGGTAGAGAGTCTTAGCAGGTCAAGGGAGTGACCAGATGCTAAGCAGGAGATACCAATAGGTCAAGGTTGATCGGATATTGGTTTGGAAGGCTTGGGACTTGGTTTGGACAAAAACCAAGTTCTGGATCGATCAGTGGATCGATCCAGTGATACACTGGGTATCTGGATCGGTCTGGTGACCGATCAGTAACCAAACAGTAGCCTACTGAGTGTTATCTGATCGGTCTGCAGACCGATCAGGAAACAACGATCAGAAGGCAAGAAGCTCGGGAGAAAAGGAAGGGGATCGGTCCCTGGACCGATCAGAGAAAGCTCTGATCGGTCCCCAGGACCGATCAGGATGAAGCTGGACCGATCAGGAGCATGCCTGATCGGTCCAGGAGCTCTGTGGACCGATTAGGCTTCAGCCTGATCGGTCCAGGTCCTAGCCGTTGCGTAGCAACGGCTAGTTTCTTCTGTGTCTTCTTCGCAGGTGCAGTGCAGGTTGAGTATAGAATATAAAAGGAGTTCAAGGGTTTCTACAGTGCAACTCTTCTTCTTCTTGCCCCTGCTTCTTGCTGTGTTTGAGCTTTGCTGAGCTCGCTTCTGCTTGAAGCTTCGTGTGAGCTTCATCGGCTGGGTTTCTGCTGTTGTAGGCATCGCTTGAAGCTGCTGCTTCATCCAGTCGAAGAGAAGGCAAGTAAGCGAAGGTTTTACAGTTGTATTGTATTTTGCTTCTTGCTGTACTTGTACTCCTGTTTATCTTGCTGGTGCAAGACATTGTGGCGAGGTTTCTCCACCTAGAAGGAGTGATTATTAGCCGGGTTTCCGGGGACTCATCTACTGACGGATTGATAGGCTTCGTCCACCTTACGGACACGCCGAGGAGTAGGAGTTTCATCTTCGAACCTCTTTACATCGTCGAGTTCGAGTTTGAGGTTTGCTTCTCCTTTTGCATTTTTATTTAGTTATTTCCGCTGCGCTAACTTGATTTGTAGAAAGAAACGCGAATTTGGGGTCGGCTATTCACACCCCCCTCTCTAGCCGCGATCTTCGATCCTAACAAGTGGTATCAGAGCGAGGCCGCTCTTCGTTGGATCAACACCCGGGGGAGCACGAGCTAGAGAATGGATCTACTCGGAGAAGACATCACCATTCCACCTTTCTATGACCGCGACGACTTCGCGTATTGGAAGGTAAGAATGAGGTACTTTCTTATGACTAACCTTGAAAATTGGAGTTGTGTTCAATTAGGTTTCAAGCCTCCGATGGACAAGAAAGGAGAAACCCTAGAGAAGAAGGAGTGGACCAAGGAACAAGTCCACCAATCCCTAGTCAACGATGAGGTATTGAAAATTTTTGAATTCTCTTTACCTAATGATGTTTTGTGTAAGATAGGTGGATACAACAATGCCAAGGAGTTGTGGAACAACTTGGCTAAGTTCCATGAGGGGAACTCCACTTCAAGCCATGAAGAGGAGTCAAGTGAGGCAAGTAGCTCACATCATGGAGGAGAGGAATTAGAAGTTGAGGGCTACTCAACATCTAAGGAAGAAGAGGAGGAGAGTTCTTCTTCAAGAATGGAGCAAGAGGAAGAAGCTTCTACCTCCGGAAGGGATGAAGAAGAAAGTCTTCATCCATCCTCAACCCTAGGTAACTCAAGCATTTCAATTTCAAATAAATTACACATAATGTGCTTTGAGTGTAGGGAGTATGGACATTACAAGAGTAAATGTCCAAAGAGGGTTAGAAAGACTCCACCGGCGCCAAAGGTCAAGGAAGCCGGAGTCCCAACACGCAAGGACAAGGAGCACGTGGTGTGCTTCCAATGCAAGCGAAGGGGACATTATCGGAGCCAATGTCCGAGGGGGAGGCAATCTCACAAGGACAAGAGATCGAGCACATGTATAGGGGGAGCTATGGCAAACCCTAAGGTAATCTCTAAGGCACATTCTTGCAATTCTAGTAGGATGCATGCTAGTAGCCTTATTGCTATTGTCAAGAATGATAAGCATGTTAATTATAGAAATCGATACACATGCTTAGGTGCCAAACATGTGAGCCTAGATAAGGATAACACTAGGAAAGCCAACCCTAGAATTAACCCATCTAAGGCTAAGGAAAATCTAGGTAGAAATCCCAAATCATCTAGACATATGCCTAGGAATACCTTAAAGAAAAATGATAAATTAAAACTTGAGGTATTAGAGAAAGAAAATCTAGTCTTGAGGTCAAGACTTGACTCTCTAGAAAAGGCTCTTAAGGATTTGACTCTAGGGTCTAGGGGTCAAAAACCCAAGTCCAAGGACGAGAAAGGTTTGGGTCACAAACCTAAGTCCCAAGTAGTCAAGCCAAATTATCATAATGTTCCATTCGATTATGGAACAAAATCTAGGGCTAGGAAGACCATTACCAAGGTCACAAGGGGAGTCACCCCTAGAGTTGATCTTGATGAGTCCCAAATGACCAAGGCTTCAAAGCCTAGGAGGGTCATTAGGAGGGTTGCTAGGGAAGTCATCCCTAGTGAATATATAGTGAACCCAATGAGCTCAAATAGGTATTGGGTTCCTAGGAGCGTGATTTCATCACGCTAGATTAGTTAGGGTGTGCCAACCTTACTTGAATAGGTAGTTAACCTAATCATGGCAAAAGGTGGCACTTTAGGATTTTTCAAGGTATAATCAAGCCTTGAAAATGAAATTAAGAATTATTCCTAAGGTGATTAGAATGTGCCAATCATATTTGAGGAGTTGTCTAGGGTCAATCTAATTGGCACATAGTGATCTAAAAATCTTTAGTATATGATTTTAGATCTATTACACTTAGGAATATAGAACCTATGGCAAAATGATCAAAATTATCAAAAATGGCAACTAAGGCTAGAATTAGGTATTTTCTATACCTTTATGTGCTATTTGCCATATATTGTTTGCCATATGCCATGTCATGACATCATATTTATTTTATGATCATTTAAAATGTCATGATAATGCTTAGGTTATTTAAATGTCATGTTTTATTTAAGTTTCATACTTTATGCCATGACATCATGACATTGGCACATGTTATTATGTATGATATCATTTTATGCCATGTCATCATTCCTTGCATTCATAATCAATGAAATTGATTTAAGGTTAAAAACATGATTTGATATGGAGATCAAATTGATGTTTAGAAAATGCATGAGACCTTAGCCTAAGATAACCTAAACCCATATCTCACATCAAAATTGACTTGGATGTGTTTGATACACCTTAGATGTGTGTGAGATATTAGGATGATGAGTTAGGATCAAGGTGCATAGTTCTTGTACCTAGATGAGCCTAATTCAAAATTGTGGATCATAGGGAAAGCTTATGTACAAGTCATGTACATTTAGCCCAAAGATTGTGGTCCTAAATTAAAGGGTTTAAAATCATTTCAAAATTGATTTGAAAAACCTTGATGAAGCTTTTCTAGTGATAGCATTCATCATTGAGCAAGTTGATACAAAGTTTTGAAACTTTGAGCTATTTCAAAACTTTTCGAACTTTGTATCAAGATTTGAAAATGGAAGTTATTTTCATAGAAAACTATTTTTCCATGATAGTATATGTCATGAGGAATTTATCCTCAAAGTTTTACAATTTTTGGAATTTTCTGGAATTTTCTAGGAGTTTCTGAATTTCGGGAGGAAAATCAGAAATTCTGATATTAGACTTGTGGACTGGTCAGAGAGGATTCTGATCAGTCCAGGTTTGTGTGGATCGGTCACTAGGACCGATCCAGGAGTGTGTGGATCAGTCTGGTGACCGATCTAGTGAAGGCTGATTGGTTTGGTGACCGATCAGAGCGTGCCAAATGCTGATTTTTCGACTGGTTGTCTGAAATTTCAGCTCGGGAATTGGTGTTTTGGAGTTCTAAAGGTTTGAAACTCTCCAAGACATTGTTGGTGCAATGGTCAAGGGGGATTTTTACTTATTAGTCAAGGAGGAGTTGACTTTTAGGGGGAGTTTTTACTCGTCGAAATTTTTGAGGATGAGTGATATGGGATTATCACTAAGTTGATTGTTGAATTTAGTATCAAGGGGGAAATTAAGGGTTTCAATGAAAGGTATGAGACTTTCATTAGGAAGAAACTCTTGACCTTGATTCACTCCTTTTGATGTGTGTCAAAAAGGGGAAGAATGTCTAGAGAATGTTCAAGGAAGAACATTGGAGTTACTGGGAGAGTTTGTTGATCACAACGAGTGAAGTTGTGAACAACGATAACTTACTCTTCAGGGGGAGAGTTTGTTGATGTGTGCCAATAGGGGGAGAATGAAGGGTTTAAGTTAGACCTTCATTATCTAAAAAGGAGGTTGCCTTCTTAGAAGGAGAATGTAAGGTTGTAACTTATGTTTCATTACCTAGTGGCATGAGGAAAGTTGAGGCTATTGGATTTGCCTAACTTAAAGGTATTGTCAAACATCAAAAAGGGGGAGATTGTTGGTGCAATTTCCAGTAGGTCAAGGTTGACCTAGTTGACCAAGCGTAAACCTTGGTCATGGTTTCGATGTTTGACAATACAGAAGAATGTAGACATGGACAATGCAGTGCGGTTGTCCATGCGAAGAGATACTGATCGTGGTCCGATCAGTTGAATGAAGAAGAGTCAAGTAGGTCAAGGTTGACCGGATACTTGATAGAAACTAACTGGGATGTTAGGCGAGTGAAAATCCTAGTGAGTGAAGCTAGGTGAAAGTGAAAGTCCCGGTGAGTGACCAGGCAGTGGGAAAGTCCCGTGAGTGAAGCCGGCAGGAGAAAGTCCCGTGAGTGAAGCCGAGCAATGGTGAGTGAAGCCGGTGAAAATCCTAGTGAGTGAAGCTAGTGAATGTGAAAGTCCTGGTAAGTGAAGCCAGGCATTCGGAAAGTCCTGGTGAGTGAAGGCAGAAGGAAAGACCTAGTGAATGAAGCTAGACAGTTGGAAGTCAGTGAAGTCAGGCGGGAAATCCAGATGGGTCAAGGTTGACCAGACATCTGGTGAAAAGTCCAAGGCAGGAGCTGGCACGGAAAAGTCCAAGTATGGAGACTTGGCACGGAGAAGACCAAGATGGAGACTTGACCGGACGAAGTCGGAGAGGGCTCGAGCTCGCTTCTCTGACCGTGGTCGAGAGGGCTCGAGCTCGTTCTCGGACCGGACACTTGGTAGGGAGTCTTAGCAGTCAAGGGAGTGACCGGATGCTAAGGTGAGATACCAATAGGTCAAGGTTGACCGGATATTGGTTTGAAGGCTTGGGACTTGGTTTGGACAAAATAGCTCGATCGATCGGGATCGATCCGGATACATGGTATCCGGATCGGTCCGTGACCGATCAAGAATTAAACAAGAGCTCATCGAGTGTTATCGATCGGCCTGCACCGATCGGAAACAACGATCGAAGGCAAGAAGCTCGGGAGAAAGGGAAGGGATCGGTCTGGAATCAGAGCTTCGATCGGTCCCGGGACCGATCAGGAGCTCGGCCGATCGGAGCATGCCCGATCGGTCCAGAGCTTGAGGACCGATTATGGTCTGATCGGTCCAGTCTTAGCCGTTGTAACGGCTAGTTTCTTCTGTGTCTTCTTCGCAGGTGCAGTGCAGGTTGAGTATAGAATATAAAAGGAGTTCAAGGGTTTCTACAGTGCAACTCTTCTTCTTCTTGCCCCTGCTTCTTGCTGTGTTTGAGCTTTGCTGAGCTCGCTTCTGCTTGAAGCTTCGTGTGAGCTTCATCGGCTGGATTTCTGCTGTTGTAGGCGTCGCTTAAAGCTGCTGCTTCATCCAGTCGAAGAGAAGGCAAGTAAGCGAAGGTTTTACAGTTGTATTGTATTTTGCTTCTTGCTGTACTTGTACTCCTGTTTATCTTGCTGGTGCAAGACATTGTGGCGAGGTTTCTCCACCCAGAAGGAGTGATTATTAGCCGGGTTTCCAGGGACTCATCCACCGACGGATTGATAGGCTTCGTCCACCTTACGGACACACCGAGGAGTAGGAGTTTCATCTCCGAACCTCGTTACATCGTCGAGTTCGAGTTTGAGGTTTGCTTCTCCTTTTGCGTTTTTATTTAGTTATTTCCGCTGCGCTAACTTGATTTGTAGAAAGAAACGCGAATTTGGGGTCGGCTATTCACACCCCCCTCTCTAGCCGCGATCATCGATCCTAACAGCAGGAACAGGAAGAGTACGCGAATCAAAGATAAAGCGCAGAACCGAACCTGAGTCAGAAGAAGAAGAACCAGATTCGGAAGACGATGACGAGCTTACAACCGAATAGTCAACCTGGTAAAGAAACTCTACAAAAAGAAGGGCTTTAACAAAAAGGATGTCAAAAAGGTCATCCAGTCTAAAGAAGCCCAATCAAGCTCGAAGGCCAAATTCGAAGTGACCTGCTACGGGTGCAATCAGAAGGGACACATCAAGGCTAACTGCCCGAACCAAAAAGATTCAAAGAAACCAAGGAGGAAGAAGGCCTTGAAAGCAATGTGGGACGAGTCTTCTTCCGAGGAATCCGACGACGAAGAACTTGAGCAGACGAATTTTCTCGCGTTGACAGCCCGGGACTACACCAATGAATCCGGAAGCGAGGACGAATCGGAAGCTGAGTCCGAGAGAAGCCACGGATCCGCATCCGTTTCCGAAGGGCCAAACCCCTCTGTAAGTACAAACCGTTTATATAGCTTGATTAATTATTTAATGCATAAAGTAGCTAAGTCCAAAATTAGAATCAAGTCGCTTCTGAAGGAGGTAACACTCCTTAAAGAAACGACTAATAACGAATCCTTGACTGATCCAGTTCAGACTGGAACCTCTACTCAAGTTCAAAAACTTGAGGAAGAGAATTCTAACTTGAAAAGTCAAGTCAAAGATTTGAAGACAACCTTAGAACGATTTTCCTTGGGATCCAAGAATCTTGACTTGATTCTTGGAACACAAAGGGCAATCTACAATCGAACTGGACTAGGATATAAATAAAAAATGAAGTATAAGTCTTATTTATCTCTAATACAAAGAACAAATAGAAAAATGGTCCAAGTATGGGTTGCAAAGTCCAACCTGATCAATCAAGTTGGACTCGGACAGTATTGGGTTCCTAAGGATCAAATACATTACCTCGATAGACCATATCGAGACTATGATCCAGGGGGAGTTAAAAGAAAAACGACTAAAACAAAAATTCGAAATTAACATTAAAAATTCGAAATTAAATTAAAATTCAAAATTCAAATAAAAATTTGAAATTAAAAATTCGAAATTCAAATAAAAATTAAAAATTAAAAATTAAATTAAAATTTGAAATTAAAATCCAAATAAAAATTGGAAATTAACTTAAAATTCAAAATTAAACTAAAATTCGAAATGAACTTAAAATTCAAAATTAAACTAAAATTCGAAATAGAAGGAGGATCCAGAATAGCTGGAACCCGCAACTAAACTACCCGACTGGGTAACCAAACTTAATCTACCCGAAATGGGTAAATAAGAGTAGTCTACCCGGCGAGGTAATTAAGGTTAGATAAAATGGACTAAATTTAACTTGACCCACGGTACTGGTGAAGTTTTTGGATGATAGTACGTTAGGGAAGCTTGGGCATCGCATGTCTAGGAAGATATGGCTTCGACCTGGTGCATTTGGCCAAGTGGAACTGACCGAAGCTACCCTTAAATGGATCCTAACTAGTTAGACCAAGGTTTAGTATTAAGTTTAATGGGTAGGACTATTTGGAAAACCTCGAAGGCATGGTTACTTTAATGAGTTCCGTGTGACTCACCATAACCGAGAAGTTTATCCAAAAAATACTTACTTGTTAAACCCAAAGCTAAACCTGAATCTAACACAAAGTTAAACATAATCCTAAAATTAAACCTTAAATTCATCTCACAAAAAATTATAGGAGTACCTGATTGAAAATTTAGGTCGGGTGAGATGACTAAGGAATTCAAAATTAAAATTCAAATTTAAATAATTTTTCAAAATTAACTTAAATAATTTTTCAAAATTAACTTAAATATTTTTCAAAATTAACTTAAATATTCTTCAAAATTAACTTAAATATTTTTTCAAAATTAACTTAAATATTTTTTTAAAATTAACTTAAATATTTTTCAAAATTAACTTAAATATTTTTCAAAATTAACTTAAATAATTCTTCAAAATTAACTTAAATATTTTTCAAAATTAACTTAAATATTTTTCAAAATTAACTTAAATAATTTTTCAAAATTAACTTAAATTAACTTAAATATTTTTCAAAATTAACTTAAATTAACTTAAATAATTTTTCAAAATTAACTTAAATATTCTTCAAAATTAACTTAAATACTTTTCAAAATTAACTTAAATATTTTTTTAAAATTAACTTAAATATTTTTTCATTAAAAATTAACTTAAAATATTCTCCTGTCTTTTGATCCATCAACTACTTTATGTGTAGGAATTGGATCAATGGATGTTGGACAGTGGATGCTCCAGACATATGACTGGAGATAGGTTGAAGTTCACTAAGCTAAAACTAAAGAAACTAGGGTCAGTTGCATTCGGCAACGATGGAAAACTGAAAGTAATCGGAAAAGGTAATATCGAACTTAATTCCGACTTTATTATTCGAAAAGTATTATTAGTTGAAAATTTTAATTTTAATTTATTAAGTATAAGCCAATTATGCGATACTGGTTATTCAGTAAATTTTACCAACTCCGAATGTATAGTCAAACATATTGACAATCCAAAAATCATACTTAAGGGCACTAGGAAAGATAATGTCTACACCATTTATCTACCGACACCCTCAATAAAGTGTTTTCTAATACAACAAGAGGAAACTAAGTTGTGGCACAGGAGATTGGGTCACACTCACACAAGACTCATTTCAAAAATGAGTTAAAATGGACTAGTTAGAGGATTGCCCAAATTAAAAGTTATTGAAAATTCAATCTGTAATGCGTGTCAACAAGGAAAACAAACCAAGTCAACCCACAAATCAACCAATCTAGCTAGAACTACTTGTTTACTTGAGCTCCTTCACCTAGACCTATTTGATTCACACGGAGCCAAGTCACTAAGCAAGAACCAGTATTGCTTAGTTATAATAGATGACTTCTCCAGGTTCACCTGGGTAAAATTTCTAAAAACAAAAGATGAAACCTTTGAAATATTTAGTAATTTTTGTAAATTAACAGAAAATGAAAAAGACACTAAAATTAAAAGAATAAGAAGTGACCATGGAGGAGAATTTGAGAATCACAACTTTACTGAATTTTGTGAAATAAATGGATACAAACATGAATACTCCTGCCCTAGAACCCCTCAACAAAATGGTTTAGTAGAACGTAAAAACAGAACACTACAAGAAGCTGCTAGAACCATGTTAAACGAATACAAACTATCTAATCAATTCTGGGCTGAAGCAGTTAGTACAACATGTTACATTCAAAATAGGATTTTAATTAACAAAATTCAAAATAAAACACCCTATGAAATTTATTATAATAAAATTCCCAACTTAAACTATTTAAAAGTATTTGGGTGTAAAGTCTTCATTTTGAACACTAAAGACTACTTAGGGAAATTTACATCAAAAACAACCCCAGGAATATTTTTAGGATATTCAACAACTAGTAGAGCATATAGAGTGTATAACAAAAATACCCTAAAGGTAGAAGAGACAATAAATATAATATTTGATGAAGAAAATAAGTTACCCAACACAATAAATGAAACTGAAAATACAGAAAATATTAACCCTATAAACAGAGAAGATGACGTAATTCAATCTGAACCTATTGACTCCGAAGAACAAATCACTAACTCAAATGATATGCGACCAACTAGAGCAAGCATAAATCACCCATCTGACCAAATTTTGGGTGACCCAACTGTAGGAGTCAGAACTAGATCATCTTATAGAAACTAGAGCCAAATAGCTTTGATTTCAAAAATCGAACCCAAAACCATAGAAGAAGCCTTATCAAACCCAGATTGGACTCTAGCAATGCAAGAAGAATTGGCCCAATTTGAAAGAAATCAGGTCTGGGAATTAGTGTCGAAACCCGTTAACAAATCCATAATTGACACTAAATGGGTTTTTAGAAACAAATTAAACGATCAAGGTGAAATAGTTAGAAACAAAGCTAGGTTAGTAGCTAAAGGATTCAGTCAAGTAGAAGGGTTAGATTATGACGAGACCTATGCTCCAGTAGCAAGACTTGAATCCATTAGGATGTTGCTAGCCTATGCAGCACACAAAGGATTCAAGCTATTTCAAATGGATGTAAAATCCACATTTTTAAACGGATTTATTAAAGAAGAAGTGTATGTAGAGCAACCCCCAGGATTTGAAGATTTAGAACAACCAAATTATGTCTTTAAATTAAAAAAGGTCCTATATGGACTAAAACAAGCACCTAAGACTTGGTATGAATGTCTGTCCAATTACTTAATATCAAAAGGATTTAACCAAGGTCAAATAGACCCAACCCTTTTCGTAAAGACCTTAGAAAATGACATTTTTATAGCCCAAATTTACGTTGACGATATTATTTTCGGTTTCACAAACTCTAAATTTCTAAAAGAATTCGCCCAACTTATGGAAAATGAATTCAAAATGAGTCTGGTAGGAGAACTTAATTTCTTCTTAGGCTTACAGATTAAGCAAACTAAAGATGGAATTTACATTTATCAAACTAAATATGCTAAGGAATTAATTAGAAAATTTGGCATGGAAAACTCAAAAATAATCAATACACCAATGGCTACAAATGCTAAAATTGACTCAGACTTAGAAGGTAAATCAGTAGACTTGAAATACTATCGGAGTGCGATAGGAAGTCTACTGTACCTAACTGCAAGTCGACCAGACATTATTTTTGCAGTAGGTATGTGTGCACGATACCAATCTTGTGCAAAAGAGTCTCACTTAACCTTTGTTAAAAGAATCCTTAGGTATGTTAAGGGAACCCTAAATGTAGGACTATGGTACCCTAGATCTGGCACCCTTGACCTAAACGGCTACTCTGACTCAGACTATGCCGGATGCAAGCTAGATAGAAAAAGGACAAGTGGTAGCTGTCAATTTCTAGGACAATGCCTAGTAAGTTGGTCAAGTAGAAAGCAACACTGTGTTGCTTTATCTACCACTGAAGCCGAATATATAGCCTTAGGTGAATGCACATCTCAGTTGCTGTGGATGATGCATACCCTTAAAGACTATCAACTGGAGTATCATAAAACTAAAATCTCAATTGATAATATAAGCTCAATAAATCTAACAAAAAACCCAATTCATCACTCAAGGACTAAACATATAGAAGTGAAACACCACTTTGTAAGGGATCACGTAGCTAAGGGTGATATTGAACTCAACTACGTTGAGTCAAAATCAAATCTAGCTGATATCTTCACAAAGCCCTTACCTGAACTTGAGTTCAGCTCACTTAGAAGGCAAATAGGAATGTGCTGGGTAGAATAGATATTAATTTTTCAAAACTCACTGCCTTACTTCAAAACTCATTCTTTTATTCTTTTCAAAACCTAGGAAAAATAATGATTTTAAAATCCCATTTTCTTAGAATTTTTAAAAATATGACTTAGCCTAGGATCTACCCTAGAAATCTTGTTCCCCTAGATTTTAGCCAGAGCATCTCACAAACACCTAGGTATACCTTGCTTGTGTTTGTAAAACATAGAATGATGTGAAATGCATAGGGTACAGCCTGGACTCAAGAATGCTTATTACTGTGCATCAATATGAGTCTGGGCGTTAAATACTTTATTAACAGTAATTAAGTCAAGTCTTCCAGCCTTAGTCAAATCTAACTGGACTAAATGACTTTACTTGGCTAACCAAGTGAAAGCTGTTGCCCTCTAGGCAGTCAGCAAGTAGCTAACGGTTAGACAGTTGGTGATGGAAATGTTAAGGTTAAGTTTGCTTACACTTTAGGGCTCTGATACCTGACCAAAATAATTTAAATAATTTAAATAATTTAACAACTATTTAACATGACTCATGCTTGGACTATAAGACCCTAAGAATTTATTAAGACATTAATCAAGGGGGAGTGAATTTTTCTTTTCAAGCTAGTTTTCCTTTATAATAAAAATTATCTTTGACTTGGTTTTAAAAAATTATTTTTTACTTGCTATAAAAACTATGTTTGACTCAGCCTTAAAATAGAATTAACATTATTTTTTAAAAGGCTTGGATTTTTAGATAATCAATTTTCAAAACTAAGCACTAAAATTATCCAAATCCTTTACTAAGTTCTTTTCAAGAAACCATTCCTCAAAGCTAAGTACTTAAGTTAAGCTTTTATGAAAATCCTTTTAAAGTTAAGCAAAGTTTTTACCTTTAAGTGTTTGTCAAAATTAGTTGTTGTTGAAAATGAGTTATGTATTTTCAAAATAATTTCAAATTGAGCTAAGTGTTTTTCAAAGTAATGATTTTCAAAATACTAAATTTTGCTAAGTTTTTGTTGGAAACTACTTAGTGTTTTTAAGGCATTTCCTAACTTAGGCAAAATAATTCTTTTTGAAACACTAAGACACTAAATAAATGGCTACTCTTCAGGGGGAGCTTAAACTAATTATTCTTTTTTTCTTCCTGAAATCCTTTTTGATTTATGTCAAAGGGGGAGAGAAAAGTTAAAGTTAAAGAATAGTTAAAGAAATTAACAACAATTAAGAAATTTAAACATAAAGAGCAGCATAAGTTTCAAATTGTCAAACATTCATGTTTAAATTTCCTAATAATTTTGTCATACTTTTACTTAACTTTGAACTGTGTTGCCATAATAAAAAAGGGGGAGATTGTTGGTGCAGGAAGCATCCGACGATCGAACCGATGTTTTGATTATGTCAAAGGGTTCAAGTTAAGTTATTTTGTTATCTAATGAGCTTAAACAAGTGAGCAGGAAAGTCCTAACTACGGTTAGGTACGAGGAAAATCCTAAGGGGGGGTAACCTTAGGTCCTAGGGGGTGGTAACCCTAGGTGGAGGAAAACCCTAAACGGCGGTAACCTTAGGTCCTAGGGGGTGGTAACCCTAGGTGGAGAGAAATCCTAGGGGCGGTAACCCTAGGTCCTAGGGGTGGTAACCCTAGGCGGAAAGTCTAGTCGGTCTGGAGGACCAGACTGGCAACAGGTAAAATCTCCTGAGTGGAGTAGGTGAGGACGCGTTCCCCGTAGAGGGAACAGTAGGCGTCGGGCCGACCTAGGGTTTTCGGTAAGGAAACTTGAAGTCAGACCCGGTCAGTCCGATGATTGACAATTATATTTATTTTGTTCTAACTCTGTTTTGCAGGTAACTAACAGTTTTATGCAGGGTTAGAACTGACCAGGATCGGTCGACCGAACCTTGGGATCGGTCGACCAAACCTTCAAGCTACCAGATCAGATCTCCAGAAGATGGGCCGGGTTCGACCAGGGATCGGTCGACCGGACCTCGGGATCGGTCGACCGAACCTGGGATAGGCGTCGACTGGATCAAGCCAAGGTGTGCGGGTCAGAGGAGACTGATCGGTCGACCGAACCTTGGGATCGGTCGACCGAACCTTGGGATCGGTGGACCGAACCCAGGGATAGAGTTTGACCAGATCGAAGCGCAGCGACGGATGGACAGATCAGATGCGGTGGAGGTCATCTGATCGGTCGACCGAATGTGGGGATCGGTCGACCGATCCGCTTCGGGTCAAATCTGATCCCGAAACTTGGGGATCTGGATCAGACTTCACAGAGCTATAAAAGGAGGCCTCGAGGTGCAACTCAAGACATCGAATTCCGAACAAGAAAACTGAGCTCTTCCGTGTACTGCTGCTAACGCCGCAACAACGCTCTGCTACTCCAACGAATCAACTCCAAAGTTCACTATTCTTCTTGTTTGTTGGTATAGTTTCTTTTTTGCACTAATTGTACTCCAGTTTGTAATCATTCCGATATTATAGTTGTTGCCCACCGAAAGTGGTCAAGGACCGCGGGCCTTCGAGTAAGAGTCGCTATAGGCTCCGAACGAAGTAAAACACTTGCGTCTCTATGTGTTTACTTTAACTTTTCGCTGCATTCAACTCTGTATTTAAATCGCAAAAAATAGCCACAAGCGCTATTCACCCCCCTCTAGCGCTTTCGATCCATTAGATGAGTCCGACCAAGATTCAGAAGACGAAGAGTACCTGGTGAACCTAGTAAGGAAGATGTTCACCAGGAGGAAGAAGAACTTCAGCAGAAAAGACCTGCAGAAGATCAACTCCCCAATTGAACCAAGGAACGTGACTTGCTTCGGGTGCAACAAGAAAGGCCACTACAAGAACGAGTGCCCGAAGTTGAAGAGCGATAAATTCAAGACAACCAAGAAGAAGACTCTCAAAGCAATATGGGATGACTCGTCTTCAAAAGAGTCGGAAGCCGAGGAGCAAAAGCACTAAAGGCACCTCGCGTTGATGACCCGTGAGTCTGAATCGGAGGAAGAATCGAAAGACGAGTCCGAACCCGAATCGAGCCACGAGTCCGTACTCGTTTCCGAAGGCTCCGAAGAGGTATACCTTAGTCTAAATAAGAAAATTTGCAAAGGCATTGCTTGTTTAGATAAAAAATTAACTGTAATTGAAAATGAAAATAAATTGCTCCTTGAGGAAAACCAAAATCTCAAGGAACAAATTACAAATTTTAATCCAACTCAAGATATAACACTCGAGGAGGAAAATTCAACACTAAAAATAGAAATTAATAAATTAAAAGGGCTTTTAGAAAAATTTACAACAATATCAAAAAATTTAGATATTATTTTAAATAGTTAAAAAATCATTTACAATAAAACCGAACTTGGCTACAAGTCAAGCTAAAATAAAACATTTATATCACTAATAACTCAAAAACAAACTAAAGCTTGGGTTCCGAAAGCGTGCTTAACGACGCAAGTAGGAATTAACCAATATTATATATCAAAGATAAAATATATTATGTAAAATCAAATAAACCAAATCAAAAGTTAAAATACTAACCTAGACCAACCAAACCAAAAACAAACTTTAGAACATACCAAAAATCAGACTATCATCAAGTTAAATATAATTATAAAAGTAATCAACATAAACCCAAAACTAAAACCTAAATCTGATCAATAATTCAGGGGGAGACTCTAGAATAGCTGGCACCTCCAAAACTAACCTACCCGACAGGGTAATCAAAAACTCACCTACCCGGTAGGGTAATTAGGACTAGTTTAAAAAGGGATAACAGTTTAACTTGACCAACAGTATTGGTGATGTTTTGGATGATAGTATATTATGAAAATTTTGTCTATGCATGTTTAGGAAGATATGACTTCGACCTGATGCATTTGGCTTAGTGGAACTAACCGAAGCTACCCTTTACAGATCCTAATCAGTTAGACCAAGGTTTTGTATTAAGTTCAGTGGATAGGACTATTTGGAAAACTTTGAAGGCATGGTTAATCTAATGATATCCAAGTGATTCACCATAATCCAGAAGTTTATCCAAAGAATGCATGTTTTCATCTTTCCGCTGCGTACTCGCTTAAAATTTCTCGATCAATATGCACCCCCACCCTCTATCGACTTTCTCGATCCAACATAATTGTGTCCTCAATTTCCCCCATAAGATCTTCTAGAAGTGACTAATGAATTTAGTTTCTCGATCTGAAGTCATGGACCGATGAACACCATGTCAATGCACTATCTCCTTGAAGTAAAGATGGGCAATCCAAATAGCATCCATAGTCTTCCTACAAGCTACGAAATACATCATCTTTGAGAATCTGTCAACGACAACAAGAACTAAGTCTGAGGTTCATTGGATGCGGGGTAATCCCAATATGAAATCCATGCTGACATCGAGCCCAGAAGCTTCAGGAATGGGTAGGGGAGTGTATAAGCCTGCATTGGTTAGAACCCCCTTAGACCACTAGCATACAGAACATCGATCAATAAAGTGAGCCACATCGTTGGTCAACTTGGGTCAATAAAAATTGGCGGAGATGAGGGCCAACGTCTTATCACATCCAAAATGCCCCTCATTATGAAGCTCGCTCATAATCTGCTGCCTTAGAGAGCAGTCTGGAATGTACAACTGCAACCCACGAAATAGATAATCATTATGTAAAATAAAATCATGTCGGTAACCATCATGTACCTCCTGGAATATCCTTCCGAATGATGGATTAGCTATATACATATCTGGAAAAATCTCAAAGTCCACAAAACTAGTACTCATGGTGGTGAGTAATGAATAATGCCGACTTAAAGCATCTGGGACATGGTTTAGACTTCTCACTTGGTACCTTAGTGTAAAGGTGAACTCTTGTAAGTAAGTCACCCACTTGGCATGTCAGCTTGTGTTGACCATTGATATACTTCTATGCTTCATGATCAGTGAACAGGATGAATTCCTTCTATACTAGGTAGTGTCGCCAATGCTTTAAGGACTGCACAATGACATAGAACTCCAAGTCATAGGTAGAATAATTTTTCTTAGATCTAGAGAGCTTCTCGCTGAAGAAAGTAACTGGTCGTCCAGATTGACTCAGAGCACCCTCGATACCTAAGTTGAATGCATCACAGTTGATCTCGAATATTCTGTCAAAATCAAGAAGGGCCGGAACTGGTGCTTCGGTCATCCTTTGTTTGACCAATTGAAAGCTAGCTTCTGCTTCTCCAGACCATTTGAAATTCCTTCCCTTGAGACACTCGATGATAAGAGCAATCAGAGTATTAAAATTTTTGATGAATCGGCGGTATAAAGAAGCTAAGCCATGGAAGCTTCTAACATCGTGCAAGGTACTCGATTGAGGCCACTCCAGGACTGTATCTATCTTTGTTTGATCTGCATGTACAACATCAATAGACACAATAAAGCCAAGAAAAGTTACTGAGGTAGTAAAAAAAGAGCACTTCTTCTTGTTTACAAATAAACACTCCATTTTCAACTTTTCGAAGACAACTCGCAGATGATCGAAGTGTGATGCCCATGTCGGACTGTAAACGAGGATGTTGTCAAAGTATACCACCACAAACTTTCCCATAAAGGGCCACAAGATCTGTTGCATAAACCTCATGAAGGTATTGGGTGCATTAGACAGTCCAAAAGTTATGATCGTCCACTCATATAGCTCATGCTACGTCTTGAATGTCGTCTTCCATTCATCACCAGACCTTATTTTGATATGGTGGTATCCGCTTTTAAGGTCAATTTTTTAGAAGACCTTAGAATAGGATAGCTGATCTAACATGCCATCCAAGCAGGAAATCAGAATCCTATATAATCTGACAGTAAGGTCGGGGGACCCCCTCTGGAGGGGAGTCAACGCCACGTGGAAGTCAAAAGTCAAAAGGACCAGCATGAGGTTCAGCCGATCGGAGAAGGGGTGATTCGACCGGCCGAAAGGGTCCAAACAGAATCAAAGATAATCCGACGAGGAGTCAGGTTTCCGACGCTCAGGGTGAACAGGGTCGCCGGGCCGAGCGGCCAGCCCGCTCGGCCGAGGCGTAAAGCAGTAATGCTGTGAAGGAACAGTCTCAGCCGAGCACCCGGTCGGACCGATACCTACGTCCGGTCGGATCAATGCTTGCCGAGCGGAGGGACGCTCAGCTCGGGGAAAAAAGGAGACAAGGACAAGGGGACATTGGGGAACATCTTCTGACAACATGCATGTTCGACGACCAAGCCATACACAGAAGCCCATGACGGAAGGTTCTGCTGTCCCATCAAAGATATGCTCGGACTGTAGCAGTATGGTGTCAGGCATGCTCCTCTGGCAAGCCCATATTAAGGTATGGTAAAGGACACGTGTACACCTCGATAGGTGTGCATAAGCCTCCTCATAGCTCTATATAAGAGCCCTCAGACTTCGCCAAAGGTACGCAATCACGTGATCTCACATCTTCGAAGCCACTATCATTTTCCTCTTGCCTGACTTGAGTGTCGGAGGGTCGTCGCCGGGAACCCCTTCCCGGCCCGACTTCTTTGCAGGTTCGCCGGAGATCTGTACGGCCGGTCAGAGATCCACGTCATCGGTTCGGAGAGCGCCACATGCCCAGCGTCCATCGATTCAACGTTCAGACAAGATCAAATTGGCGCCGTCTGTGGGAACGCACCTGCATCCGAGCAGAAGAGATGGACGAAGCTGGACGACAGCACACCGTGATGCTCTTCCAGGAGGAGCTCAACTCTCTGATCGAGGCAAGAGCAGTAAGCTTGTGGAACAACAGAAACAGAAGGTGCAAGCCGAGCGGCTGGAGCAACAAGCGACGTCAATGTCAGGAGGCCGAGCGAAAGCACCGCCTGCCACAGTTCCATTTCATCGGGCCCTATTTCGTACGCCTCCTGAAGCCGCAACAGTTAATCGTGACCAAGGATCTTCATCCGACGAGGCGCCCATGCGAGACAACAGAAAAGGCAAGGCTCCCTGAATGGATGCTTCCCCCGAGCGGATCAACCGGCAGTTTTCAGAGGCCATCCTGCGGGACCCTCTGCCAAAGCATTATGTGCCCCCGGCGATCGGGGAATACAACGAAACCGCCGACCCGGACGACCATCTAGGTAAGTTCGACAACACAGCTACACTACTTCAATACACAGATGGAGTAAAATGCCGAATGTTCCTTACCACCCTCTCGGGATCAGCGCAACGATAGTTCCGGAGGCTGCCGGACGGATCCATCACCAGCTTTAAAGAGTTCCGCGTCGCCTTTCTCCATCATTTTGCAAGCAGTCGGCGTTACCAGAAGACTAGTGTCAGCCTATTCGCCATCAAGCAAGAGCCCAGGGAGCCGCTCAGAGCATACATCCAACGATTCAACCGAGTGGCCATGGATATTCCAACGGCCACCTCAGAAACGATGATGAATGCGTTCACACAAGGCCTCGTGGACGGTGACTTCTTCCGTTCACTCATTCGGAAGCCACCCCGAGACTACGATCATATGTTACACCGGGCCAATGAATACATTAATGTGGAGGAAGTACAGGCGGCCCGAAGAAAAGAAGTTCCGACTGAGCGGCTAGCCCCTGCCGAGCGGAAGGCTGTCACTCGACAGGAGCCGCCCAGAGGACCGCAGGCCGAAGCAGTCCGCTCTCACCATGCGAGGTCCCATGTCGTCCAAGAGGTAGCTGCTGAGCGGCCCAAACCAAAGAAGAAGGTATGGACCCCCATGTTTTGCTTGTTCCACCTGATCGACACGCATAACACACGAGATTGCCGAAGCCTTCCCCTGATCGCCCATCCCGCTCCTCGGAGTAGCCATCGTCGATCGCCATCATCCGACAGGCGACAGCGACACCATGAAGCCGACCAACGGATATCCGACAGGCGACAGCAACTGTCTCCCGAGCGGCATCATCCTCAGAGGCACGAGGACAATCCCCGGATGTCCAAGGAATGACCTAGGCCGTCCGCACGGGAGGAAGAAAATATAAGCAACACGTCCTGAGGCGAAATCAACATCATCGCTGGCGGACCGACCGGAGGTGACTCCAATAGAGCAAGGAAGGCGAGTGTCAGACAGCTCTAAATCCATGCGGTCGGCTGCAGTCAAGAACGGGCGAGCGGGCCCGAAATCAACTTCGGGCCTAGGGACCTTGAGGGAGTTGAAGTGCCACATGACGACGACCTACTCATCAAAGCGGTAATAGCTAACTATACTATTCACCGCATTTTCATCGATACAGGAAGTTCGGTCAACATTATATTCAAAAAGGCATTCGACCAACTGCAAATTGATCGAGATGAGTTGCTGCTCATGACAACCCCCCTCTAAGGGTATACGGGCAATGAAGTTCTGCCGGTCAGACAGGTCAGACTGGCTATTTCGCTGGGAGAAGAGCCGCTCAGAAGGATGCGGACTGCCAACTTCGTCATGGTCGACTCTCCTTCAGCATACAATGTTATCTTGGGACGACCGGCGCTCAGTGAGTCCGAGCAGCCGTCTCCACCTTCTACCAAAAAATTAAGTTCCCGGTTGAAGATAAAGTTGGAGAAGTGCGAGGAGACCAGCTGGTCGGCGATGCTACGTCGAGATGGTCCAAGCCGAAGCTAACTCCGCTCGGAAGACGCCACGGATTGAGGTGAACGCCATAACCGAAAAACCACCCTCTTTGGTTTATGAAGAAAAAGAGGAAGTGCAGATTCACCCGACCCGATAGGAGGCCACCACATTTATTGCGGCCGATCTGGAGGCAAGCCAGAAAAAGGAGGTGATCAAATGTCTCCAGAGAAACTGTGATGTCTTCGTTTGGTCGACGCATGAGCTGCCGGGAATTTCGCCAAGTATCGCACAGCATGAGCTTCATGTCCGACCGGACGCTCGGCCGGTGAAGCAAAGGAAGAGGGACTTCAGCGCCGAACAAAACACCATCATCCGAGCGGAGGTCGAGAAGCTCCTGGAGGCCGGCCATATAAGGGAGGTCCAGTTTCCGAGCTGGCTCGCAAATGTCGTGCTAGTTTCCAAGCCGGGCAACAAGTGGAGGGTTTGCATCGATTTTAGTGATCTCAACAAAGCATGCCCAAAGGATTTTTACCCTCTGCCCCAGATTGATCAACTGCTGGACTCCACAGCTGGCTGCGAGCTGATATGCATGCTAGACGCCTATCAGGGCTACCATCAAGTGTCGCTCGCCCGAGAAGATCAAGAGAAGGTCAGCTTCGTCACAGCCGACGGCACTTACTGTTACAATGTAATGCCATTCGGACTGAAGAACGCGGGAGCAACCTACCAGCGCTTGATGAACAAAGTATTCAAGGAGCAGATCGGACGCAATTTAGAAGTGTACGTGGATGATATTCTCATCAAGTCCGTCCGAGCGGCTGATCTTTATACGGACATGGAGGAGACCTTCCGAACGTTGAGGAAGTATGGAGTCAAGCTGAACCCTCAGAAATGTTTGTTCGGAGCAAAAGGCGGGCGTTTCTTAGGCTATATAGTGACCGAGCGGGGCATCGAGGCCAATCCCAGCAAGGTGAAAGCGTTGCAAGATATGCCGCCCCCAAGAAATCTAAGGGAAGTACAGCGCCTAACCGGGCAGATAACGACATTGTCCAGATTCATCTCTAAAACCACCGACCGGAGTCTCCCTTTTTCAATATCCTACGTAAAGCTACTAAGTTCCATTGGGACGAAGAATGCGATCGGGCGTTTGAAGAGCTGAAGACGTACCTGAACTCTTTGCCCTTGCTAGCCAAGCCAGCTGTAGGTGAGCCGCTTTGTATTTATTTATCTTCGACCGAGCAGGCAGTAGGCTCGGCATTAGTGAGGATGAGCGGAGAAGAACAACCCGTGTATTTCTTGAGACATATTTTAAAAGATGCTGAATCTCGCTACACTGGGCTCGAGAAGCTGGCTTTTTCTTTGGTCCTCGCCGCTCGGAGACTTCGTCCTTATTTCCTGGCACATACAATCATCGTCCGGACAAATAGCCCATTGGGAAGAGTGCTGCTGAATCCAGAAGCGTCCGGACGGCTCATCAAATGGACAACGGAATTGAGTGAATTTGACATTCAGTATCAACCCCGTTCGGCGATAAAGGCGCAGTCCTTAGCAGATTTTGTTACCGAAGTGCAAAAGCCCGAGCCCGAAGCTATCTGGAAAATATTTGTGAATGGATCGTCCACTCGGCTCGGGAGCGAGATTGGTGTGCTATTACTCTCTCCCCAAGAAGAACGGATGCATCTATCCATCCGGCTGGACTACAAAGCCACAAATAATGAAGCAGAGTATGAGGCCCTCGTAGCAAGTTTGCAGGCAGCCCGGCATGTAGCCGCCGGTCGGGTGACACTTCATTCAAACTCCCAGTTGGCCACCCAGCAGCTCTTTGGCACTTTTGAGATTAACAACGCTCGGCTCAAGCTTTACGCTGGGGCCTTTGAAAAGCTTAAGGCCCATTTCAGAGAAGTCATTATCCAGAAGATACCCCGAGCAGAGAACCAGGCGGCAGATGAGCAGAGAACCAGGCGGCAGATGAGTTAGCCAAGCTCGCAAGTTCAATATCACCGGTCGTCATCTAGCAGCCAATTGAGCAAGTATCCTTGGTGGCGCACATCGACCGGATGGAGGGTCTCTCATTCCCGAGCGATTGGAGGACAACCATCATAGAGTTTCAGCGCTCCGGTGCGACACCGTCCGATTGGGAGGAAGCCTGGCTATTGAGGAGGAGAGCCGGTCGGTTCACACTCGTTGGAAACCAACTCTACAAGAAGGCTTTCTCCCGCCCACTTTTGAAGTGTGTGAGCTCGGAGGACGCGGAGTACATCCTCCAAGAAGTGCACCAAGGATCGTGCGGAGGACATCCGGGCGGATGATCGCTGGCTAGGAAGATCCTGCTGGCCGGATACTTCTGGCCCACCCTGCAAGCAGACGCCGCTCGGACCGTCGCGACGTGCTTCTCCTGCCAGAAGTACCACAACGTCTCCCACCGACCGGCGGAGGAGATGAAAGCATCTACAGTGTCCGTTCCATTCGATCAATGGGGAATGGATATTGTAGGTCCGTTCCCTATGGCGATCGGTCAGCGAAAGTTTCTACTAGTGGCGGTCGACTACTTCTCCAAATGGGTGGAGGTCGAGCCACTGGCCAAGATCACCGAGCAGATGGTCGAAAGATTTATCTGGCAGCATATAATTTTTCAGTTCGGCATTCCTCGCCGGCTCGTATCTGATAACGGGCGACAGTTCGTCGGGAAGCGACTCGAAGAATGGTGCAAAAGTTATGACATTGAACAACACTTTACTTCCGTGGCGTATCCCTAGAGCAACGGCCAAGCGGAAGTAACCAACAGAGAAATCTTCAGAATTCTTTGGGCTCGACTTGACCACATAGGAGGAAGTTGGGTGGACGAGCTGTCGGGCGTCCTATGGGCTATCCGCACGACCCCAAAGGAGGGAACGGGTGTCACGCCATTCCATTTAGTGTATGGCGGCGAAGCAGTTATCCCAGTTGAAGTCGGCGTAGAGTCTGTCCGAATCCAGAACTATGATGATGACAATGCCGAGCGGAGGTACATGGAATTGGACTTAATTGATGAAGAGCGAGCCAAGGCGTCCGTCCGGCTGATGGCGTACCGGTAGAGGATGAAGCAGAATTACAACCGGCACGTGATCCCTAGAGCATTCCAGGTCGGCGACCTAGTGTGGAAGAAAGTAAAGTCGGTCGGGGACGTTGGCAAGCTGGAAGCTCCTTGGGCGGGCCCCTTCAAAGTCATCGAAAAGCTCCACTCGGGGGCCTATTATCTAGAGGATGAAGACGGACGACAACTGGATCGACCATGGAGCGCGAACCACCTCCAGCCTTACCGGGCGGGGTGAAAGGTGCGCCAATGTAATGCATGTTGTATATTTTTCCGTTTGGCTGTATATTTGAAATGCAAGAGTAAAAAATCGGAAAATTAGCACAAGTATAGGGCATCGTCAGCCGAAGTGGAAGACCGTCGAGCTCCAACGTTAAAAATCGAGAGTCGCGCCGGCGACTATAAACCCTCCGGCCGGAAGACCGTCGAGCTCCGACGTTAAAAATCGAGAGTCGTGCCGGCGACTATAAACCCTCCGGCCGGAAGACCGTCGAGCTCCGACGTTAAAAATCGAGAGTCACGTCGGCGACTATAAACCCTCCGGCCGGAAGACCGTCAAGCTCCGACGTTAAAAATCGAGAGTCGTACCGGCGACTATAAACCCTCTGGTCGGAAGAACCGTCGAGCTCCGACGTTAAAAATCGAGAGTCGCACCGGCGACTATAAACCCTCCGGCCAGAAGACCGTCGAGCTTCGACGTTAAAAATTGAGTCGCACCGGCGACTATAAACCCTCCGGTCAGAAGAACCGTCGAGCTCCGACGTTAAAAATAGAGAGTCACGCTGGCGATTATAAACCCTCCGGCCGGAAGACTGTCGAGCTCCGACGTTAAAAATCGAGTCGCACCGGCGACTATAAACCCTCCGGTCGGAAGAACCGTCGAGCTCCGACGTTGAAAATCGAGTCGCGCCGGCGACTATAAACCCTCCGGTCGGAACGAAAGACGTTTGAAGATAAGCGGCAAGGGAAAGTAGTGACAAGTCAAATGTCACCTACGCTCGCTCGGGAGGCCTAGTTGGCCAAGTGGTGTGTTATAGGCTACAACCAATCACCCACAGGCATGCAAAGTAAA
This sequence comes from Zingiber officinale, assembly GCF_018446385.1. Taxonomy (NCBI): domain Eukaryota; kingdom Viridiplantae; phylum Streptophyta; class Magnoliopsida; order Zingiberales; family Zingiberaceae; genus Zingiber; species Zingiber officinale. The sequence goes on from NC_055992.1 coordinate 4,314,868, forward strand.
AATGAAGTTGCACAACGAAGATAAATTTTTCATTAAAAGCAGAGGAATTAAGGCCGAGCGGCCGAATTACAAAAAAGAATAGTCTTTGGCCGAGCGGCAGAATTACATAAAAACTTCTACTCAAGGAAATCATAAATGTCCTTTGGGATGGTGCCGAGGAGCATCGCTTGGTCTTGGGTCGGGATGAGGACGGAGTCGGGAAGATGACTCTTGAACTTCAAATAGGTTGTGGTGGCATTCATAGCAAGCTCGAAGGCAGTGTACATCCGTTCGCAGACTTTTTCGGAGAATTCTACCGAACGGATGTAATATTGCCTCAAGGCGGCGACCCGGCCTGGCTCAGCCTCTTGGTATTCTTTGAGGGCCACTCGGGAGGCGTCACGGCGGCCTGGTGTTCTTGTAGGGCAGCCTCAAGTTTCGTCACCACGTCCGATCAGGCCGCCTTGTCGTCGGCCAGTTGGTCTATCAGCTCCTTAACTCTTTGCTCCAGGCCCCGAGCCTCGACATTCTTCTTCTCCAGGTCGGCAATGGCCGTCTTCTTCCGCTCGGTCGCCAGGCTTATTTTCCGATCAAGTGATTTGACCTGTCGATCGAGCTCGAATAAAGTATGCGCCTGGTCGGCCGTTTTCTTTTGCTCCGCCGCCAACAAAGCTTGGGTCTTCTTGAGCTCTTTCTGCAGCTCGGCGTAAGAAGGACCCTGAGAAGGCGCGCCGCCCGAACTCCTTAATCTTTTTAGCTCCTCGTCCACCATGGCGAGACGATTGGAGACAGTGATCTCCTCCACCCATCTTTGACATAAGCAAGATTGTTAATAGCTGATCGGAAAGAATGCAAAAAGGACTTGAGAAAACACGCTTACCCTAGTGGCCTGCTGCATGTGGCTGTTGGCCAGATTGCTGAGCGGAATCATCGCGACGCGCGCTCGAGCGTCGGCCCACATCTCGGCTAAGGGCCCCTTCATGGTGATCATGTGCTCGGGCGCGGTGGGTCGATCGGATTCGGGCATCAGCTCTTCGGTGGGGAGATGCAGGGAGACCCTGATGGTGCGGTGCCGACCGGGAGTCGTTTGGGCGGAGGCTGGGGAAGGATCGGAGGCCAGTGCAGACATCTGGGACAAAATGGTGGAGCGTTGGACTCGGCGGGGAGAAGGCGGAAGGGTGCTGACAGGCACAGCCTCGAGGGGGTCCGCGGGCGCGTCCAGATGGGACAGAGTCTGATCGGACGAAATCGCCTCCACTGCTGGGGCTTTGCCGCGAGAATCTGCGGTGGTCCGCTCGGACGGTTGGACCGCGGAAGTGGCCGATCGAAGGGGTGTCTCCGCTCGGCTCCTCTTTTGTCGAAGAGGGCGCTCCTCCTCCTGAGCGGAGCCTTCCTCCCGAGCGGAAGGCCCTTGGCTGGAAGTTATGCCAACCGCCGGCTCCGGGATAGAAGCCTGAGCGGCCGCCTCCCCCGCATTCGTGTCGCTCTCTTCTTCGTGTGAGCCGACCGGCTCAATGCCAAGCGCCTCCATCTCCTTGACAGCTGCGGCCTCGAGCACCGCCGCTTTCCTCTTCAAAATGCCGGCCATCACGGACTCCATGACGATGTTCGCTGCAAAGGAAAAAGGAGAAAATCAGTTAGCAATCAAAGCGAATGCACAAGTAAAATTCTTACCGAAGCCGCTCGGAAGGGCGATCCTGATCGGACTCAGGCCAAATATGTACATCACCCCTTCAGGCAGGAATTTATTGATGTCAAACTTCAGACCGGCTAACATGTTGGTAGCGTGCAGATAGTCCGGTCGGGTCTTGAACCTCTTCAACTCAGGGGAGATTGGCGATCCGACCTGCCACTGGGTTCGGAAAGCAGCCCGCTCGGGGAGACGAAGATAGAAGTAGAACTCTTTCCAATGTTTATTGGAAGAGGGCAGTTTATTGAAGAAAACTAAACCAGGCCGAGCCTGGAACATGTATATGTCCAGCTCGGACTGTTTAGGGTAATAAAAATAACAGAAAACCTCCGGTCGGAGGGGGATGTTGTGGATTTTGAATAAGACGACGCCGCCGCATAGAAGGCGGAAAGTATTAGGGACTAGGCTTCCGAGCGGAATGGCAAAAAAGTTACAAACTTCTACGATGAAGGGATGGATTGGAAAGCGCAGACCGACTATGAACTGGTCGCGGAAAACACAGAAAGCTCCGCGCGGCAGTTTGTGTGGCCGAGCGGAGGGGGAGGGTAAGATAATTTCAAAATCAGAGGGGATGTCAAAATTGTTCATCAGAATATCGGTGTCATGCCGATCGAAGCGCGACTCCATGGTAGTATACCATGGGCCGAGGGCTTGGTCCTGAGGCTGAGAGGAACTAGTCATTGCCTGAACGGACGAAATCACAAAAGGCGAGAAGAAATGCAGAGGATGGAAGGAAGAGGATGACAAACGAAGCAGTGCCCAGAGGACCAAAACTCGGGAAAGAAACGCAAAGAGAACACAAGAATCAAAGATAGAAAAGAAGAAGAACCTTACAGAGAAGAATGAAGATCGACGAGGAATACGGAATCGCCGGAAAGAGGGGAACCGAAGCCGCCGGAGCACTGAAGCGCCAAAGGAAGCTTCTGGGCACACGAGAGCAGAAATGCGGTGAAAGAAGAAGGCGAAGGCTTTATAGGGTTGAGCCCGAGCGGCCTCCAACGTCAGATGCAGGTCACGGGGACCGAAGCACGCATCGAGCCGTTCATTTTAAATCGACGATGTCTCGTCGGACACCACGCCGCCGTCGTACGATGACGGCAGCAGCAGCGCCATGTGGCATTCGGCCACTGGAGTGCATTTAATGAGCACGTGCTCGGCCTTAATGACAGAGATTGGCACAAATTCCGAGGAGATACAAGGGAGGGTGGCGTTGACTGAGGCTGTAGCTACCCTCACACGAGCCGATCGGAGGATGGTTTCTTAAATGAGCCGCTCGGCACTACAAGCGTCCAGTCAGTCGGACTAATCGCCTCCTTCGACTAGACTTGAAGGGGAGGCAAGTGATCCGGCAGTAAGGTCGGGGGACCCCCTCTGGAGGGGAGTCAACGCCACGTGGAAGTCAAAAGTCAAAAGGACCAGCATGAGGTTCGGCCGATCGGAGAAGGGGTGATTCGACCGGCCGAAAGGGTCCAAGCATAATCAAAGATAACCCGACGGAGAGTAGGGTTTCCGATGCTCAGGGTGAATAGGGTCGCCGGGCCGAGCGGCCAGCCCGCTCGGCCGAGGCGTAAAGCAGCAATGTTGTGAAGGAACAGTCTCAGCCGAGCACCCGGTCGCACCGATACCTACGTCCGGTCGGGTCAATGCTTGCGAGCGGAGGGACGCTCGGCTCGGGGAAAAAAGGAGACAAGGACAAGGGGACATTGGGGAACATCTTCTGACAACATGCATGTTCGACGACCAAGCCATACATAGAAGCCCATGACGGAAGGTTCTGTTGTCCCATCAAAGATATGCTCGGATTGTAGCAGTATGGTGTCAGTCATGCTCCTCTAGCAAGCCCATATTACGGTATGACAAAGGACACGTGTACACCTCGATAGGTGTGCATAAGCCTCCTCATAGCTCTATATAAGAGCCCCCAGACTTCGCGAAAGGTACGCAATCACGCGATCTCACATCTTCGAAGCCACTATCATTTTCCTCTTGCCTGACTTGAGCGTCGGAGGGTCGTCGCTAGGAACCCCTTCCCGGCCCGACTTCTTTGCAGGTTCGCCGGAGATCCGTACAGCCGGTCAGAGATCCACGTCATCGGTTCGGAGAGCACCACGTGCCCAGCGTCCATTGATTCAGCGTTCGGACAGGATCACTATACTTCACTGTAATTTTGTTGATGGTTATGCTATCGACACACATACACGACGAGCCATCCTTCTTCCGTACTAGAAGGGCATGAATTGCATGGGAGCTCATGCTCTCTTGGATGTGTCCCTTTTCCAACAACTCCGCTACTTGATCTTGCAATTCTTCTGCTTCTTTAGGACTAAGGTGATAAGCTGTCCGATTAGGCAAACTCGAACCCGGAAGAAGGTTAATCTGATGTTGGATATCGCGCATCAGTGGTGGCCTAGAAGGAACATCATCCGACATCAACTCATTAAAATCCGCTAGCCTGTACTTCGACTAGTAACTCTGCATCCATGGTTGAAGCAATGCTTTGGTATGGTGCAAAGCATATACAACTCCATGCTTTAGTTCATCTAAAAACCTGGATATAGAAAGCAGATTAATATTTTTAGCTATCAAAATTGAAGTAGTTCCTTCCCGCCACGATGCAACACAATTTTTTTTTTCCCTTTGACGTTAAGGGTATAGGTATTCTTCCGCCCATCATAAACAACACTGCAATCATATTGCCAAGGTCACCCCAACAATACATGACATGCATCCATGACCACCATATCACAACAAACACTATCAAAATATTTGTCAATTGAAAAGGAAACGAGGTATCGCCGGTCTACTGTTACCTCACTTTCTTTATTCAGCCAAGATAACTTGTAGGGTTTAGGATGACAATCCGTCTTCAGTTGTAATTTATGGACAATCTCTATTGATATTACATTCTCACAGCTACCACTATCAATAATCATCTTGCAGACTTTATCTGTAATGGTGCAGGTAGTATGAAAAATATTGGTTCTCAACCAATTGTCTCATGAATCGCCCTTGGGAGTCAGCAGACTCTTACGAACGACCAAAGTCTTATGACCATCGTCATAAATCATTTCGTTAGATGCTTTATACATCGGATCGTTAATTGTTGTTGCATTTTCTATCACCTTTTCCTTGATCAATAAGTTTTTGCTCTTCGAATCAGTAGAAGAGGGCTTCCTGCACTGGTGCGTCATATGTCCTTGTTCACCATATTGATAACATCTGACAGGAGCTTTAGAGTAAACCTGTGGTGACCACTACGGTGGTCGTTGCAATGGTTGCTGCGGTGACTATTGCTGTGAAGGACGAAAATTTTGAGGACAAGTTGACTAATTGTTTTGATCGCCTCTTCTTGTTGGTTTCCTACTTTATTGTTTTTCAACCACTAATATATGTTAAAAAGGCCTCTGACATTGTTGAAGGTGAATGAAGACTCAAATCATCTTGTAAGTCTAAGAACAATTCCCCTAAATAATGTGCCATCTGCTATTCCTCCGTATCTCCGTATCAGATAGATCAATTCAGACAACTAGTTGAAAAAACTATTTTGTATTAATTAATTGTTTCAATCGATCTATCAAGTATCTTCTTCACGAAATACGGCCCACCTTTTCTCTAGAATAAGTACAACGTCGAAATCATGATTTAGAAATTAAACTAACCCAACTAAAAATCCTATTTTTTAATTTATTTTATTTAGAATATGTGAAGAATCTGTTCCATTAACGTCCACTCAAAATTCAATTAGTCAACATTTGCATTAATAGATGAATTAATGCTTTTTAAATTATATTTTTGGCCGTCTAATTTATGTGGCTTTAGACCACCTTTCGCTCTCGAATAAGCTCGATGACGAAATCATGATCTAGAAATTAAACTAACCCAAATCAAAATCCCAATTTTTATTTATTTTATTTTATTTAGAATATTTGAAGTATCTGTTCCAATAACCTTCGCTCAAAATTCAATTAGTCAACATCTGCATTAATAGATGAATTATTTTTTTTAAAATTATCTTTTTGGGCGTCTAATTTATATATCTGACTTGAGCTGATGCCTTCACAAATCACAACGGCAACAATTGAAGCAATGGCTACCGCCAGCATCGACTCCTACCTTTTGGGCGGCGCCGCCCTCTTGCTCGCCCTCCACCTCCTCCTCCGCCGGTGGATCCTCCGCAAGCCCCAGTCACGCCTTCCGATGCCGCCGGGGCCTCGCGGCGTTCCCGTGCTCGGCGCCCTCCACCTCGTCGGCGCAAGCGCGCACTCAAACCTCGCCCGGCTCGCCGCCCGGTACGGCCCCATCATGTCGCTCCGCCTCGGCTCCCACCTCTGCGTCGTCGCCTCCGACGCCTCCTCCGCCCGCGCCTTCCTCAAGACCGCCGACGCGCAGTTCGCCCACCGCCCCGACACCATCAGCGCCCGCGACGTCAGCTACCAGCGCCAGAACCTGGTCATGTCCGACGCCACCCCGACGTGGAAGCACATGCGCAAGCTGTGCAGCCTCCACCTGCTCGGAGGCAAGGCCCTCGCCGACTGGGCCCCCACGCGCCGCGCCGAGTTCCGCCGCCTCGTCGACGCCCTCCGCCGCCTCCACGACGCCGGCCAGCCGGTCCCCATCCTCGACCTGCTCATCTGCACCCTCTCCAACGTGGTGGGGACCATCGCCGTCAGCGGAAGGGTCTTCGACGACCACGGCGACGAGTCCAACAAGTTCAAGGACGTGCTCTCCGACATGCTCACCGGCGGGGCGCAGTTTAACGTCGGCGACTTTTTCCCCTCCATTGCGTGGATGGACCTTCAGGTACGGGTACCGATCGATAACAATCCGTGGGATCGCACTAAATAGCATTGAAATTGTATTCCCAATCAAAAATCCACTCCACGATCATCCGTAGGGTATTCAAGCGAAGATGCTCAGCGTGCACAAGAGATTTGACGCCATGGTGTCGAGGTTGTTCGAGGAGCACCAAAGAACAAGGGAGAGTCGCCGTGGCGCCCCGGACTTCATCGACAAAGTGATGGCTAACAGGGTGTCGGAGGACGGCGCCACCATCTCCGACGTCAACGTCAGAGCCCTCATTTTCGTAAGTCTTCTTCGTACGAAGAGAAGAGACTAACTGACTTCTTTTTTTTTTTTGGCTCAGCACAAAAAATTTGTTAAAGATTAAAAAAATAGACAGCAATGCAAAAGAAATAATAATCTTGGATCTTGCAGGACTTGTTGACAGCTGGCACTGACACGTCATCGACCATAGTGGAATGGACCCTCGCAGAGATGCTGACGAACCCGGCGATCCTCCGCCGCCTGCAGGCCGAGACGGAGGGGGTGGTGGGGCGCGACCGCCTGCTCGAGGAGTCCGACATCCCCAATCTGCCTTACCTGCAGGCGGTGTGCAAGGAGGCGCTGCGTCTGCACCCGTCGACGCCGCTGATGCTGCCCCACTTCAGCCACGAGGACTGCGAGGTGGGCGGGTTCTTCATCCCCAAGCACACGCGGCTTCTGGTCAACGTGTGGGCCATCGGCCGCGACCCCGCCGTGTGGGAGAACCCGCTGACCTTCGACCCCGACCGGTTCCTCCCCGGCGGGAAAGGCGCGCGGTACGACCCTATGTGCAACGACGGCAACTTCGGGTTCATCCCCTTCGGGGCGGGACGGCGGTCGTGCGCCGCCAAGCTGCTGGGGATGCTGTTCGTGCAGTACCTGGTGGGCACGCTGGCCCACGCCTTCGACTGGGAGCTGCCGGAGGGGGAGGAGGAGATCGACATGGAGGCAAAGCCGGGCCTGGTGCTCCCTAAGGCCGTGCCCCTCAAGGCCTTCGCCCGCCCGCGCTTGTCTCCAGCGGCGTATGTTTGAACACGGGGAGTAGAATTTCACCGTTAATAATAATAATAATAATAATAATCTTATTATTTTATTAAAAATCTTTCCATTTTATTAATTAATTTTGATGAAACCTAAAATACATTTACATCTTTTTTTTCTATTTATACTAAAAATAATTCCAAGGTTAATTCCACAAGCGAAATAATCAGTGATCTAAAGTTCGAGACTTAACTACAACGTATTATTATGAATTTTTCTCATTATTAATTTTCTCTAGTTATTTTATATAAAACAATATAGTTCTCTTTAGTCCCATATCTTAAAATTGACAACACTATGATCAAATAAACTTCTATAAATATTTTAGGCCGACGATATTAAAAAATATACTTTTCTTAGTTTTTTTTACTAAGACAAGTATAATATTAAATTAAAATAACTTTTTGCATAAGGAAGCCTGTTACAGTAGTTTGTTGTTCGGATATTCGGATTCTTTATCGTCACTACTAGTGTCACTATTGCATGGGTCTGATGAATTTTAACCAAATAATTAATTCTTGATTTATAAGGATGATACTAGAAAATCTAAATAATTCAGATTTTTTAAAATTTAAATAATTTATATATTATTATATTAAAGGACGATATTAGAAAATTCAAATGGTAAGCTATTATTAAAGTTAGCGGAATGTCCGTTCACCTTATTTCTTTTTCTTTGTCGGCCCATTTCTCGTCGGATAGAAAATGAAAGGAGGCGTCTATACTATTGATTTTTAGCCATATATTAATTATTTGATTAATGAAGAGATTATTCCATTATGTGGCTGTAATATTAATTAATCAAATTAAATGTCCGTGCAGCCAATTTGATTAGTGACAGCACTTCATACATTATTATTAGACCATCCTGAAAAAATTAATTAATTAAAATTTGATTAGTGACAACACTTCACTTGCTAGTCATTAGATCATTATGAAGACATTAATTAATTAAAAGACATACCCCTTAAAAGTGGTGCTTGGAAATTAGATTGTTTTTTTTTTCTCAACTCATTCAATACTCAATTTAATCGTAAATTGAGTTTAAAGGCTTTGAAAGCTTGTACCGCAGGGTTAATTTGATTCTGTCTATACAGACAATGTCCTAACCTCTCATATTGGGATGATGAAACTCACACTTAAGTAGTGGGTCCCATCCTCTCATTGTGAGAGGTTGGGGCACTGCCTGTACAGGCAGGGTGAAATTTATCGTACCACATGGCGTAGTTGAGTTGATACTTAATGCAAGATGATTCATTTTTTTTATTATTATTTTAGCATTTAAGGTATTTTTGTGTTTTAAATATTTTTGATAATTAATTTTTTTTAGATTTGAGTACGTTTAAAAATTTTAGAATTGAGAGTGATATATATATATATAATTTTATTTTAAGTCTATATATTAAGATTTATTTCTTTTAAGTTGGATATGAAATCTATATAAATGTATATTTAACTGTTTGAAAAAATATCCTAGATTATTAAATAATATTTTTTATTTTTTTTTAGAAAATTTAAGGACAATAGTTATTCTTCTTATCTTCTCTCCTCAAATACACCCTTTCCTTCTCTTCAGCGTACAAGTTAATCACTATCTTATCTTTTGTTAGCTGATATCACAGCTAATAAGTTTTGATTGAGAAAGTCGAGCATGTGACAAAAGGTGATTCGCTCATCCACAGCACTCTTGTCAATCCGTCCCTAGGCCAACATGGAGGAGGTAAATCACGGATGACTACTAGCCATTAATGCAAATGGCCAAGACAAGGGAAGGTTATGCTCGTTCACGCCGAGTTTCGACTCCAAGACCTCATGTGACAACACACCATGTCTTAACCATCGCACGTCGTAGTCATGATTGTAGTTGTGACAAATAGCATTCGGTTGAGGAAGTCTCGTATCGTGATTATATCGCACAAAACGAGATTAATGATTTACAAAAGCCAGTCATAGATTTAGCCTACGTGTAGCAGGGACAATACAAAATCTTAAAAATTGTGAGATCTCAGATCATGGATCTGAGTCTATAGTCGAGAACCCTTATCACCAACGGGTTACATACCAAGAACGTCATGGTAGGAAGGAGCATTATGGAGGCCTGAGTTTTCGAAATAATCTGCCCATATTTTCTAATACGTTATCAATAGAGAGTTTTGTTGATTGGATCAACGAAGTGGAGAAGATTTTCTATTATGAAGAAGTTCTTAATCAAATGAAAGTAAAATTGGTTGTCTTCAAATTTATAAGTCTAGCATCGGCATAGTGGAAGCACTTGTGACGATTACGAGACCGATAAGGCAAGGTCAAGATTAAGGATTGGGAGAAAATGAAAGGTCACTTCTTTCTTGGGGTTATACTTAAATTTTGTTATAGGGATGATTAAGTTTTGCCACGAAGGATGATAGTTTCGACGCTCGAGATGAATTGGATGGATTCGAAGATGATTTTGAAGAAGAATTTAACCCAAAAGAAGTTGATGAACCTAACACGCTATAAGTTGTAGAAGATGTTATAATTGAAGATGAATCATGATCTCAAATTGAAGATGAGATTGAGACGATTAATGACCTAGTTTAGAAGATGATAAGTATATGAAGTAATAGAAATAACTCATTATTTTTTTGGTGCCATCGCCCTCAGCGCCCCCACCAATCCGTCCCAAGGCCAACACGGAGGAGGTAAATATGGCTGCAAACGAGTCAAGCCGCTCGTGAGCCGCTCAGTCAAAGCTTGGCTTGAGCTTGATTTTGACCGAGCTCGAGCCGACTCGTTTAGTATTCGAGCCGAGTTCGAGCTGCTATAATACTGGCTTGATGGCTTATCGAGCTTTTTCGAGCCAAGCTATATGTATAATATATGATTTTTATTTATTCATGTAAATATTAATAAGTTTGGTGTCAATGTGTCATTACCTAATTAATGGTAAATACTGGGTAAAACTATATTATGCTTTCTTGGATTAAATGGAAGTATGTGAATAAAGAGGGTGAATCGGTTTTGGTTTGTTGATAGTTGATACATTGATTATAGATCCTTAGTTTTGTCTCGCATCCTGTATTTGTAGGATCCGAGTTGGATGTGATCTTCTGGAGTTGTTGAAGACGGTTGACACGCACTACGTATAAAGGCGGGTACTTCTTGCTTTATCTCTATAGCACATTGATCTTAGTGCATGAGCTATATGATTAGATGGCTACTATGTTTATCTTGACTCTACTCTTATTTTTCCTGCGGTTGATACTTCCACTCAATCTTTGAGTTACTCATGTCTGTTTCTATACAGTCTCTTGTTGCTATCGATGATATTTAGCAGATACTATAGTACTAGGTATTGGATACCAGATACCAGACATTAGATAGTAGGTATTGGATATATGGACACCTGATACCATGTTTACCTGCTTTGATTGCTGTTTATTTACACACTATTTCTGTTTATATATATATGATGATTGTTGCATTGTTCGCATCATGTCATTGCATGCATTGCCGACGATCCTGTCTCCCTTGTGGTTGAGGTGGTCGTTGGCCTGGGCCGCACGCTCGGCCACTCATGGGTAGTGGTAGCTGGAGCGTGCCGCTTGTCCTGTCGTGCCACACTCGGTCACTCATGGGTAGTGGCGGCTGGAGTTGCGGCAGCAGGGACCCCCGTCGCAGACGTAGCTATTCAGCTACTATGCACATGTCCATCCGGTCACTCGAGAGTAGTGGCGGCCTTTGGGTGGTACAGTTTGTCATCGATCCGGCCTCTCGACCATACAGGGGTCGTGGTGCAGAGAGGTGGGCAGGGTGACCATCCGTACTTACGCTGTTGTTTATATCTGCTGGTTGTTTACTTATGCTGTTGTTGCTTATCTATGCTGCTGTTGCTAGATTATGTTGCTGTTGTTTATTTATGCTGTTATGCTTACATAGGTTGAGATTTATACCTGTGATATGTGTTTAGACACTAGCTTACTTACTGTTGACATGTATATACCTCACATGATACCATGTAGTTATGAGCAGTACTGTAGCAGGACTTTGCTACACTTTACCTTCTACCACTAGCCTAGGATATGGTTTCAGGTATGGACACTTATGATGATATCACTGTAGTATCTGCTATTTCCATACGAGACTGTATACCTTTGTATCTCTAGTTCTTTACCATACTCATGCACTATCTGTCTATTACCCGCTGAGTTTTTATACTCACCACCCCGCATATTGGTAATTTCACCAGGTAACAGGTAAAGGAGTTATGGAGTCGCCTGGAGATCTTGTCCGCCAGTTCCACGTCACATTCGAGGACGACCTTACGATTTCGGTATTTCTTACGTTATTTGTATTTTGGATTTTGTACTTGTTTATGTATTTGTATTCTCTTGTATTTGGTTTGATATTATTGTGTCAAGCCGAGCCGGCTCGCAGTTAATGGATTTGTGTTTTGTGATCGTTGTTTGTGATTTCTGCTGCGTTGATTTTAGTTCAGCCGTGTGGGCTGATTAATATATATTATATAACTGCGTGGTTGTGTTTATTTCTGTTCCAGCCGAGTGGGCTGATTATATAACTGCGTGGTTGTGTGTATATATTCCAGCCGTATGTGGTTGATGTATTTTGTATGTATTTATGTTTCAGATTGTCACCCATATAGGGGAGATTCTGCCAAAATTTTTCGGTAAGGACTCCTCTGGGGGCGTGACAATTTATTGGTATCAGAGCCAAGGTTTATGAGGCCTATTTTCGTTTGGTTTTTGTTTTTGTTTTCGTGATTTGGTTTCTCGATGTGACTTTTCGGGTTTTGGGACCAGGCAGCGACAGGATTCTCCAAGCTATAGGAGGTATGTTAGCATATTGTTATCTTACATTTCTGTTAGTGCATGCCTAGTTGTTATGTTAGTTATGTTATGTATTAGTATGCTTTTGTTAGTACCTGTCCAGTTGTTTGTAGCATACATCAAATGTGTTGGGTTAATCACTGATCACGGTTGACCCTACTAGAGATCAAGAAATACAGTCTCATAGGACTTCTTTTACCATACTACTAGTGTTAGTAATTTCTGTTATCACTAATTTAGTAGTGGTTAGTATCTGCTAAATATCATATTGCTTCGGTTCGTGAAGAACCAATTTACTCGTATTGCCTTGGTTCGTAGAGAACCGATTTACTCTTATCGACTTGGGTAGTAGAGGATTGATTTATCCTAGTTGGTTTGGTTTGTAGAGGACCAGTTTACTCTTGTTGCTTCGGTTAGTAGAGGACCGATGTACCCTTGTTGACTTGCTTAGTAGGGTTGATTTACTCTGTTGGTTTGGTTATTAGAGGATCAACTTATCCTAGTTGTTTTAGCCTATAGAGGTTTGATTTACCATTGTTGACTTGGTCAGTAGAGGACTGATCCATTCTTATGTTCTTAGTTCGATCAGTAGTTCAATCAGTTGGAGACCGACTCACTCTATTTTATAGAGATTCTGATCTTCGGGTTATGTGTGTTGGTTAGATAACCACAAAAAAAAAAAAAGTTACGTTTGAGTTCAGGACTTGTACAGACTGAGAATTGACTAAGTTAGCTGCATATCATTGCTGGCTTGACTAGTTTGTAGAGGATTGATGTATCCTATTCTATGGGGACTTTGACCATAGATTGTATGTACCTGGTAGGATGACCTTGAGGGTACATTTGGATAGATGACCCTCACTGACGTGGAAAAGTGTGGAGCTAGTTGCTTAACACTTATGAGATACAACCATCATAGGGTGTATGAATTGGTAAGTACATTCAGATACTGGGGTGCAGTTGGGAACATACTATGATGGATTTTGTTGTGAGATTACCCAGGACATGGAGAGGATACGATGCGTTGGGAATCAGTGAATGGTTGATGAATTTGCTCCCTAGTTATTGATTTGTAGGATGGATGCTTTAGATCGAGTAGCAGGATTATATGGTAGAGAGATTACCGGATCTTAGGGTATATCTCTAAGTTTCGAACTGGATGGAGATTCATGATTCACATTACGATAGTGGCAGATTTTACAGCAAACCATGAGTATAAAGTTCTATTTTAGAACCGCTTTACATCTTTAGACAGATGAACTGACTGAGAACTTAATGTGGGTGTTAGAGGATTTGCTGATACTAGGTGTTGTGGATTTTGGAGATGATTGATTTACTCATAGTTGGTTAGACTACAGTGTGAGAGTAGCGGAAGCAGGATGGACTCATAACCCACAGAATCATCCCTTGCAGTTAGAGGTTTGTTAAGGATATTTGGATAGAGCTGTTTATGAGTGTGTTGTTGGATTGTTACACTTGGATGTGGATCCCTAAGGTGAGCAGTAAATTTGGGGATCAAATTTTTATTAGTGGGGGAGAATGTAAAATACGGTACCCAGATAATAATTAAATACTAAGGTTATTTGTCAGATAATCTTATGGGGTTTTTCAGGAATTTTTAGAAATTTTCTGGGAATTTTTCGGAGTCCGTTTGGCGTAGTTTAAGGGGATCATTTATAAGCTAAGTGGAAGCCCGTTCGGGTTACCCCATTTAAGTGAGGAAATGTTTTGATTATAAAATCCTTTTTCTTTTATTTTTCCCTGACCCATCGCCGTTTTCCCCAAAACCACCGAGATCCCGACCTCTCTTCCCCGATTTCCCCTTCTCTTCTCCCTCACACGCTCTCTGCTCTTGAAGCCATCGCCGACATGGGAGCCGCCGATCATCTTCTCTTCGTCGACGCAGCCTCATCGCCGATCGCCAGAGAGATCGCACCGACGGGCCGAGCCTCCCTCTCAAGGTTTGGAGTCTTTTCCTCTTCTTCTCCACTTCTTCTCATGTGATCGAAGCAGACGACGCCATCTTTAGCCCTAAGTCGCCGTTGTCGGGAGGGGAGGAGCTGTTTGCGTTCATTCCCATCGCGCTGATCGTCGGCTCTCGCCATCCTTCAGTGCTTGATCGTGCCCTAGATCCACCATAGATGTTGCCTATGCTGCGATGTCAGCGGACGCCGCCCGACGCTGTGTTGCTTGACGGACACAGCGCGATCATTGTTACTGGAAGGGCAGGAGCTATCACCTCCTCTGGCATTCCTTGTGCGCGATCATTGTTGATTCGACATCTAGCGCACCGCGACGATTGTCTAGGTACGTTTTGTTTGGAAACCTTGTAGATTCCAGGATTGTGGTTTATAGGTTTCCAATTGTGTTGTTTCTCCTGTTTTGGACTAGGGGAAAACATTGGAACAGCTACTAGATGGAATTCCTCCGGGCAGATCACTGTCCTTTGCGTTCTTGCGGCCGAGTAAGGCTTCGGTTGAAGATTTGGGGCTGTTTGAGGTGAGTAGAGCTCTGTTGGTTAAGGATTTTAGTAAACTAATTGCTCTACAGTTGGATTCTGGATTTATTTTGAGGAAGAAGGGGTGTTGTTCCAAGGGTCCAGCCACCCTTTGCTTCTTCCCTCGTCTTCAAGGTGTTGCTGGTCAGTTGCTTGGAGTCATCCGATCTTCACCAGAAGAGTGAGTGATGGAGAGGAGTATGCTGGTAATAGATTGAGGTAAGGCAAATGCTTGGAATTGATTAGCAGTGATTGGTTTTCCATTCTATGTATTGGATGTGAAGATTTAATGTTTGGCTTGTTCTTATAGTTTTGGCCAGATTTGTAGGTCAGTGAACCATCGGAGAAAAGATTGTTGACATGGAATTAAGTAAGGTTAAGAACTGATTTTGTATCCTATTGTAGAGTAATTGATAGATTTCTGTGATTTGGTTGTTAGGTTAGAAGGTGATGGAGATGTGGGCAGCAGTAAGCATCACACCCGTGATTTTCAACAGTGGGTTGTTTCGTTCACAAGGAGCACTTCGAATGAGGTGAGTTGTGTTTGGAGATTGGTTTGTAGTCTTGTGATGGATTGGTTGATTTTGGTTGATGGTGTGGGGTGGATATAGTTATGTATCCATTTCTGATTTAGATTTTAATCTGTGATATCTTGATTAACGAATAATTAGTTGTGTTGGTTGGATTGTCAGCTGTGGTAGTTAGAAATGGATTATGTGGAAGAATTATGCATGTTCGATTCATGATGTTTAGTTGTTGATGGAATTGAATTTGATTAGATAAGCGGGATGGGTAGATTATGCTTTCTTGGATTAAATGGAAGTATGTGAATAAAGAGGGTGAATCGGTTTAGGTTTGTTGATAGTTAATACATTGATTATAGATCCTTAGTTTTGTCTCGTATCCTGTATTTGTAGGATCCGAGTTGGATGTGATCTTCTGGAGTTGTTGAAGACGGTTGACACGCACTACGTATAAAGGCGGGTACTTCTTGCTTTATCTCTTTAGCACATTGATCTTAGTGCATGAGCTATATGATTAGATGGATACTATGTTTATCTTGACTTTACTCTTATTTTTCCTGCGCTTGATACTTCCACTCAATCTTTGAGTTACTCATGTCTGTTTCTATACAGTCTCTTGTTGCTATCGATGATATTTAGCAGATACTATAGTACTAGGTATTGGATACCAGATACCAGACATTAGATAGTAGGTATTGGATATATGGACACCTGATACCATGTTTACCTGCTTTGATTTCTATTTATTCACCTCACAGTCACTCATAGGTATAACATAATTGACTTTATATATATATGATGGTATTGCGTTGTTCGCATCATGTCATTGCATGCATCGCGACGATCCTGTCTCCCTTGTGGTTGAGGCGATTGTCACGCTCGGCCACTCGTGGGTAGTGGTAGCTGGAGTGACCTTGTCCTGTCGTGCCACACTCGGTCACTCATGGGTAGTGGCGGTGGAGTTCTGACGGCGGGACCCCGTCAGGGCGTAGCTATTCAGCTACTATGCACATGTCCATCCGGTCACTCGAGGGTAGTGGCGGCCTTTGGGTGGTACAGTTTGTCATCGATCCGGCCTCTCGACCATACAGGGGTCGTGGTGCAGAGAGGTGGGCGGGTTGACCATCCGTACATACGCTGTTGTTTATATCTGCTGGTTGTTTACTTATGCTGTTGTTGCTTATCTATGCTGTTGTTGCTTATCTATGCTGCTGTTGCTAGATTATGTTGCTGTTGTTTATTTATGCTGTTATGCTTACATAGGTTGAGATTTATACCTGTGATATGTGTTTAGACACTAGCTTACTTACTGTTGACATGTATATACCTCACATGATACCATGTAGTTATGAGCAGTACTGTAGCAGGACTTTGATACACTTTACCTTCTACCACTAGCCTAGGATATGGTTTCAGGTATGGACACTTATGATGATATCACTGTAGTATCTGCTATTTTCATACGAGACTGTATACCTTTGCATCTCTAGTTCTTTACCATACTCATGCACTATCTGTCTATTACCCGCTGAGTTTTTATACTCACCACCCCGCATATTGGTAATTTCACCAGGTAATAGGTAAAGGAGTTATGGAGTCGCCTGGAGATCTTGTCCGCCAGTTCCACGTCACATTCGAGGACGACCTTACGATTTCGGTATTTCTTACGTTATTTGTATTTTGGATTTTGTACTTGTTTATGTATTTGTATTCTCTTGTATTTGGTTTGATATTATTGTGTCAAGCCGAGCCGGCTCGCAGTTAGTGGATTTGTGTTTTGTGATCGTTGTTTGTGATTTCCGCTGCGTTGATTTTAGTTCAGCCGTGTGGGCTGATTAATATATATTATATAACTGCGTGGTTGTGTTTATTTCTGTTCCAGCCGAGTGGGCTGATTATATAACTGCGTGGTTGTGTATATATATTCCAGCCGTATGTGGTTGATGTATTTTGTATGTATTTATGTTTCAGATTGTCACCCATACAGGGGAGATTTTGTCGAAATTTTTCGGTAAGGGCTCCTCTGGGGGCGTGACAAACCAACCTTTCAAGGTTTTCCGAATAGTCCTATCCACGGAGCTTAGTACTAAATCTTGGTCTAACTAGTTAGGATCCATTTAAGGGTAGCTTCGGTCAGTTCCACTTGGCCAAATGCACCAGATCGAAACCATATCTTTCTAGACATACGATGCCCAAGCTTCCCTAACATACTATCATCCAAAAACTTCACCAGTACCATAATTCAAGTTAAACTTGGTCTCTTTTTAACTAATCCTAATTACCCTGCCGGGTTAGTTTGTTTAGGTTACCCTATCGGGTAAGTTAGTTTTGAAGGTGCCAGCTATTCTGGAGCCTCCCCCTGAATTATTAGCCTTTAATTTAAATTTTCGTTTTACATTTGTGTCGATTTCTTTTATAATTATAATTAACTTGGTGATTGTTTATATTTTGTTGAGTTTTTTATTTCTTTAACTTGTATTTTGTTTTTTGATTTGGTTTATTCGAGTTTATATAATATATTTTTTCTTTAGGTATGTAATATTGATTCATTCCTACTTGCGTGGTCAAACACGCTTTCGGAACCCAAGCTTGATTAGTTGATTTGTATTGGGTTATTAATGACTTAAAGGTTTTATTTAAGTTCGATTTGTATCCAAGTCCGGTTTTATTATAACATGCTTTTTTATTGTTCAGGATTAAGTCTAGATTTTTTGATCTTGTAGTGAATTTCTCTAGTATTTCTTTTAAGTTATTAATTTCTGATTTTAATGATAAATTCTCTTCAAGTATTAGATCTTGAGTTGGATTAAAAATTTTTATTTGTTCCTTGAGGCCTTGATTTTCCTCAAGGAGTGATTTGTTTTCATTTTCTATTTTAATTAACTTACTATTTAAGCAGGAAATAATTTCAAAAAACTTTTTGTTTAAATTAAAATGTACCTCATCCGGGCCTTCGGAAATGAGTACGGACTCGTGGCTTGATTCGGGTTTAGAGCCGTCTTCATCTTCCGACTCGTCTTCCGTTTCAGCTTCGCAGGCCATCAGCGCGAGATGGCTCTGGTGTTTCTGCTCTTCTGCCTCCGATTCGTCCGAGGAGTCGTCCCACGTTGCTTTGAGGGCCTTTTTTTTTTGTTGGATTCGGTTTGTCGAACTTTAGTCTTGGGCATTCGTTCTTGTAGCCCCTTTTTATTGCATCCGAAGCACGTTACGTTCTTTTGTTCCGAGGGAGAACTGATCTTTTGAAGGTCCTTCTTGCTAAAGCTTCTTTTTCTCCTGGTGAACATTTTTCTTACCAGGTTCACCAGGTGTTCTTCGTCTTCGGTATCTTTGTAACGACCCAATTTTCCTCATTAGGAGTTCTAAAAGTTCTTAAAAATATTTAGAAATACTTTAGAAAAATTCTAGAGATTTTTTGAAATTTATAGAATATTTTTATGCAATTTTTGGAGGTCGTTTGGTATTTTTACTAAACGAAAGAAGTTTCGACAAAAAAATGTCCAAGCTGAGGCTTGAACCGGCAACCCATGACCCGAGCAAAACCCGGCTAACCAACTGGGCTAGCAATTGTTACTTGAACAAATAGAGGAAGAGATCTATTTAAGTAATAGGAATTAATAATAAAGAAATAAAAGGAAGAAAAAGAGGTAGCAGCCGAGAATTGAACCCGGGGCTTTTGGCTTGGTCAAAACCCAGCCAACCAACTGTTCCGCGGATATTTCGCGAAAGAGTTGGCAGCGAAATAACCTTAAGTTAACAGAAATACCAGAGTTATAAAAGGAACTTAGGGCTTGAGAATTTCCCGAGCCCTAATTTCTCCCGAATCCCTTCTTCTCTTCTCACGCGTGCGCGGCGTCGGCGATTTCTCTCGGGAGGAAAGCGAAGCCGAGTTAGGGCTTCTCTCCGGCGACCGGCGGAGGGAGATTTCCGAGAGCTCTTCACATCGCCGAGCTTCTCTCGACGAGGAGAAGTCGGTGTTGGAGTGTATACTGAAAGCCTAAGCTTTTGTAAACATTTGTCTTGAATAAAGAATCACATTTGGTCAAATTATCTACATTTGTTTGTAGTTGTTCAATTAATTTATATTGTAGATAACATAGCTTGTGGTGTCACATGCAGAAGATAATGTTATCAGTACCTTATAAATTATAAACAGTAGCTCACGACCAAAATGGAAAGGAACAAACCATTAGAAGGTCGTAGTGTAATTAGGTATCAGTTTATCTTGATTGTATAATTACACTAGTACACTTAGAGTGTATTGAGTAGGACTATTTGAGGTCGTTTCTTTTATACTGACTTTATAAAGAAACAAAGACCTCGGTTATTATGGAAGTGTGTGCTCTTAATCCTGATATAATAACAAGCACATATATTTGATATTTATTTCTTTAATTTATCAATGGGTGAGATTTAGTTCGATGAATCAATAAGCCCGATAAATTGGGAAATGATATTACTTATAGTGTGTGTTGTTGATTATAGAAGGAAACTGTGTCCTAGAGATACTAGGTTGATAATGTCCCCAAGAGGAGCTCATAAGGATTGTCATGTTAAACCCTGCAGGTGGACTTAGTCCGACATGACGATAAGGTTGAGTGGTACTACTCTTGGACTTAGATATTAATTAAATGAGTTGTCAGTAACTCACTTAATTAGTGGACATTCGATATCTTAAACACAGGGAGACTAACACACTCATAATAAGAAGGAGCCAAAAAAAATGTAATTTGGGATTGGTGCGGTAGTTCAATGATAGTTCTCTGGTGGAATGAATTATCATTGATAAAATTAAGTTGTGTGTTCGGGGCGAACACGAGATGCTTAATTTTATCGGGAGACCAAAACCAATTTCTCCTCTCGGTCCCTATCGTAGCCTCTTATTTATAGAGTTCTATACCCACCTCCTATACCCACCCAATTGGGGCGGCCAAGCTAGCTTGGGAACAAGCTAGGGCCTGCCTATAAATTTGGGTGGCCGCCCTAGCTTGAACCCAAGTGGGGCCAAATTAAATTAAAAATTTTAATTTTAATTTTTATTATGTGGAAGAAATAATTTATTAAAGAGAATTTAAATTAAAAATATCTCTCTTATAAAAGATCTACAAAAGATTAAAGAAAGAGATTAGATCTCTTTCCTTATTTGTAGATTGGTGAGATATTTTATTTTCTCTTTAAAATTATTCACATGATAATAAAATTAAAATTATAGAAATTTTTTTTTATTAACCATGAAGAGATTTTTAAAGAGAAATTTTATTTTTTAAAATTTCCGGAAACAAATTAGGAAGTTTTAATTTGTTGATTGAAACTCTCCTAATTTGCTCTTTTGATTGTGGCCGGCCATCACAAGTTGATTGGGAAATTTTATTTTATTTTTCTCAATTAATTCATGTCAAGGAAAATTAAGGAAATTTTATTGTAATTAAATTTCCTAATTTGCCTAGGCCAAGGAATATAAAAGAAGGGGTGAGGGTGCCTTCATGAGATACAACCTCTATTATTTTCTCTCCCTCTTTTATTCCTTGGTGTGGCCGGCTATCCTCTCCCTCTCTTCCTCTTGTGGTGGCCGAACCTCTCTCCCTTCCTTGGAGCTCTTGTGGTGGCCGGATACTACTTGGATAAGAAGAAGAAGAAGGAGAGAAAGCTAGCATCTCTTGGAGCTTGGTTAGTATTTTGGTTTTCTTCTTTGGTGAAGTTCTTCCTTTGTGGCCGAACCTTGCTTGGAGGAGGAGAAGGTGGTTGGTGGTTTCTCATCTCGGTAGATCGTTGCCCACACAACGTCCGAGGTTAGAAGAGGAATACGATAGAAGATCAAGAGGTTTTTCTACAAGGTATAACTAGTAATTTTTATTTCCGCATCATACTAGTTATTTATGGAAATAATACCAAATACAAGAGGCTTACGTTCTAGAATTTCGAATATGTTTTTTCGATGTTGTGTTCTTTTGTTTTTTCTTTTCCTTGTGATTTGATTGTTCTCTTTGGTTAACCTAAAGTTATTTTAGGAAATTAAATATTAGCTTTCTATAAAAGGTTTTGTCTAGTCGGTGGTGGTTGCTCCCATATCCAAGAAGGCCATGTGCCTCGCCACGTCAGTACTGGGAACCAATTATGGAAATTAATATTTAATGGAATTAATAACTTAAGGAGACTTGGGTCGAACGTGTAAAGTTCCGCAGGAGATCCAAGTCAAAACCTAAAAGAACAAATAGATTAAGTTTTGGATCAAACGTGTTAAGTTCCGCAGGCGATCCAAAATTTAATTTAAAAGAACACATGGTAGCTAGGAAAAGGTTCAGACCTTTGTACAAAATTTTTGTACAGTGGAACCTATAGGTTTTCCGAGTAGCAACCAACAGTCGGGAGCATGAGGAGGAGCCGCGATTTCGAGTCCTCTGATCAGAGCACCGAAACCCTAGAAGTTCTTTCCAGCTGTGAGTTCGGGAACAGCAAGGTAAGTTGCTCACTCACCTGCGGTAAGATAGCTTCGAGCCTTTTGATTAGAGTTTTCTTGTTTTGTGAATGTGTCGTGAGGTTCTTATTTTCGATTGAGGGATTCTGTGATGATCTTGATTCGTTTCGTGTTCTTATGAGGTTTTGGATTTTGTTTCCTTCATAATGTCCTTCCGAAGCATACTGTAAGAAGTATGTTCTTAAGGCTAACTATTGTGAATTCAATTCGGATTGTTTGGGGTTTGCTGGGAAGGTAGGTTTGTTTTGTAGCTTATGGCAGAATAGTATGCTTTGTTAAGTTAACCCCGCATTACTTGAATTGCAGTCCTATCTTTATGAAATTGTGAAGAACAACCCATTCCTTTTGTGCTATAAGTTGAACAAGAACAGCCCATTAAACCTATCCTAGCTTTAGAGCTTGCATTGCAGATTTTTTATTGTCTAGCATAGCAGATTTTGAATGGTTAGCATTGTAGATTAGCATTTCAGGTTTTTTTTTTTTGGTTTATTCTAGCATGCTGTTTGGACTTTCCCATTTGCTATTGAATATGCATGATTAGATTTCATTTTCTATTTCATTGCTATAGGTTTGAGCATGAGTAGATTTAGAGTTCTAGTTCCTTATGTAATTAAATGTGCATGAGTGACATTCCTTTAAAGCAATCAGTTTCTGGTTTCTTTTGTATTGGTTATGTATGCAGAATTTTTCATGGTAGCTTAGTTTTTCCTTGCTAATTCTATGCACATGATTATTTTTTGGTTTCTCCTTGTTAATTCCTTAATTGAAGCATGTGAACTCAAATTATGAGCATGAACAGTTTATGTTAAGTTCAGCAAGTCTAGTTTTGTGTTACGCTTCAATTTCAGCAAGTTTAAATTCCAGTTAGTAGATCTTGTTGTTTCATTACTACCTCATTTAGCATGGACAGATTTATTTCGGCTTTAGTTGTGGTTTCCTACTAAATTACCAAAAGATAAGAGTAAAAAGATAAAGAAAAGAAAGAAAAAGGCCAAGCCTTAAGTAGATCCCAAAGTCAAGACTTTAGGGATTTTTGGCACACAAGGTGCTATTAAAATGCCGAGGCATTTAAAGAAGAAGTAATTAAGATTATAAGTATTTTACTTTTAAGAAGAGGCTAGTACCCGATTTCCGAGGTTGTCGTTAAACAAATCCAGGTGTCCAATTCCGAGGTCTTGGCCCTGGTAGACCAAGGTCTGCTCTTTTACGATTGGTGGCTCGCTACCCCAACCTATTAGGGAACGCGCATAAGATGGTACTATGCCTGGGCCCAAGAAGAAGTTGATTATTATTTTGAAGTATTATAAGTATAAGTTTTGGACAAGTAAAACGAGTTTTACATAAACATAAAGTATTAAAGATTAAGTTTAGAACAAATGAAATAAGATTCATATAGTTCTAAAAATCAGTAAGTTTAGTTCTTTATTCTACCATGTTTATCTAGTAGATGAGTAGTTTTCATGTTTACCTATTAGATGAGCAGCATGATTAACTACTAGAATTACATGAGTAGATTCCTTAGCTTTTCTTTGCTATTAGTTTGACATGAGCAGTTATGTTTATGCTTTATTTCTTTTCATACAGTTTCTAGTTCTTTTCGTATACATGCACATTTGTGATTTTGTGAGTTAGTGTTGGGTTCTTCGGGCCGCGAAAACCGCTTTTCGCATCGCGGAAACCCCGAATCACCCAAAGCCGTAGGATCCGTGCAAGGAAAAATTTCGAAAACACAAGTACGAGTTATAAACAATGATCTACAGTAGATCTACAAAGGAAACACTTTATACCTTTGATGCGAGCCCTTTCGCGTTCCCGCTCGTCCAAGGAGTTGCCGGATCTCGAGAGTGTCAACGTAGACACTCCTCTAATGATATCCACACGAACAAGGAGTGTCTCTCACACTCAAATGATGGAGAAGAGAGCCCCAAGTGTGCTAGCACTTTCTAGAGCTCTCGGATGGGATTGGAAAGGAAGAAAAAAGAGAGAGTACAAAAGAAACTCATACACTCAAGTAGTAGTATCCCTCCTTTGTGACCTTCACTCTTCCTTTGCTCTTGGAATTCACTCAACCACCTTCTCCTCTCTAGGAAGTTCACGGCAACAGCAGCAAGGAGGAGGAAGAAAGCTAGGAAGAAGATGAGACAATTACCACACATCAATTGCCACAAAACCAAAAACTCCTTTGCATTAGTGTGGCCGGCCACACACATAACTCCCTCATTTAATGTGGCCGGCCACATTAAATGGAATGGGAAGTGTTGTAACCTCCATAAGGTGGCATGTGATGTGGCAAGGATGAGTCATCCTTATGATGTGGCAACACATCAAGTCAAACTTGATGTTTCAACTTCTACTTGGTCAAGTCAAACTTGACCAATTGTCTTCCTTGTTGAGTTAAATCCAACCTTTGATTCAAGTCAATTTCAATTTAATGAATCTCAATTCATTAATATAAATTGACTCAATGAATCAAATTTAAATTAGACTCATTCAACAATTGAAACTAATTGAGTCTAACTCAATAAGTCTAATTTGAATCCAATCTTTGGTGCATCATATGAACCTAATCCAATTGGTTCATCATATGAACCTAATCTCCATCCACTTGTTCTTTGTGTGTGACCCAATAGGTTCTTGTAACGTTGGCAATGTTTCTAAACTCCTTTAGAAACATAAGCAATGAGCGGCATCTAGCAATACATCATTGCTACCCAAGTTACAAGAAATGTCGAGATCCAACATCACCTTGTGACTACTAATTGTGACTCCTCACAATATATGACAAGTGTCCTTCTATCCTAGACATCTAGATTGATCAATATGAGGCATAGACCGTGTCATCCTCTGATCAATCTAAATCTTGAACTCCAAGTACACTCACTCAATCAAATGAGCTCAACATCTAATGTTGACTCATTTTGGCATGGTCATGCACTTAGTGGTCTCACTCTATCAAGAATAGCGATGTCGCTCCCGTCATATGGGAGGGATAGATCCCATCTACATCACTCACATCCCTCTGCATAATTCGTTATATACCCAGTAATCGCCTTTATAGTCCACCCAGTTACGGGTGACGTTTGACGAAACCAAAGTACATAACTTCTTATGTAGGGATCCATGATGACTTCAGGTCTAAGGACTAATAGTTATACTAATAGCCACATGAGAAAGTATATGACACTCATATAACGATCCATGATACTTTCTCATGGCGGGTCATTCAGTATACATTCTCCAATGTATACCCATGTGTCAGCTTGATATCTCTATATCTATGACTTGTGAGATCAAGTCATCGAACTGACCTACATGCTAGTCTTATTGCATTAACATTGTCCCTGAATGTTAATACTCGACTAGGAATGATTTAGAATAGTGTTCCCTATATCATCTCACTATCGATTCAACTAATCGATTGATATAGGTATGAACCTTCTACTCAAGGACGCTATTATACTTAGTCTATTTGGCACTAATACAAATAAGTATAATAATCAAACAAATGCCTTTATTAATATACAAGAATATGATATACATGAGTCCATACAATCATCAAATGATTGGCTCTAGGGCTCTAACTAACAGTTAGATAGCGCTTACTAAGCAAAGTTTGCTTATAGACTACACTTCCTCTTACTGCAGATATAGGAAAGGAAAAGATATAGCAAGGAAGGCGACAAGGTGGCGCAGATGGTGTGTGATGTTTGGACTATGGAGTAGACTAAGAGATTGAACCAGAATTTATTTAGAATGTTTTGGTTTAAGTGTTTAACATATTTAGAACTTGTGCATGTTATTATTTGGTTTGTTTTGTCGTGTATTTGTTAGAGTTGATTTTTCCTTGGTATTGTGCTTCTTTTTGATATATAAACTGCGTGGTTGATTGATATGTGTTCCAGCCGCTTGTGGCTGTGTATATTATGTCATGTATTAATGATTATGGTCACCGGTACAGGGGAGATTCTGCCGGAATTTTTCGGTAGGGTTTCTTCGAGGATTTTAATTATACCGGTTAAGTATAGTTAGTAGATAAGTAACAGTCATCCTTAGAGAGTAGTAGTAGTAAGAAGGGTGGTCGTTACAATCTTGATCAGAATCTTTTTTAGATTCAGGCTTGTTCTTCTTTTCTTTGGATGAGCCTGCAAATAAAGCAATACCTTTCTCGGCTCCAGTATTAGTTTGTTCATGTAATTCTAACTCACAGAAAAGCTCGTCTAATTTTAACTTAGATAGATTTTTTGAAATTTTGTAAGCATCTACGATTGATGCCCACAAGCTATTACAAGGAAAGGCATTTAGTGCGTACCTTATTAAATCTCTATTTTCCATCTGGTGGCCTATCGCATGGAGTCCGTTGAGGACGTCCTTGATTCTTGCATGCAGTTGACTTGCCGTTTACCCTTCTTGCATTTTTATATTAAATATTTTATTTAAAAGTAGGTCCCTTTTTGTTACCTTCGCGTCGCTCGTTCCTTCGTGCAACTCGATCAGTTTGTCCCACAATTCTTTAGCATTCTGATGTGGTCCGACGCAATTCAGCTCTTCTCGTGTTAGGCCGCAATGTAGCGTGTTGATTGCCTTGTTTTCTGTTGATGCCTTTTTCCTCATGTCCGGAGTCCACTGTTCTGGGTCTAGTGGATTTCCGGAGTTGTCGACTGGAGTTCGATACGCCTTTATAACGCTGAACCATTGATCGTAGTCTGTCTTTAGGTACACCTCCATTCTTTTCTTCCAATACGAGAAGTCATCCCCGTTGAATAGGGGAGGACGTACTGTGCTAAAGCCTTCTAGTTGAGACATCCTACACACAAGTAAACAACGAAAAAATATTCCAAGACTTGGTCTTGGATTAGTAGTGCGGGAAAAAATAATAGCTGTATCTAAATTGGTGTTGCACCAATTTAGACTTAATTGCAACGAGAAGAAAAATTCCTAAATTAATAATAATATCAACTTAGAATTAAGCGTAAAGCAAGAAAGGAAAAAAAATATTTTCACCCCCTGTCTGATTTGTGGTTGCACCAAATCAGAGCGGTACCTGCTCTGATACCACTTGTTGGATCGTGAAACGTCGATAGAGGGGGGGGGGTGAATATCGATTCGAAAAACCAGCGTTAATAAGAGTTAAGCGCAGCGGAATAATAAAAACTGAGACAAACTGAACACGGTGTTTTTTACTTCGTTCGGAGCCTGTGACGACTCCTACTTGAAGGCCCGTACTCCGTGAGTACTTTCGTTGGGCAATCACTAGCAGTTTGAAAATGATTACACTTTAATAGTACAGAAATGCTAGAAAAATAAAGAAAAGTACCGACAAGAATTAAAGAAAAGGAAAGGAGCGTATTGTCGGATCTTTGTTAGCGTCGCTGGAGCGCAGAGCAGTAGAGCAAGCAGTAGAAGACTTTCTTTCTGATGATGTCTTGAAGCTCCCCTCTGACCCTTCTTTTATATGAAGCTCGGGGCGCCCCGGATCCCTTCCGGGCGCCCTGGTGGGACGTGGCAGGTCCAACCATCAAGCTCCACGTGGCGACGCGCGAGTTTGGATAAAACTTACCTCCGGGCGCCCGGACCTCCTATTTTCGGGAACTCCTTCTCCTGCAAAATAGAGTTAGTCCGAGGCAAATATATATCCTGTAAAACAGATTGTTTGTTGGTTGCTACTCAGAAAACCTGGAGGTTCCACTGTACAAAAATTTTGTACAAAGGTCTAAACCTTTTCCTAGCTACCATGTGTTCTTTTAAATTAAACCTAGATCGCCTGCGGCACTTAACACGTTTGAGCCGTAGTTTAATTTATTTGTTCCTTTTGGTTTTGACTTGGATCTCCTGCGGAACTTAACACGTTCAACCCAAATCACCTTAAGTTATTAATTCCATTAAATATTAATTTCCATAATTGGTTCCCAGTACTGACGTGGCGAGGCACATGACCTTCTTGGATATGGGAGCAACCACCACCGACTAGACAAAATCTTTTATGGAAAGCTAATATTTAATTTCCTAAAATAATTTTAGGTTAACCGAAAGGAACAATCAAATCATAAGGAAAATAAATAAACATAAGAACACTACATCGAAAATAAATTCGAAATACTAGAATCGTAAGCCTCTTGTATTTGGCATTATTTCCAAAAATAACTAGTATGATGCGGAAAGGAAAAATTACTAGTTATACCTTCTAGAAAGACCTCTTGATCTTCTACCGTATTCCTCTTCTAACCTCGGACGTTGTGTGGGCAACGATCTTCCGAGATGAGAAACCACCAATGCACCTTCTTCTCCTTCTAGCTAGGTTCGGCCAAAACAAAAGAGCTTCACCAAGGATGAAGAAAAAACCACCAACCAAGCTCCAAGGGATACAAGCTTTCTCTCCTTCTTCTTTTTCTTCTTCTCCAAAGTAGTATCCGACCACCATAAAGAGGAAGAGAGGGAGAGAGGTTGGCCGGCCACAACACCAAGGAAAAGAGGGAGAGAATAATAGAGGTTGTAAACCATGAAGGCACCCCCACCCCTTCTTTTATATTCCTTGGCTTTGGAAAATAAGAAAATTTATTTATAATAAAATTTCCTTAACTTTCCTTGACAACAATTAATTAAGAAAAATTAAATAAAATTTCTTAATCAATTAATCATGGCCGGCCACCTCATAGAGAGTAAATAAGATAATTTTTAATCAACAATTAAAACTTCCTTATTTGTCTTTGGAAAAAATAAAATTTCCCTTTAAAATCCCTTCATGGTTAATAAAAGAAATTTTTATAATTTTAATTTTTCATCATGTGAATAATTTTCAAAGAGAAAAAATAAAATATCTCTCCAATCTACAAATAAGGAAAGAGATCTAATCTCTTTCTTTAATCTTTTGTAGATCCTTTTAAAAGAGATATTTTAATTTTAATTCTCTTTAATAAATTATATCTTCCACATAATAAAATTAAAATTAAAACTCCTTTTAATTTAATGAGGGCCGGCCACCTAAGCTTGGGTTCAAGCTAGGGCCGGCCACCCATGAATTAAGGCTTGGCCGGCCCTAGCTTGAACCACAAGCTAGCTTGGCCGGCCCCCTTATCATGGGTATGAAGGTGGGTATAGTACTCTATAAATAAGAGGCTACGATAGGGACCGAGAGGAGGAATTGGTTTTGGTCTTCCGATAAAATTAAGCATCCCATGTTCGCCCCGAACACACAACTTAACTTTATCAATAATAATTCATTCCACTAGAGAACTATTATTGAACTACCGCACCAATCCCAAATTACATTTTTGGGCTCCTTCTTATTATGAGTATGTTAGTCTCCCTGTGTTTAAGATGTCAAATGTCCACTAATTAAGTGAGTTACTGAAACATCCCAAGTTTTTTTTTTTTTTTTTTTTTACCAATCTCTCTCAACAACTCCAATTTGAATGATCACATTGCAGAACCATAACGAAACTATCATAACCAATAGACAAGACTGTATCAACAAATGTGTATCGATATGAACAATAACCCCTCAACATTCCCCACCCGAATGACATAGAAAGTGAAAATCTCTCGCGGTAGATCCCGTATGCACTGCACTCCCGGATAACGGACAGAACCATGCGTCCATCCCGCCTTCTCGTCTACTCTGTCCGTGGGCCCTCCAACATATCTTGGAGGTCATCCTCACCTGTAATATAAATGTGGCGAGTCTACAACCCAACAAGTACAGACCAATATGAGTATGTAGATATCCATAAGATAGTGGAAATAGCAACTAGAAGCCTTTTAAAGAAAACATAGCACAACCAGGTACGACATAAGAAAGATATAACATGCAACAATGTTCCTACGTAGCTAATAAGGTGAATATGTCACATATCCGGTAACCACAATTAGAGCCAGTCAACAGTCCCATGAACCTAGAGGTACCTCGTAGAGAACATGCATCGAGTCATATAGCCGAAGCTAACCATATCAGTCAAGTTTGGATGGGCCCTCCCCGGAGCTCATCCCGGGTCACCCATCCCGTACTGCTACCACATATGCTCATACACATCCCATTAGCCACATAAGATTTATATACCCATAATAAATTCCAGTCATTCATTCCATAGCATATTTTAGTCATTCCTTCCATATCCGTTCCTGTAACCATAGCCTATTTCATTTATTCCTTAAGCATATCCATTCGCAACGAAAACTTATCAAAACCAAGTTTGTGCATTTCATAAATAATCTACGGAGAAATAATTCAACTCATGCATAACCAAAATGGAGGATAGCTCACAAGTATTAAAACTAGCATAGAAAAACTTGGACTACAGCAAACTACCATAACTAGAGGAAAACCAAACCATTCGGATACAAAATTCCAAGTTCATCGGTAAAACACATGAACAAACTCAAAATCAACACATCACCCTCTACATTTATCCAGAGTTCGAACAGCCACTAAAGCACCAAAACCAACTCACAAACCATTATACAATTCCACAAATTCAACACTTACAGCAAATGGTCATAACTAAAAAGAACTACTCACATAATAAGAACTACGGTAGAAGTTGACACAGCATATAGGAATAAGTAAAGAACTGGAATGAGTTCAGCATAACAACAAAAACAAACTACCATAGAATTAGCACTACCACCTATCAATCCATACACAAATCATGGCAATCTCAAATGAATCCCGAGAATAGCAATAAATACCCGAAACCACAACTAAGCAAAGAAACAGAACAGATTCAAGTTAAAACACCAAACCCCATAGCCCTTCTGTGGAATAGAAACACAACGGATAGACCCTGTGCCAATCAAATCTGTTCACAACTTCTGAAATAATCGAACAAACGAGAGCATCTTCCATCAAGGCCTAAAGCATAGGCAATCTGTTCAACTTCTTCGAAGGTATTAACAAACACAAAACACCATCCCAAGGAACATATACGACACAAAACCAAATCACCACTTCCAATTCAACCTACTAGCAAAAGAGGAAGTAAAACTTCTTAGATCAAACCTAATTCCATTCGCAACCAGTTCCAAAACCTTTGGAAACAACATGTAGAGGCAGAACCAGATCAAGTTGAATCCAACCAAATTCCACTGCAATTCGGTAGATCAGTACGACATCGAAGAAAATCCATCTATCCAAGCAATCCAGCAATTCTAGAAGAAATTAAGAAACGCAAAGGCATCTTCAATCAAAGCTTGAATGCCACAATCTGTCCAGGCTTTCGGAGCCTATCGAAGGGAGCAAAACTTCATCGGACTAGCCGAAACCACCAAAACCTGAACCAAAAGCTCAATCGATCCAAAGAAACCCGTACGACATCAGATTTAACCATCGTCCTCCAAATTCTTCGCGAAAACTCAAAGAAACACAAGATAAAGCAAGAAAACTCAAATCGCAACCCATTCAATCAAACGGACCACATAGATAAGCTTATCCACATCTCCTAGGTTCCTATCCCTTACCTCACAGATCTCATACATTCATAGGAAAAATACTTGCCTCTTCCTTCCCTCATCGCTGCCGAATCCCTAGCTCGTGAGGTTGCGCCGACAGAGTACGTGAATGCCCCTGTGTCTCGTCGTCGTGTCCCCCGTTGCTCGTCGGCTTGAGGAGCTGCTTGGCTGGAGTCCCGATCCTCGACGGAAGCTTCGTCGAAGCGGCCAAGATCGGCAGCAAAGAGTTCGGCGATTTGGCGTGGGGAAATGAGCCGAACTTAGGTTAGGGACTTTATACCTAGGCTAATTAGATCAATTAACTCTCATCTTAATTGGCGTATTTCTAAACAGGCTTTCTCCTACCCAATTATACCCCTTAAAATTTAACATAATTCCCTAAAAATTCATAAAAATTCCAGTAAACTCCATAAATCCATATCAACTTAATTCCTGATAAATTATTCATGAAAACATATTTATTCACTATTTTTTTTTAAAAATAATCTAGCTAGGTTAGATTTTAATTGTTTACACCTTTATCTATATTGTTGGTATCTAATAACCTTATGTATTTATTTTATACTCATCCAAGTCATACAAAATTTATAATTTACATCACCAAATTTCTCTTTTTTTTTTAATAAGTTTTATACATTTTTGGATCATAAAATTTATTTAAGTTCAAATATACCTTATCCGATTTAATTAACATAATTAAAACTAGCCACTTAAGTTAAACTTCATTCTAATTATACCCCACTAATTAAATGATTACTTTCAATTTAAAACAATTAGTTTTGGGACATTACAGTTACTGACAACTCATTTAATTAATATCTTTATCCAAGAATAGTACTACTCAACCTCATTGTCATGTCGGACTAAGTCCACCTGCAGGGTTTAACATGACAATCTTTATGAGCTCATCTTGGGGACATTATCAACCTAGATTACTAGGACACAATTTCCTTCTATAATCAACAACACACACTATAAGTAATATCATTTTCCAACTTATCGAGCTTATTGATTTATCGAACTAAATCTCACTCATTGATAAATTAAAGAAATAAATATCAAATATATGTACTTGTTATTATATTAGGATTAAGAACACACTTCCATAATAACTGAGGTATTTGTTCCTTTATAAAGTCAGTATAAAAGAAACAACCTCAAATGGTCCTACTCAATATACTCTAAGTGTACTAGTGTAATTATATAGTCAAGATAAACTAATTCCTAATTACACTACAACCTTCCAATGGTTTGTTCCTTTCCATTTTGGTCGTGAGCTACTGTTTATAATTTATAAGGTACTGATAACATCATCTTCTGTATATAGCACCACATACTATGGTATCTACAATATAAATTAATTGAACAACTACAACTAAATGTAGACAATTTGACCAAATGTGATTCTTTATTCAAAATAAATGTTTACAAAAGCTTAGGCTTTCAGTATACACTCCAACATTGCTAGTACAGTTAAAGTTCAACAAATTAATAAAAAGAGTATGACTTAGATTCCGTCTTTCCGAGACCGGAATCTAGTCACAATCTCGACTTAGATATCCGAAATGGATCTAAGCCGGATCGACGCCTAATGTTCCCTTCCCGGGAATGCGTCCTCGCAGTCACTCCCCTCCAGTGACTTACCTCACTTACCTGCCAGACATCCGGTCAGCCCGTCGACCCGTCTGGACTTCGTACCAGACATTCGGTCAGCCCGTCGACCTGTCTGGACTTCTCCTGCACACTTGATCAAAGTGTCAGACAACAACAATCTAACTTAACCTGATTTGTCATTCATCAAAACCTGGGTTAAATCGTTAGTGCTAACCGCACCAACAATTGGTTCTCAATCAATCATCTCCCGAATTGCCCTTGGGAGTCAGCAGACTCTTACGAACGACCAAAGTCTTATGACCATTGTCATAAATCATTTCGTTAGATGCTTTATACATCGGATTGTTAATTGTTGTTGCATCTTCTATCACCTTTTCCTTGATCAACAAGTTTTTGCTCTTCGAATCAGTAGAAGAGGGCTTCCTACACTGGTGCGCCATATGCCCTTGTTCACCATATTGATAACATCTGACAGGAGCTTTAGAGTAAACATGTGGTGACCACTGTGGTGGTCGTTGCAATGGTTGCTGCGATGACTACTGCTGTGAGGGACGAAAATTTTGAGGGCAAGTTGGCTAATTGTTTTGATCGCCTCTCCCTGTTGGTTTCCTATTTTGTTGTTTTTCAATTGCTAGTATATGCTGAAAAGGCCTCTGACATTGTCGAAAGTGAATGAAGACTGAGAACATCTTGTAAGTCTAAGAACAATTCCCCTAAATAATGTGTCATCTGCTATTCCTACGTATCTCTGTATCAGATAGATCAATTCATGTGGCAAAAGGCGATTCGCTCGCCCCGAGTGCCCCCGCCAACCTGTCCCTAGGCCAACACGGAGGAGGTAAATCACGGGTGGCTACTAGCCATTAGTACAAATGGTCAAGACATGGGGGAGGTTATGCTCGGTCATGCCGAGTTTCGACCCCAAGACCTCATGTGACAACACTCCATGTCTTAACTATCGCACCGTCCCGAGGGGACAAAGATATCAATTGTTTGTACAACTAGTTGAAAAAACTATTTTGTATTAATTAATTGTTTCAATCGATCTAGAGGTGTAAATGAGCCAAGCCGTTCGTGAGCTATTCGAAACTCGATTCGATAAAAGCTCGTTTGAGCTCGTTTAATGAGACTAGTTAAGATAAACAAACAAAACTCAAGCTTCACAATATTCGGCTCGTTAGCTCGTAAACATGTTCGTTAAGCTCATAAATCAACTTTTAAATAAAAAAATAATAGTTTTGATATTGAATTTATAAATTTTACACTCTACTTATGAAAAACATAGACAAATATATTAAATTTATTTATTAGAATAAAATTATAAATTTTAACAAGAATATTAGAATTTTTTTAAAATATATAATTTAGTTTTTAATAAATATTTAAATTTATAATTTATATTTATTAAGCTCGTTTAGGCTCGATAAAAGTTCGAATAAGTTCGTGAGCTATGAACAGGGGCGGATCCAGAGGGGGGGCGGCATTGGCGGTCGCCCCCCCCCTTGCCGACGGTGAAACCCCTAATATTATAGGCTTCCACCAATAGAGATAGAGGATACTGACTCTTGTTCTATGTAAAAATCGTCCCTCTATGTTTAAATTTTTGGATCCGTCACTAGCTATGAATATATTCGTTAAATAAAGCTCGAGCTCGACTCGATTATAAACGAGTTAAACTCAAACATCCAAAAATTCAACTTAACTCGACTCGACTCAATTACACCCCTAAATCGATCTATCAAGTATCTTCTTCACGAAATACGGCCCACCTTTTCTGTAGAATGAGTACAACGTCGAAATCATGATTTAGAAATTAAACTAACCCAACTAAAAATCCTATTTTTTAATTTATTTTATTTAGAATATGTGAAGAATCTGTTCCATTAACGTCCACTCAAAATTCAATTAGTCAACATCTGCATTAATAGATGAATTAATGTTTTTTAAATTATATTTTTGGCCGTCTAATTTATGTGGCTTTAGACCACCTTTCTCTCTCAATGACGAAATCATGATCTAGAAATTAAACAAACCCAAATCAAAATCCCAATTTTTATTTATTTTATTTTATTTAGAATATTTGAAGCATCTGTTCCAATAACGTCCGCTCAAAATTCAATTAGTCAACATCTGCATTAATAGATGAATTATTTTTTTTAAATTATCTTTTTGGGCGTCTAATTTATATATCTGACTTTAGCTGATGCCTTCACAAATCACAACGGAACCAACTGAAGCAATGGCTACCGCCAGCATCGACTCCTACCTTCTGGGCGGCGCCGCCCTCTTGCTCGCCCTCCACCTCCTCCTCCGCCGGTGGATCCTCCGCAAGCCCCGGTCACGCCTCCCGCTGCCGCCGGGGCCTCGCGGCGTTCCCGTGCTGGGCGCCCTCCCCCTCGTCGGCGCAAGCGCGCACTCGAACCTCGCCCGGCTCGCCGCCCGGTACGGCCCCATCATGTCGCTCCGCCTCGGCTCCCACCTCTGCGTCGTCGCCTCCGACGCCTCCTCCGCCCGCGCCTTCCTCAAGACCGCTGACGCGCAGTTCGCCCACCGCCCCGACCCCATCAGCGCCCGCGACGTCAGCTACCAGCGCCAGAACCTGGTCATGTCCGACGCCACCCCGACGTGGAAGCACATGCGCAAGCTGTGCAGCCTCCACCTGCTCGGAGGCAAGGCCCTCGCCGACTGGGCCCCCACGCGCCGCGCCGAGTTCCGCCGCCTCGTCGACGCCCTCCGCCGCCTCCACGACGCCGGCCAGCCCGTCCCCATCTTCGACCTACTCATCTGCACCCTCGCCAACGTGGTGGGGACCATCGTCATCGGCGGAAGGGTCTTCGACGACCACGGCGACGAGTCCAACAAGTTCAAGGACATGCTCTCCGACTTGCTCACCGGCGGCGCGCAGTTCAACGTCGGCGACTTTTTCCCTTCGATTGCGTGGATGGACCTTCAGGTACGGATCGATAACAATCCATGGGATCGCACTAAATAGCATTGAAATTGTATCGCCAAATCAAAAATCCACTCCACGATCATCCGTAGGGTATTCAATCGAGGATGCTCAGCGTGCACAAGAGATTTGATGCCCTGTTGACGAGGTTGTTCGAGGAGCACCAAAGAACAAGGGGGAGTCGCCGTGGCGCCCCCGACTTCGTCGACAAAGTGATGGCCAACAAGGTGTCGGAGGACGGCGCCACCATCTCCGACGTCAACGTCCGAGCCCTTATTTGTGTAAGTTTTCTTCGTACGAGAAGAAGGGAAAATTTATTTTAGAATAGGAATTTTATTCGAGAATTTAATGAATGAATGAAGTATATGATCCAGAGGATTTTTAATTATTTTATTTAAAATTTAGATTAAAATTTTTAGATAGAATAATTAATATGAATACTCTAATTGAAAAAAAAAAATTTGAATGGGAGAGGAGATTGACGTGTAACGTTTTAGCACAGTGGAGAAAAGTTTTCTTTTATTTTTATTTTTAAATTATTATTTTTATAATATAATAATATTTTTGGAAAAAATATAAAAGGAGGAATTTGTTTTTTTTTTATAATGAAAAAACAGAATTAGATTTTTTAGTTTTGGTGTGATATTTTGGAACGTGCAGGATCTGTTCACTGCGGGCACTGACACATCATCGGTCGTGGTAGAATGGACCTTCGCGGAGATGCTGAAGAACCCGGCGATCCTCCGTCGCCTGCAGGCCGAGACGGAGGCGGTGGTGGGGCGCGACCGCCTGCTCGACGAATCCGACATCCCCAAGCTACCATACCTGCAGGCGGTGTGCAAGGAGGGGCTGCGCCTGCACCCGTCGACGCCGCTGATGCTGCCCCACTTCAGCCACGAGGACTCCGAGGTGGGCGGCTTCTTCATCCCCAAGCACACGCGGCTGCTGGTCAACGTGTGGGCTATCGGCCGTGACCCCGCCGTGTGGGAGAACCCGCTGGCCTTCGACCCAGACCGATTCCTCCCAGGCGGGAAGGGAGAGCGGTACGACCCTCTGGGCAGCGACGGCAACTTCGGGTTCATCCCCTTCGGGGCGGGCCGTCGATCGTGCGTCGGCAAGCTGGTTGGGATGCTGTTCGTGCAGTGCTTGGTGGGCACGCTGGCGCACGCCTTCGACTGGGAGCTTCCGGAGGGGGAGGAGGAGATCGACATGGAAGCAAAGCCGGGGCTGGCGCTCCCCAAGGCCGTGCCGCTCAAGGCCTTCGCCCGCCCGCGCTTGTCGCATGCGGCGTATGTTTGAACACTGAATGGAATTCCGACGACCGTTAATTCCTCGGCATAATGTATAATAATAGAAAAATTATATATATATATATATATATATATATATATATATATTCAAGAATGACATGTTTAAGATTCGCTAGATTTTTATTTTTATTGTTCCCTTATTCAAAGGGAGGAATGCTGTTGTTAGATTGACAATAATGGTGCTAGACCAAATATTAGTTTGTTATCCGTATTTTATATAGAAGTAATCTTAATAAAATTCATGTGAATGATTTTTATTATCATGTATAATCTTTTAAATGGAATTAAAACACTACAAAATTAATATTTCCTATAAATTTTTCATTCAAGCCGGGTAAAAAAATCATACAACAAAATAAATTTTAATAATATAGTAAAACGTGGACTTCGAGCTAAGGGACCTGTAACCATAACAGCATTAGTGTCGAACCAGGGAACGGTTCCTTGGCGATGACCCTCCTCCGATGCTCAAGTTAGTCACCGGCGGTGTGGAAGCAAGAAAGCGGAGTAATAGAGTAACAATGTGACTATAGTAAAAGTTAGCATACCTCCGTTGATGCTTGGGACCCTTTATATAGGCCTCCGGGGATGCGCATGCACGCTCCTCGAGGCGTGCACGCTTCTCAAGGCTTTTTCCCTGAAAAGACATGTCAGGAAAGTGTCCCTGACACCATACCTTAATGTCCTGAGCATATCTCTGACATGACAGTAGAAACTTCTATCGTACGATCCACTGCCTGACCATGCCGACGACCATGCAGTCTGTTGGCGCCACGGGTTCCCAGAAGAATATCACAGATCCTCCTTTTGTCCGTTATTGGGTTGACCGAGTGAACCATTCGGCTAACCATCAGCCATCCGAACGCTATCACTTTCAGATCGAGTGAGATGGCTGCTCGACCCACTCTCCACTGTCCCGAGCTCCACTTTGAATGTAATCTGCTTGTTCGTGGCTCCGCTTCCTAGTTTTGAGGTTGGGTATGCGCCCGGGCGGGCTGGCCGCTCGGCGTGTGCCTCACCGACACACTTTTCTGAGCGTCAAAAGCTCGGTATGTTGCCGAACTATGATGATGTTGGATCGGTATGTGGTTGAGCTATGATGATGTGGTTAGGAATGATTACCTAGACTAAAATTGGTTTAAAAATACTGAAATTAAGCTTTCCCAGCCAAAATCAGTATTCCCAATCGATTGGGGTTGGGTCTCAATCAATTGAAACTCGTTCAATCGATCCACAGATTGATTCAGATGTTGAGAATCGATCAGATAATCGATCCAGCGAGCTTTTGCTCGCGAGAAAACCCCTCTCGAATGATCACCTGATCGATTGAAGCAGATTGAAGCACTGAAAAACTGAAATTTAATTTCAGTGAATTTCAGAAACTCCCAAAAAATTTTACAAAATTCTAAAAATCATAAAAATATTGTAGACATTATTTAGGGTATATATTATCATGGAAAAATAATTTTCTATGAAAATACTTCCTATTTTCAAGGATTAATAAAAACTTGAAAACTTGTAAAAAGTTCAATGTTTTCTTCTAGTTTGTGTCTAACTTTTCAATGATGATTACTATCAAAAGATAGCCTTCATCAAGGTTTTCCAAAAGTATTTTAAAATGATTTTCAAACCAATATCCAATCATGTTCTTTAGGCTCAATGCACATGACTTCTACATTAGCTTTTCCAATGATTGGAAAACACATAACTATGCGTTTTGATGAACCTAAAACTCAAAAGAATGCACTAAATCAACATCTTGAGTTTTGTTCATCATCCTAACATCTCACTTGTATCTAATGTGCACTAAAACACAAGAAGTCACCTTATAGGTCTTTGTGAGATGTAAAGTTTGATTTTGCCTTAAACTAGGGATCATACATATTTATCTAGACATTTTAGATTATGAACATCCACCGAGGATGTTACTTGTTAGTAAATGTTATTTGTCCTTAATTGCAAAGAATTAAAAATAATGCATGATGAGTTATGACATACATCAAAATGAATAATTTTCAAAAGAAAATTTTCTATAACTATATGATATATGTATGACATGACATGGTATTTTTGTTTATTTTTCATAATAAGCATGAATGCAATATATGATGACATGACATATGATGGACAAACAAAGCATGGTAATTTAACTTAAAAGAAGTACCTAGATTAGCTATCTAAGTATCCTTAAACCTTAGCTAAACTTAAAATAAACCTAGATTGCCCATATCTTCTTAAGAAAATGTCAAAACTCAACTTGACATTTCTTTTACTCTTGATTTGTTGTGCCAATTAAAATTATACATAATTCTCAAGGTTTGACACACTTTACTCTTTCAAAGAGTAATCATGCAGTGCCCAAAATCACTTATTTAATTAAGAGAATTTATTGAATTAAATTATAATTTAATTAGAATCCGGATTTATTTAATTAAGGGATTTATTGGATTAATTATAATTAGATTTTAAATTTATTTAATTAAATATATTTATGGGTTAATAATAATTGCTCATTTGATTTAATTTAAAATTTATTTACATAAATTTATTTAATTAATTCAGCTAGCCCTCAATTATGGAAATTTGATTAATCAAGTATATTAAGAAAATAGTAGGACCTAAATATATAAAATTTATAAAGATCTAGTATTTACATAATATATGTGTATACATTTTTATAAAGATTATTCATCTAATTAATATAGAAGTAAAACATTAGTAATATATTATACATAATATAAAAATATATAACTAAACAAAAATAAGAAGAATATAATATATATATATATATATATATATATATATATATATATATAACGTGTATTAGGTAGAATATATAGTATACATTATAATTAAAAAATTATAATATCAAAATATATGAAATTATATATATTACCATATATATGTGATATATATATGGATATATGTAAATATGAAATTAGTATATGGATTTAAATATATATATGAAATTAATGCAATACTTAGTATTAAGAAATTATAACCTGAATTATATGTTACCATGTATAGCTAATATAAATATAGATATATATAAATATAAAATTAGTATATGAATATAGGCTTCTATTTATACTTAGTATTAAGTTTTATAAAAAAATAATATAAATGATTTAATATTTATAAAACCTATAACTTACGGATTTTTATATATGTGGATATATAGGAATTTTATTTTAAAAAATAATAAGATACCAATATATAAATATTTAGTATTTATATAATTTATGTGTATAAATAATTCTTCTAAATAATATGGAAATGAAATATAAATAACATATTATATATATATATATAATATAATATAATATAAATTATATAGTATAAAAATAAATATAAGAACATGTAAATAAGAAATATTATGCATAATAAAAAATATATAATGTATATTATATAGTATTTAAAAAAAATGTAAGAACGTGTAACAAAGAAATATTATGTATAATATAAAGTATATAATATAAATTAGACAAGTAAGAAATTAAAACATGTGGATAAAATTTAGTAGATAGGAATTAAAGGACTTAGCATTTAGAGATAAAATTTAATATCTATAAATTTATAGAGATTATATTCATCTAATTAATATAGAAATAAAATATATATAATATATTATGTATAATATAAATTATAAAGCATAAATAAAATTAAATGGGGAAATATATATATATATATATATATATATATATATGAAATTAATGCAATACTTAGTTTTAAGAAACTATAACTTGAATTATATGTTACCATGTATAACTAATATAAACATAGATATATATAAATATAAAATTAGTATATGAATATAAGTTTCTATTTAGACATAGTATTAAGTTTTATAAAAAATAATATAAATGATTTAATATTTATAAAACCTATAACTTACGGATTTTTATATATGTGGATATATAGGGAATTTTATTTTAAAAAATAATAAGATACCAATATATAAATATTTAGTATTTATATAATTTATGTGTATAAATAATTCTTCTAAATAATATGGAAATGAAATATAAATAACATATTATATATATATATATATATAAAATATAAATTATATAGTATAAAAATAAATGTAAGAACATGTAAATAAGAAATATTATGCATAATATAAAATATATAATGTATATTATATAGTATTTAAAAAAATGTAAGAACGTGTAACAAAGAAATATTATGTATAATATAAAGTATATAATATAAATTAAACAAGTAAGAAATTAAAACATGTGGATAAAATTTAGTAGATAGGAATTAAAGGACTTAGCATTTAGGGATAAAATTTAATATCTATAAATTTATAAAAATTATTCATCTAATTAATATAGAAATAAAATATATATAATATATTATGTATAATATAAATTATAAAGCATAAATAAAATTAAATGGGGATATATATATATATACACACAGAGAGAGAGAGAGAGAGAGTGTGTGTGTTTTGATATGCTGGGCGACGCTTTGTGCGTGACCGTGAGCGACGCGCGGACGTGGCACTGCCAGCTCGGTTTCACTACAAATAAAATAATCCATAAAAGTTACTCTCTCCCTTTCTCGCCTTTCAAAATTTTGACGGCGCTTATTACCAAAAATAAAATCCCCCTCGCCGCTCTCTCTCTCTCTCCCTCCCTCTCCCTCCCCGCTCTCTCTCCCTCGCTCCCGGTCCCCTCCGACGTCCATCCTCCGGGCGACCCGACGCTTTCCCGGAAAGTTCAATATTTTTGGTCTGGCTCGCCGCTCCCCCCCCCCCCCCGGCCCTTCCCTCGATCCTTCCGTCCAAACTCGTCCCTCATGCTCCCGGCCGGAAAGTTGCTCCGGCATCTTCAATTGCAGGTCTATTGTGAGATCCTACCACCTCACTTCAATTTAATTTCTTAATCCACACCGTTATTACCTTGTGAAATCGGTATAAAAATAGCTGTAATAATTGTATAAAGATGCACCGCGGCTTTGCTCCCATTTCTAACCGTTGCATCAACTACTACGACTGATGAAACCGTGCTTGTAGGACA
The DNA here is from genome assembly GCF_018446385.1 of Zingiber officinale. NCBI lineage: Eukaryota > Viridiplantae > Streptophyta > Magnoliopsida > Zingiberales > Zingiberaceae > Zingiber > Zingiber officinale. The sequence continues at coordinate 4,357,057 of NC_055992.1, forward strand.
TGACTTGGATTGGTTGTGGTAAAAGGTCGGAAGGACTTATGCTACGACCTGGATGGTCGACGGCTCCAACAACCGCCTGCTCTCCGGTGGACTTTCATTTGCTGCTACAAGGTGTAGCAGCTTCATGGGGAGGAAGCTGCTACAACGTGTAGCAGTTAACTGTGCATGAAGCTGTCACACCTTGTAGCAGCTACCTTGTCATTTTCTAGCAGAGATTAACATACTTGGTACCCATAATTTCATATTGTCTTTATCAACCCGATTCAAAAATTATTTTTAAAAATTTTTTTCACTGCTTCAGCGCCTTTCCTGCTACAGATTGATTGGAATTCTCTCTCCTTCGCTCCCTCCGTCTCCCTCGTCTTCGTCGAAGGTCGTCCGGCTGACCACTTGGGCCCCTGCCGAGAAAGTGAAAGGTCGGCTGCACCAACCGCCTGCTATCCGGTGGACTTTGATTTGCAGCTACAAGGTGTTGCAGCTTCATGGAGACGAAGCTGCTACAACGTGTAGCAGTTAAATCTGCGTGAATCTGCCACACCTTGTAGCAGCTAACTTGGTTAGTCGGATTTCTAGCCCCTCTATTTTCTAGCATAGATTAACACTACACTTTAGCCATAGTTTTCATATTATGTATATCAACTTAATTGAAAAATTATTTTTGATGCATGACTTTTCGCTCTTTCAGCGCCGTTCCTGCTACAGGATGATTGGAACATGTATATACATTTGATTTAAAATTTTTAAAAAAGTTTTTAAAATTTTTTATGCTTCTGCAGGGCCATGTGTTTAGGTTTGCTACTACACGGTGTAGCAGCTTCCTAGACTAATAACTTGCTACACCTATTTGTAGTTGTATATCATATTGCTTAAAGGCGCTGAAAAAAGTGATATGTGATGCTGCATCGGCTTCGCTTTGGTTTGCAAAGCGTTGTAGCAGCTACTATGACTAATAACTGCCACACATTGTAGCATTTACATATACATGTAGCTTCCACAACTTGTTGCATTTACCCAAATTTGTATTTCTTTGTTATTGTTTTATTTACCTTTAAAAAATTTGTAAGTAACTTCCATGTTTCAGTAAATTATAATCTATTGGATGTATGTGTGTAGTGCTTACCGCTAGTAAAACTGTCAGACGTTGTAGCAGCATGCTACCTCGTGTAGTAGCTCTTAATGAGTATAAATATATTTGGTATTAATACGTGTGACCGGTATGACCTTAGCATATCACGTCACGTCACCGAATTAGATTCTACAGCGTATATCAGCTAATCCTCACTAATTGCCATATAGTGTAGCAGCTAATATGCGTTATGTGGAAATGATGGATCAGTGATATGTGCAACAATAACTTAATCCGGTGTTTACAAATAGTGTAATATATGGTAGTTGCCGCTACAAAATGTAGTAGCTACTTAGTACGAAGATAACACGTTATAGCACCCATACATTTCACTAATATAATTACCTAAGAAAGTAATGTCAAAACATTTACATTTCGAGGGCATGTTCAGATATATTTTGCGCAATGTTCAATACCTCTAGGATTGCCTGTATTACTCTCTTCAACTTAGAGACTAGAGAGTGGTAGTACCTATCCTCAGAACGGAAAGGGCAAGGTGTTAGACCCTATAAGATTAGTGCAAAAATTATAAGATAAATATGCGTCCAGATTGAGTCATATAGGCATCCTCGTGGTCGCTGACCATCACTAGAGTCCTTGTGTTGTTTGTTGTATCCACTAGAAATTTAAGCGTGGGATTTTGATTGTATCTATAACAATACTCCCCTAAAAAAAAAAACTACCATTACTTTTATAGTCTGGGTTTTCCCGCGAACATTCGATCACAGTAGACCTGCGATTAAAGACGCTGGAGCAACTTTCCGACCGGGAGCGCAAGGGACGAGTTTGGATGAAGGGATCGAGGGAAGGGGGGGGGGGGAGCGGCGAGCCAGACCAAAAATATTGAACTTTCCGGGGAAGTGTCAGGTCACCCGGAGGACGGACGCCGGAGGGGACCAGGAGCGAGGGAGAGAGAGCGGGGAGGGAGAGGAAGGAGAGAGAGAGAGCGGTGAGGGAGATTTTATTTTTGGTAATAAGCGCCGCCGAAATTTTGAACAAAGGCGAGAAAGGGAGAGAGTAACTTCCATGGATTATTTTATTTGTAGTGAAACCGAGCTGACGGTGCCACATCTGCGCGTCGCTCACGGTCGCGCACAAAGCGTCGCCCAACATATCAAAACTATATATATATATATATATATATATATATATATATATATATATATATATATATATTCAACGTGTAACATATTATTTCTATAAATAATATATTATATATAATATAAAATATATAATTAAAAAAAAGATTTAATATATTATGTATGTAACGTGTAACATATATGGAAATAAAGTATATATATAAATAAAGAGATAAATAAATTATATGACTTGAAGAATAAAATTTAGAGAAAGTCTTAATCTCCATCTCTTTAAAAACTCTACATCCAAAAGCCTCATCCCTTGGATGTGCCGCCGACCCTAAGGAGCTCCTCTCCTTCCCATTGTTCTCCACCAGTTCTAGAGCCACAAGGGAAGATAAGAAGAGGGAGTTGGTAACCAAAGATTTAAAGGCATGTTCTCAACCATGTTATTGTAGTAATTAGCCTCTATAGTCTTGTGTAGTTTCGGAAATTTTATAGCTTGCAAGGTTAGCTTGTTTTTCTTGCTAATGATATCATGTTTCAACCTATATGAATTAAATCTAAATTTAAAGTCATTTAATTGCTTGTGAAAATGTTAGGTTCCCTCATGTTTCATAAAATCGGAATATTGGTTATTGTTTTAACATTTATGAAGTTTATTCATTCTTTTGATGTGTATAATGACCTTAAAAATTATAGAACTCATAGTTACTATATGTAGAATATTTATATGTATTAAATCTGAATTTAAAGTTATTTAATTGTTTGTGAAAATGTTAGGTTCCCTCATTCTTCATAAAATCGAAATATTGGTTATTATTTTAACATTCATGAAGTTTATTCATTCTTTTGATGTGTATTGATCCTGTACGAGAGTCGAGTCGACGGACGCTGGGGACGTGGTGCTCTATGCTGTCTTCGGATGACCTCCAAGATGACGTTGACCTCCGGCGAACTTGCAGTAAAGCCGAGCCGGGAAGAGGTTCTCGGCAACGACCCTCCGACGCTCAAGTCAAGCAACGGTGAGAGGAAGCAAAGTAACAAGACTGTAACTACAGTGAAGAATATCGCATACCTCCATCGAAGTCTGGATGACCTTATATAGGATGCCCGGGAGACGCGTGCACGCTTCTCAAGAGGTACACGCTTCCCGAAGCATACCTCAAAATGGTCGTATCAGAAAAGTGTGTCTGACGCCATACCGCAATCGTCCGAGCATATCTCTGACATAACAGTGGAAACTTCCACCGTACGATTCTCTATCTGATCCAGCCGCCGACCATGTTGTCCATCGGCGGCACCTGGCTTGAGAAAGATATCACCAGTTGTCTGCCTCCTTTGTCCTCTTTTGCGCCTTTTGCCTGTTTCCGGGCCGAGCTGGTCGGCCGCTCGACCACACCAGCGATCGGGCGTAAAGACGTGCCGGACCGAGCGAGAAGACTCCTCAGGCACATACTTGGACGGGAATGCGTCCTTAGTTGATCTGCAGCTCAGCCGAGCGAACGGGTCGCTTGGCGCAGCGACTCCTTTATACGAGCAAATCATGAACGTCGGAAGCTCGACCTGTGGTCGAGCTATCTTCGCGCAAACCCTGGCGCTACCCTAGCCGAGCAACCAGGGGGCCTCTCCGATCGACAAGATCCTTAGGTTGGTCCTCTTGACTTTGACCCCCACGGAGCGCCTGAGGGGTCCTCAAGATTGAGCAGCCCACCAGCTCAGCCCGGAAACATACAAAAGGCGTAAAAGAGGACAAAGGAGGCAGATAACTGGTGATATCTTTCTCTAGCCAGGTGCCGCCGACGGACAATATGGTCGGACCGTCGGCGGCTGGATCGGACAGAGAATCATATAGTAGAAGTTTCCACTGTCGTGTTAGAGATATGATCGGACGATTACGGTATGACATTAGGTACACTTTTCTGACACGGTCATTCTAAGGTATGCTTCGTAAAGCATGTACATCTCGAGAAGCGTGCATGCGCCTCCCCGGGATCCTATATAAGGTCACCCAGACTTCGACAGAGGTATGCGATATTCTTTACTGTAGCTACAGTCTCGTTACCCTGCTTCCTCTCACCGTTGCCTGACTTGAGCGTCGGAGGGTCGTCGCCGGGAACCCCTTCCCAGCTCGGCTTTACTGCAGGTTCGCCGGAGGTCCACATCATCTTGGAGGTCATCCGAAGACAGCATAGAGCACCACGTCCACAACGTCCATCGACTCGACTCTCGGATAGAATCATGTATAATGACCTTAAAAATTATAGAACTCAGAGTTACTGTATAGAGAATATTTATATGAATTAAATCTGAATTTAAAGTCATTTAATTGCTTGTGAATATGTTAGGTTCCCTCGTGCTTCATAAAATCGGAATATTGGTTATTGCTTTAACATTCATGAAGTTTCTTCATACTTTTGATGCGTATAATGACCTGGAAAAAAAAATAGAGAACTCATGGTTACTATATGGAGAATATTTAGGTGAATTAAATCCAATTTAATGTCATGTAATTGCTGGTGAACATGTTAGGTTCCCTCATACTTCATGAAATCGGAACATTGGTTGTTATTTTAACATTTCATATAGTTTCTTCACTCTTTTGATGCATATAATGACCCCTAAAATTATAGAAATTATGGTTACTATATGGATAACATTTATGTGGATTAAATCTGAATTTAATGTTATTTAATCACTACTGAACATGTTAAGATTCTTCCTGCTTTTAAATCGGATCGTTATTTCTAGTTTTAACTTTTTATGTAGTTTCTTCATTTTATTAATGCATTAAATGACCCTTAAAATTATGGAACTCATGGTTACTATATAGAGAATATTTTAAGATATTTTATCAAAATTTAAGGTCCCTTAAATACTGAAAAATATGTGGGCATCCTCATATTCCATGTATTAAGGCCATTGAATGATCTTGTTGACATGCTAATTATTTAATATCATATGTTATAGCTTAAATTTCATGATAAATGTTAGGAAATCAGTAACCTTACAACTCACCAAAGTGATAATGATAATGATAAGGATTTAATAAGGATACTGTGAGGATAAAGATCCCAGAGGGATCCCGTTTATGGAACAAGGCCCCAGAGGGAGCCCAATACCGGGTAGGTTGACTATAACAAATTGATAATGATAATGATAAAGATTGAATAAGGATACCGTGAGGGAAAAGGCCCCAGAGGGACCCTATTTATGGGACAAGGCCCCAGAGGGAGCCCAATATCGGGTAAGTTGACTGTGATGAAATGATTATGATAATAATTTATGAGAATGTTGTGAGGGAAAAGGCCCTAGAGGGACCCCGTTTACGGGCCAAGGCCGCAGAGGGAGTCCAACACCAGATTTCCATAGGCCACGACCTAGTGACAAAAGGGTTGCTGGAGACCCCGCCATCTATAGGCCAAGACACAGTAACGAAAAAATGGTTGCTGATGTCCCGCCACCTGGTACCATGGTTTTACAGCTGAGATTGATCAATCGACCATATGATAATAGCTAGTCAACGATCCAAAATCACCTTATTTTATGATAAGATATGTTTATGTTTATGTTTATGTTATGCTATGTATATGTTGAGGTTCATGATATGCTATGTTTATGTTCATGTATACTATAAATATGTTAGGTTTATGATATGCTACAATTATGTTCATGTTATACTATATAAATATATAGGTTTATGATATGCTACGTTTACATTCACGCTATGCCATGTACATGGTTGGGTTCATGTTCAGGTTCATGTTATACCTATGTTCATGATTACACTTATATTTATGTTTATGTTCCTATTTAGGATTATGTTAATGTTATGTTTATGCCTATGCCTATGGACATGCTCGTGATCCAATCTACCCTTATGCCTTGTTCATTTACCATGCTTACATTTATTCTTTCATGCCTATGTTGCTACCTATGCTTACGTTCTTAATATGCTAGTAGGGAGACCCCAAGTCACCTTGTATGTAGTTTCCCTTAGTACACTAGATTATAGTTGCTAATTAATACATAACACTATTTAGAACATGCAAAGTCTCTCGACTCACAGATTATACTTTTTTTTCAGATAATGAGACAAACGAGACAGGAGGCATTGACTAGTGAGCCAGCTCGGAACAAGGGTAGTACAACCCGAAGAACATCCAAATTAAATTCCATATTTAGTTATGTTTACTTTTAAACCATCAATGTAATTTAAACCAAGAAATCATTATGAAAGTAAGAATAAGTGACGCCCACAGTTTAAGTTTTATTATGTGTTTTAAAAAAAAACTAGGGGCGTTACAAATCATTTAAAATTCAGGCCTAACTTGCCCTGAACTTTCTAAGAAAATATCAAAACCCCAACTTGACAATTCTTATCCTTTTCTCAAATGAGTCAATTTAAATTAAGTCAAATTCCTCAAATTTTGACACATTTTACTCTTTTTCAGAGTAAATGAAAATTCACTTCATTTTCAAAGGTTAATAATAACCTTGAAAATACTCTCCGAGTGTCAACTTCATCAATCTTTGGTTAACTACCCTTCCAAATAGAGTTGACACTCTCTAACCCATCTAAGGGGTAGAGAAAATGCTCCTAGGAACCCAAAACCTATTGGTGCTCCTTGGATGCTCTAGGTACTCACTAGGGATAACTTCCCTAGATACTTTCCTAATGACCTTGTTAGGCTTCTTAAAAGCCTTGGTCACCTTTTCTAGGTCAACTCTAGGGAATGCTTCCCTTGTGACCTTCTTAGTGTCTTTCTTAGACTTCTCAGAAGTTTTAATCACATTTGTTGTTGCAAAGATACTTCTAAAGATAACTTCCCTTGTATCCTTGACTTGACCCCTAGACCTAGTTTTGGTTCCATAGCTATATGGAACCTTATGGTAAGAAGTTACATCCTTCTTAGCCTTTGGTTTGTAACCCAAACCTCTATGACCATAGGATGACTCTTGTTTCTCTAAACCTAGGTTTTGATTCTTGGACCCTTGTATTTCATTTGTAATTTTTCTAAGGGTCCTCTCCAATTTATCAAGTCTTGACCTCAAGACTTGATTTTCTTTCCGTAACACCTCAATCTTAGATTTTTCACTAAGACCTTGATTTTTCTTTTTCTTAAGCAAATACTTAGAATCCTTAGAGTTATTGCCTAAATTATTTTCTACCCTTCTAACTTTAGGTTGAGTGGTTTTATCATGATAGGCTACATAATTTTCCTTAATTCTATCATGCTTCCTATTTTTATGGTAAATAGCATTAAAATGATACAAACTAGAATTAGCATGCTTTTTATCATGATATAAGGGGATAGACTTAATAAATGATACATTGGGTTTTACCTTGGAAGCTCCCCCTTGACTTGTGCCCCCTCCCTTGACTTTGACCGCCTTCTTCCCCTTTAGACATTGGCTCCGATAATGTCCTTTTTGGTAACACAAGAAGCATACAATGTGCTCCTTGCTCTTCTTTGTTTTGGGAGCAGTTTCCATTGGCTTATCTTTGTCCTTTGGTGCCACTTGGCCCTTTTTTCTTGGCCAATTTAGGGCACTTGCTTTTGTAGTGCCTATGTTCCCTACACTCAAAACATATGATATGATTCTTATTTTTTAATTAAAATATTTTTACCTTCACATGTAGGGATGACACTCGATCCTCCATTTGATGTCTTTTGATTTTTGGAGGATGCATCAGCTTCCTCACCACTTGATTCGGATGTAAAAGCTTCTCCTTCTTCTTGATTCGATGCCAACAAAGGTCGCTCCCCCTCAATCCTAGAGGTGGAGGTTTCTTCATCTTCATCTTGTACATGGAACAAAGAGTATGCTCCCTCTTTGCCCTTTTCGTTGCATTCCTTTGAAGATGAAGCTTCTTGGACTTCTTCTTTGGAAGTTGAACATCTCTCAACTTCAGAGTCCTCTTCCTCTTGATCTTGATCTAATGAGTCGCCCTCTTTGGATTCTTCTTGATTTGGTACAGTGGAGGGGATCTAATTAATCTTTGCCAATTTACTCCAAAGCTCCTTGACATCCTTGAATTCTCCAATTTGAGCCAAAATATTGCTTGACAATAAATTGACCAATAGCTTGGTCACTTTATCATTTGCCTCGCTCCTTTGAATTTGCTTTTTGCTCCATTTGCTCTTCTTGAGGATCTTGCCCTTTGAATTTGTTGGAGCTTCAAAGCCTTCCATGAGAGCAAACAATTGCTCTATCTCCATCATCAAGAAATTTTTTATTCTTGATTTCCAAGAATCGAAGCTCGTCATTGTGAATGGTGGAGGCACCCTCTGTTGGATCGAGATCGCGCTAGAGGGGGGTGAATAGAGTGTTGGACCCCGTGGTAGTTTTGATGTGATCAACCAAGTTGGTTAGGTCCTGCTTTGTGTTTGATCCCTGTGTCTGAGTGTGCAGGAGCTTAGGAGCGCAGGAAGTCGAGCGGAAGACGCAGCTAGCGAGAAGGACGGCACGGGAAGGGAGCTGACGGGGTCGGTGCGTCCGAAGGACGAGAGAGCTGTGGAAGAGTACTCAGGTGGGCGTGAAGAGCGTGTGCGACGTTCGAGGGACGTTAAGCCGGGACGGAAGGCTGCTCGAGGAGAAGGCTGGGAATTGGGTTCGGGTGAACCCTATTCCGGTTGGCCGGAATCACCTAAAAGAACGGAGCATCGGAAGCCCACGCAAAGGAGCTGGAAAAAGGAGCTGTGCTGGAAAATCCAGCTCAAGGCACCTTCAACAGTCTTGAAGGAGCCTTCAACTTGAAGGCGCCTTCAAGGCTTGTTCAAGGCGCCTTCAACAGTCAAAGTTGACCGTTTGCGCAGCGGATAAAGTTTTATCCGCTGACCGAGCTGGAGGCGCCTTGAACCCAGTTGGAGGCTCCTTGGACTCTCGGGATAAGATTTCCAGGACCTATATAAAGGCCCCTGAAGTTAAGAAAGAAAAAACAACTTCTACATTCAACTCTGTAAGCATTTCCTAGTAGTAGTTCTGAGCCATTAGAGTGTAAAAGGCTTCTCCGCCTTCAGCAAAGGAGAATTTTCTTAGTGTGCTTTCTTACTGCCCTGGATTAATAACTCTCTTGGTTGTAACCAGGTTAAATTCTATTTCTGCTTTTATTTCTGCCTTTATTTTATTTTACTATTGCATTAATTGAGTTGAAATCCGCGGAGGGTAGTTTTATTTTTGTTTTCAGCAATTCACCCCCCCCCCCTTTTACCGGCCTCCGCTGCACCTACAATTGGTATCAGAGCCAGATCGCCTCAGAAGGACTAACCGCCAACTGAAGCACTACGATCCAGACGATGGCCGGAGCGAACATTCATCCCCCGAAGTTCGACGGAGACTTCACTACATGGAAGCGCAAAATGGAGGTATTTTTTAAAATAGATTTTGATATTCTTATTATAATGAAATATGGTTTTGCAGCGCCAAAAGATAAAGAAGAAAATACATGGAGCAAGAAGGAGCAAGCCGATTTCGTTGCCAACGGAAAGGCTGAGTTCCATCTACTCAGTGTACTGCCACCTCAGGAGGTAAATCGGATCGGAAGCTATGACTCAGTGAAAGATCTCTGGGAGAAATTCCTGGAGCTTCACGAAGGTACCTCTGAAGCAAAGCTAGCGAGGCACGACATCCTCCGGACCCAGTTGACGAACCTCCGGATGAACTAAGGTGAGAAGGTAGCGCAACTCCAAGCGAGAATCAAAGAGCTGATCACGCAACTAACCAATCTTGGAGAAGAAGTAACGAACCGGGACTCTATCCGGTACGCGCTCAACGCCTTCCCCAGAACTCCAGAGTGGGCCTCCTTAGTAGATGCGTACTACATCTCTAAGGACCTCGAGGTAAGTACTTTAGAACAATTGTTTTCCACTTTTGAACTTCACGAATCTCGAGTTTCAGAGCCCAATGGAGTAGAGAAGACCAGTCAGAACATTGCCTTAAAGGCAAAAATGAACAGTTTTAACTCCAAAGCCTCAGTCGACGAATCCGAAGCGGCACTACTGGTAAGACGCTTCAATAAGTTTTTCAATACTAATAAATTTAAATCGCGGAGGCATCATCGAAAGAAGAGGACGGTTCGTTGCTACAACTGCAACGAAGAGGGGCACATCAAAGATGACTGCCCAAAGCTAAAGAGAAAAGAGAAAGAAAGGGAAAAGTCAAAATACAAGAAACTAGAACCCTCCAAGTACAAGAACCTGAAGGCTACTTGGTCAGATTCATCATCCTCTGAGTCAGACATCGAAGAATTCTCGGGGTTAGCGCTAATGGCAAACCATCAGCCGGAAGAAGACTCAAGCACAGAGATGAGCATCGATGAAGGGGGAGGAACATCAGAAGAAGAAAGTAGCGGTGAAGGGGGAGCGTCACCAGATCAGGTAAGTAAGGTACGCAATCTAACCCCGACTCAAACTTTTAAATTTATTAAAGCTCTTTCTAAAGAATTAGATAAATTAGAAAAAGAAAATGAAAATTTGAAATCAGAAAATGAAAATTTAAAATTGGAAATTGAAAAATTGAAATCTGATGCATGCTTAAAGATAAATATTTTTCCAAAATCAAAACTTAAAATTTATGGAAAATTAAACTGGTATATAAGGAAGCATCAGGGTCAACTTAGGAAAATTCCTAAGAATTATATACCCCCTAAGTTTTTGACTAATCCGGTAGAAAGGAACCTTTATTGGGTTCCAAAATCTTTGCTGGTTTAAATTTCTCTTTTAGTTAAAAGCTTACAGTGAGAAAATTAAACATTGAAATTCTTTATGGAAGCTTTGTCTAAGGAAGTGGTTGTTGCTCCAATAACCAAGAAGGCCTAGTGACTCGCCATGACCTGGAAGCTAAAATATTGAAAGAAAATGTTTAATTAACTTTCTGAAAAAACATTAAAAATAAGAATTAAATAATGCTTTGAAAGTTTATCAAACATTTTTTCTTAGAACTTTTTCTTTAAAATTATAACTTAGAATTTTTTTTAATTGACTTAGAAATTTTTTTTTGGAAAATTAAGTTTAACTTAGATTTTTTTTTTAATTCTAAAAAATTCATTTTTGGCTTAGAAAATTTTTCTGAAAATTCAATTCAACTTATAAATTTTTTCTAAAGATTCATTTTTGCTCAGAATTTTTTCTACCTTAAATATTTGCTTGATATTCTCTTATTGGCACCCCATTTTTTGCTGTGATCAAAGGGGAAGAGAAAGATACAAGTTTATGGAGAGTTAGGAAAATTAGAAAATTAAAAATTAAAAATTTAATATTTTTTACTAAAATGTGTTGCAATTTTATTTATTGCAAAACTTATGCTTAATATGCTAGTTTAGTAATTTTTCTTTAAAATTACTTTTTGTGTATATTTTTACCCTAACTTGAACTTGGATTGATGCACATCAAAAAGGGGGAGATTGTTGGACCCCGTGGTAGTTTTGATGTGATCAACTAAGTTGTTTAGGTCCTGCTTTGTGTTTGATCCATGTGTCTGAGTGTGTAGGAGCTTAGGAGCGCAGGAAGTCGAGCGGAAGACGCAGCTAGCGAGAAGGACGACACGGGAAGGGATCCGAAGGACGAGAGAGCTGTCGAAGAGTACTCAGGTAGGCGTGAAGAGCGTGCGCGGCGTTCGAGGGACGTTAAGCCAGGACGGAAGGCTGCTCGAGGAGAAGGCTGGGAATTGGGTCCCTATTCCGGTTGGCCGGAATCACCCAAAAGAACGGAGCATCGGAAGCCCACACAAAGGAGCTGGAAAAAGGAGCTGTGCTAGAAAATCCAGCTCAAGGCACCTTCAACAGTCTTGAAGGTGCCTTCAACTTGAAGGCGCCTTCAAGGCTTGTTCAAGGTGCCTTCAACAGTCAAAGTTGACCGTTTGCGCAGCGGATAAAGTTTTATCTGTTGACCGAGCTGGAGGCGCCTTGAACCCAGTTAGAGGCTCCTTGGACTCTCGGGATAAGATTTCCAGGACCTATATAAAGGCCCCTAGAGTTAAGAAAGAAACAACAACTTCTACATTCAACTCTGTAAGCATTTCCTAGCAGTAGTTCTGAGCCATTAGAGTGTAAAAGGCTTCTCCGCCTTCAGCAAAGGAGAATTTTCTTAGTGTGCTTTCTTACTGCCTTGGATTAACAACCCTCTTAGTTGTAACCAGGTTAAATTCTGTTACTACTTTTATTTCTGCCTTTATATTATTTTACTATTGCATTAATTGAGTTGAAATCCGAGGAGGGTAGTTTTATTTTTGTATTCAACAATTCACTCCCCTTTTGCCGACCTCCGCTGCACCTACATAGAGCTCGTGGCTTTCACACATTTCGGATTCGTAAAACAGTGAGTAATAAGCAGCGAAAATCTAAAGGAACACAATGCAAACACAACTTGGCATTGTGTTTTCATTTCTCACTGGATCTTCTGTTATTGTTGTCTCGGTTCTTATTTGTTGGTGGCTCCTGTGTTTTTCGTTTTTCCCATTGTATCCCCTTAGGAAGAAACCCACTGATGGTGAGGGAACCTCTAAGGAACCAACCAAGACATCCAAATCCAAAACTCCTGCTGCTTCTTCCCGACCCCAACCAGCTAGTTCCAGTAGATTCCCAAACCGCCAGTCTGAGCAAGCTTTTCAACAAAGGACTTTCAAATTACTCCCTTGTAGGTCCGTGGATAGAAAATTCATGGACGAATTTTGCCCACAAGTGTCCGAAATCATAGCATACTACAAACTCGATTCACTAGTCTACTTGGAACGAGATATCAACTATGACCTGGTCTCTGAGTTCTATAATAACCTTCATGAGACTAGTGATCAAGGTTTTAAAACAAGAGTTGCTAAGCGGACTCTTGATTTCAGTATCTCATCTTTCTTTGAGTATCTCGATTGTCGGAGGTGTTCCGGTGATGTTTTTTCGATATTTCCTGACTTACCAGAACAATTACTTCCACCATTTGATATCTCACCTGACGACATATATGAGTACTTCTTCAGACAGCCTAGACAAGGGCTAGATGAGCTAGATGTTGACTTCCCTACTTTTGCAGCCTTGAGATTATCTCCTCAAGATTACATTCTTTTTAAAATTGTCACGAACTGCCTTCTACCTATCACATCTAAACCCTTATCTGAGATCCGATCATATCATTGTCTTATGCTCTATGGTTTGCGTCGGCGTCTCGATTTTGATATCATGTCGAGCATCTACTCCTCGATCATATCATATTCTCAGCCTAGCGGCTTCACTATTTATATGCCTTATGGGCATATAATTACTGATTGGCTTGAGACTCTTCAGGTTGATGTCTCTAAGGGTAGAATAATCAAAATGGTCAGGCAGGATTGCCGACTTGGGAAACGGGCATTTTCCAAGTCTGGAATCATAGGGCGAAATGGGGATGTTCAGTGGAAGGATGGGAGAGCTTTTAGGTGAGTTACCACGGGGACCTCCACGACAGGTTGCAGCTGCTCCTCCTGCTGACATTGGCGAGGCGGATCCTGATCTGCGCTGGCAGATCACCGAGCTGGAGAGTCGCTTTGATCGACATGAGGAGATGGTGGCTGCTGAGTTCGATGGACTACGTATTCGGATAGACCAGCGCTACGATGACCTGCGCGGGCATATTGACCAGCGCTTCGATGATATGCGTAGTCATCAGGTGGTGACACAGCAGTTGCTACTCGGATGGATGGCACGCTACCCGCCTCCGCAGTCTTACCCAGGCTATTCATCCTCCAGCGTGCCGCCTCAGGATTTCACCCCTCCTGCCGATGATGGCGGTGTTCCTCAGTGTGAGGATGTTGATTGATACAGTTTGTTTGTTGGCTGTCTGTATTTTGGATGTTATTTTTTAGTCTTTATGTTGGACCTGGATGTTTGCACTTCTGATGCTACTCATATATGTATGCTACTCGGTTTTATATTTGCTTGCTTCTTATTATGCTTCATTTTCTGTATTTTTTTTATGCTGTTCCTATGCCATGATTTGATTGTATCTTTTGTCTTTCTTACTGTCATATTGAGACCTTAGAGGGAACTCTGGGTCGGTTAAGAGAAGGCAGTATGGTTTAAGGGGGAGCCTTTTGAGTTTTTGTCGCCTCATTTGCACCTTTTCGGTGTTTGACAAAGGGGGAGAGGATACCTAAGTTTAGAAATGTATGAAAGCTTGATTTTAGGGGAGAGGATAACGGGAAGGATCTTGATTCCCGTCATTGACTTGGTGGTGTATCCGTCTTAGGGGGAGGATCCCGATTTCCCTAAAATTATGGGTAAATGAGCATTTCTGATCTAAACTTAAATCGTGTTGTCAAACAACAAAAAGGGGGAGATTGTTGATACAGTCTGACTTGGATGTTGTTTTGCTGTTGACACTGATTTAAGTTTGTATCAGATATTTAACTCAGATTAATTACTAATCTAAGTTGACTAGGTTGACCAGATTGAGAAAGTCCTAACTGGGATGTTAGGCAGTTGGAAAGTCCTGGTGAGTGAAGCCAGGCAGATTGGAAATCCTGGTGAGTGAAGCCAGGTGAAAACCCTAGTGAGTGAAGCTAGGTGCAAGTCCTGGTGAGTGAAGCCAGGCAAGGGAAAATCCAGATGGATCAAGGGTGATCGGACATCTGGTGTTGAAAAGTCCAAGAAGGAAGCTTGACATGCGAAGTCAGAGAGGGCTCGGTAGCTCGTTCTCTAGGACCAGATGAAGTCGGAGAGAGCTAGGGAGCTCGTTCCTCCGGACGAGGTCGAGAGGGCTCGACCCGATCGAAGTCTGGATCGGTCGGCAGCACCGATCCAGGAAACTGACACCGGATCGGCCCGCGATCGATCCTTTTATACCGATCGGTCCGCCGACCGATCAGAATTGATCGATGGCTACGAAGCGTTTCGATCGGTCGCGACCGATCGAAATCGATCGAGCCCATCGGATTTTACCGATCGGCTCTGCGGACCGATCGAAATCAATCGAGCTCATCGAGATTTCATTGATCGATGCAGACCGATCGGAGGTTTTAAGCATCGACGAAGCGACATCCGATCGGTCCGGGGACCGATCGGGCATGCTGATCGGTCCGCAGACCGATCGGAAAATCACAGCGGGGGCTTCTGCTCGGTCTCGGGACCGATCAGATTAGTTCCGATCGGTCCGCAGACCGATCAGAGATGATCCAGAAAGCATGGATCGGTCTGCAGACCGATCCACAGTATTGTTTGTTTTGCATGTACTTTTTCTGATTGCCGTATTTGTCTTCACCATCTGTTTTTAACCATCTGCTGTGAGTCTTTCTAGCTTGCAGGTTTCAGGTCACATTCTCATGTTTGGATTCAAATTAAGCTTCATTAATAGAAGGAGACAAGTACCCTTTTCACTGTAATTGGCTGCAACAGATACGTTTGGGGCATCAACGTTCACTGGCGAAATCCGATTACGATTGGGCTGCTCAGTTTGACTTCTACCCATTGGTTGGTATCCAGAGACGCCAGTGATTTTCATTGGCATGTGTTCAGAGAATCAGAAGAGGAGGAGAGGTGATTGGCTACGCCTTGCTGGCAGCAGCGATTCTGCAGACGGCAGAGACATAAGTAGGAAGAAGAGGAGTTCAGAAAGTGATTCTGAATTCTCTGTCTTTTGTGATCAAGCCTTCGAAAGAGCAAGTTGGTGAAGCCGTGAGCTTCTTGCTGTGAAGGTTGATTGTGCGCTCTCTGCTCTGTTCTCTTCTCCGCGTGGCTGTAAGCTCATCTTAATATTTTTCTCAGCCACTGTAAGTCTTGTGCTTAAATCTATAATCAACTGAGACTTTGTTGAGAGGTTGCTCCACCGAGAAGGAGACATCTTTAGCCGGATCTTGTCCGGGGTGTGATCTACCGAAAGATCAAGGAGTCGTCCTCCTTACGGACACGCCGAGGAGTAGGGGCAAGTTATCCCCGAACCTCGTATATCCTTGTGTCTGCTGTGTGTTTGTTTTCTTTCGTTTTAGTTTTTCTATTTCCGCTGTGCTGTGCTAACAAAGTTCTTAAAGAAATTTCTGTTTAGTGTTTTTCAAAGAGGCTATTCACCCCCCTCTAGCCATCTAAGATCCCAACAATTACTACAGTAACGCTACAATAAAACCTAAAACTAGGATTTTACTCCGAGTACAATCTCTTGTGCACTCGTATCCTCACCCTTATGACTCACTTGATGCTTCTTTGCAGCCTTAACCTCTTGCCTTCAAGCTTACTTCCTTTGTCTCTCGTCCCTCGGATGCATTCAAGCCCGCGGCTCGTCCCCAATGCCATCCTTCGTGTATGCCTCGAAGTCACTTCCCTCGGCCCTTGTCCTCGTTGCCTTGTCTACGGTCCCTCGGATACTCCATCCTTCACCGGACCCAAAGCCATCAACCTGAGTCACATGTGTATCCTGCAATACTGCACAACTCAAGTACACATATCAAATAATAAGGGTGAACCTAACTAAACCCTTTGTCCAAACACCAAAACACATGGTTGCACGGACCATTGGGATTGCTCCAACAATAAGTTGAGTATAAGCCTTAGCTTGTTTTGAGAAATAATAATTTTTATCCATAACAACTTTAAGAAGATAGATGAAAAGTTTAGCTTGGAAAAAAAACATTTAAATAGAGGGAAAAACTTTGATAAACACTTAGCTTTTTAGAACTGATTTTCTTGTAACACTTTTTAGCTAAGTGAAATTAGAAGATTCATTACATGTGTAAAGGTAAAAAAAATTGTTGAAAAGGATTAAGTTTGAAACATACTTTAGCTAAGAAAAACTATTTTTGACTTTGAAGAGTAACTTAGCTAATTTTGAAAAATTACTTAGTAACTTTTGATAGGGTTTTGAAGAAATACTTAGTAAAGTTTGATAAGATTTTGAAGAAAAACTTAGTTAAATTTGAAAAACAACTTGGCTTTAAAAAATATTAATAAAAGCTTAGTTAAGATACTAAACAGTTTAAATCTTAATTAAAAAAAACTTATTTTTCTGGATAAAAATAATTGGATTTGCTTTAACTTTTCAAAGAGTTTAACTGTTAAATAAAAAAACTTGGCTTGACTCCACTCACTCCCCCTTAATTAATGCCAAAATAAATCCCTTGGGTCCTAGAGTCCAAGCATGTAATATATAAAAACATAATAGACATTTTATATTTTCCTAATTTTCCATCTCACATATTTTAGGTTATCAAGCATATTCAACTTATGAGTGAGTGTGAGATGAAATTATTTTAAATAAGTTTGAGTATGACTTTCAAATGAGTAAAACATTTAAAATTTTGAAAATTGAGTTTGAAATTATAATTTGAACATATGGTTTGAACATTAGTTATGATTTAAAAATTAATAATCATTAGCCTTCTTTTTTTTTTGAAAATAATTATGATAACAAATCAGATTTTGAGATAATTTAAATTGAAAAAAAATATATTTAAATGATTTTCAAAGGGATTTTTCAAATTATTTTTAAATGATTTTCAAGAGATTTTTAAAATAATTTTTAAAATGATTTTCAAAATATTTTAAAAATAATTCTTAAATTGATTTTCAAAAGGATTTTTAAAATAATTCTTAAAATGATTTTCAAAAGTATTTTTATAATAATTTTTAAATTGATTTTCAAATGATTTTTAAATAATTTTTCAAAAAAAATTTAAATAATTTTTCAAAAGATTTTTAAATAATTTTTCAAATGTTTTTTAAATAATTTTTAAAATTATTTTAAAATAATTTTTCAAAAGATTTTAAGATAATTTTTTTTAAAAAAATTTAAATGATTTTAAAATAATTTTATTAGATCTTAATTATTTTTTTTTTATTCTTAGTCATCTCACCCGATCTAAATTTTAAATCAGGGAATCCTATAATTTTGTGAGATGAGTTGTGTTTAATTATAGGATTTGGTTTAACTTTGTGTTAGATTCAGGTTTAGCTTTGAGCTCAACAAATATGTATTCTCTGGATAAACTTCTGGGTTATGGTGAGTCACTTGGACATCATTAAAGTAACCATGCCTTCGAGGTTTTCCAAATAGTACTATCCACTAAACTTAATACAAAACCTTTGTCTAACTTGTTAGGATCCATAAAGGGTAGCTTCAGTTAGTTCCACTTAGCTAAATGCACCAAGTCGAAGCCATATCTTCCTAGACATGCATAGACTAAACTTCCCTAACGTATTATCATCCAAAATTTCACCAGTACCATAGGTCAAGTTAAACTTGTTCCCTTTCTAATTAGTCCTAATTATCCTGCCGGGTAGTTTGGTTTGGGTTACCCTGCAGGATATGTTAGTTTTAGAGGTGCCAGGTATTCTGGAGCCTCCTCCTATATTATTGATAATTTTATTTAATTTTATAAATTAGATTTGAGTTATATTCCTTTAATGGTTTATCTTTTTATTTGGATATTTTTCCTATTTGCTCCCCCTAGATCATAGCCTCGATATAGTCTATCAAGGTAATGTACTTGATCCTTGGGAACCCAATATTGACCAGGTCCAACTTGATTAACCAAGTTAGACTTTGGTACCTATGCTTGGACTATCTTACTATTCGGTCTGTTAATAAGCGATAAATAAGACCGATATTTCTTTTTAGCTTTAAATCTAAGTCCGAATCGATTGTATACGACTTTCTATTTTCCAAGAATCAAGTCAAGATTCTTGGAACCCAGTGTAAACCATTCCAATGTAGTTTTCAAATCCTTGACTTGATTTTTCAGGTTGGAATTCTCTTCCTCAAGCTTTTGGACTTGAGGTGAGGTTCCAGTCTGAATAGGGTCACCAAAGATTCGAATTAATCACTTCTTTAAGGGATGTTACCTCCTTTAGAAGCGACTTGACCCGAATGTTGGATTTTGCTAATTTATTTAACAGATAAGAAACTAAAATTTCTAATTTATCTATATTTGTACCAGAAATCAGAGACCTTACAGTGGGTTTGGGTCCTTCGAAAACGGATATGGATCCGTGGCTTCGCTCAGACTCGGTCTCTGATTCGCTCTCGGTTTCGGTCTCGAACTCGGACTCGGTTTCCGCCACAGATGCTACTACTGGTAGAGCGAGGAAGCTTGCCGGTTCTTCTTCGTCGGAGTTGGATTCGTCTGATGACTCAGACCACGTTGCCTTCAGTGCTTTCTTCATCTTCCTTATTCTTGCAAATAACGTAACACCTTTCTCGGCCGGAGTAGTATTAGTCTGCTCAAATAATTCATCTCTTAAATTACACTTACTTACTTTCATGTCTAATGTACTCTCGTGTAGCTCGATCAGCTTCTCCCATAACTCCTTTGCACTTGAGAAGGGGCTGACGCAGTTCAGCTCTTCATTGGTTAAGCCGCATTGAAGAGTATAGGTTGCTTTAGTATTGGCCTCGACCTTCTTGATTATGTTCGTGTCCCAGTTCTCGTAAGGTACCAGTTTGTCGGCGCCGTCAGTTGGTAGTTCAAGGCCGATTTTGATGATCATCCAGACTTCAAAGTGAGTCTGGAGATACGTCTCCATCCGACCCTTCTAGTATCCGAAATCATCTCCGGAGAAGAGTGGTGGGCGAGCAATGCTAAAACCTTCTTGGAAATCCATTTTAGATCGAGCACAAGGAAAACAAACAAAAAGAGTGTCCCGGGACTTGATCCTGGATTAGTAGTGCGGAAGAAAAATAAAAATAGTAATTTAGGAATTTCGAGAAAAAAATAAGAAAATAAAAATAAAATAATATTAAAAAAAATATTACCATAAAATTTTGAAAACGCGATATTTCGCTAATACGGTCCCGTGGTGAAAAGATGACAGTGAATTTTTCAAAATTAATTTTGGAGGGAAAAAATGAAAAGTGCTACCGCAAATTAACTTTTTGAAAAAATGCTCGAACGGTAGTTGTACCAATTCAGAGTAACCCTGCTCTGATACCAATTGTTAGATTGAGATCGCGCTAGGGGGGGTGAATAACGCTCGTGGCTTTCACACATTTCAGATTCGTAAAACAATGAGTAATAAGTAGTGGAAATCTAAAGGAACACAACACAAACACAAGGTATTTACTTGGTTCAGAGCCTGTGGTGACTCCTACTCCAAGGCCCACGCTTGTTGAGCGTTTACGTTGGGTAACAACTATAATTTCGAAAAGGATTACAAATTAAGTACAATCAACAATAGTAAAATATATCGACGACAAACAAGAAATAGTACATTCAGAGCTCCGGGTCGTCAGCGTCAAGTTGTAGCTTCGTCAGAACTTCTTGTTAGTAGCTGGTTGCGTAAGGATTGCTTGGAAGGTGATGTTCCTGCTGCTGCCTTGAGACTGCCTTTTATTGGGCGTTGAGGGCGCCTCCAATGCCCCATGGAGGCGCCTCGGACCCAAAATTATATCCCGAGTTGATCGCTGTGATAAGCCTTCGCCACTGCCTCTTATCCGCTTGAGGGCGCCTCCAATGCCCTATGGAGGCGCCTCCAAGAAGCAGTTCAAGGCGCCTCCAAGCTCCATGGAGGCGCCTCCAGCTCCTCTGTGCAGAGAACTCATCTTTGCACCCGAGGCGCCTCCAAGCTCCATGGAGGCACCTCGGACACTGTTCATCTGAGACTTAGCTTGTTCCTTTTGTACCTGCAAGACACGTTAGTCCCAAAACAACAACATATCATGCAAGACAAAGTTAGAATAGATATAAACATGATAAATCAAGTGATCGACAGTCGTCAGATTGTCCGGGTCTGACTTCATATTTCCGTCAGGAAACCCTAGGTCGACCCGACGCCTACTGTTTCCTCTGCGAGGAGCGCGTCCTCACCTACTTCCCTTAGGAGAGATTACCTGATGCCAGTCCAGTCCTCCAGACCGACTGAACTTTCTGCCTAGGGTTACCACCCCCTAGGACCTAAGGTTACCCCCCTTTAGGATTTTTCTCCACCTAGGGTTACCGCCCCCTAGGACCTAAGGTTACCTCCCCTTAGGATTTTCCTCCACCTAGGGTTACCACCCCCTAGGACCTAGGGTTACCGCCCCCTAGGGTTTTCCTTCACCTAGGGTTATCACCCCCTAAGACCTAGGGTTACCACCCCCTAGGGTTTTCACCTTCCTAAGCGCAGTTAGGACTTTCCTGAGACCTTATTTAAGCACGTTAGATAATAAGGAATCTTAACTTTGAATCCCTTTGCCATTATCAAAACCTAGGTTCGATCGTCGGATGCTTCCCGCACCAACAATCTCTCCCTTTTTGATTATGACAACACAAATTCAAAGTTAATAAAATAATTCCATAAAAAGATAATCATGAAAAGACAAGCATAAAATTAAGTGCAGAGCTAAATTAAGTACAGAGCTTCCTCTTAGTAAAAAACTTAAGTATAAAGACTCCCCCTTAACAAAAGCTCCCCTTAAATTAAAAAAATTCATAAATTTCTATTCTTAAATTTTCTTAAACTTTCTTTGAATTTTCATATACTCTCCCCCTTTGCCATATATCAAAAATAAACAAAAGTGTAAAGGATAAGTGTAAGAGATTGGTGGTCGGCTTGAAGGGGGGTTGGATAGACGGCACGCCCAAATACTTGCTTCTTCCTTCAATGTTAGTGCGCAAGCGGAAATACAAACAAACAAGTAGAAAGACTAAAACTAAGAAAGGAAATGCAAACTGTTAACACGTTCGTTTACGTGGTTTGGAGATAACTTGCTCCTACTCCACGGCGTGTCCGTAAGGTGGAACGATCCCTTAATCTGTCGGTGGATTAGTCTCCGACAAACTCCGGCTAGCTCAACCTCCTTGTGGGTGGAGAAACCTCACCACAACTCCAACCAAGACCTCTTGGCACACAAAGATCCCTTGAGCACAAAAGACTACTAATTAGACTTTAACCAAGTCCAATTTCGTCAAAGATAACCAAGCTTCTAAGCCTTGGTTATATAAGCCGCGGGTTGAAAACCCCGCCTACCAGTCGACTGCCAAAACATGCAGTCGACTGCCCTCTGTGGAAATTCGACCGTTACATTCCAACGGCTCGATTACCAGTCGACTGCTAAAACTTACAGTCGACTAGTGCAGTTGACTGCTAAAACATGCAGTCGACTGATCCACACTAACCGAACGAACAGAACCATTCTGTTCACAACCAGTCGATTGTGCGTTAGACTGCTAAAACATGCAGTCGACTGCTACAGTAGTGCTACAGTATTACTGTTGATACAGTCTGACCTGGATGTTGTTTTGCTGTTGACACTGATTTAAGTTTGTATCAGATATTTAACTCAGATTAATTACTAATCTAGGTTGACTAGGTTGACCTGATTGAGAAAGTCCTAACTGGGATGTTAGGCAGTTGGAAAGTCCTGGTGAGTGAAGCCAGGCAGATTGGAAATCCTGGTGAGTGAAGCCAGGTGAAAACCCTAGTGAGTGAAGCTAGGTGCAAGTCCTGGTGAGTGAAGTCAGGCAAGGGAAAATCCAGATGGATCAAGGGTGATCGGACATCTGGTGTTGAAAAGTCCAAGAAGGAAGCTTGGCATGCGAAGTCAGAGAGGGCTCGGTAGCTCGTTCTCTAGGACCAGATGAAGTCGGAGAGAGCTAGGGAGCTCGTTCCTCCGGACGAGGTCAGAGAGGGCTCGACCCGATCGAAGTCCGGATCGGCCGGCACCGATCCAGTGAAACTGACACCGGATCGGCCGCACCGATCCGAAATTCTTATACCTGATCGGTGCCGACCGATCGGAATTGATCGCTGGCTATCGAACGCCATCGATCGGTCGCGACCGATCGAATCGATTAGTAGCCCATCGTGATTTTACCGACGGTCGCGGACCGATCGAAATCAATCGTAGCTCATCGAGATTTCATTGATCGGCCGGAGACCGATCGTGAGGTTTTAAGCATCGACGGCGACATCTGATCGGTCCGGGACCGATCAGATTAGTGCTGATCGGTCCGCAGACCGATCGGAAAATCACAGTGGGCAGAGCGACCTCTGATCGGTCCGGGACCGATCGAGGTTCCCATCGGTCGCACCGAGCTCTCTGGATCAGCATGGATCGGTCTGCAGACCGATCCACAGTATTGTTTGTTTTGCATGTACTTTTTCTGATTGCCGTATTTGTCTTCACCATCTGTTTTTAACCATTTGCTGTGAGTCTTTCTAGCTTGCAGGTTTCAGGTCACATTCTCATGTTTGGATTCAAATTAAGCTTCATTAATAGAAGGAGACAAGTACCCTTTTCACTGTAATTGGCTGCAACAGATACGTTTGGGGCATCAACGTTCACTGGCGAAATCCGATTACGATTGGGCTGCTCAGTTTGACTTCTACCCATTGGTTGGTATCCAGAGACGCCAGTGATTTTCATTGGCATGTGTTCAGAGAATCAGAAGAGGAGGAGAGGTGATTGGCTACGCCTTGCTGGCAGCAGCGATTCTGCAGACGGCGGTGATACGAGCAGAGAGACATAAGTAGGAAGAAGAGGAGTTCAGAAAGTGATTCTGAATTCTCTGTCTTTTGTGATCAAGCCTTCGAAAGAGCAAGTTGGTGAAGCCGTGAGCTCCTTGCTGTGAAGGTTGATTGTGCGCTCTCTGCTCTGTTCTCTTCTCCGCGTGGCTGTAAGCTCATCTTAATATTTTTCTCAGCCACTGTAAGTCTTGTGCTTAAATCTATAATCAACTGAGACTTTGTTGAGAGGTTGCTCCACCGAGAAGGAGACATCTTTAGCCGGATCTTGTCCGGGGTGTGATCTACCGAAAGATCAAGGAGTCATCCTCCTTACGGACACGCCGAGGAGTAGGGGCAAGTTATCCCCGAACCTCGTATATCCTTGTGTCTACTGTGTGTTTGTTTTCTTTCGTTTTAGTTTTTCTATTTCCGCTGTGCTGTGCTAACAAAGTTCTTAAAGAAATTTCTGTTTAGTGTTTTTCAAAGAGGCTATTCATCCCCCTCTAGCCATCTAAGATCCCAACAAGTGGTATCAGAGCCTGGTGCTCTTCATTACGGCTTAACAACCCAAAGAGCTAAACAATGGCCATGAAGGAGGGACTCAGCACCAACCGTCCACCTTATTTCGATGGAGCAGATTTTCAATACTGGAAAAGCCGCATGGAGTATTACCTCAAGACCGATATCTCCATGTGGTTCTCCGTCAAGGAGGGATTCTCACCTCCAAAGGATGAAGAAGGTAAGGAACTTGACTCATCGAGATGGTCAACCGAGCAAACTCGCAAGGGACAAGCCGATGCCAAGGCGGTTGTCACTTTGCAATGTGGGATAGCCAAGGATCAACTTGTCAAGGTTGGTCCTTTCACAAGTGCGAAGGATCTATGGAACAAGCTCATCGAGCTCCAAGAAGGGACTCGAGACTCTCGGATCGCCAAGAGGGATTTGTTCCTAAACCAACTACAGAACCTTGTCATGAAGGAAAATGAAACTGTAAGTGAGATACATGGAAGGTTCAAGGAGATCATCAATGGTCTCCATTCGGTGGATGAACGAGTAGAAAACCGTGACCTCGTAAGGTATGCTCTAAAAGCTTTTCCTAGGAATGCCTTGTGGTCATCTATGGTGGATGCCTACAAGGTATCCAAGGATCTTTCCATTGTTAAGTTAGATGAATTTTTTTGTGAAATGGAATTACATGAACTTGCTAACAAAGGGCAAAAAGAGAAAGGTATTGCTTTGGTTGCAGAAGAAAAGAGCAAGGAGGGAAGAAGGAAGAAAGAAAAGAAGAAGGAGAAAGAAATTGTTTCATCTTCATCCTCCTCCGAGTCCGATGATGAAGGTGAATCATCATCAAGCTAGATGGCCAACTTCGTGAGAAGAATCATGAGAAGGAGCAGAAGATACAAAGGGAAAGGTAAACCTAGTGAACAAAATATTGACAAAACTAATGTTACATGTTATGAGTGCAGCAAAAAGGGACACTATCGGAGCGAGTGTCCGAAATTAAAAAGGAAGGAGGAACGAGCCAAAAAGAAGGAGGAAAGAGTCAAGAAGAAGAAGGCTCTAAAAGCTACATGGGATGAGTCTTCCTCAAGTTCATCTGAGGAAGAGAAGAGGGAGAAGAGTACACGGCAGTTAGCCCTCATGGCAAGAGAGGAGTCCGAGTCCGAGAGTGAGGACTCAAGCTCTTCAGCCGCGACTTCATCATCTTCGGATGATGAAGAGGTAACATCTCCCCATTTAGAAAAGTGTTATAAAACAATTGCACATTTGTCTACTTCCCTTAAAAAATCAAAAACAGAAACTAAACTGCTAAAAGATGAAATAGAGAAATTAAGGGCCCTTAGGGAAGATGAGGTCGATGACCTTTATCAAGAGGCCCTAGAGGATGAAAACAAAACCTTGAAGGGTGAAATTGAGAAGCTCAAGAAAATGCTTGAGAAATTCTCAACCAGCTCTAAGACCTTAGACATGATTCTAAATGCCCAAAGGGCGGTCTACAACAAGGTTGGATTAGGATACCAACCTAAGGAGTCTAGTTTTATTTCTTTAGTGTCAAGAACCCAATTTCATAGATCGCATGTTTCTAGGGTTCATGAGACTAGGAAGAAGGTAACAAAGGCATGGGTGCCTAAGTCTTTCATTGTAGATGCATTAGGTCCCAAGATTTGGGTACCTAAAACATCTATCTTTCGTGTCTTGTAGGCATTGGTAAAGGGGGAGCGTCTATCAACTTGGTTTGTTGATAGTGGATGCTCCAAGCACATGACCGGGGACAAGTCACTATTTTCTACCATTCAAAACAAAAATAGAGGTAATGTGTCATTTGGTAATAATGGTAGTCTTAAGGTTGTAGGAGTTGGAGACATTCATATATCCGAATGTCTCCATATCAAAAATGTCCTTCTAGTCAAGGGGATGACTTTTAATCTCCTAAGTGTCAATCAATTGTGTGATACGGGTTACACAATTGAATTTCATTCAAGTCAATGTTTGGTTAAACACATTGACACACTTGCACGGTACTAGTAGGCACAAGGGTTGATAATATTTATCAAGTATCATTTAAAAGTGCTACTAATGCTTTGATTAAGTGTTTCATGTCAAAAGAAGAAGAGTCTTGGCTATGGCATAGAAGGTTGGCACATGTCAATATGAAGAACATCCGGAAGTTGGCCAACCAAGGATTAGTGCGAGACCTACCCAGCATCAAGTACCACAAGACCAAACTATGTGATGCATGTCAAAAGGGTAAGCAAACAAAAGGTGTTCATAAAGGTAAAAGCATTGTAAGTACATCTACTGCTTTAGATTTATTGCACATGGACCTATTTGATTGCAGTAGTGTAATATCATTGAATGGAAGTAGATATTGCTTGGTAATCGTTGATGATTTTACTAGATACACATGGACTTTCTTTTTGAAACATAAGGACCAAACTATAGATATTTTTATTTCCTTTTGTAGAAGAACTGAAAATGAAAAATCAACAACAATTAAAACCATTAGAAGTGATCATGGTGGTGAATTTCAAAACCATAGGTTCTTAGAATTTTGTCAAGAAAAAGGGTATAGACATGAGTTCTCAACTCCAAGGACCCCACAGCAAAATGGGGTTGTGGAGAGAAAGAACCGAGTCTTACAAGAGGCTGCACGAAGCATGCTCAATGAGTACTCACTACCGAGTTAGTTGTGGGCTGAAGCTGTGAATACAGCTTGCTATGTGCAAAACCGAGTTTCGATACATAGGTTTTTAGGAAAGACTCCCCATGAACTTTGGTTTGGGAAACCACCTACAATTAAACATCTTAGGGTGTTTGGTTGTAAGGTGTTTATTTTAAATACCAAGGACCATCTTGGAAAATTTTCGGCCAAGGCTGATGAGGGGATACTGGTTGGGTACTCGCTCACCAGCAAAGCCTATCGAGTCTACAACAATAGGACTAAACTGATTGAAGAGTCCTCTGATGTAGCTTTTGAAGAAATCCCTAACTCAAATGATCAATTAAGGGCTATAGGAGAAATTCAATTTGAACTTAGAAATCTAAGTTTGAATGATCAAAATGAAGAACGAGTCGAAGTTGACTCTGATGTTGATGAGCAAAGGCAACAAAGAACTCAATCTGATCCTTTGCCAGATAGTGAGTCCTTGCCTGTGCCTAGTGAGACCATTCATGAGGCACCATCAACACCAAGACAATCTAGGATAGCCTCTAGTCATCCCCAAGACCAAATTGTGGGAGACATTCAACAAGGGGTTAGGACTAGGTCATTCTTCAGAAATGAGTCTAATGAAGTCGCATTGATTTCAGAGATTAAACCAAAATTAGTTGATGAGGCATTGCACGATCCTGATTGGATCATAGCTATGCAAGATGAGTTAGGTCAATTTGAAAGGAGCCAAGTGTGGGACTTAGTTCCTAGACCTAAGAAGACCACCATTATTGGAACTAAATGGGTCTTCAAAAATAAGTTAAATCAAAAGGGAGAAGTTGTAAGAAACAAGGCAAGACTTGTAGCCAAGGGCTATAGTCAAGTCGAAGGTCTCGATTATGATGAGACTTATGCTCCCGTGGCCCGATTAGAGTCCATTCGCCTGATGCTAGCTTTTGCTGCACATAGAGGTTTCAAACTCTATCAAATGGATGTTAAATCTGCCTTCTTAAATGATTTTATTAAAGAAGAAGTCTATGTTGAACAACCACCGGGGTTTGTGAATACCGAAGCTCCAAACCACGTGTACAAGCTCAAGAAAGCACTTTATGGGCTTAAACAAGCACCACGAGCTTGGTACGAAAGGTTGTCAACATATTTACTAGAAAAGGGTTTTGTGAGAGGCCAAATAGACCCAACACTATTTCTGCGTAGAGATGGTGAAAATATTTTTGTAGCCCAAGTATATGTCGATGACATAATTTGTGGCTCAAATAACAAGGGATATTTGAATGAATTTATTTCTCACATGGAAAGTGAGTTTGAGATGAGTCTAGTAGGAGAATTGACATTCTTCCTTGGACTTGAAATCAAACAAACTCGAGATGGAATTTATGTCCATCAGGCAAAATACACTCAAGAGATGCTTAGAAAATTCAATATGAGTGACTCTAAGGAAGTGTCCACTCCAATGGCGACAAGCACTCGCCTTGACAATGATGAGAGTGGAAAACCAATTGATCTAACGCAATATAGAAGCATGATTGGTAGTCTTCTATATCTCACAGCTAGTCGACCAGACATACTTTTTGCTGTGGGCATGTGCGCTAGATATCAAGTCTGTGCCAAGGAATCTCATTTAATTGCAGTTAAGAGAATATTGAGATACCTTAAGGGCATAATTCGAGTAGGTCTATGGTACCCTCGTACAGAGTCTTTTGACTTGATAGGCTATACCGATTCCGACTATGCTGGGTGCAAATTGGATCGGAAAAGCACTAGTGGGGGTTGCCAATTTTTAGGTTCATCTTTAGTTAGTTGGTCAAGTCGGAAGTAACATTGTGTTGCTCTCTCCACGACCGAGGCCGAATATATTGCCATGGGAGAGAGTGTATCGCAATTGTTGTGGATGATACACACCCTAGAGGATTATGGACTTTCTTATAAGGGTGTACAAGTGCTATGTGACAACATTAGCACGATCAACCTAACTAAAAATCCAGTCCATCATTCTAGGACCAAGCACATTGAAGTGCGTCATCACTTCATTAGAGATCACGTAGCTAGGGGTGACATTGTGCTCACATATGTGGAGTCAAAGTCAAACCTAGCCGACATTTTCACCAAACCCCTTCCGGAAAATGAATTTAGTCATTTAAGGAGGGAGTTGGGGATGTGTTTGGCTCCTTAGGTCATTAGAACCTCACCATGATCAATAAGGACTATTAAAATGACAAGAGTAATTGGGACAATATTTTGGGCAACTTGGGAACATCTCACACAAACTATAAGGTTTAACAAAATATTTTTGTTTGCTAGAAATGGGGTGAGATGCTAGGAACAACCAAATTATTCAAAATGTATCATGCATCCCTTGAATAATTAGGTTGAAGAGACATTAATTGAGTATGGGGAAGACCATTACATAATTCATGTGTATTTGGTTCCCAGATCTTACTCATATATTCCAACCAAGGAAACTTGGTTGAACTTTTCTCTATAAATCATGTAATCTTGATTGTTGGAATGTTTGATACCTTTGATCGATACCTTTCGTGATTTTGATTGAAACTAGGATAAGTCATTGAAATAATGATAGAAATTTGGACATATTTTGCCAAATTTGGGACTGAACATAGCAAGGTTGAAGATTTCAGTTTTTAACCTTGAGTTGTCTATTTTGACAAACTTGAAACTTGTCTGAAATATCAGTGTTTGTAGTCGAATTTGAAAGTCTCAAATTATAAACTAATTCACACCATAAGAGCCCATCGTTAGGACATAGTTATGCTTGTAGATTCTCAGGGTTCTAGATATTGATTTTGAAAGTTTTACTGGAGAAACTTCTACGAACTATCAAACATATCTAAGGATTTCGGTTACTGAAATCACTGAAAATTTCAGTATCAGACACTGATCGGGCTACAGACCGATCAGGAGAAGATGGATCGGTCGACAGACCGATCCAAAAACTTCCCAACCTTTCTGTCTGTACTCTGATCGGTCCAGGGACCGATCAGGTTATTTTTGTGCGCCTCACTGATCGGTCCAGGGACCGATCAGGATAATCTGATACGCATAAGGCTCTTCTGATCGGTCCATAGACCGATCAGTGGTTCCATTGGTTAAGTCTGTGGCTTAGGGGCTTACTGATCGATCTCTGATCGGTCTACGGACCGATCAGGAAGTTCCCTGATCGGTCTGGTGACCGATCAGGAAGTTCCCTGATCGGTCTGGTGACCGATCAGGGGGCTTCGCTGAATGCTACTGATCAGGGGGCTTCGCTGACTGCTACTGATCACCTTCTGATCGGTCTGGTGACCGATCAGGGGGCTTCGGATACCTTCTGATCGGACAACCGTCCGATCCTTTCTTCACTGTACACTCATCTAAACCCTTAAAACCTCCCGATCCCTCCTTTTCTTCATTCACGCGAAACCCTAGCCGACTCTTCCCACCAGTTCACCCTTTCTCTTCTCGTTGCACGCCGAAGCTCCAGCCCACGGAAGCCCTAGCCTAAAGTTCAAATGGCACCAAGGTAACTTCTTACCTCTCTAAAACTTGGCATTATGTTTTCATTTCTCACTGGATCTTCTGTTATTGTTGTCTCGGTTCTTATTTGTTGGTGGCTCCTGTGTTTTTCGTTTTTCCCATTGTATCCCCTTAGGAAGAAACCCACTGATGGTGAGGGAACCTCTAAGGAACCAACCAAGACATCCAAATCCAAAACTCCTGCTGCTTCTTCCCGACCCCAACCAGCTAGTTCCAGTAGATTCCCAAACCGCCAGTCTGAGCAAGCTTTTCAACAAAGGACTTTCAAATTACTCCCTTGTAGGTCCGTGGATAGAAAATTCATGGACGAATTTTGCCCACAAGTGTCCGAAATCATAGCATACTACAAACTCGATTCACTAGTCTACTTGGAACGAGATATCAACTATGACCTGGTCTCTGAGTTCTATAATAACCTTCATGAGACTAGTGATCAAGGTTTTAAAACAAAAGTTGCTAAGCGGACTCTTGATTTCAGTATCTCATCTTTCTTTGAGTATCTCGATTGTCGGAGGTGTTCCGGTGATGTTTTTTCGATATTTCCTGACTTACCAGAACAATTACTTCCACCGTTTGATATCTCACCTGACGACATATATGAGTACTTCTTCAGACAGCCTAGACAAGGGCTAGATGAGCTAGATGTTGACTTCCCTACTTTTGCAGCCTTGAGATTATCTCCTCAAGATTACATTCTTTTTAAAATTGTCACGAACTGCCTTCTACCTATCACATCTAAACCCTTATCTGAGATCCGATCATATCATTGTCTTATGCTCTATGGTTTGCGTCGGCGTCTCGATTTTGATATCATGTCGAGCATCTACTCCTCGATCATATCATATTCTCAGCCTAGCGGCTTCACTATTTATATGCCTTATGGGCATATAATTACTGATTGGCTTGAGACTCTTCAGGTTGATGTCTCTAAGGGTAGAATAATCAAAATGGTCAGGCAGGATTGCCGACTTGGGAAACGGGCATTTTCCAAGTCTGGAATCATAGGGCGAAATGGGGATGTTCAGTGGAAGGATGGGAGAGCTTTTAGGTGAGTTACCACGGGGACCTCCACGACAGGTTGCAGCTGCTCCTCCTGCTGACATTGGCGAGGCGGATCCTGATCTGCGCTGGCAGATCACCGAGCTGGAGAGTCGCTTTGATCGACATGAGGAGATGGTGGCTGCTGAGTTCGATGGACTACGTATTCGGATAGACCAGCGCTACGATGACCTGCGCGGGCATATTGACCAGCGCTTCGATGATATGCGTAGTCATCAGGTGGTGACACAGCAGTTGCTACTCGGATGGATGGCACGCTACCCGCCTCCGCAGTCTTACCCAGGCTATTCATCCTCCAGCGTGCCGCCTCAGGATTTCACCCCTCCTGCCGATGATGGCGGTGTTCCTCAGTGTGAGGATGTTGATTGATACAGTTTGTTTGTTGGCTGTCTGTATTTTGGATGTTATTTTTTAGTCTTTATGTTGGACCTGGATGTTTGCACTTCTGATGCTACTCATATATGTATGCTACTCGGTTTTATATTTGCTTGCTTCTTATTATGCTTCATTTTCTGTATTTTTTTTATGCTGTTCCTATGCCATGATTTGATTGTATCTTTTGTCTTTCTTACTGTCATATTGAGACCTTAGAGGGAACTCTGGGTCGGTTAAGAGAAGGCAGTATGGTTTAAGGGGGAGCCTTTTGAGTTTTTGTCGCCTCATTTGCACCTTTTCGGTGTTTGACAAAGGGGGAGAGGATACCTAAGTTTAGAAATGTATGAAAGCTTGATTTTAGGGGAGAGGATAACGGGAAGGATCTTGATTCCCGTCATTGACTTGGTGGTGTATCCGTCTTAGGGGGAGGATCCCGATTTCCCTAAAATTATGGGTAAATGAGCATTTCTGATCTAAACTTAAATCGTGTTGTCAAACAACAAAAAGGGGGAGATTGTTGATACAGTCTGACCTGGATGTTGTTTTGCTGTTGACACTGATTTAAGTTTGTATCAGATATTTAACTCAGATTAATTACTAATCTAGGTTGACTAGGTTGACCTGATTGAGAAAGTCCTAACTGGGATGTTAGGCAGTTGGAAAGTCCTGGTGAGTGAAGCCAGGCAGATTGGAAATCCTGGTGAGTGAAGCCAGGTAAAAACCCTAGTGAGTGAAGCTAGGTGCAAGTCCTGGTGAGTGAAGCCAGGAAAATCCAGATGGATCAAGGGTGATCGGACATCCGGTGTTGAAAAGTCCAAGAAGGAAGCTTGGCATGCGAAGTCGAGAGGGCTCGTGAGCTCGTTCTCTAGGACCGGATGAAGTCGGAGAGAGCTAGGAGCTCGTTCCTCCGGACGAGGTCGAGAGGGCTCGACCCGATCGAGTCAAGAAGTCGGATCGGCCGCACCGATCCAGGAAACTTGACACCGGATCGGTCCGCAGACCGATCGGTGGCTTTTATACCGATCGGTGCCGACCGATCAGAATTGATGGCTCGAGCGTTTCTTGTCGGTTTGCGGGATCGAAATCGATCGATAGCCCATTTTTGATCGGTCATGCGGACCGATCGAAATCATCGAGCTCATCGAGATTTCATTGATCGGTCCGAGACCGTCGGAGGTTTTAAGCATCGACGAGCGACATCTGATCGGTCTGGGGACCGATCAGATTAGTGCCTGATCGGTCCGCAGACCGATCAGAAGCTGCGCACCTTCGGAAAGAGCGACGCCTGCTCGGTCTGGGGACCGATCAGATTAGTTCCTGATCGGTCCGCAGACCGATCAGAGATGATCCAGAAAGCATGGATCGGTCTGCAGACCGATCCACAGTATTGTTTGTTTTGCATGTACTTTTTCTGATTGCCGTATTTGTCTTCACCATCTGTTTTTAACCATCTGCTGTGAGTCTTTCTAGCTTGCAGGTTTCAGGTCACATTCTCATGTTTGGATTCAAATTAAGCTTCATTAATAGAAGGAGACAAGTACCCTTTTCACTGTAATTGGCTGCAACAGATACGTTTGGGGCATCAACGTTCACTGGCGAAATCCGATTACGATTGGGCTGCTCAGTTTGACTTCTACCCATTGGTTGGTATCCAGAGACGCCAGTGATTTTCATTGGCATGTGTTCAGAGAATCAGAAGAGGAGGAGAGGTGATTGGCTACGCCTTGCTGGCAGCAGCGATTCTGCAGACGGCGGTGATACGAGCAGAGAGACATAAGTAGGAAGAAGAGGAGTTCAGAAAGTGATTCTGAATTCTCTGTCTTTTGTGATCAAGCCTTCGAAAGAGCAAGTTGGTGAAGCCGTGAGCTCCTTGCTGTGAAGGTTGATTGTGCGCTCTCTGCTCTGTTCTCTTCTCCGCGTGGCTGTAAGCTCATCTTAATATTTTTCTCAGCCACTGTAAGTCTTGTGCTTAAATCTATAATCAACTGAGACTTTGTTGAGAGGTTGCTCCACCGAGAAGGAGACATCTTTAGCCGGATCTTGTCCGGGGTGTGATCTACCGAAAGATCAAGGAGTCGTCCTCCTTACGGACACGCCGAGGAGTAGGGGCAAGTTATCCCCGAACCTCGTATATCCTTGTGTCTGCTGTGTGTTTGTTTTCTTTCGTTTTAGTTTTTCTATTTCCGCTGTGCTGTGCTAACAAAGTTCTTAAAGAAATTTCTGTTTAGTGTTTTTCAAAGAGGCTATTCACCCCCCTCTAGCCATCTAAGATCCCAACAATTACTACAGTAACGCTACAATAAAACCTAAAACTAGGATTTTACTCCGAGTACAATCTCTTGTGCACTCGTATCCTCACCCTTATGACTCACTTGATGCTTCTTTGCAGCCTTAACCTCTTGCCTTCAAGCTTACTTCCTTTGTCTCTCGTCCCTCGGATGCATTCAAGCCCGCGGCTCGTCCCCAATGCCATCCTTCGTGTATGCCTCGAAGTCACTTCCCTCGGCCCTTGTCCTCGTTGCCTTGTCTACGGTCCCTCGGATACTCCATCCTTCACCGGACCCAAAGCCATCAACCTGAGTCACATGTGTATCCTGCAATACTGCACAACTCAAGTACACATATCAAATAATAAGGGTGAACCTAACTAAACCCTTTGTCCAAACACCAAAACACATGGTTGCACGGACCATTGGGATTGCTCCAACAATAAGTTGAGTATAAGCCTTAGCTTGTTTTGAGAAATAATAATTTTTATCCATAACAACTTTAAGAAGATAGATGAAAAGTTTAGCTTGGAAAAAAAACATTTAAATAGAGGGAAAAACTTTGATAAACACTTAGCTTTTTAGAACTGATTTTCTTGTAACACTTTTTAGCTAAGTGAAATTAGAAGATTCATTACATGTGTAAAGGTAAAAAAAATTGTTGAAAAGGATTAAGTTTGAAACATACTTTAGCTAAGAAAAACTATTTTTGACTTTGAAGAGTAACTTAGCTAATTTTGAAAAATTACTTAGTAACTTTTGATAGGGTTTTGAAGAAATACTTAGTAAAGTTTGATAAGATTTTGAAGAAAAACTTAGTTAAATTTGAAAAACAACTTGGCTTTAAAAAATATTAATAAAAGCTTAGTTAAGATACTAAACAGTTTAAATCTTAATTAAAAAAAACTTATTTTTCTGGATAAAAATAATTGGATTTGCTTTAACTTTTCAAAGAGTTTAACTGTTAAATAAAAAAACTTGGCTTGACTCCACTCACTCCCCCTTAATTAATGCCAAAATAAATCCCTTGGGTCCTAGAGTCCAAGCATGTAATATATAAAAACATAATAGACATTTTATATTTTCCTAATTTTCCATCTCACATATTTTAGGTTATCAAGCATATTCAACTTATGAGTGAGTGTGAGATGAAATTATTTTAAATAAGTTTGAGTATGACTTTCAAATGAGTAAAACATTTAAAATTTTGAAAATTGAGTTTGAAATTATAATTTGAACATATGGTTTGAACATTAGTTATGATTTAAAAATTAATAATCATTAGCCTTCTTTTTTTTTGAAAATAATTATGATAACAAATCAGATTTTGAGATAATTTAAATTGAAAAAAAATATATTTAAATGATTTTCAAAGGGATTTTTCAAATTATTTTTAAATGATTTTCAAGAGATTTTTAAAATAATTTTTAAAATGATTTTCAAAATATTTTAAAAATAATTCTTAAATTGATTTTCAAAAGGATTTTTAAAATAATTCTTAAAATGATTTTCAAAAGTATTTTTATAATAATTTTTAAATTGATTTTCAAATGATTTTTAAATAATTTTTCAAAAAAAAATTTAAATAATTTTTCAAAAGATTTTTAAATAATTTTTCAAATGTTTTTTAAATAATTTTTAAAATTATTTTAAAATAATTTTTCAAAAGATTTTAAGATAATTTTTTTTAAAAAAATTTAAATGATTTTAAAATAATTTTATTAGATCTTAATTATTTTTTTTTTATTCTTAGTCATCTCACCCGATCTAAATTTTAAATCAGGGAATCCTATAATTTTGTGAGATGAGTTGTGTTTAATTATAGGATTTGGTTTAACTTTGTGTTAGATTCAGGTTTAGCTTTGAGCTCAACAAATATGTATTCTCTGGATAAACTTCTGGGTTATGGTGAGTCACTTGGACATCATTAAAGTAACCATGCCTTCGAGGTTTTCCAAATAGTACTATCCACTAAACTTAATACAAAACCTTTGTCTAACTTGTTAGGATCCATAAAGGGTAGCTTCAGTTAGTTCCACTTAGCTAAATGCACCAAGTCGAAGCCATATCTTCCTAGACATGCATAGACTAAACTTCCCTAACGTATTATCATCCAAAATTTCACCAGTACCATAGGTCAAGTTAAACTTGTTCCCTTTCTAATTAGTCCTAATTATCCTGCCGGGTAGTTTGGTTTGGGTTACCCTGCAGGATATGTTAGTTTTAGAGGTGCCAGGTATTCTGGAGCCTCCTCCTATATTATTGATAATTTTATTTAATTTTATAAATTAGATTTGAGTTATATTCCTTTAATGGTTTATCTTTTTATTTGGATATTTTTCCTATTTGCTCCCCCTAGATCATAGCCTCGATATAGTCTATCAAGGTAATGTACTTGATCCTTGGGAACCCAATATTGACCAGGTCCAACTTGATTAACCAAGTTAGACTTTGGTACCTATGCTTGGACTATCTTACTATTCGGTCTGTTAATAAGCGATAAATAAGACCGATATTTCTTTTTAGCTTTAAATCTAAGTCCGAATCGATTGTATACGACTTTCTATTTTCCAAGAATCAAGTCAAGATTCTTGGAACCCAGTGTAAACCATTCCAATGTAGTTTTCAAATCCTTGACTTGATTTTTCAGGTTGGAATTCTCTTCCTCAAGCTTTTGGACTTGAGGTGAGGTTCCAGTCTGAATAGGGTCAGCCAAAGATTCGGAATTAATCACTTCTTTAAGGGATGTTACCTCCTTTAGAAGCGACTTGACCCGAATGTTGGATTTTGCTAATTTATTTAACAGATAAGAAACTAAAATTT
Source organism: Zingiber officinale (assembly GCF_018446385.1). Taxonomy (NCBI): domain Eukaryota; kingdom Viridiplantae; phylum Streptophyta; class Magnoliopsida; order Zingiberales; family Zingiberaceae; genus Zingiber; species Zingiber officinale. The sequence continues at coordinate 4,393,868 of NC_055992.1, forward strand.
CTAATTTATCTATATTTGTACCAGAAATCAGAGACCTTACAGTGGGTTTGGGTCCTTCGGAAACGGATATGGATCCGTGGCTTCGCTCAGACTCGGTCTCTGATTCGCTCTCGGTTTTGGTCTCGAACTCGGACTCGGTTTTCGCCACAGATGCTACTACTGGTAGAGCGAGGAAGCTTGCCGGTTCTTCTTCGTCGGAGTTGGATTCGTCTGATGACTCAGACCACGTTGCCTTCAGTGCTTTCTTCATCTTCCTTATTCTTGCAAATAACGTAACACCTTTCTCGGCCGGAGTAGTATTAGTCTGCTCAAATAATTCATCTCTTAAATTACACTTACTTACTTTCATGTCTAATGTACTCTCGTGTAGCTCGATCAGCTTCTCCCATAACTCCTTTGCACTTGAGAAGGGGCTGACGCAGTTCAGCTCTTCATTGGTTAAGCCGCATTGAAGAGTATAGGTTGCTTTAGTATTGGCCTCGACCTTCTTGATTATGTTCGTGTCCCAGTTCTCGTAAGGTACCAGTTTGTCGGCGCCGTCAGTTGGTAGTTCAAGGCCGATTTTGATGATCATCCAGACTTCAAAGTGAGTCTGGAGATACGTCTCCATCCGACCCTTCTAGTATCCGAAATCATCTCCGGAGAAGAGTGGTGGGCGAGCAATGCTAAAACCTTCTTGGAAATCCATTTTAGATCGAGCACAAGGAAAACAAACAAAAAGAGTGTCCCGGGACTTGATCCTGGATTAGTAGTGCGGAAGAAAAATAAAAATAGTAATTTAGGAATTTCGAGAAAAAAATAAGAAAATAAAAATAAAATAATATTAAAAAAAATATTACCATAAAATTTTGAAAACGCGATATTTCGCTAATACGGTCCCGTGGTGAAAAGATGACAGTGAATTTTTCAAAATTAATTTTGGAGGGAAAAAATGAAAAGTGCTACCGCAAATTAACTTTTTGAAAAAATGCTCGAACGGTAGTTGTACCAATTCAGAGTAACCCTGCTCTGATACCAATTGTTAGATTGAGATCGCGCTAGGGGGGGTGAATAACGCTCGTGGCTTTCACACATTTCAGATTCGTAAAACAATGAGTAATAAGTAGTGGAAATCTAAAGGAACACAACACAAACACAAGGTATTTACTTGGTTCAGAGCCTGTGGTGACTCCTACTCCAAGGCCCACGCTTGTTGAGCGTTTACGTTGGGTAACAACTATAATTTCGAAAAGGATTACAAATTAAGTACAATCAACAATAGTAAAATATATCGACGACAAACAAGAAATAGTACATTCAGAGCTCCGGGTCATCGGCGTCAAGTTGTAGCTTCGTCGGAACTTCTTGTTAGCAGCTGGTTGCGTAAAGATTGCTTGGAAGGTGATGTTCCTGCTGCTGCCTCGAGACTGCCTTTTATTGGGCGTCGAGGGCGCCTCCAATGCCCCATGGAGGTGCCTCGGATCAAAAATTATATCCTGAGTTGATCGCTGCGATAAGCCTTTGCCGCTGCCTCTTATCCACCTGAGGGCGCCTCCAATGCCCTATGGAGGCGCCTCCAAGAAGCAGTCCAAGGTGCCTCCAAGCTCCATGGAGGCGCCTCCAGCTCCTATGCACAGACAGCTCATCTTTGCACTCGAGGCGCCTCCAAGCTCCATGGAGGCATCTCGGATACTGTTCATCCGAGACTTAGCTTGTTCCTTTTGTACCTGCAAGACACGTTAGTCCCAAAACAACAACATACCCTGCAAGACAAAGTTAGAACAGATATAAACATGATAAATCAAGTGATCGACAGTCGTAAGATTATCCGGGGCTGACTTCATATTTCCGTTCGGAAACCCTAGGTCGACCCGACGCCTACTGTTCCCTCTGCGGGGAACGCGCCCTCACCTACTCCCCTCAGGAGAGATTTCCTGATGCCAATCCGGTCCTCCAGACTGACTGGACTTTCTGCCTAGGGTTACCTCCCCCTAGGGCTTTTCTCCACCTATGATTACCACCCCCTAGGACCTAAGGTTACCCCCCTTTAGGATTTTCCTGCACCTAGGGTTACCGCCCCCTAGGACCTAAGATTTCCCCCTTTAGGATTTTCCTCCACTTAGGGTTACCACCCCCTAGGACCTAGGGTTACCACCCCCTAGGGTTTTCCTTCACCTAGGATTATCACCCCCTAGGACCTAGGGTTACCACCCCATAGGACCTAGGGTTACCACCCCCTAGGGTTTTCACCTACCTAACCGCAGTTAGGACTTTCCTGAGACCTTATTTAAGCACGTAAGATAACAACGAATCTTAACATTGAATCCCTTTGCCATTATCAAAACCTAGGTTCGATCATCGGATGCTTCCTGCACCAACATCATCGTGTCGAATCCGAGTCCATCTCGAAATTCCATTTGAAGTTGAGCTTTTGATAGAATCTTTGACTTGATGAAATTGCTCAAACTTCTTCACCCTCTAGCCTTGTTGCCCCTTCCGACGATGATTCCGATGAAGAGTGACCTCGCTCTAATACCACTTGTTAGGGTTGTAATGTGCTATAGGGTGAATAGCTCGTAGCGCTCGTCGTTGCTTGTTGTTTCTTGCTTCTTGGTGATGATATGCAGCGGAAAGAACAAGAAACAAAAATACAACGCTAACACAAAGAATTTACTTGGTATCCACCTCAAGAAGAGGTGACTAATCCAAGGATCCACACACACGAGCACTCTCCACTATGACAACATTCCTTTTCGGTCGCAGCCGGAGGTGGAAAAACATCGTACACACTCACACAACAACAAGAAGAAAAAAAGAAGCAAATACAAGTAAATCTTACAAGATTTTAGACAATGAACCCTAGCTAGCTTCTCCTTCTTGTTTGAAACGCCTCTTGACCTTGGAAGTGTAAAAACACCTTGCTCCAAGAAGCTTCAAGAACTGGCGGTGAGCTCTGGAGAAAACACTGTGTGCACGTGGAGAATATAAGTGAAGCCGTACGCACAAAATCGCTCACCAACGGCTATAACCTGTGCAACGGTCGGATCCCAATCGATTGGGGAGGCTTTGGATCGATCGGTCGATCGATCTAGAGCGCCTTTGTGTTCTCTGGAAATCGCCTGAATCAATCGGGATTGCCCAATCGATTCAAGGTTTATTGCGTGATTTCCAGCGCTTCAATCGAACGCGCGATCGATTGGAGGTTCCCAATCGATTGGGTGATCGATTGGGAGGGTCTCTGTGCTCGCGACTAGGGCTGTAATCGAGTCAAGCCGAGCTCGAGCTCATGCTAGCTCGAGCTCGAGAAAATTGCATAGGCTCGAGCTCGACTCGAGCTTGTGAGTTTGGGCTTGAGTTTGAGCTCGAGCTAGCTCGAGCTTGACTTGGAAAAATAAATTAAAAACCTGTCCCAGTGGAGATTTAAACCGTAGACCTCAAATACACCAAATGACATGCTATAGCCACAAACTCTTCCTTAACTTATTCATAATTTTAAAAGTAATAATAATTTTAATTATTAAAATATTAAATTAACATGGCTCGATAAGACTCGACGAGCCCTCGATCCAGTGTTAAATGAGCTCGAGCTCGGCTCGAATGTTAAACGAGTCGGCTCGAGCTCGTCTCAAGCTCGGTCAAATTCGAGCTCGAATCGAGCTTTGACTGAGCCGCTCGCGAGCGGCTCACGAGCGGCTCGGCTCATTTGCACCCCTACTCGCGATGATAGCTCCCAACCGATCACTCGATCGATTGGGCTAAGGCTTCTTTGTGGCACCCATCCAATCGATCAACCGATCGATTGGACTATGATTCAATCGATCGACTGATCGATTAATTCACTGATGACTTGCCAAATCAAGTCTAAAGATCCTAAAAACCCAACATCCGATCAACCATGACCTGTTGGGACATCATGGCCTAACATCCGGTCACTCTTGACCTGCTAGGACTTCCTCACCAAGCATCTGGTCAATCCCTTTAACCCACTTGGACTTTTTCTTCTCGTGCCAAGTGTCCGATCAATCTTGACCCACTTGGACTTACTGATACCAGGTGTCCGGTCAACCTTGATCCACCTGGATTTTCACATGCCTGACTTCATTCACCAGGACTTTAACTTGTGTCTAGCTTCACTCACTAGGACTTCCCATCTGCCTAGCTTTACTCACCAGGACTTTCACCTAACTTCACTCACTAGGATTTCCCACCTTCCTGGCTTCACTCACCAGGACTTTCACCTAGCTTCACTCACTAGGATTTTCCTTCTGCCTAGCTTCACTTACTAGGTCTTCCCATCTGCCTGGCTTCACTCACCAAGACTTTCATCTAGCTTCACTCACTAGGATTTCCCTTCTGCCTAACTTCACTCACTAGGTCTTCCCATCTGTCTGACTTCACTCACCAGGACTTTCACTTGTCTGGTTTCACTCACCAGGACTTTCCAGTCAAGTATCCGGTCAATCTTGACCTACTTGACTCTTCTTTATACTCAACTGGTCAACCTTGACCAAAGGGGAATTGCACCTGCAATCTCCCCAAACGGGCGATTGCATCTGCAATCTCTATACATTGTCAATCTCCATGTATTGTCAAATATCGAAACCCAAACAACAAGACTCAAGCTTGAGCCAAATCAAGCTTAGTCAACCTGGTCAACCTTGACCCAAGGGATATTGCACCAACACGCATCACATGCCTCCCTCTCAAGTCTAGTCGAAGGAGGCTGTAAGTCCGACTGACTGGACAGAAGCAGTCTTGAGCCCAATTGGCCGATCGACCGTGATGCTGGGTGGACTTTGGTCGGTCTGCCGAAGAGTGTCAGTCGGTCCTAGGACTGATCCTTGAAGTCGATCGATGATTCGCGCGTCTGTACTTGAGCTTTATCCTTCGATGTCTTCAAAGGCGTATGATCAACACTCACATCACCAGAATCTCTTGGAAATTCGTGCAGATCATCTCCATTAAGGCCGAGCACGTGCCCATGTCGATTAACGACGTTCATTAAATGCGGACCAATGGGGAGACGCCGCGTGTCGCCGCCACAATCACCGCAGGGTCGAAGCGACATGCTTCGATGTGACGTCTGGCGGTTCACATTCTATGACCTGATCCGTATCTCGGGCTCTACACCCTAGATCCGACGGCTCCACTTGGCCGAGCCACGGATTTATAACCTCGCGCGACCACCATCGTCCTCACCTTCGCGTTGTGCTCAAGCGTTGTCGGTGACTTCCTATGCGATCAGTGCTCCGACGACCTATTCTTCTGCGACAACTTGTTCCCTCCTTTCGTAAGATCTCTTCAACCTTTTTGCTTTCAACCTTTCGTAGTTTCTTTAGCTCTCCGCCACTTTCAGTGTCTATTTTGGGTTTTGCCGTCTCCATTTCTTCCCGTCGAACCCCTTGTTTCCTCGTTTTCCGGCAATGGCGAGCTCTTCATCGCCATCAGACCCAGCTCCCGGGCTATGGTACACTACCATGGAGACCCGATTCGACGCGGGCAATGCTGAGAGCCTCAAAAACGCCTTCGAGCTCCCCTCTGACCATGAAATCACCCTGGCTTCTTCGTCAGATCGGCCCAATGACCCGTCGATCGGCACCATATGCTTATTCCAAGACCAATTTGTGGTCGGTCTTCGATTCCCTATCCACCCCTTCATCATCGAAGTCTGCAATTACTTTCGCATTCTCCTTCCGCAGCTCGTACCAAATTCTTTTCGCTTGCTACCTAGTGTTTATGACAAAATGCTAACCTCCAACAAACACTGGAAGGAGTACTTCTTCTTTATGCGACTCCCCGAACGACCTAGCTTTCGAACCGGCTGGCAGGTTGGCCTACCACCCCCACTTGATTTGAAGAAGTACAAGAGTCGGTTGGACTACCTGCATGATTTATATACTCATTAGCCTTTTTGAGCACGTGGTCGTAGTCGCAGGGCGGTTTCTTGATGTGCGACCGGAAGAAGTCTCCCTCGATGAGCTCCTGGGTGAAGGCATTCATCATGGTCTCAGATGAGACCAAGGGGATATCCATAGCTACATGATTAAATCACTGGATGTATGCTCGGAGAGCTTCTCTTGGTCCTTACTTTAATGAAAATAAACTGACGTTCGTCTTCTGGTAGTACCGACTGCTTGCAAAATGATGTAAGAAGGCCGTTCGAAAATCCTTGAAGTTTTGTATCGATCCGTCCAACAGTCTCTTGAACCATCGTTGTGCCGAGCCGGAGAGCGTGGTAAGGAAGACCCGACACTTCAACCCATCTGTGTATTTGTGAAGTGCGACCGCGTTGTCGAACTTACCCAAATGATCGTCTGGATCGGTCAACCCATTGCACTCTCCAATAGCCAGTGGAGCGTAGTGTCTCGGCAGAGGGTCCTGTAGTATCACTTCGGAGAACTGGCAATTGACCCGTTCGAGGGATCTGTCGCCTTAAGGTGCCTTGCTCTTTCGGGCATCCCGAATGGACGCTTCATCTGAAGAGGATCTCCACTCTTGATTCGCTTCCGCGATTTTCGAGGGCGTCTGGAACAAAGCCCAGTGGAACGATATCGGGGAGGGCGGTGCCTCTCTATGGGTGCCGGTTAACCCTCTGTTTTGTCCCCAAATGGAGAGTTGTTCCGGTCGATCCTCCTGCGCCACTCGACCTCCTGATGTTGATGTGGCACGTTGCGCCAGTTGATCAGCCAACGCCTTTTGCTATTGTTGCTCGACTATTTTGGCCGCTCAAGCTTGCACGAGCATATCAAGTTCTTCTTGAGTGAGCGTCACGGTGTGAAGTCGTCCAGCTTCTTCCATTTTCTCGGCTCGGATGCAGGTGTGTTCCCACAGGTGCCGCCAAATTTGATCCTGTTTGAGAGTCGAGGCGATGGATGCTGTGGGACGTGGCGCTCCTACTGACTATTGGTGGACTCTGAGTCAGAGAGACCTGCAATCATAGTAGTGTCAGTGCCGAGCCAGGGACGAGTTCCCCGGCAATGGCTCTCCGACGCTCAAGTCAGTCACCGACGATGTAGAAGAAGCGAGGAAACAAAGTAGCAGAGTAACAGTAGCTACAATAAAGATTATGCATACCTCCGACGAACTTTGGAGCCCTTTATATAGGGCTCCGGGGAAGCGCGTGCATACTCCTCGAGGCGTGCACGCTTCTCAAAGCTTCCCCTGAAAAGATATGTCAGGAAAGTATCTCTGGCACCATACCTCAATGACCTGAACATATCACTGACATGACAGTGGAAGCTTCCGCCATACGATCCTCTGTCTGTCCATGCCATCAACCATGCCGTCTGTCGGTGGCACGAGTTCCACGAGGATATCGGTTGATCCTCCTTTTGTCTGTTAGTGGGCTGACCGGGATAGCCGCTCGACCAGTCCTTAACCGTTGGGGTGGTCTAGCCCTTTGGCCGAGCGGAGTGGTCACTCGGCCAACATTCCACTATTAGAGCTATGTTATCGTGCTACGATCCTTTTTCACTGGTTCCGAGGTTCGATGGAAGTCCGCGCGAGCTGGTCGCTCGACGTATGTCTTGTTTTGAGAGTCGGAAACTGGGTGTATGGCAGAGCTATGGTGATATCTGATCGGTACTTCTTTATCTCGGTCGGGCTTATCTGTTGTCTGATCGACCAACGACACAAGGACATTGATCACCTAAACTTTAACTTCCATCGTGATCATGACCCTTTAAGGGGTGAGCCTTATCATCGGATCACTCTACAATAAGTTCAACGTCGAAATCATGATTTAGAAATTAAACTAACCCAACTAAAAATCCCATTTTTTAATTTAATTTATTTTATTTTATTTAGAATATGTGAAGAATCTGTTCCATTAACGTCCACTCAAAATTCAATTATTCAACATTTGCATTAATAGGTGAATTAATGTTTTTTAAATTATCTTTTTGGCCGTCTAATTTATGTGGCTTTAGACCACCTTTCTCTCTCGAATAAGCTCAATGATGAAATCATGATTTAGAAATTAAACTAACCCAACTCAAAATCCTATTTTTTCTATTTATTTTATTTTATTTAGAATATTTGAACTATCTGTTTAAATAAGGTCCGCTTAAAATAATTCAATTAGTCAGCATTTGCATTAATAGATAAATTAATTTTTTAATTATCTTTTTGGACCTTAATTTATGTAGAAATTAATAGGTAAAAAAATAATATAATGTTTTTTAATAATCTTACTATAAAAGTAATAGATTTATTTAAAAAATTAAATAAGATATATAATCATAATAATTATAAACATAATAATATAATAAATTTAGAAATATTATTTTTTATATTTAATTGACGTTGATATATCAAATATAATAAATTTTAATAGATTAAAATCAATTAAAAAATATTTACATATATATATATATAATAATATATATACATAAAATATATATATATATATTAAAAAATATTTACATATAATATATATATATATATATATATATATATATATTCAAGCATGACATGTTTAAGATTCGCTGGATATTTATTTTTATTGTTCCCGAAGTTTAAGGTTGTGGGTCTTGTACTCTTGTTCCTTGTTCAAAGAGAGGTTGTTGTTGTTAGATTGATAATAATGGTGCTAAACCAAATATTAGTTTGTTATCCGTATTTTATATGGAAGTAATCTTAATAAAACTCATGTGAATGATTTTTATTATCATGTATAATCTTTAAATGGAATTAAAACACTACAAAATTAATATTTCCTATAAAACTTTTCATTCAAGCCGGGTAAAAAATCATATACAACAAAATAAACTTTAATAATATAGTAAAAATATATTTTTTTTTCATTTTTTTTTTCATTGCTAATATGCAATGATACAAAAAATTTATTCTTATTATATCCATTTAAAATTAAAATTATTTTATAAAAATCATCATAGGATAATTTACGCTAAAATTTATTCGATTATAACACTAAATACTTTCGGGTGAAAATAAATATATTCCAGTATTATTAATATTTTAGATAAAAATATAAATTATATTTTTATGATTTTATCTGAATTGTGCGTCTCTTAAATAAAGTTTTTATGTCCACACCTATCTCCCAGCATGGCCTCAGCATTAATTATAAGACAAGATGTATCGATCATTATCTAAATATATCATCAATGATACAACCAACTGTACGGAGATAAGGTCCTGCGGTCATGTCACCTTTAATGCTATGTTTATCTTAGAATATGAATTAGGAAAAGAAAAAAATCAATCATAGAAAGTGATAGAAAGTTATATTTGGATGAAAAAAGAGATGAAAATTTTTTTTCCTTCACACATTTATTTATTTTAATAAAGAAAGATAAATATTTATGATGTAATTTTATAAATAAAAAGAATGTATATATTATTTTTTTGATATATAGTGTAATTTTATGAATTAAAAAAATTATATGTATTATTTTTTTGATATATGGTGTAATTTTGTGAATGTAAAAGAGATACATACATCATTTTTTTTTCCATCTCTTGTTTTCCGTCTGATTTTAAAGTGATAAATTTTTGCTCTAAAATTATTCGTTGATAGATTACGTTATTTTTTTTTAAAAAAATTTTAATGAAGTAAACGACGAAAATTTTTCTACTATAAAAATTTTTTCTTAATTTTATTTCTCACTTCCCCAATTAAACAAAGCCTAAAACTTAGATCGGCAGACAGGTCAAATTATGCTCCAGTCTAGTCACTTGGGATTATTTTGACTAAAATAGTAGAGATGTCCACACGGTCTACTAACTCGACTCCTCAGATAGACCACCTGGGTTAGATTTCACAGTATTATCAAAAAGTTCTTAATATGACAAGCTCTCGTCATTTGCTCCCTTGGTCTTCTATATTATGGACTGGGATTCTGATGCTTTAAGTTGGTTTAGAGAGAAATTTTTTGCTCTTGATCTTCTATATTAGTATATTACAGGCCAAGATTATGGTGATTTGAGTCTGGTTCATGGAGAAGTGTTTTGCTCTCTTGGTCTTCTATATTATGGATCCTGATGTTTTAAGTTTGATACAAGGAGAAGTTTTTTGGTCCATGTGCACTAAATAATGTATTTTGCTGATTAAGGATGATGAAGATAAAATAGAATTATCAGAATTGAAAATTAAATCATCAAATTAAATCAAATCAAATTAATATTTAAATTATTTTAATAATTCGATTATAATTATTAGAATTATTCTTAAAATAATCATGTTATTTATTAATTGATCAATTAACCAAGTACTTTTTGAACATTATATATTGTATTATTTTTAGGTCAAATATCAATGAGCAATAGATTTTATTGATCTCATATTATTTCTTGCTCTCCCTATTCTTCTTCTTACATGGTATTAGAGTCATCTCTTTTTTATCTTCCCTCAACTTCTTGAGACGGAGATCCAATAAACGGCAAACCCTTTTTAATTTTTTTCCCCTCAAACCTCTTCTTCTTTCCTACATATTTTAATTTTTTTTGTTCTTCTTTGTTTTCTTCCACTGCCAACCCCTTTGTTTCTCTTTCCTCTTCCTTAATCTCTGTGTTTCTCTTGCAAAAAAAAAAAGTTTCCTTAACAATTATGTCTGTGGTTTTTTCTCTACGGCTATCAACCACAAGGTAGAAACTGTTTCTTGTGACGTCGTCCAACAGCTGCCGCCGAACAAATTATTTTTACTTTTGATGTCAAATACTCAACGACATCAAAGAGGCCAAAAATAAAGTTCAGACCGATGTCAGATTTATCACATCGTTGGTCATACTGGACATATATGCCCTAAAAAACTTGATTGGTCTCGGATAAATTGTAAAATTTATCTTGGAAATAGACATTTTAATATTCAATGTCCTAATCCATTTGACTCAAATTTCATTGGTAGTACTACAACCTCAAGACAACCATCTATTTCGCAAGTATATCCTAAAGTCCTCTCATCTGTGCCTACTCGTGGTAAAATCTCAGAGTTTTCATCTACTGATTGGTATATTGACACTGGAGAAACTCATCATGTCACATCAGATTATAATATCCTTATAGACGTAATATCACATTATGGCTCAGATACGGTTCAAGTAGGTGATGGTTCATGTTTGCAAATTGCTAATCTTGGAAACATATATGTTCATTTATCTAATCGAACATTTCACATGCGCAATGTCTTTCATGTTCCATCAATCACTAAAAATTTACTTTCTACACGTCAGTTTTGTCTTGATAACAATGTCATTTTTGAGTTTCATCATAATCATTATCTTATAAAGATAGAGGAACAAATGTATGTTTTATGGGAGAATTAAAAATGACCTTTACTATTTTCAGAGTTCTTCAATCAAAGCTTTTGTTGGTGAACACACAAATAAACTAGCTTGGCATGCTCGACTTGGTCATCCTTCCCTTCGTATTATTCAGTCAATCATCAATAGGTATGGTTTACCTACTTCTATTACCTCCTCTCCATCTAATTCATGTAGAGTCTGCATGGAATCTAAAAGTCATAAACTACCTTTTCTCTTTATTTGATCATGTTTCTAATTTTCCACTTGAAATAATTCATTCTGATATTTGGGCCCCTGCACCTATTTTGTCTAATCAAGGTTTCCAATATTATGTTACCTTCATTGATCATTTTAGTAAATATACTTGGCTTTATCCTATGAGAAGGAAATCTGATTTATTTAATATATTCTGTAATTTTTAAATTCAAGTTGAATGATATTTTAATCATAAAATACTCTCTTTTCATTCTGATTAGGGAGGCGAATATCATGCTCTCCATCATTATCTTGTCTCTTGTGGAATTGTTCATCGAGTTTCTTATCCTCACACTCCAGAACAAAATGACTTTACTGAGAGAAAATATAGACATATAGTTGAAACTGCCTTAGCTCTTCTTCATCATGCATCGGTTCCGCGTAAATTTTGGGATGAAGATGTTAGCACTGCAGCATATCTCATAAATCGACTTTCTACTCCATTACTTAATCATAAGTGTCCTTTTGAAAAACTTTATAATCAAACTCCTGATTACACTTCCCTTCATTTTTTTTATTGTGCATGTTATCCATGGTTACACCCCTATTCTAAACACAAACTCGGCTCTCGTTCACTACAATGTATTTTTCTTGGTTATAGTAATTTGCACCATGGTTATCGTTGCTTGCATATACCTGTTGGTGCAGCGGGACTGACAAGAGGGGAGTGAATTGCCTGCAAAACAAAAGAGTATACCCTCCTCGTGCTTTCAACTCAAAATAGTAGCAACAATTATAAAATGAAATAGAACTAAAATGAAAACAGAGAAAAGAAGACTCAATAATTTACTTGGTTACAACCAAGAAGATTGTTAATCCAAGGCAGTAGAAAAAGCTCTGAAAGCTCTCCTTCTCTGAAGGCGGAAAAATCTTTTACACACTAGAAGCTCAGAACTATTACTAGAAATGAATACAGAGTTGGTTGCTTGATTGATTCCTATTTCCTAGCTCCAGGGGTCATTTTATAGCTCCTGGAAATCTTATCTCGAAGGTCCAATGCGCCTCCAATGAGTGGATGGATAAAACTTTATCCATTGCGCAAATGGTCGTCTTTGACATGTCTGAGGCACTTCCATTGAGCAATGTGTTGGTTGGTCCTACGAATTTTGTACCGGTTCCACTGTACAAAAATTTTGTACAAGTGTCGAACCTTTCCTAAATAACCTATTGTGTTCTTTAAAAATTAAATTAGGAATCGCAAACGGAACTTAACATTATTGATTCCAAATTTAACTTATCTGTTCTTAATGATTTAGATTTGGGTCGCAAGCAGAACTTAACACTATTGATCCAAATCAACCTATGTTACAAATTCAATTAAATATCTATTTCAAAAATTGGTTCCCAGGACAAAACATGGCGAGGCACATGACCTTCTTGGGTATGAGAGCATCCACCACTGCCTCGACAAAACCTCTTAACGAAATTAAATATTTAATTTCCTAAAAGAACATTAGGTTTAACCAAAAGGAACAATCAAATCACAAATTTGAAAAACAAAAAAAAACACAAACTCGAATAACAAATTCGAAAAACTAGAATCTAATGCCTCTTGTGTTTGGAATTCATACAAAGAAAAATAACTAGCAAGATGTGGAAGACAATTACTAGTTATACCTTCTCCTTATATGCTAATAACCTCGAGATCTTTTGCCGTATTCCTCGCCTCGCCTTGGACGCCGTGTGGGCGACAATCTTCCAAGATTAACACCACCCAAGAGCCTTCTTCCTCCTTCTCTAGAATTCGACCACCACCACCACCAAGGAACCAAAGAGAGCAAGGGGAAAGGGAGGGGAGAGAGGGTCGGCTACAATAGAGAGCACCAATAAGAGAATAAGAATTGATGTGCCATGAGGCCTCTCCTCCCTTTCTTTTATATTACTTGCCCATGACAAATAAGGAAAGGTTTTTTACAAAAAATAAAATCTTCCTCTTGTTTTTCCTTTTCCCCTTTTATTTTTCCTTTTCCTTTCCCTTGATCGATTCAATCATCAATCATTGATTCAATTGATTGAATCATGGATGATTAGATGCTTTTAATGGCCGACCCCTTGCTTGGACACCAAGCAAGGGTGGTCGACCACATCATCATCAAGAGAAATAATTTTTTTATAAAATTTTATAAAAGAAGAAATCTTCTTATAAAATTTTACAAGCTCTCTTTCCTTATGTGGATGTTAAAAAAAGGAAAGTTTTAAAAATTAAAATCAAGTTTTAAAATTCAAAACTCCTCTTTTAAAATTTCCTTTTTTAACATGGTTACAAAAATAGAAAGTTTCAAATTTAAAACATCTCTTCCTTTTTTTAAAACTATGAGGATGGTTAAAAAAGGAAAGTTTTAAAACTTTTAAACTTTCTTTTAAACCATGTGACCTAATTCAAATAAGGAAAGTTTTATATTTTAAAATCTCTTTTTTAAAACTTGTAGTTATCTACAAAGAGAAGATTTTAAAAATTCAAAACACCCCTTCTTATTTGAAATATGGTGACCGACCCCTTCTTGCTTGGGCACCAAGCAAAGGGTCGGCCCCTCTTTGAGAAGTTAGTGGCCGACCCTTGGCTTGGTCACCAAGCCTTGGGCCGACCCCCTCTTGGATACCAAGATGGGTTTTATATGGATAGATTTGAGGCTTCATTGAGGCTACGATAGAGACCTAGAGGAGAAATTGATTTTGGCCTTCCGATGAGCTTAAGTATCCTGTGTTCGCCCCGAACACACAACTCAAGTTCATCAATAATAACTCATTCCACTAGAGAGTTATTATTGCACTATTGCACCAATCCCAAATTACATTATGTGATCCTTCTTATCATGAGTTTGTTAGTCTCCCTGTATTTAAGATATCGAATGTCCATTAATTTAATTGAGTTACTGACAACTCACTTTAATTAATGTCTTAGTCCAAGAGTAGTACCACTCAATCTCATTGTCATGTCAGACTAAGTCCACCTACAGGGTTTAACATGACAATCCTTATGAGCTCCTATTGAGGGCATTCTCAATCTAGATTACTAGGACACAGTTTTCTTCTATAATCAACAACACACACTATAAGTAATATCATTTCCCAACTTATTGGGCCTATTGATTTATCGAGCTAAATCTTACCCTTTGATAAGTTAAAGAAATAAATACTAAATATATATGCTTGTTATTATATTAGGATTAAGAGCACACACTTCCATAATAACTAAGGTTTAGTTCTTTTATTAAGTCAGTATAAAAAGAACTTACCTAAAATGGTCCTACTCAATACACTTAGAGTGTACTAGTGTAATTTATTAGTCAAGATAAACTAATACGTAATTACACTACGACTATTCCAATGGTTTGTTCCTTTCCATCTTAGTCGTGAGCAACTGTTTATAATTTATAAAGAACTGATAACATGATCTTCTGTGTGTAACACCACACACCATGTTATCTACAATATAAATTAATTGAACAACTACACTTAACAAATAAAATGTAGACTTTTGACCAATATGATTCTTTTATTTCTAAAATAAATGTTTACAAAAGCTAGACTTTTAGTATACACTCTAATACAATGAGAGCGCCTTCAAGGTGAAGGCGCCTTCATTGATCAATGAAGGCGCCTCGGGCTTTACTTCCAGCTCACTTTCTCCTTTGCTTTGACTTCTGAAGCTCCATGCATTTGGGTGATTCCAGCCAACCGAAATAGGGATCATCCGAACCCAATTTTCGGCCTTCTCCTTGAGTAGGCTTCCGTCTCGGCTTTACGTCCCTCAAATGTCGTGCACGTTCTTCTCGCCCATCGGTGTACTCTTTCGCAGCTCTCTCATCCTTCAAACGCACTGAGCTCGTCGGCTCCCTTCCCGTGCTGTCCTTTTCGCTAGCTGCGTCTTCCGCTCGACTTCCTGCGATCCTAAGTTCATGCACACTTAGACATAGGGATCAGATAACAAGCAGGACCTAACTAACTTGGTTGATTACATCAAAACAACCACGGGGCCCAACAATCTCCCCCTTTTTGATGTGCATTAACACAAGTTCAAGTTAGGGTAAAACAGACAAGTAGTATTTTTAAGAAAATTACTAAACTAACATTTTTAAGCACAAAAATTGCAATAATATGATTCGCAACATAAGTTAGAAAAAAAAATTAAAATGTTTAATTTTCTTAACTCCTTTTAAACTTGTACCTAACTCTCCCCCTTTGATCACAGCAAAAAGAACGGGGTAAGAAGTATAAAGTAAATGTTTTTAAGTTTGAAAAATTTTAAGTGAAGTTTAAAATCATTTTCAAAAGGATTTTAAAAAAACTTCTGAAAAAAAAAATGTAAGAAACATTTTTCTAAGTATAAAGAAAAAAATGTTTAAAAAACTTTTCAAAACATTAGTTAATTCTAATTTTAATGCTTTTATCAGAAAGTTAATTAAACATTTTATTTCGATATTTTGGCTTACAGGTCATGGTGAGACTCTAGGCCTTCTTGGTTATTAGAGCAACAACCACTTCCTTAGACTAAGCCTCATAAAGAAACTCACTGTTTAATTTTCTCACTGAAGGCCTAAAAAAGACTTAATCTAGCAATGATTTTGGAACCCAGTAAAGGTTCCTTCCTACTAGATTAATCAGAAACTTAGGGGGTACATAGTTTCTAGGAACTTTCCTAAGTTGTTCCTGATATTTTTTTAATGTACCAATTTAATTTTTCATAAATTCTTAGTTTTGATTTTAGAAATTTATTTAAGCATGCATGATTATTTTCAATTTTTCAATTTAAATTTTTAAATTTTCATTTTCTAATTTTAAATTATCATACATTTCTAGTGGGCATGCTTTTGCTAAGTTCAATTTTAATTTAGCATTTTTTTTTTCTAATTTTGCTTGATCTTTCTAAGTACTTTGATAAATTGGAAAGATTGAGTAGGGGTGAGATCACGTACCTTACTTACCTCACTTGGTGATGCTCCCCCTTCGTCGCAGCTTTCTTCTGATTCTCCCCCTTGATCTATGCTCATCTCTAAGTCTGAGTCATCTTCAAAGAGATGGTTTGCCATTAGCACTAGTCCCGAGAAGACTTCGACTTCAGATTCAGAGGGCGTCGAATCGTCCCACGTGGCCTTCAGGATTTTGTGCTTGGAGGAATTTAACTTGTACTTTACCTTCTCCTTGTCTTTTGTCTTTTGCTTTATTTTTGGGCCGTCATCCTTGATGTTCCTTCTTCGTTGCAATTGTAGCACCAGACCGTCCTTCTATTGCGTTGATGCTTCCTCGACTGCGATTTAAATTTATTAGTTTTAACAAATTTATTTAACTTCCTTACCAAAAGTGTCGCTTCAGTTTCATCTATCGATGCTTCTGAATCGGGATCATCCTTTTCAGCTTGTAGGGCAACATTGAGGTTCGTCTTCTCCATTTGTTTAGGCTATGCGATTCGAGACTCGTGAAGTTCAAATGTAGAAAATAAACTTTCTAAACTACTTACCTCAAAATCCTTAGAGATGTAGTAAGCATCTACTAAGGACGCTCACTCTAGAGTTATAGGGAAGGCGTTGAGCACATACCGGATAGAATCTCGGTTCATTACCGATTCTTAGAGATTCGTCAGTTGAGTTATCAGCTCATTTATTCTTGCTTGAAGCTGCGCTACCTTTTCGCCGTTGTTTATCCGAAGGTTTGTCAGTTGCGTCCGGAGGATGTTACGCCTTGCTAACTTGGCTTCTGAGGTGCCTTCGTGAAGCTCCAGGAATTTCTCCCAGAGGTTTTTAGCGGAGTCGTAGCTTCTGATCCGACTTACCTCTTAGGGCGGCAGAACACTGAGCAGGTGAAACTCTGTCTTTCCGTTGGCCACGAAATCGGCTTGCTCTTTTTTTGTCCAGTTGTATTCTTTCTTTTCTTTGGGGGGCTGAAAAACCATATTTCATAATAAGAAGAATATCAAACTCAGTTTTAAAAAATACCTCCATTCTTCATTTCCATGTAGCGAAGTCTTTGTCGAATTTCGGAGGATGAATGCTTGTTCCGGTCATCGTCTTGATCTTTGTGCTTCAGTCGGCGGCTAGTCCTTCTGAGGCTGTCGGGCTCTGATACCACTTGTTGGTGCAGCAGGGTCGGCAAGAGGGGGATAAATTGTCTGCAAAACAAAAGAGTATACCCTCCTCGTGCTTTCAACTCAAAATAGTAGCAACAATTATAAAATGAAATAGAACTAAAATGAAAATAGAGAAACGAAGACTCAGTAATTTACTTAGTTACAACCAAGAAGATTGTTAATCCAAGGCAGTAGGAAAAGCTTTGAAAGATCTTCATCTCTGAAGGCGGAGAAACCTTTTACACACTAGAAGCTCAGAATTATTGCTAGAAATAAATACAGAGTTGATTGCTTGATTGATTCCTATTTCCTAGCTTCAGGGGCCATTTTATAGCTCCTGGAAATCTTATCTCGAAGGTCCAAGGCGCCTCCAACAGAGGTCCAAGTCGCCTCCAATGAGTGGATGGATAAAACTTTATCCATTGCGCAAACGATCGTCTTTGCCTTTCTGAGGCACCTCCATTGAGCAATGAGGGCGCCTTCAAGGTGAAGACGCCTCCATTGATCAATGAAGGCGCCTCGGGCTTTACTTCCTGCTCACTTTCTCCTTTGCTTTGACTTCCGAAGCTCCATGCATTTGGGTGATTCCGGCCAATCAAAATAGGGCTCACCCGAACTCAATTTCCGGCCTTCTCCTCGAGCAGGCTTCCATCCCGGCTTTACGTCCCTCGAACGTCGTGCACGTTCTTCTCGCCCACCGGTGTACTCTTCCGCAACTCTCTCGTCCTTCAGACGCACCGAGCCCGTCGGCTCTCTTCCCGTGCCGTCTTTCTCACTAGCTGCGTCTTCCGCTCGACTTCCTGCGATCCTAAGTTCCTGCACACTTAGACACAGTGATCAGATAACAAGCAGGACCTAACTAACTTGGTTGATCACATCAAAACAACCACGGGGTCCAACAATACCAACATGACGAATTTATATTTCACAACATGTTACTTTTGATAAGTCTCTATTCCCTTTTTTTCGGTAGTTTCTTCGATCTATCCTCCATATACAAGTGACACCTTCTTGATACCACCTAATATTGTCAGAAATGATGGCATCCTAGGTCCTGCTCCAGAACTCTCTAATAACTCCCCTATACCATCTGAATCACCTCAGGTTACTGCTCCAATCTTGGAAGCCTCGCCGATCGAAGATAATATGCTCTCTAGTTCTGGATCCTTGGATAATGCAAGTTCATCATCTACATCACCATGTCAGCCTACTTCCTTGTCGCCATCAACAAATGATTCAGATGATAATGCTCCTCGTCACATGCTTCTCGTTAGTGACATTTATGAGCGTTGCCTACCAAATGCAACTCGATATCCCCTTCCTCGAGCTTTAGTGGGCTCTTCAAAATCTATTGAACCAACTTGTTTTACACAAGCAAGCAAGGATCCAAACTGGTGTAGTGTAATGGCTACAGAATTTGATGCACTTCTTCGAAATGAAACATGGAGTCTAGTTCCGCGCACTCCCTCAGTGAATATTGTGGGCTCTAAATGGGTATTCTATCTTAAGCATCGAGCTGATAGTTCTCTTGAATGATATAAAGTTTGACTTGTAGCTAAAGAATTTAGTCAACAACCATGTATTGATTTTAATGACACTTTTAGCCCAGTCATCAAAATTACATCTATCAGACTATTATTATCAATGACTATTAGTTCTAATTGGCCTGTACGATAATTGGACATTTCAAATGTGTTTCTCCATGGTCATCTTGAGGAAACTGTATTTATAGAGCAACCACCTGAGTTCATTCATCCACAATTTCCATCTCAGGTTTGCCAACTTAAGAAATCCTTATATGGTCTTCGACAAACTCCTCGTGCATGGTTTCATCGATTATATAATTGGTTACAAGCTCAAGGATTTTCTGGATCAAATACTAACTCGTCTCTATTTCACAAATATAATGATGGATCTATGATATTTTTTATTATTTATGTGGACGACATTCTGATAACCCGCAATGATCACATGGGTATCACAACTTTATTAAGTCTTCTCAATCAAGAATTTCCTACTCGAGATTTGGGTATTGCTCGTTTTTTTCTTGGTATTGAGTTTATTCCACATAAGGATGACTATCTTCTCTCTCAGAGCAAATACATTACTGGACTTCTTCAAAGAGCCAAAATGGATGGAGCACGTCGGTCTTTACATCAATTGATATAAACAACTCTCCAACTTTATCCTCTCTTGCTCTGTCTGATTCACAGATTTATCGAAGTATTGTTGGAGCCTTACAATATGTCACTATCACACGCCCTGATATTTCTTTTGCCGTAAATCATGTTTGTCAATTCATGCATGCTCCAAATGAACAAAATTGAGATAATGTAAAAAGAATACTTCGCTATCTCAAAGATACTATTCTACATGGTCTTCTTTTATATCGCCAATCGTCTCGAGATTTACATGCATATAGTGATGCAGATTGGGCAAGTTCTCCTGAAGATAGATGCTCTACTAGCAAATATGCAATATTTCTTAGACAAAATCTTATCTCATAGAATTCGAAAAAGCAACTTACAGTATCCCATTCAAGCACTGAGGCAGAATATAAAGCTATAGAAAATATAACGTCTGAAATTATTTAGCCTCAATCACTTCTCTCTGAACTTCATCTTGCATCCAATCTTTCATGCTCGTACAAAACATGTAGGAATTGATTTTTATTTTGTTCATGAATGTGCGACAACTCAACAGTTATTCGCCTCTTATATTTCTGCTGAAGATCAAATCGTTGATATCTTTACTAAGCCATTATCCAGACAATGTTTCAACAAATTAGAAAGCAAACTCAACGTCAAAGATCTCTTGTTAAATTTGTCGGGGTAAAAGAGATAAAACAGAATTACCAGAATTGACCAGATCAAATCGCCAAATCAAATCAAATTAATATTTGGATTTTTTTAATAATTCTGTTATAATTATTAGAATAATTTTGTCATTTATTAATTGGTCAATTGACCAAGTACTTTTTGAACATTATATATTATATTATTTTTATGATAAATATTAATGAACAATAAATTTTATTATTCTTATATTATTTCTTGCTCTCTCCCTATTCTTTTTTTTTACATAACAAAGAAAACATTTCAGGTTTAACATGAGCTACTTGACTCAGCCAGCGCCATGCCCTCGCCCGCCGATCTCCGCCAATGCTGCTGGTTGCGCATCTTCTGATCAACGACAACTGTTTGATTTTCTCCTTCCCCTTCAATGGGAGTAGGTTGCTGGTATTGTTTAATTTCAAACAAAGTATAGCCGAATCTACTGTAGTTGTAGTTTGCAGGTTCTCTATGCAACGATGTAGAGAAGATGCTCGACGCAATGTCTGAACCAAACTAGCATAGGCTGCTTCATCGGACTAATGGCCTCATCTGTCCACCGGTTCAATAATTCATTGACTTTAGGATATGGAGATAACCTATTAATTCCTTTCTTTTTCGCGAGGAAGCTCTATGGATGACTCACCTCGGATTTGGCAGCTCCTCCTCTGCCTACTCGTATTTTTGCAAATGGAGCTTGCTACCTCAAACAACGTTGGGGTGGAAGCCTTCTCTATTGCCCCCACTTGCTGAAACTGAAGCAGTCACTGCAACTCGTTTAGTGCTCCAGAGGAGGAAATGCAAATATTTATTAATGCATGTTTTTTCCTTAACTACTCATTTACTCTGCAAATATTTATTGTATACTTTCTTAGAAGCATTGGACTTACTGGCAGGGATCTTGGTGGAAGCTCACAGAGATGTCAACGTCCAAAGTTTTCATATGAATAATTGTTAATATTAGGTTCATTTCTATCTATTTACTAATCCTTACAGAATTATTCTTACCCATTTATGGCTTATTACTTTAATATTTGTCTCTTTGGGTGCCTTTAAAAATTCTTTAATACTTTTATTCTTGCAAAAATACAACTTCGCCTGGTAGGATATTCCTTTAGCCATTGGCTATTATCTTTGACACTTCGCATTTTTGTCGCATGGACCTACTCGCCAAGGACCTTGGAGTCATTGATCGGATATTTGTCCAGTTAGTCAGATAACATCCTTTTTCAACTAGAGTTAGAAGGGATGCTTGTGACATAGAAATAAATTTTGGATCCATGTGGCGAGCATGTGACTCGGTCAACATAGAAGTCATGTGGCAAGTTCAGGATTTAGCCAACGTGAAAGTGGATGCTTGTGATATAGAAGTAAAATTTGGATCCATGTGGCTAGCCTTTGACTTGGTCAACATAGAAGCCATGTGGCAAGGTCAGAATTTAGGCAACATGAAAGCTGTGTGACAGGGTCCGATCTGTCGACTTCCCAACCACTTGACTATCAACTTCCCAATTGCCCGATTGTCGACTCCTCGACCTCGGCGCGGTGGTTATTACAACATCCTTTAATGGGATATATCCTTTAGTTTCCTCTCCAAAAGGTATGTCCCTCAGATTTTTTTTTTTCCCCTGGTATAAAGTAAAGGGAGGGACTCTAAAGGGGGATCTATATGATATGTTTTACTAGTCTCTCAGTGATCGCATTTACTTTACTGCATTACTTTGTTCGTTTCTCTACTTTATCTCTTTTGGGGCTCCATGATAACTTAAGCATTGGAAGAATCTCACAGGATAACTCCTAGTGAGCCCTATGATGCGTGTTCCTCTTTCCAAGAATTGACCACGAAGAGACATTTCGCCTGCAATTGGAGAAGCTGACTTGACTCGACAAAAGTTAATAGAAGCAAGTTTCATAGGAATTGACCCACCCCTTATTCTCTGACTGGAATAGTCGTAATTCACCTTCAGATTGACTATTTTTTTATCTTTTTGAGACTGAGATGATGAACTTTCTTTCATTATAATTGAAGTCGAAAGTAATTGAGATTTTGGAATTGAAAGATGAGAGAAAAGAAGAGTATGTGAAAATAATGAGAGGAACTCATTATTTATAGAATTTCAAAAATAACAAACACTAATTAAATCATAACAATTGATAATGCCTACCTAATGCCCTTTTATATACATCTATATAAGACTTTGATATACATCCTGTAGGGTTCGGAGTGCGACGGAAGATATATATTGAATCATGGATCTTTCATGGTACATATAGTTTTATACAAAATAATATAAAAACATACCTCCTCGATAGGTGTGAATAATATCACAGACATATAAGACAGATAAGAGCTCCACATGTGACTCCTCTAGTGGTATCCATACACACTAGATTATGAACTTGACACCATCCGTTAGGTGCTAGCCTTTTGGATAGACAAAGCCTTGGAAGCACTACGATCTCTTCCAAATGAAGAATAAGTTGACGAGAAAAACTCGGAGAGAATGAATTCTACACTTGCATCTTTCCGCGGATGACTACTTATAATATCTAAGGAATACGGAGAGTTAAGTTCTCAATAAATTCATCATTTATGATCTTTATTAATTAGGAAGATGAAGAGTTATAAGCTCCATAAATTCTTCATTTATAACCTTCATTATGATAACTCTTCAAATTCTTCATTAATTATTATTATGATGACTCTTCGAATTCTCCATTAATCATCATAATTATGACTATTGGAATTCTCTCTTCTTTATATCAAATAAATTCATATTTGATCTTGATCTCGACTAGCTTCTGATACCATTGTTCATGTCTATGTGCTATGTGTGTGACCCTTTAGGTTTTATACACGAAGGCAATGTAAATTCATACAGAGACTAAGATAACCGTCTAGCAACAGTTTTTAATCACCCAACACGATAAAATTAATATCAGTTATAAACTGTAAACCACTATGAATCGATTACTGTGTAATTCAATCTCTTCATCTAAGCCTACATCCCAATTAATTCGGTACATTATGCATCATTACCAAATTAATTATTTTACTTGATTTCTAAAATATAATAGACTCCTCTTGAATGATAAATCATTCCTCCCATGACCATGGATTTCGAGCCACTAATATCTCTATCAAGTGGCCAGGATGTTAACTCATAATCCAAGAGAACGATGAATCCTCTATTGACTCAACACTATTCTCTCTACGCTTTGTCATACACCCAACTACCGTATTAATCACAATCCGATTAAAGACTGCTTTTAACGGTGCCAAAGCATATAACTCCACGCATAGAATAAATGAAGGTCTCAAGTCAAAAGATCAGTTACACTCGTTCATAAGAGGAATAACCAATGATGCTTAATATGTGGTCTCCTCTTGAACGGGTCGTGTCCAGTGTACTTCTAAACTCAAGGCACCCCCAAGTACAATTTGGATATCTATCCCTCGGTCTATCTCGACCTAGTTATACTCAGCGTTGATCTAAATATCCATGTCCCCTCTAGATATCTGTCCGATCAAGGACTAGTTTCAGATTAATATACTCATTAATCTGTGAGACTTTATCATTAATTATATACGTACAAAAAAGTAAATAATTAATGATAAATACTTATCTTTATTAAATAATTATCCACAAAATACATAAGGAGTGTCTTGGCACATAAGTGCACACACTAACACTGTTGGAGCAATCTCAATGGTCCGTGCGACCATGTGTTTTGGTGTTTGGGCAAAGGGTTTAAGTTAGGTTCACCCTTGTATTTGATATGTGTATTTGAGTTGTGCAGGTTTGCAGGATACACATGTGACTCAGGTTGATGGCTTCGGGTCCGGTGAAGGATGGATCATCCAAGGGACCGTGGACAAGGCAGTGAGGACAAGGGCCGAGGGAAGCGACTTCGAGGCATACGCGAAGGATGACATTGGGGACGAGTCGTGGGCTTGAATGCATCCGAAGGACTAGAGCCAAAGGAAGTAGGCTTGAAGGCAAGAGGTCAAGGCTGCAAAGAAGTGCCAAGTGAGTTATAAGGGTGAGGGTACGAGTGCACGAGAGATTGTACTCGGAGTAAAATTCTAGTTTTAGGGTTTTACTGCAGCGTTATTGTAGCAGTCGACTGCATGTTTTAGCAGTCGACTGGTGTAGTCGACCGTGCAGTCGACTGGGAGCGAACAGAATGCTTCTGTTCGTTCGGTCAGTGTGGAGCAGTCGACTGCTAGTTTTAGCAGTCGATTGGTATCTAGCCGTTGGGATGTAACGGTCGAATTTCCATAGAGGGCAGTCGACTGCATGTTTTGCCAGTCGACTGATAGGCGGGGTTTCCAACCCGTGGCCTATATAACCAAGCCTTGGGAGCTTGGTTATTGTTGACAAAATTATTGGTGGTAAATCCTAATTAGTAGTTTACTTGTTCTCAAGTGTTTGTGAGTGTTGTGGTGAGATTTCTCCACCCACAAGGAGCTACTTGAGATAGCCGGAGTTTGCCGGGGGCTAATCCACCGATGGATCGGGATCGTCCACCTCAAGGACACGCCGTGGAGTAGGAGCCCTAATCTCCGAACCACGTTAAACAAACGTGTTAGCGGTTTGCTTGTTTTTCTTTCCTTTAGTGTTTAGCTTTCATATTCGTATTTTGTATTGTATTATTTCGCTTGCACACTAACGAATACTTAGGAAGCGAGTATTTGGGGGTGTCGTCTATCCAACCCCCCTTCAAGCCGGCCACCGATCCCGTACAAACACTTCCCACCTTATGTTGCACATCCATGCACACTGATGCACACTCAATGTAATTTTTTTTAAAGTTAGGGTTTGGGGGTTTAGAACTCTGCCCATGATAAATCAGTCATGGTCAGTCATAAGTCCAGAATAAGGAAGAGGATTACATTAGATTGTTAACCAGTATTAAATTATGATAAATATTAAATAAATGAATTTATTAAACTATTGTACTAATAATATGTTGTTGCCTGGAAGGAATATTTTACATGTCCGACTGTAATGTCTTGGCAAGTGCTGCTATATTTTTAGAAGTCATGTGTAGTGTTAAATATGTAAGAGTTCGCATTGTAGAGTCCGACTATAACGTACTGACAACAAAATTGATAAAAAAAAAAATAATATTCTAAGATTTATAATATGGAACATAAGAACCCTTACCGTTAAAATAATGGAGGTAGTGGATATGATGATTAGAAGAAAAAGTAGTATTTTATGTGTAGAAGAGACAAAATGGGTAGGCAAGAAGACGTAGATGATAGAGAACTCAAATTTTAAGTTATGGTATAAAGGAAAAGGTAAAATAAAAAATGAAATGGGTATTTTTATAAATAGTTCATTAAAGAATGAAGTTGTAGGAGTAGTTAGAAGGGGATATAATTATAGCTCTCAAGATAGTAGTGGTAAAAGAAACTATGAACCTAATTAGCATATATACGGCTCAAGTAGGATTCGATGAAGATACCAAATCAAGATTTTGGGATGACATAAATGAAATATTATAAAATATTCTACTACATGAAATAATTTTATTAGAAAGCGATCTAAATGGGCATGCCAGAGTGAAAATGAAGAATATTAGAAGGTACATGAGGGTTATGAGTTTGGAACAAAAAATGAAGAGGGAAAAACTATGTTAGATTGTGCGATAGCATATAACCTTATACTGGCTAATATATATTTTTTAAGAAAAAAGAAGAACACTTGATCATGTTCAAAAGTAGGAATAATAAATCACAAATTGACTTTTTTATGATTAGGAAGAGGGATAGAAAGATTTATAAAGATTACAAAGTCAGCTCTGGAAAAATCTTAACTAGTCGACATAGGTCAGTAGTTATTGAATATACACCTTAATCATAGAATCAATAGAAGGAAAATATACACGACTCCTATAATTAAGGGGTGAAAGTTAAAGGATATGAAGTAAAACATATTTAAGGAAAAAGATTGCAGGGTCATCTCCGTCTTTGGAAAGTTTCTGAGAAGGAGACATTCATAGTGGAGCTGTGAGTGTGAGGAGTGGACCCTTGTATTAGTCACCTCAAGAAGGTGAATAGAAAGTAAAATCCAAGTGTTAGCATTGTAGAGTCTTCACTTTAAGTTTTTGCTCCAATATCAAGTTTGAAGAAGTGAACGAAACTATTAACCCCCTCTAGCCCATACATATTCTGATAAATGGTATTAGAGCGAGACCGCTCTTCACCTGACTAAGCAAAGAGCTATAGGAAGAAGAATAAGAGACCTAAATTTCAACAAGTCAAAGACTTATCATCAAATGAGCTCAATTTCAAAATGCATTATCGAGATGAATTCAGATATGATATCTAAACACCTCCATCTTAAGGATTACAAGGCTTTGTTTTTTGGGAATCAAGAATGGAAAATTTCTTGATGATGGATATATATGTGAAGCTCTAATGAATAGAAAGGAAAACCTCTTTAGAAGAGTAAATGGTATAAGGAGCAAGTTCAAAAGTCCATGGCAGATGAAAAGGCAACTAGATTACTAGTTAATATTTTGCCTAATGACATTTTGTGCAATATAGGAGAATATCAAGATGCTAGGAGTTATGAAGTAAGTTGGCCAAGCTTCATGAAAATCTAACATCAATGCAAAATAATTAAAAAGGCAAAAAGAGAAACTCTTTATTTCAAGTATATGAGGATTCGGAGGTTGAAAGACTTTCAACATCTAAGGAGGAAATTGAAGAAGCATCTACCTAAAGAATTGAGGGGAAGAGCTTATTGACACTGGAATGAGAAGAAGTCTCAACTTTCAGAGCCAATGAAGGCAAAGAGTGTTCTACCTCTACAAATCAAGGGAACACAAATTGTGAAGGTATATCAATTTCAACTAACAAAAATAAAAAACATATCATATGCTTTGAGTGTAGAGAAAAGTAACATTATAAGAGCAAGTATCCCAAATTGGTCAAGAAGAACAAATGATACCAAGGGCAAAGGAGAAATCTAAAGAGGTCGGAACCTTAATACGAAAGGCAAGGAGTATATTGTCTGCTTCTTATGCAATCACAAGGGACATTATCAAAATCAATGTCCAAGGAAAAGATCCTAGCTCAAGTAAGTACAAGGAAGGAAGCTCAAATCAAGGGAGAGCTTCTAAGAACAAATTTAAGGTACCACTAGTTAATGGTATTTATCTATTTCAAGTTAATAAGCATGCTAGACTTAAATTTTATGATTTTAGTGTTTGTTATCATGAAAATAGGAAGCATGATAATTCTAAGAAAAATTATAGATCATATCATACTAGAACAACCTTACCTAAGGATAGGAAGATAGAAAATAGTGTTGTCTTGGGGATAGGTTGGCGGAGGCGCTGAGAGCGAGCGAATCACCTTTTTGCCACTAGGAAGATAGAAAATATTTTAGGCAAGAATTCTAAGAAAGTTAGACATATGTCTATAAAGAAAAATGCTCAATCAAAATCATGAAAAATCTAAGTTTGAGGATTTAAGGATTAAAAATTAAGTTTTGAGATCAAGACTTGAAAAATTAGATAAGACCCTATAGCATAACTTAGGTTTAGGGAGGCAAGAGTCATTTATGAACAAGAGGGGTTTGGTATGCAAATCCAAGTCCAAGGGAAATCTAAGAAGTCTAGGAAGATTATTAGGAAGGTATCTCGGGAAGTTATCCCTAATGAGTACATCATACATCCAGGGAGCACCAATAGGTATTAGTTCCTAAGAGTGATATATTCACACTAATTAAGTTTAGAGTATGTCAACTCTAATTGAAAGGATAGTTAACCCAATATGGTGAAGTTGATACTTTAGAGCATTTTTAAAGTATTACGACACCTTAAAAATGAGAAACTTATTTTTGCTCTTAAAGAGTTTAAATAGTTGCCAATAAAAATAGAGTCAAGAGTGTGTCAAGTTGAGACTTTGACACATTCAAGTTAGATAGGGCCACCTATGTCAAATCTTGGATTTTGGTACAATGGTTAAGAGATGACATTTAGATAGAAAATTTAAAAAATTATTTATGCTTCAATTACCATATTTGTGTGCCCTATCATATGCCATGACACCATGATACATTGATTTTACATCTTGTCATGCTATTTGGATACATGTCATGTCATGTTATACATGCATCATTAATCAATGATAGCTAGTTTTTCTTTTGAAAAATGCACATTTGATGTATATCATACTTATTATCATGTATTACTTTAATTATTTACAATTAAGGAAAATGACATTAGTTAACATCCTATGTAGAATGATCAATTTTCAAATACCTAGTTAGAGATACATGATCCCTTAGTTTAGGAAAAATCTATTTTACATCTCACAAAGACTATAGAATTAATTTATATGAGTATTGAGATACATTAGATATAAGTGAGATGTTAGGTAGATAAACAAAGTTCAATATGTTGATTTAGTGCATCTAATTGAGTTTTAGTTTTATCAAAATATATAGATTTTGTGAAGTCCAATCATAGGGAAAGTAAATATACAAGTCATGTGCATTTAGCCAAAAATCATGTTTAGAAAATGTTTTTGAAATATATTTCAAAATCATTTTTAGAAAACCTTGGTAAAGTCTAGTTGTTGATAAGAACCACTATTGATTAGTTAAATATAAAGTTAGAGTGAAACATTGAAGTTTTCAATGGTTTTCAATTTTGTATTATTCTTTGAAATGTGATATATTTTCATAGAAAACTATTTTTTGTTGATAGTATATGACATAAGTAACGTCTACGTGAAATTTCATGATTTTTCAAATATTATAGAATTATTTATGAATTTCTAAATTTTGAGCAAAAATCATATTTGAAAAATCAGTAATATCAATCGATTAGGCACTATTGTCAATCGATTGACACATGCGGTAATCGATTGGTAGCTCATGCCAATTGATAATACGAGCTGGAATTAATTGGTAGCTGATATCAATCAACTAGTACCTGCTATTTTTGTTTAAATGAGTTTATTTCAGTTGATTAAGTCACATTTAGGTATTTTAACTATTTCTAAGCCTATGAAATACTTGGACAAGTATTTAAGGATAATTTTGTTGGTGAAAATGAGAATGAAATGATTAAAAGGGACTAATTTGGAGTTAATGAGGAGATTTAGATTTAAGGTTTTTGACCTCATGACTTCAATATTTAGGTTTTCCTAAAGGTTTAGGAACTCTAGATTATTATTGGTGCAATTATAAAAGTTAGAGCATGCTTTGAGAGAAAGTTTTACCTTAAAGGCATGATTTAAATAAGAAAGGAGAAATTTTAAAAGAAATTGGTTGAATGCTCAAGGTAGAACATTTGATACAATAAAAGTATGAGACTTTCGTTGGGATGCTTGGAGGTTAAGAGGAATGAATTTTGGAAGAAGATTTTTGATGTGTGTCAAAGGAGAAAATGTAGATTAAGTTAGGAAACTCTCATTTATGCTTTGGCATGAGATGAAGAAATAAGTTGGGCTAATATAGGTTAGTCTAACTTAATCATATTGTTAAATATAAAAGGGAGGAATTGTTGGTGCAATTATCCTTGGGTCAAAGTTGACTAGTTTGACTAAGCTCGAGTTGGTCCAAGCTTTAGTTTTGATGTTTGGCAATGTGTGAGAGAAAAATCAAGTAGGTCAAGGGAGGATAGGATACTTGACTGGGAAAGCTCTAACTGGAGGTTAAGCAACGAAAAGTCCTACTTGGAGGTTAGGAAATGGAAGTCCTAGTAGGCCTAAATAATGGAAGATCTAGCTAGGAACTAAGCAATGAAAGTCCTAGCGGGGCTA
Organism: Zingiber officinale; assembly: GCF_018446385.1. Lineage (NCBI taxonomy): Eukaryota > Viridiplantae > Streptophyta > Magnoliopsida > Zingiberales > Zingiberaceae > Zingiber > Zingiber officinale. The sequence goes on from NC_055992.1 coordinate 4,424,052, forward strand.
GGCAAGACAAAAATTCAAGTGAACCATGAAGGAACAGACACTTGGCATGAGACCATAAGTCCAAGTGGGGCATAGAGGACCAAACACTTGGCACGACATGAAAAGTACAAGTGTGTTAAAAGTTGACCAGACACTTGATAAAGAAGTTAGTCTCAATAGGTCAATGGAGAGTCTTGACGGGTCAAGGATGATCAGATGTTGAGAAAAGAGAGCTTTGGTAGGTTGAGGTTAACTAGATACCAAGAAAGACACGAATTCAGTCTTAAGAGAACTGAATTCGATGTTACCAATCGATTGGGATGATGTGCCAATCGATTGGTAAATCCTAAACTCAAATTTTGGATTTAGGGTTGGGCAATCAATTGGTGTAATTGATTGACCCCAAGCAATCAATTAGTGTAACTGATTGGGAGCTTTTTGGGGAGCACATAAGGTGCCAAAATAATTAGGCAATCAATTCTGATATCACAAATCGATTGGACAGTTTTTGCGAGGAAACAAGAATGGTGCTAAATTGATTGGGGCAATCAATTTAGCAGGACCAATTGATTAGGATAATTAATTGGGAGTGCTCTCTCATGAAAACAAAAGGCTTCGGAATCAATTCACTCGATCGATTGGGAAGTTATCAATCAATTGGTATTGGTTAGGCGAAAAAAGCTATTCTGTAAGTTTTCAATGATTGATCTAACTTGACAATCGATTGAGGGTAAGACCAATCAATTGGGAGACATTTTTTAGTCAAAAGGAACCCTAACAAAGGGGTTCTCGTGGACATTTCAAGGAGTCAGTTCTTGAGGGTATGGGAGGCAAGTACTGTTGCATTTCTTACCACCAAGAGATAATTCAAATTGAAAAAAGCAAGCAAAGTAAGGTTCATTGTTGTAAAGTCATTTTTGATTGTATTTATCTTTCCATTCTCGTTTTTTTGTTGTGCTCTTATAAGAACATCTTGTATAAGGTTTTTTCTCCTTTGGAAAGTTTCTAAAAAGGAGACATTTATAGTGGAGTTGTGAGTGAACCATTGAATTAGTCACCTTAAGGAGGTGGATCCAAGAAAAATCAAAGTATTAATATTGTACAGTCTTCACTTCAGTTACTGTTGCAACATCAAGTTTAAGAAGTGAATGAAACTATTCATCCCCTCTAGCTCATACGTGTCTTAACAGAAAATTTGGCAAAAAATTGCCAATGGATTTTTTTTACTTTTTATTTACACCGCAGATTTGGAACAAAAATAAAAGTATAAAATAAATTAAAGAGCCTGAGATGTTATATTATGATATTAGCATGTCATCTTTATATTTTTCTTTTCATTGCGATTATAAACTAATACAAATCAAAAATACAAATCAAATACACAAATGAATAGTTGTCCTATTCATTGCGATGAAATGATGAATTAGACCATCTAAGTATCTTAACACTATTTCGGTCGCTAATAACTGATCTTGTGATGAATTTTATAATGAAAGTTTTTTATTGTTAATTTTGTAACAAAAACTTTTTATTACTAATTTTGTTGTTGAATAGAAATGATTTCTAATTTTATCGCTAATTTTGTTATAGAATTATGGCGTATTTTTTTCTCACTAAAATTCGTAGCTAAATTCATATTTTTTTTATAGTGATTAGGTGAAATATACGGTGATTCTAATACAACATAGATAAAATAATAACAAAGTTAAAAATAATAGCCAAAAATATACTCGGTGAGTCAAAGCGACATGTAACTCCAAGAAAAAAATTAATCTTGATGATGAAATAAAAAAGTACAGGAGAAAATGAAGAAAAAATAAATAGTCTATAAGGAATTATATATTCGTAAGACTACAAAAAACTTTAAACAATATATACAATAGCCAACAAAAGGCTAAGAAAATAGTGAATGAAATAAAAAATACTATTTTTAAACGACTATATTGAAAATTAGATACAAAGAAGGGGAATGAGATGTTTACAAAATAGCTAAAGTGAGAGAGAAGAAGACAAAAGATCTTATCCAAACAATATGTATTAAAAATGAATGTAATAGGGTACTAGTAAATAATAGAGAGATATATTTTCATTAACTTTTTAATAAATGTTTAGGTGATTAACTTAACTTAGGTAAATTAAGTAGGTCAAATGAGTATAGAAATTTAAATTTTTATTATTAAATTTAAACTTCAGAAGTAGACAAAGTTTTAAATAAGATGTAAAATGGAAAAGTCGTTGGACTAGATGATATTTTGATAGAGATATGGAAGTGTCTAGGGAAACAAGGTATTAAATGACTTATAAAATTATTTAACATGATATTGAAAATAAAAAAAATACTTGATCAGTGGAGGGTAAGTACTTTAGTTCCCTTATATAAAGATAAAGAAAACGTATAAAATTGTGTAAAATATAGGGATATTAAACTAATGAGTCATACCATAAAATTTTGAGGAAAAGTAATAGAAAAAAGATTAAGAAAGGTGATCACGATGACTAAAAATTAATTTGGGTTCATACTTGGAAGGTCAACAATAGAAGTTATACATCTTCTTAGACAACTAATTGAAAAGTATCGGGAGCAAAAGTAAGATCTACACATGATATTCATTGACTTAGAATAAGCTAATAATAGAGTTCCAAGAGAAATTATATCAAGAATTCTAGAAATGAGAGGTGTTAGCATAACATATATTCAATTGATAAGGTTATATTTGAGGATATAACAATTCAAGTGAATACTTCAAGCAGATTAACTAAAGTATTTCCAATAGAGATAGAGTTACATTAAGGATTAACTCTAAGTCTCTATCTTTTTACACTAATCATGAACAAACTCACTGGAATGTGTAGGTATTTTTTTTCTTATATTGAATGAAACTATTTTATAAAATTTAGTGTTTATTTATTTCTAAATGTAAATTATTTGGAGTTTATTTATTTGAAGAACATTGAAAATTTGAAATGGAACAAAAATTGGGTTAATTGGTACCTGAACTGAATAACCCAAATTAGTTTCAGGTAATTCGGTTTGGTTTATAGTTAATTCGGTTTGGTTATTTGTTGGATTTAGAAAACTATAAAATCCAAATAACCCGAACCGAATAATTCAAATAACCCAAACCGATCCAAATGAACACCCTTAACTATTAAGATATGATATATGTTATTGATCTGGTAGCAAAGGAGGGCTTATGTACGGAAGGACACGTGGAGGTCAAGGTAGAGACGATCGACGTAAAAGGTGAGCCGAGTGGGAGGCCACCTTGCCGATCGGCCGCAGTAGAAGGCCAGGTTGGCAAGGAGATAACTCGGCTAAGGTTCGAGTTTCCGACGCTTAGGAATTCACATACGACAATTGATTGGGCCGAGCGGCCGCTCAGCTGGATCGTAGACCAACATAGGCGCTATTCATCCGAGCATATGACCGAGCGGCCCACTCGCTCGGCCCCTCCTGCGTCCCTCCGGACGACCAGTATGGCCAAGGCGCGGTCCCGCTCGGCTCGACCAGTATGGCCGAGCGTCTCTCCCGCTCGGCCCGATAAAAGACAGAAGGTGCAGAAGAGTACAAAGGGGACGACCAGAGATATCCTTTTTGAGATATGTGCCGCCGACAAACAGCATGGTCGGCGGCTGGACCAGACAGAAAATCGTACGGTGGAAGTTTCCACTGTCATGTCAGAGATATACTCGGACAGTTGCAGTATGGCGTCAAGCGTGCTTTTCTGACACATCCATTTTGAGATATGTTTGGGGAAGCGCTCACGCATCGAGGAGCATGCATGCGCCTCCCCGGGGGCCTATATAAGGACCCCCAGACTTCGACGGAGGTATGCAATCATATATACTATAGCTACAGTTCTCCTCATTTTGCTTCAGCTTTCTTCTCGCCTGACTTAAGCGTCGGAGGGTCATCGCCGGGAACCCCTTCCCGGCTCGACTTTGTTGCAGGTTCGCCGGAGGTCCACGTCATCCCGGCGTCTACGCGGAACCAGTAAAGAGCGCCACGTCCCCAGCTTTCATCAACTCATAGTTCGGACAGGATCAGTTATATTTTAGAGTGTCCTAAGACAATTGCCTTAGATATTGTATTATTTATTTGATAAATAAAATTCACTATTTGAATGTATATGATTTGATTTTAAACTTAATTAATGAAGTCCACAATACAATGATAGTATGAGAGAAACTATGATTAGATGATAATTAGTGGGTATTGTTGGAGCAATCTGGATACCTTAGGTTTTGATATTTGAGCAAAGGTTTAAGTTAGGTTTATTAATATATTTGATATGTCTATTGAGTGTGCAAGTATAGGAAAGTCCAAGTGAGATCTTTGCAAATGAAGAAAGTCTAAGTGTGAGTCTTGGTGGTATAAATCAAAGGTTGTAGTTTTGTCAACGTAATTCCAAGTATGACTTGACAATGGTTGAAGTCCCGGAGATGAGAAGTCTTTTGGCAAAGGAAGACCCGACAACAAGGACAAGACCGAAGGAAACTCCAGAAGGTAAAGAGTGAGGGATGGGGAGGCATCCGAGGGATGCAAGATTGATGGAGGAGGCTAGAAGGCTAGGTTTAGGTTGGTCAAGAAAGGATGAGTGCATGAGTGATTATTCTCAGGGGTAAAACCCTAAGTTAGGGAATCTAAGAATTTTATTTATGCAAAAATTCCCATGATTATGTGCCCTATCACATGCATGACATCATTTTCTTTTCATATTGTTATGAAAAATATTATATATCATGTCATATATACATCATTTATATATAATAGTTTTTCTTTTAAAAAATATTCATTTGATATATGTCATAATCATTAACATGCATTATTTTTACAATTAAAGATAATGACATTAATTGACATTGTAGGTAGGATGATCAAAGTTAAAATATCTAGTCAGAGATGCATAATCCCTTAGTTTAGAAAAAAAAACCTAATTTACATCTCACAAAAATTATAAGGTTGACTTGTATGTGTAATACATTATATACAAGTGGGATGTTAGAAAGATGAACAAAACTTAATATGTTGATTTAGTGCATCTTTTTGAGTTTTAGTATCATCAAAACAAATGATTATGTGAAGTCTAATAATGGAAAAAGTAAGTGTACAAGTTATGTGCATTTAGCTCAAAAATCATGGTTAAAAATTTATTTTAAAAATTATTTAAAATTATTTTTTTAGAAAACCTTGGTGAAATCTATCTTTTGATTGAGATCACTATTGATTAATTAGATATAAAGTAGAGTAAAATATTGAAATTTTTAATAGTTTCCAAGTTTATATCAATCTTTAAAAATAAGATGTATTTTCATAGGAAACTATTTTTCCCTAATAATATATGACATAAGTAATGTCTATGTAAATTTTCATGATTTTTCAATAATCATAGAATTATTTATGATTTTTTAAATTTTAATTTGAAATTAAAATCAAAAAATTCAGATATGGTAATTGATTGAATCAATCGATTGCTCCAATAGCTTAGAACAATCGATTGGTAGTGAATTTCCACAAGCAGAAACTCGCGGAATCAATCAAGTGATTAATTAGGACATTCCTTAATTGATTGGATCAATCGATTAAGACATAGAGTAATCAATTAATAGCTAAGGCTAATCGATTAGAAAGGGTGATTACCACCCAACGCCAATCAATTCAGGCAAGCTGTAATCAATTGGTAGTTGAAACCAATAGATTAGAATGCTATTTTTGGTTTAAGTGGTATGATTTTAGTCCATTAAACCACGTTTAGTTCATTTAACCTTTCATAACCCTAAGAAATGCTTTGATAAGAATTTAAGGGCAATTTTCTTGATGAAAATAAGAAATAAATGGTTAAAAGAGACTAATTTGAAGTTAAGGCGGAGGTTTGAATTCAACATTGAACTTTCAACCTCAAAAATTTTAATTTTGGTTTTTCTAAAGGTTTAGGAACTCCAAATCATTATTGGTGCAATGATAGAAGATTGTGAGTTCCTAAAGGTTTAGAAACTCTAAATCATTGTTGGTGAATGTATATTCTATATGTATATAATTTGATTTTAAACTTAATTAATGAAGTCCACAATACAATGATAGCATGAGAGAAATTATGATTAGATCATAATTAGTGGGTATTGTTGGAACAATCTGGGTACCATATATTTTGATATTTGGGCAAAGTTTTAAGTTAGGTTTATTATTGTATTTGATATGTCTATTGAGTGTGCAGGTGCAAGAAAGTCTATGTGGGATCTTGGTAAATGAGAAAAGTCTAAGTGTGAATCTTGGCGGTATAAGTCCAAGCATGTAGTCTTGCCAACGTAAGTCCAAGTATAACTTGGCAATGGTTGAAGTCCCGGAGATAAAAAGTCTTTTGGCAAAGGAAGACCCAATAACAAGGACAAGGCCGAAAGAAGCTCCAGAAGGTAAAGCGTGAGGGATGGGGAGGCATCCGAGGGACACAAGATTGATGGAGGAAGATAGAAGGCTAGGTCTAGGTTGGTCGGGAAAAGACGAGTGCATGAGTGATTATACTCAGGGGTAAAACCCTAAGTTAGGGAATCTAAGAATTTTATTTTTGCAAAAATTACCATGATTATGTGCCCCATCACATGCATGACATCATTTTTATTTCATTTTGTTATGAAAAATATTATATGTCATGTCATATAGAAATCATTTAGATATAATAGTTTTTCTTTTATAAAATATTCATTTGATATATTAACATGCATTATTTTTTACAATTAAAGACAATGACATTAATTGACATCGTAGGTAGGATGATCAAAGTTAAAATATCTAGTTAGAGATACATGATCTCTTAGTTTAGAAAAAAAAAACTAATTTACATCTCACAAAAATTATAAGGTTGACTTGTATGTGTAACACATTATATATAAGTGGGATGTTAGAAAGATGAACAAAACTTAATATGTTAATTTAGTACATCTTTTTGAGTTTTAGTATCATCAAAATAAATGATTATACGAAGTCTAATCATGGGAAAAGCAAGTGTACAAGTCATGTGCATTTAGTCCAAAGATCATGATTGAAATTTTATTTTGAAAATCATTTAAAATTATTTTAGAAAACCTTGGTGAAATCTATCTTTTGATTGAGATCACTATTGATTAATTAGATACAAAATAGAGTAAAATATTAAAATTTTCAATGGTTTCCAAGTTTGTATCAATCTTTAAGAATGGAATGTATTTTAATAGGAAACTATTTTTTTTCCTAATAGTATATGACCTAAGTAATGTCTATTTTCGATAATCATAGAATTATTTATGATTTTCTGAATTTCGATTTGAAATTGAAATCATAAAATTCAGATACGGTAATCGATTGGATCAATGAATTGCTCCAATCGATTAGAACAATCGATTGGTAATGAATTTCCACAAGAAGAAACTCACAGAATCGATCAAGTGATCGATTAGGACATGTAGGGGATTGGTGGCCGGCTTGAAGGGGGGTTGGATAGACGACACCCCCAAATCCTTGCTTCCTACACTATTGTTAGCTTGCGCAGCGGAAATACAAACAACAAACAAGCTAAAGACTAAAACTAAGAAAGGAAATGCAAACCGCTAACACGTTCGTTTAACGTGGTTCAGAAATTAGGGCTCCTACTTCACGGCGTGTCCTTGAGGTGGATGATCTCGATCAGTCGGTGGATTAGCCCCCTGCAAACTCCGGTTATCTCAAGTCGTTCCTTGTGGGTGGAGAAACCTCACCACAACACCAACCAAGACTTTTGAGACTAGTAGACTACTAATTAGGGTTTATCACCACTAATTTCGTCAGAGATAACCAAGCTTCCAAGCCTTGGTTATATAGGCCACGGGTTGAAAACCCCGCCTACCAGTCGACTGCCAAAACATGCAGTCGACTACCCTCTGTGAAAATTCGGTCGTTACATCCCAACGGCTCGATACCAGTCAAATGCTAAAACTAGCAGTCGATTGCACCACACTGACCGAACGAACAGAAGCATTTTGTTCGCTCCCAGTCGACTGCACCAGTCGACTGCTAAAATATACAGTCGACTGCTACAGTAACGCTACAGTGTCGCTGCAGTAAAACCCTAAAACTAGGATTTTACTCCGAGTACAATCTCTCGTGCACTCGTAGCCTCACCCTTATAACTCACTTGGCGCTTCTTTGCAGCCTTGACCTCTTGCCTTCAAGCCTACTTCCTTTGGCTCTCGTCCCTCGGATGCATTCAAGCCCACGGCTCGCCCCCAATGTCATCCTTCGCGTATGCCTCGAAGTCGCTTCCCTCGACCCTTGTCCTCGCTGCCTTGTCCACGGTCCCTCGGATGCTCCATCCTTCACCGGACCCGAAGCCATCAACCTGAGTCACATGTGTATCCTGCAAACCTGCACAACTCAAATACATATATCAAATACAAGGGTGAACCTAACTTAAACCCTTTGCCCAAACACCAAAATACATAGTCGCACGGACCATTGAGATTGCTCCAACAGGACATACCTTAATTGATTGGATCAATCGATTAAGACAGAGCAATCAATTAGCAGTTAAGGCTAATCAATTAGAAAGGGCGGTAATTAATTAACACCCAACGCCAATCGATTCAGACAAGCTTTAATCAATTGATAGCTAAAACCAATAAATTAGAATGCTATTTTTGGTTTAAGTGGTCTCATTTCAGTCCATTAAACCATGTTTAGTTCATTTAACCTTTCATAACCCTAAGAAATGCTTTGATAAGCATTTAAGGGTAATTTTCTTGATGAAAATAAGAAATAAATGACTAAAAGAGACTAATTTGAAGTTAAGGTAGAGGTTTGAATTCAACATTGAACTTTCAACCTCAAAAACTTAAATTTTGATTTTCCTAAAGGTTTAGGAACTCCGAATCATTGTTGGTGCAATAACAGAAGATGGAGCGTGTTTTAAGGGGGAAATTCTCCTTGAAGGCGTGATTTTTATTTTATAATAATTAAAGACAACAGAAGATTGGAAATCTTCATTGTGATGGTTGTTTGTCAAGGTTGAGCATAGAATACATTGACTCTTAGGAAGAGTTTTTGATATGTGTCAAAGGGGAGAAAATATAGGGTTCAAGTTAGGAACCCCTCATTTATCCTTTGACATTAGATGAAGAAGGGAGTTGGGTTAATATGGGTTATTCTAACTTAAATATATTGTCAAACATCAAAAAGGGAGAGATTGTTGGTGCAATCATCCTCGGGTTAAGGTTGTCCAATTTGGCTAAGTTTGAGTGGGTTCGAGCTTAAGTTTCAATGTTTCGACAATATGTTAGAAGAGGTAAGTATGTCAAGATTGACCGAATACTTAATTGGAAGTCCTAACGACAAGTTAGGTAAAGAAAAGTTCTAACTAAAAATTAGGCAAGGCAAAGTCCTAACTGCTGTTTGGCAAGGAAAATCCCTAACTGAGCTTAGGCAGGGTGGAAGTCTACCGAGTGACTAGTCCTAACTGTAGTTAGGCAAAGGAAAGTCCAAGTGGGTCAAGGAGGATCGAACGTTGGTAAAGAAAACTCCTAACTGCGGTTAGGCAAGGAAAAGCCCTAACTGAGATTAGGTAGGGTGAAAGTCTACAGAGTGACTAGCCCTAACTGAGGTTACACAGGAGGAAAACCTAAGTGGGTTAAGGATGACCGCACTTAGTACTTGAAAGCCTAATAGGCGGTTGGCAAAGAGAAAGTCCAAGTGGACACTTGGTGGAGAAGACCCAACAAGTCATAGTTACTGGAAGTTAGGAAAGGAGAACCCTAGACTCATATTAAGTGAGTTAGGGTTGGACAATCAATTAGGATAATCGATTGGGACATGCTCCAATCAATTAGGATAAATTCCTAATCGATTGGGAGCTTCGTGGAGCCAAAATCGCGAGAGCACAGAAATGTGCTAAATCGATTGGGCTAATTGATTAGGCAGTGTTAATTGATTGGAGGAATCAATTGAAGATGTTTTCTTCGACAAAATTGTGAGGTCATAGAAAGATGCTGAATCAATTAGATCAATTGATTGAGTCAATCGATTAGGTAGTGTTAATCGATTGGAAGAATCGATTAAAGATATTTTCTTCACAGAGAGAAGAAGAGTTGAATCAATTGGGAATTCAATTTCGATCGTGTTGATCAATTGGGCTTTGGGATAATCAATTAAGAATATCTTAATCGATTAGAAAGATTGTTTTTCTATTAAGAGCTATTTGTTGCAAGAAGCACATAAGGTTAGGGAATAGATTGGTCAATCGATTCAACCCAAGCCAATCGATTGGCCAGTGTCGCGAAGGAACAAAAGCTTAGGGAATCGATTAGGAAAATCGATTAGAAGCTTCTAAGTTAAAAAATAACTATTTTGCCAGTGTTCGAACTATTGGATGACGCAACAATCGATTAAAGGTGAGCTTAATCGAGTGGGAGGCATCGAAGAATCCTAGAAAAGGGGTTTGACTATGGTTTTTTGCTGTCGCTTCTTAGACGATTCAGAGTGAAGTGCTACTGCATTTTTGAGTCAACAAGAGGTTAAATCAAAGCAAGAAAAGCAAGATTCCTCGCTGTAATCATTTTCAATTTCTTTTGTAATCTAGTTTGTATTTTTATTGTATTTCTTGTATTTGAGCTTATGTGAGGCTTTTCCGCCTCCGAATTATTTCCGAGAAGGAGTGTGTTCATAGTAGAGTTGTGTGTATGGTGTGGCTCCTTAGATTAATCACTTTAAGGAGGTAGAGACCATGTAAAACGAAAATGTTAGTATTGCTTCAAGTTTTCCGCTGTAACATCAACAATAAGAAGCAAAAGAAACTATTTACCACCCCCCCCCCCCCCCTGGCTCCCTAAGTATCCTAACATCAATGACATAGAAAAATCTATATAGACAATCTCACCTAGTTAGATAAGACTTAATTATTATTATTATTAGGGTTTAAGGTTTAAGATATAATATTTAGCATTTAAGAAGTGAAAAAAAAAAATACACTAAATATATGCACGGAATATACAACATAAGGTAAGATTCCTATAAATATATATATAGGAACTCTCATGGCGGGCTTTGGTTTCAACTCTCTAGGCTACATCAGACGCCAATTGCATAAACAAGACAAATCTACGCACCATTTCGAAGTGTTTCAAATCGAGCCAAGTAGTTCGAAAGCTCACTTCAACCACCGCAAATGCTAGCATTATACATACCCTTCCATCGATTGACTAGCATAAATACTTGGCGGTGTGAAAGAGAAAAGGATTAAACTCGATCTTCACTTGAAATAATGGTTTCAATATATCTCAACAACTTTTATCACCTCCTTTTCTATTGAATTGATCTTAAAAAACTCATTGACTTTAATTTTCTTTGACTTTTGAATCATGAAAGTGCTCTGCCTCTATTCATACTCTCTCTATCTCTATCTCTATCTCTATCTATCACTTAAACTAATTGTTTCAATATATCTCAACGACTTTTATCTCCTCCTTTTCTATCGAATTATCTAAAACACCTCATTCACTTTGAATTTTTTTCTATATATATACATAACACATACATAGAAATGTTATCTTGCCCAACACCTCTTATGTACCCGTAAGCGAAATCTGACATGATTAAAATCTTTTTTTTTTTTTATTTCTCTCTATCTACATATAATAATTTTTCTATCTTTCCTCTTGAATTGAAATAAAATTCTCTCTTCTATGATTACATGTAACAATCATTACGGTATTGATTTCTAAAGATGGTGTAGTTACTGCTACCGTGTAGCGGTTATTGTATAACTATTGCTATAACGTTGTAGCAGTAGCAATTATTGTGTAGTAGTTACTATAATGTTGTATCAGTTACTATACAATAATTGCGACAACTTTATAACAACTACTGTATAGTTACAACAGCTATTGTATAGTAACAACTACTGTATAATTATAGCAGTTACTACATAATAATAGCTACAACCTTATAACTGTTATTATGTTGTAACAGTTACTGTGTAATTGTAGCAACTATTATGTAGTTGTAACAATTGTTGTATAATTGTAACAACTACTACACACTAATTGTTACAACGGTGTAGCAGTTACTATACAATAATTATTATAATGTTGTAATAGTTACTATGTTGTAGTAACTATATTATTATCAATAAGATTTTACCTTTAAAATTTAGGGGTTGAATTATAATATTAAGTAAAAAAGAAAATTGTAATTGAAAAAAAATGGATGGGGAAAGGATGTGTGGATCCGATCACCAAATCCTAGTTCTTGAGATGGCTAAATAAAATCTTGATAAATAATTTAAATTTACTGAGTCATGAAAGTTACTCGAATCAATAAAAATTTGGAACCGTGCTGATCGACACAATATAAATCCGCACGATAAGGACAAATAAGACTTTCTTTGCAATTTGTTCTACACGCCGTAAATACGAACTATGAAAATTTAGACTTTCCTTGCAACTATATACAAAGACTTTCTTGCATCTTAATTAAAGTCAATTGTTGTTTATGATATGATCTCTGTTTGATTAATTCCTTAGATATCATTATCTACTTAATATCGTCCATTATGGCTTTGAACTATTAATTATCGTCTCCTCGGATGAGTCTAGTGGCTAGCGTATGAGGTGTTATCATCATGAGGTATGAGGTTCAAATCTCGGTAAAAGTCGAAGTAAATGCTTCCCTTATGTGCTAGTCACTATTCCAAAGATTAGTAGCCGCCCATGATTTACCTCTTCCGTGTTGACTTTGAGACGGATTGACGGAGACACTGGGGATGAACGTATTCACTTTTTTATCATCGTGGTTACATGGTCACCGAGCAAACGTCTCGTGGCTAGCTTGGCCGCCCAGCCTTCTCGACCGCCTGTTCGAGCAACTGACAATTGTACACGGCGTCGATGACAATTGCACCGATTCAATTACTTCGTTTGTTCTACTGCGACGCCGCCTCTTGCCAAACTGGTTGCCATCGACGCCGCTTCATTTTAAATTTTAAACCTCGAAATATATGTAATCAAGGAATGAATATTCTTCCACTTTTTACCTAATCCCATAGATAAATTTCCAAAATATCTGACTCGTGTATCAATTAGACTTTCCTTGCAATTAGTCAACTGATTTTTTTTTCAGTCGAAACAATTTCATTATGTTTAAAAAATTCATCAACTAATTTTGATCAAAATTAGCTGATAGACCTAGAGATCTCGAAATGATATGATATCAGTTCTTATATGCTCTTCTAGTTCTTCTGATTATAAAAATACTATCCAACATTATTTTAACACAATATATTAAGAGTAGTAATTTTTTGAACATGAATTAGACTTTTTGATATATTCATGTTAAAAAATAACTGCTATGAATATATTAAGTCAAATTGATATTTGATAGCATTTTGTAAGTCTTTTGCGACCAACTAAAGGGGGTGAATAGCCTGCACAATAAATTCAAACAAAATACCTTCATCGAAACTTATAGCTTGATTAAAATAAATATTTGCATAAAGAATTAAGAATCTAATTAAAAGGAAGAGACACGGAAAGAGTTACTTAGTTTGCAATCAAAGAATTGCTAATCCAAAGAAATTAAAGCTCACTAAAAATCTCCTTTATGCAGAGTAATCTCTTACAGCAGTCAAAGCGCACAATTACAAAGCTAAATTCAAATGGAATCGTTTTCAAGTGTTGTATGTGTCGAGGTGCTCCGGGCGCCCGGACCAGATCCGGGCACTCGAAGTTCGGGCGCCTGGAATTGCATAAGGCACCCGGACCATAGTCAGCATCCTGTTGATTCTCGTTCAGGTCTTCCACTCCAGTTTCGCTCGCTTGGGTGATTTCGGTCATCCAAAAAGGGCTCACCCGAATCCATTTTTTGACCTTTTCGAGCAACCTTCCGCTCTGGCTTTTCATCCCTCGGAACCGCCACGCGCTTCCTTCTCGTTAGTCAGCGTATTCTTCCGCAGCACCTTGGTCCTCGGATGCATTGAGCCCAGCGACTCTCTCTCATGTCGTCCTTCTAGCTAGCTGCGTCTTTCGCTCGACCTTCTGTTCTCCTAAGTTCCTGCACACTTAGACACAAGGACATCAAAATATAACAGGACCTAACTTGACTTGGTTGATCACATCAAAACTACTACGAGATATTTATAATCTCCCTCTTTTTTATGTGAACAACCCCAAGTTAAGTTAGGGTGAACCACAAACAAATAACAGTTATAAAATTGCAAGTACATGTTTTAAAAAGTGTACCCTCTCCCTAAACTTAATCTTTAATTCTCCCCTGTGAGAACATTAAAAATAGGGTATTCCATGAAAATAACTTTAAAATAAATATAAATCAGAGTCTAAGAGTAAAAAAAAACTAATTATCATCTAGAAAACATCAAGACGTTTAAATTTTAAACATCTGAATAAATTATTTTTTGAAAAAATTAATCAAAAAAATTTAGACTTGGAAAAACTTTGAAAATTTTTATAATAGTTGAATAACATATATAAAGCCGATATAAAAATTTTATTAAAAATTTTATATTATTGAGTTTTTAATATTAAAAAATTTTATTTGGATAAATAATTTATAAAAAATTCATCGATAGTCACAAAATTAAAAAAAAAATCTCTTAGATAGAGAAAATTATAAAGTTCCACAGACAAAATAAATTTTACAAAAATAACTCTATGAGATATTTTTAAATAGACAAATATAATTTTTTTTAACAATTCAAAATAATTTAATGGTCATAAAAATTTAAAAATTTTCCTATTGATAAGTAATGAAATTCTCTTTCTCAAAAAAATTAAATTCTAATTAATTTTTAATGGAAATCATGCAAAGTAATTTATTTGTAAGCAAAAAAAATTAAAAAATAATACATGTATAACAATTTAACCTAAACATGATCTTGAAATCCAAAATAGATTCCTTCCTATCTGATTAATAAGAAATTTTTTTGAAATATTTTTTTGTGATAGTTTTCTGATTTGGTTCTTATGATATCTATAATATCAATTAAGTCCTGAGTAATTTCGAGCCGATTGAACATGTGAGCATGTAAAATTTTTCAAATTTTTTATTTCTATTTTCAGCTTTTCATTTTCAATTTTTATCTTGTCAAAATCTTCTAATCGACTGAATGCTGCCAAGGTTAGTTTTAATTCATCAATTTCCTTTTTATGTGTTTCTATTTTCAAATTCTAATTTACAGGCATTTTTGATAATATTTTTATGAATTTAAATAACTGGTCAGGAGGTAGAGACCGTACCTGACTTACCTTGCCAGCTTCTGATGCTCCCTCTTAGAACTACTTTCTTCTGATGTTGCTCCCCCTTCATCGATGATCTCGTTGCTTATTGCAGAAGAGCTTGCTTCGTCGTCTTCTTGGTGACTTGCCATCAATGCAAGTCTAGCTTAGACTTCGATCTCCGACTCTAACGACGTTTCGTCCCACGTCGCTTTTAGATTTTTATATTTTGACTGGATCAACTTCTTGTTCTTCTCCTTGTTCTTCAATTTGAGAGCAGTTGTCTTTGACATGCCCTTCTTCATGATAGTGATAACATCTTATCTTTCTTCTTCGTCTTTTATCTTGCACTTGACTAAACTTATTAGTTTTAAACAATTTTTTGAATTTTCTTATCATGAATGTCGTTTCTTCATCGTCGAGGGACGTTTCGGATTCTGGTTCATCCATTTTTACCTTAAGGTAATATTGTGTTTGGGCTCCTTTTTCCATATCTGCACATCTAGTTTCATGAACTTTAAATATAGAAAATAATTCTTCTAAAGTGCTTACCTCTAGATCCTTGGAGATGTAATATGTATCTACTAAGGATATTCATTCAGAAGTCCTAGGAAAGGCGTTAAGCTCATACCTTAGCGATTCTCGGTTGGTTACCTTTTCTCTAAAATTCGTAAGTCCAGTGATGAGTTCCTTGATCCTTGAGTGGAGGTGTGCAACGTTTTCACCTTCTTCTCATTTGTTTGATGTCAGACTTCATTTCATTCTGATTAGCTAGTATTTGCCCAAGAAGTTTCTCAAATCGGCTTTGTAGTGGATTTGACCGTTGTCCCGATTGTTGTCCAAAGTCTTGATTGTTCTTGTATGAGAAGTTGGATTGATTTTTCCACCCTGGGTTATAAGTATTAGAGTAAGGGTTGTTTTGCCTTTGGTTGAAGTTACCGATATCATCACACTGTTCTACATGAGATAATTGCATACTGATAGCTCCAAGAGGACAAGAATCCTTCAGGTGTTCTAAAACTCCACATACTTCATATTATATAGAAATTGCATTTACAGGTATATATTCATATTCTCAAATTGCTTTGAAAGAGAATTAAGCTTTGCAATAATCAAGTAATGGCATCCATATTATATTTTTTTGGGTATTTTTATTGCTCCTGAACTTCTTTCTGAAGCCCATTAATGATGGTTCTATGCCACACTTTCGATATTATCTTCTGCTTCATCAAGATCCTTGTTCATTAATGTGCCTCCCGCAGCAGAATCCAAGGAAACCTTTGTCTTATAATTAATTCCGTTGTAAAAAGTGTGAATCACAAGCCACTTTTCCAATCCATGATGTGGGCAGTCGGTCTCTCAGTATTCCCTTAAATCTATCCCAAGCTTTATAAAGAGATTCAGAGTCTGTTTGCTTGAAGCTTGCAATAATATTGCGGAGGTGTGTTGTCTTACTTGGCGAAAATAACTTATCCAGGAAAACCTGCTCACATTGATCCCAGGATGTGATACTATTTGGAGGCAAGGAATTTAACCAAGTTTTTGCTTGGTCTCTCGAAGAAAACTCAAATAATATTAATCTAATGACCTTTGGAGGAACTCTATTGATATGCATCGTGCTACATAATTCATTGAAGTTGTCAAGATGATGATTTGGATCCTCTATCAGACCACCTCCATACTAGTGCTATTGAACCATGGAAATAAAAGTTGGCTTTAATTTAAAGTGATTGGCCTCAATTGTTGGTCTAGAGATGCTTAATCTTGGCCCTTTCTTGTAAGACGCAACATAATCCTTCAGAGGTTTGTTTGTCATGATTCTCTATTCTTGCTCTTGTTGGTTCTTTCATAGATTCAGTCTTCGATGGAATTTCTGGTCGATCTCAAGATCATCGAGTAAAAGTTCTACAGTGTTTCGTCGTATACACAAACAAGAAGCAAACTAGAATTTGTTGTTTTTGAGTTTTTAAGAAAGCAAATTGTAAAATTTAAATTGCAGAATTAAAATGCAGTAATAAAAAGATAAAGAATAAAGGATAAGAACTAAAGAATTAAAGAACTAAAGCATTAAAGAATTGAAGTAATTGTCTAAACAAACTCTAATGCAAACAACTAGATTTAAAATACTTAGTCCCCGGCAATGGAGCCAAAAACCTGATGTACAAAAACCATAAGTGCACGGTCGTCGTCAAGTAATAAAATTTATAAGTCGATCCCATGAGAACTGAAGATTAAATACTAGTTGGTTTTACATTTCCAATTTAGATAGACAAAATTGATAAGTGTTTGTTTTTGAGATTTTCAACTAAAATGTGAAAATAAAAGAAAGTAAATTGAGGTCCTTAGTTCAGTGAATCTTCTAGGCCATTAGTTTCATTGTAATGGTGAATGTTGTGCTATGAATTTGCCCTTCCCTAGTTCTCTACTTATATGATTGCAGGACAATCTAAATTACTATAGAATACCACCCCGCGGCGGTGTATCCGAGTACTTCTCCTACCAATAATCAAGTATGTCATCAAGTGAAAAAGTAACTTAGAGAGTCTGGGTTTATAGTAGAGTACCTCCTATCACAAGGTCTCCCCCGGGTTTACGTCTCTAGATTACGTAGGTCACTTGCTTAGCATATGATTATGGAAAGTCCATGAGGTCTAGTGATAGATTTATCCATACATAGAATTATTCTCCCTTAGGAGGTTATATTCCATATAGAAGGATAGTTGTCTTAGATACTCAACGTTAAACAAGTATCCTAAGGTCATACCAAGCTATATCGGAATGTACACTCAAAAGACGCAACAATTCATGCATCTACTCAATGAAACTTCAGATTCATGTTCAGATTTAGACACACATCAATGTATTTATTACAGAAATGAGATCAACGCATATAGAAATGCAATCTAGTTAGATAAATTCATGTCCATAAAGAAAGTCTTCTAACAAGCATTTCATCAAATAGAACATATGCACACAAGCTTCATCAAACAAGGGAATTGACAATTCAATAGAGTTTACAATATCCACACATTATAATTACTTCCTACGTCCTAGAACAGTTTAAATCTACTCGATAATAGCTAGAAATACAATCGAAAGACTCATAATAACAGAAATCCAAGAGAATGAGGAGGGACTCTTATCCTTTGATGTCGAGTGAAACCTTTGGATGCAGATCTTGGCGTGCCGACAAGGATAGAGTAGTAGAATGGCCTCGGATCGCCCAGATGACGTCTCTGAATGTAAGGATTTAGCCTAGATGGTCTCCTCCTGTCCACCAAACTTCCCCCCCTTTGGAGGAGATGAAGTGCCCCTCTTATAGAAAAAAAAAATGATAATTCCAGTTAGTCTCATTGACTATCCCTGGGTGATCGACTCGAACCCACGGAAAGATATACGTTAAATGATATAAAATAACATATATAATCTATGCACATCAATCATTGCTCTCAATATATTCGGTCAAATTGATTTTTCATAGTATTTTTACAATCAGGAGAACTAGATGAACATATATGAACTAGTTTCATGTCATTTCGAGGTCTCTAGGTCGATCAGCAAATTTCAGTCGAAATTGGCTAATGAACTTAGAGATATCGAAATGACATAAAACCAGTTTCTACGTCTAGTTCTTCTGATTGTAAAAATACTATCAAACATCAATTTGATTAAATATATTGAGAGCAATAATTTTTTAAATATAAATTAATTTTTCGAACATATTATGTTTAAAAAATTACCGTTCTCAAGATATATTGGATTAAATTAATTTTTTATAGTATTTTTACAATCAAGAAAATTAGAAAAACTTATATGATATGGTTTTATGTTATTCTGAACTCTTTAAATTTATCAGTCGATTTTATTCGAAATTGATTGATAAATTTTTTTAAATACAGAGAAATAAATTAATTTGATGGAAAAAAAATCAGATTTTTTTTTAATCAATTTGATTTGAGGATGGGAATAAAATTAGAAGTCGGTATATAATTTAATAATTTTAAAATTATATTACGGGATTTGAATATTTGGAAAACTTATATAACGGGTTAAAGGCTGAACATTCTTTCGTCTATTTCCTTTTCGTGCGAATATTCAACGGCACGGCACTTTGAATTTTCGAAATATCTAACAAACCCGCGAATCTTCTCTTCGTTCGAATTCCAAGTCCCGAGGGAAGAAAATGAGCAGTTTTGTGAAAATGACAATAAGTAGTAATTATAATAATAAATTAAAGATGACTAATTTGAGGATAAGACTACTGCCGATTCTTTGCTAACGTTGACATTTACCCACCTTTTGTTTTTTTCTCTAGAAAAAGTTTAATGACGAAATCGTGATTTAGAAATTAAACTAACCCAACTCAAAATTCCTTTTTAGGTAATATAATGCATTAAAATTATATTAATCTTTATAATAAAATTATATTAATTAAAATGTTTTAATATTAAAATATTAAAATAAAATTATTAGTAGAGTATTAGGACTTTTGAAAATCTAAATTATTTAAATTTTTGAAAATTCGAATCGAAAAATATATTTTTTAACATGATTAACTTAAAATATTTATAGAAGCTTCTTTGATCTTAATATTGTCAATTCTAAGATGTGAGACTAGAGAATATGTCGTAGCTGAGTCTCGAACTCTAGATTATTGATTGTTTCGCTTATGAAATTATTAATAAATTTTGAAAATTATTTTTAATATGAATAGAAAAAAAATATTAATATAAATTTATTTTAAAGAGAGAAAATTTTTAATAAAATAGTAATATATATATATATATATATATATATATATATATATATATATATATATATATATATATATATATATATATATAAAATTCTCTTCTATATTACATATTATATATTATATTATAAATAACATCCGGATGTGAATGCTCTTAACGTCCACTCGTGCCCCACGGGGTTATCTCGGCTGATAAAGGCGTAGAAGTTTGCCACTGAGAACATGGGTTCGAGTCCGCAGGGCAACGGGGATTTATTCCCTATCCCTGTGCAAAAAGTCTCGGCCCACTGCGTACTTGCCACCGAGCTACCGTGATTTACCTCCCTCGTAATGATCCTGGGCAGGGTGCGGCGGGGACCCTGAGGACGAGGGTTTCGCCTTTTGCCACATTTTTTTGCCACCTCTTAACGTCCACTCGCAATTCAATTAGTCAACATCTGCATTAATCGGATTTTTTTTAATTGCCATTTTGGGCGTCTATTTATGTGGCTTTAGCTGTTGGCCACACAACGGCACCGATTTAGCAATGGCTGCCGGCCGCATCGACTCTTACCTTTTGGGCGGCGGCGCCCTCTTGCTCGCCCTCCACTTCCTACTCAGCCGGTGGCTCCTCCGCAAGACTCGGTCGCGCCTCCCTCTGCCGCCGGGGCCTCGCGGCGTGCCCGTGCTCGGCGCCCTCCCCCTCGTCGGCGCAAGCGCGCACTCGAACCTCGCCCGGCTCGCCGCCCGCTACGGCCCCATCATGTCGCTCCGCCTCGGCTTCCACCTCTGCGTCGTCGCGTCCGACGCCTCCTCCGCCCGCGCCTTCCTCAAGACCGCCGACGCGCAGTTCGCCCACCGCCCCGACCCCATCAGCGCCCGCGACGTCAGCTACCAGCGCCAGAACCTGGTCATGTCCGACGCCACCCCGACGTGGAAGCACATGCGCAAGCTGTGCAGCCTCCACCTGCTCGGAGGCAAGGCCCTCGCCGACTGGGCCCCCACGCGCCGCGCCGAGTTCCGCCGCCTCGTCGACTCCCTCCGCCGCCTCCACGACGCCGGCCAGCCGGTCCCCATCTTCGACCTGCTCATCTGCACCCTCGCCAACGTGGTGGGGACCATCGCCGTCGGCGGAAGGGTCTTCGACGACCACGGCGACGAGTCCAACAAGTTCAAGGACGTGCTCTCCGACATGCTCACCGGCGGCGCGCAGTTCAACGTCGGCGACTTTTTCCCCTCGATTGCGTGGATGGACCTTCAGGTACGAGTACCGATCCATAACAATCCGTGGGATCGCACTAAATCGCATTGAAATTGTATCCCCAATCAAAAATCCACTCCACGATCATCCGTAGGGTATTCAAGCGAAGATGCTCAGCGTGCACAAGAGATTTGATGCCCTGGTGACGGGGTTGTTCGAGGAGCACCAAAGAACAAGGGAGAGTCGCCGTGGCGCCCCGGACTTCATCGACAAAGTGATGGCTAACAAGGTGTCGGAGGACGACGGCGCCACCATTTCCGACGTCAACGTCAGAGCCCTCATTTTTGTAAGTTTTCTTCTTGGCGATTTATGAGCCTGTTTAAGATCTCTCGTCATCGTCATTTACTCAGCACAAAATTAAAGATTAAAAAAATATAGATAGATGAAAATTGACATGACGACGGCCATTTTCATCTATTGACTTTGTTGTCCGATGGGAATCTCACTTCACTTGGATCTCCCAATTAAAAGTAAACGCCGTAATCGAATGAATCTATAAACAAAATGGTGCAGGACCTGTTCACTGCTGGCACTGACACGTCATCGGTCGTTGTGGAATGGACCCTCGCGGAGTTGCTGAGGAACCCGGCGATCCTCCGCCGGCTGCAGGCCGAGACGGAAGCGGTAGTGGGGCGCGACCGCCTGCTCGAGGAGTCCGACATCCCCAATCTGCCGTACCTTCAGGCGGTGTGCAAGGAGGCGCTGCGCCTGCACCCGTCGACGCCGCTGATGCTGCCCCACTTCAGCCACGAGGATTGCGAAGTGGGCGGGTTTTTCATCCCCAAGCACACGCGGCTGCTGGTCAACGTGTGGGCCATCGGCCGCGACCCCGCCGTGTGGGAGAACCCGCTGACCTTCGACCCCGACCGGTTTCTCCCCGGCGGGAAAGGCGCGCGGTACGACCCTCTGGGCAGCGACGGCAACTTCGGGTTCATCCCCTTCGGGGCGGGCCGGCGGTCGTGCGCAGGCAAGCTGGTGGGGATGCTTTTCGTGCAGTACCTGGTGGGCACGCTGGCGCACGCCTTCGACTGGGAGCTGCCGGAGGGGGAGGAGGAGATCGACATGGAGGCAAAGCCGGGGCTGGCGCTCCCCAAGGCCGTGCCCCTCAAGCCCTTCGCCCGCCCGCGCTTGTCGCCGGCGGCGTATGTTTGAACACGGAACAGAATTCCGGCGGCCGTTAATTCCTCGGCATAATAGCGACAAATAATAAAAAAAAAATATTATAATACATAAGGTAGTTTCAAGAATGACAAGTTTGGGATTCGATAGATATTTTTATTGATCCCTTTTGTATTAAAATATAATAATAGAAAATTGTGGTCGGTCTGTTAAAAATTATCTTTAAAGAGGGGAATTCTGTTGTTGGATAGACAATAGATTTGTTATATAAATTTAAAGTCCGCATATCCATAAGATATGATCCGTGTTATATGTGGTTCAACAATATAAATGGATATTCCTTGTAGTGTGAGTCATCTTGTTGGAGCCGGTTTGACGTTTTGCTCCAATAATATAAATGGATTCGGGTTATTTGGATGAAATTTTTTTTTAAGCTTTAGTTTTGAACCTGAAAGATGGATATGCCTATTCTATTAGACTTTTGTAGCTTTCCATGTTTTCCTTTTAAAAAAAGATGTTCTTCTGGTTCTTGTATAACTTTTATATATCTATACTTTGGTGAAAGATCTGTTTTATTGAAAAAGAATTTATACAAAAGATCTGTTTTAATTGTAGTAACAGGTGATAATCCTGCAGCCAAGATCCTTCAATGGAGTAAGAGTCTCCTCAGCTTCTTCTTTGGTGGAGAAGAGGGTTTTAATTGTTCGTGCTTCATCGGAGACAGATGGGAATGAGGGTGGTGAATCTGATACGTGATATTGTTGAATAAGTGAATGGAGAATAAATGAAATAGAAAAAAAGTTTTATTATGAATGAGACTTTAGTCTCACATTGGAAGTTTCAAAGTAATTTTATTGGTTTATATTAATGATCATTAAGATCATTAACTCTGACTATTGATCCGAGCTCCTATATAAGGAGGTTTCGATCATGGACAGACTCCATTTTTTCCCTCCTCCTCTATCATGCAACTCCTGCTTGGCGGAGTACCCGTGATAGCAATCGGGTGCCACTCAGTTCAGCGTGACCACCAGTGCTTGGTCGGATTCACGGTCGATCGTTGTATGCTGGGAAATAGACGACCCTTGTAAGCCTCGAAGTTTGTCGGCCGGAGGTGGGCAAATCTGTTTGAAGGAAATTACGACTCACAGGCCTCGGTCAGCTCGCTCGGTCGGTCTCTTCATTCGACCGTCAGACTTCTCTGCCTGCTCGGGATCTTCGCCCGGCCTGTCAGCTAGCCAGGTCGGCCAATCTTTGTCTGACAATCCGACCTATCTGCTCGACCCAGCTGACCTGTCTGCTTCGACCGACCTGTCTGTACTGCTTGGTCAGTCTGTCTCGTCCGACCGACCTCTCTTGCTCGGTCTGTCTGTCTTGTCTGACCGGCCACTCCTACTCGATCTGTCTGCCTCGTCCGACCGGCTTCTCCTGCTCGGCCTGTCTATCTTGTCCGACCGGCCTCATTGTTCGGACGCTATGGTCACTCAGTCACTCTAAGGTTAGAACTTGGATAAAAATCAACCTCTGCTGGCAGCCTGAGATCATCTGCTCAAATCAACTCAACTGTAAATTGAATTTAAATTCTATGTAATTTTAAATCCAGCTAAATCCTTAAAATCTCCGACAACATATTATTTGTGTCCCACGGATACTCCACCAGAGCAATCACAAGAGGCTGTCCCACGGATACTCCACCAGAGCAATCACAAGAGGCTGTGTCGATGGAGAATCTTCCATTGGAGTCGAAGCTGCAACTGAAAACATAAGTTGAAGATGAAGCTCGCTAAAGGCTTCTAAGGAAGAGGCTTTTGCGGAAGGGAAGAATGAGGAAGAAGGGGCGATGGCCGCCATCGAAGATGAAGAAGCTCAAGAATGTATAATCAATGACGATGTAGATTTCAGGTTGGAGTTCTTTAGAAATTCTCCACTTCATTTTCTTTGACTGCTTAATGATATATACGTGCTTCACCTATCTTCATTATTTTATCTTCCTTCTTTATTTCGCTTGTTTGTTTGTCTTTGCATTTTGCTGACAAAAGTTCCAGCATATCTATGACAAGGAATTGTAGAGCCGAAGCTAAGACAATTTCCAGCATCACTATGTCAAGGATTTGTAGAGCCAAAACTAAGACAAATTTCCAGCATGTACGTTCACAAATTTGTTGGATAGATGTGAAGGGAGAAGAAGTGGAAGAGACATAAATTTTCATTATGAATGAGATTTTAGTCTCATATTGGGAGCTTTAAGGTAAATTGGATGGTTTATATTGATTTACATATGTTTTGATAATGTGAACAAATACATGGAGAGAAGTTTTCTCACATATGCAGGTGTACATGAGGGTGCAAATTCAGGATCTGGATTGCAATTTATGATTTTTATTAATATTGTACGAAGTGCATGAAAAATTAGACAAAATATCTGCAGAAAACGAAAGACCTAAGGATAATAAAAAAATATTACAAAACATCTAATGACGGATGACCTAAACGACTATGCCATAAGGAAATAGATAACGAGACAGACACAGAAAAGGTGGAAGGAGATGATAGCGGAGACGCAAATTTTGGCCAGTAATAGACATCATCTCTATGGACCCCGCTGACCAGTGTCGCTCCCGTACGACGATTCAACACCTGAAAATAGGAATCAAAGAAAAAAATGTAATAGGATTAATAGCACAAAGTACAGTGACAGAAATCAAACTTTTTGACATAAATGACACAAATAAAACATTAGAGAAAATTAAAGAAAAAGATGGAGTGGAGAAAGAGAAAGAACCAGTGTGTGTAATAGGTAGTCTAGAACCATCAACAATGACGACATTATCATTCCCAGAGTAAGGCTCATACAACGAGAGAGTAGTGAGATCAGTGGTGACATGATGAGAGACATCAGAGTCGACCGCTCATTCCCAAGAATTAGACAGAGGTGTAAAATGAACAGTAGTGTGCGCAAACAGTACTATACACTGGACGTGGACCACACGGAGGAGTCGGCAAAAGCAAAGCAAGCATAGAGAACAGTCATATGACCACACTAGCGAACAAAGTGACCTTGAACACCACAGATCTAACAGTGCCCATGATAACGATTGGGACTGGACATAGATAGATGTACAAGAGGACGCGCAGATAGGCCAGGAGTAGATAGGCATGGCTGATAGGACATCAACGGAACCTGCTGGCAACCACCATGATAGTTTGAATACCGATTGCAAGAATTCCCTACTGGAGCCACAAGATCAGTCATTGGCGTCAAAGATGGAGATGATGTCAAGACTTTTAATTGGGCTCCATAGCTGATAAGCTGCTTGAATAGCTCATCAAAGGTAATAGGGGCGTCACGAACTTGCAGAGCATGTGAGATATTACAATAATGTTGGCTAAGATCATTCAAGACACAAATGGAGATATCATCAAAATCAACTTTGACATTCATAAGCGCAAGAGCGTCAATATTGAAGGCGCTGGAATTCCGTTCTGTTTAAATTTCCCTGTACAAAAATTGTACAAGTACAGAACTTTTCCTAACAACCCGCATGTTCGATCAGACATATGTTTGATGAATCAAGCAAGGTCTTGACGGATCAAAGCACACCTTGATCGAAATACAAGATCGTTGGCCTCTTGTGTTGGTATTCAAAATCGATACAAAGAAAACTAAACTAATTACGCAATGGAATTAAAGAACTAGTTGTACCTTTCTTTTGTAGTTAAAGATCACTTGATCTTCTGTTATATTCCTCTCCTCTTCTTGGACGTCGTGTGAGCGACGATCTACCAAGACAAAAACCAGGCCTTCTTCTCTTCATCCTCTTCTCCAATCCGCTGGCCACCAAGAGATCCTAGCAAGGAGAGGCGCCGACCCTAGCAAGGAGGAGCGTCGACCATAGCAAGGAGGAGGGAGCGCCGACCCTTAGCAATTAGGAGGGGGCCGCCGACCCTAAGCAAGTAGGAGGAGAGAATTATGGAAATTAGGTTTTAGGGGGGCACCATCTACTCCCTTTAAATCCTTGTCGGCGACCCTAGGAAAGTAAGAGAAAAACCAAACCAAAACCCTAGTTGTGGATGTGAGGCTTTATATAGAGACTACAACAAGGGTCTAGAGGAGAGATTGGTTTAGGCCTCCTGATGGACTTGGGCTTCCTGTGTTCGGCCCGAACACCCAACTCAATTCCATCAATAATAACTCATACCATTAAAGGGTTATTATTGAACTACCGCACCAATCACATATTACAATATGGGCTCATTCTTATCATGAGTACGTTAATCTCTCTATGTTTAAGATATCGTATGCCCGTTAATTAAATGAGTTACTGATAACTCAATTAATTAACATATGAATCCAAGAGTAATACCGCTCAACTTTATTATCATGTCGGACTAAGTCCACCTATATGGTTTACATAATAATCCTTATGAGTTCCTCAAGGGGATATCATCAGCCTAAATAATTAGGACACAGATTCTTTTTATAATTAACAACACATCATATAAACAGTATTATTTCTCAACTCATCGGGTCTATTGATTTAACGAATAAATTTCACCCATTGATAAGTTAAAGAAATAAATACTAAGTATACGTGCTTGTTATTATATAGGGATTAAGAGAACACACATCCATAATAACAGAGGTTTTATTCTTTTATGTAGTCAGTACAAACCAAACAACCTCAAAATAGCACCACGCATTGCAAAGATACAAGCCGCAACAAAAAGAAATAAAATTTACAATTATCGATCATATATTCCACAAAGAAATTTACATGTAATCTAGATCGAAAAAAATGTAAAAAAATAATAATAATACAGCGACCAGCTGCATTTAATTATTACAATCATGCACACACAACAACCTCGACATGCCTGAGGGTTCAAATCATGCACAAACACAAAAGTCATAATAGTTGGATCTAGGATTCCTGCAACCATAGAGTTAATCTTTCTTGCACATCCTACTATTATCCTGCCTAAACTTATATGCGAGCAGTGCATAATTTAACCTAAAACCAATCACACAGAACCAGAAAACTTGCTCTGATATCACTTGAAGGCGCCGGAGTTCCGTTATGTTTAAATTTCCCTGTACAAAAATTGTACAAGTACAGAACTTTTCCTAGCAACCCGCATGTTCGATCAAACATGTGTTTGATCAATCAAGCAAGTTCTTGACGGATCAAAACACACCTTGATCGAAATACAAGATCGCAGGCCTCTTATGTTGGTATTCAAAATCGATACAAATAAAACTAAACTAATAACGCAACGGAATTAAAGAACTAGTTGTACCTTTCCTTTGTAGCTAAAGACCTCTTGATCTTTTGCTGTATTCCTCTCCTCTTCTTGGACGTCATGTGGACGACGATCTACCAAGACAAAACCACCCTTCTTCACTTCTTCCTCCTCTCTAATCCGCCGGCCACCAAGAGATCCTAGCAAGGAGGGGTGCCGACCCTAGCAAGGAGGAGGGGGTGTCGACCCTTGGCAATGAGGAGGGGGGTGTCAACCCTAAGTAAGGAAGAGGGAAGAATTATGGAAATTAGGTTTTAGGGAGCACCATCTACTCCCTTTAAATCCTTGCCGTCGACCCTAGGAAGGTAAGAGAAAAACCAAACCAAAATCCTAGTTGTGGATGGGTGGATGCAAGACTTTATATAAGGGCTACAACAGGGACCTAGAGGAGGAATTGGTTTAGGCC
Source organism: Zingiber officinale (assembly GCF_018446385.1). NCBI lineage: Eukaryota > Viridiplantae > Streptophyta > Magnoliopsida > Zingiberales > Zingiberaceae > Zingiber > Zingiber officinale. The sequence goes on from NC_055992.1 coordinate 4,452,078, forward strand.
TCCTGATGGGCTTGGGCTTCCTGTGTTCGGCCCGAACACTTAACTCAAGTCCATCAATAATAACTCATACCATTAAAGGGTTATTATTGAACTACCGCACCAATCCCATATTACAATATGGGCTCCTTCTTATCATGAGTGCGTTAATCTCCCTGTGTTTAAGATATCTTATGCCCGTTAATTAAATAAGTTACTGACAACTCGCTTAATTAACATCTGATTCCAAGAGTAGTACCACTCAACTTTATTATCATGCCGGACTAAGTCCACATGCATGGTTTACATAATAATCCTTATGAGCTCCTCAAGGGGACATCATCAGCCTAAATAATTAGAACACAAATTTCTTCTATAATCAACAACATATTATATAAACAGTATTATTTCCCAACTCATCGGACCTATTGATTTAACGAATAAATCTCACTCATTGATAAGTTAAAGAAATAAATACTAAGTATACGTGCTTGTTATTATATAAGGATTAAGAGAACGCACATCCATAATAACAGAGCTTCTATTCTTTTATGTAGTCAGTACAAATCAAAACAACCTCAAACAGTCCTGCTCAATACACACATAGTGTACTAGTGTAATTTTATAGTCAAGACAGACTAATACCAAATTACACTACAACCGTTTCAATAGTTTGTCCCAATCCATCTTAGTTGTGAGCTACAATTTATAATTTATAAGGAACCGATAACATGATCTTTTGTGTGGCACCACACACCATATTATCTACAATATAAATTAAATGAATAACTGCATTGACATATATATAAAAATAAAATGCAAACATTTGACCAAACTGATTCTCATTTCAAAATATTTCAAAACAGATGTTTATACAAAAAACTAGGCTTATAGTATACATTCCAATAAATATTTCTTTTGATGTCCTGTATATAATCAGTGATAGATCTGTTACCCTGTTGACGGTTGGCAAGATTGTGACTATGAGTCATAATCCTGCTACATGAGGGAGCAACGTAGGTTCTCTCCAGCGTCTGTCATGCGTCTCTAGATGAAGCTGATGAAAAAATAAACTGCACAAGAGTAAGAGACATCGAACCTATAATAGTGTTGAGGAGAAGTTGATCCTGATGGAGCCAGAGAATATGATCAGGATTTGTTTAGGGAGCGTGGTGTCTGTAGGCGTTATCTGCGCAGGGGGGCAGTGGCGTGAGCCATCAACAAAACCTAGTAAATTATATCCGAATAGAAGAAACGTGAACTGCAAGCGCTAGGTAGAGTAATTGGAGGTGGTGAGTTTCAATGGTGCTTGAGCATTGACATTGAGAACCACAAGGGCGGAAGGTGAATCAGGAGTATTTGTGAGAGATAGCCGGCGAGTGATATCGTCGGCGGCAACCATTGTAGAAGACGGTTGATGGATATTGTGGTGAAAAGAAAAAAAAATTCTGTTAAGCTTAGCGCTCTGATATCATGTTTACGATAGAATTCATACACTTTATTAATGATAATATTGTTGGTGCAACATCCCTCAGGTCAAGGTTGACCTGGTTGACCAAGCTTGAGTCTTGGTTTGGGTTTCGATGTTTAACAATGCAAGGTTGATTGAAGAAGAGTCAAGGATGACCGGATACTTGACTGGGAAGTCCTAGTGAGTGAAGCTAGGCAGGAAGAAAATCCTGGTGAGTGAAGCCAGGTGAAAGACCTAGTGAGTGAAGCTAGGCAGGAGGAAAATCCTGGTGAGTGAAGCCAGGTGAAAGACCTAGTGAGTGGAGCTAGGCAATTGGGAAAGTCCTGGTGAGTGAAGCCAGGCAAGAGAAATCCAGATGGGTCAAGGTTGACCAGACATCTGGTGAGAGTCCAAGTAAGTCAAACGGATTGACCGGATACTTGGCACGAGGAAGAAAAGTCCAAGTGGGTCAAAGGGATTGACCGGATACTTGGTGGGGAGTCTTGGCAGGTCAAGCGAGTGACTAGATGCTAGGCATGATATACCAACAGGTCAAGGTTGACCGAATGTTGGTTTGAGAGGCTTAGGACTTGGTTTTGGGCAAAAACCAGGAGCTGGATCGATCAGTGGATCGATCCAGGCCTTTCCCAGCGAACAGAGAGCCTCTGGATCGATCAGTGGATCGATCCAGAGGTCCCAATCGATCAGCCGATCGATTGGGACGCTGCTGGTTCGCGCGATAAGCGCTGGATCGATTCGTGGATCGATCCAGGCGTTTTCTCCAGAGTACAGAGGCGCTCTGGATCGATCCGTGGATCGATCCAAAGCCTCCCCGATCGATTGGGAGTTTTCGAATCGATCGGGATCCGACCGTAGCGTCGTATTTGAGCTGCAGGCGTGCGATGGCTGTAGCAGCTCTTAACCGATTCATCTCAGATCTTCACCAGCTTCTCCACAACTCTTCTCAAACTCGAGATCGCCAGTTCTTGAAGGCTCTTGGAGGTTCTTCCAAGTCAAGAGGCTGATCAAAGCAAGAAGAAGAAACTAGGGTTAGGGTTTTTGCTCTCATTGTAAGCTTGTAAGCTTGTATTTCATTACCTTTCCCTTTCTTCTTGTATTGAGTCTTGTAGGGCTTCTCCGCCCTTGGTAGTTACCATAAAGGAGAGTTTTATTAGTGGAGGGTGTGTGTGTAGGTGTGGATCCTTGGACTAGTCACCTCTTGTGAGGTGGATACCAAGTAAACCAACCTTGTTAGCGTTGTATGCTTTTGTTTCTTATATTTCCGCTGCATACCATCAAAGAAACGAGCAACGCCAATGACGAGCACGCGACGAGCTATTCACCCCTCTAGCTACTTTTCGGTCCCAACAAATGTGTGGTATATAAATATCATTACAAAGTAAAAAATAGGAAAACAAATAAAATAAAAAAATATATAAAATACTATAAAATAAATAAGTATTTCCTAATAATAATTATTCTCTAACTAGAAAACAAATAATTAATAATAATTATTTCCTAATAAAAACTTGGGATGGATATAAAGGTAATGTAATCGTCTTATTAATGCATCCATTTTACCCAGAAGATCAATGACCACATGCATCTTGAGAGATGCAGACGACGAAGGTAAATATTTCGGAACATGTGGAAATGGAAGTGCATATCTCGGGAAATGGATACATTTATGGCTCTTTAAAAGGTCGCCCGCTCTCACAGGTGCAGGTATGCACACACAAAATTCAACTTTTCCTTACGCCTTTCTTTATTTCAAGCAAACTCTAACTTGAGGGTCAGAGTAGCTTACCGGGACTCCTCTCTGGTGTCATTCTAACCTTCTTTTGGAGTGCTTTCCAAGTCCTTTCATCTTCCTCATCGACGATCTCAAGAGAGTGTGCATAATAGGTCATTTGTTGACTAGTGACTTAACTATTCATGATATTTAACTACACCACCAAATAATTAGGGTTCAATTTTCATGTAGGACACATTACTACTAATGAAGCTGAAACGCCACTTCAAAAGTTATCCTATTTTTTGAATTTACTTGGTGTATATAATGTGGGACCGGTTATTATATATATATATATATATATATATATATATATATATATATTCTCGATCTACTATTCGTAATTTATTGAACCGGCATCATCCACGTCGAGGTCGATCTTCATCCAAAAAATTTATATAAAATTCATCCAAACAAGTAATCCAAATACTTGTCAATTGTCTGACTTATTACTTGATTAATTAAAAATATCTTAAGAACAAGTAGTGTGGTCATATAGTTTTTATACCTACCTAACCTCCTAAATTAAATAATTTTGTTTTTTAGTACAATTAGAGGGAGAACCCTTTCGTGTTTCCAAAGTCAAGGCGAAAAACAAGGGAAAAAAATCAAAGTAAATGAGTTTTAGATCAATCCTATAGAAAAGGACGACATAAATTATTTCAAGTCAAAAGGTACTTGTAGATCGAGTTTAATTCTTTTTTTCTCACACCGAGAAGTATTTATGCTAATCGAAAGCTATGAATAATGCTAGCTAGCTAGCATGAGAGTGTTATTTTAAGAAAAGTGCTTAGGGTTGTTTACAAAGATCAACATAATATAAATAGGGTTGTAAATGAATCAAGTATTTGTGAACAAATTTAGTGTTCGACTTTATAAGAATTTGTTTATGTTCGTTCAATATACATAAGATTAATTAAACAAACAAACAGCTTGTTAAGCTAAATAAATAAGTTTAATGAGGCAATTTGTTCTACTTCTACCCATTGCGATATGGTTTCTATTTGATTAATGAGGCATGAGTACGGTAATGGTGACAGCCCAGAGCAGCCGGTCGTCGGTTCGAGACCTCTCTTTAATGAGGATATTAAATAGCTTTACAAGTGTTTATAAACAATCATTAATTATAGAAAAAAAACACTTCAAATTTTAATTCATACTGAATTTACTAATTAAAACGAGAATTTTAACACAACGATAAATTTATTATCGCGTGACATTGAGATTACTAATTTAAGTCACGGAAATAACCTCTCGTAAAATACAAGATTCAATATTTCCGAATCTTGAACTGACGGGGGCTTTCTGCATCGAATAATTCTTTCTTTATCATTGAATTTACTAATAAATCATGGTGAGACCATCAATTGACTGGCTCAGATACAATTTAATGATAAGTGGCCTTGCTATGAACTATGAAACCGCGGTTACATGGTTGTCGGGCAAACGTCCCGTAGCCAGCTTGGCCGGCGGCCACCTCGATCGCCTGTTCGAGCAACCGACAACCAGACACATGGGGGTCGTAAAACCGATTTGTGGTCCAGTACTTGAAGGCTTCATTTGTCTTCCCATAAGTTCTCTACTATGGCGATGCCAGGACTTTGTATCCTTGTCTTTCTTCATACTCCTCCAAAACGGATGGCCGACGCTGCTTCATTTTACATTTTAAACCTTAAAATATATGCAATCAGGAAAGCAGGCTCTTGTAGAGTGAAGCGCGCAAATTAAAAGATGTCACTTTCAATTTCACAAACCCGCAAATCATATTCCCAGCGGAAGAAAACGAGGGGGTTTTTGCAAAAAAAAAACGATGAATAGTATTAATAATAATTGATTTTCTTAATACATATTTGAGGATAAACGTGAAAAATGATTAATAATTTGACGATAATTAAGACACTAAACTTGACATGCACTCATCTACCTTTTTTACTATAGAAAAAGTTCGATGACGACATCATGATTTAGAAATTAAACTAACCCAACTCAAAAACCCATTTTCATATATTTTATTTTATTTAGAATATTAGAAGGATCTATTCCATTAACGTCCACTGAAATTCAATTAGTCAATGTTTGCATTAATTGATGAATTGGTAAAGGGTCAATTTACAGCGGACTATTTTCTTTGATGAATTAATTTTTTTTTTAATTATCTTTTTGGGCGTCTATTTATGTGGCTTTAGCTGATGCCTTAACAACGGCAGTGATTGAGTAATGGCTGCCGCCCGCATGGACTCCTACCTTTTGGGCGGCGGCGCCCTCTTGCTCGCCCTCCACCTCCTCCTCAGCCGGTGGCTTCTCAGCAAGCCCCGGTCGCGCCTCCCGCTGCCGCCGGGGCCTCGCGGCGTGCCCGTGCTCGGGGCCCTCCCCCTCGTCGGCGCAAGCGCGCACTCGAACCTCGCCCGGCTCGCCGACCACTACGGCCCCATCATGTCGCTCCGCCTCGGCTCCCACCTCTGCGTCGTCGCCTCCGACGCCTCCTCCGCCCGCGCCTTCCTCAAGACCGCCGACGCGCAGTTCGCCCACCGCCCCGACCCCATCAGCGCCCGCGACACCAGCTACCAGCGCCAGAACCTGGTCATGTCCGACGCCACCCCGACGTGGAAGCACATGCGCAAGCTGTGCAGCCTCCACCTGCTCGGAGGCAAGGCCCTCGCCGACTGGGCCCCCACGCGCCGCGCCGAGTTCCGCCGCCTCGTCGACGCCCTCCGCCGCCTCCACGACGCCGGCCAGCCGGTCCCCATCTTCGACCTGCTCATCTGCACCCTCGCCAACGTGGTGGGGACCATCGCCGTCGGCGGAAGGGTCTTCGACGACCACGGCGACGAGTCCAACAAGTTCAAGGACGTGCTCTCCGACATGCTGACCGGCGGCGCGCAGTTCAACGTCGGCGACTTTTTCCCCTCCATTGCGTGGATGGACCTTCAGGTACCGATCGAAAACAATCCGTGGGATCGCACTAAATAGCATTGAAATTGTATTCCCAATCAAAAATCCACTCCACGATCATCCGTAGGGTATTCAAGCGAAGATGCTCAGCGTGCACAAGAGATTTGACGCCCTGGTGTCGAGGTTGTTCGAGGAGCACCAAAGAACAAGGGAGAGTCGCCGTGGCGCCCCCGACTTCGTCGACAAAGTGATGGCCAACAAGGTGTCGGAGGACGGCGCCACCATCTCCGAGGTCAACGTCAGAGCCCTCATTTTCGTAAGTCTTCTTTGCACGAACAGAAGAGCACTCGGGATGATATGCTGAAGAAAAAAAATTTTTAAAAAAATTTAAAAATAAATATATAAAATCATTATCCACCGTTTTATTTCTTTTTGGTCTCATCACAAATGTTTATTCTTAAATTTTTCCTTGAATTTTTTTTTTTTTAGCATATTATTTTTCTCATTTTATTATCCTGTTTAATATCTCTCGTCATCGTTATGTCATCGCCATGTCATCTCTGTCGTTTTCTTTACTCAGCATAAAATATTGTTAAAGATTAAAAAATAGGAAGAGTGATAATTGACATGCCGACGGCCATTTTCATCTATTGACTTTGTTGTCCGATGGGAATCTCAGTTGGATCTCCCAATTAAAAGTAAACGCCGTAATCGAATGAATCTATAAACAAAATGGTCCAGGACCTGCTCACTGCTGGCACTGACACGTCATCGGTCGTTGTGGAATGGACCCTCGCGGAGTTGCTGAGGAACCCGGCGATCCTCCGCCGCCTGCAGGCCGAGACGGAGGCGGTAGTGGGGCGCGACCGCCTGCTCGAGGAGTCCGACATCCCCAATCTGCCGTACCTTCAGGCGGTGTGCAAGGAGGCGCTGCGCCTGCACCCGTCGACGCCGCTGATGCTGCCCCACTTCAGCCACGAGGATTGCGAAGTGGGCGGGTTCTTCATCCCCAAGCACACGCGGCTTCTGGTCAACGTGTGGGCCATCGGCCGCGACCCCGCCGTGTGGGAGAACCCGCTGGCCTTCGACCCCGACCGATTCCTCCCCGGCGGGAAGGGAGAGCGGTACGACCCTCTGGGCAGCGACGGCAACTTCGCGTTCATCCCCTTCGGGGCGGGCCGGCGGTCGTGCGCAGGCAAGCTGGTGGGGATGCTGTTCGTGCAGTACCTGATGGGCACGCTGGGGCACGCCTTCGACTGGGAGCTGCCGGAGGGGGAGGAGGAGATCGACATGGAGGCAAAGCCGGGGCTGGCGCTCCCCAAGGCCGTGCCGCTCAAGGCCTTCGCCCGCCCGCGCTTGTCGCCGGCGGCGTATGCTTGAACACGGAGCAGAATTCCGGCGAACGTTAATTCCTCGATCGGCATAATGTGTTATAGCGAATAATAGTAAAAAATATAATAATAGATCAGCCGATCATTTAGATTCAAGAAAAAAAAGTTTGTGATTCTATAGATATTTTTATTGTTCCCTAAGTTTTAAGATATGTACCGTCTTATATTGTTGCCACAACAATATAAATGGATTCGGGTTATTTGGAAGAAAAAAATTTGTAAACTTTAGTTGTGAAAATGAAAGATGGATATGCCTATTCTGCTATTCTATTAGACTTTTGTAGCTTTTCCATGTTTTCCATTTTCATAAAAGGTGCTCTTCTGAATTCTGATTCTTAAAGATCTGTTTTACGTTCTTTCATGATGATGTAATAGCTAGCACATAAGATATTGATATCATTAGATCCAGGTTCGAATCTTGACATAATCGAGATAAATGTTTTCCTTATGTACTAGTTACTATTCCTAAGATTAATAGTTGTCCATAATTTACCTCTTTCGTATTGGTCCTGAGATAAATTAGCAACCTCTTCTATATTGATCCTGAGACAGATTAACAGAGATGTTGAGGATGATCATATTCATCTTTTATCTTTTACCACCTTGAATGATCTGTTTTATTGAATAAACGGACCACTAAGCTACGATTTCATTTTAAGCAAATGGATCCGGATCGCACTGCTAAATGGACCCGGACGAAGCCCTTTAGCCCGATAAAGACTCCTTAAATATCGGTCTTATCCTCGCGGGTGCGGCCCATCCACTTGGGAGGCGGATATGGCTCGTCTTCTCCCTTGCCTCTCCTTCGGTCCTTCGTCTCCCTTTGCTTCAACGCATTCCATTTCGCCAGTTCCAAGTAAGTAATCTCTCGGCGCCTTTCTTCGATCTATCAGCCGCATGGTTTCTCTGGTGAAATCTTGAATCGATCTGTTTCTTTTGCTGCTGGAACTTATTCCTATTTGGGGAATTTCTGCAAACATTTGGTGCGTCTTTTTTTTTTTTTTTTCTCTGGTTCCTTGTTTTCGCACCAGATCTTCTGTTCTTTCTTCTCGGTTACTTCATATTTGATTAGGTATAGATTTCGGCCGATGATTTTTTCCATTTGCTTAAATCTCTCCGTGTTCTAGTTCTTGTTATTGGAATGTTCGGATCTTTTCTTTTTTCTGATTTGATTTACACAATTTTTGGCTGCAGTTTTAGTTCTGAGGTTGCAAAGGCACATCATCCCGCAGCCAAGATCCTTCAATGGAGTAAGAGTCTCCTCGCCTTCTTCTTTGGTGGATAGGAGGGTTTTAATTGCTCGTGCTTCATCGGAGACGGATGGGAATGAGGGTGGTGAACCTGGTGATACTCCACCAGAGCAATCCCAAGAGGCTGTGTCGGTGGAGAATCTTCCATTGGAGTCGAAGCTGCAACTGAAACTCGAACAGAAGTTGAAGATGAAGCTCGCTAAAAAGATTAGGCTTCGAAGGAAGAGGCTTTTGCGGAAGCGAAGAATGAGGAAGAAGGGGCGATGGCCGCCATCGAAGATGAAGAAGCTCAAGAATGTATAATCAGTGATGGTGTAGATTTCAGGTTGGAGTTCTTTAGCAGTTCTCCACTTCATTTTCTTGTATTTTGTAATGGTAAAAGTTTGCCTGAATCTTATTGCGTTTTGTTTCTCAACTTTCTTTGACTGCTTAATCATATAGCATTTGATTGATGAAATAGCCATAACCCATAAGTAGAATCTTAATGATTGTATAACAAAAGAGTCACAGTGACTGAAATTCTTTGTGATTGTAGAATGTATATATAACTGGCTTTAACCTCTCTTATTAGGAAACTGAATACATTGTTCTATTAGATTCATAAACACGAAGAGGTGCCAACAATTCATGTTATATATTCATTAGGAACTATATGTTGAGAAGTGAAGATCTTTCATATTTATAGATTTTGGTGACAAAAGTTCCAGCATCTTTATGTCAAGGATTTGCAAAGCCAAAGTTTAGACAAAAGAAATACATATAGGAATGAGGAGTCTGTATTGTTAGCAAATTTTCATTTTAGATTTCTCTAATAATTCTACAAGACATTGAGACAGAGAGTAATAACATTTGAACTACAAAATAAAGTTTAGCAGAGATATAACCTCATCATGAATGATCTACTAAAGAAAAAAACTGTTTATCTTTATTTCACAAGTAAATTCTGCCTGTTGCCGCTATCAGACTGTTGTTTGTCCGTCATTTGATTGGCTGGAGTTACCATTTGTAGCTTATGAGCATAAAGCAAACGGATTGCCGGTCATTAGATCTTAATACAACTTCGAAGCAGGATATATTGCTTGTTTTCTCATGATGTCAGTCATTGAACAATTTACCATGATTAGATCTTTGTTTCCCATTTTTCACATACTAGGATCATGTCTGAAATTGATAGAGATGGTATGCTGAGTAGATGGACCTGGTGTTGATTGTGTGAAGACTCTAAGTTAGAAAAGATGACTCCGAATGGTCCTGCATATCCAAAGGAGTGTTAGCAATCAAATCAGGGAGAGGGTCTCTGATATAAGCACTCCAACATTCAAGTCAGTGATCCAGTTGAAGACGATGAATAGTAAATGAACAATAGGATGAACAATAGCTACAAGTATGTAAAATTATATAGTGTTGCATAGCGTACCTGCATTTATAGACGAAGAACTCTTTTATTGTGTTATTGTTTGTCTATGCTTGAATCTCAAAGTACTTTTAAAAAAGGACAAACTATAAAGATGCTTTGACACCTTTCCTAAAATGGATCCACAATTCCTATGTTTGACAGGGTGGAAGTTTCTAATGTTCAACTTATATATAGAATATTCTTTTTCATAGGTAACATAAAATGCAAAAAAAGAATGTGAGGTCGTTGGGTTAAGAGACCCTTAATATGCGTAACTAGCCAACCGACCAAGCCTCTCATGTAGTTTGATCAGTTGTCGCTTGCAAGAGTGACCCGGTCGGATTTGAGGAGTGTTGTCGAGGACCCGTCCTTCGCTCGGCCTCTCCGTTTGGCACTAAAGTTTGGTTGGACCAAGTGTCCAATTTGTCCGATCAGATCATAGGTCCAGTCTACTAGATCACCCGACCAAAATAATTAATCGTGCTAGCCCCGAGTGATCAAGTGGACATTGCTTTAGATGGCGTTGACTCGGCTTAGAGTCTTATCAATATTGAAGAGCTCGACATCCGACCGGACCAAGGGACCAATCGAGTGATCTCTTTGTCAGTACGATCGTCTGAGTTGTCCCTGAATGGACTCGCAAAAAAGGGTAGACTATAAAGATGCTCTGACATTTTTCTTAAAATGGACTCACAATCCCTGTGTTTGATAGGATGGAAGCTTTTAATATTCAACTTGTATATAGAATATTCTATGTCATACGTAGTACAAAACGTAAAAAATGAATGTGAGGTCGTTGGGTTGAGGGGCCTTAATATGTGTAACTGGCCAATCTATTAAGCCTCTCATGTAGTCCGATCAGCTGTTGCTTACAAGAGCGGCCCGGTTGGATTTGAGGAATGTTGCCAGGGACCCGTCCTTCACTCGGCCTCTCTGTCTGGCATTAGAGTTTGGTCGGACCAAGTGTCCAATTTGTCCGATCAAATCATTGGTCTGGTTTGCTAGATTACCCGGCCAAAATAGTTAACCGTGTTAGCCCCGAGTGATGAAGTGGGCATTGCTCTGGATGGCACTGACTCGACTTAAGAGTCTTATCAATACTGAAAGGTTTGACATCCGATCGGACCAAGAGATCAATCGGGTGACCTCGCTGTCGGTACGATCATATGAGCTATCCCCGAATGTTAATCTTTTCTTATTTTTGACCGTCATATCAGTCGGCCTTCTAAATTTTAACCCGACTCAGGCCCCACCTTAGTCACCACACAATATCGTTTCCCTGGTTTTTTCACATACTACATTTGTATGCATTTATACACAATGTTATTTCCCTGGTTAGTTCCACTGTTCTAAGACTTCTGTGGTTAAAGGTCTCGTTGAGGACTTATAGTTCAGAGGAAGCTTAAAAAGAGAATTACAGTACATTCTTCCGTGGGGGTACCTTAAATCAATACAATCCGGTTTAAACAGTGGCAGTGCGTCAGAATCAAATTCGACCAGGTTGCTTTCTCGCCTCTTTAACTCGAGTATAACAATTATGGGAGGAGTCACCGAGTAAAGCAAAGAGAAACTGTTACATACCATGATAACGGAACGAGAAAAAAAAACACGTGATAAAGGAAGAAGACGGATTTAACACGTCCGATCCCCATCGGACGCCTTGGAAAGGTGCCCTAACGAAACAGCTGTAATCTGTTTTATTATACAAGCCGTTACGGATCACATAACGTCCTCAAGCGATGGGAAAATCGTCGGCAGCGGGACGAGGTCCGTCACCGGCTGCCGTCCAGCGATTTGGTCCAGGAACAGCGCCGACGTGTCGAGGGTTGGCAGGCGTATCTGCTGCGGCGCCGCCATGGGCGGCGGCGACGGCGGCGGCGGCGAGTCTGATGGCTCGAGCCCCGCCACGCCGGTGGCCTGCTGCACCATCTCCCGGAAGTTTGCGGGGTCGGCGCTGATGTAGGTGATCGGAGACCGGTTCGCCACCGCGCCTCCGCGCGGCTTCCGCTTGGGCTTGAAGATTTTCCCAGAGGTCGGCGCGCGGGGGTTCCGCCGGAGGGTGGCTGCAGGGGGAGGGGAGGAATCAGAGGAGAGGGAGACGCGGAGCGCGTGGGTGATGGCCTCGGCGTCGCCGGCGTAGGCGTCGGTGATCCACGCCATGGCGGGGGGCGGCGGCAACACTGGCGATTGAGTTGACTGTTGAGGTTGATTAAATAGGCAAATGAGGGGGTGACGACGGGAGGCGGAGCCATCGGGTTCATCGGGCCACGTGGCGCCACTCTAGTGGAAACGGATAACCGGGGTTTATGTCGCTGGGTTTGGTTTAAATTAATTATTTTTTTAAGTAGATTTAAATATGAAAAATGTTATTTAATATTATTAATTAATTAGGAGGATCAATCAGTGGTGCCGCATTTGGTGAAGGTATGAAGATTTTTGTCGCCAATTAATTAGTTAACACGAGCAAGTCGTTATTGGACGCATAAATAGATGGGTTTAAAATGATACATATTGACTTCTGAATGTAACGATAAAGAAGGACATCACAGATATCTAGAATATGTGCGTGCCCATTAATATGCTTTTTTATTAGCAACAACGTGACAATCTTTCAGGTATACTGACTTCAATTGTTTCAACCCTTTGAATTCTATTGTCGGCTTATTTAACGGCAAGTGGGCAGAGAAGAGGGTGGAGAGGGAGCAGAGACTCTTTGCGGTGGAAAGAAAATATCCATACTGCCCCTAGAGACACTGCCCCTTCCCCTCATTTCAACCCGGATTATATTTTTAGGATTTGAGATTTAGAGTTTTAGAATTTAAGGTTTAGATTTTTTTACATTAATTATCAATCTTTTTACACCCTATATATATATATATCCTAAATTTTAATCTCTATGCCCTAAAAATATAATTAGAGTTGTTGAAGTGAGAGGGGAAAAAAAATCAAAAATTTGTTGAAATATATCGAATCATATTGATTTAATGGTATATCAACAATTTTAGTCCGATATTATTTCGTACTAAATTTTCAGTATCAATATCTATAAGAGATTTATATTAAAAATTTTAGTATAATATACCGATATAAAATTTTACTATAAATAAATTTATATTATATCAAAAATTTGATATATCAAAATTTTAATATGATATACAATATGCAGTTTAGTATTCGGTATACCGTATTAAATTACTCCTAGAGATTATAATACCTCACAAGTCGAGATTTTGATCTCTCCCCTATGCTTCTATTGTGGTAAATAAGTGGGTTTTTCAAAATCCAAGCTTTACTTATGGAGAATTATTTTCCTAACCTTACGAATTCTACAAATAAAAAGAACTAAAGTAAAAGACATAGTAACATTGATAATGATATAGAAAATAAATGCATGAAATAGAGATGAAAAATTGGAATACAATGGAATTATCATCATCTCTATCTGATCCTCCTAATCCAATGATCCTTGAGAAGAAGAGAAGATTGATCTTTTAAAGGAATTAGGTTAACAATGTTGTAATCTTTACACTAATGAGAACGTAAAAATTCGCTAAGTACTTAATCTAACGGAGATCAAATCGAATACGTGGTGGACTTCGCTTTTGGCATAGCAAGCCTCCCACTGGAAGGCCCACACGATGGGCTATTAGCTCAGTGGTAGAACACGCCCCTGATAATTGTGTCGTTGTGCTTGGGCTATGAGGGCTCTCAGCCACATGGATATGTGTTCATCAGCGTCTGATCTGGAGATGTGGATCATCCTAGGCACATTAGCATAGCGTACTCCGCCTGTTCGAATCGGAGTTTGAAACCAAACTTCTCCTCAAGGGGATAGATGGGGCGATTCAGGTGAGATCCAACATAGATATAACTTTCTATTCACTCGTGGGATCCGGATGATCTGGAGGGACCATCGCAACTCCTCTCTTCTCGAGAATCCAGGCATCCCTTATCAGTGTATCCGTTATTAACTCATCAATAATAACCGCGTGAGTTAATTATTAGGTTTTACACGTGTAATAATTTAAACCCTCAATAAATATAAATTAGATCTACATGTCATAGATTCGAACACAAATCGCATATGAAATGGAATAAAATTCAACATTCCTGTCTTTCCCTTAGAATTTCCCGATGGTAAACAAGGCCTAAGGGTGAAGATCATTGACTTTTACATATAATCATAAAAATATTTTTGATAATTTACTCTAACTGCCTAGTCAAATTTTCAATTAAAATATCTGTCTAACTTTCATATTTATCAAGATATGACTTATTAATAGACTAATATGGGCCAATTGACTATTTAATTTTCTATGCTCTCTTACTTAACAGTCTAATGAATTCGTGATAAAATAATTTAAGGTTATGTCAATTTTAGAAATTCATAATTCTCTATTTATACTATGAAATTTATACATGAGAGCATGATTACACTTAGAAAACTACAAGTAATAGGATGAGTTAATTTGAAATGTCTAAGATGTCTAAGGTTATTAATATATTTGGATCAAAATTCACTAATAATTTTAGAAACCTTAAAATCATTTCAAATGAGGATCATTACTCTCGGAAATCTTCTTAGTGTAATCATGTCTTTAGATTTAGATTCGACCATTTAGAGATGTAAGTTTTTTAAATTTTCACAATTTTAGAATAATTTAGCACAAGCTCACTAAAAGACCTAAATTTTGTGAACAAAGTAAATAATACAAATAGACGGTAAAAGACAACACAAAACGAAGGAGAGAAAGAGGTAGCCGTAAAAGGAGGCTAGCAAATTGTATTATCAAGAAACTTAGGTTTACAAAATAAAAGGAAATATATATAGATAATAAAATAATAATAAAAGACTAATCTACATTTATATAATAATAATTTATCATATACTAATATCCTCCTCAAATTCACGATGCACTAACAGAAAGCATTGAGAGTTTGTCAACTAGAAATTGAAACTGTGCAGTGGAATACGCCTTGGTGAGCAAGTCTGTAATTTGCATGGAAGATGAGATAAATGACAAAGTGATAGTACCGTTCTGATAGTGATGGTAAGTGAAATGATAATCAATCTCGATATGCTTGGTGCGCTCATGAAAGATAGAATTACAAGTAATTTGAATGACACTGGAGTTGTCACAATGCATAGGGGTAAGGTTCAAGAGAAAAACACCTATATCAGCAAGTAGCTAACGTAACCAAATAATTTCAACAGTAGTAGAGGTCATAGCACGATATTCTACTTCGATAGAAAAATGAGACACAACATCTTGCTTTTAACTCTTCTAAGAGATATGGGAATCTCCCAAGAAAACACAATATCCTGTAGTAGGCTTACAATTTGTAAAATCACCACCCCAATCTGCATCTAAATAGGCACACAACTCAAAGGTAGAAGTAGAAGGATAAAGAAGACTATGAAACTAGGTACCTCGAAGATATCGAAGGATGCGAAGCATAGCTCCCCAATGTACTGAAGTGGGAGAAATAACAAACTGGCTAACAATATATACAGTATAAGCAATGCCAGGTCTAGTAATGGTGAGATATACTAGACTGTCAACTAGAGTGTGATATAAAAATGGATCTGGCAAGGGAACACTATCAGTAGAAGAGTACCGAGGATTAACCTCAAGCGGAGTATCAACAGTGCAATTGTCAGATAGATAAGCTTGCTCCAGAACGTCATCAATATATTTGGATTGCGAGAGAAGATAGCCACGAGGAGAATAAGCTACTTTAAGTCTCAAAAAATAATGTAGAGGACTCAAATCTTTCATAACAAACTCACGAGTCAAATGCAATTTCAACTCTTCTATTCCACTTAAATCATCCCATGTAATAATCATGTCATCAACATAAAGAGAAAGTAATGTGTTACCTAACGAAGTACAATGAACAAAAAAAGCAGAGTCATGCTGGTTTGGAAGAAAGCCAAGAGATCCAATCACAATGGATAACTTGTCAAATCAAACTCGAGGAGCTTGTTTTGTTAGAGTGTATACTAAAAGCCTAGCTTTTGTAAACATTTATTTTGAAATAAAGAGTCATATTGGTCAAAAATATCTACATTTATATGTTAAATGTAGTTGTTCAATTAATTTATATTGTACATAACATAGTGTGTGGTGTCACACACAGAAGATCATGTTATCAATTCCTTATAAATTATAAACAGTAGCTCACGACCGAGATGGAAAGGAACAAACCATCAGAACAGTCGTACTGTAATTAGGTATTAGTTTATCTTAACTATATAATTACACTAGTACACTCTAAGTGTATTGAGTAGGACCATTTAAGGTAAGTTTTTTTTATACTGACTTAATAAAAGAACTAGACCTTAATTATTATGGAAGTGTGTGCTCTTAATCCTAATATAATAACAAGCACATATATTTAGTATTTATTTCTTTGACTTATCAAAGGGTGAGATTTAGTTCGATAAATCAATAGGTCTGATAAGTTAGGAAATGATATTACTTATAGTGTGTGTTGTTGATTATAGAAGAAAACTGTGCCCTAGTAATCTAGGTTGATAATGTCCTCAAGAGGAGCTTATAAGGATTGTCATGTTAAACCCTACAGGTGGACTTAGTTTGACATGACGATAAGGTTGAGTGGTACTACTCTTGGACTAAGACATTAATTAAAATGAGTTGTTGGTAACTCAATTAATTAGTGGGCATCCGATATCTTAAACACAAGGAGATTAACACACTCATGATAAAAAGGAGCTCATAATGTAATTTGAGATTAGTGTGATAGTGCAATAATAACTCTCTAGTGGAATGAGTTATTATTGATGAACTTGAGTTGTGTGTTCGGGGCGAACACGGGATACTCGAGCTCGTCGGGAGGCCAAAACCAATTTCTCCTCTAGGTCCCTGTTGTAGCCTCATTAATGTCTCATATCCACTCATGAAAAGACCATCTTGGTGTCCAAGAGGGGGCCGACCCATGGCTTGGTGACCAAGCCATAGGGTCGGCCACTTCCTCCTCAAAGGGGTCGGCCTCTTGCTTGGTGCCCAAGCAAGAAGGGGGTTGGCCACATAATTCAAAGTATGAGGGGTGTTTTGAATTTTTAAAATCTTCTCTTTGTAGATATCTACAAGTTTTAAAAGAGAGATTTTAAAATTATAAAACTTTTCTTATTTGAATTAGGCCACATGGTTTAAAAGAAAGTTTTAAAAGTTTTAAAATTTTCCTTTTTTAACCATCCACATGGTTTTTGAAAAGAGAGTTTTAAATTTAAAACTTTCCTTTTTTGTAACCATATTTAAAAAGGAAATTTTAAATTAGAAGTTTTAAATCTTAAAACTTGTTTTAAAAATTTTAAAACATCCACATTAGGAAATTAAAAGAGAGCTTGTAAAATTTTATAAGAGCTTTCCTTCTTTGCTTATAAAATTTTTACAAGATATATTTTTCTTCTTTTAAGGGTCGGTCACCCTGCTTGGTGCCCAACAAAGGGGCCGGCCATTCAATCAATTAAGAGGAGAAAAAGGAATTAAAAAGGAGGAAAGTAAAACAAGAGGAAGATTTTAATCTTTTATAAAAATCTTTCCTTATTTGTCTTAGGCAAGTATTATAAAAGAAGGGGAGGAAAGGCCTCATAATACATCAATTCTTATTCTCTTGCTTGTGCTCTCTCTTGTGGCCGACCCTTTCCCCTTTCCTTTCCCCTTGCTCTCTTTTGTTCTTTGGTGGTGGTTGTGGCCGAAACTTAGAGAAGGAGGAGGAGCTTTTGGGTGGTGTTCATCTTAGAGGTTCGTCGCCCACACAACGTCCAAGAGGAGGCGAGGAATACAGCAGAAGATCAAGAAGTCGTTGTTAGGACCAAAAGTAGCTAGAGGGGGGGTGAATAGCTCGTCGCGTTCGCTCGGTGCTCGGCGTTGCTTGTTCCTTCAAAGATGTGCAGCGGAAATACAAAGAACAATCACACAACGCTAACACGGTTGGTTTACTTGGTATCCACCTCACAAGAGGTGACTAATCCAAGGATCCACACCAACACACACACCCTCCACTAAATAAAACTCTCCTTTATGGTAACTACCAAGGGCGGAGAAGCCCAACAAGACTCAATACACGAAGAGAGGGAAAGGATACAAGAAATACAAGCTTACAAGCTTACAATGAGTATAAACCCTAACCCTAGCTTCTCTTCTTGGCTTTGATCTACCTCTTGACTTGGAAAACTTCCAAGATCCTTCAAGAACTGGCGATCTGAGCTTTGTGAGTGCTGTGGAGGAGCTGGCGAGAAATCTGGAGTGAATCGGAGAAGAGATACCGCAGCCATCGCACGCCTGCAGCTATAAACGACGCCAACGGTCGGATCCCGATCGATTCGAATGTTCCCAATCGATCGGGGAGGCTTTGGATCGATCCATGGATCGATCCAGAGCGCCTCTGTGCTCTGGGAAACACGCCTGGATCGATCCACGGATCGATCCAGCGCTTATCGCGCGAAGCAGCCGCGTCCCAATCGATCCACTGATCGATTGGGACATCTGGATCGATCCACGGATCGATCCAGAGGCTTTCTGTTCGCTGGGAGAAGCCTGGATCGATCCACTGATCGATCCAGCTCCTGGATCGATCCCCTGATCGATCCAGTACTTGGTTTTTGCCCAAAACCAAGTTCCAAGACTCCCAAACCAACATCCGGTCAACCTAGACCTGTTGGTACATCATGCCTAGCATCTGGTCACTCCCTTGACCTGCCAGGACTTCCCACCAAGTGTCCGGTCAATCCCTTTGACCCACTTGGACTTTTCTCGTCGTGCCAAGTATCCGGTCACTTCCTTGACCTACTAGGACTTCCACCAGATGTCTGGTCAATCCCTTTGACCCATCTGGATTTCCTCGTGCCAAGTATCCAGTCAATCCTTTGACCTACTTGGACTTCCCAACACCGGATGTCCGATCATCCTTGATCCATCTGGATTTTCCCTGCCTGGCTTCACTCACCGGGACTTTCACCTAGCTTCACTCACTAGGGTTTTCCATCCGCCTAGCTTCACTCACTAGGGCTTTCACCGCTTCACTCAACGGGACTTTCACCTAGCTTCACTCACTAGGGTTTTCTCTGCCTGCTTCACTCACTGGGACTTTCACCTAGCTTCACTCACTAGGGTTTTTCACCTGGTTTCACTCACCAGGACTTTCACCTAGCTTCACTCACTAGGACTTTCACCCAGCTTCACTCACTAGGGTTTTCCTACTGCCTAGACTTCCCAGTCAAGTATCCGGTCAACCTTGACCTACTTGACTCTTCTTCAATCAATTTCTTATTGTCAAACATCTAAACTCAAACCAAGACTCAGCTTGGTCACCCAGTCAACCTTGACCCGAGGGATGTTGCACCAACAATCTCCCCCTTTTGATGTTTGACAATACCACAATAACACTTACAATACCACATGTAAGTTAGGCTAATCCTATAGCCTCAATCTTCATGCCACTAGGTAATGAACATATAAATTAAGCTCTTCATTCTCCCCTACGAGGGCACACTCCTCTAGGTAATGAAAGTCTAACTTACACCCATTCATAGGTCCTTTCATTCTCCCCTATTGGCACACATCAACCCATCTTTGGGCACACATCAACCCATGCCCCAATTTTGGGTACACATCAACAAATCCATTTGTTGACGACTCTCCCCCTGAAGAGTTACTCATCATTGTTCACAACATCACTCGTTGTGATCAACACGATAATGAAGGTCCCATACCCTTCATTTATCCTTAACTTCTCCCTCAATGTAGACAAATACCCAACCTTGAGCATTATCTAACCACTTGAGTTCCCACTTGAAATAATGGGGATATCCACTCCCCATTTCAAGTTCAAAAGCTCATACATGAGCATTTTCTTTAAAGAAGGTTAACCACCTTCCAAGGTTCATGAAAAGTAATTTTTCATGTCTTTAAAGAGTCCCTCCCCCTAAAGACATGGTGGTGACTTCTGTCATTGCACCAACAATGACTTGGAATCCCTAAACCTTTAGGAAATCCAAATTTAGAAGTTTTGATGTTCAAATACTCAAAATTTGAAACAAACCTCAACCTAAACTTCAATGAAGCCTTCCTTAACCAATCCATCCTTGTTTTCACATGAAAACACCCTTTAAATGTATACAAATGTATTTTAGGGGTTTGGAATGGTTACCTAGACTCAAAGAGGTTCAGAGATGCTGAAATCAAGCCTTCCCAGCCAAAATCAGCAACTTGGATCGATTGGAGTTGGGTTCCAATCGATTGAACCTTTCTGAATCGATCCACTGATCGATTCAGACTACCTGGATCGATCGGCTGATCGATCCAGAGACTTGCCTTCTGAATCGATCCACGGATCGATTCGGGCACTCCAATCGATCCATGGATCGATTGGAGCTCTGATAGTTGCTGAAATTCCATTTCAGTCAATTTCAGAAACCCCTAGAAAATTCTACAAAAATCCAAAAATCATGAAATTTCGTGTAGATGTTATTTAGGGCATATACTATCAAAGAAAAATAGTTTTTTATGAAAATACATCATATTTTCAAAGATTGACACAAACTTGAAAATTTGCAAAAACTTTAGTGTTTTTCTTCAAGTTTGTGTCTAACTATTCAATGGTGATTACTATCAAAAGATAGCCTTCACCAAGGTTTTCCAAAAACATTTTAAAAACATTTTCAAAACCAATATCCCATCATGTTCCTTGGGCATAATGCACATGATTTGTACATTAGCTTTCCCAATGATGGGAAAACACATAACTATGTGTTTTGATGAACCTAAAACTCAAAAGAATGCACTAAATCAACATCTTGAGCTTTGTTCATCATCCTAACATCTCACTTGTATCTAATGTGCACTAATCACATACAAGTCACCTTATAGTCTTTGTGAAATGTAGATTTTGGTTTTTGCCCTAATCTAGGGATCATGCATATCTATCTAGGCATTTTAGAAATATTAGACATCCACCTAGGATGTCACTTGTCAATAAGTGTCGTTAAATGCCATTTGTCCTTAATTACAAAGAATTAAATTTAACGCATGATTATGTTATGGCATACATCAAAGTAAAATAATTTTCAAAAGAAAAATATTCTATAACTACATGATGTATGAATGTCATGACATGGTATTTTTAGATTTTTCATAATAAAACATGAATGCAAAACTAGACATGATGTCATGGCATATGATGGGCAAACAATCATGGCAAGATTTAGCATACATAAAATATACCTAGATTAACTATCTAAGTATCCTTAAAGTCTTAGCTAAACTTACAACTTAAACCTAGATTGCCTTAAAGTGCTTCAAGAGAATGCCAAAGCCTAAATTGGCATTTCTAATTTCCTTGATTTAATGTATGCCAATTGAAACTAAACATGTCCTCAAATGTTGGCATATTCCATTTTTCCTCAAGAGTGATTACATAAATCAAGGCCCGGATTGTCTTAAATTTCCAAGAGAATACCAAAATCCCAACTTGGTACTTCTCAAGGTTTTCCCAATTTGTGCCATTTTAAGATAAAATCAGTTTTTCACCATTAGACACATTTTACTCTTTCAAGGAGTAATCAATAGGTCCATTTCATTTTCAAAGGTTAACTAAAACCTTGAAAATGCTCCTTGAGTGTCAATTTCCTCAAAGTTGGGTTAACTACCCTTCTAATCGGAGTTGACACTCTCTAACCCATCTATGGGGTAGAGAAGATGCTCCTAGGAACCCAACACCTATTGGTGCTCCTTGGATGCTCTAGGTACTCACTAGGGATAACTTCCCTGGATACCTTCCTAGTGACCTTGTTGGGCTTCTTAGAAGCCTTGGTCACATTTTCTAGGTCAACTCTAGGGATAGCCTCCCTTGTGACCTTGTTAGTGACTTTCTTAGACTTCTTAGAAGTCTTAATCACTTTGGTTGCAAAGATACTTCTAGGGATATCTTCCCTTGTATCTTTGACTTGACCTCTAGACTTAGGGTTTGTTCCATAGCTATATGGAACCCTATGATAACTAGGCACATCCTTTTTAGCTTTGGGTTTGTATCCCAAACCTCTATAGCCATTGGATGACCTTTGTGCACCTAGCCCTAGGTATTGCTCATTTTGCCCTTTAAGGATATTCTCCATCCTTTTTAGGGTCTTTTCTAGTTTGTCAAGTCTTGACCTCAAGACTTGATTTTCTATCATTAAATCCTTAGGTTTTGGTCCATGAGCATTTTTGATCTTGGGCATGTGTCTATTTTCCTTAGTGTTCCCGCCCATGTGTCTATCTACCTTCCTAACCTTAGGTTGGGTAGTTTTGGCATGTAGGGCCACATGTTTTTCCTTAAAGCCCTCATGCTTTCTATTCTTATGGTAAATTGCATTAAAATGATATAAGTTAGAACTATCATGCTTTTTACCATAATGTAAAGGGGTAGGCTCAATAAATGTTACCTTCTTCTTTACCTTGGAGGCTCCCCCTTGACGAATGCCTCCTTGAGCCTTGACCATCTTCTTCCCCTTGGGGCATTGACTTCGGTAATGCCCCTTTTGATTGCAAGAGAAGCATATAATATGCTCCTTGCTCTTCTTTGTGTTGGGGATGATCTCCTTGGGCTTCGCCTTGCCCTTTTGTGCCACTTGGCCCTTCTTCTTGGCCAATTTAGGGCACTTGCTCTTGTAGTGCTCATGTTCCCTACACTCAAAGCATATAATATGATTTTTATTTTTAATTGAAATATTTATACCTTTGCTTGTAGGGGTGGCATCTTTTCCTTTGGATCCGGAGATAGAAGCTTCCTCTTGATCCGATCTTGATTCTCCTCCATTTGATTTTTCTTGACTCGTGGAGGTAGAAGCTTCTTCAATCTCTTCATCTCTTGACCCGGATGTAGAAGCTTCTCCTTCTTCTTGATCCGGTGTCACCAAGGATTGCTCTCCCTCAATCCTAGAGGTGGAGGCTTCATCATCTTGAATATGAAACAAGGAGTATGCTCCCTCCTTGTTCCCTTCGTTGCATTCCCTTGAGGATGAAACTTCTTGGATTTCCTCTTCCTCGAAGGTTGAGCATCTCTCAACCTCGGAGCCCTCCTCTTGGTCTTGCTCCAAAGAGTCACCCTCTCTGGATACTTCTTGCTCTTGTACAGTGGAGGGGATCTCTTCATGAAGCTTGGCCAATTTGCTCCATAATTCCTTTGCATCTTCAAATTCTCCAATTTTGCAAAGGATGGTGCTTGGCAATAAATTTACCAAGAGCTTGGTCACTTTATCATTGGCCTCGCACCTTTGGACTTGCTCTTTGCTCCACTTGCTCCTCTTGAGAACTTTGCCCTTTGAATTTCTTGGAGCCTCGAAGCCTTCCATTAGAGCAAACCATTGCTCTATCTCCATCATAAGAAAATTTTCAATTCTTGATTTCCAAGAATCGAAACTCGTGGAAGTGTATGGTGGAGCCACCCTTGTGTCAAATCCAAGTCCATCTTGGAATTGCATCTTGAAGTTGAGCTTTTTGATATCTTTGACTTTGACAATTTTTGCTTCAACTTCTTCACCCTCTAGCTTTTCTTGTTATGCTTGACCCTTCCGGCGATGATTCCAGTGAAGAGCGGCCTCGCTCTGATACCACTTGTTAGGACCAAAAGTAGCTAGAGGGGGGGGTGAATAGCTCGTCGCGTTCGCTCGGTGCTCGGCGTTGCTTGTTCCTTCAAAGATGTGCAGCGGAAATACAAAGAACAATCACACAACGCTAACACGGTTGGTTTACTTGGTATCCACCTCACAAGAGGTGACTAATCCAAGGATCCACACCAACACACACACCCTCCACTAAATAAAACTCTCCTTTATGATAACTACCAAGGGCGGAGAAGCCCTACAAGACTCAATACAAGAAGAGAGGGAAAGGATACAAGAAATACAAGCTTACAAGCTTACAATGAGTATAAACCCTAACCCTAGCTTCTCTTCTTGGCTTTGATCCGCCTCTTGACTTGGAAAACTTCCAAGATCCTTCAAGAACTGGCGATCTGAGCTTTGTGAGTGTTGTGGAGGAGCTGGCGAGAAATCTGGAGTGAATCGGAGAAGAGATGCCGAAGGAAATGAACGCCTGCGGCCTTTATCGACGCCAACGGTCGGATCCCGATCGATTCGAATATTCCCAATCGATCGGGGAGGCTTTGGATCGATCCACGGATCGATCCAGAGCGCCTCTGTGCTCTGGAAAAACGCCTGGATCGATCCACGATCCACGGATCGATCCAGAGGCTCTCTGTTCGCTTAGGAGAAGCCTGGATCGATCCACTGATCGATCCAGCTCCTGGATCGATCCACTGATCGATCCAACACTTGGTTTTTGCCCAAAACCAAGTTCCAAGCCTCTCAAACCAACATCCGGTCAACCTTGACCTGTTGGTACATCATGCCTAGCATCTGGTCACTCCTTTGACCTGCTAGGACTTCCCACCAATTGTCTGGTCAATCCCTTTGACCCACTTGGACTTTTCTATTCATGCCAAGTATCTGGTCACTCCCTTGACCTACTTGGACTTCCATCAGATGTCTGGTCAATCCCTTTGACCTATCTGTATTTCCTCGTGCCAAGTATCCAGTCAATCCTTTGACCTACTTGGACTTCCCAACACCAGATGTCCGATCATCCTTGATCCATCTGGATTTTCCCTTGCCTGGCTTCACTCACCAGGACTTTCACCTAGCTTCACTCACTAGGGTTTTCCATCTGCCTAGCTTCACTCACTAGGGCTTTCACCTGGCTTCACTCACCAGGACTTTCACCTAGCTTCACTCACTAGGGTTTTCCTTCTGCCTGGCTTCACTCACCAGGACTTTCACCTAGCTTCACTCACTAGGGTTTTCACCTGGTTTCACTCACCAGGACTTTCACCTAGCTTCACTCACTAGGACTTTCACCTAGCTTCACTCACTAGGGTTTTCCTTCTGCCTGGCTTCACTCACCAGGACTTCCCTGTCAAGTATCCGGTCAACCTTGACCTACTTGACTCTTCTTCAATCAATTTCTTATTGTCAAACATCTAAACTCAAACCAAGACTCAGCTTGGTCACCCAGGTCAACCTTGACCTGAGGGATGTTGCACCAACAGTCGTTGCATACAAAGAAATGTATAACTAGTAATTATTTTCCGCATCATGCTAGTTTTTCTTTGTATGAATTCCAAACACAAGAGGCATATGATTCTAGAGTTTCGAATTTGTGATTCGAGTTTGTGTTTTTTTTTCGAATTTGTGATTTGATTGTTCTTTTTGGTTAAACCTAGAGTTATATAAGGAAATTAAATATTAGATTTCTTTAAAAGGCTTTGTCTAGGCGGTGGTGGATGATCTCATACCCAAGAAGGACTAGTGTCTCGCCATGCAGTCCTTGAAGCCAATTTTGGAAATTAATATTTAATTGAATTTATAACATAGGTGGATTTGGATCAATAATATTAAGCATCGTTTGCGATCCAAATCTAAACCATTAAGAATAGATAAGTTAAATTTGGAATCAATAATGTTAAGTTCCGTTTACGATTCCTAATTTAATTTCTAAAGAACACAATAGGTTATTTAGGAAATGTTCGACACTTGTATAAAATTTTTGTACAATGGAACCGGTACGATCTTCTGAGGACCAACCAACATGTTTAAGGCCATAAAGACATGCTTTAATCTGTAAACTTCACCAAGGTTGTGAGTGACACCTGGTGGAGGCACCATGTAGACTTCTTTTTGAAGATTTCTATTTAAAAAAGTATTTTTAACACCCATCTGAAAAATAGACCACTAACGAACTAATGCAACTGCAATGAGAATATGAATAGTAACTGTTGGGACCTTGACACCGCTAGAGGGGGGGTGAATAGCGTCTCACCCAAAACGTCGCTTCCTACAATGGTTAGTATGCACAACAGAAATATAAGACAAACACTAACAAAAGAAGGCAAACCTAACACGTTGTTTAACGTGATTCAGAGATGAAACTCCTACTCCACGGCTGTCCGTAAGGTAGACGATCCTGATCCGTCGGTGGATGACTCCCCGGAAAACCTCCGGCTAGCTCGAGTAGCTCCTTGTGGGTGGAGAAACCTCACCACAAACTCGCACAAGCTCTTGATCACTCAAGAAGACCTTGGAGACTCCAATAGGGGTTAACCACTTCTATTTTCGTTAACTTTGGCCAAGCACCCCGAGCTCTATTAAATAGAGCTCCGGAGGAAACACCTAGCTGTGTTTCCCGCCACCAGTCGACTGGTAAAATCACCAGTTGACTGGTACTAAGTGGAATTCGACCGTTACAGACCACTGGCTTGATACCAGTCGACTAGTAAAAGTACCAGTCGACTGCTCCACATGGGTTGAGTGAACAGAGACATTCTGTTCGCTAGCAGTCGACTGATGAAAATACTAGTCGACTGCCACAATAACTACTACAGTACTTGTACAGTAATTGCTAAAGTAAACCCCTAAACCTAGAATTTTATCCTAAGTACAATCTCTCATGCACTCGTCCTTGCCCGCATAACCTAGATCGACCTAGTCTTCTAGCCTCCTCCATCAGCCTCATGTCCCTCGGATACCTCTTCATCATTCACGCCTTACCTTTTGGAGCTTCCTTCAGCCTTGTTCTTGTTGTCAGGTCTTCCTTTGCCAAGAGGTCGCACCTCCGGGACTTCATCCATTGCCAAGTCACACTTAGACTTACATTGCCAAGACTACATGTTTGGACTTATACCGTTAAGACTCACCCTTGGACTTACCTCCTTTGCCAAGATCACACTTGGACTCTCCTTGTTGTACCTGTATCCTGCACACTGACAATGCATATCAAATACAACAATAAACCTAACTTAAACTTTTACCCAAATATCAAAACCTATGGTACCTAGATTGCTCTAATAGTAACAAGCTTGGAAACTAGAGCAAAGATTTCCTCATAATTCATACCATACTATTGAGAAAATCCTTTAGCAACCAAACAAGCTTTATACCGCTCAACTAACCCATTAGATTTACTTTTTGTTCCTATACACCCATCGAGAACCAATTGCACGCTTCCATAAAGGAAGATGAACAAGATCCGAGGTACTTATTTGACACAAAACAGAAAGTTCTTTCGTCATAGTCTGCTGCTAAAGCGGATCAAGAACAGCTTCTCTATAAGAGAAGGGTTCAGACAATTGGTGAATAGAAGCCAAAAAGGAAGAAAAAGAACCAGAATAAGTAGAATACACAAAATTAGGTAATTGAGTAGACTTACGAGATTGTTGAGGGTAACGAGGAGGATTCCCTATTACAAGAGCATTATGGGAAGCAGTAGGAGCAGAGGGATCATCGGGGAGCTAATGACCAGAATCTGTATGAGTGTCAATCCTTCAAGTAGCATCATTAGAAGAAGAGGTGCTAGGGTAACCTAATTATGGGAAAACATGAGATGTCATATCCTCAGAGTCGGTGCATAAAGGATCAATATAAGTGAGATCAGATTTTTGGAGATTAGGAGTCTCAGAGGGAATGGAATAGAATGGAATGTGTTCATAAAAAATTACATGGCGTGAGACAAAGTTTTTGACTAACTGAATCATAATATCTATATCTCTTTTGACCCTCGCTGTAGCCAAAAAAACACAAAGAGCAAACCGAGAACTAAGCTTACTACGTTCAACATGAAGATGGAGGACAAAACATGTGAAACCAAAAACTCTTAAGATAGAATAATTAGGTACAGAACCATATAGTTTTTCAAAAAGAGACAAACCAAATGTCATAGAAGATGGAATTCTATTGATAGAATAGACTGTAATAAGAATAGTTTCGCCCCAAAACTCGCTAGGAACATAAGTAGATAACAGGAGAGAACGTACAGTTTCAACAATATGTCTATATTTTCTTTCAGCACCACCGTTTTGTTTAAGAGTGTCAGTACAAGAACTTTGATGAAGTGTACCATTTGGGCAAGTAGTTCAAAAAAAAATATTGGATGTATATTCACCACCTAAATCACATCGAAAGCATTTAATAACAACATTATGTTGAGTTTTTACCATGGCACAAAACATTTGATAGATACCAAGGAAATCAGAATGATATTTCATAAGATAAATCCAAATGTAACAAATACAATCATTAATAAAGGAAACATAGTAATTGTTGGTACCCTAAGGTTATTTTGATATGATCAAACAAGTTAGGTTACGTCCTGTTGTATTTAACCTTGTGTCTAAGTATACAGGAACTTAGGAGCATAGAACGTCGAACAAAAGACGCAGCTAGCGAGAGAGACGGTACGGGAGAGAGCCGACAGGCTTAGTGCATCCGAGGGATGAGGTGCTATAGAAGACTACGCAAGCGGACGAGAAGGAGGCGCGCGGTATTTTCGAGGGACGAGAAGCCAGGAGCGGAAGCTTGCTCGAGAAGGCCAAAAGTTGGGTTCGGATGAGCCTTATTCCAGATGGTTGAGATCACCCAAGCAAGAGGAACCAGAGTGGAAGACTCGGACTGAGGTGAGCAAAATCGGAGCAGAAGGCCCGGACTGAAAAAGTCAACATGATTGACTTTCTAGGTCCGGGCGCCCGAAATCGAAGTTTATCCGGATCTCGTTTGACCACAATCCGTTATGAAGGGGATAAAATTTTATCCCCCTCCAGGCGCCTAGAACCCTTTCAGGCGCTCCGAGAAAAGCTATATAAGCAACCTTGCTCCAAAAGCTAAACATCAACAAGAAAGATCAATACAACACATGTATGTTGTTGGACCCCGTGGTAGTTTTGATGTGATCAACCAAGTTGGTTAGGTCCTGCTTTGTGTTTGATCCCTGTGTCTGAGTGTGCAGGAGCTTAGGAGCGCAGGAAGTCTAGCGGAAAACACAGCTAGTGAGAAGGACGGCATGGGAAGGGAGCCGACGGGCTCGGTGCGTCTGAAGGACGAGAGAGCTGCGGAAGAGTACACCGGTGGGCGAGAAGAACGTGCGCGGCGTTCGAGGGATGTTAAGCCGGGGAGGAAGACTACTCGAGAAAAGGCCAAAAATTGGGTTCGGGTGAGCCCTATTTCGGTTGGCCGCAATCACCCAATCAATCGGAGCTTCGGAAGAAGAAAGAAAGCCAAAAGGGGCTGAAGAAGCTAGCCAGAGGCGCCTCAGACCAATGCTGAAGGCGCCTCAGCTGCGTCCACTGTCTGAGGCACCTCAGACAGCTTGGAGGCGCCTCAGACCCAGTCCGAGGCGCCTCCAAGGTTGTTTGAGGCGCCTCAGACCCAGCCAAAGTGTCGTTTGCAACCGGATAGAGTTTTATCCGGTCAAACCTTATGTAGGCGCCTTGAACCCTCTTGGAGGCGCCTTCAACACTCGGGATAGAGTTTCCAGGAGCTATATAAAGGCTCCTGGAGCTAGGAAATAATCATTCAACTCAGTGATCAATTCCTAGCAACTTATAAGCATTCTTAGTGTGTAAAAAAGACTTCTCCGCCTACAGTGAAGGAGATTTTTCTAGTAGAGTTGTTCGACTGCCTTGGATTAACAACCCCCTGGGTTGTAACCAAGTTAAACTTCTGGTCTTCTTTTATTCTGCTATTTTAGATTTTGTTGTTGCTATTTATTTTGAGTTGAAAGCCTTGAGAAGGGTATAGTTTTAATTTTCAGGCAATTCACCCCTCTCTTGCCGGTCTCCGCTGCACCTACAATTGGTATCTGAGCGAGACCGCCTCAGAAGGACTAACCGCCGACTGAAGCACAACGATCAAGACGATGGCCGGAGCGAATATTCATCCCCCGAAGTTCGACGGAGACTTCGCGACGTGGAAACACCGGATGGAGGTATTTTTTAAATCGACTTCGATATTTTACTAACTATGAAATATGGTTTTGAAGTTCCGAAAGACAAAGAAGAGCATCAGTGGAGCAAGAAAGAGCAAGCCGAATTTGTCGCCAATGGAAAGACAGAGTTCCACCTGCTTAGCGTGCTACCACCACAAGAGGTAAGTCGGATTGGAAGCTACAACTCCGCGAAAAACCTCTGGGAAAAATTCCTTGAGCTTCACGAAGGTATCTCGGAAGCTAAGCTAGCGAGGCGCGACATCCTTCGGACCCAGTTAACGAACCTTCGGATGAACAACGGTGAGAAGGTAGCGCAACTCCAAGCAAGGATCAAAGAGCTGATCACGCAATTAACCAATCTTGGAGAAGAAGTAACAAACCGGGACTCAATCCAATACGCGCTCAACTCCTTCCCGAGAACTCAAGAATGGGCGTCCTTAGTAGATGCGTACTACATCTCTAAGGACTTCGAGGTAAGTACTCTAGAAAATCTATTTTTAACATTTGAACTTCATGAATCTCGGATTGCATAGCCCATTAAAGTGGAGAAAGCAAGTCAGAACATTGCCTTAAAGGCAAGAATAAACGATTCTGACTCTGAAGCCTCGATCGATGAATCCGAAGCTGCATTAATGGTAAGATGATTTAATAAATTTTTTAAATCTAACAAATTTAGATCGCAGAAGCATGAGCGAAAAAGGAGAACGGTTCATTGCTACAACTGCAACCAAGAAGGGCACATCAAGGATGACTGCCCGAAATTAAAGAGCAAGCAGAAAGAAAAGGAAAAGGTCAAGTACAAGAAGCCAGAATACTCAAAGCACAAGAACCTGAAGGTCACTTGGTCAAATTCGTCATCTTCCGAATCAGACATCGAAGCCTTCTCTGGGTTAGCGCTAATGGCTAACCATCAGATTGAAGAAGAGTCAAGCTCAGAGATGAGCATAGATGAAGGGAGAGGAACATCAGAAGAGGAAAGCTGCAGTGAAGGGGGAGCCTCACCAAGTCAGGTAAGTAAGGTACGTAATCTAACCTTGACTCAGTCTTTTCGCTTTATTAAGTCTCTTTCTAAAGACTTATTCAAATTAGAAAAAGAAAATGCTGAATTGAAATTGAAATTAGCAAAAGCATGTCCACTTGAGATGTACGATAATCTAAAATTAGAAATTAAAAATTTGAAAACTGATGCATGCTTAAATAGATTTCCAAAATCAAAATTAAGAATTTATGAAAAATTGAACTGGTATATAAGAAAACATCGGGGTCAACTTAGAAGAGTGTTCAAGAACTATGTACCCCCTAAATTTTTTAATAACCATGTAGGAAGGAACCTCTATTGGGTTCCGAAATCTGTGCTAAATTAATTTAATTAATTAAAAGTTTACAGTGAGAAAATTAAACTTGGAGTTTCTTTATGGAAGCTTTGTCTAAGGAAGTGGTTGTTGCTCCAATAACCAAGAAGGCCTAGTGCCTCGCCACGATCTAGAAGCCGAAATATCGAAATAAAAATGTTTAATTAACTTTCTGATAAAAGCATTAAAATTAGAATTAAATAATACTTTGAAAAGTTTTTAAACATTTTCTTAGAAATTCTTTAAATTTTTTTTAGAAAAATGTCTCTTGAAAGTTTTACTTAGAAATTTTTTTTGAAAAATTCTAAAAATTAATTTTGACTTAGAAATTATTTTTCTAAAAATTAATTTTTGACTTAGAAATTATTTAAAACAAAAAAAAATTGACTTAGAAATTATTATGAAAAATTCTAAAAATTTATTTTTGCTTAGATATTTTTTTCCCTTAGTATTACCCCGTGTTTGCTGTGATCAAAGGGGGAGAGAGAAGTACAAGTTTAGGGAGAGAGAGAATTTTTTTTGAAAAATTCTGGTTAAATCTTTATTAAGTAGTTGCAATTTTATTTATTACAAATTTATGCTAAAATATGTTAGTTTAGTAATTTTCTTTTAAAATTACTTTTTGTCTATCTTTATCCTAACTTGAACTTGGGTTGATGCACATTAAAATGGGGGAGATTGTTGGACCCCGTGGTAGTTTTGATGTGATCAACCAAGTTGGTTAGGTCCTGCTTTGTGTTTGATCCCTGTGTCTGAGTGTGTGGAAGCTTAGGAGCACAGGAAGTCGAGCGGAAAACGCAAGTAGCGAGAAGGACGACACGGGAAGGGAGCTGACGGGCTCGGTGCGTCCGAAGGATGAGAGAGCTGCGGAAGAGTACACCGGTGGGCGAGAAGAACATGCACGACGTTCAAGGGACGTTAAGTCGAGGAGGAAGGTTGCTCGAGGAAAAGACCGGAAATTGGGTTCGGGTGAGCCCTATTTTGGTTGGCCGCAATCACCCAATCAATCGGAGCTTCGGAAGAAGAAAGGAAGCCAAAAGGAGCTGAAGAAGCTAGCCAAAGGCGCCTCGAACCAATGCTAAAGGCGCCTCAGCTGCCTCCACTATCTGAGGCGCCTCAGACAGCTTGGAGGCGCCTCAGACCCAGTACAAGGCGCCTCCAAGGTTGTTTGAGGCGCCTCGGACCCAACCAAAGTGTCGTTTGCAACCGGATAGAGTTTTATCCGATCAAACCTTATGGAGGCGCTTGAACCCTCTTGGAGGCACTTTCAACACTTGGGATAGAGTTTCCAGGAGCTATATAAAGGCTCCTGGAGCTAGGAAATAATCATTCAATTCAGTGATCAATTCCTAGCAACTTATAAGTGTTCTTAGTGTGTAAAAAAGGCTTCTCTGCCTACAGTGAAGGAGATTTTTCTAGTAGAGTTGTTTGACTGTCTTGGATTGATAACCCCCTGAGTTGTAACCAAGTTAAACTTCTGGTCTTCTTTTATTCTGCTATTTTAGATTTTGTTGTTGCTATTTATTTTGAGTTGAAAGCCTTGAGGAGGGTATAGTTTTAATTTTCAGGCAATTCGCCCCCCTCTTGCCGGCCTCCGCTGCACCTACATATGCATTCACCGTTCTGTTTTAGCTTTCTCTTTTCTGTGTGTTCATTGTTGTAAGAGGCTTCTCCGCCTGAAAGAGATTCTTAGTGCGCTTTAACTTCCTTGGATTAACAACTTCTCCAGTTGTAACCAAGTAAATCCGCTGAGTCTCGTCTTTTTAGTCTTTTATTTATTTCTTATGCAAGTGTTAAATTAAGTTATAAGTTTAAGGAAGGTATTTTTGTTTTGATTTGTGCAAGGAATATTCACCCCCCTCCCTCTAGCCGACCGCCAAAGGTCCTAACAAGTGGTATCAGAGACAGGTTGCTTCGGGAGGACTAACCATCGATCGAAGCAAAGACGATAGCCGGACCAAGCATCTACCCACCAAAGTTTGAGGGGGAGTTCCAGAGCTGAAAAAAAGAAAATGGAGGTATTCTTTAAAACCGACTTTGAATTAATTTTAATAATGAAATTCAGTTTTGTAACACCCGAAGGAAAGGAAGAATATCAGTGGACGAAGAAGGAGCAGGCCGACTTCGTGGCAAATGGCAAAGCAAAGTTCCATCTGCTGAGCGTTCTACCGCCACAAGAAGTCAACCAGATCGGCACCTACGACTCAGCAAAGGAGCTTTGGGAGAAGTTCCTTAAGCTATACGAAGGGATGTTCGAAGCCAAGTTCGTGAGATGAGATCTGCTAAGGAATCAGTTAAGCAACATAAAACTGGAAGCAGAAGAAACAGTTGCATATCTTCACTCGAGAATGAAGGAACTAATCACCAGACTCACAAATCTCAGAGAAAAGGTAAGCAACCGAGATTCGCTAAGGTACGCGCTTAATGCATTGCTAGATCTACTAAGTAGGCATCATTAGTAGATGCTTACTATCTTTCTAAAGATTTAGATTCTGTCACCTTAGAAGAAATGTTTTCAACATTTGAAGTCCATGAAACGAGATGTGCAGATCCAAAGAAGGAGCCGAAGCACAACGTTGCCTTTAAGGCAAGGATGGATAAACGAGATTCAGAAGCCTCTCTGAACGACAACAAAACGATAATGATGGTAAGATAATTTAAAAAATTATTTAAATATAGAAAAATTAATCATCTGTAGGGTAGAAAGAAAAGAACAATCAGATGCTACCACTGCAACAAAGAAGGTCACGTTAAAAACAATTGCCCCAAGTTAAAGATCAAGCATAAGGACAAAGGGAAGAACAAGAAGTCTGTCCAATCCAACAAGTACAAGACGCTAAAGGCAACATGGGACGGAACATCATCCGAATCAGAAGTCGAAGCTGTTGCCGGACTTGCGTTAATGGCAAGTCATCAAGACGACGAAGCAAGCTCGTCTGAAATGAGCATCGAGAGCATCGATGAAGGGGGAGCAACATCAGAAGAAAGCAGCAGTTCAGGGGGAGCTACGGATAACGAGATCGACAAGGTAAGTCAGGTACAATCTCTTCCTCCCGACAAGTTGTTCAAATTTGTTAAGTTATTATCTAAAAATTGTTGTAAATTATAAAAAAATAAAAAGTTAGAATTAATTCTAGCAAAATCTTGTCCATTAGAAGAGTTTGACAAAATAAAATTGAAAAATGATAATTTGCAAACAGAAATAGTATACTTGAAAAATCGAGCATGTTCGTTTAATCAAAACAATAAAATATATAATAATTTGAGCTGGTATTTCAAATACCACAAAGGACAAATTAAGAAAATTCAAAGAAATACATACCCAAAAGATTTTTAATTAATCCAGTAGGCTAGAACTTATATTGGGTTCCAACATCTTGTCTAAATTAAAATTTAATTAGACTTAAGGTTTTCAGAGAGTAGATTAAATATTTAATTTCCTTAAAAGGTTTTGTCTAGAAAGTGGTTGTTGCTCCAATAACCAACAAGACCTAGTGCCTCGCCACAGCCCGAAAGTCAATTAATGAAATAAAATATTTAATTGACTAACTGATAAAGCATTTAATTGTAGTTAAATAATGCTTTAAATAGTTTCTCAATTTTTTTTCGATCTTTTAACTTAGAATTTTTTTTTAAAAAAAATGACTTAAAGTTTTTTTTTAAAGTATCAGCTTTACTTTACAAAATGACTTTTTACAAATTTGTTTAACTTAGGAAATTTTTGATATTTTTTTTGATGATATCAAAAATATTTTTTTATTTATAAAATTTTTATTCTAAAAATTATTTACATTGCAAATTTTTCTAAGTGATATCAAAAATAATTTTACTTAGAATATTTTTTTCTATCAAAATTTTTTTTTTTAATTTTCAAAAACTTGATAAGTTTTTCAAAATGTTGAAAATCATTTTATATTGAAATAGTCACCCTTAGATTTTTTTATCCCATTTTTTATGTGATCAAAGGGAGAGGAGGGAAGATTAAGTCTAAGGAGAGGTGGTTTAACCTTTTTAAATTTTTGCACTTTATTACGAATTTATTGCTTTTACTTTATGTTAGTTTATCCTAACTTAACTTGGGTTACCCACATCAAAAAAGAAGAGATTGTTGGTGCCCCAAGATTGTTTTGATGTAATCAAACAAGTTAGGTTAGGTTTTGTTGTGTTTAACTTTGTGTCTAAGTGTACAGGAACTTATGAGCATAGGGTGTCGAGCAAAAGACGCAGCTAGCGAGAAGGATGGCACGGGAGAGAGCCAACGAGCTCGGTGCGTCCAAGGGACGAGGTGCTGCGGAAGAGTATGCGGGCGAACGAGAAGGAGGCGCACGATGTTTCCGAGGGACGAGAAGCTAGGAGCGGAAGCTTGCTCGAGAAGGCCGGAAGTTAGGTTCGGGTGAGTCCTATTCCGAATGACCGAGATCACCCAAGTAAGAGGAACCGGAATGGAAGACCCTGACCTAGACCTGACCACGGTTCGGAACCGACGGTTCGACGGTTCGGAACCGCCGGTTCGACGGTTCCAGGCAGGTTGACCCTTAACCTTAACCGCCCAAGACGGTTACGGTTCACGGTTCAGAACCGCCGGTTCATGGTTCGGTTCACGGTTCGTCACGGTTCAAGATTAATATGTTAAAAAAATTAAAAATTAAACATTAAACATTAAACATTAAAAATTAGAAATTAAAATTTATTAAACAAAGGGCTTGCACTTATTTAAGTTGCCTACGTATCCCTTTAGGGGAATCAAAGCCCACGTAGTTCTTTTACATTTTTTATCCTTTTACATTTTCATTCACTTCCATTTCCTGTTCCTGTCGTATTTGTTCCTTCAGTATCAAAATCTTCAACTTCGTCATCTGAAAGTTGCATTCCTTGGATTCTTTTCTCCGCTCTGGTCCAATCGTCCAGTAATGCTTGGGCTTCCAAGGAGTCGGGAGACAAAGTTGATCGTCGTTCATCTAATATGTTGCCGCCGGCACTGAACGTCTGCTCCACAGCAACAGTTGACACTGGACAAGCTAAAATTTCTTTTGCGATCACGGAGAGAACGGGAAAGCTTTGAGTCTTCTGTGACCACCACTTTAAGATATCGAAGTTTTCGCTATCTGCTTCATTAAAATCAAAAGAAGTCGTAAAATAATTCTCAAGTTCCTGTGTGGAACTTGAGGATCCCCGTGGACGTTTTGTCCGTTCTTTTAATAAGAGTTGTGCTTTTGTAAGTTTTAAATTACTACTAGTAGTTTGTTGAATTTCAGAAATATTAATTTGTGTTCCATATTTTGCATAATATTGATTATAAATATCATATAAATAAATTCTAACATTATATATAATATTAGCTGGATCAGGGAAGAAGAATCTTTAATTGGAATTAAAGCATCATAATATAAAGTTAACATTTCTTGTAAAACTTCTAATTTAAATCTAGGATCTAAAGCAAATGCAATTAAATAAATTTCAGGAATTAAATAAAAATATTTTTCCCATTTAGTTTTCATAGCTATGATGCAAGGAGATAAAGATTCATTATTAATATGTTCATTTAAAACTAATACTATATTAGAAAAAATTTCTAAAACTAATTGAGCAGTGGGATAATAAACACCGGAAAGTTGTTCGGTTGCATCATTAAATACTTTTAAAATTTCACAAATACTACTACAAATATTCCATTGTTGTGAAAATAAATATATATTAGTATTAGTGTTTTGTGCAAAAAATGAACATAATAATTCTTTATATTGAAATGAATCTTGTAATAATTGGTATGTTGAATTCCAACGTGTTGGTACATCACGTGGAAATTTTTAGGTCTCATTCCATTAATTTTACAAAACCTACCCCATTGTTTCATTATAGATGGATGAGACCATAAATAAGAAATTGCAATTCTAATTGGTTTAATATAACTTTCTAAAATTTTAAACCATCTTGAACACATAAATTTAAAACATGGCATACACAACGAATATGAAAAAATAAACCTCCAATAATAGGTTGACAAACAAATTTTAGATCATCTATACAAGCGGTATTAGAACTAGCATTATCTAATGATATTGAAAATATTTTATGAGTTAAACCATATTCTTCTAAAATTAAACATAATAATTGTGCGATATTATGAGCATTATGTGATTCATCAAAAACTCTATAAGCTAATAATCTTTTTTGGAGGTTCCAAGAGTTATCGATCCAATGGCAAGTCACACCCATATACGAATGTGTTTTCCAATGATCACTCCAAATATCGGAACATAAAGAAACTTTATTATCTAATTTACTAAATTCATCAATTAAATTCTTTTTTCCTTGTTTTATTAATTTTTTAATTGTACGAGTAAGTGTAGTCCTAGGAACACGTTTAGCACATGGATTAAGAGATTCTTTACAAAAATCTTCAAATGTGCATTTAGATCCAAAACTAAAAGAAAGATGTTCTACGGAAACAAATTTAGCTAATGATTCTCTTAATTTATTATCCGAATATAAAAATAAACCGGAATCGGTACTACCGCTAGTTGAAGAAAATCTTGATAATTGTGTTTGAGAACGGTCGAGTCCATATTCCGTCGGGTGCTTCGTTTCTACATGTTGTTTCAACGACCCATAGCTGCCGTCGGCTTGGAATTTGTAGGAAGCATTGCAGTGCTTACATTTTGCACGCATTTCTCCCGACGGAAGAGTGACCTTCTCAAAATGTTTAGTAAAAATAGAAGACTTTAGAGGAGGAAGTTCCCGAACCTTAGAAGTAATTGCATCGGTACTTCCTTGTGTTTCGGGTGTCGGATTCGGAAGATGCTCGATCTCATCATCGGTAGATTGAATGTTGGGGTCCTCCTCTCGCGGATTCATTATTTGCTTTCCCTTCCGAGCTCGAGATGATGCACCTCCGGGGCCTCCTTCCATTGTAATTGAAAACGAAAGCGCGTAGAGATTAGAGAATACGAAAATGAGATTAAGAGTAGAGAAGATGTGTGTGAAAAATGATGAAATGAGCTCTCTATTTATAGAGTTTTGATGGTAACGGACACTAAATCATAGCCATTGATCAAAAAACGGGCAAATGATCCTAACCGTTGAAAAAAAATACCTAAAAAATCCTCCCAACGGCTACGAACCATCGGTTAACCGGCGGTTCAAGCCATTTTTAAAAATAAAAAAAAAATTACGGCTGAACCGCCGGTTCAACCCGCCGGTTAACCGGCGGTTCGCCGGTTTTTACATCTAATGAACCGGAACCGGCCCGGCAACTTGCCGGGCCAGTTCCGGTTCGGCCCGGCGAACCGGGTCAACGGGCAACCGGCCCGTTGACCCGGTTACGGGCCCGGGCCGGGTCCGGGCCAGACCCGGCCCGGGGTCGGGTCTACCCTGACCGAGGTGAGTGAAATCGGAGCAGAAGGGTCGGACTGAAAAAGTCAACATGGTTGACTTTCTAGGTCCGGGAGCTCGAAATTGAAGTTTATCCGGATCGTGTTTGACCGCGATCCATTGCGAAGGGAATAAAATTTTATTCCCCTCCAAGCGCCCCGAGTAAGGCTCTATAAGGAGTCTTACTCCCAAAGCTAAACATCAACAAGAAAGATCAATACAACACTTGTACACGTTCACTGTTCTATTTTAGCTTTCTCTTTTTTGTGTGTTCATTGCTATAAAAGACTTCTCCGCCTGAAGGAGATTCTTAGTGCGCTTCAACTTCCTTGAATTAACAACCTCCCCAGTTGTAACCAAGTAAATCCGCTGAGCCTCGTCTTTTTAGTCTTTTATTTATTTCTTATGCAAATGTTAAATTAAGTTATAAGTTTGAGGAAAGTATTTTTGTTTTGATTTGTGCAGGGGCTATTCATCCCCCTCTACCCAACCACCAAGGGTCCTATTAGTAACGAGATCCACCAAGTGTACGAATAGGAGATGGGTCCCACACATCAGAATGAACTAACTCAAACAGTGCAAGAGAAACAGAGGTACTTCTATAGAAAAGTAAAGCAGAAAATTTTGCCAATTTGTAGCCACAACAATCTAAAATATCATGAGTTTACAATTTTCCTAAATGTCCTCTAGAAGGTAAGTATTTCAAACGAGAAAAAGAAACATGTCCAAGACGAGAATGCCACAAATAAAAAATAGAAGAAGTAGAGCGTAACCGAAAGGATGATAAATTAACACTAGAAGCTACAACATCTGGAACTTTCAGCT
The DNA here is from genome assembly GCF_018446385.1 of Zingiber officinale. Taxonomy (NCBI): domain Eukaryota; kingdom Viridiplantae; phylum Streptophyta; class Magnoliopsida; order Zingiberales; family Zingiberaceae; genus Zingiber; species Zingiber officinale. Next base: position 4,491,590 of record NC_055992.1, read on the forward strand.
CTTCTAATACATATAGTTCCCCCTGCCTACGACCTATCCAAATCAACTTCTGAGATCGCAGATCCTGCACATAACAAGAAGATGAAGTAAAAAAAAAACTGAGAGGCCAGAATCACATAATTGACCAACTGAGACAAGATTCAAAATAAGATTAGGAATATGATATATATTAGACAAAGAAAAATTAGACGTATAAATAAAGTCAATACTAGCTAATGACATGGGAGAACCATTAGCGGTCATGACTGACATAGAAGGTGATGAATTTATAGATATAAAGAATTACATTAGGTGGCATATGATGATAAGCTCCAGAATCAAGGATCCAAATATGGGAATGTATACCTGAGGTACCATTAGAGGACAAACCTATGTGAGAAGAGGCAGACATGACATGTGACAGAAATGCAAGAAACTTCTAAAACTATTTGGTAAGAGCAACGATTATGGCATTGGATGATTGAGTCACTCCAGAGTCTGTAAGAGGAAATGCTGCTGCTATGTTGGTTTCTCCAAGTTTAAGGAATCGTTGTTGTGGTTAACTATCGAATTTCCATAGAGATGGCAAAATCAATTGTCACATTTTTTTAGTCGTCAGGTGGATTAATGAACTCAAAATACGATCTCCACCGTTCAAAATGTAGCTCTGGATGTGAGGAACGTTGTCTTAAAGTTTCAAGGCGATCCAATGGTTGAAACTCAAGAAAATACAATTCTTCTATAGCCGTCTCAAAGAATTCTGAAAATAAAACTATTCCACGATTCACCAAAAGAGGAGATGAGGAGATGGATTGGCTCTAATACCATGTGAACAAAGCAAATAATGCAAATAGATTGTAAAAAATAACACAAAGCGAAGGAGAGAAAGAGGTAGCCGTAAAAGAAGGCTAACAAATTGTATTACCAAGAAACTTAGGTTTATAAAAAAAAAGATATAAATAGATAATAAAATAATAATAAAAGACTAATCTATCCTTATATAATAATAATTTATCATATATTAACAAATTTATCATTGGTACTCACCAATACTATTAATATTTAAAAATTTTAGATATTGCAGACTCGTCAGCAAAACTACTAATAACCTTAAACTTAAGAGTTACTTCAAACTAGAATCATTATACTTCTTTGAGATTGTAACAATGCTCGTAGACTTGGATTTCACATCCTAATTTTTAGAAATGCAAGTTTAAAAATTTTTACAACCTTGAGACAATCTCATTAAAAGGTTTAGACCTGTTATACTTACTCATCATTAAAAGGTTTAGACTTGTTATACTTACTCATCAACATCACCAAAAGATTCCTAGAACTTCTCTAGTTTAGAACATGTCAATATTGGAATTCTGAACACTATAGCGTCGTCAATGACTTTTGATCATAAATTTATTGATGGTCAGACTCCTAATAACCTTCTGAATATAATTATGCCCTTAGATTTGAATTATAAGCTTAGATTAAGAGTTGTGGGGTTTAGAAATTTTAACAATATTAAGACAATTTGACATAAACTAATTAAAGAGCCTAGAACTATCATACTTACGAACACCATTAAAAGTTTCTTAGCACTCTCTAGTTTAGACCATATCAAAAATTTAACATTCTAGACATTATAGGATTATAATAAAGTTTGGTCAAAATTCACGAATTACCTTAGGCTTCTCATAAACATTTCAAATCAAGTTCTTGAAATATGAATTTCACAAATTAAATAGAAAGGTATAAGTTTCTAAAATTGTTATAATCTTGAATTATCTTATCACTAGATCATTAGACTATCACATAATGGGAGCTAATCCTATCCGAGAGTGAGTTGACGGATGCTGGGAAGGTGGCGCTCACGTTGACTAGATGTCGACTGAAGATGACGTGGACCTCCAACGAGCTAAGTCTGCAACCATAAGTTGTTAGTGTCGAGCTAGGGAGGGGTTCCTCGACGATGGCCCTCCGACGCTAAAGTCAGTCATCGGCGGCAAGCGAATGAAGAATGAAGCAGAGAAGAAAGGAGCAGGAGTGTGACTGTAGTTACAGTGGTGAACCTACCTCCGCTGAAGCCTGGGGGTCCTTATATAAGGCTCCCAAGAGGAGCGTGCACGCTTCCCAAGGTGTGCACGCTTCTTAAAGCATATCTGGAGAGGACGTATCAAAAAAGAGTGTCTGACGCCATACCTTAATAGCCCGAGCATATCCCCGACGTGGCAGTGGAAGCTTCCACCATACGATTCTCTGTCTGACCATGTCGCCGACCATGCAGCCTATTGATGACACTGGTCCCTAGGAAGATATCGCCAACTACCCCTTTTGTCTTTTATTGGATCAACCGGGAGAGCCGCTCGGCCAGTCTACCATCCGGGTGATACAATGGTCAGGCCGAGCGTCCACTCGGCCAATGCTCTGCTATCCGGCTCCCCCCTATTAGGCGAGGGAGCCCTGTCTGCCGGGTCGACGCTGCATCCACTGTTTAGCCGAGCGGGGCGGTCGCTCGTCCTTCGCACATCTCTCCTTGAGCTTTATGAGCGTCGGAAGCTCGGTATCTGACCGAGCTGTCGAAGTGTCGGACCGGCTACTCTTAATGCTGGCCGGTAAGGTAGCTCACCAGATCCGACTTATGCCTAAGACGTTAACCACTTTGACCCCCTGTCGGACGAGCCCCACCTCACCACCGGATTACGTGCCTCTCCCTCAAGTCCAGTCGAAGAAGGCTGCAAATCCGACTGACTGGACTAGTCTGGTGACCGATTGGCCGATCGGCCAATGGGTTGGTTGGATCCCGATCTGCCTGTGTAGGACTGATCTTTCTCTGTCGGTCGGCGCTTTGAGCCTTCATACTTAGATATTTTTTCCTCGTTGTTCCCAGAGGGGTGCACGTCGGGCGATCAGTGCTGACGCCACCCGGATCTCCTCAGAATATGTGCAAATCACTCCCATTAAGGATGAGCACATGCCCATGCCCATTAAATATTGCCTTGTGGGAGGGTGCCACGTGTCACCACCGCATTCGCCGCACGTCCGTGATGACAGCTACTGATGTGACGTTTAGCTGTTTGAATTCAGCAGCTGGATGTGTGCTCTGATTCCCGTGCCCTAGATCGGACGGCTCCGGTCGGCCAAGCCATTCTTTATAAAGTCGTGGTGTCGGCTTCTGTTCCATCGTCTTGCGTCTGTTGTGTGCTTCGGTGATTGTGTGTTTGCTTGCTCCAGCGAACCTCGGCTCTTTGCTGCAGCGATCCAGTGTTCCCTGCGGTGGTCCTCTCCCTTTCGTAAGCTTTCCTTCTCTGTCTCCATTGCTGCTTTTCCACTGCTCCCTTTCTGCCACTGTTCCAGCGTCTATGTTGCGTTTTTCTCCCCCTTTGTCCGTCGAACTCTCTACTTCTCAGTTTCACGGTGATGGCGAGTTCTTCTCAGCCTTCTGACCCAGCTCCCGACGGTGATGGCGAGGTCTGCAACTACTTCCATGTCCCGCTCGCCCAGCTTGTCCCTAACTCCTTTCGCCTGCTGTGCGGCGTGGTAGTGTTGTTCCGAGTGCACAACATTCCACTGACCCCTCAGGTCTTCCATGTTAGTTGGTCCTAGGAAGATCGTACTGGTTCCACTATACAAAAATTTTGTACAAGCGTCAAACCTTTCCTAATCAACCTATTGTGTTCTTTAGAAATTAAATTAGGAATCGCAAACGGAACTTAACATTATTGATTCCAAATTTAACTTATCTGTTCTTAATGGTTTAGACTTGGATCGCAAGCGGAACTTAACACTATTGATCCAAATCCACCTATGTTATAAATTATATTAAATATTAATTTTGAAAATTGGCTCCCAGGTCAAACATGGCGAGGCACATGACCTTCTTGGGTATGGGAGCATCCACCACTGCCTCGACAAAGCCTCTTAACGAAATTCAATATTTAATTTCCTAAAATAACATTAGGTTTAACCAAAAAGAACAATCGAATCACAAATTCGAAAAATAAACAAAAACACAAACTCGAATCACAAATTCGAAACTCTAAAATCATATGCCTCTTGTGTTTGGAATTCATACACAGAAAACTAGCATGATGCGGAAAATAATTACTAGTTATACCTTTCTTTGTATGTAACGACCTCTTGATCTTCTACTGTATTCCTCTTCTTATCTCGGACGTTGTGTGGGCAACGATCTACCGAGATGAGAACCACCCAAGCTCTTCTTCTTCCTCACCAAGTTTCGGCCACCAAGACTCCTCCAAGGATGTAGAGTTTCGGCCACCACCACCCAGCTCCAAGGGATGCAAGAAACAAAGTCTTCTTTCTCTCCTTCTTCTCCTAGCAATATCCGGTCACCTTCCAAGCTCCAAAGGATGAAGAGTTTCGGCCAAGGAGAAGAAAGAAAAAGGAGAAGGGAAAACTAGAAGGGTCGGCCACATCACCAAGGAAGAGAGGGAGGAAAAATAAAATAGAGTTATTAGCCATGAAGGCACCCTTACCCCCTCTTTTATAATCCTTGGTCTTGGCAAATAAGGAAAATTTAAATTAAAAACTTCTTTATTACTTTGCCATGAAATGAAAATTTTAATTAATTAAAACTTATTTCCTTTTCTTAAAACAATATATTCAGCCACCTTCTAATCCCAAACAAGAAAGTTTTAATAAGAATTAAAACTTCCTAATTTATTTCCAGAAATTTTAAAATAAAATTTTCTCTAATAATTTATCCTTTCATAGTTGGTTATAAAAGGAAATATATAAATTAAAATTTCTCTATTAAAACATGTGGATGATTTCCAAAAAGGAAAGTTATCTTTAAAATTAAAATCTCTTTACAATCTACAAATAAGAAAAAATATCAAATCTTTTCTTAATCTTTTGTAGAAACTTATAAAAGGAAATATTTAATTTTAAACTCTCTTTTTAAATCATGAACATGGTTACAAAAAAGGAAAGTTTTATCAAAAATAAAATCTTCCTTTTAATCTACTAATAAGGAAAGATATCAAATCTTTTCTTAATCTTTTGTAGAAAGCTATAAAAAGAAATATTTAAATTTTAAACTCTCTTTTAAAGCCATGGAATCCACATAAGAAAAATTTTAAAAATAAAATAAAATCCTTTTAATTTTATTGTGGTTGGCCACCTAAGCTTGGACTCAAGCTAGGGTCGGTCACCACTTGGTTCATCCAAGGATTAACTTGGCCGACCCCTTGCTTGGGCTCCAAGCAAGGCTTAGCCGACCACCTTAGGATGGGTATAAAGGTAGGTATAGGTGGGTATAATACTTTATAAATAAGAGGCTACGATAGGGACCGAGAGGAAGAATTGGTTTTGGTCTCCCGATGAAATTAAGTTTCCCGTGTTTGCCCCGAACACCCAAATTTCATCAATAATAATTCATACCACTAAAGAATTATTATTGAACTACCGCACCAATCCCAATTATATTTTGGGCTCCTTATTATGAGTGTGTTAATCTCCCTGTGTTTAAGATGTCAAATGTCCACTAATTAAATGAGTTACTGATAACTCACTTTAATTAATTTCTTAGTCCAAGAGTAGTGTCACTCAACCTTATCGTCATGTCGGACTAAGTCCACCTGCAGGGTTTAACATGACAATCCTTATGAGCTCCTCTTGGGGACATTATCAACATAAATTACTAGGACACAGTTTCCTTCTATAATCAACAACACACACTATAAGTAATATCATTTCCCAACTTATCAGGCCTATTGATTTATCGAGCTAAATCTCACCCTTTGATAAGTCAAAGAAATAAATACTAAATATATGTGTTTGCTATTATATTAGGATTAAGAGCACACACTTCATAATAACTAAGGTCTTGTTCTTTTATTAAGTCAGTATAAAAAGAACTTACCTTAAATGGTCCTATTCAATACACTCTAAGTGTACTAGTGTAATTTATTAGTCAAGATAAACTAATACATAATTATACTATGACTATTCCAATGGTTTGTTCCTTTCCATCTTAGTCGTGAGTTATTGTTTATAATATATAAGGAACTGATAACATGATCTTCTGTGTGTGACACCACACATCATGTTATCTATAATATAAATTAATTGAACAACTACACTTAACTTATAAATGTAGATATTTGACCAATATGATTCTTATTTCTAAATAAATATTTATACAAAAAGCTAGACTTTTAGTATACATTCCAACATTCCACTACTTCTATTATCCCAAACAGTCCGAATTGGGCACTTACCTTTTCCAATCTCGTATCGATCTGGTCTTTTTTGACAAAATGTCTACTTCCAACAAACACTGGAAGGAGTACTTTTTGTTTCTGAGGCTCCCCGAGCAGCCAAGCTTCCGGACCAAATGGCAGGTTGGGCTTCCCCCTCAACCGAACTTGAAGAAATATAAGACCCGGTCGGACTACCTCCACGCTGCTAACATGCTGGCCGGCCTGAAGTTCAACATCCATAAGTTGTTGTCAGATGGTGTAATGTACATGTTCAGGCTGAGTCCGATCCGAACGAAGCTCCCAAGCAGCCTAGGTATAAAATTCCTCAACCTTCTTCCCTTGAGTCTAACTGATTCTTATCTTCTTTTACAGCCAACATCATGATGCAGGCTTGGGTAGTCGACATAATGAAGACCAGGCAAGCTGAGATCGAAGCAGCTGTATTGGCTCGGCTTGACCCTCGTTGGCTCACAGGAGGGAATTGTTGGGCGAGGGGACAGCCGAACGGACGCCCAGCGTAGGAGGGGTGGCTGACCCACGCCCGGTCCAAGAAGTGCCACCCGTCGTCCATACTGAGGGCCCGGGGTCCTCGGACGATAAGGTACCGCTTACTCGAAAGAGACATCGAACGGGCGTGCCCTCTCACTCCACCACTTCGACCGTACAAGCTTCCGCGAGGGGAGGCACCCCGTCTTCATCCGCTCCCGTAACGGTGGAGGCTACTTCTTCTGATCGGACTCCGTCTTTGGCTGAGCTACCAGAGCCACTCGCCATTTGGACGATCACTTCCTTGCCTCCGACTAGGTGGAAGATAACACGGTCTGCTATTCTTCCAGTCCCCGATGCCCAAGCTTCCGACCCGACAACCTCTTCTCAATCGGCGCCGAGTGGGCGACGATCTATCACCGCCATGCTTCACCTGTCAACGGAGGACCTTCTTGCGTCGGGCGACCAGCCCAGCTCTCCCCAGCATCAGGTCTATATTCGTGGTCGGCTCGCTCGCATCTGGGAGGAAACAAGGGCACGAGCGATGATGAAATCCCATGGCGCGCTTGCCAATAGTCATCTGGAAATATCCACCGGGGTTAGTATCCTCAACTAGCAATTCATAATTTACCTTCGATCAGCACTAATGTTTTCTTGCAGTACTGGGTGGGGAATATCCCCATGTGCCAGCGGTTGGCTCAAGTGGAGGACGAGCTGAAGAAGCTCAAGATTTCCAGAAAAGCCTTATCCTCCCAGGATCGTTCATTTGCAGGCTAACCTAGAAAAGGCCCAACAACTTCTGGCGGCGGAGCAGCAGAAGTCGGCCGACCAGGCTAGTAGGCTGGGGCAGATCGAGGCTCAATTGAAGACTTACAACCGGAAACTCGATCTGACTTCCATAAGGAAACAACGGGTCATCGCCGACCTGGAACAGAAGAACAAGGAAGCTTGGCAGTTAGCCGAGAAGTTGAAGAATGCGGAGAACTCCCTGGTTGCCGAGCGGGAGAGCCGTTCGGCTAAGGAGGTGGAGCTTCGGGATCAAGTGAAGCGCCTTGAAGAGGATCTGGAGGCCTCCCGTGCTGCACTGACAGCCTACCAGGAGGCTGAACCGGGCTGCTTCGCAGTCCTGAGGCAACAATACCTCTGCTCGGACTAATTTTTGGAAAAGGTGACCAATCGGATTGTCCGATCGTTTGAGCTGGCCATTAACGTGGCACTCAGCCAGCTGAAGGTGAATGGCCACATCCCCGAAGCCCTGTCCGATAATGATGTTAACCGCGTCCAGCTCCTCGACTCCATTCCTGACAAAGCCTTTGACTATATCGAGTGAGCGAGGGGTTTGTAGAGGGAATATTTTTTGTAAGCCTTGAATGTATTCCTGCCATTCGGCAGTATTTGACTTGCTATCAATAAAGTCCTTTTGTGATTTTTCTTCATATGCTGTCTTTTTGCTAGTATATGGCTATATAGTCCCGAACGGCTACTATGGTCGTTCTTTCATTATTGATAAATTCGTTAGGATCATATCTCCTGGGTTTAAGGTCGCCGCTCGACTCGAGAGTTTATAGTCGCCGCTCAACTCTGGGTTTTAACGTCGCCGCTCGACGGTCTTCTAAGGCCGGAGTTTAAGGTCACCGCTCGACCGTCGGTGGAGACCTAGGTTTAACGTCGCTGCTCAACGATTTGGTAAAGACCGGGGTTTAAGGTCGCCTCTCGACCGTTGATGGAGACCTAGGTTTAACATCGCCGCTCGACGATTTGGCGAAGATCGGGGTTTAAGATTGCCGCTCGACCGTCAGTGGAGACCTGGGTTTAACGTTGCCGCTCGATGATTTGGTGAAGACCGGGGTTTAAGGTCATCGTTCGACCGTCGGTGGAGACCTGGGTTTAACGTCGTCGCTCGACAAGAGTTTTGGTAACCTTTCGTTTTTCATTCCAATCCTGCACTCAAAGGAAATAAGCAAAATTGAGAGTACATCTCAATTACATTGGCGCACCTTTCATCCAGCTCGGTACGGTTGGAGATGGTTCGCACTTCAAGGACATTCTAGTTGTCGCCCGTCTTCATCCTCTAGGTAGTAGCGCCAGAGCGGAGCTTCTCCACGACTTTGAATGGTCCGGGCCACGAAGCTTCTAGTTTAGTGATGTCGCCGACCAGCTTCACCTTCTTCCATACGAGGTCGCCAACCTGGAACGACCTTGAGATCACTTGTCGATTGTAGTTTTGCCTCATCCTCTGCCTATAAGCCATCAGCCAAACGGCTACTTTGTCGCGCGTCTCATCCATAAAGTCCAGCTCCAGAAGCCTCCACTCGGCGTTGTCTTCGTTGTAGTGTTGTATTCGATTGGATTCGACTCCGACCTCGACTGGGACGACCGCTTCACCGTCGTACACCAGGTGGAATGGGGTTACCCCCGTGCCTTCCTTAGGGGTCGTGCGGATTGCCCATAACACGCCGGGGAGCTCGTCCACCCAGTTCCCTCTAATGTGGTCGAGCCAAACTCGTAAAATCCGTAAGATTTCCCGATTGGCGACTTCAGTCTATCCGTTGCTCTGAGGGTATGTTACGGAGGTGAAGGCCTACTGGATGTCATACTCCTCGCACCACTCTTTGAGTTTCCGTTCGGCGAACTGTCTACCATTGTCTGAGATGAGTCGACGCGGAATGCCGAACCGATAGATGATATACTGGCAGATAAATTTTTGGACCATCTGCTCGGTTATTCTCGCCAGCGGCTCGGCTTCAACCCACTTGGAGAAGTAGTCTACTGCGACGAGCAAAAACTTTCAGTGTCCGGTCGCCATGGGGAAGGATCCTACAACATCCATGCCCCATTGGTCGAACAGGCACGACATAGTAGAAGCCTTCATCTCTTCAGTCGGCCGGTGGGAGAGGTGATGGTACTCCTGGCAGGACAGGCAGTTAGCTACTGTCCGAGCGGCATCCTCCTGTAGAGTTGGCCAGAAGTACCCGGCCAACAGAATCTTCCTTGCTAGCGACCGATCGCCCGGATGTTCTCCACAGGAGCCTTGGTGTACTTCTCGAAGTATATAGTCGGCATCCTCCAATCTGATGCATTTAAGCAATGGCCTGGAGAAGGCCTTCTTGTAGAGCTGGTCCCCGACTAGGGTGGAACGACCGACTCTTCCTCTCAATAAGCGAGCTTCGTCCCGATCGGACGGCGTAGCTCCTGATCGTAGAAACTCTACTATGGGTGTTCTCCAATCGCTAGGGAAAGTGAGCCCCTCCATCCAATCGATGTGCGCCACCAAGGATACTTATTCAATCGGCTGAGTAATGACGATCGGCGAGAGTGAGCTCGCCAATTTGGCTAGCTCATCCGCCGCTTGGTTCTCTGCTCGGGGGATCTTCTGGATGATTACCTCCTGAAAGTTTGCCTTCAACTTTTCGAAGGCTTCGACGTACAACCTGAGCCGCGTATTACTGATCTCGAATGCTCCAATCATCTGCTGAGCGGTTAATTGAGAATCGGAGTGGATAAGAACCTTGCTAGCGTCGACATGCCGAGCGGCTTGTAGGCCAGCTATAAGCGCCTCGTACTCAGCTTCGTTATTAGTTGCCCGATACTCTAGTCGAATGGACAGCTGCACCCGCTCTTCTTATGGGGAGATAAGCAGTATGTCAATCCCACTACCCTACCGGGTGGACGACCCATCCACATATACTTTCCAGATCGAGTCGGGTTCAGGGTTTTGTACCTCCGTGACAAAATAGGCCAAGGACTATGCCTTGATGGCCGTTCGGGGCTGATATTGGATGTCGAACTCGCTGAGCTCTGTTGTCTATTTGATCAACCGGTCGGATGCCTCTGGATTAAGCAGGACTCTTCCTAGAGGGTTGTTGGTCATCACAATGATAGTGTGATCGAGGAAATAAGGATGAAGCCTCCGAGCGGCGAGTACCAATGCAAATGCGAGCTTTTCAAGACCGGCATAGCGAGATTCAGCATCCTTTAATATATGACTCAAGAAGTACACTGGTTGTTCTTCACCGTTCTGTCAAATCAGTGTCGAGCCAACAGCGTGCTTGGTCGAAGACAAATAGATCCGGAGCGGTTCACCGGTAGTAGGCTTAGCTAGTACAGGTAGTGAGTTCAGATATGTTTTAAGTTCCTCGAAGGCCTGGTCACACTCCTCGTCCCACTGAAACTTGGTGGCTCGGCGCAGAATCTTGAAGAAAGGAAGGCTCCGGTCGGACGACTTGGAGATGAACCATGATAATGCTGTTATCCGACCGGTGAGGTGCTGAGCTTCCTTCAAGTTTCTTGGTGGTAGCATATCTTGGAGTGTCTTCACCTTGTTGGGGTTTGGCTCAATGCCCTGTTCGGTGACGATATATCCCAAGAAATGCCCACTTCTCGCGCCAAACAGACACTTTTGAGGATTTAACTTGATTCTATATGCTCGGAGGTTCTGACATGTCTCCTGGATATCTGCACAGAGATCGGTGGCTCGGAGGGATTTAATTAATATGTCGTCGACATATACCTCCATGTTACGACCGATCTGCCGCTTGAACACTTTATTCATTAGCCTCTGGTAGGTGTCTCCTGCATTCTTTAGGTCGAACGACATTACATTGTAGCAATAAGTACCGTTGGCAGTGATGAAGCTGACTTTCTCTTGGTCTTCACGGGCAAGCGGCACGTGATGATACCCCTGATATGCATCCAGCATGCATATCAGCTCACACCCGGCCATGGAGTCTACCATCTAATCTATCCTAGGAAAGGGATAGACGTCCTTTGGGCACGCCTTGTTAAGATCCCGAAAGTCGATGCAGACCCTCCATTTATTGCCCGGCTTGGAGACTAGCACCACATTGGCTCGGAAACTAAACCTCGCGTATGTGGCTGACCTCCAGTAGCTTCTCAATCTCCGCCCGGATAATCAGATTCTGTTCAGCGCTAAAGTCTCTCATCCTCTGCTACACCGGCCGAGCATCTGGTTGGACGTGGAGCTCATGTTGTGCGACGCTCGGGGAAATGTCGGGAAACTCATGCATTGACCATGCAAAGACATCATGATTCTGCTAAAGGCATCTGATCAGCCCGGCCTTCTGCTCGGCCTCCAGGTCAGACTCTATGAAGGTCGTCGCCTCTGCTCGGCCCGGGTGTATCTGTACTTCTTCCTTTTCTTCATAAATTAAAGTAGGAGGCTTCTCGATTATGGCACTTACCTCCAGCCGGGGCATCTTCCGAGCGGACTTTGCTTCCGTTTTGACCATTTCGACGTAGCAGCGCCGAGCGGCCAACTGATCTCCTCTTACTTCTCCGACCCAATCCTCCACCGGAAACTTGATTTTCTGGCAGAAGGTCGAGACGACCGATCAGAATTCATTGAGGGTCGGTCGGCCTAGAATGACATTTTAGGCGGAGGGGGCGTCTACCACGATGAAGTTCGTGGTCCTCGTCCTTTTGAGGGGCTCCTCTCCAAGTGATATGACCAACTTGATTTGGCCTATCGGTTGGACCTCATTGTCAGTGAACCCGTACAGTGGGGTTGTCATCGGCAGCAGCTCTCCGCGATCGATTTGGAGTTGTTCAAACGCCTTTTTGAAGATGATGTTGACCGAGCTGCCAGTGTCAACAAATACACGGTGAATGGTATAGTTGGCGATTACCGCTCGGATAATGAGGGCGTCGTCATGCAGCACTTCAACTCCTTCAAGATTCCTGGGGCTGAAGCTGATCTCCGGTCCGCTCGCCTTTTCCCTGCTGCAACCTACAGCATGGATCTCCAACCGTCAAGCATAGGACTGTCCGGCTCGGTTTGAGTCTCCGCTGGTCGGTCCACCAGCGATGATGTTGATTTCGCCCCGTGTAGTGTTACTTCTGTTTTCTTCCTCCCGAGCGGACGGCCTGCTTCCGTTGCATGTGGCTCTGGTCGGATCAGCGCTTCTTCAACGAGGTTGCTGCGGGGATCTTCTTGTGTCCTCTTGTCGATCGAAACGATGATGCTCGTGTCGCTGGTCAGGAGAGGGGGACCGGCGATGATAACCCCTAGGCGCCAGTTGGGCGACTAGGTTGAATCCGCAACAGTCGCGGGTGTTGTGAGTTGCAGACTGATGAAATGAGCAGAACAAAGGGGTCCATACCTTCCCCTTGGGTCTCGGTCGCTAGGCGGCAACATGCTAGACGGCGTGTGACCTTGCTTCCTGGTGTGGGCGTACTCCTTCGGCTCGGGGCCCTCTCGGATGTTGCTGGTTGATCGACGGCCTTCATTCGGTCGCCGAGGACGGCTCAGACGGTGCCTCCTTCCTTCTTACTGCTTGAACTTCCTCTACATTGATGTACTCGTTGGCCTTCTTCAGAATGTGGTCGTAGTCGCGGGGCGGCTTCCTGACGAGTGATCGGAAGAAGTCCTAGTCCACGAGTCCTTGTGTGAACGCGTTCATCATGGTCTCAGACGAGACCGAAGGAATATCCATCGCCACATAATTGAAGCACTAGATGTAAGCTCGGAGGGACTCCCTGGGCCTTGCTTCATGGAGAACAGGATGACGCTCGTCTTCTGATAACGTCTGCTGCTCGCAAAGTGGTGAAGGAAAGCTGTTCAGAAGTCTTTGAAGCTTCGGATAGACCCGTCCGACAATCTTCTGAACCACCGTTGGGTCGAGCCAGAGAGCATAGCGAGGAAAACTCTGCACTTGACTTCATCTATGTATTGATGAAGAGTAGCAGCGTTATCAAACTTACCGAGATGGACGTCCTGGTCAGTCGACCCGTTATATTTTCTGATCGCCAAGGGAGCGTAATGCCTTGGCAGTGGATCTTGCAGGATTGCCTCAGAGAATTGCTGATTGATCCGCTCGGGAGAAAGACCAGCTCGGGGTGCTTTTCCCTTTCGCGCGTCTCTCACGGGAGCTTCATCTGATGAGGATCCTTGCTCTTGATTTGCTTGCACTATTTCAGAGGGTGTTTGAAACAATGCCCGATGTAACGGAATGGGTGCGGGAGGAGCTTCTCCAGGAGTGCCGGTCGGCAGCTTATTCTACCCCTATATGGAGAGTTGCTCCGGTCGGTCTTCTTGCACCGCTCGGCCTCCCAAGGACAATGTTGCTTGTTGTGCCAGCCAATCGGCTAGCGCCTTTTGTTGCTGCTACTCGACTATTTTCGTCGCCCGTACTTGTATGAGCGCGTCGAGCTCCTCTTGCATGAGCGTCACGGTGTGGAGACGTCCAGCTTCTTCCATCTTCTCAGCTCAGATTCAGGTGTGTTCCCACAGACAACGCCAAATTTGATCCTGTTCGACAGTGAGTTGACGGACGCTGGAAAGGTGGCACTCACGTTGACTGGATGTCGACTGAAGATGACGTGGACCTCCAAAGAGCTAAGCCTGCAACCACAAGTCGTTAGTGTCGAGTCAAGGAGGGGTTCCCTGACGATGGCCCTCCGACGCTCAAGTCAGTCACCGACGGCAAGCGAATGAAGAATGAAGTAGAGAAGAAAGGAGCAGCAGCGTAACTGTAGCTACAGTGGTGAACCTACCTCTGCCGGAGCTTGGGGGTCCTTATATAAGGCTTCCAAGAGGCGTGTGCACACTTCCCAAGGCGCACACGCTTCTCAAAACATACTTGGAGAGAACGTGTCAGAAAAGCGTGGCTGACGTCATACCTTAACATCCCGACCATATCTCCGACGTGACAGTGGAAGCTTCCACCGTACGATTCTTTGTCTGACCATGTCGTCGACCATGCCGCCTGTTGATGACACTGGTCCCTAGGAAGATATCGCCAACTACCCCTTTTATCTTTTATTGGGCAGATTGGGAGAGCCGCTCGGCCAGTCTACAGTCCGGGTGATACAATAGTCAGGCCGAGCGTCCACTCGGCCAATGCTCTGCTATCCGGCTCCCCCCTATCGGGCGAGGGAGCCCTGTCTATCGGGTCGACGCTGCGTCCACTATTTAGCCGAGTGGGACGGTCGCTCGGCCTTCTTACCTCCCTGCTTGAGCTTTATGAGCATCGGAAGCTCGGTATCTGACCGAACTGTCGAAGTATCGGACCGACTACTCTTCATGTTGATCGGGAAGGTAGCTCCCCCGATCGGACTTATGCCTAAGACGTTGACCACTTAGACCCCCTGTCGGACGAGCCCCATCTCACCACCGGACCAGGAGCACATAAAATTTAACAGTCGACTGTCCGCGTAGCAATCGATTGATGAATCATAGCTCTTGACGTTACATTTTGAGATTATAAAATTTTGATTATGCTAACAAGTTCAAATGGAAATTTATTATGAAGATTTTGTCAGCAGCGTATTTTTTAAACTTTGAAATTAATATTCTACTGTCGCATTAAGAACATTTTGCTTTTATTGAATCAGTAATAATTGTTATGAATCATCTGCGAGTTTGGTTTGATTATTTTGGCTGCTCGTGCCTTTGAATATTGCATTGGATCCTAAACAAGTCAACGGAGAATCTAGATGTTGCATGGATCAAACTGCCTTTAGAGATTTAACTAGTTCACTCGGACGGTGTGATGATTATTATATGAAATTTTAGATCGAAATTTAAAGTGTTTGAGTATGTCTTTCCTCGTATTTTAATATTTATATTAATAATTAATAATTATTTATGATTTATGATTTATCTCATTCATATTATCCTAAGAACGAATTAGCTGGATGCTAATCGCCTTTTACCATATTTTAGATAATTAACTAAACAATATCAATTTTCTCACTTATTTTTCTTTTTAATGCGATAAACATTTTCTGTAAAATTGTTTCGTGGGCGAACTATTCCTGTCCAAGAAATAACTCGCATTGGGTCCACTGGTCGTCCAACCAAAAGACGGGTTAATCAGGGTCAATTCCTGTGCCCAGCGATAAAGCAGTTATTTTTTTCTTCGACGGTAGCGAACCCATTATGTGGGACACATCGCCGTATCGAACCACGAAACGGGTAATTGTAGGGTATCGGAATAAATATGCGATTTTTTTTTTTAAAATCGACGTTGCTCTCTGACTTTTGTCGCTCCGCCGCTGGATCCACGAACCGCCTAGTCGCTGCGGAAGACGGCGGCCGCCGATTGCCTGAGCGGGCGTCTCGGTAATCTCCGATACCCTAGGTAATCCCTGTTACTGATCATGTTCTTGCCGCTCTTTCCTCGATTTTGCTCCGCTAGATCTGCGGAAAAGCATATTTCTTTCGTTAGGTTTTCGGGTTGCGGAAGATTAGATTTTGGAACTTGTGCTTTCGTGACAACTTTTGTTTGATTTGCTAGTATATTTGATTTCTGTTAAAGATCGCGTTTTGATGTGGGTTTTTATCGATTTCAGGCTGAACTATATCTTTACCCCTGAATTTTGCGTCATTGGTTATCGGTGCTTGTGTGAGATTCTTAGCTTTTGTATATCATCTTCTCATCTTTCTTGCTAACTTCCCGGGGATTACAAGCCCAATGGGGGTTTGTCGATGGATTCTCTTGTATTGAATTTTTGGGTTGTGCTTCTGAGATTCTGTTTGTTTGTTTCTTTTTTGAGTGATTGAACGAGTACCAGAAAGAAGCCATGTCTGCTTCCACTGCCGGAGCGGCTGCAGCATCGCCAGTTTCTAACGACAGTACCTCTCTGAGTTTAGACACAAATAGCAAACCAAATACACGGAGGAGAACAATGGCAGTTGTGGAGAAGAGATTAACCACTGATGGTCTTACTGAAGGAGTAAATAGAGCTTTGAGTGGGAAGGATTTGAGCCATACAATAAAAGGAGAATCTGTGATTGAGAGAACGAAAGACTATTCCAAGTTGAAGAAAGGGATGATTGCTTCAGCCACAATTTCTCCACGACATAGAAGAGTTGTACAGAAGCCTGAAAAGGCCAAGTGGCAGACTGTTCTGAGTGTTCTTACCAAGAATTGTTTGCTTCTTGCTTCACTTTTGTGGTTGGGACAGACTATTTGGAGATGGGCTTACAACACTAGCGATAATGCTAACTCTCCTTTTGTTGCTTTGGAGTTTGAAAGAAAAATTTCAGAAGTGGAGACATCTTTAAAGAAGACTGCCAAGATGTTACAAGTCCAGTTAGATGTAGTCGACAAGAAAATTGGGAGTGAGATTGGAATGGTGACCAAAGAACTTGTTAAGCAAATTGAAATCAAAGGAGCATTCCTTGGTCAGGAACTCAAAAAGTTGGAATCTAAAACTGATTCTTTGGACAAGTCTTTGGGTGAGTTGAAAGAAATGGGTCTCATTTCAAGAGAAGAATTCGAGAAACTCATCAATGATTTAAAGAACAGTGAGAATGTAGATGATGGAAGTAAAATCCTTGATTTGGATCAAATTAGGGTTATCGCAAGGGACATTGTTCAGAAAGAGATAGAAAAGCATGCAGCTGATGGGCTCGGAAGAGTTGATTATGCTTTGGCGTCTGGTGGGGCTAAGGTGGTTAGGCACTCAACACCCTACAGTAAAGGTACCAATTGGCGTTCTAGTGTTATGGGGCATAATGGAGATCATGCTAATTCACATAAGATGTTGGCTCCAAGCTTTGGAGAACCTGGACAGTGTTTTTCTTTGCTAGGAAGCAGTGGATTTGTTGAGATTAAGCTAAGAACAGAGATAATTCCTGAGGCAGTCACTTTGGAGCATGTTGCAAAGGTGTTTTCTCTGTTTCTTTTATTTGCTCCTGCTTCAATCTTTTGTCTTTATGCTCATGGTGGCTTTTCTATTCCCACAACTAGTCAACATGATGCTCCTATATCTCTCTCCAAGTTTTGTATGCCACTAGGTTTTAATTTTGTGCTATTATTAAGATTGACATGATAAGATCACATTGATAAGATTGATGTAGGTGTAAACGATTGATATGCTATACTACATATTTTAGAACTTTATGAAATTAAGACACATCTGCATTCATTTATCAATGCTGACACTGTTCAATTTTCACAAATTAAACATTTTTCAACAATTTCCTTGTACAATTGGCTCTCATACACACTTGAGATTCTAGAGAGAACAAATGTGGGTGCATTTTCTTAGACTCCTTTTGCTATGGAAAAGGGTAATTTTTGAGAACTAGGCAAAATGGTTGGCAAATTTAGGGCCTACTCAGTCCACACCTCAACCCATGCAATTTGGCATTCTTTGAATAAGCAGTGCCTACGCAAAGGTAGCTGAGCTTGGTCTTTGCCTCATTTCACCTGGACCAAGCAGGTGAATAATTGCTCAAGTACCTTTAATCTCATTGTATGTGTTATCTTGCATGCTTCACACCTTTTTTTTTTTTTTTGGCTAAATTGAGCGAAAGCATATGCTAGATTGAATTATATGAAAATCTTCTGTCATCTGTTTGCCCAACTTAATAAATTGAAATAACTTAAGATAATATATGTATCATGATTTTATTTTAATTTTCCTTTTTTTATGCAATATCCAAGTCCTGTATTTGCTCTTGCTGATCAGAAATATAATATCAAGCCTTTTCTGTTAAATTGAAAAAGCTACAATGTCTGAAACAATTTCTTTTTGTCAACAACTCTCTTTCTCCAACAAAATTGTTACTAGGGTATTTGACTAGGGCCTGTTTAGGAATTTCTTATAAGGTGAGGAAATAAGAAGGGAAGAACAGGTGGGGGAGAGGTGGGGAAATCAGGTAATGGATGGGGAAGGAAAGAAATTTTCTTGATGCAAGGGATGCATAACAGGGCAAGCAGATGGATAAATTGCTGATAAATTTCAGTTGACATTTATAATGAGCTTTCTAATTAAAAGAAAGAAGGTTTCTTGATATTCTCATTTTCCTCTTTTTGAAAAATGTCTTACCTGTATTTGAATTCAAATGAGACATTAGGTCGGAGAGTATGCTCATAAAACGTGCAATTAGCTTTGATAGTTATGTCAAGATTACTAGTAACCACAAATACTTAGCCGACTTCTTGATCTTTTTTCTAATGTGGTACCAATTTTTTTCTCTTGAGTTTGACTTTTGATCTTGACAGGAAAATGATTGGACTGCATGTTTTCATATTGACTATTCTCGTACCTTGTTAAGGGTGTTTTTTTTCAGTTAGTCAGTTCAAATGTTCACCTTTATAATAAATTATTGTTGAGCATTTAGCTCTCATGTTTTCCTATAATTATTAGGGAGAAATTTTCTGCTTTTATTTGGTAAATTATTCAAACGTTCACCTTTTATTCTTCTCAAATAAATTAGAAAATACTAGGATTTTTCTTGGCCTCTGAAGATTGTAAATTCCATTATTCATCATACAATTCTTTTGTTCATTTAAACTCATTGATGTGTGCAGCGATTTTTTTCACTGAGACATTGACATATCTCCTTAAATGTATGATATGCAGAGTGTGGCCTACGACAGGTCAAGTGCCCCAAAAGATTGTCGAATATCTACTTGGCTTGAATCGTCCGATGTTGGACTATCTAGTAACGCCAGGCACGTTGTCACCTTAACTGAGTTCTCCTATGACCTAGAGAAGAGCAATGCACAAACCTTCAACATCGAGGCAACCAACTCGGGCGTGATTAACATGGTTCGATTTGACTTCACCTCCAACCATGGGAACACGAGTCATACATGCATCTACCGGTTGAGAGTGCACGGTCATGAGCCCATCTTCACCTCTTAGCTTCTTCCAGAGATGGATGCAGTCACCCTGAACGATGTCATACACAATCGATGGAATTGTTGCAGTGGCATTTAGAGAGGGTGAGCTTTTTGCCCTTTTGTCATTTAAGTCTGGTCTTTGGTTTTGCCAGACTGACTAACTGTAGTTTATCTGTACATCTTGGTGCACATTGTGTGCGATAACCAATTGTTTTATTTTGCATTTAGGTTATCTACTGTTATGATTGTCGAATTTGGATAGAAATTGAGTGCGCCAAAATTTGAACCTAATATTTCTAGTGATTTGTCGTTATAAAAGCTATTCCTTATTTATTCATTGCTTGCTTGTTGGTACGATATATTGTTATCTTTTAATATGTCAAAATCAAGGATATGTTCTTAGACGACTATTGAAATAAATTGATCAAGAGATTAGAACAATTCCATGCGCATTCAATACAAACAAGTACAACGTATTAAATGGAAAGAGTTTTGGAAACAAACAATAGCTCCAAAGAACATGTTTTGAAGTATTTTGTGATGTTAAAATCTTTCCCTGTTTTGTGTTCTTATAAAATCTACCTCAGTTGAAAATTAAATCTTATAAATCAATTCTGCAAAAAAAAAAAATGAGTTACGTTTATGGAAATTTAAAATTCCAAGAACTGTTGATGCAAAATCCATCATAACTATATTTTCATAAAGCAGTGTACCAACCAATTTTAGAAACACTGCACTAGCCAATCTCAAATTTATGGAATTTGATTAGCCAACCATGCCGAAGCAGTGCAAGATCATACCACAAAAACTCATGCAAGGAGGATTCAAATTTCTCGTAGAACCCAACCCCTCTAGGATTAGTCGGGTCGAAAAGTCAAATAGGATTTTTTTAAAAAAAAAAAAGAAATTTTACAATTTCTAGGTGAGAGTAAAAACAAAATTATATTTAAATATGTTGATTTACAACAACCATCTTTGGTTTTCCATCCAAAGTGACCTTTAGAATCACCCGGCCACCCGTACATTAGAAAGATAAATAGACAGATATACAACATCAATGCGAGTCATACATCATCTTATACTGCCTTTAAGTTATCCAGTGGAGTGTAAGTATGACAATGTTTAGCAAGGGACTGAAAATGATCAATCATTACTAATGCTAACAGATGGCTCGCCGGAGAACACGCTACCACCAGAAGCTGCCGATCCTGTCTGCGAAGTGCTCAGACCTCGACTTCTATGCATTTGCCGCAGTCTAAACACATCCTTTGGAAGTGGACGGCTCTGTTCAGTTGTGCTCTCATCATCTTCTTGCCCTAGAGAAATAGCATGTCAATAGGTATTATAAAAGAGTGGTAAAAAAAACTTAAAATACACAGGATTTGTTCGCCAAACAAGATTTTTCAACACCAACATAAAGCTTAGTCCAAGTTGAAGCATTGAGGATGAATGTGTTGGATGGATGACTAAAATAACCAATATGCCTTTTTTTTACATGCCACCCCACTCTATTGATTTAGTTACAATTACAGCAAAGATATGCCTTTAAATCAACAAGAAGCTAGTTTTGAAACTGTACAAGCAGCTTTCTCAGCAGTTTAGATCCTCTGTCCCCATTTCTCTCTGTCCCCGTGTCCTATTGCCGATCAGACGGATCAAATTAAATCTCAAGGATATTTTGCACATCACGAGGATACTGCACATATTTTAAAAATATCATGATGTCTTGAGATTTAATCTGATCCGTCCGATCGGTAATGGGACACAGGGACAGAGAGAAATGGGGATAGAGGATCTGAACTACTTTCTCAGTGCACTTCCTGCACCAGAAAAATAGCTTTGGAAAGACGTGCAATGGAAGGGAACAAAGTATGCCACGACATATCTTAAAAAAACATAATTTGAATCCCAGAGTGCTTCGGCCTTAAAGAACTCTGGGAAATCCCTCACATAATTTTTAAAATTTTATTTATTTAAATATAAAAAACAATAATGAAAATAGATTTACATTGATAATTTTTTTCCAGTGCATGTAGAGGATATCTGGGAAAAAAACCCTGTCATTTCCTTTACTCTATTTTTGACAAAATAAACTAAGAAAAAATACCCATGAAAAAATTTACCTTGTTTCCTCCTCATAGGAAAAGCACCACCCTATATTAAACTATGAAACAAAAGGAAAAAATATCTAGGGGAAGGTCAAAAAGACGTACTATCAAGATATTTTCGTTTGCCTGACTGTTCATCTCTGGGAAGCTTGTGGGATGGCCCATTGTTCATCCGTGTCTTGGTGGAGCCTGAAAGATCACTTGTGCTAGGACCTGGACCTGCCTGCATTTGCTGAAGAGAAACTGCTGGTTTTCCAATCCGTGTTGTTGGTGTAGGACTCTGTAGTAAAATAGATAAGACAACGTCTATATCTGGAAGTGGGCCTGCCAATAGTTGAAGTCCCATATAAAATAGTTATAATTAGGAAATATGGAAGTTTATTTAGAGTATTACCCTGACTAATGCAGTTTTAAGCTGGGATGAAACAGGCAGCACTTCTATAACCAACAAAAGGACACAAATCACTATCCCTAAACAAAGTTTCCATTGTCCTAAGAAATAAAATTTTGTAGGATAGCAGAATAAAATCAAAATATAAGGGAACTCGAGAACGGATGCTATGACATGAGTCCAAGGTGAGAAGGATATCCGACACTTGTGAAATTAAACTTATAAATATTGATCTGTAAGTTGCTAATTTGCAAACTTAAGCAGATATTGCATTTCTTTGTTGATGACCAGACTGCGACACACACCAGCAAGTATGAAGAAATGATTGATTGCAGATTGACTCAATGAGAGCTACGATGAACAAATTCACAAACAATGAGGTTCAGTAAAATGATTATTTTAAAGTGAATTGCTAAAAAGTGAGATGTTTCTATATGCAAAATTGATTGCGGTTCAGTTTAGTCTTGCAGGTTTATTTGGTTGATGTTGGTTTTTGATCAGGTGATGCAAGAGTTATAACAGGTTCAATTGATGTTTGGTTGTTTATAGTATCACAGATGGCTACAGATGATCTGGTAGCAGCTAAACCAACAGAAGACACATTACAACTAGATTCTTTACAATTAGATTCCAAAACAGAAAACTATGAGGCATTCCTTGATGAGGAATATTCTATAAAAATAATTGTTTGCATTGAAGACATAGCTGGTCATGACAAATTCAAATCCATGAAATACCTGAACAGAACAGATGTTGGAAGCCAGAAGAAACTGAGATGCTTTTAATTGAATTGACACAAAGATCTTCCGGAATTTTCCACCAGAGTTATTTGTTCTTGAAAGATCTTTATCCCGTCTCTCACACAATGGCAAGAAAAATAAAGGATGATTTTATTGATGCATGAATACACAAGGAAGAAACAGCAGAGCTGGGAGGAGATCAAAAGAATCAAATTTTGGAAAAGCTCTGTGCTTCAATTGAGTTGGCAAAAGGCCCCCGCCAACCTGTGCCAGGGCCAACACGGAGGTAAATCACAGGTGACTACTAGCTTTTGGAATAGTGACTGGCGCATGTGGATCCATAGAGGGCTGTCCAGAAAAATCTTAGGTTTGTGTCATGGGTTGTGATGTATAGGTTTAATAAATTATCTGATAATTAAACTAGTGACGCAGACTTATAACCGGATGTTTATATCTTATTGAGTTGATTTATTCTGTTTTTGGTTTCTTGATAATTTCCTTAATCAATGATATATCATGTATAATTTAGTTGCAATCCCAGAGAATGTGTTGATTATTCAAGAATATATTTTTACATGCTTTTTTTTAAGTTGTTATGTTTACTAATTGATACTGAAAATTTTACCCTCTTCAACAAAATACATGATAGTTTTGTTAGGCATTAATGATGTTGATATAGTAGTAGGCCATGTTAGTAGGGCTTTAGCCTTTTGGCTTATATACTAATTTGATTGCGGAGTGTTGGATATGCTATTTCAGCCCTAGTTTGATTGTCATAGAAGTTTATGACAAACAATTAGCTTGGAAATTCAATAAATGGCATCAAACAAAAAACAATCTAAACAGGCCTATGAGGTTTATAGGATAAAGGCAAGTGATGAGAATTAGGCGATAATTCAGATTTTAGAACTCCAGATTTGGTTGATGAGCTAGGGATGGATGGCAATAGTGGAGGTTAAGAAAGAATGGCAAACCATTAGCTAGACTGCTAGAAGTTAGTTCTCTCTCTTACATCTCCTAATATGTCAGAACTTTCTTTCTCTCTTTGCTTATATATTTTTCATCTTTTTTTTTCCTTTTCTCTGATAAATGTAGGTGTTGAATCTCCAATGTCTTTCATCTGCAGTTTATTATTTCTTTTTTTTTCTTTCTTTTACAAATTTAAATTTTCATAGTATCTCTGGTATGAGGTGGGAGTTTTTTTAGGAATGCATCCTTTTCTAAAAATAATAATATAGTACCCAAATACAATTATTTTCTCAAATTGTTCCAAAGTGTTTTGGGCCACCAATCAGATATTGTATGACAACAATCCCGTTTTACAAGTACATGTGCAACAAAAGCAGAAAGATTGTGAGCATGGGTACCCCCAAAAAAGATTGACATATAAATCGTATATATTTCAAGATCATGTGCAACGAAAGAAGAAAGTATGTTGACAGCATCTCAAGTCTGAAAAAAAAAAGAGAGGAGGTTGAATTGTCGAGAAACATTTGCACGCACGCACGCGCGCGCGCGCGCACACACACACATGTTTCAATTGGACATCAAGATAAATTAAATTTTCTGCATTGACTATTTTTCAATTTTGATCCAGAACTTGCGTCTAAAAGAAATTTTTATATACCTATTGCAATTAAGCACTGTTACATGACAAACATGGACAAGCAAGCACACATCAACCAAGAAGGAAACATGTAACAAACAAAAGTTGAGAATGACACGATATTCTAGTTAAATGACAAACAAAAGACTAAGGTACCTTCAACAACAGGCAAATTTGTGATAAAAGTGGCCAGCACTGGTGAGATTAGTTTAAGAATGTCACTGACTGCAGTTGTACTATTACCAACAGGAGGTAAACCAGAGGTATGTGTTGAATTGGAAGATGCAGGAACCTCAGATCCTGTAACAATTGAAAGAGTCAGGAAAGTTTTTTTTTTTAAAAAAAAAATGACAGCCATCCAAGAATTCCCAGGTTTCTATCTTGTAAATCAAGTAAATTTAATGTGCAGTTATGAATTTAGGATAGGCAATTCTGAAGTTCATAATAAACAAAACCAGGAAATTAATTGTTTATTGCATGCCAAGTGCAATCAGCTTCTATATTGGTCCAAGGGATATCTGAATATCAGAAAGGTTCCAGAAGTAGTCTCATCTGTAGTCAATTGAATGCCCTTACAAACTTCAAGTTCCTCAGGTATCCGAGTTTAAGAGGAGATAAGGAAGAACATTTTACTCTTCTTAAGAGACAAATCAAGCCATCAGCTTTAATCTAGTGTGTCACACAACTTAAGTCTCTTAACAGCTGCATTAATGTTGTCCCTTCTTCAAGCTTGGCTCGAACGATTTCTTCATTAAATATCTCTATTCTATTTTGTGCAACAAGATGTACGTGACATATAACTATGTTCCAGCTTGAGAATGTTATAATAATAATTAAGTCACACATCGTTTAGTCATTAATTATTATATTGGGACATTATATACATACACACTTGCACGAGAGTAATAGCATTCTTTTCTAATCATAATTTAAAGTTTTCATGTCATCTCACCCATGCCGTGCAATATGGTACCTTTCATTTCCCATGCCAAGATGTAGCAGAATGTGACACCACTGCAGAGCCTTTCTTTAGGTCAGCAGTGGCTACCTGATGATGAAATTAACAGGAGAGGGAAGAAAATAAAAAGGATGGTGACCTTCTAAAACAAGAAATTCACTCCTCTTATACCACATCTTCCTTTCTGTAAATGGTGCCAGTTGAACGCAGACATGTGCAGCGCCTGTACCATGTGTTAACACAACTCAACAAAGGAAAGTGACAGCTCAGATCTAGGACCAAACTGGTTCAAGCACTAACACTTGAGGACCCAAATTACTGTATACCTCATTCCTTCAAAGCTTAGTATATGCTCAAGCAAGAGTGTATAACTCACAAAGAAATGATGCAATCAATGCAGATACGACAATTAGTGAAACTAACAGTGATGGAGTTCCAACTCAATAGAAATGCTAAATTGAGAGTTAGTGTTTGATTTAATTCCATCAGAAATAGACCTAGCATCCCCATCCTAGCCTCGAGGATGGTTTGATGCTTCTTTGATTCCACTCTGATCAAAGCAAATGAAGACATCCCACACCAATTTAGTTGGCACAACCCATACCATGTGACGACAGAATCACTAGGATAATCATGTTATGCTGGTGTAGAATTATGCCAAAATTTTGATCTTGAAGGGGGCAGCAGCCCTCAAAATTTTCAAGATCAAGATCAAACCTAGAAACAACAAGAGGTCCACAAATTTGGATCCTAACACTGTAACACACAACCCAATGAAACATAGGTTTTGATAAGTTATTGACTAGAGAAAAGTAGGATTTCTAGCCTCTGCTCTTTAAATTAAACATATTGCTAAATTGACAATTTAAAAGGATTAATATGTGTTTGTACTACCACTAAGATTTTATTAAAAGACAAAGAAATTATGCTTCGACTGGAATAACATAGGAACTAGATTTATTCACAGCCAAATCAGATTAGAAATCCTAACTTAGCTCAAATGCAATAATCAGGATAGATCTTCTCTAAATAAATTAATTAAACAAAGTTATAATACAAAACATGCAGAATTGCAAGGTTAAGTCTCATTCCAGGTAGGGGTTTCAATGCCTAGACTAGACAAGATGGATATGGTGCCAACTGATTTACTATGTTGGTATGAGATGGTATAGGGGCATCACTTGGGAGGAGGAACCAAGGAGGAAGGAACCTGAAATAGAAGAGTCAAAGAGTGCCGTATTTTTCCAGAATGCTTAATGTCACTCAAATTTCTAAAATCATGCTCAATTACATTAAAATCATTGTAAAGTAATATCATATCAAGTGAAATATGTTGGTTCTATGGTGAATGAAATTGTTATTTATGAGGTGAGATTAGACTGTTAAATTGTAATCAATGCTCCATTCTAACGAATATCTCGACTGATCTGACCCAAGGTGTAGCAGAAACCACTGATCCTATCCGAGGTGTAGGAAACCATGAAGCCTAATTCAGTTATATGGAAATGTTTTTGTCCAAAATACAGTACATCAACAACTTTTACCTAGAGTTTGTCTTGGATCATATATAACCATTCGAGAGGTATCTGGATAAACAACCTTTGAAGACGGTGGCAGCGACTTCGAATTTGTTGTCAGTCCAGCAGAAACCTTGTCTCCACCTATGACATACAGTGACAATGACTTCCACTTCATCCAAATGTTATGAATATAAAGCTTCCTAAGGCAAATTATAAGTGCTAATGTTTAGAGCAAAAAAATGCGTACCAGTGATATTAACACAATTAAGTAAACTTGACTTGTCAACTCTCTTGTTGATGTTTTTCATGAGCCACTGGAAATATCATAAGAATTTCCATGAAATATCATTCTCTTTTTTTATAAAAAAAAAAGGACAAATAGAGGAAAACATTAATTGAAGAAGACATAATTTCACAGGAAACAGCAAACAAACATATATATAAAATTAAAAAAATTAATAAACTCACAGTGATTGTTCTAACTCAAGGATAAAATAAGCAATAAGACTCCATCGAAAATCTAACCAAGGTGTAGGATCCTTAGATATTGTTCTTTCAAGCAGTCATATATACTAATCATCGTGGATGAATATCACTTTTGTTTTCTTCGAAGTAAGCATCAAGTTTAGTCTTTTTTTTCAGACAGGCAAGCTCCTAATCTCACCAAAAATATTGATCTGTAAAGCAAAACCCAAGACCCGCAGACCGATACCAATAGAGATGATGTTCATTCCAATGATGCTTGAACCAATTTGTCAGACCTGGGGGACAATCATGCTCGGACCAATTTGTCGGACCTGAGGAACGACCATTAATGTCAGATTTAATTCCACTACCACATTATGGTCTTGCTTCATCTGAAAACAAGCATCACTTTTGCATCATTTCAGTATGAATTTGTTGGATGTCGAATAAATCATAATTAGGGACAGATTTGTTGCACAAAAATCACATTCAACTCCTACTTCAACCAATGCTCTTGAACTTGCAGTAAGGGTGATCAACCCTTGAGGTTTGTATTATGACATGTTAAATGTGAAAGGGAACAATTAACATGCATCTAGACATGTAACCCTCATTGTGAAATTGGTTGGACACCTAGACCTAACCCTTCTATAATATCTCATGTTCGTTAGGAGTAAAGGACTCCAACAGGCACAATTCTGGTGTCCTTTTCTGTATCTTCTCTACAGATTCCCCTTTTCCTTGAGCGTCTGTGACTTTAACAGGCATGATTCTGGTTTCCTTTTGTCTCTCTCTAAAGATTCAAGGATTCTAGCATCTTTTCTTTAATGAGTAGAACCAGACAACCCTCGATTCTACAATTGAAGGAAACTCAATGAAAATCATTTACCTCTTGTCTTGATAGATGATCAAGATCTTTTGATGAGCAGGGCCATAGATCCATAAAACTGTAACGTGAAATGACATCATACAGAGTGTTCTCCAGTGCTGGCGAACCTTCTTCAACCATTTGTGATAAGGCTTCCTTCCTTCTTTGTTCAACCTGTATTCATGGAGTCCAAACCCTTATTATACTTAAAAATACAAAATCTAATACAACACAAACAAAAAGTAGATATAATGTTGACCAGATTGCTTTGTTAGTATAAACTGATTTATGTAAAAGCTGCAGATGCTCAGATGGATCAAGTTTACAGGGGAAAAAGAACCCAGGTTACAACAACCAAACAAAAAGTATTTCTGAAGCCCTGAATACATCAACACCTTATAAAAATAATGAATCAGCTCATACCTTCAACATGCTCACCAAATCTCCATATGTCTGCTCAAACTTGGAAAATCCTTTCCAGACCTGAATATCAGTGTCCATGAGAGATATAGTCTAGCACAGGCATAACTAATTTAACACAAACTATATTAAATGAACGATGGAGAAGGCAACCAATGAAACAAAGTCAACTAAAGGTCAGTAGATAGGAAATATATCAGACAAGTCACATGAACAGTGACCTTATTTAGGAATTATCTTATTGGTCAGTGTTATGATATTCTACAACTAAATAATAATTTAGTGAAATATTTGTTATTCAACTTTATTTCACCTATTGTGCTATCAATCAAGGTTCGAAATCTCGAGCCATGCCGATATTTCGGTCTTTGATTGGAATGATACTATTTTGGTATCGTGTCGACATTTCAATGTATGGTGCTAGTGATAAATTGGAGATGAAAGGAGAAACATCCACTTGAGAACCCAAGAAATGGATGGAGGATCAAGAACAATACTTGGCATTGTTGCAACACTTCCAATGCTAAGTAGGATGTAGATCATACAACACATCTAAGCACATATCAAAAGGCCAAAAGTAGAAAGTGGGGATGGGGGAGGCTCACTACATATCAACTTAGCTAGAAAATCATCATGATTATAACTGGAGTAAGACTACAGTCCTGAAGCGAGATCCTGAAAGTTGGTGATCAGTAACATAGAGGCCATATAGCATCAATTCAGCCAATGCATATCCATTTTCACAGTCAGTGGCATAATCAATAGAGATAAATAGTATTGATCTAAGCCATAAAATGGTATAATGATGCCTGATTCATTAAATGGGAATATTTTAGGAAATGGATATAGATATAGCATCAAGGGTTCAACTAAAATTTTACAACATGAAGACTTTGATTATGATACATGAGCCTTCTAATAAAGAAACAGTGGCAAGGCTCCTAACAAGGTAACCTCTATGTCAACTTGGTTACAATAAATTTGGTATGAATTATCCATAGGCTAACATATCTCAGACATTCTATGAAACATGTATTATCAGAAAAGGCAAAGGTGATTGAGGTAGATCCAGAATGGATCTGAACCTGTATTGGTGGTGCTACATTTTAGCGTTCAAACTTTAACTCACATATGATAAAGTTAGTTTTAACAAGTTGATGTGCCCCATTCCCCACAGGCATGTGTAAAGAAATATGTGCAATCACAATCAATTAATCGGAAGGCTGGAAGTATGACTAAACAAATATATAAAAATGCAGTTGGGAAAACATAACCAATTATACTGTTAATGCCTAGATGCGCAATAATAGCAAAACATAACCACATTATACTGTTAATGCCTAGGTGCAAAATAGTGGCATCCTCATATTTCTTACAATTTGTTCCCCAGCTAGTCATTATCAGCAAATGCAATGATTCATAAAACTTTTCATGGAATTAACAAATTGCAAAAAAGATGACCTCAATACCTCCACAGATTTTTCAGGGGGAAGTGAACTCAAAGCACGCTCAAACAAAGCCCGAACATTTCTATCATCATTTAAGCGACACAAAAAATCTGCATATCTGTAATAAAATACCAAATACTTTAAATCTTGTAAGATAACTACTGAAGAATAAAGGTAGCAAATAAGGATAAATTTTCAAAATATACAATTTCAACAGAAGTATAATTTAACAGCGCTAGTGTGCCTTTGCATGCAAACAGTGGAGGTATTTTGGTCTATAAAAAGTGAAATGCACCAGATTTGGGCATTTTGGAACTTAGAAGGCCAATTGGGCATTTGCCAATATCAAGAGCTTTATATGGGTAATTTCTCATTTTTAAATCCACGTTATTCAAACAATCAGCAAACCAGTGAGATACTAGTACACCTAGCAGAGTATTAATTGCTAACCTAGGTTGCTTGGTGTCTCTAAATTTCAACGTCAACAAGCCTTGGGTCTTAGGTGTTTATGTTTAACTACACGAATAGTACTTTGCCATTATTCCCCAAGTAAAACTATGTTGCTAAAATCCAGGTCACACCTAAGCTCATGGTTGTTAATACTGATGTGAATTGCTCAAGTTGGATCAGTGTCAATGGAGGCTGAACCCTTTGTGACAAATCATACAAGCCCAAATCTAAGGTGCTTAGGTTTCGCCATAATGGTATTATTCTATCATTAGATTCCTTGTAAAGCTATGTTGCTAATAATCAGATCATTTAGCCCACCTTTAATCATGGTTACTAAAAATCATTGAAGTTTGTTTGATGTCCAAAAATACTGATTAGATCCTTCCTAAGAAATTGGACATCTCATGAGTTCAAAGAAGTTCAGAAATATAGAGTTCTAAGAAAACAGCTAGAAATGAATTAGACTGCACCAGAAAATAGATAGCATGAATTGATGTTGGTCAAATTGGGAGTAAAAATAGATGAAATAGGTTGAAATTTGGCAAATGTTTCATCAATTTTGATTTAAAATTTATTGTGTGCTTGAATATAATCCAATTTGGATGTAATTGAGGATCCAATTGAACACCAGACATGGTTTATTGAATAATAATATGATTTTATTATAAAAATTATTAATAGCAATATCATGATCATCTATTTTTATTGATATCTTTCCGCCTTGTGGATAATCTATACATAAACATGAAGTGCCACTCACATGACCTGGAACCATGAGTATCTTTACCAAGGTCCGTCACCAGAATGAAATGTACAGAACGTGCCAGATGCCAGTGGTGTGCTAAGCCACAAAAGAGGAGAAACGGAGACAGCGGAAGAGAAGGGGGAAAGAAGTCAAATGTGCACAAAGGGGGTGGGGGGACAGCGTGTGACATAGATGCTAGAAGATGGCATGAAGACTGAAATTGAAGCTAGAAATAAGACGCGATCACATGTGGAGATGGTGTAGGAGACAACGTGCAACGTTAATGCTAGAAGATGATGCGGAATAGTACTAGAATTGATCTTGGAAGACAGCACAAAGACAACAGAAGCTCGCCTCATGTTTGATTCAACATTGGAAACTTTCATTGCGTTCAATTGAACACTGGAGGGTTGCCTTATCTTCGTTGATAGTTGGCCTCATTTTTTATTTGATGTCGGAAGCTTGCTTCATGTTAAATTCAATGTAGGAAAAGGAAAGCAAGTGTGATTCCACAGAGGGAAGGCTTGCCTTGCATTCGATTCGATGCTAGAGAATGTTTTCATTGCATCAGGTTATTTTGTGTGTCAATTAGCCGATAGAATAAAAAAAATTCTCCTGTGCCAACAGGCATGGAATAAGATTTCAATCCATGGTCTTTACCAATAGTGTCGCCTCATATTGACCACATCAATGAGTGTGAGGTGTGCAATGTAGCATGATGAAGCCACCATTGGTAGTTGTTACCATATTAGAGAACATGAAATACCATTCTACTGCAAATTTGTGAGTACTCAAGGCCACAGTTGTGCTCATGAATTGTTGTCTATAAAAGATAACTCTATGATGCTTTCGTAGTACAGTAACAGTACCAACAATCCAGCATGGACATTGATAATCACATAGTAGGTTTGTGGCAGAGTAACTAGTGGTACCCCTAAACCCTAAAGTTAAAACCCTTGTGTGTGTGTGTCTGTGTGTGTGATAATCCACATTGCTTAGGCTTCGCCCGACTAATCCTAGAAGTAACGGCCTTCCCCCCGTTCGTCTACTAGGTAAATCTAGAGCACAACTTATACACACTTAGAGGCCGACCTCCAAAATATTCATCCCTACTAGAATTTGAACTTTGATTCTCTTATATTGATGTGTTGTATTGTTGTTGTTTTGTCAGTGATTTATCTATGCATTTCAACTAATGATAGAGTCACACTTCATTTAGCTTTATATATTTATGTCCACTTGTTCACCTTTATATACATTTATGCTCACTGTTTGATGTTATCCTACCTGGAAAATTTCTGATAATTCGATGGCCCTGATTTTCATTTCTCTGACACTAGTACCTAATACTGTGTTTACTAAGATCGCACACATTGAATCAATTCCTCAATGTACCAGACAATTCAAGATTAGTTAATTGTGACAGGATTGTGAGAATGAGGAGTTTCTGCAATGTTCATTATAACAAACAGATCCAAAATCCAACTAACAACCATGCTAGTCAGGCAACGACAGCTACTGATATGTGCACAAAAATCCAAAGTGAGAAGAATTCATAATAAATAAAAAAAAACTTACTCAAGAATGTAACCGGGCTCATTCATGAATCTCTTTAGTCCAGCTTCAAATATATTGTGGGCGACCTGCAAGAACAAAGACAAAAATATTGACAATGTAGTTTTATCTTACAAAGACTGCAATCATATGCTACCTTCTTTTTGGACAAATCAAAGGAAACTAAGCGATAATGAAAACAATTGGCATGGTTTGATTTCATATATAATTTGTTCCAGCTAAATGACAGGGACACACAGCAGTGAAGGTACATTTTCTCATCTAATAAAAATAAAAAAAAAAGGCAATGATCAATTCTTTGCTTGCACTAACAAGAGAAGAGAATGGAAAAACACTTCTGATATGTATTTCAGTGCATCAGATGTCCAAAAGTAAAATACAGTAAAAGGATGGATATGAAACAGCATAAACATATCTCAGAGCACACATTTGATAACATCAAAATAAAACACAAAAGGAAAGGCAAAGTTCAGATGTTTCATATATTTCACTAATTCTTCTTCCACATCTTTATTTCTGATGCCCTGTAAATGATTCATTTACATTTTCTAGACCTGACACAAATTTTATTTTCTTGTCATGCCCTTGATAATATTTTTAGCATACTGACTAAATTGAACTTCAGGCAAGTTTTAGATCCTGATTGAACACTAAGTTTGAGGAGTTATCAAAGTCTATGATGAAACAATGATAATAAACAATCTCAGACATTTAGCCAAGGATACCTTTGGAAAGAAAAAAAAATATAAAAATAAACATGGCTTCAAGTATCAATTGGTTTTGGTCTACACTGCCAACATTATCATTCTAATCTAATACTTTTTTGGCATAGGTTAATGTCATTGTGTCATTTGTACCGACATGGTTTAGATGGTACCAATCAAGGCATGGCGAATCTTGACCGCTGCCACTTGAAACTAACTGAGACACCTCTCTTCTCCTGGCGCATCCTTTGTTCTGTCTATTAATGACAACGAGGAGATGAAACACTTAAGAGAGAAGATAAGAGAAGAGAAACACCAACAAATAATCCTGCCAAAACAACAAGATTCTCTTCGCATAACTCATATTCAATTCCATCTCTAGATCACGGAGAGGAGGCAAAACACTACAAAAAAAAAGGGATGGGATTGAGAAAATACACCAACCGAAGCATTAGGAAGAGTGATACTAGGGCTAGAGAAGCTGAGATATATCCCTAACTATTCCAATTTCATCTGTGTCAATCCAAGTCATGATAGAGAAATCCATTGTAATATCAAGTGTTATCATGGTATTATTTGATATCGTCTTGGAAAGTTATAAATTGGTCTCAGCACAATACTCTTTTTGATATTATGAAGGTGCAATCATTATTCAAGATATCTGTTATATTTTTGTAATTTGTTATTTTCAATATTTTTAATTCAATTGACTTTCTAATTACTATAGGTTTATAGGTTTTATTGACTTTCTAAGTACTATAGGTTTATTATATTTAGAGGTAACTAATTGCTATATGTTTATGCTTTCGGTGGCAAACAAGTTAAGCAGAAGGGAATTATAGGATTAAAACTATTTAAGTTGATCTCCAAACCCTTCTAAGTATTGAAGTGTGCCAAGTTGCGGCACTATGCAGTAACAAAATGGAGATCTGAGGTTCCAACACAAAATGAAACTCTAAACCTTGGAAGTAACATTAAGAAACAAAACATAGGTGCTAATTTGATTGCCAAATTAGTAATCTAGGTTGTTCAAAATACTAGTTTGATGCCCATCTCAATTATTTATCAAATATTACATATCTGATTAATATACCGTACCTACTGTACCAACAAAAGAAACCAAAAACAAAAAAAAAAAATTTCATTGACCTACAAGATGTATAATTCAACCACCATACGGACACTAAAATAACTGACCAGCATGAAACACCTTTAAAAACTTAATTTAAGTCTCACATAATATCAAACACTGGGTCATATTTTGCGATCTATGTTTATCAATGAACAAAGAAAATCACAGTTTTGTCTTAATAATTCTGTGTTTTAACATGATCTAAAACATGTGTGTTCCACCCCTTCATAAACTGATATAACCAGAAGAGTTGAACATTCTCTTGTAACCTTTGAGTCCTTGTCAACACAAAAGACTACTGTGGCATATGCAACAAAAACATGATATGTGCAGCTTGGTGATTTTCTAGCATCCAAAAAGTATTTCCGAGCTGCTTCTATGCCTTCACTTCTCCTTAGAAATCTAATATACTGCAAAAAAAAAGGTGGCATTCAGGCTGACAAACAAGAAGCACCAATGACACAATAAGTGGGTTACTATACTTCAAGAAAAAACAAGGTTAAATGAGGATAGACTACCTGAATCTGAGCTAGAGATGTTGCACCAGAATTGCTGACAAGAAAACTTTCATATATTTTCTTAGCAGACTGCATGAGTGAGGAATCTTCAATAACCCATAAATATTGTAAATAACACAAAAATAAATTATATCTGGACCTGAATTGCACCTCGAGACTCTTCTAGTTCCGCATATGCATATTTCAGTAACTCAGAATCTAGAAAGAAAGTTCAAACTTTGATGTATGTTATGTCCTCAGAATAATCAAGAATTTACATTTTCAAGCCAATAGGTTTTGTTATAAACTACAGATAATAAAGGAATTTATAAAGCTTTTCCAAATACTAAGTTCCTCAAAGAAACTAAGTTACATTGTCAATGTGCGTTATAATTGAATATATAGCATAAAAATTGTTTATATTCGAAATAATAAAACCAATTTAATACGCATCAGCTAGCATCTAGAGTTTCCCAACTAATATATGAATTTAGGATATTAATAATACTACAGTCTTGAAGTGAGTTTCACAAAGTTACAAGAATCAGGTAGCAACCCCAAAATAATTGAGACAAACACGGATTTTTTATATGGATTGTCATTATTGTTGTTATTAGTTCAAAAAAAAATCCTTACCATTGAAACTATTCATGCAGTCTCAGACAAAATGTTAGATCTCTTCAGAGTAATCAAGGAAATCCTTGTTGGATTATGGCATTTACAATATATTTACTTGGAGGCAGAGACTGAGGTTGGAGGGAAAGGATAGAGAAGAAAGGAGGGGGGTGGGATGGAAAGGAGATAGTGGAAAAAAAAAAAAAAAGACTACTTGGATGCAGATAAGGGGATGAAGAGGAAATGAAAATTCCATCTTACACTTAAACAGGTTTTCCACTTTATTTGGAAAGGTAACAACAGTGATCAACATAGTGGTTGTCCAACCATGTTCAAGTGATGTTTAGCAGTGGTTCAATGACCACATCCAATGTGATTTGGCCATAATCTGATGATGATTCATGATGGCCCTATGGTCAAAATTTATGGTCAGTGATAGTTTGGATAGATTCTAGTTTGATAGTTGAATCTGGTGGCTGAAGATAATCCATCGACAATCAAGGATGGCTGTCAATAATGTGACGAAAGCTGGTCATGGTCAACAGTGATAAAGGTGATAACTCGGAGGCAACCAGTTATGGTCTAGCAGTCCCTCGATGTACAATGAAATGGTGATTGACAGTTTGTGATGAAAAAGGAATACATTGGTCTTCTTACAATTTTCGTCTTCCTCTCCTTCCAATCCATCCATATTTGGGCAAATCAATTTTAGACGAAAACAAAGGTCAAGAATCCTTCCTTCTTTACATAATTCTATCCAAGACAGGTGATCCTCATCCTTTCCCTCTCCCACACCCTTCATTTTGATTCCCTTCCTTCTAAATAGCATTGCCTTAATTTAAGTTGCTAGGGAATGTGATATACAACAACAACAACCAAGTCTTTTCCCACTAGGTGGGGTCGGCTGTATGAATTCTTTTACGCCATTGAGCTCTATCTCTTATTATATCATCATCTATATTTAAATAAATTTTATCTTGTTTTATTATTGCTAACCAAGTCTTTTTTTGTCTTCCTCTTCCTCGTTTGATATGCATGTTTATCATAGTTTCACATCGCCTAACTGGAGCATTTATTGGTCGTCTAAGTACATGTTCGTACCATCTTAAACGTGTCTCTCGGAGTTTTTCCTCAATAGATGCAAATCCGACTTTCTCTCTAATGCTCTCATTTCTTATTTTGTCCATCTTCGTATGCCCACACATCCACCTTAACATCCTCATCTCTGCAACTCTCATCTTCTGCTCGAGTCATAGCCCAACATTCAGCTCCATATAACATAGCAGGTCTACCTGCGGTTTTATAGAACTTACCTTTAAGTTTAAGAGGTACTTTACGGTCACATAAAACAATCGACGCTCCCCTCCATTTCACCCATCCTGCTTGTATTCTATGTAAGACATCTCTCTCAATCCCTCCATCATTTTGTAAAAATGATCCTAAATATTTAAATCGCTCGGTTCCAGGCAACTCGTCCTCTCCTATCTTAACAATTGTTTCATTACTTCTAATATTGCTAAACTTAAATTCCATATATTCTGTCTTTAATCTACTAAGCTTAAAACTTTTCCCTTCTAGTGTTTCCCTCCAAGATTCTAGCTTAACATTTACTCCTTCACGGGTCTCATCTACCAAAATAATATCATCTGCAAACAACATGCACCACAGTACTGTGTCTTGAATGTGCGCAGTGAGTTCATCCATAATTAGTGTAAAAAGATAGGGACTTAGAGCTGATCCTTGATGTAACCCTATCTTTACTGGAAATGCTTCAGTTACTCCGCCTGAAGTCTTTACTCTGGTTGTTACATCCTCATACATATCCTTAATTAGTTCAATATATGTTACGCTAACACCTCTCTTTTCTAAAATTCGCCATATAATTTCTCTTGGGACTCTATCATACGCTTTTTCTAAGTCAATGAATACCATATGTAGATCTTGTTTTTTCGATATTTTTAATTAATTGTCTAAGAAGATGTATAACTTCTATTATCGACCTTCCAGGCATGAACTCAAATTGATTTTCATCACCATGGTCTCTTTCCTTAATCTTTTTCTATTACTTTTCCCAAAGTTTCATAGTATGACTCATTAGTTTAATACCCTTATTGTTTGCATAATTTTGTCGTCTCCTTATTCTTATATAAGGGAACTAAATACTTATCCTCCATTGATCAGGCATTTTTTCATTTTCAATATCATGTTAAATAATTTTGTAAGTCATTCAATACCTTGTTTCCTAAGCACTTCCATACCTCTATCGAAATATCATCCGGTCCAACGGCTTTTCCATTGTCATCTCATTTAAAGTTTGTTTTACTCGAAGTTTGAATTCTACGATAAAAATTAAAATTTCGATGCTCATTTGACCTAATTAAATTACCCAAGTTAAGTTGGTCTCCTAAACCTTCATTAAAAAGTTGATAAAAATACCTCTTCCACCGCTCTTTTATTTCTCCATCGCTTACTAATACCCTATTACATTCATCTTTAATACATTTTATTTGGCTAAGATCTCTTGTTTTTCTTTCTCTCACTTTAGCTATTCTATAAATGTCTCTTTCCCCTTCTTTTGTATCCAATTTTTGATATAACCGTTCAAAAGTTTCATTTTTTGCTTCACTCACCACTTTCTTAGCTTCTTTCTTTGCTATTGTATATTTTTTTAAGTTTTCCTCATTCTTACAAATATATAATTCCTTATAAGTTATTCGTTTTTCCTTCACTTTCTCTTGTACTTTCTCATTCCACCACCAAGATTCTTTAGCGGTGCATGCCCCTTTGACTCACTGAGGACACTCTTAGCTACTATTTTCAATTTTGATATCATCTTATCCCATGTTGTATTAGAGTCATCGTATATTTCACCTAATGCTTGTACTTCTATCTTCTCCTTAAATATATGTTGCTTTCCATCCTTTAGCTTCCACCACTTAATTCTAGGAATTGTATATATTTTCTTTCTATTGATACTATGTTTAAGGCGTATATCCAACACTACTACCCTATGTTGGGTAGTTAAGTTTTCTACAAGGATGACTTTACAATCTTTACAAATCTTTCTATCCTTCTTCCTAACCATAGGAAAGTCAATTTGCGATTTATTATTCTAACTTTTGAATGTGACCAAGTGTTCTTCTCTTTTCTTAAAAAACGTATTAGCTAATTTAAGATCATATGCTATCGCAAAATCTAATATAGTTTTCCCTTCCTCATTCCTCGTTCCAAACCCATAACTCCCATGTACTCTCTCATATTCCTCATTTTTCACTCCGACATGCCCATTTAGATCACCTCCTATTAAAATCCTTTCATTTGGTGAAATATTTTGTAATATTTCATCTAAGTCCTCCCAAAACCTTGATTTGGTAGCTTCATCTAATCCTACTTGTGGTGCATATACGCTAATTATGTTCATAGTTTCTTTTACCACTATTATCTTAAGAGCTATAATTCTATCCCCTTTTCTAACTACTCCTACAACTTCATCCTTTAACAAACTATCTACAATAATACCCACTACATTTCTTGCTTTACTGGGAATGTGATATAATTTAAAAAAAAAAACAATAGAATCTATGATTGGTACCTTTCAAAATTATGACTTTAGAATTTAGATGATAAAATTAATGAAGAAAAATCCAAGAATTTCCCCAAAACTATGACCCAGTAATCAAAAGCCAAATTGTTCTAGTCTAGGAATGAGGAAGAAAGTGCCTACTCAACAAAGAAAGAACACCGCAGAATTCAAGGATGGAAATGTATCTCCTCTCAGGTTCATACTTGAGATGCTAAGTATCTTGGAGTTCTGAGAATGTTAACAAGCATACTGTCAATGAAGGTTAGGTAAATTAAGGACTCTAGGTGATTGAAATTTGATGGTGAACTGAGACTTAATCCCTTCTTCCCACAGAATAAGATATATATCGTATCTTGCATGCTCTGAGAGATACGCATCACTAAGAAAAGATGAGAACAAGGCCTTTAACTTTGGAATTAAATATGGCCAACGGTTTAATTTTTTATGAACTTGCCTATCGAAAGCTTGTATTTGAACAATGTATACAAAAATATCTAGGTTACATGTAACTTTGTAAAGTTCTAAAAAATTCTTATGGCCCTTGTGTAACATTGTAAAGTTTTTAACTGGAACAAAATTAATAGACCTGTTATACATACTACACATGGATGCTTAATAAGGCATCATTGCCTAAGATTGATATAAATTTCTAATTAAAGAATATAAGCACTTCTAAGAACATGCCAACTGAACAAATGTTTTCAAATAAAAGAAACCAAGACAGTGTTACCAAAAGAATATGATCAAATGAAACAAAACCAAGAAATTGTGACAAAGAATGTGTTAGGAACCCAAAATTCAGAATGGAAGAACACACAAAACACATAATTGTATTAAGGTTAACACAAACAATTTGGTAAAGAAAATTCTCTCCACCAACCAAAGCCAATGCTTTCGTCAAAGCCAATGCTTTCTTCTCACAATAATTCTTAGATCCCCTCCCCTCTAACTTCCCCCAAACTTATAATCACACATACTCTAAAACACCCTAACATAACTGCCACAAAGATATAACTGACGCTACAACATAAACTACCACTATATATTAATTCTATTCTAGCCCCTTTTTATTTTATCCCTCATGGAATATACAAGCCATGTTTTGGATCCAACATGTTTCACCCATGATCCAGCGCTTGGTCCACATCTGGAACTTGGTTCTTATCAGAATGTGGGTATAAAACTTTCATAGGTGACACGAACATATAATATGGCCAGAGCAGCAACTATCACAATAAAAATAGTAGATTACCAGGAAGAGCCTTCAAAGCCCGTTGAAATACTTTAGCTGCTGAATCCACAGAACCACTACTGGCATGCCATGTGGCATAATCATACCATATATCAGGATAATGATACAAATACATGAGGCACTGGTGATAGTAAGCAATATAGAAATTAGTTATTCATCACAAGATTAATTTGCTTACATAAACATACTAACTATTTTGAAGAGAATTCAGAAGTATCAAACAGGAAAGAAAAATGTGATTGATTAAGAATTAGAACAAATTCATAAAGATTAACGAGCTATTGATAGGTTAAGAGCACGACGAAATGTCAATTAACTTATCCTCATAAATGATGCATGAGTTAAGAGTAAGCATAAATTAACAAAGATGACAAGCAGGCTAACAACATGTCAATAGCTTTATGACGCCAAAGGCAGTGGTCTGTGATGGGCAATGGGTACTCAATAATTTGGTAAACAACAGTACTCAACCTGAGAATTTGTAATAGGAACATAATAACCAGGTATCTGTGGTACCTGAATACCATACTAATTGTGATCCCATGTTGCAAGTATTTATTTTTAAAAAATAACAGCAGCTCTGAATCCATCAGTTCAGTAACATATAATGAAATGCATTTGTCTTGCATACCTGCTCAAAACAGAATGTAATGCGTCTGTTAGCAGATGCACTGTCAACTCTTTGGGGATTCCCTCTGGATAACAGACAATCAAAAGTTTGTCAAAGAAATGCTCCATACCAAATTCAATCATAACAAGTACATTTTCTCTTTCAATCAATGAAACATACTTGCTACTGTTGGATGCAACTTGACAAAGAGATAATTTTTAAAAAATCAATGATAAATTCTTTAAGTATGAAAAAGTTCAAAGTCCAGGAGCATTAAAGGTTGAATATTGAAGTGGAATAGGCAAGCAATTAAACATCAGTAATTGCTTCATATTAATTTCCCTTCATGCAGGCATACTCAACATGGTTGAAGGTCTTAATTTATAATATACTCATTTCAATTAAGGTATCTGACATGGATATTAGATGTGAGCACAACAACAATAGGATTTAATAGCTCTAAACAATGTGATGCCATAATTCATGTAACAGGCATTACTTTGCTTGGCATGGACTAGTAGTGTAACAAAGCACCAGTGTGCAAATGACAACAATGCTGATGACAGAACACTTCAACAGTCCAGACCTAAACCTAAAATACTTGTGGTTTTCGGGCACAGATTGTGCTCTTTAAAACAATAATTTTGATAAATGATAAGCCAATGTTCAATTTGGTTATCAAGCTTGCAGATCAAGAGAACAACCTACACAATAATCTCCAAGAAAAAATAGACTAAAACCAAAAAGCCCATAAATCCACAAATATAGACAGTGGAATATTGAAGAGTTCTTCCTCCGTGTTAGAGAGATTTGTGCGATAAAAATTTACTGCATGTCCCAGTGCATGTCATTCCAACCAGCCAAACAGCAGTTCAACCAATTGGTCCAACTCCAAGACCAGCATATCAGCATCACACAAAAGAAGCAAGGCAGTTCCAAAAATGAAAAAGAATCCCAAACCAACACAACTGGATCCAGTCCCACAAATAGGCAGGTGAACTACACAGGGAATCTAAGAATCATGTGACTTTATTCCTCATAAAGGTACTCCATCTCTATTACCTGTTTCCTTTTGCTAAGATGACTATAAATAATGAAATCAAAGAATATACAATCTACATAATAGAAATGAACTTCATATACGGTTTTGGTTTAGGATTATATCAGGGATCGAGTATAAAAGAAATAACACATTAAAAATTGGTTTACCTCTCAAAGACTAGAAGCCTTTTCCAAGCCATGCATTGTTGCTCTTCCTGCACGTTTATGGTTTAATAAGTCAAGAATTTAAAAAACCATTGCTGAAATTTGTTCCACAGCATAAAGCATATACAGAAATTCACCAGTGTATACAAATACATGGATGTGCAGACATAATTATTCTCAAACAAAAAACTCTAACCTAAACACATCATTCAATTCACAATCATGTTGAGTTGTATTCCTTTTACATAATCTGTTTGCTCAATATTGTAGCACCATGCCCTTCCTAATTAGTCTGAGAACAAGGTTTAAAAAGGACTTAGCAAATGATATGCAGTTGGTTCACCTCATAACATAAAAATGAAATTGGGTGGATATAGGGATGCATATCTGTAACTTAAATTAACTAGATATGTATAACTATAATATATTATTAAGAAATTTCTCAACACAAAAGTCCATGAAAAAGAAAGTTACACTGGTCACTACAAAGTATAAAATCCAACTGACCACTATATTATAGAAATTACAAATAATATCTGATTTTCTTTACCAATAAACACATAAATAAATAGCATTCTATTACATTATCATTTTTTTCAGTCAACAAAGTTCATCCTTATTTTTTGATGTTTAATACTTTTTCTATCCCAATAGATATTGAGGTGGACTAAATTAATACTTTAGCCTGTTATAAATAAGTTGATTATGCAGGCATCTATAAGTGATGAAGTACAGCTTGTGGAACTTAGGTTCAGTGTAGTACACTAACAATGTAGACCCCTTTTCAAGGGAGGGAAGTTCATATGGTGGGTCTGAGCTTGAGGCATGATAAATAAATATAAATTACTCAAAAAAATGGTAATTATTAA
This sequence comes from Zingiber officinale, assembly GCF_018446385.1. NCBI lineage: Eukaryota > Viridiplantae > Streptophyta > Magnoliopsida > Zingiberales > Zingiberaceae > Zingiber > Zingiber officinale. Next base: position 4,534,634 of record NC_055992.1, read on the forward strand.
CTGGTACATGGTTCCCAAGCATGAATAACAAAAAAAAATTAACATTACATTATATGAATTTGGTGTGTCTAGAAAATAAATTCACAACTGAGAAACTACAGCAAACCTTGTATGATCCATTGGGAGGAATAGCAAGCATATTCCAGTCAATTTCATCTAGGTATTTCTTTCGTTCTTTGTAGACGGCTCGGGCACTATTGAACTTTGGTTGATATTCAGATACAAGCCCTTTTGCCTAGAAAAATGGAGGGAGGCAAAAAATTGTTGAGGTGAACATCCTTCTACTTTATGCTAAGAGAATGAGGAACCCGAAAGTGATAACTGATCTAAAATAAAATTCCACATGTGACCATTCATAAAATCAAGTGATCAACTATCCCAATTCCTAACCATAGAATATGTTCACTGTAACTTTTCTGTATCTAGTATCATATAGCATTCAATCTTATATTACAAGAGATACCCAAATAATTCATCGTAGAATTCTTACAGCTGTGCGATTAACAGAGTTCTCAAAATTTTCATAGTCTTTCCAAAGCTGTTCAACATGATGAGTTGGAGTTACAATTGCTCTTTGATATACTTTCCTTAAATTTGCCATGCGGTGAGATTCTTCCTGAGCTGTTGTAACCTAGTCAGCAAAAGGTTAATAGTCATCTCGACGATCAAGTATGAGACTTGGAATCAAAGTTAATAAATAGAATAGACTGCACCGACTGGTAATGACTTCAAGAAAGCAATGTATTCCAACCATACAGGTCCAGAAGAGATATCATATCCTGTTCAATATCAAATTATTAGAAAACTACATAGTATATGGAAGATCAAAAATTTCTTGGTAGTGCCCAACATGTGAATTGGAAACATAAAAGGAATGTAAGAAATTATAAACCACAATAAATCAAGAAAGTGGCAAGAATCTAATGCTTTGTTGAGAATACAACATACACGTATTGGTTTTATACTTAATTTGCCTCAATGGATAGGCAGTGATGGTGTTAAATTGATGGTTCTGGATCATGTTGAAACTAGATGAAAGAAATAAGATAGTTTTGAGTTTTCTAAAGATGTTATATTTATTAGGGCACTCATTATTTAGAAGAACTAATTTATAAAATCAAGCACTTCAAGAAACCACTTTAATAACCTGAAGCAGGGACCAAATAGCAATTCCATCCAATAACAGCCCTTTATTTGTGACTGTAAGCACCGCATCACTGACTAGGAGAAAATTCTCCTTGTTCCCTTCTAATGACATCAAAGACCAACTCTCTCCAGCAAATTAACACTACACCCACCCATGTCAATGCCAAATCCAATCAGCCAGCACCTCATAACCATGCTCGCCCCCCAGCTCGCAGAACCATCCAACAGGATTTAGAAAGCCCACCTATCCACATCCTCTTTTGCTTTGCATTAGGCAGACTGAGTGATCCCTCAATCTCCTTCCTTGACAATTTGTTACAGTGTCACTCATGATCCCTCAATGGTGATTTTACTGCCTCCTTTAAAGTGCAAAGCTAGAGAAGACCATAGAGTAGTCCTTATCAATTAAACAAGGCCTACCATAACGCCATGAAGACTGAGCAAATCCGAAAGGTTTCAGCACTCAAATGAACCCCTTCGACTGAAAATGCACCACTTCATATGAGATCACCAATAAAAACTCCACTAGCTTGACTTGTTTTGCATTGTCATCCACCAAGTAAAAGGTAGCCCACATACTTTTAGATGACCATAGAAACGTAATCCTAACTTTATCCCTAACATACAAAGTTATATGTATCATGGTAGGGACCACTTGGTGTCAAAATGTCCCCGTTGACTCATAAAACCCGAACATGAGAGTGAAAATAAAATAGCATAACTTTTAACTCAAAGATTTTATGATAAGTTTGAATCCATAGATATACCCTAAAAAGGTTCAAAATTTTGAGTCACGCTGGAGTTTTGGACTTTGATGCAAACAATACTGTTTCAACAAACCGATCCTAGTGTTTTGACATATAGTGAAGTGAAAAGTTGTAAGGGGAAGAGAAAGGAGAAAGGAGATGGAAAGGAAGAAAAACAAAAGAAAAATATAATTACAGATCAAAAGTCAACCTTCATGTCCCATTAAAATGATACAATTTTGACATTGTATTGAATGAACATAAGCTGAAAAAATAACAAATATTATTTCAATTCATTTTGACACATGTGTAGCATGTCAAAGTGTCAAATGCTAATAAGATACACTATTCATTGACATGATAGATAAAAGATAAATTTCCTGTGCTGAATAGTACCAAGTTTTGGTAATTTGTTAAAACAATACATTTTGACTATACTAGAATGACACAAGAGTTCAAAGTATGACCTAAATTATCAAGATGAGGAAAATAATAGGCAGGAGCTCTACGTGGTGTGTTGCGTTCAGTCCATGCCTATATTTAATAAATCATAAAAGCATACTAGTATTTTCACACTTCCACAAATTGTGAGAACAAATCACATAAAATTGTTATATGTCATAGATAGTGGGTTAATGTAAAATAATCATGGATAGTTACGTGAATATTATTTCCCCAAAGAGCCTTTGCCTAAGCGTCCACTTCACACTTATGTTAGGTGTCGACAAGTTTGATCTTCTAGCTTCTAGCAAGGTCAAATTATGCCTAGTTTTATAAACTTCCTTGCACTAAAAGTTTTCCTCAGAACAGTGTTCTGAGAATACAGACTTGGGTTGCAGATGTTAACTCTTATACTCTTTCAGAAAAGCAAACATACATTGTGAAAAATTTCAACATAAAAATTACAGAGGCAGACTTATTACTCCTCTTATTTTAATGAACTACGGTTTACTTCAACAACTTTGGGTACAAGACTTAGACTCTACTTGGACAAAAACTACAACATATACTAGAAGAAAAAGAAACACTTGTTTTATGTACTTTTGATAGTTCTCCACCAGAATGGACAACTACTTATACTAAACCAACGAGACATCTGATTAAATTAGATGTGCAAAAACTTAATATTGATCTTCTACCATTTGAAGACTATCCTTCCAATCCAGACAAAGATTGGGCAACCTCAAAACCCCTTGAAGAACAACTGAAACATTGGAGAGCTTCGCTACAAGGCAGTTCCTGGTTATGGGATCAAGATCAAGATCCTCTAGACTATAGTTTAGCCGGAGAAACACTAACCGAAAAAATATATTGGCCAAAAACTTTTGGAACAGTATTCTTTCCATTCTCTTACTCCACTGAACATGTAAACCTCGGCCAATTCTACCAAAAGAAAAATCTGGCATGGTTAGAAAAACAACGAAGACAGACTTCAGCAGCCTCCACATCTACTCTACCACCATCCATGGGTTCTGTCGAAGAAGCAAATCTCATCAACATGATGGAACTCTAATGACACAGAAGCAATGACGTCATCAAACAAAAGATGTAAGCACCGACGACTGAAGCCGTCTTCTTTTGTTGAACTTGTATTTTATCACCTTTTCCGGGTAGTTCTAATTTACAATAGCCGTCTTCTTTTGTTGTGGAGAACTGTTTAGTAAATTCTGCAGCATCTTCATAGTGGGAGTTTTCGTATTTCAGCTGATTCATTTATATTTAAGGTCATCTAATAAGTGGATTATGTTATCTAACTTGTTGTATAATTGAGTTTTATTGACAATAAAATCTTTTGATTGCAGTAAAAGTTGTTGTGAGGATGTTTCTGGTTCTACAGTCTTTTGAGAAGAAGGTTTTCTCGTTAAGAGATTAAGAGATCTTTTTAAATAATCAAGATTTCTTAAGAGTTCTGATAAAAGTTGTTGTTGGAACAAAGTAGTTTTGAGAGTATCTAATTTATTGATTATGGACTGACAATGGACTTCTAGAGAAAGTTCTTGACTAAGAAAGAGATCAATGATAGAGTTTAGATGTGCTTGATCTGAATGTAAGATGTGTTCAAATCGTTTGCTTCTGAAATAACAAGTGTGTTTCTGATGATCAAGTGTTATTATGTTTCTTGGTTGTAAAGCTAGATCTAGATAATCTAAATGTTTAGAAGTTGTGCTCATAAACCCAATATAGGGTTAGAATTCGACCTGGCTCTGATACCAATTTTAAAGTGGTTTGGTTTTGAAAGTTGAAAGTGGTTGCAAGTGATTTTTCTCGGGTGTGGTTTTATTCAGGTTTTTAGTGGTTTTCGGATTGTGTTCGAGGTGGTGTGTTCTAAACCTATAGGTTAGTGTTTTGTATTTCTTCAGTTCGCACTAGTGAGCCTCACCTAGTAAAGAGCCTCTAGAGTTATTTGAAAATCCAAACGACTCTTATCCCGGCTTCTTCAAGTCTTACAATATCTTTTATGTTGATTGCCTTACTTAAGTGAGCACAGGTTTTACAGAACCGAAAGATTTCACTTTGTCTTCTCTTTTAGCTAGTTACGTGGATACTAAAGAATATGTGACGATAAGGACTGAGGACTATTGAATTGAAGAAAACAAGAACACCAGCCTATGGTTTAGAAACACAAAGATATTATTCAGTCATAAAGAAGAAATACAAACAACTGATAAGATTTATATAAAACTCAACTGATAGTACAGACTGATAAAGTACAGACACTTACAAGTATAGTACAAGAGGGCATTCAGAGAAAGCGAGAAGGAGAGAGAGGAAGGCTGGGAGCTGAGAGAGTTGAGAGGCTTGCTCTTGTGGATGATCCTTATGGTTGCTGGTGAGGAGGTATTTATAGAGAGAAGAAGAAGGGGTTGGAAGATGTCGTGGCAGATAAGTATGCGAGTAAGTGCTGGTAGAGGTCAGGGATGACGTCATTAGTGGCTTCAATCGTCGGTGCTTACGTCTTTTGTTTGATGACGTCATTGCTTCAGTGTCATTAGAGTTCCATCCTGTTGATGAGATTTGCTTCTTCAACAGAACCCATGAATGGTGGTAGAGTAGATGTGGAGGTTGCTGAAATCTGTCTTCGTTGTTTTTCTAACCTTTTGGTAGAACTGGCAGAGGTTTACATGTTCAGTGGAGTAAGAGAATGGAAAGAATACTGTTCCAAAAGTTTTTGGCCAATATATTTTTTCGGTTAGTGTTTCTCCGGCAAACTATAGTCTAGAGGATCTTGATCTTGATCCCATAACTAGGAACTGCCTTGTAGCGAAGCTCTCCAATATTTCAGTTGTTCTTCAAGGGGTTTTGAGGATGTCCGATCTTTGTCTGGATTGGAAGGATAGTCTTCAAATGGTAGAAGATCAATATTAAGTTTTTGCACATCTAATTTAATTAGATGTTTGGCTGGTTCAGCATAAGTAGTTGTCCATTCTGGTGGAGAACTATCAAAAGTACATAAAACAAGTGTTTCTTTTTCTTCTAGTATATGCAGTAGTTTTTGTCCACGTAGAGTCTAAGTCTTGTACCCAAAGTTGTTGAAATAAACCGTAGTTCATTAAAGTAAGAGGAGTAATAAGTCTGCCTCTTTAATTTTTATGTTGAAATTTTTCATAATGTATGTTTGCTTTTCTGAAAGAGTATAAGAGTTGACATCTGCAACCCAAGTCTGTATTCTCAGAACACTGAGGAAAACTTTTAGTGCAAAGAAGTTTATAAGTATACTCTTCAGCATAAGTTCTTGACATGTCGGGAGTGGGGTTCTGATGAAACCAGTTAAGTGCTTCTTCAAGTTTAAGAACAATTTGTAACTAGAGACTTCTCCCAAAGTAGTGATGTAAGTACGTAAGTATGTTGGTAATGTCTTGATAGAGACCAGACTATTGTGTCGGTCAGTGTTAGCCTGAAGTATTTCCATGGATTGGTAAGTCATTGGCCTTGTAGGTACAGATAGTACATCCGTATCTCTTCGAGTAGGTATCTCAGAAGTGGTTGTCATTTGACTGTAATTCTGAAGTGCAGGGCTCATTATAAAGTTTAGCCCCAATTTTTCTCTAAGTAAGTCATAGGCTTCATCCAAAGAGTAAAAACCCTTATAAGGTACTTTGTCTTCTTCTGAAAGAAGAGGTTTAACTTCATCCCAATGGGCATAAAGACCTGCATAAGTTCCTGCGAGAATGGCATAACAAGAAAATTTCTTTCCCAATAGTTTCTGTACTGTGGTTAGGAAATAATTTGATAGAGCATTAATCACTACTATTTTGTAGCTGGCTATGCCTGGTGAAGTGGGAATATTCCATATATTATCAATCAAATATTGTTGTATAGCATCTAATTGCAGTCGTAATGCAAATTGGAAGGTATCTTCCTTTCTTGTGTATAGCAGTAATTCATGAATACCAAATTTCATAGTCTTGGAATAATCATACGTATGTACCTTCTTTATCCGGTCCATTCCGAAAGAGGAAAGAAGTTAAATAAGTAATCAAGACAAAGTATCAGCTAAAGAATTATTCATTCCTTTAATATGTTCCCACTGTATACGTAAACCTTTATTGAGGATGGCATAAGTAAATTTTAACCAAGGTTTAGAACCAAGGCCTTTTCTAGCTTCCTTTGGAAGCTGGCTATATTTTATTATGGCCTCACAATCTGTTCTGATTGTAATTTCATATTTACTTCATATGAATAGCATAAAAGCTTCTAAACAATAGATGACTGCGAGAAGTTCAAAGTCTAAGGAGGTTAATCGTCCTTTTTCTTTATATTTGCCGGAAGCATAGCAACAAGGGTTTTCAGAGCTTTTTGGGTCATATTTAGATCTTTTACTGAATAGGGCTCCTCCCCATCCAGATTGACAGCCATCAGTTTCTATGACTAAATAGTCTGAATCTAAGGGAAGTGTTAACTGAGGTAGATGTTGTACCATAAGTTTGATTTGTCTAACCAAGTCTATGTCTTGTTGATTGAAGTATCTTTGCCCTATTTGAGATGTTTTATTATATAGATGACGGCTAATTTTTCCAATATCCTTTATATATGGGCATGCATAATTTAGAAGTCCTAAAAAAGATCTCAAAGATTTAATATCCTCCAATTTGTCCGGAAATCCTAATAGTTTACTAGTGATGTGCGGTTGCAGAGTTATTTTACCTTGACCAATACGACTTCCTAGGAATTCAATGTATGGTACGGCAAGTTTCATTTTTTTCTTTGATACAATTAACCCATGTTTTTCAAATAGATTAAAATCATATGTAAGTGAGCAAAGTGTTCTTCTTTTGTCTGGAAAAAAAAAAAGAATATCATCAATATAAAGACAAGTAAAGGAAGTAACAAGTCGGAAAATGTCATTCATTTTTCGTTGGAAAACTTGAGGTGCTACTTTAAGTCGAAATGGCATAACTAACCATTCAAAATATCCTTCTAGACAAGAGAAAGTAGTCCAGGAAATAGACTCCGGATGCATCTTGACTTGCCAAAAACCAAATTTCATGTCAAATTTCGAATACCATTTAGATTTCTGAATTTTATTAAGTAATTGCTCCTTATCAAGAATTTTATAGTCATGAAGACAATTATCATTAAGACGTTTGTAATTAAAAATCATTCTAGATTGTCCTCTTTTATGTTCTGCTCCTTTATTTACTATAAAGGCAGGACTCCTGTGTCTAGAGTCTGATCTTTGTATGGCCTTTAAGATCAGGAGTTGAATAATATGCATTTTACATTCTTCGATTTCCTAGTTTGTGTATCTAAGATCCTGGGCTTTAATGGTTAAGTCGGGATTGATAATGTTTAGTTTATAATAAACTTTATTTGTTAGATTTTAACCAATAATTTCTAATTTTTCAAGTCTAAAAAGGACAGCATCTAAAGTTTCTTGGGTATTAAATAAAGTACATAAATAAGAAGGGTTAATATAGTCTTGATAATAAGTTTCTTAGTCGGGTAGTATATCATTGAGACAATCATCTAAATTGTCAGGGCTATTACAAACCAAGTATTTCTAGTTTTCCTGTAAGGAAATATTGACTCTAGGCTTTATTTGAAATAGGGCATGGACAAGTGGAGGTTGGATTGACGGCTTCAACAGGAGGGGCACTAGCACGCGGCCCAGTGCAAACCTCTGAAGGATAGCCAGAGAGTACAGGAGAGATAATAGGAGTGGAGAGAAAAATAACATAGTCTTTAGTCAAGAGAAGGGCGCGTTCAGGGCAGACCAAAAAATTAAGACCAAGAATGAAAGGGATCGATTTGTGAGGCATAGGCCTGACCCAAAGTTGAGATAAAGTGAGGGGAGCACTGAACACACCACAATTGGTGTAAAATTTAAGATGAACATTCTTAACGAATTTATGACAGCTTAATTGGCGATCATCAAATTGCGTAACCACTATCTAAGAAAGCATGTAGAATCAGTTCATGACTATGAATATTAAGAGTACATTGGACACGAATATCTATGGTTGTGCCTATATTACAAATACTAGGGGTTTGAATGAAGACAAACTCTGTTGATGGAGAATTTTCTGATTCATGTGGGATAAGAATACCCTTACCTTTATCAGGACAAAGGTCCGAAGGATATGGCGTTGGACTAGGTTGAGTATATAAAGAGGAACTGGGCTAGTCCGAAGGTTCAGGAAAGCCTTCCCTTAACATAGCAAGTTCAATTTCCAAAAGGTTGAGATGAGGATAAAGTACAGACTGATAAAGTACAGACACTTACAAGTATAGTACAAGAGGACGTTCAGAGAAAGCGAGAAGGAGAGAGAGGAAGGCTGGGAGCTAAGAGAGTTGAGAGGCTTGCTCTTGTGGATGATCCTTATGGCTACTGGCGAGGAGGTATTTATAGAGAGAAGAAGAAAGGGCTGGAAGATGTCGTGGCAGATAAGCATGCGAGTAAGTGCTGGTAGAGGTCAGGGATGACGTCATTAGTGGCTTCAGTCATCAGTGCTTAGATCTTTTGTTTGATGACGTCATTGCTTCCGTGTCATTAGAGTTCAATCATGTTGATGAGATTTGCTTCTTCGACAGAACTCATGGATGGTGGTAGAGTAGATGTGGAGGCTGCTGAAGTCTGTCTTCGTTGTTTTTCTAACCATGCCAGATTTTTCTTTTGGTAGAATTGGCAGAGGTTTACATGTTCAACGGAGTAAGAGAATGGAAAGAATATCGTTCCAAAAGTTTTTTTTTTAATTCAATGCTTTAAGTTTTAAAATATGTTATAATTAATCATAAAGGTTTGTTATATTCACAAGGGTAAATAAGATAGATAAATCCCTTGTAGATAATCAATCGATTTAACAAAAGTTATCTCCATGAATTTTGTCTCCGTATGAGATTTTGCTGGTCATCTTGCTGCATCATTTACTCTTCTTGTGGTGCATGTTGAAATTTATGGAACTTACAAAGCATGCAAGTGCAACAAGACAATAAGGGTTTATGTATTATAAAAAAGGACAGCCCGGTGCACGAAGCTCCCGCCATGCGGGATCATGGGGAAGGATCCATTGTACGCAATTTTACCCTGCTTTTTGAAAGAGGCTGTTTTTAGGATTCAAACCTGTGACCTTTTGGTCACATGGCAACAACTTTACCGTTGCGCCAAGGCACCCCTTTAGCATGAAATGCAAAAATCATATGAATTGAAATGCAAAACTTTACAGAATTAGAACTTAAAATGAACTCCAAACAAAGTACTTGAATGTACCAACATAATTCAGCATGAAATCAAATGCTTTCCTGGTCTCCTCAAGACCCTCAGTTCCCTTCTTTTCATTTACTTTCCTGATAAAATTGATGTAGCAGCGCCTATGTGTTGAAAAGAAACAGAAACATAATGTCAATAAAAATCCAGAAGAATAGTCTTTACAAAGCTAGATTTAGAGACCAGATATGTGAAAAAGGGAAGAAAATAACATTTACAATGTGACCCCTACCAAATACGATTGCCATGTTTATAGCATGCAAACTTTGACAGAATTAAACATGGTTAAATGAAATTAAGTCTGCGTTGAGTGATCTTAAACATGCAAATGTTTAACAAGCAAGCAAAAATCTCGAGGGAAACAATGAACCCAAGCGCGAACAATGGTGAATAGGAACATGTATGATGTATATTTCTCCTACTAAGGCTTCTTCCTCCTCTTCCATCCCCTACCAGTCGGTGTTAAATAAGTGTTGGAGCAATGATTCATCCAAATATAGCGTTTTCATGTTTTGGCAATGCAATTCAAGTTAGATATTTATATTTGATCTTTTACGTCAAGTGTATGGAACTTATTATGAACTTGATGATTGAAGTGGTCAAAGCTTGGATTAAGAGTTTATGGTGTAGAGAGCTTCAAACTTTTAAAGGTTTGTTTTAGATAGATGGTGTGTTAATCTTTTGATCACCTAGATAGAGACTAAAACTACTTAGAGTTTATCATTTGAAACTTTGCAAGGTGCTCAAGAGTCTGTAATACACTTAAATTGCAAACATATTGTAAGAACTTATATAAATAGATAGAATCATTAAGACTATATATTATCGCTAATATTACATAACAAATATTATTACAAAATAACAGAAAATAATCTAATTCAATAAAAGAAATGATATTTTATCATAAACAAACAGGACATCAAAGGATTTTGTGCTTGTTATAAGGTAGCAAGTTCTATTAGTAACTCACAGAGACTCGTTAAGTAAATTTAAAAAGCAAAAGAAATACTGTAAAAGAGAGAAACAGGATGGCAATACATGGCTATAGCAGACTCATCCTTCATTATTGACTTTCATCAGTCATTGTGGGAAAATCATTAGCAATGAACATGACACCGTGTTTCATTTCTCAAGAAAAATTGGAAACAATAATCATACATTGAATAGTTTTTTTCAATAGTAAAAAGCATATACTTAGAATAGAATAATCATTACCATAGTGAAATTTGAAGGCAGTTCAACAAACACCGACTGAATATCTGTTTTGTAACCTCATCGTTGTGAGTGGTTATGTATGCCTCCACATATTGCTTCCAGTATTTGGCCTGCATATTCAAGAGGAGTAATCAAATTTAATCCAAGTAAAAAGGGGAAATATGAGGTGGTAATTCCAACGACCAGTGTGTTCTGCTAAAAAAGAACAAACTATAAACAATCTTCAACAGCAGTGTTTTGGAGAAGTTAAAAGGGCATCTGTTAATACAAGTGGTATTCCACCATAAGATCTATACTTGTGTATAATCCACTTACAGCTTCATGTGGAAAAATAAGGTCCCTTTGCAGCTCATTCAACTTGAGAACTTTAACCGGATGGTTAATTCACTTTCTTTTTCATTGCATCAGTATCACTTTTGTCCTTGTGATTTGATAAATATCCTTTATTTTAAAATTACACTCTGATGAGGGAACTATCTTGTTATCTTGTCAGATCCGACCACTAGTTAAAATGCTTAAACAAGAATTAATAGCAACACACTCATCTAAGTTTAGTAGTTATATGCTAAACTAAAGTCCTTGCCTCAGTCCTTAACCCTTCATGTTGGACTAAACTAGAATGTCACAGTCCCTTCCAGTAAGACTTGATGTCCTTGTCAAAACCGAAAGTTACGCTCGTAGCATAAAATCATGCTTAATTAGAAACACGTGAGGCCCAATAGTAGCTCTTCCACAACTCTCCACCTAAGGAGTTGTGAACCAGTGAAAAGTATTATGAGTTCCAATAAGTGAACCACTATCATCTAGACTTAAGAATTGGCAGGTAATTAATTTTAACAATTCTCTCATCAAAATGAACTGAGCTCTGAAATCAAAGCAAATCTAATCCTAGGCATAGCAAAATGTTTGGGAAGATATATTTGCGTGATATCAATTCTCTCATCTAGTGGGATGCTACAAATTGTATGAAATCAACCTACTCCTAGGCACAGTGGCACCATTGAAAATTGTTACTTGTGTGATGAGGAAGCCATCATTAGGCCTCACATGATGTCCACTGGGAATGGTTCTAGGGAATGAATAATGAAGCTGACACTTTATTTTAGTTCGAAATGGAGTGTTATGGATTAATGAAAAGATTAAATTGAGTTTCAACATTTCAGGACAATCAGCCTTTGAAAGTTAATGGACTGATTCTCTAATATGGATTATTTTTCTGCTCCATGAGACTTCAAAATCAATGTTAAAATACTGTTATCAATTTGACAAATTGACAAGTTGTGGGTCTTAAGTTGAATTTGATCTCAATTATGATGGGTTCAAGCTTCAATCAGTTTCCAACTTGGATTATGTTAATTCATATATAAGCTTATTGAAAGTAGCACTTTAGTTAAATACCAACTCAGGCCAAGTTTAAGAATTGGAAAGCTGCTTAGCTAGGATTTGTTGTCATGATCCTGGGTTAAGCTTTATAAATACTTAAACAAGTACAATAAAGTTCAGTGTTATCGAACCGTGCTGAGTTCAAACAAGAATTTTGCTGTTAAATCAAATTTGAGCTAGATAAAACTTTGTCAAGCCAAACCTAAGATAAAGATAGATTTCCTTCAGCTCATTTGCAACCAACTTAGTTTTACCTACATGAAAGTTATTACATCCCATATAGACCCATTATTACTTTTTAATAACAGGATCTTTGTCGTGTACTTTTATGCAATTACTTTGGCAATACCATGTCAATTTCAACTAGCCATTGCCAATTCCAACAATTTCTTGTGAAATGAAATTAAAATAAACAGAATAATTCAAGACAAACACTTACAGCTGTAGGAAACGTAGAAAGAAGTTGCTCGTAGATTGGAGTTGCCTCAGCGATAGAGAGAAGCTACAAAAACCAAAAAGAACAGTTGAGAAACATTCAAACCCTCATCAAGCATGTTGCAACTCCGTCTGAATTGATAATACTAGTACAAAATCACGATATCTTGATTTCACTGAGAGTCTTCTGTCATCATTATTAACAAAAATACAACTTTGATGCGAATTGACTCTCACCTGAGCCTCGTTCGCAAGGATCTCGGCAGCTTCAACGTTGTATATGTCGGTAGTTGTGCCATCATCACCTTTCTTCCGAAAATGAGAATCGCAGTAAGAAACCCAGGGAAAAAGCCGAGAAGACAAAACGCTTCCCAGTCACTAAAACTGGACGGCAGAGCACAGAGCATAATACACCTACAAAATCATGAACTTGCCTTGGGTTCCTCGGACATCCTCCTTCGCTCCTATCGACTACAGCTGACTCCACCAAGCCCTCAATTCAAAGAGGGCAGGAGAAGGTAGCGTGAGAAAGCTAGATTTCCGTGCAAAGATCAAACGATCGAAACCTAATGGGCGCAGCCGATGAAAAGGGCGGAGAAGAAATCATGCAAGTGACCTAAGTGCGTTTGTGGACTTATTTTTATCAAATTCAAATAATTAATTAATAATTTTTATAACATATATTAATATAAATGAATTATATATTAATTTTTTAAAAAAAAATAAACTTTAACTTCAGGAATTGTTGAGCTGTTTGTGGTGATCAAATTCCTTTTCTTTTTTTTTTTTGTTTATTTTGATTAATATATTTTTAAAGCCAATTAAGTGATAATATGTCTAAATTTTTAAATCCACATATATTTTAGAGACTAGTAAATTTAAAATAAACATTGGTGTTTACATACTAATCCAAGTAATATAATTGAGAAATGATTAAATTTAAAATAGAAATTATTTTAAAAAGCTTGATTTAATTTTCTTTTTAATAAAAACATTATTTGCTTATAAAATGATATAAGTAAATTGATCTGATGTAAAGGTCTACCCCTCAAATGGTCATGACCACAGTGAAAGTCAAAGTCTAAGCGATTGATGTCCATGTGTCGTTGGTCGGTCAGACAACTCACTCGTCCGACAGGGACAAAAAAGTACCGATCAGATATCACCATAGCTCGGTCAGACACCAAGCTTCTGACGCTCAAAACAAGACATACGTTGAGCGATCAGCTCAATCGGACTTACATCAAATTTCAGAACCGGTAAAAAAGGATCATAGCACGACAATAGAGCTCTGGCAGTGGATGTTGGTCAAGCGACCACTCCGCTCGCCCAAAGAACTAGACCACCCGAACGGCTAAGGGTTGGGCGAGCGACTTCCCGCTTAGTCCACTAAGAGACAAAAGGAGGATCAGCCGATATCCTCGTGGGAACTCGTGCCACCAACAGACGGTATGGTTGGCGGCATGGACAGTAGAGAATTGTACGACGAAAACTTCTATTGTCATGTCAGAGATATATTCGGGTCATTGAGGTATGGTGTCAGTGACGCTTTCTTGACATGTCTTTTCAAGGTAAGCTTTGAGAAGCATGCGCACCTCGAGGAGCATGCACGCGAGCCTTCGGAGCCCTATATAAAGGATCCCAAGCTTCAATGGAGGAATGAATACTTTATTGTAGCTATTGTTACTCTGCTTCCTCGCTTATACATCGCCGGAGATTGACTTGAGCGTCGGAAAGTCATCATCGGGGAACCCCTCCCTGACTTGCCACTGACGCTGTTATGATTGCAAGTCTCTCTGACTCAAAATTCACCAATAGTCAACAAAAATACTACACCCTCAACATTCATAGCCTCGACTCTTGGACGCGATGATAAATTATTTAACATCATTAATTTGTTTTCTAATTCTTTGATCGTTTCGATATTTGGTGAAACGCTTTGTCAAATAAAATAATTTAATTGATTTTTTACAATTTATTTTTTTTAGAAAGTTATGTGTGAATTTAAAAAGTTGGAGGTGTATTTGAAATTTCAAAACTATAAGGGTGCGATTTAACGAATTTTACCATTTTTATTTCTTTTTTTAAAAAAGATTAAAATAAATAAATAAATAACATCGTTCGCCCTAGTTAGACAATCTCCCTACTGGATTTCGAACCCGTCGTCGGTTTCTTTTCTTCCAGACTGCACCCAGCCGCCGCCGAGCAGAGATGGTTCGGCCCTACGCAGTGAAGGGGAGGAAACTCAAGAGAAGGAGAGTCGAAGAACCATCGCCGACCGAGGAGGAGATGGTAGAAGACGTCTCCGACGAGGGAGAAAGGGAGACTGGAGTCGAGGTAGAGGAGGACGAGAGGCGGGCGGAGGAGGCTTTGGACAAGACTCCTGTCCTCCCTATCACCGGGCCTGTCGACAGAGCCAAGCGGCCGGGGGTCATATTCGTTCTCGAAAAGGCTTGTCTGGAGGTCGGAAAAGTCGGAAAGGTACCCCCGTTAATTTTTTTTTTTCGTACTTCGTATCGACACCGCTACGTCATCAGCGTGTAGAGATTTGAGACGGATTGTCATGTACATGCTGAATAACGAATAGGCGTTTGCAAATTTTTTTCGCTGAAAATTTGTATATTATAGCTTATTCTTGTTGGATTCGAGCAGATTAATGAGTTTGTTATTGTGAAAGAGGAACTGATCGTCTTCCACCTACACATATGTTTACACAAACTGATTACAAGAGGCCGTGATCACCCAGGCTCACATGCTGTCTTCTCTCCCACTTAGGCATGTCTTTGCACAATTTTTTTGCAAGAGTTTGTATGGTAGATCACATGTCTTTACACAAACTGATTACATGTATGCTAGGACTCTATAGAATTACATGTTCACACTTAGGCTGCAGATTATATTGCATGGATGTTCATTGATCACTCTGGGTTTGTGCTACACAGAGATATGTGCTCTTAAATGAGATTAGTTTGGTAGGTACTCCATCCGGCTTATTACAGGAAAGAATTACTCTCCCTGTAAGTAGTTGAGACTTAGCAAATACTAGATCCCAAGGAAAATAATAAAATCCACATTAATGTTATCTAACAAGGCAACAAGTGATTATGAAAGATAACCAGAAGGAATCTACTTTAGCATGTACTGGTTTACCAGGGAACGTGGGCTCAAAGTTCACTGTGTGTGCAAGAGAGAGCAAAATTGATGAGCAAAAGCAATTTGTTTGTTAAATTTATTCTAGATTTATCATCTTTGAATTTCAATCCAAATACTAATGCTTTAACTGATAACAAGAAGAAAATTATATTGAGAACGTGTCATTATGAAAGAAAAAAAATAAGGAAGCTTCCAAAAGATGATGAAGGATATGAATAAAGTAATGCAGATATAAATAAAATTAATTATGAAAACTAGGAATCATTGAATATGCTGATTCTTTTTAGGTGTGGCCTCATGCCACCCATGTATAATTATAAGTTCCACGTCATTTCATCATTTAGGTTCTCTTTCTATCTTCAGCTTCATGTGGCGTGGGAATTTACTCTCTGTTTTTCACTGAAACAACCAGGGGTGGATTAGCATATTTTAATTTATGACAAACAATTTTCTTACACACTAATTAGATTGGTTTACCTCTTTTCCCCTTCCACAAAAAGTTGGTATGATTTTTTTAT
Source organism: Zingiber officinale (assembly GCF_018446385.1). NCBI lineage: Eukaryota > Viridiplantae > Streptophyta > Magnoliopsida > Zingiberales > Zingiberaceae > Zingiber > Zingiber officinale. The sequence goes on from NC_055992.1 coordinate 4,550,935, forward strand.
ACAAAGTTATGAAATAAAAGAATTGCATCACAGATGTCTTCTATTAAGCAGCCATTGTATCTCTTACTCCGTTTGCTTAAGAAACTTTTGCTTGTATACAGAATTTTCAAATTCTGAACTCAGATGACCATACAAATTATTTGAAGAAACAGAATCGCAACCCTGCTGATTATAGACCAGACATCATTCACCAGGTTAGTTGATTTGATTGTTAGATGTTTCTGCATTTCTTTTCCTGTTTCGATTTCTCCTTCATATTTTGCCATGAATATTATTGTCTTATTGACTCTTATATCATCGTTTGTCTTTGTTTCCCATATGAATGTGCTTACAACTATGTCAAATTATATTGGCGTCTTGTGGTTCATGAAATCTTTCAGAATTTGTGAACTCATACAATCCTAAATCAAAAACTCTAGCCATCTAGCAGTCATGAAATGCCTATTTACATTAAAAGTTCTCCTTGAAGAGTTTCTGGTTGTACTTGAAAATTGACATGCGGGCATACTCTTATTCAGGCCCTTCTTGCAATATTTGATAGTCCCTTAGCCAAGGCCGGTAGGTTGCAAGCTATTTATGTGAAAACAGAGAAAGGAGTTCTTTTTGAAATTAAACCACATGTTCGTATACCGAGGACCTTCAAGCGCTTTTGTGGTCTTATGTGTAAGTACATAGATCTTCCTTTGTGTTGCTTCCAATATTTGTATATTTGATTCCACTAGTATAATTGTGGAAGTACTTGCATCGTGTGACTGCTGCAGCACAATTGTTACAAAAGTTAAGCATAACAGCTGTTGGGAAGCGTGAGAAACTCCTTAACGTTATAAAAAACCCAGTGACTCGTCACTTGCCTGTCAATTCCAAGAAAATAGGTGATAAATTTTTCCTATTTTTTTCCTTTTAAATTCCTTATGTAAACTGCTTCTTGATTGCTAATTTTTCGATTTTGCAGGTCTCTCTTATAGTTCAGACAAGTTGGTTAACTTATCCAATTATGTTGCTACTGCTAGTGATGATGCTCCGCTTGTTTTTGTGGTATTTATAAATACACGAGATTTTCTTAATTCTATGGTTGAGCCTTTTATCATCGAATGACTGACAATATAACTTTTCAGGTTGGCGCAATGGCTCATGGAGCAATCAGTAAGGAATACATTGATGATTTTGTATCCAGTAAGCCTCTGGTCAATCTACTATATTGTTTGCAACATTATATGATTTATTTCAATTTTCTTGTCAGTCTAAAATATTGATGCACTATTATTTTAATATGTCAACTCGTTGCATCAAGGGTAATAATAAACGATTGTTCCAGTTGGTTGCCCCATGCTGTACTAAGTTTAGCCCTTTGTTCCTTGTGAACAATTAATTTTGAATTGTAACTTAACATGTTTCTAGGTCATTAACCTCCATTGCACCAGTGGCTCTGGTTGCTAAAGACTATTGTTGCTGTGTGTTTTTCAGTATCAGAATACCCCTTGAGCGCGGCGTGCTGTTTGAACAGGATTTGCAGTGCATTTGAGCAAAAATGGAAGATCACATAAACGTTACGTGATTGTTTTATTCTAGTTAGCCATCGTAGGCGACATGTTCTGTAATTTCAATTAGCAAGCTTGCAATTGCTGAAGTATTCACCACTGTTTGTACGATAAGAGCTTATTGTTATTCTTAATTTTTGCTGTCCGATGCTTGTTCCTTCAACTCTTCTATCAACAATTTTGATACATTTACATGTAGTTCGCTATTACATGTTGCATTGTACGATTTCTTGATAACAAAAATATTTATCTAATTATTCATCGAACAAAAATCACAAGTCGTGTTGAATGTTGAGGTTGTGTGAGGACGGCAACAGAAATGCTATTATTTCAACCAGTTAAATTGTAGAGTTTTGCAGGATACCAACAGTGGTGAACAATATTTTCAGTTCTACTTAATCTTTGCAAAGAACAATAGATACACAGGTAGTCATATGATGAAAAAGTACACAATGAGTAAAAAATGCTCTATTTTTACACTTACCATAAGAACTCACAAGAAAGGGAAAACCCCCCCTCTTAGGGTGTATACATACACTACACGTATTCTGCAATGCCATTTAATTTAAACTCTTTGTGAAAAAAAAAAAAGAAGTAACTTTGGCTAAATGAGCAAATCGTCGGCGAGAAAGCCTGACTGTTAGCTGAAAGAATAGACTAATATACATAATAAACAAAAGAAAACTAAACGAGAAGAAAAATTGTTGAGCGCGTCATAACTGAAGCGTTGAGAATCTGTTCATTTGAATTTCCATAGTCGCTGCATTCATTCTCCGAAACTTGTCCATCTCTCTAGCAATTTGAATGTCGCTCGGCATTAAGTACTCTTTCAATGCCTTTACTGAAAAATGGGGAAGCATCCCTGCTACTATTACGCCGAGTAAGCACAACCAAAATAATCCTGTCCCCATTATCTTGAAGATGGCCCTGCCATGGAAATTAAGCCAAAGTTGAGCATTCTGCATTCCGAAAAGAAACTACCGCCTTCTATTAATTTTCTTATAGTGCACTAGAAGTTTGTGTAATTGTATCAAAATGCAAAGGCATACCAGTAACCAGGTAGCGTCCAAATGCAGTCGATTATGATGACACATATAAGTGTTGCAACAATGCAGCCCCATACAGCTACATGAGTGATCCAGTACCATCGAAACACATCAGTGGCCAAGTGAATGTTTACGAGAATAACTACAGCAAGGATCCACAAGTCTCCGAGGCTGGATCCATCAACGGTACTTTGCCTGTATGCAAGATATGGGATGTAGAATGTGGCAACACTTTGCCAAACTGCATCCATCATAGTGAGGGTAAATAACTTCAGATTGTATCTTTCATCCCTCTGACCTGACCTATAGAGTTGGGGATATTTCATCAATGTCTTCCTGCTAAGATCTTTGTCGAGCACTCCGACGACTATTGTGGGAAGAGCGGTGTAAACTATGGAATATAAGACGGTGCTCCACTCTGTTATTGCAGTTGTCAAGGTATAAGCAGTGTATAGCACATACCTGTGTCCAGAAGCCATCTGTTAGGTATAGTATATGAAATGATGTAGAACAATATATTATGGTGAGGAGACAGCACAATGAAAGCTAGTATAAAAAACATGATGTTGTTTCATTCCACACCTAGAAATAAAATGACTATTAGGTCATTGAACTGATATTTTGTTTTTTTTTCAACTAGCAATTTTTCATTTTGTCCTATATTATTATTATTATTATTATTTTGAGATCATTGACTTTTCCACCTTTGGAAATTATTTTACTGAACAAAGTTATGTATATTGTCCACATTTGACATTTGTTGCTTGGCAGGGGTGGAACAACATGGTTCACGGGTAAGAAATCTATCAAAGTTTGAAAACTCTTTGAAGGATACTCTTTGAATTTCTTTTATATGGATATGATCGAACTTGCTAGTTGCATCATTTTGCTAAAATATCAAGTCAAAAGGTAAAATTTCAATGAGAAAAACTCTATATCCAATGAGTGGAAGTGCGGAGAAATATTTACCAGAATAAGATGAAGACAAATACAGCATTTCTGTAGAAGTTGTACAAGATCATGTAGGCCATTCTCTGGTAATTCCAATGTCCATGGACCAACAAAAGAGGCACTAAAAATCTAAACTGTCCCATGGCAAAATCTGATGCCATAACAGCTTGTCTTCCCTCTTGGCCACTTATTCCAATGCCAACATCAGCCGTTTGGATCATAGAGACATCATTTGCACCTGATATCATACAATTGTAAGTTTGCCAATGAGTCGATATTAAATTTTCTTAATCTTGTTATCCAAATTATAGACAAGAAGAAACAGATATCTATGAGAAACTTTACCATCTCCTATTGCAAGGGTCATGTCTTCTGTCCGACTCTTTATGAGAGAAACAATTCCAGCCTTCTGCAATGGAGCCACACGGCAGCACAACACCACATCACATGCTGTGGCCACCTTAAACAGCTGCACCAGTGAGAATAAACAACATGAATCACACAAAAGCTTTGGAAAGAACTTTGATTAGTCAAGAGAATCTGTTGTTTTACCTCTTCTTCTAATTTTGTCTTCAAAATGTAGACAAGGCTAATACCATCAATGATCAAAGCCATTGAAACTTTAGTAGATCCTGTGCCTGTTAATGCATTTTCAAAAGGGTCAGGTGATATTACTGCAAATTTTCTGTACATGGCAACTGCATCTTGTAGCTTGTTTCTACAAGATTCTTCAGAATTGCAGTTTATCACAATCTGAGTCATTGCCTCTGTTAGAAGTTTGCAAGAAAATCCAATAGAAATGGCAGTTTCTTGCTTATCCCCGGTCAAGACCCAGACTTTGATGCCTGCTTGTCTCATAGATTCTATGGCTTCTGGTACACCCTCTTGCAGCTTATCCTCAATTCCAGAAGCTCCTAAAATGTGGAGCTCTCTTTCAACATTAGAAGCAACAGCTCGTAGTAATTTTCCTCTACCCATCAATGATGTATTTGCATTCTCATAGGCAGACTGCCACTCTTCAAACTCTTTCCTACTTAATTCACGCATGCCCACGACAAGTGTCCTCAGCCCCAAAGATGAATATGCATGAAGGTTTGCCTTAGTTGCATCAATCATGCTCAAATCCACCTTATTCTGGATAATACCAAACATAGAATTGTCTGCACCTTTCACAAACAGATTTATTGTCTTATCAGGGCCGCATACTATAACTGACATCCTCTTCCTATCACTATCAAACTCGTGAAGGCCCAGAACATCGTATCTGCATTCAAATTATCAGCAATTAAAGTATTTTTAGAAAGATAACGAGTATTTGAAAATGTCATCAGCATACAACTAATGCAAGAAATGGTTTAGTCTTGCAAGTCAAACTCTTCACCTTCCATACTTTAAGATCAGTTTGATAAGAAGTTTTCAAACCTGCTTTCAAGTTTTGTGATGCATAGATTGATACTCAGAAGACTTAAATCCATGTTCCAGTGAGCAAAAAGGATTAAAAATCATGTCACTGACATTAGATTTTAGCATTTTTTTAATCTCTGCCAATAGGAATTTAGTGGCGCAAAATGGAAGGTCGTGAGACTCCTAAGTTAAAATACAACTAGATTTCTCTTTAGAGGTTTGGTGTACTATGGAAAACTGCTCCTGGTTTCTTTTACTTAATTGTGTATTATGATATTTTCTGTCCCTGGAACATTAGCTAAAGTCAGTATTTATCACTATAAAAGGGCAGCCCGGTGCACGAAGCTCCCGCTATGCGGGGTCCCGGGGAAGGATCCATTGTACGCAGTTTTACCCTACTTTTTGCAAGAGACTGTTTACAGGATTCGAACCTGTGACCTTTTGGTCACAAAGCAACAACTTTACCGTTGCGCCAAGACTCCTCTTCAGTATTTATCACTATAATGAATTTTATTTGTAGTAATTCCAGACAAGCAAACAAACATAAACAAATTAAATGATTAGAAGATAACTAGTATGTTGATACAATAGTAGTTCCATACTTCCATAAGAAGAAAACTAGCTGAGCCAAAAAAGATACTTGAAATGGTAGAACCCCATTACAACTGCAGCATGTAACATTAAATGCCCTTGAAGATATTAACTAATTTGAAGTAATAATTCTATCATCAGTTCTTTTAAGTAGGCAAGAATCAGGATTGCTGTTTTATCAGCCGTTGTAGTAGGCAACAGATATGATCCCACTACATGTCTTGCTGTTTTATCAGCCAATGCAGTAGGCAAGATTGCATCTTTTTAGGGCAACAAGAACCAGAACAACAGAGGTAAAAAAAAAGTTCAGCATAGTTACAACTTAAGGCATATACTAATATTTTTAAATTTCACCATGCTAAGTGAACAAGGGATAGTGTTATTCTCAGCTAATGCTGTAGATGTGTATTCATCCAAGTTTGCAAAGATTAGCAATTCATTCACACAAAAATGGTAGAAGAGTACCTTTGTCTATTTCCAAGGATATCAATAATTATGTGGCCAGAAGTGCGCTCGATAAGCACAAACCCATATGAAGCAGCCGCATAAGCAAGTGCCTGTTCATCAGGAGATTCACCTTGATAATCTATCAACTTCTGTTTAGGGTCTGATGTATCCACAACCAATGGGACAATAGTATTGCAGCATGCCAAAGCGAGGAAGAACTCTCGAGCTCGCTTTCCTTGCTCAGTATCTCCTTTGTTTTTCAGTAATCTAACTAATTCAGGATCTGTCTTAACTGACATCTTTGGCTTCAAAATATGTTTGCCAGCGGCTACAAAAAAAAAGACAAAGAGAATTATATTATATCAATCACGCGGTAGTACGAAATCACAAATTCACAAGTTATGAAAATAGATATCCTACCTAAGATATAATGTGCTTCACCATTATCACGAGAAGACACTCTCCCTCCACTGTAATCTACCCCTCGAATGCTAGCGCATTGAAACTCCATCTTGTTCTCAGTCAAAGTTCCCGTCTTGTCTGAGAACACATACTTGATCTGCCCAAGGTCCTCATTGATGTTCAGAGCCCTACACTGAAATCTAGAGTTTGAGCTCTCATCGTACAAATTGGCATCGCGGACCATGAAATAGGCCTGCCCAAGCCTGACCAATTCCATTGATATGTAGAGCGAAATTGGAATCATGATCTGGAATACAATCACCGACATCAGGAACGCAAAGAAGACCTGCGTGCCAATCCCAGAGTAGTTGTACTTCTTGTCATCCCCATCAGAATAATCCCTCTTCCTAAAGAATTGCGCCAACTCCAAATCATCAGAATGGTTTCCCAACCAAATCCCGTTGCAGATTGCCACCACCGAGCACAGAGCAATCAAGATGGCAGAGAGCAGCAGAGTCTCCCTGTTCATTCGGGTCTCCAGTCTGCTACGCTTCGAAGGCGCCCCTGAGCTATTGAGCATGACCTTGGTCTCGCTTCCGGTGTACACCGCGACCCCGATCACCCACGCCGTGTTCTTGAGCTCGCATCCGCGGAGGATAATGTTAGCCGGACCAAGCGATACCCGCTTGCCGTCGACTTCCATATTCCCGAGAAACCCGTAGATGTTACGGTTGGGCTGCTCGCAGCGGATGACGCCTGCGGAGTCGACCGGGTGGTCTTCGCCGGGAGGGCGGGCCATGGTCTCCTGCTTGGCGTAGCGCGTTTTGAGGTTGGACTCGCCGTCGAGGTTGATGGTCTGGATGTAGGCAACTCCGGTGGGATCGCTGGTTGCGAGGAGGACCATGTCACAGGGGATGCTCTCGTTGGCGAGTACCTTGAGGACTTCGCCGACGCGGGCCTCCTTCCATCTCTTGGAGAGGAATCGGCCGGATTGAGGGTCGAGCACCGAGGCAGCGCGGTTGTTCTCGATGCGGTCAGATCGGTGGCGGCGCCAGTCCTCGTAGGCGTCCTTGACGGCGGTGACGAGTAGAACGAAAGCGAGGGGGAGAGCGGAGGCTCCGCGGCCGAAGACAGCGAGCTGGGGGAGCTGGTTGAGGATGACAATGGCGAGGAAGTAGATGTAGGACAGGCGGCGGAACTGCTCGAAGAGGTTGCGTGGGAGGAAGGTAATGGGGGAGTACTTGGCGGTGCGGATGGAGTTCCTCGGGATCTCGAATCGGGGGTCGGACCCCCCGGGGTCGCCGATGAAGACGATGCGGGAGTTGGAGTCCGCAAGCTCGCGCTGCGAGGAGGCGAGGCGCTCCGTCTCGGTGCGGGAGAGGTGCCGGACGTGAGCAGGGTTTGGGAATCCGTCGCGAGAAGCCGCGGAGGCCGAGGATTTTCGCCGGTGGTGGCGGCCGGAGGAAGGGAGAGGAGCTAGAGACCGTTCCTCTTCCTCCTCCTCCTCCTCCCGTGAAATGGTTAAGCCATCGCCGACCATTCTCGCTCCTCTTCCTTCTCGATTCAACCTTTTAGGGCGAGATCGGAATCGCCAAAAGTATTTAACAGTCGGATCGATCGAGGAGGAACAAGAAGAAGCAGACTTCGTCTTCGGCGAAGGAGCTACAAAGTCAATGCCGATGGCTGAAGAAAAATAAAAACGGAGTTTCTTTTTTCTATAAAAGTTTTAAATCTTTTATTATTTCGTTAAAAAGACAAAAAGATTAAATGTGGTGCTAAATGATTAAATTACGGTTCGTTAATGATCGTTTCATTCATTATTATAAGGGCGGAGAAGGCAAAGTTTTGGTGAGGTGAAAGTAAAAAATTAAAAAAATAATAATAGAAAATTTTCTATTGATCATCAAAATAAATCGAAAAGTACTTATAGGACAATGAAAATAACAAGTTGCAGGGGGAAGTAATTAAGAGAGATAATTAATTAACGGTTTCTAGAGGGTAATTAATATTAGTAGCGAATAATTTTTCTAATTTTAGGGTTTACGGGTAGTAAAAAAGAACAAGTGGATAGGGCGTGGCGTGCAGTTTCTGGAAGGATTCTGTGACAGTTGAGGACACTAAGGAAGGGAAATGATTAAAGGGAGATGTGATCTAGTTGGTGAATTTGAAATTAATTTTAAACTAAAGCATTTATAGTTAAGAGTAAATGAGTTTTCTAAAGTTTAGCTCAACTTGATTTATTTATGGCTTTATTTCTCGGTCTATTTTCACTTTTAAAATATTTTTATTTAATTTGTTAATAAATATAAAGGGTATTCTTTTGACCATTTCAATAAAAAAAACATAATTTTTAATTTTTGTCCAATAAAAACCTACATATTCTTAATATAAATTATTAATTTTTTATAGCTTAGGTATTGGGTCTTGCACTTTGCTCGAATAATTTTATAGGTAAATATTTTTTTGAAGTGTAATTTATATATATTTAAAAATCAATCTTTAAACTATTAATTTTAGGTAGAATTTAAATATGATTCTTTTATTGTTCTTAGCTGGGGCATATGCATTATTATTTTTTTAGAATTTTGCATATATTTTTTTGAAAAAAAAAATAGATTAGGTCAATGTTATCTTTTGGGATTAGTAGAGTTATTAGGTCAATAGATCTAAAGTTCATGCCTTATTAAAAAAAAATGAAAACCCCGTTCTGCTTTTTATCATCGCAGGGCCACCAATGAAAGGCGTGAGCAAGTGCAAGGAATAAATGATGCAGGGCATTAAAAAGTTGGAAGATTTGTTGGCACGATGCCAAGAGAGAGAGTGGGGACGGATTGTTTGGGACGATTCAAAAGTTTGACACGTTCCAACTCTCAACCCCCTCAATTACTTTATTTATCTTTCAGGACATGCACATATGTCCCCTAAATGATTTTAAGGAAAGATGAGTATGCTCATGGTGCCATTTTTGTATTTTTCTTTTTATGAAAAAAGTGGATGATGAATAGATAAGATAAATCTAGGGGTAGGGGTATAAAAAGAGAATGATAAGAAAAAAAATCTTTTTTTACATAATTATTTATCTTGATTAAGGAATACAGATATATGTGATGTAATTTTTTAATTGAAAAAGAATATATGTGATATTTTTTTTTTGGGTATATGATATAATTTAGTGAGTTAAAAAGGGCACGTATATTTTTTTTTATACATGGTGTAATTTTGTAAATGAAAAAAAGGTACATGTATCATTTTTTTTATTCGTTATTTTTCGCCTGACTTTGAGATGATCGATTTTAGTTCTAAAATCATATACTGATAGATTGTGTTTCTCTTCTTTTTTAAAATTTTAATAAAGTATACGACGAAAATTTATTAGAAACTTTTTCTTAATTTTGTTTTTCACTCTCCCAAATAAACATGGCATTAAAGTTCACCCCCGAATTAATCCAAAGCACTTCTACATATATTCTAAAATATTAGTTATTTTAATTTTCTTAATTATTAGGACATCTCTAATGCAAGCTTTGTAAGAAGTTTATAAAATAAAAAAACCTCAATAAAAAGAAATTTGTAATTCAGGAGCAATATTGAAAATTCAAATACATTTTTTCTCTTTCAGATGGAGTTTGTAATTAATAATAAAGTAGTGTTGCATTGTGATTTGTAATGTATGACCTAAAAAAAAAATAGGAAAAATTTTTCAACATAGAAAGGATAGTAGATTTTTCATTTTTGATATCACATTGAGCTCGTTTAGAGATTTAATCATTAAAGATGTCTAAGTAAAAAATGATCACTTAAATGGCAGCTCCACATACTAAAAAATAATAAATTATAGAGTTTTATTCAGTTATAATTGAACGGTTATTTTAGAGTACAGTCTAAAATAGTTAGAATCTGACCGCTAAAATAGACTCTTTTTTTTCTAATTTTTAGAATCATTAGTAAGGTATCGAAATAATATCATACTTTACGAGCCATTATATCCTTTCCTATACATTTTCATATTTAATTTAAAAAACTATCCCTCCGTATGTCAATGATTAATTACATTTTTAAAATGACATGCATTTATTTTTTTAACAGGTCATATTCTAACCATCTAAATTTTCCACTTTTTAAATAGGAACGTGAGATAATTCAAAATAGTATTTATATCTATCGAGAATCTAATCCTACCTAATTGAAACTGAATACCAATTTGATTGTACCCACATGGGCTAGTTATCGATAGACTTATGAAATATTAAAGTTGCTATAGCTCTTTGTTGTAGTAAAGATAACTCTAAGACAAATGAGGCACTGTATAAATTTAGGTGTCGATTGGTTTATGAATTTAGGAATGAGAGAATGGATTCATTCTCAAACCTTGTGTTTGATTGATGGGAATGAAATCAAGATTTTGGAATAAAATCCAAAAACTTTGGTATGGATGAAACTCACCCCCTCCCTTGGGTTTTGATGGAATAGAAATGTGAATTAAGTTTTAGACAAAAATACCCTTAGTATACTTGTTTAATTTTTTTAAAATTTCACACTCTATCTCCTTGATCTCTCTCATAATATTTTCTCTCTCCTCATTTTATCATCACACTTTCTCTCTCCTCATTTTCTCTCATCACACATTCTCTACCATTTTCTATCTATATTCTCTTCCATCATACACTCTCTCCTCATTTTCTCTCTCTTCATTCTCTTCCATCACACTTTCTCTCCCATTACACACTTTCTCCTTATTTTTTCATCATATTTTCTCTCTCATCGTACTTTCTCTCTCCTCAATCTCTCTTATCATACTCTCTCTCCTTATTTTTTCTCATCACAGTTTTTCTCTCTTCATTCTCTCTCATCACACTCTCTCTTTATTTTCTCTAATCACACTTTCTCTCTCATCATACTTTCTCTCTCCCCAGTCTCTCATTTTCTCTCATCACCCATTCTCTCTCTTCATTTTTCCTATCACTCTTTCTCTCTCAACCCACTTTCTCTCTCCTCACTTTTTCATTTTCTCTTATAATACTTTCTCTCTCTTCATTTTTTTCCATCACTCTCTCTCTCCTCAGTCTCTCATTTTCTCTCATCATACTTTCTCTCTCTTCATTTTCCCCATCACTGTTTCTCTCTCATCATACTTTTTCTCTCCTCACTCTTTCATTTTCTCTCATAGTACTTTCTCTCTCTTCATTTTCCCCATCACTTTTTCTCTCTCAACACACTTTCTCTCTCATCATACTTTTTCTCTTCTCAATCTCTCCTATCATGCACTCTCTCCTCATTTTCTCTCAACATACTTCCTCTCTTTTTATTTTTTAACAGTACACTTTCTCTCTTATCATTTTCTCTCATCATATGTTTCTCTCACATTCAACTTTCTCTCTTATCTCATTTTTTCTCTTATTTTCCTATAAGGGTAAAAAAAGAAATTTAAATTCATTCTGATTGAAAATATTTAACTAACCAAACATCATTTTTAAGAATGATACCCAAGCTCATACTCATTCTCATTTCATAATACTATGATACTCATTCTCATTCTGATTCATAGGAGAGAACAAAATGCCCCCTTAGTCAATTTGACAAAATATTACTTTGTTTCATGATAGTAAAAAATGAATACGCTTATCCCTGGTACCTCCGTCAATTTATCCTAAAGTTAAAACGGAGGAGATAAATCATAAACAACTACTAACTTTTTGACTAGCATATAAGAAATACATTTAACTTGACTTTATCAATATTTGAACCCTAAATTTCATAATAATAATATTTCATACGCTAATTACTACATCGTCCGGAGAGAATTAATATTACTCGGTTTCATTAAATGTCATCGGAACGCATTATGCTTTCCGATTAACTTACACAAATGGATTTACAATAAAGATTTTGACTTTTCAATATAATTTGTTTGAATGAGGCAATTTCCTCGCAGATTCAAAGTCAAAGCCAAGTCAAATGGAGGAGGACGCGGTGGCTTTGGGTGGTCAATTCATTAAAATTTTATAATTAGAAGTCTAAATCTTTTCCAGTTCCATCAATCATTTGGCCCAAATCAACACGGTTTCCTCGTTGAATACAACAACAAAATTATCTCCACGGCGTACCCTTTTTTTAAATATATAAGATATTTAAATTGGTCTTTGGATGAATTAACGAAGATGTTGAGGATGAATATATTCATTTTTTATCATCAAGATATCTGAATCTTACTAATTAATCCACAGTCATCCTCATTTCACGTATCTAATAAATAAAAAAGAAAAATCTAGGGCAGTGGCACATTGCTGAAACCTTTTAATGGATATCTAAGGAATATAAAGTTCGAGTTTAAGTTGGTGGGAGACTTTTTTTCCCCAGTGAAAAATAAGACCGGTTTTAGATATAAGTCATTAGTCTACGTGTTAGGACCCTTAGTTTTTATCCTGACTCACTGTTTTTAATATATTAAATATATTTTTTAAAATATATAAAAAAATAGGATCTTTATAAAAAATTACACAATCTTATTATCTAAAAATTTTAATCATTATTTTTAATATATTAAATATATTTGTATGTATTTTTTTTTTTAAAGAATGGAAATGAATAGAGCCCACGTGATTAAATATTTACATGATCTCAATCTGTGATCAAAATTTATGATTTTGAAAATATCTCATTATGATTCTAATGAATAAAATCATAAAAATCTTTTTTAACAAATTAAATTTAATTTTAATTATGGGTGTTATTTTATAAAATCTAATATAGTCCTATTCAATATCTCTCAATTCTATCCTACTCTAGTTTTTTTAGTTCCCCTTTTTCTTTTTTCTAACTCTCTCTCTCTGCTTATTTTACTCATTGAGATTGAAAAAAAAAAACTGCACTTAACACTAACACGCTAATCCAGTTAGTGTTACTATGCTTCTTGCTTGATTAAATTCAAATATTGATGCATTCATCTATATTGTTTCTGATTGAATGGAAGATTTTATTATTTTTTAAGCAATAGCAAGTTAATTAGATACCGCTACAATTTCACTTCCTTGATAGATATTAAATTTAACTTTTATTCAGATATATTTATAGTCATAAATTTTTCTATTTTCCATTAGTCTCCATTCTACCATTACACTCTTTATTTTCCAAGAATGATATTGAGTTTGTCATTATATATATATATATATATTATTTATTTTTTATACTTCATCGATAGATCGAATTGAGCCTGGGGCATGATTATTTTTATTGTTATCCTATTTCATTATTTTTATTTCGTCAATTTTATTTTATTTTTAAGAATTGTTCTCTCAATCTTTTACTTAAGATATTATACATGTTTAATTTTATCTTTCTTCATTTTTAAACAATTTGAATATACTTATTTTTAGCTAGGTGAATTATAAACTTATTATTGATATATTATTATATCTAATAATAATACTCTATTTAATATCATAAAAATTTATACTTAATTGTTATCAAAAATTAAATATAAAAATTTAATTAATAATTTTTTAAAAATATATTTTTAAAATTAATATTTTAATTTATCGATCTTTAAATGAAAAAACAAGTAAAGGAATTTTTTTAAAAAGGTCAAAGAATTTTTTTTTTTTTAGGCCTAGGGTCTTAAAGGCCCTAATGAAAAGTGAATATAAGAATATTACATATTTGGAAGGGTCTTCATAAGTATTTTCTAATTTATCCTAATAGTTGATATAAATTTGTGTGGAAATAAATTGATCATCTTTAAAATTAATTGATGGTTGGATGTCTGATTATAAAAAAAAAAACAAAAGAAAAGTATGATAATTCATAATGTGTCAATTAGTTTCATGTGTAATTCAATCTCAAGTATGAAAATAAATTTTAATTGCTTATCTTTTTTTTTTTATTATCACATCGAATCTTGGGGTTACAATGTCCTATTATAAAAAAATTGATAATTCTAATTAATTTTATTAGTTATTTCTGGAGTGATCAATCTAGTCTCACAAAAATTTATCATTGACCACTAGGATAAATCAAGAAACATGTATAATAAATAACCCTAAATATTTTACCGTAATATCATAATCTTAGGGATTACAGTGCCCCATTATGATAATAAACTAAACAGCTTGTTTTAGCAGTCCGAAGACTAAAATAGTTTTATAAATATAATAAAAAGGTGGCATTTTTTAATTATTTCAGTTAAAATTGAGTAATTTGTAGAGCAAGAATTTTCTAAAATTAGGTGTCATTTATTAATTGCAATCAAATTGAAATGGTCTAGAAAACACGCAGTTGACCATTAGAAATTTCCTTGTCCGCACCTTCAAATATAATCAATGTTCCCAACAAAAATCAAAATGCTCGAGATTGATTTTGTTTTTTTGGGAGTATAAATTATAAATTTAACGAAAAAGAAAATCGGTAATTATTCTTGTAAAAATTGGATATTTATTAAAAAAATAGATAAAATCGGATTTTGCATAGAATAATTGGATATTTATAAAATATGAAAAATAATTTACTATATAATTTATCTAATACGTTGTTCATGCCACGTAGCTACCTACTAAATCGTGGATTCCGGGTTGATGGGAATAATTCCACGTTTAATCAGTCAGCTGCATAGCTATATTTTTAATTGATCAATTATTATTTTTCTGTCGTGAAAAAAATGTGCTCGAACTCTTTAAAATAAGAAACGCAAAACGATAAATTATCCTCTAATAGCAAACTCAACTTGTACTAGAAAAAATTTATTCTCCCTTTGCATGTATAAAGTTTTTTTTTAACTTTAACTCCCTAATACACATAGTTTTACCTAATTGCCCTTATTATTTTTTTGATAAAAAAATCTATAATGAAATATAATTCCCCCAAAATATAGTATATTTAAATTAGAATTTAGTATATTTGCTATCAAATTGAATATGACTTTTTTCCACCTAATTAATAGATTGATATACTCGATTCTAGTTAAATGATACTGATTTAGGAGGAATTATATCTCATTTTAATTTTTTTACCTATAAAAAATAATGAGAAATTCTATTATCTATAAATAATGGTATAATTTTTCCTAAATTTAATATCATTTAATTAGGATCAAGTATATCAATCGATTGGTAAGGTAAAAAAAGAGTCATCCTCAATTTGATTGAAAATATACTAGATTCTAATTAAAATGTGTTGAATTTAGGAGAAATTATATTTTATTTTGGACTTTTTTATCTAAAAAAATAAAGGTAATTAGGTAAATCAATGTGCATTAGGGAATTAAAATAAAGAAAAATTTACATTGTGAATGAAAATAAATTTTTTCTAACGTAGAATTTGAGGAGAAAGTTGAGTTTGCATGCAGAGAGTTTAGGACAATTCACCCAAAGCAAAATTCCTTAATATTCATTTTCTTTCGATGCCTATTTTTATTTTTAAAATTAAATTATTTAAATAGGCCAGAATAAACATTTAATGGGCTTCGAAATGGGCCTAAAACAATTACCAACGAAATCTCACGAGGCCCACGAAAATGCTTCCTCAGAAAATTTTCCACTGCAATTTTCTTTTGAACACGATCAGGTTAAATTAGCTCTAGTTCACTCAATAGATCGATTCCACTGAATCAAGCTCAAATCAAATTTGAATAATTATTTTAATCGTTTAATTCATTTGAAGCACAAAGCGAGCTGAAGATAATCCGGGTCCATAAATTACAAAAGTTCTTGGCACCAACCGTCTACTCCACGCAAAGAAAATGATTCGACAGCTTCCCAATCAATAATGCATGAGCAGCAAGTGCCTCGTTACTTACTGAACAAACTCCATTTACTTGTGTAGTCCTTTAGAAAGTCACCGAGTCAATGAGTCAACGAGTCAACTCGTTCCTGTCTCCTTCTTCCGGTACGTTTTTCTAAGGAAAGTGAAAGAGAAAAAAAAAAATATCTGCAAGACTACTTGTGACGTGCAAGCATAAAGTAGAGAAAGTTCTGTCTACCTTCTCTCAACTACTTTGTCTATAAATTGCTGATCAGATCGACCACTGCAACCACTCACACTTCAATAATGGAGCACCTTCTTCACCTCATCAGCCATCTCTTTGATGCATTGCATTGCCGTTTCGAAGTCTCCAGCTTTTTCCTGATGACTCAGGAGGTTCGTGGCCACGCACAGCTGGGCGGAGCAGCTAAGCGGCCGGTGGTCTCGTGCAGTTCCGGAAGCAGGAAGTGTCGGAAGACTGTCGCGACGACGACGACGACGACCGACCATGACGTGGAGGTGGTCATGAGGAGGCTTCTCTCGTGGAACTCGGGAGAGGAGGACGGCCTCGGCCTGATGGAGGAGGCCTGCCGGGTGCTGCAGGAGAAGGAGGCGAGTGTGGAGGAGCTGGAGGAGGCCTTCGCGGTGTTCGACGGGAATGGCGACGGGAAGGTCGGCGCGGAGGAGCTGATGGGGGTGATGGAGAGGTTGGGGTTGGAAGAGGGGGCGAGGGTGGAGGAGTGCGAGAGGATGATCGCGGTTTACGATGAGGACGGTGACGGCGCGATCAGTTTCAGGGAGTTCATGAACATGCTAATGAACTCTTAGCTTAATCAATTCGTAGTTTGTGCTAAATATATCTTTTGTTCGTGTTTGACTAAAACAAAGTGTGTTTTTTTAGAAATGTTTGAAACAAGTTTGTTATCAGGTTGGTGATTAATTAGTTAAATTAGTGATGCCGATTGATGTTGCTCGACCGCATGCATAATCCTCTCTGCGGATTTAAACTGATTGAGTTTGAATCCGGACGACTTGCGCGTCAATATACATCAACGGACACAAGTGGCCGGCCTGATTCCTTCGACGATTAAGTCGGCATTGGGCTGAGAAGAAAGAAAGTGGAAGAGCACGAGTAAAAGCTTAGCTTATCTTCATCGCCCATCAGTACTATGTGAAAATCGAGTATAGACTTCGTCATAGGTTACTTCGGCAATTTATAAATACGAAGTAATATATGATAATAAACTTCAATAATAAATTTAATGAAGTCAATTTTATTTTAGACTTCATAGATTAAAAATAGTGAGCTCACTACTAATTTTTATTGATATTTTACTTCATATTATATATTTGATAAAGTAATAAGTCTTAAAATAAAATTTATATGTTTACATACTGAAGTAATAAGTCTAAACCTATTAAAACATTTTTCTATTTATTAATAAATTAATAAATTTATTGTTTTTAAACTATTCATTTGGTAAAACCCTATTAACTTGAGGGGGGTTTGTTTTCAGTATCAATTAAGTAATAGTTAATAGATGCTATTAACCTAAGGATTCGCCACCGCCAACTCCTTTTCCCCTCTCTTCTCCGCCGCCCAACCAAAACCCTCACCGACTTCCCCTTCCCTCTTCTCTCTATCTCCGTCGCACGCGAACGAGGGCATCACCGGCCTTGGGGACCTGATTTGGCGCCAGTTCACGCCGGCAAACTCTCTGGGGGTGTCGCGGTCGGACGTGGAGGACTCCAACTAGCTTATCGGCGGCACAAAACACCTGGGCAAGAGCCTCCATCGGTAGAATGAGGACGGAAGCGACAAGGGAAAGGCAAGTACTCCTTTATGTGGGCATAGCTTCCATGAGGTAGGAGTAGGCAGCTAGGAGAGGTCATTATGATTGTCGACGATGCCTGTATGAGTTGTGAATCGATTCTTTCTATGTGGTTCCTATTTTTCTCTATGAATCATTCCGGATTTCCTCTATGGTTTTGGGCGTTATGATTGTAGTTGCTTTTGGTATGGTTCTTTGGACAATTTGAGCTCTGGACCGAGTACTAGGTGGTTTCAGATAGATTTGATGATGTGTTGCTCTTTCCTTTCTCCTCTGAAGATTTTGGTCAGATTGTTGGTGTTCTCGGATTTGATCAAGGATGTTTTTACGGATAGCTTCAGAATGTTGGACTGTTTTGATGGTGCGGATTTCAATTGGTATTGTTCTGTAGTTGAATTGCCATGAATCTGGTGTGGATGTAATTCCTTGTAGTCCGGTCTCTTCCTGTGAGTTTCAAAGAAGTGTTTCTTCATCAAGGTGCTTTTCGGATTCATTGACAGATTTGGTTTCATAGGTTGATTTCGATGATGTTATTCTTCTGCTCCATGAGGGATTCCGAGTTGTGGTTAGATTGGGTGGTTGTGTATGCCTTGATCACAGTTGTTTTGCTCTTCCATGTCATATGAAATTGTTGGATTGATTTAGAAGGTCTGCTCGATTTGTTGTAGCTAGTTCTATTTCAAGCCTAGATGTTGTTGCTACTCCATGTCTTATGAAGTTGCTGGATTTTCCTTAGCAAATTTGAGTTTGATTTCTAAAGCTGAGTTGATTCCCATGTGTTGCTGGAAATTCAAACCAGATTTGGAGTTGTCGATTCGATTTTCTCCTTGAAGTCATGATGGTACTGCTGGATTGAATTTTGATGAGTTCTTATTTTCTTTGATAAGCTTGAAACTCTAGACGCTAAGTTGAGATTTGATTTCTATGTTGAGTTTGGTTCTTCAAGATAACTTTAAAATTATGGATAGATTTGGGTGTAATTATTGAAGCTAAGATGTTCATTCTAAGCTGCAGGAATTTTGGGTTTGAGTTGGAGTTTTGATTCGGTTTTCTGCTTAATATGGAGATGGTATTCCTTTTGCGGTATTGATTCATATAACAGGATTCATGTTTCCATGCTAGTTCAGCTAATGTACTAAATTATTCGCTGATGCAACTTGAGTCCTAGCCAACATAACAAGAGGAAGACATATTCTTCGTCACTTATTTGAATTGCAGATTAACTTAACCTCGACACCTCTTTAAATTTATCAGAAAATCAATTGATTAATCTTACTATTTTTGGAATCTACCACTAGCTAGACCAAGTACCCCATCTATCTCATATATTTTTCTCTTGCATAATCTTGTCATATCATTATTACCAATCAAGATAAAATACAACATTTCTAATTTTCTTGATAGACAAATTGAATTTCCATGCATTTTACATTTTGAGTTGCATGTAACTTTTATTTATTTACTTTAATATCTTCAAATTTTGACCTATTTGTTTTGGGATTTTGCTAGATTGAAATGAATAAATCCTGGATATACTTGGATAGAAGGTCCAAATAATATGAGGAGAGTGTGGAACAATTCATTAGAGATTGTTTACAGAATCCGAATATTGACCCCTGACAACGCCCTCAACCAGGTATATTTACAGAGAAATGTTTTCTAAATTTTCCATGTCCAACATTTTACACAGTTGATTTAGGTATTGAACTATACAGTATGTTTTAATGTTCTTAACTAGATGAAGTACCGTTTTTATGAACTAGGCTCATAAAGATCTAGATTAATCAATAATCAAACTTGACCTTATAATTGACACTAGTAAGGTTTTTTTTTTTTTAAAGTCTGGTTGTATACTTCAATGCAGATGATACGCAGCCTTGAACTTAAGCTCATACAACTGTGAAAGTATTAGTGAAATGATTCAACATGGCTTTCTTTCATGACATGATGTTTAATCATGATTAGGATGGTTTACAATCATTCTATTCTTGCTAAAAGAGGAAATATTGTTGGATTGTAATGCACTAATGCAGGAAGAAAAATCCTTTTGCATATAAGAAAGGTAGTATTTTAATATTAGAATAACATTGTCATGTGATGTAAGTATTAAAGAGTCATAGTGATATGATATTGTAGGTTTTTTCACCTACTTTACTTCTATCGAGACTAAATATGTTTTCAGGAATCACAATGTATGATTATAGGAATGAGAACGAAGATAACGTAAGTTGATTTACGAGTATTGTAGTGTTTTAATTTCTACGACACTAGAAGTCAGTGATTTCAGTTGACCTTAGCTGTTTCTTCCTATTATTTCCTGTAATTAAGTCTTAATTTCTAGTGTTAATCTATGTTTGAGATTTTAGATTACATTTTTCAGTATTTCCTTTTTTTTCTCTTACATCCTGCTATGGAATCAATGCCTAAGCTTCAAAATTTATTTTTCAGAATTAATAGAAGTGGTTTATCAAATATGATTAACATGAAGTGCTTCAAGATTATTTCCATAATTAATCTTTTGCTTTCAAGACTATTTCAACATTTTAGTGTTTTTTTTATATCGATTCACATAATGGTGTTAATTTTTCGCTTTACAGATTATTTCCATACTTAATTCAAGAATATAATGATGTAGATTATTCATGAAAAGCAAAAAGAACGGATAATGTATTATAAATATCATCATCGACTGTCTCGCAAGGGTTACATCAGTTTGGAGGCTGAATTGGTAAACTTGGGAACATTTTATTTGTCATTTTCAAGAAATTACTTAATATTATTTAACTGATCAATTTTGGAATTGTAGAGGGAGAAAATATTAATTGCTGAAAATGAGGAAGTCTTGGATTACTTAATAAATATCAATTTTGTTAAGTCATTAATATTACTTACTGACGGTATGTATTGTGACTATGTATTTAGACATCAATTAATAATTCTTATTATTTGGATTATGACTTATTGATAACATTTTCAATTTGATTAGAGTAATCTAAAATAAAAAGGTGGTGTTGAATGTGGATATTGTGTAATGCGGTACATGAAAGAGATAGTCTTGGATGAATATCCCCAATTGGAGATGAAGGTGAATTTCTTCTTTATAAAATATCTTCTTTATGAAATATTGAATCATTTTACATTGACTCTCAAATTTCTGTTTATGTTTCAGTTTGCAACATCAAAAAACAAACAGTATTACAATCAATCTCAGTATGATGAAGCCAGAAGTGAATGGAGCGAAGTCGTCTACTTCTATATAGGTGCTTAAGTGTAGGCTGTGATATAAATTTTGGATTTATTTAGAGATATATGGATACAAAATTTTTGGGTCATGGTTAAACATGTCTTTTATGAATACACTTTTGAATTATATTTGATACATATTTATGATATATTTATTCAATTTTCATTATGAAAAATATTGTGTTGGAGTAACATATTATCATATACTCTTTTGGTCAATTAAAATTGTATTGTAGTAAAATATTGTCAATTACTTCGACGATATAAATAAATGATAGAGTAATACAACACAAAAGACTACAATAAATTTAAATAGTGGCGTAGTTAAAGAAACTATTTACTTCACTACTGGTCAAATTTGAAAAGTAGTTCGTATAAATTACTTCGCTACATTTGAATTTATTTGTTGTAGTAAAATATGCTCTATTGCTTCTATACTACGATGAAGTAATACAATAATAAATACTTCGACTAAGTCAAATTATATGGAAGTAAAATAAAATATTTACTGCGCCAAAATTCAAAAAATGTGAAGTCGTATACATATTTTACTTCGTCAAACAACGTAACCTTTGAAGTAATATATCATCAATTACTTCGGTATTTTTACTGGTCTTGATGAAGTAATAAAGCTTTTTTACTTTGAAAACGGTTCAATTTTGAACCGGTTTTGAACCGGTGATAGACTTCGGTAACGTGTGGTGAAGTAAAAAATTTACCCTTTTACTTCACGTGCGTCTACTTCGGTAATTAACTACCTATTACTTCGGATAATATCCGAAGTCTATTGCTGATTTTCAGATAGTGCATCCTTTTATGCTGTCGAATCTCGATGTCCACCTGGACCGCCACGTCCGCCTGAAAATTGCCAGAAATGTGGGATTGCAGGGAGGCACGCCTGCTTGTGGCTTCAGGGGCATGGGGTCGTATGAAGTGGCAAAGGTGTGGCGTTGACGTCATACATTACTTGACGCCGCGATAAAATCATCCTGAGTCAGCTTGTTAGTGACAGCTGGCAGCTCCTAGTCCATTAATAATTTCTAGATCCGTTACTAGCTGAGCAATCTGCTTTGGGCATATGCCCGATAGAGGATAGTGTGCACTTTCTATGCTTCCACATGGTTGATGTTTTGGATGGATATATCGAGGTATATTAATTACCAAGTAAATGTAATTCAAATTTTAGACCTGACTTAGACTTGTAACCGGGTCAATAAACCTGTTACCTATTGATCCAGTTAACCGGGTCTTCAAGCCGGACAATAAATGGAGGGTCTGCATCGACTTCCGGGATCTTAACAAGCCGTGCTCGAAGGACTTCTATCTCTTGCCCAGGATCGATCAGATGGTAGACTCCACGGCCGGGTGCGAGCTGATATGCATGCTGGACGCATATCAGGGGTATCATCAAGTGTCGCTCGCCCCGCGAAGACCAAGAGAAAGTCAGCTTCATCACCGCCGATGGTACCTACTACTACAACGTAATGTCGTTTGGCTTGAAGAATGCATGAGCCACCTACCAGAAACTGATGAATAGAGTCTTACAGCGGCAGATCGGCCGCAACATGGAGGTATATGTCGACGACATATTAATTAAATCCCTCCGAGCTGCCGATCTCTGTGCATATATCAAGGAGACCTGCCAAACCCTCCGGACATACGAAATAAAGTTAAATCCTCATAAGTGTCTGTTTAGCGCTAAAAGTGGGCGCTTCCTGGGGTATATCGTCACCGAGCGGGGCATTGAGGCAAACCCCAGTAAGGTAAAAGCACTCCAAGATATGCCACCACCAAGAAACTTGAGGGAAGCTCAGCGCCTCACCGGTCGGATAACAGCATTATCACGATTCATCTCCAAGTCGTCCAACCGGAGTCGTCCTTTCTTCAAGATTCTGCGTCGAGCCACCAAGTTTCAATGGGACAAGGAGTGTGACCAGACCTTTGAGGAACTTAAAGCATATCTGAACTCACTACCTGTATTAGCTAAGCCTACTGCCAATGAACCGCTCCGGATCTATTTGTCCTCGACCGAGCACGCTGTCGGCTCGGCGTTGGTTCGGCAGAACGGCGAGGAATAGCCAGTATACTTCTTGAGTCATATATTAAAGGATGTTGAATCTCGCTACACCGGTCTTGAGAAGCTCGCATTTACGTTGGTACTCGCCGCTCGAAGGCTTCGTTCTTATTTTCTCGCTCACACTATCGTGATAATGACCAACAACCCTCTGGGAAGAGTCCTGCTTAACCTAGAGGCATCCGGTCGGCTGATCAAATGGATAACGGAGCTTAACGAGTTTGATATCCAATATCAGCCTAGAACGAGCATCAAAGCGCAGTCCTTGGCCGACTTTGTCACGGAGGTACAAAACCTTGAACCCGACTCGGTCTGGAAAATATATGTGGATGGGTCATCCACCCGGCAGGGTAGTGGGATTGGCATACTGCTTATCTCCCCATAAGAAGAGCGGGTGCAGTTGTCCGTTTGACTAGAGTACCGGGCAACTAACAATGAAGCCGAGTACGAGGCTCTTATCGCCGGCTGACCTACAAGTCGCTCGGCACGTCGGCGCTGGCAGGGTGCTTATCCATTCTGATTCTCAATTAGCCGCACAACAGCTGGTGGGAGCATTCGAGATCAGTAATACGCGACTCAAGTTGTACGCCGAAGCCTTCGAAAAGCTGAAGGCAAACTTTCAGGAGGTAATCATCCAGAAGATCCCCAAAGCAGAGAACCAAGCGGCGGACGAGCTGGCCAAATTGGCGAGCTCACTCTCGCCGATCGTCATTACTCAGCCGATTGAGCAAGTATTCTTGGTGGCGCACGTCGATCGGATGAAGGCTCACTTTCCCTGATGATTGGAGAATGACCATAACAGAGTTTCTGAAATCTGGAGCTACACCGTCCGATCGGGAGGAAGCCCGTTTATTGAGAAGAAGAGTCGGTCGTTTCACCCTCGTCGGGGACCAGCTCTATAAGAAGATCTTCTCCAGGCCATTGCTTAAATGCGTCGGATCAGAGGACACCGACTATATACTACGGGAGGTACACCAAGGCTCCTGTAGGGGCATCCGGGCGGTCGGACGCTAGCAAGGAATATTCTGTTGGCAGGGTACTTCTGGCCGACTCTACAGGAGGATGGTGCTCGAACAGTAGCTAACTGCTTGTCCTGCCAGAAGTACCACCATGTCTCCTACCGGCTGACCGAAGAGATGAAGGCTTCCATTGTGTCGTGCTCGTTCGACCAATGGGGCATGGATTTTGTGGGACCCTTCCCCATGGCGACCGGGCAGTGAAAATGTTTACTTGTCGCGGTAGACTACTTCTCCAAGTGGATTGAAGCCGAGCCGCTGGCGAAAATAACCGAGCAGATGGTCCAAAAGTTCATCTGGAAGCATATCATCTGTCGGTTCGGCATTCCGCGTCGACTCGTCTCAGATAATGGAAGACAGTTCGTTGGACGGAAACTCAAGGAGTGGTGCGAGGAGTATGACATCCAACAGACCTTCACCTCCGTGGCATACCCGCAAAGCAACGGACAGGTTGAAGTCGCCAATCGGGAGATCTTACGGATTTTGCGAGTTCGGCTCGACCATATCGGAGGGAGCTGGGTGGACGAGTTCCCTGGCGTGTTATGGGCAATCCGCACGACCACTAAGGAAGGCATGGGTGTAACCCCGTTCCACCTTGTATACGGCGGTGAAGCGGTCGACCCGGTTGAAGTCGGAGTCGAATCCAATCGGGTACAATACTATAGCGAAGATAACGCCGAGCGGAGGCTTCTGGAGCTGGACTTCATGGATGAGACTCGCGATAAAGCAGTCGTTCAGTTGATGACTTATAGGCAAAGGATGAGACAGAACTACAATCGACGAGTGATCCCGAGGTCGTTCCAGGTCGACGACCTCGTGTGGAAGAAGGTGAAGCCGGTCGGTGACGTCACTAAACTAGAAGCTCCGTGGGTTAGACCATTCAAAGTCGTGGAGAAGCTCCACTCCGGAGCCTACTACCTAGAGGATGAAGACAGGCGGAAACTAGAACGTCCTTGGAGCGCGAACCATCTCTAGCTGTACCGAGTTGGATGAAAGGTGTGCCAATGTAATTGATGTATACTATCCTTTTTGCTTGTTTCCTTTAAGCGCAGAATTGGAATGAAAAAAGAATAAGGTTATCAAAATTCTCATCGAGCGGCGACGTTAAACTCATGTCTCCATCGACGGTCGAACGACGACCTTAAACCCCGGTCTCCACCAAATCATTGAGCGGCGACGTTAAACTCATGTCTCCATCGACGGTCGAGCGGCGACCTTAAACCCCGGTCTCCACCAAATCGTCGAGCGGAGACGTTAAACTCATGTCTCTATCGACGGTCGAGCGTCGACCTTAAACCCCGGTCTTCACCAAATCGTCGAGCGGTGACATTAAACCCCAAAGTCGAGCGGCGACTATAAACCTCGGAGGTATGATCCTAGCGAATCTTTCAATACTGAAAGTACAGTCGTAATAACCGATCGGAACTACATAGCCGAATACCAGCAGTAAGATAGCATATGAAGAAAGGGCACAAAAAGATTTCAGTGATAATAAGTTAAACACTGCCGAACGGTAGGAGTACATTCAAAGCTTGCAAAAAATACTCTCTACAAGTCCCTCGCTCACTCAATATAATCAAAGGTTTCGTCGGGAATGGACTCGAGGAGTTGGACACGGTCGACATCCTTGTCGGACAGAGCTTCAGAAATATGGTCGTTCGTCTTCAGCTGGATGAGTGTAGCGTCGATGGCCAGCTCGAATGAGCGGACAATCCGATTGGTCGCCTTCTCCAGAAATTGGTCTGAGCGGAGGTACTGCTGCCTCAGGACCGCGAAGTGGCCCGGTTCGACCTCCTGGTAGGCTGTCAACGCCGTCCGGGAGGCCCCCAGATCCTCTTCAAGGCGCTTCACTTGATCCTGAAGCTCCCCCTCCTTAGCTGAGCGGCTTTCCCACTCGGCAACCAGGGAGTCCTCGACCTTCTTCAGCTTCTCGGCCAACTGCCGAGCATCCTGGTTTTTCTGCTCCAGATCGGCGATGGCTCGTTGTTTCCTTTTGGAAGCTAGCTCGAGTTTATGATCGTAGGTCTTCAATTGTGCCTCGATCTGGCCCAGCCTGCTGGCCTGCTCGGTCGATTTCTACTGCTCCTCCGCAAGAAGTTGTTGGGCCTTTTTCAGGTCGGCTTGCAGGCATGCGGTCGGTGGCCCCTGGGAGGAGGAAGCTCCAGAAATCTTGAGCCTCTTCAGCTCGTCTTCCACCTGAGCCAACCACTGGCACATGACGATGTTCTCCACCCAGAACTACAAGCAAGCATTAGTGCCGATCGGAGGTAAATCATGAGTTGATAGTTGAGAATACTAACCCTGGTGGACATCTCCAGGTGACTATCGGCAAGGGGGGTTTCACAGCCGCTCATGCCCTTGCTTCCTCCCAGACGCGGGCGAGGCGACCGCGAATGTAGACTTGATGTTGAGGAGAGCTGGGCTGGTCGCCCGGTGCCAGAAGGTCCTCCGTCGGAAAGCGAAGCGTGGCAATGATGGATTGTCTCCTGCTCGCCGCCGATTGAGCGGAGGTCGACGGGCCGGAAGCTTGAGCAGGAGGGACTGGCAGGATAGCGGACCATGTCACCTTCCGCCTAGCTAGCGGCAAAGAAGTGATCGACTGAACTACGAGCGGCTCCGATAGCTCAGTCAAAGATAGAGTCCGCTCGGAGGAAGTGGTTGTTGGATCATGATCGTTCGATAGAGGGGGGGGGGGGGGGGAATATCGATTACAAAAATTCGTCGAGAGTAAACGTAGCGAAAAAGTAAAACAATGCTAACATAGAACCTTTTTATTTGGTTCGGAGCCTGTGTCGACTCCTACTCCAAGGCCCGTACTCGTTGAGTACTTTCGTTGGGCAATCACTAGCAATTCGAATATTCAATTACAAAGTTTAAGTACATGAAAGCTAGAATAAGAAATACCGACAATAGAAAATAAGAAGAAACGGACAGAGCTTTGTCAGATATCTTTCGCAGCGTTGTAAGAGCACAGGAGAGCAGGTTTTCAATTCAGAGTTGTTGTATTGAGATCTGCCTTTAACCCTTCTTTTATATGATGCTCGGGGCGCCCCAGATCCCTTTTGGGCGCCCTAGTGTGACGTAGCAATCCCAACCAGCGAGCTCCACGTGTCGACGCCGCGTCTTGGATAAAGTTTGCCTCCGGGCGCTCGGATCCCCTCCGGGCGCCCCGACCACCTTTCTCCAGAGAACATCTTCTCCTGCAAGACAAGGTTAGTCCAAGACAAATAGATAATGTATATCCTGCAAAATAAAGTGTTAGCACAGTTTATAAGTTCAACATAAAGAGTATGACTTAGATTCCGTCTTTCCGAGACCGGAATCTAGTCACGATCTCGACTTAGATATCCGAAATGGATCTAAGCCGGATCGACGCCTAATGTTCCCTTCCCGGGAACGCGTCCTCACAGTCACTCCCCTCCAGTGACTTACCTTCACTTACCCGCCAGACATCCGGTCAGCCCTTCGACCCGTCTGAACTTCTCGCCAGCTATCCGGTTAGCCCGTCGACCTAGTTGGACTTCGTGCCAAGCGTCCGGTTAGCCCGTCGACCCGCTTGGACTTCGTGCCAAATGTTCAGTCAGCCCGTCGACCCATTTGGACTTCGTGCCAAGCGTCCGGTCAGCCCGTCGACCCGCTTGGACTTCGTGCTAGACATCCGGTCAGTCCGTCGACCTGTCTGGACTTCGCCTGCACACTCAGTCAGAGTGTTAGATAACGACAAACCTAACTTAACCTAATTTTTCATTCATCAAAACCTGAGTTAAACCGTTAGTGCTAACCGCACCAACAGTGGCCTCCAATGTTACGGGAGCGGCTGGAGACGGGGTGCCTCCCCTTGCAGAAGCTTGGACGGCCGAGGTGGCGGAACGGGAAGGTGCGTCCGTTCGGCGCCTCTTGCGGGAGAGTGGTACTTCATCGCCCGAGGACCCCCGAACCCTCAACAGGGATGACGGGTGGAGCTTCTCGGATCGATCCTGGGCCAGTCGCCCCTCCTGTGCTGGGAGTCCGCTCGACGGTCCCGTCACCCACAGTTGTGGTCTCTCCAACCGTGCCCTCTTGTGAGTCGACAGGGGTCAAGCCAAGCCGCTCCATCTCCTTGGCAGCCGCTGCTTCAATCTCAGCTTGCTTAGCTTTTATTATGCCGGCCGTTAGGGCACACATCATGATGTCGGCTGCAAAAGAAGAACAGAATCAGTTAGACTCAAAGGAAGAAGGTTGAGGAATTTTATACCTAGGCTGCTGGGGAGCTTCGTTCGGATCGGACTTAGCCCAAACATGTACATCACACCCTCTGGCAGCAACTTATGAATGTCGAACTTCAGGCTGGCCGACATATTAGCAGCATGAAGGTAGTCCGGCCAGGTCTTGTACCTCTTCAAATAAGGTAGAAAAGGAAGCCCGACCTGCCATATGGTCCGGAAGCTTGGCCACTCGGGGAGTCTCAGAAAGAAGAAATACTCCTTCCCGTGTTTGTTGGAGGAGGACATTTTATCAAAGAAGACCAGACTGATGCGAGATTGGAACAAGTGCCCAGCTCGGACTGTTTGGGGTAATAAAAGTAGTGGAAGACCTGAGGGGTCAGTGGAATGCTGTGCACTCGGAACAACACTGTCACACCGCACAGCAGACGGAAGGAATTCGGGGCGAGCTGGGCAAGGGGGACACAAAAGTAATTGTAGACCTCGGTTATGAAAGGGTGGATGGGAAACCGAAGACCGGCCACAAATTGGTCTCGGATGAAACAGACTGTGTCGACCGATGGGTGATTGGGTCGATTGGACGGAGAGGCTAGAACTATTTCATGGTCGGAAGAGAGGTCAAAAGTGTTTATCAAACTCGTGGCGTCGCCCGCGTCGAGCCGGGTCTCCATGGTAGTATACCAGAGACTGGGAGCGGGGTCGGACGGCTGCGAGGAACTCGCCATGGCCGGGAAATGAAAAAGCAGAAGGTTCGAAGGGAAAGATGGCCGGAAAACATAGAAAGCTGGAAAATACGGTGGCAGAAAAGAAGCAGCGGGGAAGCAACAATGAAGAGGGAAAGCTTACGATAAGGAGAGGACCACATAGGGAGCAAGGAATCGCCGCAGCAAAGAGACGAGGATTGCCGGAGCACTGGACACAGAGGAACCGCCGGGGGCAAAATCGTCAGAGAGCACGAAGAAAACGCAGAGGAAGAAATGGCGACGCTGAGGCTTTATAAAGAGGGGTGCGGCGGACCAGAGCCGTCCGATCTAGGGCACGAGACTTGGAGCGTACATCCGACCGTTGAATTCGAACCGCCAAACGTCACATCAACAGCTGTTACCTTGGACGTGCAGTGGCTGTGCCGACGACATGTGGCGTCCTCCCACAGGGCAGCATTTAATGGGTGTGGGTGCGTGCTCGGTCTTAATGGGAGTGATTTGTGCGTATTCCAAGGAGATTTGGGCGGCGTCAGCATTGACCGTCCGGCTCGCGCCCCTCCGGGGGCGATGAGGAAAAAAATCCAAGTACGAAGGCTCAAAAGTGCTGATCGACCGAGAAAGATTAGTCCTACACGGGCCGATCGGGATCCAACCAGCCCATTGGCTGATCGACTAATGGGTCACCAGATCACTTGTCCAGTCAGTTGGACTTGCAACCTCCTTCGACTAGACTTGATAGGGAGGCACGTGATCTGGTGGTAAGGTAGGGCCCGACAGGAGGTCAAAGTGATCAATGTTAGGCGGTCGTCCGATTGGGCGAATTACCTCCGTGGTCAGCAGGAAGAGTAGAAGATCCGACAATTCGACAGCTCGGTCAGACACCGAGCTTCCGACGCTCATGAGGCTCAACCAGGGAGGCACGAAGGCCGAGCGTCCATCTCGCTTGGCCAAACAGTGGATGCAGCCTCGACCTGGTAGACAGGGCTCCCTCGTCCGATGGGGGGAGCCAACCAGCAGGACATTGGTCGAGCGGACGCTCGGCCTGGCTGTTGTATCATCCGGACGACAGACTAGCCGAGCGGCTCTCTCGCTCGGGACGTTCGACCCGGTTGTTGCATCACCCAGATGGCAGACTGGCCGAGCGACCCTCCCGCTCATCCCAATAACAGACAAAGGAGCAGTTGACAATATCTTCCTAGGGATCAGTGTCATCGACAGGCGGCATGGTCGGCGACGTGGTCAGATAGAGGATCGTACGATGGAAGCTTCCACTGTCATGTCAGGGATATGCCCGGGCTGTTAAGGTATGGTGTTAAGCACACTTTTCTGACACGGTCTTTCCAGGTATGCTTTGGGAAGCGTGCGCACGCCTCCCGAGAACTCTATATTAGAAGCCCCAAAACTTCATCGGAGGTATATTTTTTATCACTGTAGCTACAGTCACGTTGTTGCTCCTTTCTTCTTTACTTCATTTATTTGTCGCTGGTAGCTGACTTGAGCGTCGAAGGGCCATCGCCAGATAACTCCTCTTCGGCTCGGCACCAACGACTCTATGATTACAGACTTAAGTCGTTGGAGATCTACATCACCTTCAGTCAACACCTAGTCAACATAAGCATCATTTTTTCAACGTCCTTCTACTCGCACTCAAGCCGCATCTGTTATTATTTTATTTTGTATCAACATATTTTTCTTGGATCTAGAAAAAGCATCCTTATATATTTTATGTTATATTAAAAAAATAAACTATTTTTATCTGTCAAAATGAATTCTATAGTTGTTGCAGATTAATGCGTAATTTTAACACAAAATTTATCTTTTAAAATTAAAAACAGCATATTCTTCTTAAAATTCTCAATAAGACCCTTAGCATATTTTTTAGTCCAAATTAATATTTTTGGTACATTAAAAATATCTGACATGGCTAATTTTAATTTAAAAACAGTTATTTTCAATTTTAAAAAATACATAATCTTCTTAAAAAAATTCAATAAACATCCATTATATATAGAGTTCGTATCCGTTGTGACTAATCAGATGAGTTAGATCATATCTCAAGGATGTCATGCACATCACGAAGATATCACACACGCCTCAAGGATGTCATAACCATCCGATCGATGAGGAGATACGAGAGTTTAGGACAAAGGATCTGAACTCTATATATAAACCTTTTAGACCATAAAGACGTTTTTTACAAAAATATTATACAATTCTGCGAAGATACGATTGCCATTCAATGTTCATAGATCAATGAAGAGAGAGAGGGATTTACAGAACGTCTAGGTCACATGTTAAGTCTCCTCTGTCATGGAAACTAGATTGGGCAACAACTACTCAGAGTTGCCACACAAAAAGGAAATGACAACTTTGATCTCACCCCAGCAAACTAAATACTCAAAAAATTGTTTGGAGAGAGGAAAAACACTAGTTAAATCTGACTTCCCTCTTCCTATTGGTTGGTTCAGCTTAATTATGTGCCTTCAAGAAGCCTATGGATGACTTGATATTGTCTCCTCGAAGATGTCGATAGATTTAGCCAGATTTCATCTGTTGCCAAAAGAAAATAATAAAAGGAATTATCAATGAATACAGTTGGTTGAAGTGTTGTGTTAACATAAATGATTGAAAAATAAGTAGGTAGCTGGACAGTAGTTAGAAGAATAAAGTTTGATTGCCTACAACAACCAACTCCTGGAAATTTAACATGGTCTACTAGTGACGAATAATCATTCTGAGCAAATCGATACAGAAAATTAGGAAGAGATAGGTAGGGAGAACAAAAGAATATGCCATCCTGGGAGAAGCTCAATCCTAAGACTAGTTTGTGAGAGAAAGAGTTAAAGACAGTAAATAGCCATAAGCCTGCTCCTCTTCTCTTCATCTGTGTTTGCAAAGGATCTTATTGATGTCAATGAAGTGAAGAATACAGGAATCTACAGGGGATATATTGATGTCGATACAGGGATCCACACTAGATTTGTTCCAAGTTTGATTGAGTCCAGTTAAGTAAAAAATTATTTTCCCTATAATATTTAAATTTATTGGATTTTTTTTTGTTAGAATCTCTAAAAGGGACCATAATCCCCCAACCATTAATTTAATAATGTTCCTCTCTTCATAAGTGTTGTTCTCAGTCAATGTGAGATTTTTGTCTCTGTGCTACTTCAACTATGATCTTGATTATGATCTATCTTACATAGACCTAAGAAATTCTCATTGCATGCTCATGCTTACTACAATTAAGTAATCTGTCAATACAACACCTATAAACAAACAGTACAAAATAAATGGAAAACTTTATACAAATCTGTTATCGTGCTTGAGTTTCTACAACTGCAAAAGATCCAAAATCAAAAACATGTACAGATGTAAAAGGAAAGTCTCCAAAATGCTTACCAGTAGCACTATTTTAGGACGTTTTAAGCTGACAACAATAGGTGTTAATTTCATCAGAATTCATCAGCAGAACACCCAATATGATAAGCAGAAACAGAATCTGGAGCCAATTTCATTTGGCTAGAATTGGCTGCAGACATTTCCCAAAAGGCACGATGAACAGGAGGCAAAAGCAAAGCTAGTGACTTGTCCATCCTTAAAAGACGACCACATTTACTGTGCATAAAAAGATATCAGTTAATTTCTGAAACTACTAATATGATATTGGATAGTATAAAAAAAATCATTATATTACCTGCATGTTTTTGAAAATAATGTTTGATGGCTGCAGATCCAACGCTGCAAGAAATATAATGCTAAATATGAAAGAAGCCTTAATGGGAGCCTTTACCCATTAAGTATAACAACAAATCAACCTAGTGAAACTACCCAATGCATTTGAGATTGATATAACCTTAATATTCAATTAGCTTTGCATTGAGAAGAAAATGATTAATTTAAGTTATTTTTGAATTAATGAAAATCTAAGAATAAATAAAATGAGAAGAGAATATTTTTTTCTAAAAAGATTATTTTCAAAAATGTAGAAGGAGAACTAATATGGTTCACCAACTATTAAAACCAAAGCAATTGAAAAAAAACATATCATATATATGATGAATCAAAAAATAATCAACAAAATGATAAAAGAGATTAACAATTTATACAGTAATTGATGCGGCAAAAAAGGTGGATCCCCAAAAAATGGGTCAAAATAGGGAAGACCGGCTGACGTGGAGGCCAAAGTTAAGGAGTAATTGAAGCGGTGTGCCCGAGCTGGCCAAGTAGCCGATTGGATGTGAATGTCCAACTGGACTTTGCATCTCAACTCGGGTCAGGCAGGCCAGCTTCATTGCGGATCATTGAGTAACCCGACCGACGGCTTCAACCGATCGGGGATGTAAGCTGATCGGACACTCTATTCCTTTACAGTCAAGGAAGGGGCCGAGTGAAGACTGGGTCATCGACAATGACCCATAGGGTCGAGTCGCCGATCTCCCTGAGTGACGACTGGTCGACCTAATGCTGGTCCCATGTTCTCGCTATATCTTACTATTTTGGAAGTTTGTGCCATAAAGGATAGAAAATATATTGCAGGCAAATCGTACTTTAGAAGCTTCTAGCATGTAAAATCACAAAGATTTGCACGCTCATTTAAGGAAAGGTATCAGAAACACTTTATGACATGTCCTTTCTTAGAAACACTTGGGAAGTGTGCAAATGTTTTGAGATGCATGCGTAAATACAAGACCCTATAAAAGGAGGTTTCCATTCACTAGTGAAGGTATGTGATGGTCTATAATTTTACACACTCATTTGCTGTTGTTCGTCTTCATTATTTCTTCCTCACAAACTGATCCCTGACTTCAACGTCGAAGGGCCAACGCCGAGGACCCCTTCCCTGGCCCGGCACTAATGCAGGACAACATGAAATCTTCATTTGGTCAACCGCAGAGCCACGCCCCTAGCTCACCGCCTTCACCGCTTTCAAATAGGATTAGTAATCTTGATAGATAAAAAATCTACATAACAAACTTTGGAATGTTGCATCAGGAGAACATTTTGCTTATTGGACAGTTTAGATAATGTGTACCTTTTGCATTTTTCTCGTTGATTAGGTGGGACATATCAATTATACAATCTTTTTGAATTGGTTAAATCGATTTTCTTAATAACAACCTAAACTAGCTTAGTTTTAGGATTTTTTTAGCAAGGACTAATTGAAACAGCATAGGCACCCACACCATTCTGTGTATTACACGAACCTTGTCGTATACCATTTTCATTGAATCTTAAAATCAAGGTTATAATGCATGTGATGTTACAACCGGGAGCATAGTTTAAGGAGGAAAACACATCCTTGATGGGAGTCCGGATACAAAAGAGGCAGATTTAGAGAATCTTATAAAAAATTAAGGCCTTGTCTATTTTCAATTTGCAGTTTTCAGAAAATAAAATAAAGTCTTTAAAAATTAAAAATATATTTATCACATCATTCACCTCTAATAAATATAAATGTGTTAAGAAAATAACTTATAAAATATTTATTTTTATTTTTATTTTCCAAAAAGAAATTTTTTAAAACAAACAAGGTCTAAATGTGGCACTATTCTCATACTACGAAATCTATACCTAGACACCTACTAAGAGGGTTAGACATACCAGAAGTACAGTGAGTGAATGATTACTTTCCACACTGAGAAAGTACTGCAATGCTCTATCAGCATTCTCCTGCATAGGAACAAAGTTGAATGCATGATGTATTTGTTAACACTTCACAAAACTGAAGGAGTTAACATATTTCACTCTGCCAACTGGATTTTAAAGGTTAATTAAGCACAAGGAAAAAAATCAATCTATGGAAAACTTACTGTGACATGTCTAAACACATGATGTACTGATACACCCCTTGAATGCATGTAGTTGCCACCCTAGAAAAGTTTAATCACAATTATTACAGTAGAAAAAATGAAAGAGAAGAGATGATTACTGGAAATGTCAATTGCATGCATGTTTGATATGGTTGAATTGATTAGAAACAGGCCTCCTAATAAATATTGATCCACAAGCACTACGTAAATTATGGCAATCATTGAATCAAAAATTTAATCAATTAAAAAGTAGTGAGCGGGCTCACAAAGTGAATAAGGCTGGATTTGGCATAGTAGTTAAGTGTTTGTTGACCTAAATCTCAAAATCGCTTGAAAAAACAATCTTACAATCTAGATTGGTAAAAATATATTTTAGAAAACAGTTTTTGCTTTAAAATAAAAATGACAGCATAACAAAATGATTAAAATAAACATGATCAATTAAAACTTAAAATAAATTATATACACATCATTTTTATTTATTTATATTAATTTAAAATATAAAATAATATTTATATAATATCACCATTTTAAAAAAAAAATTTCTTTGATTGAATTGATCTTTCCATTATATTAATTATAGTTTATAAAATACTAATTTTTTTGTCCAGCTTAGTGTTCACCTATATGTTAAAATGTTTTTAGCCAATTATTTATTAAAAATATTCAATCATTAATATAATATTTTAAATTTCCGTATAATATTAACTTTTTGTTTATTCAATAGGGTAATGATTTTGATATTTGTAATACTTTATTATCATAATATATTTTAAAGATTAAACTAATCATAATGATATTACTTATTTGAATTATTATTTTGACAAGTTATTCTTATAATATTAATTATTAAATAATAACATTTTATTTTATTTATTAAATTATATTTTAAATTTTTTTCTAATTTTATTTTAATATCATTTAATGTATTATTAACATATTAATTTTATTCTAATTTAAACTTGATTATTTTGTATTATTTAAATAATATTTAAACATTAACTTTTAAATATTAAAAATATTGTCTTTCACTATATTTTAAAATTATATTTATAGTATTTAATTTTTTTTTTTACTATCCAAAAATTGCTTAGGAAAAGAAACATTGGAAAGCAATTTAGAAATGCAGTGCTTTGAATAAAAACACTTTGAACATGAGTTCACTTCACATCTTAATCAACTCTCAAAATGCTTTTGAAGGCCGAAACACTTTGGGAAATGATTTTCTAAACCAAGCCTAAATAAAGATGGTCAGCAATATAATATTCAACTTGATTAACCTGAACAAATATTAAGTCTGGAGAAAAGTAAAAATTAACTACAGCTACCAAATGATTTCCAACTAAGGAAACTCAAGTTTAAGGGAAATTAGATTGATGAGAAAAAAAGAGCAGAAAGGCCTCTTGAGGGGGGTCTGAGAGAAGAAAGGAGCAAAAAAGTAAACTTAATTGATAATATTAAACAGCCCGTTAATTGTACCTCATCAGTAGAAAAAAATGCCAGGGCATCAGGGGTTATGGAGCCTGCCGGATGCAATGACACCACAGCTCTGAAGATAAAAGGAACCAGCAACTCAATCACAGCTGCTTGATCTACTGCGGCAACATTAGATACCCCAGCGCTTGTGTAGCTTGAGTGATTCAAACTCTGATTCTTAAATGAGTCTGAATTTTCACTTACAATAGAGGACAATGAAGAAGCTCTTTTTGACCAATCTAGACGCTGATAAGTGAAGATTCTTATATTTGGGAACTCACACTCCAAATCTTTGAGAACGTCAAATAATGACATCTTCTCCTTATGGTCAGCTTTTCGAGTCCTGACAGAACCTTGGGAGTCTAACCATTTTTTGGCATTTTCAGGCTCTCCATCTCCTGATACTTCATCTTCTAGGTGAGGGAAAAATCGCTTTTTCTGATCAGTGAATGCCTTGAGAGCTAATCTGGAAATAATTAATGAATCATAAGATTTCTACTACATTCCCATTTTAACTTTTAAAGTAAGGACAATATCAATGGACTTTTTACTCCAAAAAAATTCTAAGAACCCTTACATTAAGGGCAAATTCCAATTATCATGGATAAAACAGTCTGGATGCAACAGTAGTTTCTTGTTCCATCACATGAATAAGAAGGAAGTTTTGGGACTCTAAGCTACCCCTATTGTCTAACCTGTATTCCTCTAAGGGTGAGAAGATAAACCATGTGGATCACCAAGGAAAATCAACCTGTATTCCTCATAGTAGCCATAAGAATTATCTGAATTATCACACTTGAAAATCGGCATCTGGAGCAGCCACAGCATTGAGAAACTATGATGAAAACTGGGTAACAAAGGACAAGGTAAATGGTATGGAAAGT
Source organism: Zingiber officinale (assembly GCF_018446385.1). Taxonomy (NCBI): domain Eukaryota; kingdom Viridiplantae; phylum Streptophyta; class Magnoliopsida; order Zingiberales; family Zingiberaceae; genus Zingiber; species Zingiber officinale. The sequence continues at coordinate 4,588,287 of NC_055992.1, forward strand.
TTCCATAGGAAGATATTCATTTAAGAGATTGGTTTGAGAAAGCATACGAATGATCCGTGCATAGCTTAAACTCTAGTTTCATATTCATATCAAGTGAAATAGGTAGTAAAATATTCTGAAACGTTGAAACTAGTGTTGAAACAAGACAGCAGGTCGGATATGGTTAAACTAGTGTTGAAACAAGGACGACCAAATGGAAGCTATTGTCTAGTAAATAGGAAAGTCTAGCTATTGTAAGGTAACAAATTACCTCTTGTTTCTTTTCTCTTTCCTCTTCCTCTTCCCTCTTTTGTTCGCCTCTTAATCTTTATCTTCCTCCTCTCCTTTTTCATTCTCATCTTCATCTTTCTCTTCCTCCTCCCCTTCTTCATTCTCACTTTCATCTTCCTCTTCCTTCCCCCTTCCACCAAATCAATACTGACAAACACTTCCTGTGCTTAACACTCAATACATTGATTAACACCAAAATGATGTTGTGCCAACCAACCACCAAAACTGACATTGAAACAGGATATATAACGTTGGCAATTGGGTGCATGTCAGTCCAATTATTCACCAATATGAACTAAAGTGTACTGTTTGAGGCGACTCTCTACTTGTTCTGTCATTATTTTCTTCTCACAATTTTTTTTTCTTTCTTTTCACCTCTATCCATCTATTGCTTCTTTATTTGTTTATTTCCCCCTCCCTTATTTCTCTTTGTTAATCCTCCTCTCAATCTTAATTGCAGTGATAGCTATAGGCAGAATGGAAGTTGGAAGTGCAAGTGCTTAGGAATGCAATACAAATAATGAAACTTTTTCATAGCTTCAACAAAGTAGGTAGGGCTAGGCCATACCATTTCCAACATCTGCTAAAATTTCTGAGCGTTGAAGTAATTGTTGGTACAATACATGGTAGGGCAATTAATTATTCAACTATTGATCTTTTCATCAGAAGTTTCACAATAAGCTATCAGAATCTAAATGACCAGACAATGTCCAATCATTTAAATTCATGATCTTTTATATTATATCAACTATGGCCCAGATACAAGCCAATTCAAATGCATTTACCAGGTCAAATCTTTTAACAAAACGGGGAACAATACCCTGCCAGAATATCAAGATACTGAAACTCATTCATATATTTTATCCATAGTTTGCTGCACTAGAAATATTGTGTATTGGTAAGACATCCTACAACCAATGAAGTATCTTGAAATAGCAGGCACCAGAGTAGTACGTTGCATTGAGAGCCAATAGCAAGACAAGATTTAGGACAATTTTAATGTAACAAGACTAGTATGTTGACAATCATATTATATCCAAGGAACAACAGAAGTAGAGAAAATGACTAACTCTTATATTTTTAAAGTAAAAATCCGAATTGTTAATGGTAAAAAATAGTAACCTACATGAAACCAGAAGCTTGAACTTGACAAAGATGAAGAGACAAAATAAAAGTTAAAACCAAAATTTATGAAAAGAAAATAAGTACTAGAATCACTGAGAAAATACTTCATTGTAAACTAACATTGCAATTAAATCCTACCTAGTCCTATCAACAGCAGATGCACCAGCCTGTCCTGCAAGTTGTCGTTTCCATGCATATGCAACAACTGCACCATCCGGGCAAACAAGGGGCATGTGCAATCCCCAAGAATTACCTCGTAGCTTGGTAGACCCATTCAATACCCCAGAAGCTTCCAGTTGGTTTCCTAAGAAAGGAAGAGAATACAAATTAATTTATACTGAAAAATGTTTGAAATAATGGAAATACTTGTTCAGCAATGTTAAAAAATATAATAAACTTTCTACTTACTATAGCTAAACAGGTTGAAGCGAAGAGTCTAATTGAGTGTGAGGAGACAAATAAATTGTAGTTAAGAGATCTGATTATTATCAGTGTGTAGTCTTGCACAACATTCAATATAAGAATAAGATCTATGTAACTGACCTCAAATAATTGGGACTAACAGAGGTTGATGATGATACTGACAACAAAGATCTTATAGTTTTCTTTTCTCTTTCTCAGAAGACTTCTGTTTATTTTCAAAATGGTAACTGTAGGACAAGTGGTACGGCAAACCAAAATTAAACTGGCAAAATACTTCATTTATAAGCCAAACCTAGAGTTTTAAGCGTGATAGTTTTATTCTCATGACATTCACTCACGGAAGAGTGATATACTACTACTGTTAATAACTCATATACCTGGAAAAAGCTTGAATTTTCTTTTGAATGCCAATTTCCTAGACAATATGCTGGATGGTTATAGTACTCTGAGCAGGTTCACACTGAATTATGTATTTTGTTCCAAACCTATGGGCTAGGGATTCAACAATTAAATCAACAACAATGTGAGATGATAGCTGCTTATATTTTGGACCAACAACGATCCTTGACAGGTCAACCTACCGAAACCACAAAGCAACATCATAACCAAGAAACAAAAGAAATCAGACGTAACATTGAAATAAAAAAAAGGACTAGAAAAAAAAAACCAAGAACAAGATTCTAAGCCTATGACAGAAACAGTTTGAATACAACAACAACAACAAAAGTGACCAGATAAAGATCAATAATAAGATTCAAATCCTAAGAGAAAAAAAATCAAACGGTTTGAATGCAACCAAAAATCAAGATAATGATTCAAACCCTAAGGAAGCAAAATGAAGCAATTTGAATTGTACTTGGCAGAATCGCGGCATTTATCGTATAGTGATCTCAGTAGATCAGGGAGAGATAAACCACGAAGTTCTATATGGATAATAAACTGGAAAAAAAAAGATCGACGAAAGAGAATGGGGAGGAGAGAGCACCGAGTCCGCGGAGATCGTTGAAGTGCTGGCGCATCGAGGTGTCCTCCTTGCGGAGAAGCTGGGCGACCCTGTCAATCGACTGCTGAGGATCGTCGGCCGATAATAACAGCGCCTCCAGCAAGCGGTCGGCACCAAGCCGAATGTCGGCTATGATTCGGGCGGCGGAAGCCAGCCGCTCCATGGCCAGAGCCACCTGCTTCGGAGGAGCCTGCGAAGAAACTTCGCCATTCGATTCCATCAGATCCTGAGACTGCGTCGTCGCAACCGCCGTCCCAGCGGTGATTGACTGCTGAAATTGCGCCATCATGTCGCTCCTCCTCCTTCCTGAGAGCCCTTAATAAGGCAGATTAATTCGCCAAGGTAAAGAAGGAAAATATGTTTCCTGTCGCTGCCATTTAAAACAAACTTTTAAAAATATTTTATTTTTAAAAATCGGTTTAATAATAATTATTCATCATTTTTAAATTAAAAAAATACTTATAAAATATATTTAGTGCGATTGTTTATCCTACGTGTAACCATAAATTTATTGAAATTAAAACCATGTTTCAGTAAATCATCTCAGCGCTAAAGTTAGATGATATTGTATAGTAGAAAATGAAAAGGCCTTTCTAAATAGCAAATACAATCCTCTATAAGGTTTTGAGTAAAAGATACATTGTCCCACACGAAGTTGATGCAAGAATGGAAGGTTCATGTATAATTGAATAGCTAGTGATGTTTTCCATCCTGATGTCGGTGCTGAACACTGCATTCTTCAGACTGCAAGTGGTTTGAGTAGTATCAGTTGTTTAGACTGCACTGCAGTCTAGTTGTTACTTCAGTGGCTTCCACAGATTAAGATGCCTGCTAGTTGAGACAACTCTGTTTGTTGTTAAAATACCTGCTAGTGGGAAGCTTAAGGAATGAAATAGAGATAAAAAAAAAATTGATATTCACATAAACCAGCTAAGGGCATTATCATATAGCCAACCTCAAACTGTCGTCCAACTATACATTGCGACTGCGACGCAGTAGAGATTTTCATTTCGGTCTTCCAGAGTACTTGACTTTAGTGAAACGTCCAACCATGTAAAATGTAACTCTATCCTCTGAAAGAAGGATCCAAATAATTTAAAAATGAGTTGTGAGTAAGAGACGATCCAATATATACACTTGCACTTACAATAACAAAACATGACTCAGTTTGCTTTAGCGGCACCGGAGTTACGGCCAAATTGAATAATGATTGGCTTTCCTTTGAAGACGTATCCATTGACTAGATTCTGCACAAAGGTAAAATAAATTAACGATCAAAATCTTACATAAAAGAAGAAACCCCAGGGAGTATCTACAGAAGATGTAAATCCAGGAGGAACACTATGAGAAGAGGCAGATACGTCAGGCTATTGTTCAACACACACCAGTGCATGCTGAGCAAGATCTACAGATGGAAATGTCACGAATGCTTGACCCCTCATGCGGCCTTCCTGATGTACAATTAACATGAGGAACAAAAAAAGATTGACGTTATAACGATGTATTAATGTAAAGACACAACAGATACCAAATCGAATACAATTTTATTGCAGCAATTATGTTAGGTGCATATGCTAAAACATCGAAGTATGTTCATGTAAGATGTCAAATGATTATATGCTCAACCTGGTTATATGGACAAACAAGTGGCATGAGATTAAGAAAGGTTGTCAGTAAATATGAATACGCCACTGACACTGAAGCAGCACTGAGAAAAACAACAAAATGTTTTGATACCTCAACTATGCCAAACGATAAATCCAAATTGATAGATTTGATGGTATAGTTTTATTTCAGCATTCATACAAGTACGAATGTAAACGTAACCACGTATTCAGCTCCTTGAAGTTTGAGATAACAAACAATTAACAGCTCAAGCAAATTATGCAGCCATACAAGTGAGATGAGATTAATGAAGGCTATCAATATATTAAAAGGCCCCTTAATGAGGATATAGTGCCAGGCTTAACAACAAGGGAGTTTCTGCTCCAACAATTAGCACCTAAAACTATACCTTGATTTACTAATTCTAAATAGATTTTTAGAACCCATTAACATCTCACACAGAAACATAAATGATATTTGGGAAATTGGATGGCATACAAGTTGGCATATGTGGCAAGTAGTTGGATCAAATTAACTAAAAAACAAGAATAATACGTACTGGACACTAAATTCAAACAGGGCCATCATTTTTTAGACCACAAGATGAAGTATCACCTTGTTTGTTGCGAACACCAACCATCATTTAGTTTGAGCTGTTAGGAAAGGAATCATTGTTACATTTATATTCTTAACACTCTAACGTGTCAATATTGACATTGGCAATTACCACAATTTGAAGGGAATACTATCATTAGGAGGGCATGTTAGTCCCAACTATTTAGGATGCCTATATGGAACTATATCCAAGGTCATAAGACCTACTTTGATATTAAGTGATTGGCTTGACTGCCTTTCTCAAAAAGCACAAATGTGATAGGAAAGGGTCCATTCTATGCACATTCTTACCACATTATGTGGTTGGTTTCGTTAGAACACTACTATCATCAGTCAATGAATCAACAAGATCTACATGAATAAGAAATACACAAAACACAGTAAAATAAAATAAAATAAAGTAGTCATACAGCAGTTGAAATCAGCAAAGAAAATATCCAAATTTACTTTCTCATCAAAAGAAGTATGCATGATAATCAACATATCTCACCTGCATCAACTTAATAGTGAGTCCAACTCTAGCAGCTTCAATGCTTCCAAAAAGTGACCCTGAGATATGATTGCCCATACAAGCACAGTAAACAAGGATTCACAATGAAAAGTGAGCAGCTAGTTAAATCTGTATGTGTACTTACAGAGTTACAGTTATCAGACTTCAAAAGAAAAGAGAAATCTCTCCCAATATTTAACTCATTTTGATTTCTAGAGAACTTACCAAATATGAAGTAGAAGTCATCAACAACCACATCTTTTGCCAAGTTTTTAATGTACAAGACACTTGCAGGGTCTCCAGGAGAATAATTCTGCAAGGTTGAAGTGTTTTTATTCCATCAAACCAAGTATGCATATATAGTGGCCTGGACATAATGATAAGATACACTGATCCAAACTACCATTAAATGATTTGCCAATGTGAACTTCAGTTTTAAAGAAATGGAATAAAGAAAAAGAGGAAGAACATAGTAATCCAAAAAGAATTCACATATTAAGCATAAAGATTCAAAATACTGTTTTTAAGAGACATAGTAAGCATAAAGTAAAAAAGGCCAAGAAATCAAATACAAAACAGATTCTTTGTGTCCAAGGGAAATATGCAATAAACTGTGGACAAGGATGAAGTAAACAGATAAATGCAGTATCATCAAGATTCAAAATAGACTTACATGCATTCATTTTTCTTTTCCTTTTCAAAAGTTAGTAAATTTGATGCAAGAAGCCTATATACAAAAAACAAAGAGGAATGATACCTTGAACATGGGAAGAGACAGGATTTCCTCGGGAGGCAATTTTCCACTTTCAATTTCTTGTGGTGTAGCGATAAGTGAATGCTCAAAATGCTCATTATCTAAAGCTGGTTCTTTTACACACATATCTTTTTCCATAGTTTCCTTGAGAACTGGTTTAGGAGCAACTTTAATCTAATATCAAAATAAGGTGCATCATGTCCAGCAAAGTGCAAACACATATAAGAATATTAAGCTTGTGAAGAAAATGAGAACCTGCAATACAGGATTTTTCTTTCTAATAACTGGAATTTCTTTTGGAACCAAGGAAACAGGTTTCAATCCAACATCTTCATGTGCTACACCTCTATCAACTGCAGGACCAACAATTGCTTCTTGCCTCCTACGCTTTTGACGATGACCACTCTCAGCATCTTCCTGCAAAGGTTAATTTCTAGTTAGGATAAAAAAGCTAGTCTTTGAACAAGTTGAATTTTAATACTACAATCAAGGAAGAACTATAAGTAAATAAGTACTTCTGATGATTCCATCTCAGACTCTTCACTGGATAAATCATTCAAATTTGACTTCATTGCTGTTGTAGTAGGAGGCCGAGGAGGTGATGGAGGTGGAGCAGCAGGTATTGGGGGTGGTAATGGTGGAGTTGGCAATGCCATGCGAAATGGTGCTGGAATATTCATTTTGTTCATTAAATGCAAAACCTGGAAAGACATTATGTTGTTACACATTACAGAAATTCCAAGAGTCTACCATTCTATGTTAACTTTGATAGAACAGATGACGTGGAAAATAACAGTGCTGAAACCAATTCAACCTGTGTATAAAATCGAGGGACAGCAATTAGTGCATTCACAATGTTGGTCAATATATTTCCATCAGGAGGAGGATATGCATACCTATAAAAGAAGTTTACAGTTCAGTAGTATAGTTTGATGAGAACATATAATCTATTAAAAGAAAATTGACTTGCAGAAGAATTAGTCTAGCTTCCAGATTCTTGTTAATTTTATTTTAAATTACTAAACTAGTATCCATCAATGGCAGAGAGGTGATTCTATAATATAGAAATACTTTTTAAGAAGAAATATCGTCACAGACAACCATGCCTCAAATCAACAGGTAATCAATGGGCGGTAGTTATGTATTTCTGTTAGCCCCTTAGACTCGACGGCATGGCTGAGCGCAAGGATTGGCTCGTTGCTCCTTAGATCCAGCAAAGTGGGCATGTGCGCAAGACATGCCAAGCAGCGGGTGGACATGGGGCAGTGCGCGGGCACTGTCTGAGCACAAGTCGAGCAGGAGGTCGACTTGGCGGTGGCAAACAGATGCGAAGAAGCGGACGCGCGGAATCAGAGAATTTGGCCAAGCATGGCTCGTAGAATTTGTGAGCCATGGCATGCAGCGGGTGCATGCAATGCAGCATACGAAAAGATGCAGCAAAAGGGGCTATTTCGGCCCAAGCCCATGAAGCAGAACCATGGACAGCACAAGGGTGCAGGCTTGCTTTGACATGGCGCCAAGGCAGCGACGAGGTGGCTGGCGGTTTGGGACATGTGGCATGGCAGTTGAGCCAACTGCCATGCAACTGCTTGTAAACTGCCAAACCAACCCTGCCTATGCATTATAAATAGGCAAGGGTGTGGCAAAGGCAAGGCACAAGAGAGTTTGTATGAGCATTCTGCCAAGAGAGTCACTTGTAATCCTTTGTTTGTGAATACAAAAGGTTGGGAGTTTTTTTGTACGTTGGCTTATCTTCTTTTTGCGTGGCTTGTGCATTCTCTAGCACATTGGTAGTGCAACTCGGAGGCTGAATCAAGTGCGGAACTTGACTGCCGCGCAGGAATTTTCAAAGGTGAAAATTTACCCCCGTGGCAACTGGTATCAGAGCGCAGATTCATGGCTGGTGGTAGCCACGAACTAAGGGAAAGGCTTTCTTCTGTGGAAGTCGTGCTTGGTGCGGTGCCGAATGGAGAGGATGTTTGCGATCTGGTTGCAAGGGTCCTCAACTTGGAGGCAAGTTTGTTGCATATCCAAGAATCTCTTATGGAAGAGATGGCGCAAATGCGGAAGAACAACGAGGATCTTCGCTACGAAATCATTGTTCTGCGAAGAGCAATGGCTTCTAATTCTGAAGCGGTGCCTCAACGTCCATTGGTGAGAGTTCCTGAACCAAAATCTTTCGGAGGCACGCGGAGTGCCAAGGAACTTGAGAACTTTCTGTGGGACATGGAGCAGTACTTTGTTGCTGCCAAAGTGCCTGAAACCGAGAAGGTAACAATCTCTAGCATGTACCTTATTGGCGATGCAAAACTCTGGTGGCGGACTCACATGGTAGATGATGCCAATGTGGGCCGACAGAAGATTGATACGTGGGATCGGTTGAAGAAGGAAATGAAGGACCAATTCCTTCTTGGCAATACTTCTTAGATTGCGCGTGATGGCTTAAAACGTCTCAAACAGAGCGGTTCTGTGCGAGACTATGTCAAAGAATTCAGTTCTTTGATGTTGGACATTCAGAATATGTCCGAGGAGGACAAACTGTATAATTTCTTGTATGGTTTACAGCCTTGGGCGCAGGTTGAACTTCGTAGGCAAAACGTGAGGGATTTGCCTAGTGCAATTGTTGTTGCTGATGCCTTGGTGGACCTTCGCATGAGCAAGGAAAATCTGAACATGTCTTCATCTTCCAAGTCCAATTTTGTCCGCAAGGACAAGAAAGGAGATTGGAAGAAGGAAGGCAAGAAGGATGCTAAAAAGAAGGATTCGGGGAACAACCATGGCAAAGGAAAAGCAGAACATTCGACGGTCCGAGGGAAAGATAACTTGAAGAATCAGGGTTGTTTCCTATGCAACGAGCCCCATTTTGCCAAGGACTATTCGAAACGCGAGAAGTTAAACGCTCTCTTGTTGGGTGACAAAGGGGATGACTACGAACAGGAAGTTGCTACACTTGTCAATCCTTTAAAATTGCTCAACACAATTGTTGCTTATGAGCCCCTTGAATTACTAACCAATATGTTAGAGGATATGGTGCGGGCTCATTCTCAACTCCTGCACGTTTCTGTGATGCTGAACGGGAAAAGTGCATATGCTATGGTGGATACAGGGCTACTCATACCTTTGTATCTGCCAAACTGGTGCAAGAATATAGGCTGTCAATAAGCAAATGCCCGAAATACATCAAGTCGGTGAATGCCAAGGCGCAAGCAGTTGTGGGTATGGCTTACAACGTACCTTTAACTATTGGCACTCAGGTGGGGAAAGCAAACATGATGGTGATTCCACTTGAAGATTTCCAAATCATACTTGGCATGGATTTCTTACGAAAGACGAAGACGGTGCCTATGCCTCACTTGGATGGAGTGATGGTAATGCAAGAGTCCAACCCGTGCTTCGTATCGGCTGTGCATCCTTACGGAAAGGGCCAGAACAAGGGGAAGACCAACATCATATCAGCCATATCCTTGGAGAAAGGCTTGAGGCGAGGCGAAACAACTTACTTGGCGGCCTTGATCGATGCGAAACCAGACCAGAATGTCGAACTATCAGTTGGTGTTCAAGACATTTTGGTAAAATTTGAAGATGTGATGCCTTCGGAGTTGCCGAGATGCTTACCACCAAGGAGGAATATCGACCACAAAATCGAACTCGTCCTTGGTGCTGTCCCTCCTGCAAGCTCGCCATACCGCATGTCTCCCTTGGAACTTGCGGAATTACACAAGCAATTGAACGAATTACTGGAAGCAGGACATGTTCGACCATCAAAGGCTCCTTTTGGTGCACCGGTGCTGTTCCAAAAGAAAAAGGATGGTGACTTGAGGATGTGCGTGGACTACAGGGCCCTGAACAAAGTAACAGTGAAAAACAAGTACCTTGTTCCACTGGTGCAAGATTTGTTGGACAGGCTGAGCAAGGCATCATGGTTTTCGAAACTTGACTTGCGATCGGGATATTGGCAAGTCAGAATTGCGGAAGGAGACGAGGCAAAGACAACATGTGTAACTCGTTATGGCTCATACGAGTTTCTGGTCATGCCTTTTGGCTTGACCAATGCCCCTGCCACTTTCTGCAACTTAATGAACGAGGTGTTGTACGACTTCTCGGATAATTTTGTTGTAATTTACTTGGACGATATTGTTATCTACAGCAAGTCCTTGGAGGAGCACTTGGGGATGGTGCTCGAGCGGCTAAGGAAGCATCAACTCTTTGTGAAGAAAGAGAAGTGCGAATTTGCAAGCCAAGAAGTCATGTTCTTGGGACATATGATCAGCAAGTGCCAGGTGTGGATGGATCCAAAGAAGGTGCTTGCCATTGTTGAGTGGCATACTCCTTCAACTATTCCAGAACTACGGTCATTCTTGGGCTTGGCGAACTACTACCGCAAGTTTATCGCTGGATATTCAAAGAAGGCTGCCACATTGACAGACCTCCTAAAGAAGAGCATGCGGTGGAAATGGTCAGATGCATGCAAGGAAGCATTTGAAAAATTGAAGACAGCTATAGCATCTGAGCCTGTATTGTGATTACCGGACTTTGAATTGCCCTTCGAAGTTCATACGGATGCTTCTGATAGAGCCATTGGCGGCGTGTTGGTGCAGGAAGGCCATCCCGATGCCTTTGAGAGTAGAAAACTCAATGCGGCAGAACAGAAGTACTCTGCCCATGAAAAAGAGATGGTGGCAGTAGTGCATTGCCTACAGGTTTGGCGGGTATATTTGCTGGGAACAAAATTTCTTGTTCGAACTGACAACGTTGCTAACACTTTCTTTGAAACACAAAAGAAGTTGTCTCCTAAGCAGGCCCATTGGCAAGAATTCTTGGCTGAATACGACTTTGCATGGGAGCACAAACCTGGAAGGCACAATCAAGTGGCTGATGCATTGAGTCGGAAGGAAGTTTTTGCTACTTTCTACTCTATCTGAAGAGTAGAATCTGATATGTTGGACAGAATAAAGGCTGTTGCTGCAAGTGACACAACTTATGGGAAGTTGGTGCAGTAAGTAAGAGACGGGATCATACGGCGGTATTGGATCGAGGATGATCTCCTCATCTACAAGGGGGGAAGAGTCTTTGTGCCTGCAGCGGGTGGTCTGCGGAAATAGTTGCTGAAAGAGACTCATGATCCACTATGGGCTGGACATCCGGGTGTCGAGCGGATGCTGGCTTTATTGGCCCGTTCTTACATATGGCCAAAGATGGAGAACGACGTAGAAGCATACGTCAAAACTTGTCTTGTGTGTCAACAAGACAAGACAGAAAGAAAAAAGGAGGCAGGACTACTTCAGCCGCTGCCCATTCCGGAGAAACCTTGGGTTTCTGTCTCGATGGACTTCATTAGTGGCTTTCCGAAGGTGGATGGTATGTCTTCCATCATGGTGGTGGTGGACAGATTCTCAAAATATGCTATTTTCATTGCGGCTCCTTCGGCTTGCCCCTCGGATGTTGCTGCGGAATTATTCTACCGTCATGTGGTAAAGTTCTTTGGCTTGCCTAATGACATTGTGAGTGACAGGGACACTCGATTCACTAGGAGATTTTGGACGGCCTTGTTCAATATGATGGGGACCGACCTAAAATTTTCAACAGCAAATCGTCCGCAGACGGACGGGCAAACTAAAAGAATAAACCATGTGCTTGAAGAATACTTGCGGCACTATGTGACAGCAAGTCAGAAGAACTGGTTGGGGTTGCTGTACAGTGCGCAATTCTGCTACAATCTGCACAAGTCCTCAGCAACGGAAAAGAGTCCATTTGAAATAGTTCTGGGCAAGCAACCAATAACTCCTATGGAAATAGCCAAGCAGAAAACTGGAGGAAAGTGTCCTGCAGCCTACAGATATGCAAGAGAAAAGCAGGAGTTGCTTGAGGAAGCCAAGACAGTTTAAGAAAAGCGGTCAAAAGGATGAAGAAGTATGCTGACAAGAAACGAAGACCGTTAGAATTCTCTGTTGGGGACGAGGTACTTCTGAAACTCACTCCTCAAATCTGGAAGAGAATTAGCAGCAAGAATGCTCACCGGGGGCTGATTGCTAAGTATGACGGACCCTTCAAAATTGTCGAGAAAGTTGGAAATGTGGCTTACTGGCTGAACTTGCCTGAAAGGCTCAAGGTACATCCCACATTCCACGCAAGTTTCTTGAAGAAATATCATGCAGATGACATGGATCCCTCAAGAAGTTGTGCCAAGAGAGCTCCGCCTGTTGTACGGAAGCAATTCAGTGATGATGTTGCGGAGATCCTGAACCACAGAACATTTGGCATGAGCAAAAAGAATAGAAGGACAGAATTCTTGGTTCTGTGGAAAGGAAAACCCAAGTCAGAGGCTACATGGGAAAGAGATGTTACTTTGTGGCAATTTGAAAAGCAAATCCAAGCATACTTACAGAAGCAATCAACGAGGGCGTCGACTTCTTCTGGTGGGGGTGGTTTGTCGAGCACTGTCCAAGCACAAGTCGAGCGGGAGGTCGACTTGGCGGTGGCAAACGGATGCGAAGAAGCGGACGCGCGGAATCGGAGCATTTGGCCAAGCATGGCTCGCAGAATTCGTGAGCCATGGCATGCAGCAGGTGCATGCAATGCAGCATACGGAAAGATGCAACAAAAGGGGCTATTTCGGCCCAAGCCCATGAAGCAGAACCATGGACAACACAAGGGTGCAGGCTGGCTTTGACATGGCGCCAAGGCAGCGACGAGGTGGCTGGCGGTTTGGGACATGTGGCATGGCAGTTGAGCCAACTGCCATGCAACTGCTTGTAAACTGCCAAACCAACCCTGCCTATGCATTATAAATAGGCAAGGGCGTGGCAAAGGCAAGGCACAAGAGAGTTTGTATGAGCATTCTGCCAAGAGAGTCACTTGTAATCCTTTGTTTGTGAATACAAAAGGTTGGGAGCTTTCCTGTACGTTGGCTTGTCTTCTTTGTGCGTGGCTTGTGCATTCTCTAGCACATTGGTAGTGCAACTCGGAGGCTGAATCAAGTGCGGAACTTGACTGCCACGCAGGAATTTTCAAAGGTGAAAATTTACCCCCGTGACAATTTCCACGATGTTTAAAGAAAGGAGAACTCGCTTTCTGACTGATGGCTTTAGTAATTACGTGGAAGCATAAGGTAAGTTACTGGATTCAAATATATCTATCATTTGCAATAATGATAAAAAAATAAATTGTAATCCGAATATACTCTTATCAAGAAAGTAGCAGGACTGGATTTATTCACTGTTGCTGGAAGCCTGAAACTATCTTGGGCCTCTTAGCATAAGCCCAGAAAAGAAAACTCATGGGAAAACAAAGTGACTGTTCAAGGAAAATTCAACCTATATTTCAGTCAGCAAATATAATGCATAGCCAGAATACATCTTTAATATTATTACATAACTGATAAGAATAGGATGTGCAAGCTGTCAATGAACATGGACATGGTCCAGACTAGTTCTCTATATATGTCTAATTAGGTAAGTACTTATAATTTTACCCTCCCAAGCTTATAATTTAAGCTCCCACATTCTTCATCAAGTCTTAGAATTCCTAATAAAAAAAGGTAAAAACACATTGATCGACTAATAAATAAGAGAATAATTGAGAAATCATTGTCATGGACAACATACTCGAGATGTGGTGGAAAAGGATAGTCCACACCCAGCCTTGGAGCAATTGGTTCACCAGTCGTCAAGTTCTTTTGGTTTGTAAAAGATTCCTTGAGATGTGATGAATTTGCAGTGGAATCCTTCTTTGATTGAGAATCACTTTTCTGATCCGCAGACTTCAAATTGGGCTTGCCGGCTCTCTCTACTTTTAAGACTTTTCCCAGAAATCTCAACCTAAATCATCCTCCAAAAAACATAATAATAAGAGACCATGACAATCTTGAGTTTGATCGCATAAACTACCGTGGAAAGCAGGGCACAAATTGTAAAAGGTCTCATTTTGACATGAACTAGTATCATCAGTTAAAAATTAGTTAAATCATCTACCTGTTCAACTGAGTTTGTGCTTGAGTGGCTAGAACTTCATCCTTGAAATCCACAAAGGCACAATTCCTTAGCCTAGAGTAAAGAGAAAGTGTTCATTGACTAGAAAGTAAATAGTGCTAAAGCAAAGAGAATCGAATATCATAACAAACAAAAGAAGAGTTTTAGCACAGTTAATAGGACTTGTATTCTTTAACTTTAGTCATCAGCTCATCCAAACTAGCCTAACTGATGAAAATAGTTCAGTTTTAGAAGGAAAACATGCCTACTAGCATTAATGTAATATATATATATATATATATATATATATATATATATATATGTTGTGCCCAAAGGATGTCCACATATCTCCACAATGACATGATATTGTCCATTTGAGCTTAGGCCCTCATGGCTTTGCTCTTGGGCTCTCCCCAACAATTCTCCCCTCAAACGGGGGACCACCATTACTCTCATGGTCTGGCCCCCGTGAGCATTTAGTCACCCTGACCTGTTCCGGGCCTCCCCGCAAGCAGCTGGATCCGGTCAATCTTGACCTGCTTCGGGCCTCCCTGCAAGCATCCGGTCACCTTGACCTACTTCGGGTTCCCCGCGAACATCCGGTCACTGACCTACTTCGAGCCTCCCCGCGAACATTCAGTCACCCGGACTTGCTCTGGGCCTCCTCGCAAGCATCCGCACTCGGTCACCTTAACCTACTCCGGGCCTTCCCACGAGCATTTTGTCACCTTGACCTGCTTCGAGCCTCCCTGCGAGCATCCGGTTACTCTGATCTACTCACCTCCCGCAAGTACTGGTCACTTGACGTGCTCCAGGCCTCCCCGCAGGCATCCAATCATCCTGACGTGCTCCGGGCCTCCCCGCGAGTATCCGTTTCCGATCACTCTTGACCTACTCCGGGCCTCCCTGTGAGCATCCGGTCACGCTGACCTACTTGCCTCCCCGTAAGTATTCGATCATCCTGACCTGCTCCAGACCTCCCCGCAAACATCTAGTTTGGACCATGGCTCTGATACCATTTTGTGTGCCCAAAGGATGTCCGCATATCTCCACAATGGAATGATATTGTCCACTTTGGGCCTAGACTCTCATGGCTTTGCTCTTGGACTCTCCCCAAAAGGCTCCAATGAAGATATCCTACATCCTTTTAAACTCATGATCTTTACCAAATCTTTCCAATGTGAGACTTTGATTGAATCCCAACAATATATAAATTGACTAATTTATTCCCTTATCTATTTTTTTGTTATTACTCATTCAGAAAAGTAATGTATTTCAGGAACATATACTCTCATTTTCACTCCAGAAATCCTTGTTCAGTGTTAAAAATATTATGAGGTAGATATTATTAACCAAGTCCCACTGCATGCAAGATATATATAATGAGACAAAATGGGACCCCTCTGCTGACATCTACTGTAATATATATTAGCTAGACCATTAAGCTCCCTACTTGATCAGTATTGCTATCTTCGGAGCAAATAGATAATATCATGGACGCTAACCCTATGTCATGAGTTGCTCCGAATATACTTATTCACTAAGCCCGCGACCTAAACTACTTGGCCTGCAACTATGCTCCCGATGTTCAACAAACTAAACAATCCACAATCGAAGACCTTTTCAAACAAAATTTATCAAGAGGTTAGCAGAACAAGTGCAAAATCCACAAGGAGAAACTTTCTTGTGCATAGTTCACTGTTGTTCCCTAGAATAAACAAAAAGACCCTCCTGTACTGAGACGACACTATTTCAGACCATCATAGATAGTTGACAAGCGTCAAGAACAACACGCACGCCATGGGCATCAAAGCAATGGAGTAAGCAGATCAAAGACAAGAAACAAACAGAGCGACACGTAGCAGACCTTCCGCCGGCGCAGGGCCGGACACTGGAGGCACCATAGTGAGAGAACAGACGAGATAGTAGGTCGTGAGGCATTCCTTCCGGCAGATGTCGAACCAGGAGCGTCGCCGCTGCTTCAGCGCCGGAAGATGACTCCTCGGATTCAGGCACTAAGTTTGAAGGCAGCGGCGGCGGCGCTGTCTCCGGCATCGTAGGCATCGGAGCAGGAGGGAAGAAGGTCGACATTAGGTATTCCTTCGCCTCTGCTCGGCTACAGGGAGAGGCGCAGGAAAAGAGGGTTGAAGGTGACGTCAACGGGTGGTGTCTGGAGATAGACCTCATTTGATGGAGCCGATCTTATACAGATCGGCCCAAATTAAAAAAACAAACTATTTAGTATAATGCAACTTTAAATTCAAATGTATAAAAAAAATATACCAATTATATAAGGCAGAAATTACACATATTAATATTAATTAGTAAATACGTCTATAATGGTTTCCGTGATCAAGGCTATGGGGCGCTATGGTAACGAATGTATCCTTTTTTAAAAGTCAAATTTGTTCATAGAGAGGAATATAATAGGTGTATTGAAATAAGAGGTTAGATGCTTTATCCATAAAGAAACATAGGTTAAGGGATAGATGATTTATAATTATAGTTAGATAATAGTCGTGATTCTATCATAATTATGGTTAATCATGATTATTTTTATATTATAGTTTGAATCAAGATGAGCAAGCAAAAGTCATTAGAGACGGCTCTTGCTCGAGTCAGGCTGCTAGCCACTTGCCCATTATGGACGATCTTCAAGTAACATTTGACCATCTACCTTGACTTAAATTATAAACTAGGGATGATAAATCTAGAAAAAGTTCGTAATTAATTATGAACGGATCATAACCACAATCCAATTATAATTATAAATAATTCATCCCCCATCTATTTCTTTTTTAGTGGATTAAATGATCTACCCTCGTACGTAGATGATTCTCTTCTAGTACTATATGTAGATATCGCTTGAACCATCATATGATTTGGTGTCATATGTTGATATCCAGGATGTTAATCTCAAGGTTATGAACATTGAGTCTAATTATGACTGAGATTTGGATAAAATGATGACTCCTACAAGTTCAATTAGGGTGTGTTTGGTTCGGGGTTATTCTTGATAACCTTGGTTATTCATCCAAGGTTATCAATAAAAACCTTATTTGGTTTAGGTATTCGATGATTCCTAAGTAATGTTCCATGCCTGACACGTCAGCAAAAGGGGCATGCAGTCCGGAATCGGAAAACCTCAGAAAACTAAGGTTTTTGTTGATTCCGGGGTTAACGATTTTTTTTTACCAAAAATATCCTCCGATAAGAAAAAAACATGAAAAAAAGAGAAAAAATGTAAAAAAATATTAAAAAATGTAAAAAAAATAAAAAAATGTTTTAAAAAATTTAAAAATTTATTTTTTTAAAAAATAAATAATTTAAAAAAATAAAAATTTTAAAAATAAAAAATAAAAATTTTAAAAATGTTAAAAAAATTTTAAAAAATTTTATAAAAATTTAAAAATTTAAATTTTTTTAAAAAATTTAAAACAATTTAAAAATTTTAAAAATAAAAATAAAATAAATAAATAAAAATTAAAAAATGTAAAAAAATAAAAAAATATAAATATAAATAATATAAAAATATAAAAACATTAAAAAATAAAAAACATATAAAAAAGTTAAAAAATATATACAGGAAAAAGAAAAGTAAAAAAATATTAAAAAATAAATAAATAAATAATAATAATAATAATAATAATAATAATAAATAATAATAATAATAATATTATTATTATTATTATGTATAGTTGGTTTTGTAACTGAGGGTAATACGGTAAAATATTAAACTAAGGTATTCATTAAAACCTTCAAACAAACAAGTTTTTGTTGCATTACCTAAGTTGAACCAAATAACATTTGGTTATGTTTTATTCCCTATAACCTTGGTTATATGATTACTAGGTAATCATATAACCAAGGTTATACATGATGACTTGAACCAAACGCACCCTTAAAGTTATATATTAAAAAGATTTAGAAAAAATTATTGGATTAAAAGGATACATGATATCTTCATTAGCATGAGATTATTTAGAGAGAGTTCAAGAGCAAAATCATAAGGGTCTAAGGTCAAAATGAGCAATATCATACTATTGTGGAGATATGTGGATATCCTTTTGCACAACAATTGGTATAGAGTTATGGTCCAGACCAGATGTCATGTGAGGACGGTCGTGAACGAAGTTGAGGGTGGGCCCGAAATAGGTCAGGGTGATCGGATGTTTGCTAGGAGGCCCGGAACAAGTCAGAGTGACTGAATGTTCGTGGCGAGACTCGAAGTAGGTCAGGGTGACCGGATGTTCGCCGATAGGCCCGAAGCAGGTCAAGATTGACCGGATTCTGCTACTTATGAGGAAGCCCGAAACAGGTCAAGATGATCGGATGCTTATGGGAAAGGCCCCGAAGCAGGGCAGGATGACCGGATACTCGCGGGGAGACCCGGAACAGGTCAGGATGACCGAATACTTGTGGGAAAGGCCCTGAAGCAGGTCAGGGGGTGACCAGATGTTCGATGGGAGGCGAATAGGTCAGGATGACCGGATGCTCGCAGGAAGGCCTGAAGCAGGTCAAGGTGAGCGAATGCTCACGGGGAGGTCAACTGTAGGTCAAGGTGACCGGGTGCGGATACTTGTGGGGAGATCCAGAGCAGGTCAATGTAACCAAATACTCGCGGAGAGGCCCAAACCATAAGTCCTTCGTGAGGGGAGAATTGTTGAGGTTCAATCAAACCTCACATTAGAAATATTTGATAAAAATCATGAGGTTAAAATAATACATGATATCTTTATTGGTATGAGATATTTTGAAAAGAGCTCGAGAATAAAATCATGAGGGTCTAGATCTAAAATGGATAATATTATACTATTATACAAATATATGGATATCATTTTACACGACACTACGACTCAAAGAAATAAACGGGGTTACTCATAACACGTGGGTTCATTTTAAAAGTCGAGTTCTAATGTATTATCGTGGGAGGAAAATATTAATTAATGATTCTTATATGTTAAACTAAAGCAGGTTATGCTTGACTTTTAAAATATTCTAATGTTATGCCCTTTATAAACCAAGGGGTGTGGAGCTGATCATATGGAAGCTAGCTAAAAGCGTCCGAGTGAAATTTCTTTTCGGCTAGCTTGCCATGATGTTGTCCCAACGTTCAAATTTCTGCATCAGAGGAGACTGCTCAATATCAAAAAATCTATAGATTGCTCCTGGTCTTTACCGTGATAATTTTAGCATTGTGGTAAAATGCGAATATGTTTGTCCCCAACGCCTCCGTCAACCCATCTCAAGGCCAATACGGAGGATGATTGGTTGATTGGCTGAGAGATAATTGGCATGATCCTAGTACATTTATTTTCATGGTTGGTGTGTGGTGAGCTTGGAGGGTCAAAAACATTATTTGTATTAGTAAGGAAAATATATCCATGTATACACTCTTTTATCAACTGTTAGCTTTGCTACCACTCTTCAAGCTTATTAATTGAATAGTAGAACTGACATTATGCGAGAGCAATGGGTACATTGGCATTCTCTTGACATTGAGTACATGGTTCTTAACGTGGATGGTAGTTACTTTGGCAACCCGAGTATAGTAGGTTTTGAAGGTGTTATTCACAATTCTCATGGTGCTTGGATTAAGGGTTTGTTGGTTGCATCGATTTTTCTAATGTCCTTCGTAGTAGATATTTTACATGGTCTCTCGTTATCTTGGTCCCTGGGATTTGCACACATCGTTTGCTATTTAGATTCAAGCAATGTTATATCTTTGATTAAAGAGGAGATGCCTCTCATGAATAAGTTTGCTGTTATTGTGTATGATATTTGACACAAATACTGGACAATTATGTTAGAACATACTTTAAGGGAAGAGAATTTTTGTGCGGACTTTATGGCCCAGATTGGAGTATCAAATATAGATCAGATGAGGATTTTTCACTCTCCCCCTAAGTCATCTCGATTTTCTTATTGTCAGGTGCTTCTAGGGTTGTTTTTCTAAGGATGTATATTTTTTTCTTTACAGTAGATCCCAACCAATGGAATAAGATTTGGTTGTTGTTATAGTCTTTATTTTTTTTCTTTCTTATAGTTAATTTACCCAAAAAAAAAAAAAAGATAAGTGTCACGTGTATAATCAAATTTTGAGTGAATTAGTTATTCTTACCATCAAACTTAGGTCCATTAATTAGTATTTGTATATTATTTGATTCCGTCTAGAAGCTGAGTCAGACAGAAGCTGGTTGCGCTGTCCTTGATGTTGATGGAAAGTCGTGGAAGTGCCTGGTTGATCTGGCACCTACCGGAAGGGTTCTCACGAGCGGATGACAGGGAGTGATGACGGGGACAACGACGCGAGGGCTCTGCGCACACTCAGACAAGTCGTCTCTACGTTAGAGACTAAGAACCAGGAAAAGGACCCCGGGTCAAGTCCTCCGACGCTCAAGTCAGGTACTTTTCCCCAGAAGCACAGTGAAAGGACGAAAAGTAAAAGACAGGTGTAAAAAGATGAGTGAGCGTACCTGCGTAGAGACAAAACCCCTCTTTTTATATGGCTGTGGATACTTCTGGAGTCTGACGGGCATCAGGAAATGTCGGGTGTCAGGATTTGTCTGGCAGTGAATGACACATGACATCTTCCTATAGGTTTAAGGAGGAATCGGTGGACAATGAGCCCTAGACCGTTAGCATATTCCTTGACATGCAGTGATTATTCTCTAACGGGTTGTTACGATTCCCTGGCTTGCTTGTCGTATAGTGTAGGCTCACCATGGTCTGTTAACCCTCGACTGGGTCCTCATACCTGCAAGTCTTAACCTGTATGCACATACCTGCCTTTTCCTGGCGCATTCCCTGGTTTGTTTGTTGTCCCGCAAATCCAGATTTGTACGTCCCGCCCTGCATTTGTCATTCGGTCTATCCCGGTAGATCCAGACCTGCGCCTACCACCTTGCTATTCGAGGCATTCGCTTATCGTTCCTCAAGTCTCGTCCCATATGCACGACCTTGTTCTGTATCTTATCCTGACCTGTAATCCTTGGTTTGCATATCCCGACCTGTATGTTCTGATCCATGTTTCCTGTCATGTCCGTCTTGACCTGTGTCTCCTGTTTTGCCTGTCTTATCCTGTGAGTTCCTGCCTCCTGCAAACCTTAAGCTGCCTATCCTATCCTGTCCGTCCTGATCTGTATATCCCGACCTGTACGTCCTGATCCGTGTATCATGTGCCGCAAGTCTAAAAGTCCTGACCTATAATCCTTGGTTTACATATTCCGACCTGTACGCTTTGGTCCGTGTATCCTGTGTCGCAAGTCTATAAGTCCTGACTTGTATGTCCTATCTTCCGAGTTCCTACTTGACATGTAGGCATAACTCCGGAATGCCACTTGTGCCTGACCAGGACCATCCTGTAACCTGACCCTTTGAACCCCATGTAGGCCGGACTTTTGACCTCCACGTAGGCCGGACTTTTGACCACCACGTAGGCTTGACTTCTGACTGCCACGTGAGCTTGACTTTTGATTGCCTCGTGGGCTTGACTTCTAACCGCCCCGTGGGTTTGACTTCCAACCACGTCCGTTGTCCAACCCCACTATCATGCACCATATCACAAGCCTCTCCCTCAAGTCTAGTCGAAGGAGGCTCTAGTCCGACTGACTAGACCCAAGTCCCGTTCTCACCTGACCTTGCCTTTGTGTCTCTTTGGCTGTTGGCCCTTTTCCCGATATCCCACTCAAAATTTATCACCCTTCCTAAGTGAGTCTTTATTGCCAGCGCGTTTACTCCGCTATCCTCGATCCTGTAATTTTCCCATAAATGCTATACTATTTTCCAAATATCTTCACATGTTCCAAAGTTAGCTCTTCACATTCCCCTCCTTTAAAAGAGGGGTCGCGTATACTGCTGCCCTCACTTTCCTCAAGCTACCTTCTTCTGTATTCATGGAATCAGATGAGGTATCTTCTCTGCGCCATCAACTCACTCATTTGACCTAGTTGCTAACTCACAGAGATAAGGCTCTGCTTGAAATGACGCAAAGTAGGGATCTTCAATCCTCTCTCCGTCGGGAAATGGAAGAACTCTGGCTAGCGGCTAAATCTAGAACTCGAGCCGAGGTAGCTCTCAAGCATAAGGCTCATTCAGACCTGAGGAGTCAGACTCATTTTATTGCCTATCTGAAACTGAAGTATGAGGATACTGTAACCCTCCTGCAAGAGGAAAACTGGATCAAGGATGAAACCATCGCCCATCTGCAAAGCAGCATCCAACGCATCAAGGAAGAACTGGCTCAAGCGCAGGCTCATCTAATGAAGAGGAACCAGGCGTCTTGTTCTTGTAATAGTGTGAACCCTTGACAAATGTTGTCCAACTCTTATCAAATAAACCTTGTTTTCTGCATTATCTGCCTATTAGGGTGTGGGTCTGTATTTCCTTGTCTCTCGTATTATCATGTTCCATATGCACATGTCCCCAAGAGAATTTGCTAGAAAAGATAATTTAGAAAGGACAATTTACTTACCACACCTTTTTTTTACCATAAGGGGTGGGAAGTCGTGATTCATACGGACCCGCCTGTTTGCATCTCCTATTGGCGATAGAAGTATAGCTGCAGATCTATTGAGCATGAAAGTATACCTTGCGGCTTCACATTGAGGCGAGAGTAGGAAGTATTGACCGAGAAAGTCATTAATCGTGAGAGCAAGCTCACTTATAACTCGCACTGAGGCGAGAATCTGGGATCCGACCTGAAAGGTCGTTGGACGTGAAAGCATGCTCACTTATAACTCGCACTGAGACGAGAGTCTGGGACACCGACCTGGAAAGGTCGTTGGGCATGAGAGCATGCTCACTTATAACTCGCACTGGGGCGAGGGTCTGGGATCCGACCTGGAAGGTCGTTGGGCATGAGAGCATGCTCACTTATAACTCGCACTGAGGTGAGAGTCTGGGACACCGACCTGGAAAGGTCGTTGGGTGTGAGAGCATGCTCACTTATAACTCGCACTGGGGCGAGAGTCTGGGACCCGACCTGGAAAGTCGTTGGGCGTGAGAGCATGCTTACTTATAACTCGCACAAGGGCAAGAGTCTGTGACACTGACCTGGAAAGGTTGTTGGGCGTGAGAGCATGCTCACTTATAACTCTCACTGAGGCGAGAGTCTGGGACTCGACCTGGAAGGTCGTTGGGCGTGAGAGCATACTCACTTATAACTTGTACTGAGGCGAGAGTCTGGGACCCGACCTGGAAGGTTGTTGGGCGTGAGAGCTGTTGGTTGCTACTGGGAATATCGTACCGGTTCCCCTGTACAAAAATTTTGTACAAGTCCTGAACCATTCCTAACAGCCTATTGTGTTATTTAGAAATGAAATTTGGAATCGCAAACAGAACTTAACATTATTGATTCCAAATTCAACTTATCTGTTCTTAGTGGTTTAGACTTGGATCGCAAACGATGCTTAACATTATTGATCCAAATCCACCCATATTACAAATTCAATTAAATATTAATTTCAGAGATTGACTTCCAGGTTAAACATGGTGAGACACTAAGCCTTCTTGGGTATGGGAGCATCCACCACTTCCTAGACAAAGCGTTTCAACGAAATTTAATATTTAATTTCCTTATAGTAATCCTAGGTTTAACAAAAAAGAACAATCGAATCACAAGTTCGAAAAACAAAAGAAACACAAAATCGAAAACATAAATTCGATTACCTAGATTCATTAGCCTCTTATGTTTGGTATTTCAAGATCTAAATAAAAGGATGAAATAGTTATGATGCGGAAACTAATAATTAGTTATACCTTTTATAGCTTATAGACCTCACGATCTTCCGTTGTATTCCTCTTCTTATCTCGGACGTCGTGTGGGCGATGATCTACCGAGACGAGAATCCACCCAAGCCTCCTTCTTCTCCAAACAATGCCTCCTTTCTCTACTTCTTCCCCAAAAAAAATCCGGCCACCAAGGGTCTCCTAGAGAGTTGATGCCGCCGACCAAGGAAGAAGAAAAGGGGAAGAGGAAGAAGAGAGGGAGGGCTGGCCACCACAAGGAAGAGAAGAGAGGAATACTAGATGTATATTGTTATGAGGTGAGACATCTCTACCCTCTCTTTTATATTCCTTGGTCTTGACAAATAAGGAAAGTTTTGATAAAACCTTTCTTATTTTCTTTGTCATAGAAAGGAAAATTTAATTGATTAAAAAAAATTTCCTTTTCTCTATCAATGTGGCCAGCCACCTCAATTCCTCCAAAAAAAAGAAAGTTTTAAACACAAAATTAAAACTTCCTAATTTATTTTCAAAAATTTTAAAAATAAAAATTTCTCTTTTAAAAAATCCATTTATGGTTGGTTATAAATGGAAACTTTTATAAATTAAAATCTCTCTATTAAAACATGTGGATGATTACAAAAAGGAAAGTTTTCTCAAAATTAAAATCTTTCTTTCAATCTACAAATAAGGAAAGATATCAAATCTTTTCTCTTAATCTTTTGTAGAAACTATAAAATAAAGATTTAATTTTAAAACTCTCTTTTAAAATCATGAGAATGGTTACATAAAAGAAAAGTTTTATCAAAAATTAAAATCTTTCTTTTAACTACAAATAAGGAAAGATATCAAGTCTTTCTCTTAATCTTTTGTAGAAAACTATAAAAGGAAAAAATTTAAATTTTAAACTCTTTTTTAAAACCATGACATCCACATAAGAAAAGATTTTAAAAATAAAATCCTTTTAATTTATTTTGTTTTGGCCGACCACCTAAGCTTGGGTTCAAGTTAGGGCCGACCACCAACTCACCTTGGTTTGGTCGGCCCTAGCTTGGGCTCCAAGATAGGCTTGGTCGGCCACCTTAAGGTGAGTATGGATGGGTATAAGACTTTATAAATAAGAGGCTACAACAGGGACCGAGAGGAGGAATTGGTTTTGGTCTTTCGATGAACTTGAGCTTCCCGTGTTTGCCCCGAACACCCAACTCAAGTTCATCAATAATATCTCATTCCACCAAAGAGTTATTATTGAACTACCGCACCAATCCCATATTACTATATGAGCTCCTTCTTATCATGAGTGTGTTAGTCTCCCAGTGTTATTATGGAAGTATGTGCTCTTAATCATGATATAATAACAAGCACATATACCCAATATTCATTTCTTTAATTTATCAAAGGGTGTGATTTAGTTCGATAAATTAATAGACCGGATAAGTTGGGAAATGATATTATTTATATAGTGTGTTGTTGATTATAGAATGAAACTGTGTCCTAGTAATCTAGGTTGATGATGTCTCCAAGAGGAGCTCATAAGGATTGTCATGTAAACCCTCCAGGTGGACTTAGTCCGACATAACGATGAAGTTGAGTGATACTACTCTTGGAGCTAGATATTAATTAAGTGGGTTATCAGTAACAAATAAATGTAAACATTTAATCAATGTGATTCTTTATTTCAAAATAAATGTGTACAAAAGCTAAACTTTTAAGTATACACTCCAATAATCTCCCACTTATACTAAAAGTCTAAGCTGACATATCTGTTGTCATACATCTGATTCTCATCCCCTCCATATGCCGATTAAAAGCTTTCGCCGGAAGGGCCTTAGTGAAAGGATCTGCCAGGTTATCTGCTGATGCTATCTTGGCGACGACAACTTCTCCTCACTTGACGATGTCTCGTATCAGGTGGTACTTGCGCTCTATATGTTTATTTGCCTTATGGGCTCGTGGTTCCTTCGAGTTTACAACTGCACCGCTATTATCACAATAAATTGTGATGATTTTGGGCAAACCAGGAATCACATCTAAGTCCATTAGAAAGTTCCTAAGCCATACAACTTCTTTGGCTACCTCAGAGGCTGCCACATACTCAGCTTCCATGGTTGAGTTTGAAACACATTTCAGCTTAACACTCCTCTATGCAATGACTCCACCTCCTAAAGTAAACACATAGCCTGATGTAGACTTACTATTGCCCCTATCTGATTGGAAGTCAGAATCCGTGTAACCCACAGGGAGCAAACCATCTGCTTGATAAACTATCATATAATCTCTAGTCTTTCTCAGGTACTTTAATATATGCTTTACGACAGTCCAATGTTCCTGTCCTGGATTACTTTGATATCTGCTAACCATGCCCACGACAAAACAGATATCAGGTCTCATGCACAGCATAACGTACATTAGGCTTCTGACAGCCGAAGCATAAGGAATTGTCTTCATGTCCTCTATCTCCTTTGATGTCTTCGGAGACATCTCTTTAGATAAAGCTACTCCATACCTAAAAGGTAGAAAACCTTTCTTGGAGTCTTGCATGCTAAAACGAGCAAGGATTGTATCGATATATGAAGCTTGGGATAAGCACAACATCCTTTTCTTGTGATCCCTTATTACTTTGATCCCAATAATATGTGTGCATTCTCCTAAGTCCTTCATTTTGAATTGCTTGGACAACCATACTCTTACTTCCGACAACACTTTGATATTGTTTCTAGGGATGTAATCGAGCCGAGCCGATCTAAACTCTTGGATGTTTGAGTTTGACTCGTTTATAATCGAGCCGAGCTTGAATTTTATTTAACGAATATATTCATGGCTCACTAGCTTATTCGAGCTTTTATTAAACCTAAACGAGCTTAATAAATATAAATTATAAATTTAAATATCCATTAAAAACTAAATTATATATTTTTTAAAAAAATTATAATATTCTTGTTACAATTTATAATTTTATTCCAATAAATAAATTTAATATATTTGCCTATATTTTTCATAAGTAGAGTGTAAAATCTATAAATTCAATATCAAAACTATATTTTTTTTATTCAAAAGTTGATTTTTAAGCTTAATAAACATGTTCACGAGCTAACGAGCCGAATATTGTGAAGCTTGAGCTTGGTTTGTTTATCTTAACGAGCCTCATTAAACGAGCTCAAACGAGTTTTTATCGAATTGAGCTTCGAATAGCTCACGAACGGCTTGGCTTATTTACACCCCTAATTGTTTCCAACTAACAAAATGTCATCTACGTATAGTACAAGAAATACCACCACGTTTCCATCACACTTCTTGTATACACAAGACTCATCCGGACACTGAATAAATCTATACGACTGGATTACTTCATTAAATCGGATGTTCCAAGATCTTGAAGCTTGCTTCAGTCCATAAATAGACCGATTTAGCTTGCACACTAGATGCTCTTTGTCTTTTTCAATGAACCCCTCTGTTGCTTCATATGAATGTTTTCTTCAAGACTTCCGTTAAGGAAAGCTGTCTTGACATCCATTTGCCAAACCTCATAATCCATATGAGCGGCAATGGATAAGAGTATCCGGATAGACTTAAGCATGGCTACCGGCGAAAAAGTTTCCTCATAATCGATTTCCTCTTTCTAAGTGTACCCTTTCACAACAAGCCTTGCTTTGAAGGTTTCCACCTTCCCATCTGTCCCTCTTTTTCTTTTGTAGATCCACTTACATCCAACGGCTTTTACACCATTTGATGGTTCTACAAGCTCCCAGACCTTATTAGAATACATAGATTCTATTTCAGAATTCATCGCTCTTTGCCAAGATGCTGCATCTATATCTTGGAGTGCTTCGTCATATGTTATGGGATCAGGTTCATGTTTACCTGGGACCAAGTCCGACGACTCTCCCAAAAACATGAATTTTTCAGATTGCCTAACAACCCTCCCACTACGACGAGGCACTGTCTGTTGTTGTGTATCATTTGTGATACGTATTGCAGTTTCTTGTGATATTTCATCTTGCACTGTTGATACTAAAGTAAGCGTGTCCTCTCGTATTTCTTCTAGAACAATCTCATTCATGGGCTTATGGTTTATTACATAATCTTCCTCTAAAAATCGAGCATTAGTGCTAACAATGATCTTCTAATTTTTAGGATTATAAAATAAACCACCTTTCGTTCCCTTAGGATGTCCTACAAACAAACAAACTTCTGTACGTGATTCCAACTTGTCAGTATCTCCCTTCAGCACATGTGCTGGACTACCTCATATTCGAATATGACTAAGACTAGGCTTATGCCCATTCCACAATTCCATGGGAGTAAAGGGTACTGATTTAGAAGGTACTATATTCAGAATGTACACTGTTATTTCCAGAGCATATCCCCAAAATGAATTTGGTAATTATGAATAACTCATCATTGATCTAACCATTTCCATAAGAGTCATATTCCTTCGTCCTGTCACACCATTCTGTTGGGGTGTACCAGGTGCAGACAATTGAGATTGAATCCCAGCCTTTGATAAGTAATTCCTAAACTCTCCAAAGAGGTATTCACCACCACGATCAGACCGTAGTGTTTTGATACTTTTACCATGACGTTTCTCCACATCAGCCTTGTACTCTTTGAACTTATCAAAGCATTTAGACTTGCGGCACATTAAGTAAATGTACCCATATCTCGAATAGTCATCTATAAAAGAGACAAAATATTCGAAACCACCTCTTGCCTGGTGATCCGGCGGTTAGAACAGGGGACCCCCATTCTGAGGGGTCAATGCCACGCTGGAGTCAAAAGGCCAAGTGGCCGACCGGAGAGGGAGGGGCCAACCTCCCGACCGGCCCCTGAGACCGACCGGTGAATAGCCAAGGCAATAGGTGCCCCCACTGAAGTCGTAGTTCCGACGCTCAATGGAACAGTAGCAGGGAGCCGAGCGGAAGCCCTAACAGAAGGTGACATACTGCTAACAGGCCTTGCATAGTACCCTACCGAAAATATCCCCAACAGATCGATGCATACGGCAGGCCGGCGAGAGGGGAATTCTGTCCGGCTGGCGCATAAAATGAGGGCCGTCCGGACATCACTCCCCGTCCGGACGGACGTACCGGCCTGTGGGGTAGGGAAGGGCAAGGACATCTTCTGACAGCTGTTAAGTCCTATGGCTAGGTCATACTCTAAGTCTGACAGCTAGGTGTTCTATTGTCCCATCGAAGACGTGCTTGGACTGTAGCAGTATGGCGTCAGGTAAGTTTTCTGACAAACACATACCGAGGTATGGGCTGCAGACACGTAGGCGCCTCGGTGGATGTGCAGGAGCTCTTTCACCGCTCTATATAAAGAGCCTCATACTTCGCCGGAGGTACGCGTTCAAGACCTTTGGAGCTACTTTTTCCACCACCTGCTTACCTGACTTGAGTGTCGGAGAGTCGCCGCCGGGAACCCCTTCCCGGCCCGACTTCTGTGCAGGTTCGCCGGAGCTTCGTGCCACCAGTCGAAGATCCACGTCAGCAGTCGAAGAGCGCCCCGTGCCCAGCGTCCGTTGATTCAGCATTCGGACAGGATCAATTTGGCGCCGTCTGTGGGAACGCTCCTGCATCCGAACGGAAACAATGGACGAGGCTGGACGACAACACACGGTGACGCTTTCGACGGAGGAACTCGACGCTCTGATCGAGATAAGGGCCGCCAAGCTTGTGGAGCAAAAACAGAAAGCCACAGCCGAGCGGCCGGAGCAGCAAGCAACGTCAGCGTCTAGTGGTCGAATGGAAGCACCGTTGCATTTCATCGAGCCCTATTCCGCACCCCTGAAGCCACAGCAGCTCATAGAGATCGTGGATCCTCTTTGGACGAAATGCCTAGACGAGATGACAGAAAAGGGAAAGCCCCCCGAGCGGACGCATCGCCCGAGAGGATTAATCGCCAATTTTCAGAGGCTATTCTACGAGATCCTCTGCCGAAGCACTACGTGCCTCCGACGATCGGCGAGTATAATGGGACAACCGACCCAGACGATCATCTGGGTAAGTTTGATAACACAGCTACGCTCCATCAATATACAGATGGAGTGAAATGCCGAGTTTTTCTTACCACTCTCGCGGGATCGGCTCAACGGTGGTTTCGGAGGCTACCGGACGGATCCATCACAAGCTTCAAGGATTTCCGGACGGCCTTCCTCCACCACTTCGCAAGCAGTCGGCGCTATCAGAAAACCAGTGTTAGTCTGTTTGCCATCAAACAGGAGCCGAGAGAGCCGCTCAGAGCTTATATCCAGCGGTTTAATCAGGTAGCCATGGATATTCCAACGGCCACCTCAGAGACAATGATGAACGCATTTACACAAGGCCTCGTGGACGGGGACTTCTTCCGCTCGCTCATTCGGAAGCCGCCTCGAGACTATGACCATATACTACACTGAGCCAACGAGTACATCAACGTGGAGGAGGCCCAAGCGGCTCGAAGAAAGGAAGCTCCGACTGATCGGGCTCCACCTACCGAGCGGAAGCCTCCCACCGCTCATCAACCGCCAAGAGGACCGAGGGCCGAAGCAATCCGCTCCCCTCATGTGAGGTCCCACGTGCAAGAGGTAGCGGCCGCCCGACCCAAGCCAAAGAAGAAATGGACCCCGATGTTCTGCTCCTTCCACCGGACGGACACGCACAACACAAGGGATTGTCGAAGTCTTCCCTTCGTGGCTCATCCCGTGCCCCGGAATGGCGGCCAACGGTCTCCCTCAGTCGACAGGCGACAGAGAACTAATGAAGCCGATCGGACGAGAGCTGATAGGCGACAGCAACAAAATCCCGATCAACATCGTTCTCCAAGGTAGGACAATCGCCGAACGTCAAGAGAACGGTCCCGACCGTCCGCTCGGGAAGAAGAAAATAGAAACAATATTTCCCGAGGCGAGATCAACATCATAGCTGGTGGGCCGACCGGAGGAGACTCCAACCGAGCCAGAAAGGCGAGCGTCCGGCAGCTCCAGATCCATGTAGTCGGCTGTAGCCGAGAACGATCGGAGGGACCCGAAATCAGTTTCGGGCCCGGGGACTTGGAAGGAGTTGAAGTACCCCACGACGACGCTCTGCTCATCAAAGCGGTAATAGCCAACTACACTATTTACCGCGTATTTATTGACACAGGAAGCTCGGTCAACATCATATTTAAGAAGGCGTTCGATCAACTACAAATTGACCGAGCCGAGCTACTGCCCATGACAACCCCACTCTACGGGTTCACGGGCAACGAAGTCCTGCCGGTCGGGCAAATCCGGCTAGCCATCTCACTGGGAGAAGAGCCGCTCAGGAGGACGAGGACAGCGAACTTCGTGGTGGTGGACTCTCCCTCATCCTACAACGTCATTTTGGGACGACCGACGCTCAGCGAGTTCCGGGCAGCCGTCTCAACCTTCCACCAGAAGATCAAGTTCCCCGTCGAAGACAAAGTAGGAGAGGTACGGGGAGACCAACTGGCAGCGCGGCGATGCTACATTGAAATGGTCCGAGCAGAAGCAAGTTCCGCTCGGAAATCGCCACGGATCGAGGTGAATACTATAACTGAAAAGCCTCCCTCTTTAGTTTACGAAGAAAAGGAGGAAGTACAGATACACCCCACCCGATTGGAGGCTACAACATTCATCGCGTCCGATCTGGAGGTGAAGCAGAAAGAGGAGCTGATCCAATGCCTCAGAAGAAACCATGATGTCTTCGTCTGGTCGACACATGAGCTGCCCGGAATTTCACCAAGTATTGCGCAGCATGAGCTCCACGTCCGACCGGACGCTCGGCTAGTCAAGCAGAAAAAAAGAGATTTCAGCACCGAGCAGAATGCCATCATCCGAGCAAAGGTGGAGAAACTCTTGGAAGCCGGCCATATACACGAGGTTCAATTCCCGAGCTGGCTGGCGAATGTGGTGCTAGTTTCCAAGCCCAGCAACAAGTGGAGAGTGTGCGTCAATTTTCGGGATCTCAACAAAGCTTGCCCGAAAGACTTTTATCCCCTACCCCGAATAGATCAGCTGGTGGACTCTACGACCGGATGCGAATTAATATGTATGTTCGATGCTTACCAAGGCTATCATCAAGTGCCGCTCGCCCGTGAAGATCAAGAAAAAGTCAGCTTCGTGACGGCCGACGGCACATATTGCTATAATGTGATGCCGTTCGGATTGAAGAATGCGGGAGCCACCTATCAGCGCTTGATGAATAAAGTATTCAGAGAACAGATCGGGCGAAATCTGGAAGTGTATGTGGACGACATTCTCATCAAGACCGTCCGAGCGGCCGATCTCTTCAAAGACATGGAGGAAACCTTTCGAACGCTGCGCAAATATGGAGTCAAGCTAAATCCCCAGAAGTGCCTGTTCGGAGCAAAAGGAGGGCGTTTTCTGGGATACATAGTGACCGAGCGGGGAATCGAAGCAAATCCCAGCAAGGTGAAAGCTCTACAAGACATGCCGCCTCCAAGAAATACAAGGGAAGTGCAACGTTTGACCGGTCGGATAACCGCCCTGTCCCGATTCATCTCCAAAACTGCCGACCGGAGCCTCCCTTTTTTCAAAATCTTGCGCAAGGCCACAAGGTTTCACTGGGATGAAGAATGCGATCGGGCGTTCGAACACTTGAAGGCATATCTGAATTCTCTCCCGGTATTGGCCAAGCTGGCTGCGGGTGAGCCACTTTGTATTTACTTGTCTTCAACCGAGCAAGCAATCGGCTTGGCGTTAGTGAGGGCGAGCGGAGAGGAGCCCGTGTATTTCCTTAGTCACATTTTAAAAGATGCTGAATCTCGCTACACTGGACTCGAAAAGCTGGCTTTTGCTCGCCTTCGCCCATACTTCCTGGCGCATACCATCATTGTCAAAACCAATAGCCCGCTCGGGCGTGTATTATTGAACCCAGAAGCGTCCAGGCGGCTCATCAAATGGACGACGGAGTTAAGTGAATTTGACATCCAATACCAGCCTCGCTCGGCGATCAAAGTGCAATCCTTGGCCGATTTTGTGACTGAGGTGCAAAGGCCGGAGCCGGAAGCTATGTGGAGAATATATGTGGATGGGTCGTCCACTCGGCTCGGAAGCGGGATTGGAATATTGTTGCTCTCCCCTCAAGAAGAAAAGATGCACTTATCCGTCCGGCTGGATTATAAAGCTACCAACAATGAAGCAGAGTATGAGGCCCTCATAACCGGCTTGCAGGCAGCCCGACATGTGGGATTCGCAGTTGGCTGCTCAGCAGCTCTCTGGTACCTTCGAAATCAATAGTGCTCGGCTCAAGCTCTACGCTGAAGCCTTCGAGAAGCTCAAAGCCGATTTTAGAGAAGTTATTGTCCAGAAGATACCCAGAGCAGAAAATCAAGCAGCCGATGAGTTAGCCAAACTCGCGAGCTCAATAACGCCGGTCGCCATTCAGCAGCCAATTGAAAAAGTACTGTTGGTGGCGCACGTCGACCGGATGGAAGGCCTCACGTTTCCAAGCGACTGGCGGACACCCATCATAGAGTTCCTCCGCTCGGGCGCCACACCATCCAATGAGAATGAAGCCCAGCTGCTAAGGACGAGAGTCGGTCGGTTCACACTCATCGGAGATCAGCTTTACAAAAAGGCTTTCTCACGCCCGCTGTTGAAATACGTGAGCTCGGAGGACTCGGCTTACATCCTCCAAGAAGTATATCAAGGATCGTGCGGAGGGCATCCGGGCGGACGATCACTAGCTAAGAAGATCCTGCTAGCTGGATACTTTTGGCCGACTTTACAAGCGGACGCCGCTCGGACCGTGTCGACGTGCCTTTCATGCCAGAAGTACCATAACTTCTACCACCGACCGGCAGAGGAAATGAAGGCCGCCACTGTGTCTTGCCCGTTCTACCAATGGGGAATGGATATTGTGGGTCCGTTTCCTATGGCGACCGGACAGCGAAAATTTCTATTAGTGGCGGTTGATTATTTTTCCAAGTGGGTGGAGGCCGAGCCGCTAGCCAAGATCACCGAGCAGATGGTCAAGAAATTTATTTGGCAGAACATCATCTGTCGGTTCGGCATCCCCCGTCGACTTATCTCCGATAATGGGCGGCAATTCATAGGAAAGTTGCTCGAAGATTGGTGTCAAAGCTATGGCATCAAGCAACACTTCACGTCCGTGGCCTATCCCCAAAGTAACGGTCAAGCCGAGGTAGCCAATCGGAAAATTCTTCGCATTTTGCGCGCTCGGCTCGATCACTTGGGAGGAAGTTGGGTAGATGAAGTGCCGGGCGTCTTATGGGCCATCCGAACGACTCCAAAGGAAGGGACGGGCGTCATGCCTTTCCACTTGGTGTATGGCGGCGAAGCGGTCATTCCTGTTGAAGTCGGCGTCGAGTCCGCTCGGATCCAAAATTACGATATGGACAACGCCGAGCGGAGGAACATAGAGCTGGATTTGGTCGAAGAAGAAAGAGCCAAGGCGTCCGTTCGGCTGATGGCGTACCGGCAGCGGATGAAGCAAAACTACAACCACCGCGTAATCCCCAGATCATTCCAGGTCGGCGATCTTGTCTGGAAGAAAGTCAAGCCGGTCGGCGACGTTGGCAAGCTAGAGGCACCGTGGGCGGGCCCCTTCAAGGTTATTGAAAAGCTCCGCTCGGGCGCTTATTATTTGGAGGATGAAGACGGGCGTCAACTGGACCGGCCGTGGAGCGCGAATCATCTCCAGCCTTATCGGGCTGGGTGAAAGGTGCACTAATGTAACTTATTTTTGCATATATTTTGGTCGCCCGTACCCTTGTAATGCAGGAAGCAAAATTAATTCAAAGGATGGCCAATGGGTTTGCCGAGCGGCTGTATTGAAGTTAGCCTTAAAAAAGGCCGTCGAGCTCCGACGTTAAATATCGAGAGACGAGCCGGCGTCTATAAACGTCCGAGCGGAAGACCGTCGAGCTCCGACGTTAAATATCGAGAGACGAGCCGGTGTCTATAAACGTCCGAGCGGAAGACCGTCGAGCTCCGACGTTAAATATCGAGAGACGAGCCGGCGTCTATAAACGTCCGAGCGGAAGACCGTCGAGCTCCGACGTTAAATATCGAGAGACGAGCCGGCGTCTATAAACGTCCGAGCGGAAGACCGTCGAGCTCCGACGTTAAATATCGAGAGACGAGCCGGCGTCTATAAACAGCAGATCCCGTAAGTCAGATCCCGTCTATAAACAGCAGATCCCGACGTTAAATATAGATTTGATGAAGATTTTTCACTCTCCCCCTAAGTCATCTCGATTTTCTTATTGTCAGGTGCTTCTAGGGTTGCTTTTTTAAGGATGTATTTTTTTTCTTAACAGCAGATCCCGTCCAGTGGAATAAGATTTGGTTGTTGTTATAGTCTTTTTATTTTTTTTTCTTTCTTATAGTTAATTTACCAAAAAAAAAAAAAAAAAGATAAGTGTCACATGTATAATCAAATTTTGAGTGAATTAGCTATTCTTACTATCAAACTTAGGTCCATTAATTAGTATTTGTATATTATTTGATCCCGTCCGGAAGCTGAGTCGGACAGAGGCTGACTGCGTTGTCCTTGGTGTTGACGGAAAGTCGTGGAAGCACCTGGTTGATCTGGCACCTACCGGAAGGGTTCTCACGAGCGGATAACGGGGGTGATGACGGGGACGACGACGCGAGGGTTTTGCGCACACTTAGACAAGTCGTCTCTACGTTTAAGACCAAGAACCAGGGAAAAAGTCTCCGGGTTAGACCCTCTGATGCTCAAGTCAGATACTTTTTTCCCAGAAGCACAGTGAAAGGATGAAAAGTAAAAGACAAGTGCGAAAACATGAGTGAGCGTACCTGCGTAGAGACAAAGCCCCCCTTTTTATATGACTATGGGTACTTCTGGAGTCTGACGGGTGTCAGAGAATGTCGGGTGTCAGGATTTGTCTGGCGGTGAATGACATATGGCATCTTCCTATAGGTTTAAGGAGGAATCGGTGGGCGATGAGCCTTAGACCGTTAGCATATTCCCTGACATGCAGTGATTATTCTCTGACGACTTGTTACGATTCCCTGACTTACTTGTCGTATAGTGTAGGCTCGCCCCGGTCTGTTAACCCTCGACTGGGTCCTCATACCTGCAAGTCTTAACCTGTATGCATAGACCTACCTTTTCCTGGCGCATTCCCTGACTTGTTTGTTGTCCCGCAAATCCAGATCTGTACGTCCTGCCCTGCATTTGTCATTCGGTCTATCCCGATAGATCCAGACCTGCATCTACCGCCCTGCTATTCGAGCCCTTTGTTTATCATTCCTCAAGTCTCGTCCCGTATGCACGGCCTTGTTCTGTATCTTATCCTGACCTGTAATCCTTGGTTTGCATATCCCAACCTCTACGTCCTGATCCGTGTTTCCTGTCCTGTCCGTCTTGACTTGTGTCTCCTGTTTTGCCTGTCTTATCCTGTGAGTTCCTGACCTGCAAACCTTAAGCTGCCTATCCTATCCTGTCCATCCTAATCCATATATCCCAACATGTACGTCATAATCCGTGTATCCTGTGCCGCAAGTCTATAAGTCCTGACCTGTAATCCTTGGTTTACATATTCCGACCTGTACGCTTTGGTCCGTGTATCCTATGCCACAAGTCTATAAGTCCTGACATGTATGTCCTACCTTCCGAGTTCTAACTTGACATGTAGGCATAACTCCGAAATGTCACTTGTGTCCGACCAGGACCATCTTATAACCTGGCCCTTTGAACCTCATGTAGGCCGGACTTTTGACTTCCACGTAGGCCGGACTTTTGACCACCACGTAGGCTTGACTTTTGACCGCCACGTGAGCTTGACTTTTGACTGCCTCGTGGGCTTGACTTCTGACCGCCCCGTGGGCTTGACTTCTGACCACGTCCGTTGTCCGACCCCACTATCATGCACCGTAACACAAGTCTCCCCCTCAAGTTTAGTCGAAGGAGGCTCCAGTCCGACTGACTAGACCCAAGTCCCGTTCTCACCTGACCTTGCCTTTGTGTCTCTTTGGCTGTTGGCCCTTTTCCCGATATCCCACTCAGAATTTATCACCCTTCCTATGTGAGTCTTTATTGCCCGCGCGTTTACTCTGCTATCCTCGATCCTGCTATTTTCCCATAAATGCTACACTATTTCCCAAATATCTTCACATGTTCCGAAGTTAGCTCTTCACATTCCCCTCCTTTAAAGAGGGGCCGCGTATACTGCTGCCCTCACTTTCCTCAGGCTACCTTCTTTTGTATTCATGGAATCAGATGAGGTATCTTCTCTGCGCCATCAACTCACTCATTTGACCCAGTTACTAACTCACAGAGATGAGGCTCTGCTTGAAATGATGCAGAGTAGGGATCTTCAGTCCTCTCTCTGTCGGAAAATGGAAGAACTCTGGCTGGCAGCTAAATCCAGAACTCGAACCGAGGTAGCTCTCAAGCATAAGGGTCATTCAGATCTGAGGAGTCAGACTCATTTTATTGCCTATCTGAAACTGAAGCATGAGGATACTGTAACCCTCCTACAAGAGGAAAATCTGATCAAGGATGAAACCATCACCCATCTGCAAAGCAGCATCCAACGCATCAAGGAAGAACTGACTCAAGCACAGGCTCATCTAATGAAGAGGAACCAGGAGTCTTGTTCTTGTAATAGTGTGAACCCTTGATAAATGTTGCCCAACTCTTATTAAATAAACGTTGTTTCTGCATTATCTGCATATTAGGGCGTGGGTCTGTATTTCCTTGTCTCTCCTATTATCATGTTCTATATGCACATGTCCCTAAGAGAATTTGCTAGAAAAGATAATTTAGAAAGGATAATTTACTTACCACACCTTTTTCTTACCATAAGGGGTGGGAAGTTGTGGTTCATACGAACCCGCCTGTTTGCATCTCCTATTGGTGATAGAAGTATGACTGCAGATCTATTGAGCATGAAAGTATACCTTGCGGCTTCACATTGAGGCGAGAGTAGGAAGTATTGATCGAGAATGTCATTAGTCGTGAGTGCAAGCTCACTTATAACTTGCACTGAGGCGAGAGTCTGGGATCCGACCTCAAAGGTCGTTGGGCGTGAAAGCATGCTCACTTATAACTCGCACTGAGGCGAGAGTCTGGGACACCGACCTGGAAAGGTCGTTGGGCGTGAGAGCATGCTCACTTATAACTCGCACTGAGGTGAGAGTCTGGGATTCGACCTGGAAGGTCGTTGGGCGTGAGAGCATGCTCACTTATAACTCACACTGAGGCGAGAGTCTGGGACACGACCTGGAAGGTCATTGGGCGTGAGAGCTGTTGGTTGCTACCGGGAATATCGTACCGGTTTTCCTGTACAAAAATTTTGTACAAGTCTTGAACCATTCCTAACAACCTATTGTGTTCTTTAGAAATTAAATTTGGAATCACAAACAGAACTTAACATTATTGATTCCAAATTCAACTTATCTGTTCTTAGTGGTTTAGACTTGGATCGCAAACGATGCTTAACATTATTGATCCAAATCCACCCATGTTACAAATTCAATTAAATATTAATTTCAGAGATTGACTTCCAGGTTAAACATGGTGATGCACTAGGCCTTCTTGGGTATGTGAGCATCCACCACTTCCTAGACAAAGCCTTTCAACGAAATTTAATATTTAATTTCCTTATAGTAACCCTAGGTTTAACCAAAAAGAACAATCGAATTACAAGTTCGAAAAATAAAAGAAACACAAAATCGAAAACATAAATTCGATTACCTAGATTCATTAGCCTCTTGTGTTTGGTATTTTAAGATCTAAATAAAAGGATGAACTAGTTATGATGCGGAAACTAATAACTAGTTATACCTTTTATAGCTTATAGACCTAACGATCTTCTGTCGTATTGCTCTTCTTATCTCGGACGTCATGTGGGCGACGATCTACCGAGACGAGAATCCACCCAAGCCTCCTTCTTCTCCAAGCAAGTTTCGGCCAACAACAAACTCCTTGAGTTCAAGAACTTCAACCACCAACCAAGCTTCAAGGGATGCTAGGAAACATTGCCTCCTTTCTCTACTTCTTCCCCAAGCAAACAATGCACAGTTATATCACAACCTCGAGAGGATTGATGATAGTACCTATTCTACCAGAGTTGGTGGGACAGACATCCAGTTTACCCCCTCACTCATCCGCACTAGTTTAGAGCTTAGGGCATCTACATGTCCCTTTCTATGCTACCCTAGTAGGGATTTGCCATTTGGCAATCTCTACTCCCATATTAGATTAGATACCATCTATATGTACTTTTTCGGGGAGGAGAGACCACTTGGCTTGACTGAGTTCAAGTCAATCTCTCTTAGGGTTCAGGACTATGTGATGTATAGAGACCTGATAGCCTGTATCTTGTCGATCTCATCTCGGGATGTCCCGAAGATGTGACCATGGCATTCATTCCTTTTGTATGCCTTGAGTCACCGTTTAGACATAGACATAGTATTACATATGTTCTAGAACATTATTTATGCATCTAGTACAGTCGTATCCCATGTAGTCCATATGCTCTACTATTATGTTTTGACATACATCTTTTCGACCCTTAGGATAGACACGACCAGAGGGACAGTGACCCCTCTTACCCTATATAACGAGTTTGGGCAGCACAATCTTAGATTAGCCCGTGTTCACATCACCGATGAGAGGATTCTAGCCTGGAGGGGTCGACCACAGCCCGTCGTTGCTCCGATTGATCCAGAGGTCGAAGATGCACCTCCCGACATTGTCCCAGACGAGGGAGAGGAGTGGTCCGACTTCTTAACCGAGGAATTTTTCGGAGATCCATTACCTTCCACCTCCGCCGAGCCTTCCACTTCAGCCGGGCCTTCGACTTCGACATCACTTTCCATCGAGGATAGACTCGCTCGTCTCGAGGTTTAGTCCATTCAGACGCAACAGGTTGTTCTAGATAGCCATCGCTCCCTCCGATCCCTTCGATCCGAGATAGCTGTCGGATTTGCCTCTCTCCGGGATGAGATACGTCGGCAGGGACAACCTGCACCCGAGCAACCCCTTGCACCACCTCCAGCTGACGACCCTCCAGCTGATGATCCTACTCTTTGACGCTATCATTTCATGCATTGTACCTTGGATTTTGGACATAGACACTTTCATTTCCTAGTCTAGTTGTACTTGTGCTTAGTAGAATTCAGTTACTCTGCTTATTTCAGCTTACCAATTTTTTATGTTCTTTTATTCGCCAGTTGGGCCGTCAGTTGGGCCGCCCAAGGGACCGCCAAGGTGCCGCCAAATGGGCCACCCAAGGGGTCGTGGGGTCGGGCCGTTATAATAAAAAGGCGCTTTTTTATGGCGCTCACTCGGCTACCAGGATTCATAAACTTTAATACTTAGCCTGAAGGTCTAGAGTTCGAATCATGGGGAAGGCAAAAATCCATTGGCCAGGGGTGGGAGGATCTTGTAAGTAACGGCACGGCCGAGGGTCGTCGGTCGACGACATAAGGGGTCGCCAGTGGGCCGCCCAAGGGACCGCCAAGGGGCCGCCAGTTGGGCCACCCAATGGGCCAAGAGGCCGGGTCATTACAGCTCACCATGAAAACTGAACTGTCGCAAGCCCGTTCTGGCCTGGCTGGAGTTACCTCAGCTCTAGAAATATATAGGGCAAGAGAAAATAAACGCTGCAGGCTGAGTCGGGAAGCCTACCTTCGTTCTCGGGAGTTTGGTGTCCAGGTCGGAGACAACTTCGTGATCTCCATAGCTTATGGCGCAGCAGGGGCTCTTCGGCAATTATATGAGCAAGGGTATCTTACCGCTGCTCCTCCCGAAAATTTCGTAGATCATCATCGTATTTTGAACAAAATACCTGACGAAGTCTTTTATGCTTTTCAGTAATTTGTATTTGTGCATTGTGTAAACCGAACTACTCCATGCTTGATGTTCTATCTTACTTTGTTAATGTTCTATCTCACTTTTTGTTATCCGCTCTCTGAGTATGAGTCCGCAATGAGTTTGATGATTTTCAAAGAGTAAGAAGATAACAATCCTAAATAGGCGGACATTCTTACTGACCGATCGAGTAAGTATTCCCGACCTGATCTATCATACCTCCCTCAGACTTACACTTATCAGGGTCGGGTTTTACAAAAGATAAGGTTATGTGCGGTAAGACCGCAGATAGTTAGCGCTCCAGGGCCGGTTTAGATTCCTACCTCGGTTGTCCTGCAAGTAGTAAGCACCTGACGCCAACTTTCTAATAACTTTATAGGATTCATCCCATTGGGGTGCCAACTTGACCACGTCCCCCACAGGTTTCACTCGCTTCCAGACCAGGTCCCCTTCTCCGAATAAATGAGGAACCACCCTCCTATCATAACTCTGCTTCATCCTTTGTCGATAGGCTTCTAGCCTGGCCACCGTCCGTTCACGGATTTCACTAATGAGATCCAGCTCTGCCAGTCTCCGTTCGACATTCTCTTCGTCGTACAACATCCTTCTAGTGGAAGGCATCCTGATCTCTATAGGCACCATTGCTTCATTGTCGTAGACTAGATGAAAGGGAGTGAGGCTTGTGCTCTCCCGAGGTGTTGTACGGTGGGTCCATATAATACTTTGCAATTCGTCTACCCAATCTCCTCCAACGTGATCTAGCTTAACTTTCAATCCCCGCACAATTTCTCGGTTGATAACTTTTGTTTGCCCATTACTTTGTGGGTATGCTACGGATGTGAAGGCCTGAGTAATGTCGAACCCTTGACACCAGGCCTGGATCTTCTGACCTTGAAATTGTCTTCCGTTATCCGATACCAGCTTATGAGGTATGCCGAATCTGCACAAAATATTTTTCCACAAAAACTTAATAATCACTCCTTTTGTAATTCTGGCTAGGACTTCGGCTTCTACCCATTTAGAAAAGTAGTCCACTGCCACAAGCAGAAATCGTTTCTGACCGAGTGTCATAAGGAATGGTCCCATAATATCCATACCCCACTGATCAAAGGGACAAGAAACTATGAACGTCTTTAGCATTGAGGTGGACATATGTGTCAGATTCTGATGTTTTTGGCAAGATAAGCAAGTGTTCACCTGCTGCAGAGCATCCTTCTGTAAGGTAGGCCAGAAATAGCCAGCTAGCAGCACCCAACGAGCTAATGTTCCACCTCCAGCTTGATTGCCACAACACCTTTGATGTATTTCTTGTAAGGCATGTCCCGCCTCTTCCATGTTTAAACACTTGAGTAAAGGCCTGGAAAATGCTCGCTTATATAACTGATCTTCTATCATGGTGTAAGCATGAGCCTTTTTCCTGACCAGCCGTGCTTCTTCAAGGTCGGTTGGCAGGATACCTCGTTGAAGATAATTGATCATTGGTGCTCTCTAATCAATAAGCTCGTCCATGTTATTCTGAAGATCTATCTGAGCTATGAGGAAGGTCTGCGCTATTGACTTGTCCAAAACCCATGTGGTTAGAGAACTGGCCATTTTGGCTAACTCGTCAGCTCGACCATTATCTGTTCTGGGAATCTTGCTCACCTTGACCTGTTTGAATTCTTCTTTCATTTTCTCATAAGCCGCTCCTTATACCTGCAGCTTATCACTATTGATCCCAAAGTTGCCTGCTACTTGCTGGGTTACTAATTGAGAATCTGAGTATATGATTACTCGGGTATCTCCCACATGTCGGGCTACCTGCAGCCCTGCCAATAAAGCTTCATACTCTGCCTCATTATTAGTGGCTCTGAAATTTAATCGCACGGCTAGCTGCAAGATGTCTTCTTGAGGAGATATCAGAAGAACTTCGACACCACTTCCTTGCTGTGTGGACGATCCATCCACATATACCTTCCAAGTTTCTTCCGAATCAGTTTGATGAATCTCGGTCAGGAAATCAGCCAAGGCCTGCGCTTTAATAGTCGTGCGAGGTTGATAAGCTATATTATACTCTCCTAGTTCTGTCACCCACTTGATAAGCATACCCGCAACTTCTACATTGGTAAGGGCTTTACCCATGGAGCTATTAGTCAGAACTGTGATGGGATATGCAAGAAAATAAGGCCTTAGGCGTCGAGCCATGAGCATCAATCCATAGATTAACTTTTCCAAAGCTGTGTATCTAGACTCAACCCCCTTCAATAGATGACTAAAAAAGTACACCAGTCGTTGTAAATTGTCCTGCTTTTTCACTAATACCACCCCCACGACCTCAGGGGTGGCTGACAGGTAGACCCAGAGCGGCTCTCCAGTAATAGGCTTGAATAAAGAAGGAAAAGTCTCCAAA
The DNA here is from genome assembly GCF_018446385.1 of Zingiber officinale. Classification (NCBI taxonomy): domain Eukaryota; kingdom Viridiplantae; phylum Streptophyta; class Magnoliopsida; order Zingiberales; family Zingiberaceae; genus Zingiber; species Zingiber officinale. The sequence goes on from NC_055992.1 coordinate 4,631,468, forward strand.
TACTTTTTTAGCTCTTCAAAAGCTCGCGTGCATTCTTCATCCCACTGAAATTTGGAGGCTTTTCAGAGCACTTTGAAGAAGGGTGCTGCTTTGTCTGCTGATCTGGAGATAAACCGAGACAGGATTGTTATCCTGCCTACCAACTTCTGAGCCTCCTTCAAGTTCTGGGGAGCCTTCATGTCCCGGAGTGCTTGGACCTTCTCAGGATTGGCTTCAATTCCCACTTAGTTACCAAGTGTCCCAAGTGTTGGTCGGTCCTAGGAAGATCGTATCGGTTCCACTATACAAAAAATTTGTATAAGTGTCGAACCTTTCCTAAACAACCTATTGTGCTCTTTAGAAATTAAATTAAGAATCGCAAACAGAACTTAACATTATTGATTTCAAATTTAACTTATCTATTCTTAATAGTTTAAATTTGGATCGCAAGCGGAATTTAACACTATTGATCCAAATCCACCGATGTTATAAAGTTGATTAAATATTTATTTCTAAAATCGGCTCCCAGGTCAAACATAGCGAGGCACTAAGCCTTCTTGAGTATGGGATCATCCACCACTGCCTCAACAAAGCCTTTAATAGAAATTCAATATTTAATTTCCTAAAATAACATTAGGTTTAACAGAAAAAAACAATCGAATCACAAATCCGAAAAACAAAACAAAAGAAACACAACTTCGAAACAAATCTGAAACTCTAGAATCATATGCCTTTTCTGTTTGGAATTCATATAAAGAAGAACTAGCATGATGCGGAAAATAATTACTAGTTATACCTCTTCTTTGTATGCTAATAACCTCGAGATCTTCTGCCATATTCCTCGCCTCCTCTTGGACGTCGTGTGGGCGACGATCCTCCAAGATGAATACCACCCAAAGTCTTCTTCCTCCTTCTCTAAAATCCGGCCACCACCACCACAAAGAAATAAGAGAGCAAGGGGAAAAGAGAGGGAGAGAGGGCTGATCACAAGAGGGAGCACAAGCAAGAGAATAAGAATTGATGCCTCATGAGGCCTCCCCTTCCCTTCTTTTATATTACTTGCCCAAGGCAAATAAGGAAAGATTTTTACAAAAATTAAAAATCTTTCTCTTATTTTTCCTTTTCCCCTTTTATTTTTCCTATTGTTTCCCTTGATTGACTCAATCATTGATTGGATTATTGGTCGGCCCCTTGCTTGGGCACCAAGCAAGGGTGGCCAGCCCTTTAAAGGAAGGAAATAATCTTGTAAATAATTTTATAAGCAAAAAAGGAATGCTCTTATAAAATTTTACAAGCTCTCTTTTAATTTCCTAATGTGGATGTTAAAAAAGGAAAGTTTTAAAAATTAAAACCAAGTTTTAAAATTTAAAACTTCTCTTCTAAAATTTTCTTTTTTTAACATGATTACAAAAATAGAAAGTTTCAAATTTAAAACTCCCTTCCTTTTTTCTAAAACCATGAGGATGGTTAAAAAGGGAAAGTTTTAAAACTTTTAAACTTTCTTTTAAACCATATGGCCTAATTCAAATAAGGAAAGTTTTATTTTAAAATCTCTCTTTTAAAACTTATAGATATCTACAAAGAGAAGATTTTAAAAATTCAAAACACCCCTCCTAGTTTGAATTATGTGGCCGACCCTCTTAATTTTGCTAGTGGCCGACCCCTTTTGAGAAGATAGTGGCCGTGGCTTGGCCACAAAGCCTTGGGTTGACCCCCCTCTTGGACACCAAGATGGGCTTTATATGGATGGATTTGAGGCTTCATTGAGGCTACGACAGGGAACTAGAGGAGAAATTGGTTTTGGCCTTCCGACGAGCTTGAGTATCCCGTGTTCACCCCGAACACACAACTCAAATTCATCAATAATAATTCATTCCACTAGAGAGTTATTATTACACTATCGCACCAATCCCAAATTACATTATGGGCTCCTTCTTATCATGAGTGTGTTAGTCTCCTTTGTTTAAGATATCGAATGTCCATTAATTTAATTGAGTTATTGACAAATCACTTTAATTAATGTCTTAGTCCAAAAGTAGTACCACTCAACTTCATTATCATGTCGGCAGGGTTTAACATGATAATCCTTATGAGCTCCTCTCGGGGACATTCTCAACCTAGATTACAAGGACACAACTTTCTTCTATAATCAACAACACACACTATAACTAATATCATTTCCCAACTTATCAGACCTATTGATTTATCGAGCTAAATCTCACCATTTGATAAGTCAAAGAAATAAATACTAAATATATGTTCTTGTTATTATATTAGGATTAAGAGCACACACTTCCATAATAACTAAGGTTTAGTTCTTTTATTAAGTCAGTATAAATAGAACTTACCTTAAATGGTCCTACTCGATACACTTAGAGTGTATTTGTGTAATTTATTAGTCAAGATAAACTAATACCTAATTACACTACGACTATTCCAACGGTTTGTTCTTTTCCATCTTAGTCGTGAGCAACTGTTTATAATTTATAAAGAAATGATAACACGATCTTCTGTGTGTGACACCACATACCATGTTATCTACAATATAAATTAATTGAACAACTACACTTAACAAATAAATGTAGACATTTGACCAATGTGATTCTTTTATTTCAAAAATAAATGTTTACAAATGCTAGACTTTTAGTATACACTCTAACACCAAGAACTTCCCACCTTTAGCTCCAAACAAACATTTTAGGGGATTTAATTTTAACACGTACTGTCATAGGGTGTCGTAGGTCTCCTCCACATCAGCTATCAGATTTGCAGCTGATCCTGTCCGAGTGATGAGTGGATGGACGCTGGGAACGTGGCGCTCTCCGCTGTCTCCGGCTGGTGATGTGGATCTTCGCCGCTACCTGCAAAGAAGTCGGGCCGGGAGGAGTTTCCCGGTGACGACCCTCCGACGCTCAAGTCAGGCAAGAGGCAAGCAAAAAAGTGGCGTTGAGAATCAGAGATTGCATACCTCTTGTGAAGTCTGGGGGGCTCTTATATATAGAGCTATGGGGAGGCTTGTGCACTCTCATCGAAGCGTACACGTGTACCTCACCTTATCTCGGTATGGGCTTGCCAGCAGAGCATGCCTAACACCATACTGCTACAGTCCGAGCATCTCTTTGATGGGACGGCAGACCATTCTGTCTTAGGCTTCTGCGTTATGGCCTGGTCGTTGAACATACCTGTTGTCAGTGACAGGTGTTTCTGAGAATGATGCTCCCATTGTTCCCTTTGTCGTCTGGTCTCCTTTCTCCACGTCAAGCGTCCAGTTGTTCGGCCAGCACATTACTCCCGACTGGGCGTAGGTATTGGTCCGACCGGGAAGATTCCCAGTCGTGTGCTCGGACGAGCTTATTCCCGCCCATGCTGCTTTATGCCTTGGCCGAGCAGACTACCCGCTCGGCCCGACTACCCTTTTCACCTTGAGCGTCGGAAACCAGACTCTTGTCAGGGGGGTTATTGATTTCGGCTCGGACTCGCTCGGCCGGTACGCCTGTTAACCCTACTCCTATCCGATCGTCCCGACCTTAGGTTGACCATTTTACCTTTTGACCTCCACGTGGCGTTGACTCCCCTCCAGAGGGGGTCCCCCGACCTTACTGCCGGATCACTTGTCTCCCCTTTAAGTCTAGTCGAAGGAGGCGCATAGTCCGACTGACTGGACGCCCGTAGCGCCGAGCGGCGCATCCAAGAAACCATCCTCCGCTCGGCCCGTGTGGGGGTAGCTACGGCCTCAGTCAACGCCACCCTCCCTCGGATCTCCTCGGAATTTGCGCCAATCTCCGTCATTAAGGTCGAGCACACGCTCATTAAATGCAATCCAGTTGCCGAATGCCACATGGCGCTGCTGCCGTCATCGTACGACGGTGGCGTGGTGTACGACGAGACTAAGGCGGTCTAAAATGGACGGGCCGATGCGTGCTTCGGTTCCCGTGACCTGCATCCGACGGTGGAGGCCGCTCGGGCCCAACCCTATAAAGCCTTCGCCTTCTCCCCCTCCGCCGCGTCTGTGCTTTCTCGTGCTCCACAACTTCCTCTGGCGTTTCAGACTTCCGGCGATCCCGCTTTTCCGTTTCCGGCGATCTCCAGCCTTCTCCTTTCGATCCTCAGCTTCTTTGTAAGGTCCTTACCCCTTCTCTGTTATCCTCATGTTTTTTGTCGAGTTCTCACTTTCTGGTCGTTGTATTGTTTGTCATCTTCTTCCTTCTGTCATTTGCCTTTCCTCGCCTTTTGTGGTTTCACCCGTTCGGACAATGGTCAGTTCTTCTCAGCCCCCGGACCTAGCTCCCGGCCCATGGTATACTACCATGGAGTCACGGTTCGATCGGCGCGACGCCGAGATTTTATTTAATGATTTTGCTATCCCATCCGATTTTGAACTTGTTTTACCCTCACCCTCCGCTCGGCCGAACAAACCGCCGCGCAGAGGTATCTGTTTTTTCCACGACCAATTCGTGGCCGGTCTGCGGTTCCCTCTTCACCCCTTCATCGTGGATGTCTGTAACTTTTTTGGCATTCCGCTCGGAAGCTTAGTTCCCAATACTTTCCGCCTTCTTTGCGGTGTTGTGGTGTTATTCAAGATACACCACATTTCTCTCCGACCGGAGATCTTCTATTATTTTTATTATCCCAAACAGTCCGAACCGAGTACTTATATGTTCCAAGCCCGGCCTGGCCTTGTCTTTTTTGATAAACTTCCTTCCTCCAATAAACACTGGAAGGAGTATTACTTCTATCTTTGTCTCCCCGAGCGGGCTCCCTTCTTAACCAAATGGCATGTCGGACCGCCCACTTCTCCTGAGTTAAAGCGGTTCAAGACCCGACCGGATTATCTTCAGGCTGCGAACCTGTTGGCCGGTCTGAAGCTCAACATAAATAAGTTTCTGCCGGAGGGCATACTGTACATATTTGGTCTAAGTCCGATCCGGACTCCTCTTCCGAGCAGGTTTGGTAAGAATTTTACTTGAACTTTCACCTTGATTGCTAACTGATTTTCTTCTTTTCCCTTCGCAGCAAACGTTGTTATGGAATCAATAATGGTCGGTATCTTGAAGAAGAAAGTCGAGGCACTTGAGGCGGCAGCCGCTAAGGAGATGGAGCAACTGGGCATCACCCCGGTCGGCTCTCACAAGGGAGAGAGCGAAACGAATGCGGGGGAGTCGGCCGCTCAGGCTTCTCTCCCGGAGCTAGCGGTTGGCGCAACTTCTAGCCGAGGGCCTTCCGTCCGGGAGGAAGGTTCTATTCAGGAGGAAGAGCGCCCGCTTAGGCAAAAAAGACGCCGGCCGGAAACTCCCCCACGATCAGCCACTTCCGCGATCCAGGCGCCTGAGCGAGAGGGAAACGCTTCTCGTGGCAAAGGCCCAGCGATTGAGGCGATCTTATCCGATCGGACCCCCTCTCACCTGGACCAACCCGCGGATCCCATCGAGGCGGTGCCGGTTAGCTCAATTCCTCCTATGCCTCGCCGAGTTCAACGCTCGACTATTTTATCCAAGTTCTCCACTCCAGCCTCCGACCGTTCTGCATCTGCTTACACAACTCCCGGCCGGAGTCGTACGATCAGGGCCATGCTGCATCTCCCTACCGAGGAGCTTATGGACGAGTCCGCTCGGCAAATTGTACCCGAGCACATGATTACTATGAAGGGGCCCCTTGCCGAGATGTGGGCCGATGCTAGGGCTCGGGTTGCCTTGATTCCGCTCGGCGACTTGGCCAACAGCCATATGCAGCTCACCGGGGTAAGTGTGTTTTCTTCCAAAGTTTTTTATGTCGTCATTCCGATCAGCTATTAATATTCTTGTTCATGCCAGAGATGGGTGGAGGAGATCGCTGTCTCCAACCGCTTGGCTATGGCGGAAGAAGAGATAAAGAAGCTGAAGGCTTCGGGCGGCCCGTCCGGCTCCCAAGGCCCCTCATACGCCGAGCTACAGAAAGAGCTCAAGAAGGCCCAGGATTTGTTGGGGGCGGAATGGAAGAAGACGGTCGATCAGGACTACACTCTAGCAGAACTTGAAAGACAGGCGAAGACACTCGTACAAGGCGAAGACACTTGTTGCTATGACACTTGCTATGATGGTTGTTATCAAGAAAAATAGGGAAGTTATCTATTCTGGTATGATGGTTGACAATTTATAATCCAATAACTCCCACGATGCAACAAATGGAAATTAGTAACAGATCTTCTAATTTTAAGAGAAAGCAACCTTCGGAAATGAACCAATTATATCTTTGGCATCTAAAAGCTAGGTTATACTTGAGTAGGATTCATTGGTAACTAATGAACTTTTGGGTTCATTGGTAGTGGAAATATTTCCAACCTGCGAGTCTTACTTGGAAGGAAAATAACCAAGAAGCTTTTAAGTCCAAGGGGTATGGAGTCAAAGATATGTTGAAATCGGTTCATTCTGATTTGTGTGATCCTATGACTATCCAGACAAGAGGTAGTATTGAATATTTTGTCTATTTTATAGACAACTATTCAAGATACAAATAAATTTACTTAATGTACCGCAAGACTAAGTACTTTGATTAGTTCAAAGAGTACAAGGTTGATGCGGAGAAATGTTAAAGTAAAAAGTCACTATGGAAGATCGTAGTGGCAAGTCCTCATTTATACGATTCCTCGTATTGGGTGGTACTTGCGCTCTATTGTGTTTACTTGCCTTATAGACTTATGGTTTCTTCGAGTTTGCTATTGCACCAACATTATTACAATAAATTGTAATAATTTTTGGACAAACTAGAAATCATATCTAAGTCTATCTTGAGGTTATTGAGTCATTCAGCTTTTATGGCTACCTCAGAGGCTTGCCATATGCTAAGCTTCTATGGTGGAGTCCAGAAAAACACCTATGCTTATCACTCTTCCATAGTTATGACTTTACCTCCTAAAGTAAACACAAAACCCCGTGGTTGGCTTATTATTGTCCCTATCCGATTGGAAGTCAAAATCCTTGCAACCCACAATGACTAAATTAACTGCCTTGTAAGCTAGCATATAATCTCTAGTGCCTCTAAGGTACTACAATATATGCTTTACTGCAGTCCACTGTCCTTGTCCAGGGTTACTTTGATATCTGCTAACTATGCCCTTGGCAAAACAGATTTCTGATCTCGTGCATAGCATACATTAGGCTTCCAACAGCCGTAGCATAAAGAACTGCCTTTATTTCCTTTATCTCCTTTGATGTCTACAGAGACATATCTTTAGATAAAGTTACTCCATCCTGAAAAAGTAAGAAACCTTTCTTGGAGTTTTGTATGCTTAAAAAGAGCAAGGATTTTTCCGATGTATGAAGCTTGGGATAAGTAAAATATTCTTTTCTTGCGATCCCTTATTACTTTGATCTCAAGAATATATGCATTCTCCCAAGTCCTTTATATCGAATTGTTTGGACAACCATACCCTTACTTCTGACAACATTTTGATATTGTTTCCAACTACTAAAAATGTTATCTAAGTATAGTACAAGAAATACCACCACGTTTCTATCACATCTTTTGTATACACAAGACTTATCCGGTTACTAAATCCATAGATCTGGATTACTTTGATAAATCAGATGTTCCAAGACCTTGAAGCTTTGCTTCAGTCCATAGACTGATTGAGCTTACACACAAGATGCTCTTAGCCCTTTGCAATGAACCCTTCTGGTTGCTTTATATGGATGTTTTCTTCAAGACTTCCATTAAGGAATGCTGTCTTGACATCCACTTGCCAAATAGATAAAAGAATCCGAATAAACTTAAGCATGACTACCAGTGAAAAAGTTTCCTTTTTCATCAAGCCTTGCTTTGAAAGTTACTACCTTCCTGTCTATCCCTCTTTTCCTATTATAGACCCTTTTATACCCAACGGCTTTTACACCATTTGGTGATTCTACAAGCTTCCAGATTTTATTAGAATACATATATTCTAATTCTTTTATTCATTACTCTTTGCCAAGATGCTGCATCTTTATCTTGGAGTGCTTCATCATATGACCGGAGATCAGGTTCATGCCCTCCAGAGATCGAGTCCAAAAACTCTCCCAAAACATGAACCTATTTAGGTTGCATAACAACCCTCCCACTACAATAAGACACTTTCTGTAATTGTGTATCAATTTGTGATACGAGTTGCAGTTTTCTTGTGGTATCTCATCTTGTACAGTTGGTACTAGGTTAGACATGTCCTTTATTATTTCCTTAAGAACAAATTTACTTATGAGCACGTGGTTCATTATATATTCCTTTTCTAAAAATCAATCATTTATGCTAACAATGACCTTCTGATTTTAAGACTATAAACCTACTTTTGTTTATCTAGGATATCTTACAAACAAGTGAACTCCTATCCAACTTATCATTATCTCTCTTTAACATATGTGCTGGATTACTCGAATCCGAATATGCTTCAAAATAGGCTTACACCTATTCAGCAATTCTATATGAGCAGAGAGTTATGACTTTGGAAAGTACTACGTTCACTTCCTTAAAACAAATTTGGTAATTTTCTGAATAACTCATCATCTATCTAATTATTCCATAAGAGTCCTATACCTTCTTTCTACTACACCATTCTGTTGGGGTGTTCCAGATGCAGTTAGTTGGGATTGAAATCCAACTTCTGATAAGTGACTCCTAAAATCTCTCAAGAGGTACTTGCCACTACGATCTTCCATAGTGACTTTTTACTTTAACATTTCTCTGCATCAGCCTTGTACTCTTTGAACTAATCAAAGCACTTAGTCTTGCGGTACATTAAGTAAATGTATTTGTATCTTGAATAGTTGTCTATAAAATAGACGAAATATTCGATACTACCTCTTGTCTGGATTGTCATAGGATCACACAAATCAGAATGAACCAATTCCAATATATCTTTGACTCCATTCCCCTTAGACTTAAAAGCTTCTTGGTTATTTTTCCTTTCAAGTAAGACTTGTAGGTTGGAAAGATTTCCACTACTAATGAACACAAAAGTTCATCAGCTACCAATGAATCCTACTTAAGTTAATATAACCTAGCTTTAGATGCCAAAGATATAATTGGTTCATTTCCGAAGATTGCTTTCTCTTAAATTAGAAGATGTGTGACTAATTTCCATTTGTTGCATTGTGGGAGTTATTGGATTATAAATTGTCAACCATCATACCAGAATAGATAACTTTCCTATTTTTCTTGATAACAACTTTGTTATCAAAATAGACACAATATCTATAATAGTTTAGAAACTGAAATCAGGTTCTTTCTAAACTTGGTATGTAAAGACAATTACTTAAAATCCATATTTTATTCTTATCAAAGGATAAACATCTCCCACTGCAACAGCTACCACTTTTACAGTAGTGCCCATGTGGACGGTGATTTACCTTTCATTTAGTTGTTGGGTTTCCTGGAACCCTGCAATGAATTGCAGACATGATTAATGACATCTTGTATCTACACACCAGGTACCGGTAGATAACTCCACTAAACATGTATCAACTAATGAATACCTATATTGTTCTTAGTTCTAAGAGAACAGTCTACCTTAATGTCCAAATTCTATTTCCAATCAATTATAATTGGGACCACTAAGTCTATCCTAAAGTATATCAGCTAGGGTTTGACCATCTTCCTAAGAATCACAAAAATATTTGGTTAAGACCAACTCCTTAAAAAATCCCCATGAATTTTGTATGCCACGTTAGTGTGGACGTATACAAATTCAAAGAGGAAATTTTATCATTTAATTTTATTATCTCGTCAACCTTACTTTATGACGAATAAAATTAATAGTTGGTCTATCTTTAATCAAATATTTGGTCAAGACTCTAAATTTAAAATAATATTGATTCCTCTAACAATACTATTTAAATTTACCAACACCTCAAAACACCGTGAATTTTGCATGCCACGTTAGTGTGGACGTATACAAAATCAACATTTGTAAGAGGAGGGTTTTACCCATTAACTATCTTGTCAACGTAACTTTATGACAAATAAAATTATCTCAAACACTGTTAATTTTGTATGCCACGTTAGTGTGGACGTATACAAAATCAATCATTTGTAAGAGGGGTTTTAACGCTTTAATTTTATTATCTTGTCAACCTAGTTTTATGACAAATTAATAGTTGGTTTCATTTGGTCACACAAATAATAGCAGTGACTCCGATGGGGAGGATACTATTAGATGTGTCTAAGTGTATACCATTACTTGACACTAAGTCCATTAATAAGATTATGCCCTTCCGTTGGGGAAGATCACACGCCTTAATTAACTTCCTATAGTCATCCAAAATGGAAGTCTGCTCTAGTGATCCGCAAATAAGCTCATCCGTTATGGAGGAAGGCACTCGAGCCAACGCAAGCTTGTTTGCATCACTTACAAACCAAGTAATGGAGACCATGGATTTACTTAAAATCTCTCTCCCACTTAGTTATTTATTAATGAGGAATTTTAACTATGCTAGCCTACTAAACTTGTAAACTAACATGCACACACAGCACAATATAAAAGCAATAAATAGAAAATCTAATTTTCAACTATTATGGCTTTTATCTCTAGTTGTCCTCCGTGTGTTGTCATCCCAAGCTGCTGCCATATTTGGCCACCGCCACCGGGTCTAGCTGTCGCATCCATCTTGCTCCTTGTTCCGCTGCGCCTCTGGTCCTTAGAAGGTTCCACGCTTTGCAAGATTCGATCCGCGACATAAATAGAATTTTACAATTTTGATCCTATATTCCATAAAAGGAATGTACATGTATCTAGATCAAAAATAAAATCCTAATAAAACTAAATACAGCTCCTGCTATATTTTATAATACAATCATGCACACACATATAAATGCCCTTGACATGTCCAAGGGTCCAATCACACACATAAAACTATAAGCCATAATAGTTGGATCCTGCATCCACAAAGTTAGCACATCCTACTATTATCCTGCCTAAATTATGTATGGCATGTGCATAATTAAACTAATACCAAATACACAGAGGCAAAACCCTAGCTCTGATACCAATTGTTGGTTGCTACTCGGAAAGCCTAGAGGTTCCACTGTACAAAAATTTTGTATAAAGGTCTGAACCTTTTCCTAGCTACCATGTGTTCTTTTAAATTAAATTTTGGATCGCCTGCGGAACTTAACACGTTTGATCCAAAACTTAATCTATTTGTTCTTTTAGGTTTAGACTTGGATCTCCTGCGGAACTTAACACGTTTGATCCAAATCACCTAAGTTATTAATTCCATTAAATATTAATTTCCATAATTGGTTCCCAGTACTGACGTGGCGAGGCACATGGCCTTCTTGGATATGGGAACAACCACCACCGACTAGACAAAACCTTTTATGGAAAGCTAATATTTAATTTCCTAAAATAACTTTAGGTCAACCGAAAGGAACAATCAAATCACAAGGAAAAGAAAAATAAAAGAACACTATATCGAAAACATATTCGAAATACTCGAATCGTAAGCCTCTTGTATTTGGTATTATTTCCATAAATAACTAGTATGATGCGGAAAGAAAAATTACTAGTTATACCTTATAGAAAAACCTCTTGATCTTCTACCGTATTCCTCTTCTAACCTCGGACGTTGTGTGGGCAACGATCTTCCGAGATGAGAAACCACCAAAGCACCTTCTTCTCCTTTCTTCAAGTTTCGCCAAGCACTATGCTTCCAAGAGATGAAGATCTTTTTCCATCAATCAAGCTCCAAGGGATGTAAGCTTTCTCTCCTTCTTCTCCAAGCTAAAATCCGCCACCACTTGATCTTCAAGGAGGAAGAGAGGTCCGCCACAAGATGGAGAGAAGAGAAAGGAAGGAGGCGGCCACACCAAGGAAGAAAAGAGGGAGAAAATAATAGAGGTTGTTCACCTGAAGGCTCCTCTACCTCCTCTTTATAATCCTTGGTCTTGGCAAATAAGGAAATTTTAATAAAACTTCCTTAATTCTTTTGCCATGAAAAGGAAAATTTTATTTTAATTAAAATAATTTTCTTCTCACTAAAACATGGCCGGCCACTTATTTCCTCAAATCAAGGAGAGTTTTAATTAAACAAGAATTAAAACTTCCTACTATGATTCTGAAAATTTATAAAAATTTCTCCATTAATTTTTATCCCTTCATGATTGGTTTATAAAAAGTAAATTTAATAAATCAAAATTTTTCTTTTAAACATGTGGATAAAAAGAAAGTTATCTCTAAAATTAAAATCTCTTTCAATCTACAAATAAGGAAAGATATCAAATCTTTTCTTAATCTTTTGTAGAAACTTATAAAAGAGAATATTTAATTTTTAAACTCTCTTTAAATCATGAACATGTTTAAAAGGAAAGTTTTCTTAAAATTTAAAATCCTCCTTTAATCAATAAATAAGGAAAGATTTCAAATTTTAAACTCTCTTTAATCATGTAGATGATTTACAAATAAGGAAAGTTTTTACCAAAATTAAAACCATCCTTTTAAACTACAAATAAGGAAAGAGATTAATCTCTTTTCTTAATCTTTTGTAGAAAGTTATAAAAGGAAATTTTTAATTTTTAACTCTCTTTAAAAACATGATATCCACATAAGAAATAATTTTAATAAAAATCCTTTTAATATTCTAGTGGCGGCCACCTAAGCTTGGGACCCAAGCTTTGGCCACCTTCATGGCTCATCCACTTGGTCTTGGCCGGCCCTAGCTTGGGTTCCAAGCTAGCTTGGCGGCCCCATTGGATGGGTAAGAAGGTGGGTATGCGGTGGGTATAAATCTCTATATACTAGAGGCTACGATAGGGACCGAGAGGAGGAATTGGTTTTGGTCTCCCGATAAAATTAAGCATCCCGTGTTCGCCCCGAACACACAACTTAATTTTATCAATAATAATTCATTCCACTAGAGAACTATTATTGAACTACCGCACCAATCCCAAATTACATTTTTGGGCTCCTTCGTATTATGAGTGTGTTAGTCTCCCTGTGTTTAAGATAACCAATGTCCACTAATTAAGTAAGTTACTGACAACTCACTTAATTAATATCTTAGTCCAAGAGTAGTACCACTCAACCTTATCATCATGTCGGACTAGGTCCACCTGCAGGGTTTAACATGACAATCCTTATGAGCTCCTCTTGAGGACATTATCAACCTAGTATCTCTAGGACATAGTTTCCTTCTATAATCAACAACACACACTATAAGTGATACCATTTCCCAACTTATCGGGCTTATTGATTCATCGAACTAAATCTCACCCATTGATAAATTAAAGAAATAAATATCAAATATATGTGCTTGTTATTATATTAGGATTAAGAGCACACACTTCCATAATAACCGAGGTCTTTGTTTCTTTATAAAATCAGTATAAAAGAAACGACCTCAAATGGTCCTACTCAATACACTCTAAGTGTACTAGTGTAAATATACAGTCAAGATAAACTGATACCTAATTACACTACGACCTTCTAATGGTTTGTTCCTTTCCATTTTGGTCGTGAGCTACTGTTTATAATTTATAAGGTACTGATAACATGATCCTCTGTGTGTGACACCACACACCATGTTATCTACAATATAAATTAATTGAACAACTACATTTATCACAAATGTAGACATTTGACCAATGTGATTCTTATTTCTAGATAAATGTTTATACCAAAAGCTAGGCTTTTAGTATACACTCTAACACCTAAAGAATTCCCCTTCTATTAGACCATGAGAGAAAGCGCTCATGAGTATTTCCGATGTGATCGAGGGAACATCCTGAGCCACTTGATTGAAGTGTTTGATATAGCTTCTTAACAGCTTGGAGGGCCCTTGCTTGAGAGCAAACAAGCAATGGTCCATCTTTTGATACTTCCTGCTACTGGCAAAGTGGCTGGCGCCGTCTGTGGGAACGCTCCTGCATCCGAGCGGAAGCAATGGACGAAGCTGGATGACAACACACGGTGACGCTTTCCATGGAGGAACTCGACGCTCTGATCGAGTTGAGGGCCGCCAAGCTTGTGGAGCAAAAACAGAAAGCAACAGCCGAGCGGCCTGAGCAGCAAGCAATGTCAGCATCTGGTGGCCGAGCGGAAGCACCACAGGCCACCGTTGCTTTCCATCGGGCCTTATTCCGCACCCCTGAAGCCACAGCAACTAATCGAGATCGGGGATCATCTTCGGATGAAATGCCGAGACGAGATGACAGAAAAGGGAAAGCCCCCCGAGCGGACGCATCGCCCGAGCGGATTAATCGCCAATTTTCAGAGGCTATTCTACGAGACCCTCTGCCTAAGCACTACGTGCCTCCGACGATCGGCGAATACAATGGAACCACAGATCCGGATGATCATTTGGGCAAGTTTGATAACACGGCAACCCTGCATCAATATACAGATGGGGTGAAGTGTCGGGTTTTCCTCACCACCCTCTCTGGATCGGCTCAACGGTGGTTTCGGAGGTTACCGGACGGATCCATCGCCAGCTTCAAAGACTTCCGAACGGCCTTCCTCCACCACTTCGCCAGCAGTCGGCGCTACCAGAAGACTAGCGTGAGTCTATTCGCCATCAAGCAAGAAGCTCGCGAGTCGCTCCGAGCCTATATCCAGCGGTTCAACAGAGTGGCCATGGATATTCCAACGGCCACCTCGGAGACCATGATGAATGCCTTCACACAAGGCCTTGTGGATGGGAATTTCTTCCGATCACTCATTCGGAAGCCGCCCCGAGATTACGACCACATGCTACACCGGGCCAACGAATACATCAACGTGGAGGAAGCGCAAGCGGCCCGGAAAAAAGAAACTCCAGCCGAGCGGGCTCCTCCTGCCGAACGAAAGCCTCACGCTGCTCATCAGCCGCCCAGAGGACCACGGGCCGAAGCGATTCGTGCTCATCCAAGACCTCATGTCCAAGAAGTAGCAGCCGAGCGGCCCAGGACAAAGAAGAGATGGACCCCAATGTTCTGCTCCTTCCACCGGACGGACACACATAACACCAAGGATTGCCACAGTCTTCCTCTAATCGCCCACCCCGTTCCCAGAAGCGGTGGTCGTTGGTCGCCATCGGCCGACAGGCGGCAGAGGCCCCATGCAGCCGATCGGACGGTAGTGGACAGACGACAACAACATACTCCCGAACGGCATCGCTCTCCGAGGCGGGAGAATCTCCGAATGTCTAGGGAACATCCTCGACCGTCCACTCGGGAAGAAGAAAATAGGAGCAATACTTCCCGAGGCGAGATCGACATCATAGCTGGTGGGCCGACCGGAGGAGATTCCAATCGAGCAAGAAAGGCGAGCGTCCGGCAGCTCCAGATCCATGCAATCGGCTGCAGCCGAAAGCGGGCGAGTGGACACGAAATCAGTTTTGGGTCCGGGGACTTGGAAGGAGTTGAAGTGCCCCACGACGACGCTCTGCTCATCAAAGCGGTAATAGCCAACTACACTATTCACCGCGTTTTTATTGACACAGGAAGCTCGGTCAACATCATATTCAAAAAGGCGTTCGATCAACTACAAATTAACCGAGCCGAGCTGCTGCCCATGACAACCCCCCTCTACGGGTTTACGGGCAATGAAGTCCTACCGGTCGGACAAATCTGGCTGGCTATCTCATTGGGAGAAGAGCCGCTCAGGAGGATGCGGACAGCAAACTTTGTGGTGGTCGACTCTCCCTCATCATACAACGTCATTTTGGGACGACTAGCGCTCAGCGAGTTCCGGGCGGCCGTCTCCACCTTCCACCAGAAGATCAAGTTCCCCGTCGAAGACAAAGTGGGAGAAGTACGGGGAGATCAACTGGCAGCTCGGCGATGCTACGTCGAGATGGTCCGAGCAGAAGCAAATTCCACTCGGAAGTCGCCACGGATCGAGGTGAATACTATAACTGAAAAGCCTCCCTCTTTAGTTTATGAAGAAAAAGAGGAAGTGCAGATACACCCGACCCGATCGGAGGCCACGACATTCATCGCGTCCGATCTGTAGGCGAATCAGAAAGAGGAGGTGATCCTATGCCTCCGGAGAAACCATGATGTCTTCGTCTGGTCGACCCATGAGCTGCCCGGAATTTCGCCAAGTATAGCGCAGCATGTGCTCCACGTCCGACCGGACGCTCGGCCAGTAAAGCAAAGAAAAAGGGACTTCAGCGCCGAGCAGAATGCTATCATCCGAGCGGATGTGGAGAAACTCTTGGAGGCCGGCCATATACGCGAGGTCCAGTTCCCGAGCTGGCTGGCGAATGTGGTGCTAGTTTCCAAACCCGGCAACAAGTGGAGAGTGTGCATCGATTTCCGGGACCTCAACAAGGCGTGCCCAAAGGACTTTTACCCCTTGCCCCGAATCGATCAACTGGTGGATTCTACGGCCGGCTGTGAGTTGATGCCTATCAGGGATATCATCAAGTGCCGCTCGCCCGGGAAGATCAAGAAAAAGTTAGCTTCGTGACGGCCGACGGCACCTACTGCTATAATGTGATGCCGTTCAGATTGAAGAACGCGGGAGCCACTTATCAACGCTTGATGAACAAAGTGTTCAAGGAGCAGATCGGGCGGAATTTGGAAGTTTATGTGGACGACATTCTTATCAAGTCCGTCCGAGCGGTCGATCTCTTCAAAGACATGGAGGAAACCTTCCGAACACTGCGGAAATATGGAGTCAAGCTAAATCCCCAGAAGTGCTTGTTCGGAGCAAAAGGAGGGCGTTTCTTAGGTTACATAGTGACCGAGCGGGGTATCGAAGCAAATCCCAGCAAGGTGAAAGCTCTACAAGACATGCCGCCTCCAAGAAATATGAGGGAAGTGCAGCGTTTGACCGGTCGGATAACTGCTCTGTCCAGGTTCATTTCCAAAACTGCCGACCGGAGCCTTCCTTTTTTCAAGATCTTGCGCAAGGCCACTAAGTTTCACTGGGACGAAGAATGCGATCGGGCGTTCGAAGATTTGAAGGCATATTTGAACTCTCTCCCGGTATTAGCCAAGCCGGCTGCGGGTGAGCCACTTTGTATCTACTTGTCTTCAACCGAGCAAGCAATCGGCTCGGCACTGGTGAGGGCGAGCGGAGAAGAGCCTGTGTATTTTCTTAGTCATATTTTAAAAGATGCTGAATCTCGCTACACTGTGCTCGAGAAGCTAGCTTTCGCTCTGGTCCTCGCCGCTCGGCGCCTTCATCCATACTTCATGGCGCATACAATCATTGTCAAAACCAATAGCCCGCTCAGGCGTGTATTACTGAATCCAGAAGCGTCCGGGCGGCTCATCAAATGGACGACGGAGTTAAGTGAATTTGACATCCAATACCAGTCCCGCTCGGCAATCAAAGCGCAATCCTTGGCAGACTTTGTGACTGAGGTGCAGAATTCAGAGCCGGAAGCTATGTGGAAAATATTTGTGGACGGATCATCCACTCGCCTCGGAAGCGGGATTGGAATACTGTTGCTCTCCCCTCAAGAAGAAAAGATGCACTTATCCGTCCGGCTGGATTATAAAGCTACAAACAACGAAGCAGAGTATGAGGCCCTCATAGCCGGATTGCAGACAGCACGGCATGTGGGAGCCGGTCGGGTAACGCTCCATTCGGATTCGCAGTTGGCCGCTCAGCAGCTCTCTGGCACCTTTGAAATCAACAGCGCTCGGGTCAAGCTCTACGCTGAAGCCTTTGAGAAGCTCAAAGCCAATTTTAGAGAAGTCATTGTTCAGAAGATACCCCGAGCGGAGAACCAAGCGGCCGATGAGTTAGTCAAACTCGTAAGCTCAATAACGCCGGTCGCCATCCAGCAGCCAATTGAACAAGTTTCGCTGGTGGCTCACGTCGACCGGATGGAGGGCCTCTCGTTTCCGAGTGACTGGCGGACACCCATCATGGAGTTCCTCCGCTCGGGTTCTACGTCGTCCGATCGGGATGAGTCCCAGCTACTAAGGAGGAGAGTCGGTCGGTTCACGCTCATTGGAGATCAACTATACAAGAAGGCTTTCTCCCGCCCGCTTCTGAAATGCGCGAGTTCAGAAGATGCAGCATACATCCTCCAAGAAGTGCATCAAGGGTCGTGCGGGGGACATCCGGGCGAGCGATCACTAGCTAAAAAGATACTGCTGGCCGGATACTTCTGGCCAACTTTACAAGCAGACGCCGCTCGGACCGTCGCGACGTGCCTTTCTTGTCAAAAGTATCATAATTTCTCTCACCGACCGGCGGAAGAAATGAAGGCCGCTACTGTCTCTTGTCCGTTCGACCAATGGGGAATGAATATTGTGGGTCTGTTTCCCATGGCGACCGGGCAGCGGAAATTTTTACTAGTAGCAGTCGATTATTTTTCCAAATGGGTGGAGGCCGAGCCGCTAGCCAAGATCACCGAGCAGATGGTCAAGAAGTTTATCTGGCAGAACATCATCTGTCGGTTCGGCATCCCCCGACGACTTATTTCCGATAACGGGCGGCAGTTCACAGGAAAATTGCTTGAAGATTGGTGCAAAAGTTATGGCATCGAGCAACACTTCACATCTGTAGCCTATCCCCAAAGCAACGGTCAAGCTGAAGTAGCCAATCGGGAAATTCTTCGCATTCTGCGCGCTCGGCTCGACCATTTGGGAGGAAGTTGGGTGGATGAAGTGTCGGGCGTCCTATGGGCCATCCGAACGACCCCAAAGGAAGGAACGGGCGTCACGCCTTTTCATCTGGTATACGGCGGCGAAGCGGTGATTCCCGTCGAAGTTGGTGTCGAATCCGTCCGGATCCAGAATTACGATGAGGGCAACACCGAGCGGAGGAACATGGAGCTGGATTTGGTTGATGAAGAGCGAGCCAAGGCGTCCGTCCGGCTGATGGCGTGCCGTCAACGGATGAAGCAAAACTACAACAGACGCGTAATCCCCAGATCATTCCAGGTCGGCGACCTTGTCTGGAAGAAAGTCAAGCCGGTCGGCGACGTCGGCAAGCTGGAAGCTCCCTGGGCGGGCCCCTTCAAGGTTATCGAAAAGCTCCGCTCGGGCGCTTACTATTTGGAGGATGAAGACGGACGGCAGCTGGATCGGCCATGGAGCGCGAATCATCTCCAGCCTTATCGAGCCGGATGAGAGGTGCACTGATGTAACTCATTTTTGTGTATATTCTAGCCGCCCATGTCCTTGTAATGCAGGAAGCAGAAATGAATTAAAGGATGGCTAGTGTGTCCGCCGAGCGGCTGTGTTAAAGATTAGCCTGTAAGGCCGTCGAGCTCCGACGTTAAAAATCGAGAGACGAACCGGCGTCTATAAACCTTCCGAGCGGAAGACCGTCGAGCTCCGACGTTAAATATCGAGAGACGAGCCGGCGTCTATAAACCTTCCGAGCGGAAGACCGTCGAGCTCCGACGTTAAAAATCGAGAGACGAGCCGGCGTCTATAAACCTTCCGAGTGGAAGACCGTTGAGCTTCGACGTTAAATATCGAGAGACAAGCCGACGTCTATAAACCTTCCGAGCGGAAGACCGTCGAGCTCCGACGTTAAATATCGAGAGACGAGCCGGCGTCTATAAACCTTCCGAGCGGAAGACCGTCGAGCTCCGACGTTAAAAATCGAGAGACGAGCCGGCGTCTATAAACCTTCCGAGCGGAAGACCGTCGAGCTCCGACGTTAAAAATCGAGAGACGCACCGATCTAAACCTTCCGGCGGAAGACCGTCGAGCTCCGATGTTAAATATCGAGACGAGCAGGCGTCTATAAACCTTCAGCGGAAGACCGTCGAGCTCCGGCGTTAAATATCGAGAGCCGGCGTCTATAAACCTTCCGAGTGGAAGACCGTCGAGCTTCGACGTTAAATATCGAGAAACGAGCCGGCGTCTATAAACCTTCCGAGCGGAAGACCGTCGAGCTCCGACGTTAAATATCGAGAGACGAGCCGACGTCTATAAACCTTCCGAGCGGAAGACCGTTGAGATCTGACATTAAATATCGAGAGACAAGCCGGCGTCTATAAACCTTCCGAGCGGAAGACCGTCGAGCTCCGACGTTAAATATCGAGAGACGAGTCGGCGTCTATAAACCTTCCGAGCGGAAGGCCGTCGAGCTCCGACGTTAAATATCGAGAGACGAGCCGGCGTTTATAAACCTTCCGAGCGGAAGGCCGTCGAGCTCCGACGTTAAATATCGAGAGATGAGCCAGCGTCCATAAATCCTTTGAGCGGAAGATGCCCATAAAAAGGATGCAATTGCCCCAGAAACTCGCCTTCAATATCGTTAGATCGTCTCTACATTCCGCTCGGCCCAACACCCAAAGGTACTTCATCGGTATTTAGCGAGCGATCTCTGCTATCAACGCGGAATATTAAGTAGTCGAAATATTACATATTAAGCCGAGCGGAAGGGCAATGCCAAATACTTAGTAACCTTTCGAATACCAGAGAGGTGATAATAGGCGAGCGGGCAACACACATATTCACCAGCAAAAGGACAGAGTACATGAAAGAAAAACATTGCATTAAAATTAAAATTTTAGGTCGAGCGGCCTAAGTACAGAAAAGATCATTTTTTGGCCTAGCGGCCCAACTACATCTACCGACGTCTACTCAATATAATCATAAAGGGTCTTGGGGATGTTATCCAGAAGCGCCACCTGATCGCCGGCCGGAATAGCAGTGGACTCCAGAAGAAGACCCTTAGACTTCAGATATGTCATGGTGGCGGTCATAGCCAAGTCGAAGGCTGTGTACATCCGCTCGCAGATTTTCTCCGAGAATTCGGGCGAGCGGATATAGCCCTGTCTCAGAGTAGCAACCCGACTCGGCTCGGCCTCTTGATACTCTTTGAAGGCCAATTGAGATGCAGCGAGGGATTCCTGCAAAGTGGTCAGCTCGTCCTTATGCTTGGTGGCGTTGGCCGAGCGGCCCACTTTCTCTCTGTCAAGCTGCTCCGTCAGCTCCTTTACCTTCAGCTCCAGGCCCCGAGCCTCCACGTTCTTCTTTTCTAAGTCGGAAATGGCCGTGTTTTTCCGAGTGGTGGCCAAGGTTATTTTTGTGTCGAGCGACTTGACTTGTCGCTCGGACTCGGCCAGGGCGTGGGCCTGATCGGCCGTCTTTTTCTGCTCGACCGCCAGCAAATCTTGAGCCTTCTTAAGCTTCTTCTGCAACTCGGAGTACGACGGGCCTTGAGAGCCGGACGGACCGCACGCCGCCTTCAGTTGCCTTAACTCCTCATCCACCATGGCTAGGCGGTTGGAGACTGCAATCTCCTCTACCCATCTCTGACAAAAGAAAATTAGAATTGTTAGTGGCCGATCGGAAAGAATGCATACAAAACTTCGGAGAAAGCGAACTTACCCCCATGGCCTCCTGCATGTGGCTATTGGCCAAGTTTCGGAGGGGGATCAGCGCGATGCGCGCCCGAGCATCAGCCCACATCTCGGCTAGGGGCCCTTTCAAGGTAATGGTGTGCTCGGGCGCGGTTGGTCGGTCGGCCTCTGGCAGCAGCTCTTCAGTCGGGAGATGAAGAGTGACCCGAATCGTGCGGCCATGACCGGGGGTCGTCCGATCGACGGTCGGAAGGGGATTAGAAGTCGGCGCAGAAAACTGGGAATGAATGGTTGAGCGCTGGACCGAGTGACGAGCGGGGCGGAAGGGTGCTGACCGGAGTAGCCTCAATTGGAGCAGCCGGCTCGTCCCATTCAGAAGGCGTCCGGTCAGACGAAATGGCTTCGACCTCTGGCGCCTTGCCCCGAGCAGTCGTGTGACCCGCTCGGATGGTTGGACCGCGGAGGTAGCCGACCGAAGGGGAGTCTCCACTCGGCGCCTCTTTTGTAGAGGTTGTCCCTCTTCCCGAGCGGAACCTTCTTCAAGGGCAGCTTGTCCTCCGCTGGGAGTGGCTACGCTTGCCACGTTCTGTTGAGAAGCCGGAGCGGTTGACTCAGCCTGAGTCTCGCTTTCTCCTTCATGGGATCCGACCGACTGGATACCCAGCGCTTCCATTTCTTTGGCCGCCGCGGCTTCTAGCGCTGCCGCATTTCTCTTCAAAACGCCGGCCATCACCGAATCCATGACGATGTCCGCTGCAAAGGAAAGAAAAGAAATCAGTTAGCAATCAAAGCAAATGCCCAAGTAAAATTCTTACCGAAGCCGGTCGGAAGAGGAGTCCGTATGGGACTCAGGCCGAAGATGTACATCACTCCTTCGTTAAGAAGCTTATTGATGTCAAGTTGCAGACCGGCTAGCATATTTGCAGCATGGAGGTAGTCCGGTCGGATCTTGAATTTCTTCAGCTCGGGAGTCGGGGGTAGGTTGACCTGCCACTTGGTTGGGAAGTTGGCCTGATCGGGCATACGGATGTAGAAAAAATAATCCTTCCAATGTTTATTGGAAGAAGGTAGTTTGTTGAAGAAGACTAAGCCGGGCCGAGCTTGAAACATGAAGGTGCCCAGCTCGGCTTGCTTGGGATAATAGAAATAAAAAAAGACCTCCGGTCGGAGGGGAATGTTGTGAATCTTGAACAAAACAACAACACCACAGAGGAGACGAAAGGTGTTGGGTACCATACTGCCGAGCGGAACACCGAAAAAATTAAAAACATCTATGATGAACGGATGTACAGGGAAACGCAGATCGGCGGTAAACTGGTCGCGGAAGACACAGAAAGCTCCACGCGGCGGCCTGTGCGGCCGGGCGGAAGGACCGGCTAAAAGAAGTTCAAAATCTTCGGGGATTTCAAAATTATCGGTTAGAGTGTCAAAGTCACGCTGATCAAATCGTGACTGCATGGTAGTGTACCAAGGGTCAAGGGACTGGTCTTCGGGATGGGAAGAGCTAGCCATGGGTCGATCGGAAGAAATCAAAAAGGCAAAAAGGTAGGAGAAAAACAACAGCAAGCGAAACTGGGGAGACAAATACGGAGTAAACACCGGAAACAAGAAAGAAAAGGTATAGAGCCTTACTGTGAGGAAAAAGGATCAAGGAAGAGGCGCCGGAAAGCGTCGGAAAGCAGGAATGGAATCGCCGGAGCACCGAAACACCAGAGATAAAGGTAGAAATCGCGAAAGCAAGTGAGGGGAATAGGAGAAAGCGAAGATTTTATATAGCGGGGGACGGGCGGCCTCCGCCGTTGGATCCAGGTCACGGGAATCAAAGTGCACATCGCACCATCCATTTCGAACCGCCTCGATCCCATCAAAGCACCACACCGCCGCCGACGTACGATGACGACAGTTCGCCACGTGGCGTTCGGTCATTCGATGCATTTAATGAGCGCATGCTCAGCCTTAATGTCGAAGATTGGCACGGGTTACGAGGAGATCCGAGGAAGGTTGCTGTTGACTAACCTTAAAGGCCATCCCTGTGAAAAGCTGAGCGGATTAGGTGTGCCTGAAGGCACCGCCCGGCTAGGCTAACAGTCCAGTCAGTCGGACTAATCACCTCCTTCGACTAGACTTGAAGGGGAGGCAAGTGATCCGGTTGTAAGAACAGGGGCCCCCCGTCCGGTGGAGTCAACGCCACGTGGAAGTCAAAGTGGCAGGTGGCCGGCCGGAGAGGGGTGGGTTCGACTGGCCGGGCGGCCGGCCGGTGTCTAGTTGATGGTTAAAGGCGCCCTGTCGAAAGTCAGGGTTCCGGCGCTCAGCGGACAAGATCGCAGGGCCGATCGGACTGCACGCTCGGCCAAAGCCATCAGGTAGCATACTGCTAATAGTCTCCACAAAGCACGTGATTGAGAATCTCCCTAAGTAAACCACCGTATACGTCCGGCCGGATGTTGCGGAAGCTGGCCGGTCGGACGCTCTCCAGGGAGTAAGGGCAAAAGGACAAGTGACATCTTTTTCTGACAGCGGGTATGTTCCACATGTAGGCCATACTCCAAATCTTATGACAGGGGGTTCCGCTGTCCCATCGAGGACATGCTTGGACTGTAGCAGTATGGGTCAGGTAAGCTCACTGACAAGCCCTTACTGGGGTATGGGCCGCGGACACGTGTACACCTCGATATGTGTACACTCGCTTCTCCGCTGCCCTATATAAGAACCCTCATCCTTCGCCGGAGGTACGCATTCTAATATTTTGAGAGCCACTTTTTCTGTTTTTCACTGCTTGCTTACCTGACTTGAGCGTCAGAGGGTCGTCGCCGGGAACCCTTTCCCGGCCCGACTTTTGTGCAGGCTCGCCGGAGATTCGTGCGACCAGACGGAGGCCTACGTCATCGACTAGGAGAGCGCCACGTGCCCAGCGTCCGTTGGTTCAGCGATTCGGGCAGGATCAGTGGCACAGGAATGCGATCTTGAAATCGGAGAAGCAGGTGATGGACCCATGCGGTAGTCCATCGAACCACTTCTGGGCATAGCCCGATAAGGTATTCAGGAATAGCCGACATTTAACGGCATCGCTATACTGGTGTAACAGAGCCGCGTTCCTGAACTTGCGAAGGTGGTCTTCAGGATCTTTGATCCCATCATATTCCTTGATAGCAGGGGATCGGTATCCTTTGGATAACCTTTCCTCCAATACTTTCTCCTCCAACTCTACACGACGTTCTTCTCAAGGGACAGTAGTCTTTCCCCTTTTCGAATCCTTGGTCTGAGAACTTTCTGCCACAGAAACTTACGGTTGCTCCTTGTGGCTGTAGCAACCAGGATCTGGCTGGTAATAACCCTGGTCGGGCTCTCTATAAAAGGCAGGAGGAAATTGCATGGGTTGTTTTCTCTTGGAACCTCGATCCGAGGCGTGAGCCGGTTCTATAGAAATCTCAGGTAACTTTCGCGGTCTGGAGGCAGTAGTTTGTTGCTTTTCAGAGGTCGCCCGCCTTTTGGCTTCTTTGAAGAGTTCGTACTCTCCCGCTGTCATGGTTACATTGATTCTGCCAGAATCCTCCATCTTCACGTTCTGGAGCAGGTAGCTGTGTTCCCACAGACGACGTCAAATTTGATCCTGTCCGGAAGTTGAGTCGGATAGAGGTTGGCTGCGTTGTCCTTGGTGTTGATGGAAAATCGTGGAAGCGCCTGGTTGATCTAACACCTACCGGAAGGGTTCTCACGAGCGGATGACAGGGGGTGATGACGGGGACGACGACGTGAGGGCTCTGTGCACACTCAGACAAGCTGCCTCTACGTTAGAGACCAAGAACCAGGGAAAAAGTCCCCGGGTCAGGCGCTCAAGTCAAGTACATTTTTCCCAGAATCACAGTGAAAGGACGAAAAGTAAAAGACAAGTGCGAAAAGATGAGTGAGCGTACCTGCATAGAGACAAAGCTCCCATTTTTATATGGCTATGCGTACTTCCGGAGTCTGACGGGTGTCAGGGAATGTCGGGTGTCAGGATTTGTCTAGCGGTGAATGACACATGACATCTTCCTATAGGTTTAAGGAGGAATCGGTGGCCGATGAACCCTAGACCGTTAGCATATTCCCTGACATGCAGTGATTATTCTCTGACGGATTGTTACGATTCCCTAGCTTGCTTGTCGTATAGCGTAAGCTCGCCCTGGTCTGTTAACTCTCGACTAGGTCCTCATACCTGCAAGTCTCGACCTGTATGCACAGACCTGCCTTTTCTTTGTGCATTCCCTGGCTTGTTTGTTGTCCCGTAAATCCAGATCTGTATGTCCCGCCCTGCATTTGTCATTTGGTCTATCCCGGTAGATCCAGACCTGCGCCTACCACCCTGCTATTCGAGGCCTTCGCTTATCGTTCCTCAAGTCTCATCCCGTATGCACGGTCTTGTTCTGTATCTTATCCTGACATGTAATCCTTGGTTTGTATATCCTGACTTGTATGTCTTGATCCGTGTTTCCTGTCATGTCCGTCTTGACCTGTGTCTCCTGTTTTACCTGTCGTATCCTGTGAGTTCCTGACCTGCAAACCTTAAGCCGTCTATCCTATCATGTCCGTCCTGATCTGTATATCCCGACTTGTACGTCCTGATCAGCGTATCCTGTGCCGCAAGTCCTATAAGTCCTGACCTGTAATCCTTGGTTTGCATATTCCGATCTGCACGTTTTGGTCCGTGTATCCTGTGTCGCAAGTCTATAAGTCCTGACCTGTATGTCTACCTTCCGAGTTCTTACTTGACATGTAGGCCTAACTCTGGAATGTCACTTGTGTCCGACCAGGACCATCCTGTAAATTGACCCTTTGAACCCCACGTAGACCGGACTTTTGACCTCCACGTAGGCCGGACTTTTGACCACCACGTAGACTTGACTTCTGGCCGCCACGTGAGCTTGACTTTTGACTGCCTCGTAGGCTTGACTTTTGGTCGCCCCGTGGATTTGACTTCTGGCCACCCCATGGGCTTGACTTTCGATCACGTCCGTTGTCCGACCCCACTATCATGCACCGTATCATTATTCTTTATACAATTAACATATTTGTTTATTTGATAAAGTTACAATATTAACCATAGCTTTAAGTTTCCTTCTAAGATTCCTTCCTCATCTTTTAGGTAGATTTGATCTCCCCCTCTTCTTTTTAATTCATCACCTCAACCCTCTAAAATAGCTCTATCTTTTTCTCTTTTATTCGGTTAACTTTGAAAAAAAAAAAAAGTAATATAGAAGGTAGATGTTGGTCAACAATATCTCTGTATCAATCAAGCCAACAGTTACATATGAATTTTTTTGTTGTTCAGCTGTATGAATCTCTCCTCTTTCCTGTGCCATGGCTACCAATTGTGCCAATCTTTCTGCACCTCGTGCTGGAGAATTCCATCCCCATTCAACAGCAGTTCAAGGTCCCTTGCTGTCATTTTCCATGCAGCAAAACAGCATGCACGCAAGTCTCTCATTCCCACGCGAACATGCATGCATGTCTTGCAGGTGATTGGATTGGCGGCAGAATTTCTGTCAATTGACCGTCCTTGCCTCCGTCGTATGGTGGACAATATCCACGCATGTCGACTGAAATGGCGCGTCCGGCGCGTCATGAATCAGAGCATCATTGCACGCTTGCCTCGCGTCTTTGACCATTCACCGCAAGTTTCATTGGCATTTATTTCTCTGTTTAATGAATTATATTTATGAATAATATTAATGATAAATTTATCTGATCAAAATTAAATTATAATATATGTATATAATTAATATATAAAGATGATATTAAATAATTAAAATTTATTCGGTTAAAATTATCTCTTTTTTTTCATATTAATAATTAATTATAATTTAAAATAATATGTAAAGTCATTATTAAAGGTACTTCTATATTAATAAGTAATTATAATTCAAAATTACATGTAATGCAATCCAATTTTTTAACTGGCCATATTTAGTCAATAAAATTTATATGTTAAGATTATATTGTAATATACAACGTTATCATTTAATATGTTTTTTATATATATAATTCTAATAATCAGCTTTGATATTATTAATGAACTAGTATATATATATTAGGGGTGAATAGTCAATTCGTCAAACCGACCAACACGTTTATACCGACCCGAATCGAATCGAAAAAAAATCGCCCGATATAGGACCGGATGTAGGGTCCTGATATTACATTATTCGATCTAGTAGGGTCGGATAGTTTTTTATCCCAATAACCGAACCAACCCGATTCGTGATCACCCCTACTTGTAGCAATTACTGTTGATAAGTTACTACACGGTATAGTAGCTACTGCAGATAAGTTGCTACACATTATAGTAGCTACTGTCGATAAGTTGTTACACGTTGTAGCAGCTATTAACAATTAGCTACTACGACGTGTAATGAGTAATGTCTATTATCATTTTAAAATATTTTATTTTTTATTATTTTATATTTATATTTTATATTTCATTGGATATAGGGTCGGATATCCAAATAACTGACAATCCGTCAGATATCTGATACATAATAACCGCCGAATATAGGGTCGAATGTAGGTCTTGATATTGTATTATCTGATCTAGTAGGGCCGGATAATTTTTTATCCTAATAATCGAACCAACCCGATCTACGATCACCCTTAATATAGATACTAGATAATCGTTTGACGACTCACTGAGTTCGAGTTCCCAAGCTGAATTTCAGTTACTCAGGCTTTCGAAAGTGGTCTAGATGTCCCGACTCAATGAGACTAGCTCGTCCAATAGTCATCCACAAATAAGATGTAGAATATATGATCACTATATATATATATAACGGATTAAAAAAAAATAGATCCGCTACCTTAGTGGTCCCTTAGTATCGACCTCACGGATATAGAAGAAGGTACATATAGATACACAAATCATAATAATCTTAATTTCACTAATAGCGTCATAGGATATAACGGAATTGATTATCATATAATAGATTTATAGAATTATTTTCTAATTTACTCATTTCTAATGGCATGAGATCACCATAGGAGGCTACTAAGGTGATAGATTTCATGTCCCCAGAGGTATAGTGTCATGGTAAGATATCCAAATTGTCATCTAGACACCCGTAGTTTAATCCCCAACTATGATGTATTTGTAAAAATTTTTCCTCCAAATGAAAAGCGTAATCAAGAATACTGAAGTTTTTAGCTGACCGATGCCTACATTTCTCGGATCAGGTCAGTCATCTTTAATCAATGAAGTTAATTGAATTATTATTATTATTATTATTATTATTATTATTGTTGAGATGCTAGATTTCAGAGTTAATTTCACTAATAGCTCAAGCTATAGCAACTATAGAAATTCAGCCTGACTATTTGAAAATACCTTCCTATCGTCCCACCAAAAATTGATGATTAGTAAAAGCATCGGTAAAAGTTATATTTTGAGAAAGGAGAATGATCAGATTAATCAAAAAAAAACGCTACGGATTCATGCACGTAGTCAAGTCGTTTGTATAAATTCTCTCAAGTCCAACACTACGGCGAGCCTCGGTGGCGGCGCCGCCGAGAGTTGGACCTTTCAGAGCCACCATCTCACTGTCGCCACAGGGCATTTAAACTGCGCTGGTTGTCTGTTTGCTGTAAACCAGGCCATGGCGAGGAAGAGAGACGCCGAGGCCGAGCTGAACCTGCCGCCCGGCTTTCGGTTCCACCCCACGGACGAGGAGCTCGTCGTCCACTACCTCTGCCCCAAGGCCGCCGGCCAACGCCTCCAGGTACCCATTATCGCCGAGATCGACCTCTACAAGTTTGACCCCTGGGACCTTCCAGGTACCCTTCAAATCAAACGCCTCATCGCTCTACTTCTAAACTACTTCAATCGAGCAAAATACTTCTAAACTGAAGTGTGTAATCTGAGGATTTCGAATGGGTTCTGTGAGGGCAGAGATGGCGTTGTTCGGGAGCAAGGAGTGGTACTTTTTCACGCCTAGAGACCGCAAGTACCCCAACGGCTGCCGGCCAAACAGAGCCACCGGAAGTGGGCACTGGAAAGCCACAGGCGCCGATAAACCGATCACACCGCTGGGCAGTGCCCAGCCGCTGGGGATCAAGAAAGCGCTCGTGTTCTACCATGGAAAGGCGCCGAAGGAAGTCAAGACGGATTGGATCATGCACGAGTACCGCCTCGCTAACAGTGATAGATCGCCCAGCAAGGGCAGCCTAAGAGTTCGTCTCCAGCTCCACAGTTCAACTTTCTCTCTCCTTTTTTTTTCCCCACTGACAAGACTTTGCTTTGCTTTGCTTCAGCTGGATGATTGGGTCTTATGCCATTTGTACCACAAGAAGAACGTCTGGGAGAAGTTGCAGCATGAAAAAGAGGCAGCATCAGCTACGAAAACTACGAAATTTTCAGGGATTCAAACAATTTCCGAGAAGCTTCAGCAGATTGATTGCTACATGAACTTGAATCAAGATGGTTTTCGGGGTGCTTTAGCAGCAGATGGACTTGCTTCAATTTTCAATGTATCAAATACAGATCGCAGCTACTTCAGACAGAGCCAACCCTGCTTACCGCCATACTAGAGTTAAACGATGAACTAAAGAGGAATTCAGTAATATGAGATTCCTTTCTTTGTTGATCAATTTTAAGAAACTGATTAGTTTGGCCACTGAACTACTTTCTTATTTTCTGCTAAAATAAGCACGCGTTTTGCAGTTTATTATTATCTGCAAATATCTGAGTTATGCAATGGGCACACTGTTGGCCAACAACAATTGTAGCATGCTTGTAATCAGCAAATGCAATCGATAGGCATCAAAGTGCCAGTCTAAATCATTGGAACATGAACTTTGGCTTACTTCTGAAAGGTTTTATCTGAGGTCTTTATTTCAAACCTCAGGAATATTGGTACAAAAACAAAGGGTATCGAATTCAACTTGAAATTGGATCCTCTAACTCAAGTGATGACTCTCAATTTGTACTGTTTCTTTGAAAGCAGCAGTAAAGACTGAACATACCTTTTGATTCAGCTAGAGGACTTGCTTGATCTGATCATTCAGGTGGTTTCTGATTATTCAGCTCTGATAATGCAATTTGTTATCTTTTCGATGAAACCAGATAAAGTTTTTTTTCCCTATATAACTAATTGATAAGGGACATGAGACTAATATAAAAACTATTTCCTAAGTTTAGCCTGTAATTGAACTAATTATGCTAATACAGTAATCTATAATTACACCAATAAATGACAAGCATGAAATAAATGTTAATAATAGTAAGGGTTAAGAAATTGTGTATCTCCGGTCGAAGCGTCGGACGTGCCGACTGTCTTTAGAGAATTTATTGCCGCCCACGGTGCAGAGGTTCTCCGGTAAAATCCTCCCAAAATCCGACAACCGCTCGCGTCGCTCGTAGGTGCACTCCAAAACGAGCACCGCACTCGGACTCAGAACAACTCGGAAAGAAGGAAGAAGAAGTAGAAAGCAAGGAAAAAGGAATGCTTTGCTTTCTGGAGTGAGTTGAGAAGCAGTGCAGAGGAAGAGACGCACACTTTGCTTCCTCTTCTCACGCGTGCGGATGCGTTGCTTCGCATCCTCACGCGACGACTGGCAAAAACAAACTGGGCCGCCCGTAAGCGCGAGACCCACGAGCTGTGGATTTGCACCCCCCCTTGCGCGCGATGATGGCGTGTGTCGCGTCCGGTTTTTGGATTTCCAATTCGAACCCCCTGAAACCACCTGATTTGGACTTAGTCCGCGCATGCGTGTAGGTCCTCCTTAACTTGACTAAGCTAATATGGAAGTCTTCCATATATAAAGACTTCTAAACTTCTTTAGCTTAACAATGTAGGACTAAAGGGAATTGAATTAAAAATCCCAACATATGCTAAATTGATAAGGGAAATAAAGTTGAGTTAGACAGACTAAAGCTAGACAAAATGAATAAGTTAAATAGTTACTTGAGCCAATCAAACAAATCCAACTTCTTCAAGTTTCATTCTTTACATGTTGGCTGGATTTCATTATCAGCAAAGAAACTAACGTAAATACGGTACCTTAACTATCATTTTTTATGTATTTAAGAAAGACCAACTAATTGTACGTATGTGGGAATACCTGTAAGATACAATATCGTGTTTGACGAGTATTTAGTGCTGTCCTTATGTTGGCTAGCTGGCTCGAGAAAGATCTTTGACTTATTAAAGTCTTCGCCAATCATATGGTGTCTTCAGTATTCACGATTGGACAAGTTTTGTGTCTCCATGCTTCTTCGAGCCCCTAAAATCTTTCTTCACCTCATGCTCAAGAAGTACTGCCGGCTCTAGAGAGGTTTGAGAGATCTTAACGGGCTTATGTTTTATGATTGCTTGCAGAATCTAAAAAGGAAAGAAGTAAACAAAAACTTGGTCTCTCTTTGTTGCAGTCATGGCTTGTACAAAATTCTTGCCTCTGCTGTTCATGTGGCTGCTTGATCAGCAACTTGGCTCCTGTAGCACGGATCCACAGGATGGTACTGATCTTTTTTCTTTTCCTGATTCTACGAAACAAATTAGCACAGTTTAAGGAGAAGAAAAGAGTGGCTGCCATGAATCTGCTGATGAACTAACTATCAACCCTAAAATATGGCAGTCTATGCTCTCAGATCTCTTTCTGGTGAATGGAAAAATGGGCCTTCGAGTTGGAGGCACTCAGATGATCCGTGTGGTAATTGGGATGGAGTCAATTGTAGCAACTCAATAAGGGTCACAGAGCTGTGAGTTTATCTCAAACTGTGCTGAAATTTTAATAAACTGGTAGAATTTCAATTCATTTGTTTTCTCTTTCAGGAAGCTATTCAACATGGGCATTAAGGGTACACTAAGCAATGCTATAGGAGATCTTACTGAATTGCAGCTCATGTAAGTTTAGTATACTAAATCCAATCCTTCAAACACTTGCCATAAGTTTTAGTTTCTGAACCTCAAGTTTGTGGATTGTGCCACCAATTTATTCAGAGACTTTTCCAATAACAAATATCTCAACGGCCAACTTCCACCTAGTATTGGAAATTTGAAGAAGCTCAAGACTCTGTGAGTCCATCAGCAACTTCTCCATCTCATCATTCTGCATTTCTTGAATTATAGTGCTCAACTACAAACATAACCTAGATGCTCTCTGAACTGCTTCTCAGGATACTGATTGGTTGCAAGTTCAGTGGTACTATTCCTGTTGAACTAGGCAATCTATCCCAGCTCCAGACCTTGTAAGGATGTAATTTCCACTGTCTTACTATTTTTGCTAGCTGAGGAACAAGAGTCTGATGATTCCCACCTAAACCTGTGTCACAGATCATTAAATGCAAACCATTTTACTGGTAGAATACCTGCATCCCTGGGTAGGCTCGCCGACCTCGTATGGCTAGACCTGGCAAACAATCAATTAAATGGAAGCATCCCGATTTCAGCAACTGAAGGTTCAGGTTTAGATCAGCTGGCTCACGCTCAGCACTTGTAAGCCTCAGTTTTCCATGCATGATCAAATAAAAAACTTACGCGGTGAAGAATTAACGATGATGAAATATGTTCTTATCAGCCACTTGAACAAGAATTATCTCTCAGGTCCAATTCCACTGAGCCTTTTCAGCTCTAGCATGAATGTTAAACATATGTAAGATGTATCAGCTCTATTGCCACCTGAAGCTTCCTTGTAATAGGCTCTCTGCATACTAACTTGTTGTTTGCATTCAGACTGCTTGACAGCAATAATCTTTCTGGGGTTATTCCAGAATCAATTGGACTTCTTCAGAAACTCGAAGTTTTGTGAGTGCTTGCTATTAATTTCCTTTGCATCAAACTATTTGTTTATATCTTTCTTGCGCTTTTCTTAGACGGCTAGACCGCAATAATTTGATTGGACCAGTTCCTCAAAGTATCAGCAATCTGACAAGACTCAAAGTGCTGTAAGTGATTTCTGGAATCAATGAGATCAAATAACTTCTGAGCTTGAGAAACTGATCCTTGCTTGCCTTTGTCCTAGAAACTTTGCAAACAACGAGCTAACAGGAATGATACCAAATATGACTGGAATGCATGCCCTCTACAATCTGTGAGAATAAGCCATTTCAGGACTAGCTTGATTTTCCATTTGGTGAAATGGGAGATTATGCATACCTGATTTCATTTACAGGGACTTGAGCAACAACTCATTTGATCCTTCAGAGGCTCCATCTTGGTTCTCATCTGGACTTCAAAATCTCACAACTCTGTAAGTGTGCCAAATATTCAAATGAATCTTGAATTGTAGCTTTCCTTCAAGATATGCAGTGCTTAATCTAAGAATCACTTCATCAGAACTATTGAGGCAGGAAAGCTTCATGGGGAAGTGCCGGAAAAGCTGTTTAGCTTCCCGAACCTGCAAGAAGTGTAAGTATTTCATGCACAAGAGAAGGTCTAAGAAATCAAGAAAAGTACCTCATTTCAAGTGACTGACAGGAAGTTGAGTAGGAACTCATTTAGCGGCGCCCTCAATATGGGAGCCAACATCAGCAAGCAATTGAAGGTGGTAAATTTTCAAAACAATTTACTTACCTCAGTTATGGTCTCTTCCAACTACAATGACAAACTAATGTGAGCACAGTTAAGATATCTCCTCATTTCTAAGGTAATTTTCCCCTGCATGTTCTTAATCCAATCACATATCTGCAGACTTGTGGGGAATCCGGTTTGCAGTAACATGCACATATACCAAACAGAATACTGCCAAGTTCCAGGACAAGGTTTCACAATCAAATTGTCTGACAGTATCGTCTGTTCGAATCCTTACGAAGCAACATCAATGTTCCGGGCGCCGTACTTCAGTTATCTAAATGATTCAATATATTACCCACAATTGAGGGAAAACATTTCAAATAAACTTGGAGTAGCTCAACGATTCTCGATCGACAATTACTCCTTTGATAGTGATGAGTACTTGCAAGTGCACATGAAGTTTTGCCCTTCAGGTTCAGGTTCAGGTTCAAAGTGCTTCACAAGTAAAGAAATATTGATGAATCTGGATCTGAACAGCAAAATTGATAGCCTCCCAGATGTGTTTGGGCCATTTTACTTCATGATGTCTGAATATCAGTGCCAAGAAAGGGGTAACTGTTCTGAATTCTCACAGTGATAATATGTATTTTCATTTAGTAACTTCACAAAATCTTACCTATTTTTCTGCCATTGGTGATTCTCAGGGAGCAAAATCTTGATAATTGGACTAGTGATCAGTTTTTCTGCTGCATCTTTAGCTGTTATCTGTATCGGAAGCTACGCGATACGGAAAAAGAAGCAAGCTGAAAGGGCTATCAGTAAAAGTGATCCTTTTGGTACTGTATATTGCCAAAACATTACTCATCCAATCAAGCTTTTTTATTTGCAAACATTTAATTTAAGAAACTTTCTTATTGATGCGAAAAACAATTACAAATTCATAGTATGCTCTGCACTAATGTCTATGATTTCAGCCTCATGGGGATCAAATGGTGAAGATATTGGCGCTGCGCCAAACCAACAATCAGTGAGGTTCTTTTTGTACAATGAGCTCAGGAAATGCACTAAGAATTTCTCCAACTCCCAAGTAATTGGAACAGGAGGCTACGGCAAGGTCCTGATGAAATTCAACACACAATTGCATGCATCCCTTGTATTCTTCATCTGTTCCTCCTTCTCTACAGGTCTATAAAGGAATTCTCCCAGATGGACAAATAGTGGCCATCAAGAGGTTGCAGAAGGACTCCTTGCAAGGTGGACTCGAGTTCAAGACAGAAATCGAGTCGCTTTCGAGAGTTCACCATAAGAATCTCATACAGCTCTGTGGCTTTTGCTATGAAAAGGAGGAAAGGATACTTGTATATGAATACATCTGCAATGGAACCTTGAGCGAGAACCTGTCAGGTACAATCTCCACTGCTATGGGGTTCCTGATTCTCTAGGCTTGTCTTTTACATTGATACAAACCAACTCCAATATGCTGCAGGATCAAAATCTACACAATTGGACTGGAAAAGGAGAATACAGATCGCATGGGACTCAGCCACTGGCTTAGCGTATCTTCATGAGCATGCTAATCCACCATTAATCCACAGGGATATCAAGTCGACCAATATCCTTCTGGATGATAACTGGAATGCAAAAGTAGCAGATTTCGGTCTTTCCAAGTTAGTGAAAGAAGTTGAAACAGGCAATGCCTCTTCTTTTGTCAAGGGAACATGGGTAAGCACACATTCCTAAGTATTTCATTATCATAAACAAGACAAAGTAATTCATTACTGATCATATCGAACATTCACAGGGCTATCTGGACCCTGAGTATTTCAGGACCAACCAGTTGACTGCGAAAAGTGATGTTTTCAGTTTTGGCGTCGTGATGCTGGAGCTTGTGACGGCCAGGAGCCCCTTAAAGGGAGGTGAGCACATTGTTGGCGTGGTGGAGAAGGCAGTGAACAGATATGATAGGGAGTTCTATGGACTGAAGCATGTAATGGACGAGGTTCTAGTGGAGGAAGGAAATCTAATTGGTTTCAAGCAGTTTGTGGACTTGGCACTGGTATGCACACAAATGTCAGCTGAAGAACGTCCAGCTATGAGTGAAGTTGCAATGGAGATCAGTATGATTATGAAAAATCTAGACTGAGCAAGAAACTCCAAGAAATCCAAAGGATGCTTCCATCTATTAAACTTTAATTTGTATGATAACAAGCGATTTGTTGATGAATTGTCAATACGAATGCGAGAAGATTCTTGTGAACTCTGACACTTGGCTTTTGACTAAAGAACAATAAATTTTTGTCCACACAGCTACACGTCACACTTCACATGGCTTCTGTGAAAGAAGACACGATATGCATGATTCGGTGCGATCAGCGTTTAAGTTTTTATGATCTTGACAATATTTAATGATACTGATAATATTAAATTTAAACCTCTCTCTTTAAAATATAGCACCATGAACTATAATCATACTCTTGAAAAGAAAATAAACGAGAGTTTTAAGATATATTAGTTGATTTATATTGATTCATATGTATTGATGATTTGAATAAATATATAGGAAGAGATTATCGTTTACATGTGGATGTGTAGGAATGTAAATTTAGGACTCAGATTATACTGAATCAAGTTGACTCGTGTACAAGTACGATCTGCACGGTGTCGGACCGGTCAAGGTAAAATTTACCTAAGTGGAACAACTAATATTTTGTCACATGGATTCTTTTTATTTGCTGCTCAAGAATGACAATTTCGTATGGCCGCCGGTTACCATTAATCCTTGAGCATTTAATGGTCATTATTCGATGTTCAATACAGGTGGGGGATGATACTACTACATAAATAGAAATCATGGTCTTGAGCAGTGCACACACAAGAAGAAAGTTATAGCTCTCCACCTACGTTCTCCCTCCTTATTTGTCGTGATAGCAATTCGGTACCTCTCAGTTTATCGTGATCATCAATACTTGGTGGGAATCACGGTTGTCCGTTATATCTTTAGAAATAGACGACCCGAGAAAATCTGCATGGTGGAGGTGGGGTGAATATGTTTTAAGGAAACTGTGTTTATCGCAGGTCTCGGTCTGCTTTGCCTTTAGGCCGTCCTATCTCTAGTCCGCTCTATCGCTCGATCGACTCTACCTGATTTGCTACTCAGCCCAGTCAACCACTTTGCGACTCGACCGATCTACACTACCAGATTGGTTGCTTTGCTCGATCGAGCACTAGATTTGCTCTGTGACTTGGTCGTCCCGCCCACTCGGCTACTCTGCCACTTAGTCGTTCGCCTCAATCAGCCGTTCTACTGCTCTGTCCACTCGGCTTGATCTGCTGCTTTGTCCGCTCGGTCGATCTGTCTGCTCGGTCGCTTTGCCCGCTCAAGCGATCTGTCCACTCGGTTGCTCTGTCGATCTGCCCGCTCAACTGCTTTGCCAATCTATCTACTTGGCCGCTCTGTCGCTCAACTGCTTTGCCCGCTCGACCTCTTTATCTACTCAACTACTATACAATCTACACTCAATACTTAGCATAAATGAGCCCTATTGACAATATAAGAATATCAGATCACATCATCTCGTTAGATAAATTAAATTAAATTTAATATAATTTAAATTCAACTCATCTTTTAAAATCTCTCACAGATTATCTGACAGTTGCCAAATAACATCCATCTTTTTTAATACACAAAATGTCAAATTCATCCCCACAAATAATATGACTCATTGCCTGGTTGATGTGACCGTACGATAAACGACACAGTGGTCTTTGTCAACTGTAGTTTTCATCTATTTTAATCAGTGATGAACAAACGAAGCTAACTACGCAATCGAATCTCTTTCACCATGAAAAAAAGAAGATGAAGAACATTTAAATAGGATGAAATTGATGAGTTTTTATCCAATCCAATGATTATATAAGAGAATAATATTTATTTGTGAAGAATCCAATTCCCTTACGTCTAGGTTCCAGCAAACATTATTGCTTTCCTCGGAATATGCTTTAATTCCAGTAACTCGAAGACTATAAAATTTATTAGAGTTTTTATTTGATTTTTTGTTCTTAAAAACTTTTCATTGCTGCCAAGAATTTAATTTTCTTTATTTTTAGATTTCCAATATGTTGAAAAAAATACCATATCTAATTTTATTTTATAAAAGTATATCTCAATAAAAATGACGACTTTTCAGTTCAGAAGTAAGATCTCTTAAATTATTTTTTATGGTCAAGAGGATGTGTCACTTATATTTACGGTCAGATCATAATCGTGATATGGTCGCAAGTGGTTGTGATCCTTGCCTGGGTTCATCGTCCCCACCAGGTTATAATTTTTATTCGGAGTAGACGGGCAGAGACCGCCCGGAGGATTCCTTCACTTGGCGCCTAGTAATCTGACCACTTATCCACCACCGGAGGTCTTCGGTCGTCCGCTCCCAATAAAAACTATAATTTGATGGGGACGATGAATTCAAGAAAAGATCGTAATTATTTGCGATCGAATCATGATCATGAATCTAATTATAAATATGAGTGACATATTTCTTAGATAAAAAAAAACGATCCAAGACACCTGTGCTCTTTCAGTTCGACCTTTTAATTAATTAGTTAATTAATTCAGTTATTTTTCAAAGAAAAAAAAAATCAAAATCGTAGGACAACTTCCTGTTTTGAAGTTTCCGTTTATTTCGATATTCCGGGACCATTTTGGTAGTTTTGCCCTTAGGACTTAATTGTGAATAATTTATTTTAAATGGTTATTTTAGATAACTGACATGGACGATCTGGCCTCTTATTTCCCTTTGCGATCGCTGGCTGTCCTTTTCAAAATAAAAATATTAAAAAAATAAATATTTTTTGTTCCTAATTTTTCTATATTTTTATATTCCCAGTCATAAGTTTTGAATTTTTGTTTGCATAATTCCAGGGATCAATTGGTAAGATTCCATCTGAAATTATAAAAGGAGGTGTGTGCCACGGAAGGAACGCGGTTCACAGTCAGTCGTCTCTGCGATTTAGGAGCGCGAGGGAGTAGAGACGCCGGAGCGTTCTTGGAGGCTTTGTATCTAAAGGAAAGGTCAGGAGACAACTTGATTTTTCTTGACGGAGAACCGGTAAGAGCGAGAAGCTTTCTTCACTGTTCGGTTGATTCTGGTTTATTCTAGGATGATAAAGAGAGCAAGTATTGATCAATATTCGGTCTCGACGTTCTAGTTTAATTAGGGTTTTGTACTTTTGTTTACTTCTGCACATTTGGATTGCATCAGCAATACAAGATCTTGATCTGAATAGTAAAGTTGGAATTTTTCTCCTGATATCAGCGTACCTTTTTTGGTTTCTTCGCCTGCATTCTTCTTATTTGTGGAATATTGTCGACCTTGTTGCCGCTTCCATCTTGTAATCTTCTCGAGTCTATACGTGAGAATTTGCGTGATTCTTTCTCATTTGATTTTTTGCTGGGCTACTAGTTTTTGGGTCTTTGTGAATGTAAGTTTCATGAGTATGTGTTAACCTTGTATCTCGAAGTTATCTTTTCTCCATATATATATGTTTCCAACTATTTACCTCAGAGGACAACCTGGTAAAAATTTTGCTTGTGGATTCTGTAGGCATTATCGTAATTTAAACACTATCAATATGGAGCGTTCTCTTTTGGAGATTATAATCAACAATCAGGCCGGAAGTGACGAATCCATCTTTGCTTTGATGAAATTTGCTGTTCTACCAATAGCAAAAGTGTTTACCATGTGCTTTATGGGTGTGCTAATGGCCTCCAAGTACGTCAACATTCTTCCTGCAAATGGACGAAAGCTTCTCAATGGCGTATGTGGTTAACTATTTTTGTGTTAAATATATATGGATTTCATACTTATAATAAACTTACGTTAAACAATTGTTTACGGATAATCCTTCTCTGTCATTTTCTTTGCTTTACTTTGACATTCTTCCATAACAATTGTGAATTTGAACAATCATAAGATGATCTTAGGGTTTATTTACAAGCAATTAGTTTATTTCATACTTCAGAGTCTTGGAGAAAACGTCACAACAACTTGATATGCATTTTTGAATTTCAGTTGCATGGCTATTTTTCTTGAGCTCTAAGTACATTTTTGTGGAAGACAAGTGAAGTGGACTCACTAGGCTGAATCAATATGATCATAGGATGCAATAAAACAGTCTTAGATAATATCTATGAGTCAAGTGAGACAGATAGATCCACCTTTTATCCTTGGCCTGGTCTCATCACTCTAGGGAATTCTTGCCTTTCTAATGTGGTGTGATTTTTCACCTTCTAGTCAGTTCCAGCTATCAGTTATTTCAATGCACACTAGTATCTAGTAGTCAGGTACGAACTAGTGCCATATCAGTTCGAGCAAGGCCCTTATAGTACTTTTTTGAGCCATAAATGGAGCCAGTATTTAACTTTTTATACCTGGACCATGTGTTGAAATTGTTGTCGGACCATTGTTGAATCTGATCTGAGGGACAAGTTGTTACATTATTCTCTGTGAGTGCATGTGATGAGTTGGTAAACTTTTTTCCTTGAGAGCGTGTGGCTGTTAGATGAGGGAATTCCTTTCTCCATAATAAGGATTAATGATGTACGATATCCTTGTCTATTATAGCATGAACATTCTGCATTGAACATTCATGATAGATTATATTTTATTATAATGATTTGCTCTTTGGAACTTTGCTATATCAAGTTACCTTAGTTAACTTGTATAATGTTGTATTTGTAATTTACTTAGTCTGTTTATCATCATGGATTTTGTAATAACACCTGAAATTTTGCAAATCTACTATGAATATCCTCCATTTAATATTCTTGTCACATGAGATATTTATATTCTGCAAAAAGCAAACAGATGACTGGATTGTAAGTTCCATAAATGAATTATAAGTTATAACATAGAAATATATTCATGCTTCTACTTGTGAGACTACATAAATACAATAGACAACGACCATCTTTAAAGATAATATTACATCATACCATGAATATCATTGAAATTCAGGTATGTCCTGAATATGCTTCTAGTTCACTCATCTATTAAAGATGAGAGAAAAGTGGTTGATTTTTAATCTCTAAGGAAATACAAGGTTTATTTCTTTAATAGTGAACTAAACAGGAATTGAAGAAAAATTTTGATACATGCCAATAAAAAGGAAAGTGATTTTATGTAAGGTATCTTGATTCCATAGTAAGCAAAAGAAAAAAAAGAAGGTCGTGTATTAATCGTTTTGTCAATTTTAGTTCTTGTAAATTATTTGTTTTTTCTTTGGTTAGACAGACACAAATTTTTACATGGTATCTAATACATGTTGCAGCTTGTCTTTTCTCTTCTCCTTCCATGCTTAATTTTTTCTCAACTTGGGCGTGCAATCACTTGGCAAAAGCTACTAGAGTGGTAAGACTCATTGATGGCTCTCTCATTATTCATTTGTTATTTTTTTTTTCTTATGGATCTTTATAAATGTGCTTTGTGATCCTTCCTTATTGTAGTTAAATAACTTATATTGTGGTATTATTGCTAATTATTGTCTTACAGTAGCATTGTTGAATGTACTTGGTGTGTGTTGTAACTGAATGTGGGCATTTAGAAAATTGAAAATGACAATTTAACAGTGAAAACTTCTTTTCATGTTTAATGGAGGATTTTGTTAGTCTTCAACAAAGATCATCTTTATATGTGCTACTGTTTCATGACAATGATACATCAGTTTATTAGATTGTAGTTGTGCCACTCTTCTTTAATTCTGGAATATTTTATATAACACTAAGTTTGATCACTGTAAATTTGTTCATTTGATTCTAAATGACCTCAGTTGGTCTATGATTAAATTAAGAAATGTGTTTCTCTAACCCAATTTTCCCCAAATTGCTACTGGTGTTAAAATATTGGATGCTAACAGGCACATAACATGAGCTCCATGATGCTCATATGATGCAGAAACACAAAAACTTATGTGATATACACATTCCTATGGACATGAAACTTGATATAAAGAGGATTCATGATGTTGAACTTCTAATAGCTCGAGGATCTTTTGTTTTTAAGAAAGGTTATTTAACAAAGCACCTTCAATTTAATGCTCAATTGGTTGTGTAGATTGATTACTGTCTTGTCAAATTTTGAGATTGTTAGGAATTTTGATGAATGAGTATTAGATTGAAATAAATGTCACTATAATAGATTAAATTAGAGGATCCAAAACTTCAGGGTTCGATTGTTTTAAACTTTTACGTGGTAATTTCTGAATTTCCCTTTCCTTTTGAGCTAATGCATCCGTGTCGGATTACTACTTATTGTTTGGGTTGCTATTTAGTGCCAAAATCTTTTATGCTCTCACTCTTTCACTAACACTTGCATTCCAAGAGACACAAAGATTTTTTGCTCTGTGTTGATAAAGAAGAATACTATCCTCATGTTCCAACTCAGCAAACAATATGTCTAGCAACAAATCAAGATATCAATATTTCTGTCATCTGCAGGTGGTTCATTCCTTTTAATATAATTCTATCTACCATATTTGGATCTCTTGTGGGTTTCATTGTTGCTTCCATTGTTCAGCCACCATATCCTTACTTCAAGTTCACCATCATTCACATTGGAATTGGTAAGATGTCCAATCTTAATCAGCATTTCCTGTTAGGGTACAATTGTTTCCTTTTTTAGGACTTAGTGTATATGTATGCTCAATTTCTAGCTCATCTTACTTAAGTTTATTTTTCTTTTAGCTGAATCGTGTTTTTGATTTTGTATTTATGTGCTTTACTCCCTAATTTTTATCTTAAGTATTTAAAAGCAAGTGGTGCCTAACATCCTACCTAATTAAATATCTTGAGACATGTTTTCTACTTTGCCATCACTTATTTAGACTTTTCAATGTGCAATCTGTTTAGATAGATTGTTGTTGCTACTTGTGCTTACACTTCTGTAGCAATATCCAAGTTAAAGGTTAGAACTCATTGTTTTTCTAAAAAAAAAGATTCAAATTCATTTCATCAATGAAATTCAAAGGAACTCATATTATACTGCATAAATTTTGCAATAAATATTTAAGCAGAGAGAGACATGTACTTTCTTCCCACCTTAAAGTGATGAGTTTGTCTAGTTGTTTTACAAATTTAACTTTTTTTTATATGCGATGTAGAAGAAAGGCCTAAATTTTACTAAGAATATGTATCTTTGTGACCTGCATCAAATTGCTATCATCAGTTTTTTTCTTGTATTTTTCTATGATCTTGTGTACAGGAAACATAGGGAATATACCTCTTGTTTTGATTGCTGCTCTATGTCAGGACAAATCAAATCCATTTGGTGATTCTGCCAAATGTAGCCAAGATGGAAATGCATACATATCATTTGGCCAGTGGGTAAGTAGTGTTCTACTTTAAGCTTTAATTCAAGCAACATTCATTTCATTTATTCAGGGAACTTTTAATCACATTTTAAAGTTATCCATGTGCCTATTTTCTTTGATTACAACATCAACAACAACACGCCATTAATTCCAACCATTCAGGTCTGTCTACGTGGAATTTATTTGCTTTTCCCCTTGACTAATGAATGATTTCCTAGCAGATTAATTTTAGATATGAGTCACAAAATTTACTATTGTTATAATTATTTGGTGGGGGTGTATTGACCTCAATTTTCCTTTGCATCACATCTAATTGCTTGGGTTCTAACTCTCATTTAAGCTGCACTTTGCTAATTTTATAAAGAAAGTAGGATTTAGGTTTACTACTTGAACTTGGATATACTTAATGTCATGTGTGTCAGGTAGATAATTGGTCCATTAATTTGTGAAACTAGAATGTGGTTAAAATTAATTTAGTTCTATGACATTGGTCAATTGAATTTCAATAATTGAAAAGATATTTTCTGCTATGTTTATATATGGAAGAATTCATACTTGATGGTGAAGAATTTGAAAGTTGTTTCTTCTTTGAGCCTGAGTTGGGAGAAGTATAAAGTATATTTATTTATAAAAATAAAGCTTCCATCTCCTTTCCATTTTTTTTCAAGATTAGATTTGTTTGGTTTATGCTCTGGACATTCCAAGATATGCATTTTGGCACCAGTAGACTCTATGTTCAGAGAGACCTTATAAGCTTTTATTTTGCAAATTGACAGGTTGGTGCAATAGTCTTGTATACCTATGTTTTTCAGATGCTTGCACCGCCACCGGGTCAAACCTTTGATGGGGCAGAAGAGGCAAAGCTTCCAACTAACCATCCTTTGGAGAACTCTGAAACTGAGAAAGTTCCATTGCTAACTTCAAGAGAGGCCGAATCTACTGGACTTGAATCTCCAAAACAAGGAAAAGTATGAAAAAATATATCTATATGCTTATTTAAATTAATTTGAACCAAATCATATTGACTTAAAACATTATACTACCCTATTTAGTAGCGACTGGATTGTAAGTATTAAACACTTGGTTTTGCAAGTGATAAATAATGGATATCAATTATATATTTTTAATATTTTAATACTAATTGCATATGTCCCTACAGTTGCCCATAAACTATGCAGTCAATCAATTTCATATTGTTTACATTTTTTTTTTTGAAAATTGCATAGCATGCAATATATGACATGTAATAGTTGTTAACCAAAAGTTACAATGCATATAACAAAAAATTTATTCTTGGCCTAAGTAATACATATAACTTGCTTTTTTTTGTCTGTCAATTTGGCAAAATTGGTTTAGTGCAATGAATAATTAACTTGAACATGGCTTTGAATTTAACAAGCCAAGGATTGTTTAGCATGTATCCTCCTAATGTGGCCACAAGACTTATTTAGTTGCATAAGCAACTTAAGCAATGACAATCTGTGGTTGTCATTACCTGTTAACTTATGTTAATTGGTAACTGAGTATTAGTTTGAAAAATGAAGGAACCTTGTTTAATGTTCTTGGAGTTGATTTATAAATTCCAACTTCTTATGTGAATATCCGAGCTTAGATTATTGTATATCTGACTGGGATTGGACGGTTATGC
Organism: Zingiber officinale; assembly: GCF_018446385.1. Classification (NCBI taxonomy): domain Eukaryota; kingdom Viridiplantae; phylum Streptophyta; class Magnoliopsida; order Zingiberales; family Zingiberaceae; genus Zingiber; species Zingiber officinale. Next base: position 4,676,143 of record NC_055992.1, read on the forward strand.
AGATAATTGTCACTCTATGCTATCTTGTGGAAAAGCTAAAGCTCAAGCAAGTTTTTCAGCCTCCCATTATTGCTTCAGTGAGTATTTGAAGTCACTAGGATGTTCAATATATGAAACTTAAAGCATTTTCTATAATTTCTTGTCTCATGGATATGTGATGTTATTTATTTATTTATTTATTTTGAGAATATAGAAAATGATATTGGCATGCCTAGTATAATGCACCATTTTTTTGTTTTAATATAAAAATGAGTATTTGTTTACAGCATCATATTTGTTTAAACTTCTCTAATGCATGTTTTAGTTTAGTTTTACAAACTCTAATCAAGTTGAATTTGCAACTTGACTAAAGTATTGTAATGAAACTTTGAGGACATTTTGCAAAAGGGGCAGACATTTGGGGAAAAACATGGAATTCTTTCGAATTTTGGTGGTGGTTATTTGCATTCATTGAATGATACTTTTTAAAAATGATTTTGTCTTTAAAGTGTTATATAGAAGCAATCATTTTACATGATTACTTTATATGAATCATGTTTTATGTGGTATCAGGTATGACTAATGTTTTATGTTGCATCAGGCTCTGGCAATTCTCATTGGCACTATACCATTTTTGAAGAACTTCATCCTGACTGATGATGCCCCGCTATTCTTCTTCACCGACAGTTGTCTTATTCTTGGGTATTGATCTGTTCTCTTTTCGTCTGCAAATTTTATCTTGTTATTAAATTTAAGAACTTTGCCATTTAGTTACACTTTGTGGTTCCAATCAGATCAGGAAACAGAATCTTAAAACAAAAAAAAAATGTAGTTACCTTGTTATGGTCAAAATAGCATGAATGATTTCTATGAATCATAATACTACAAAGACGCCATACTCAAGCTGACAGTAAAGCTTGTTAGTATGAGTATTTGAACTGTTTAGGAAATATCAAGTTGCTACTGCAGTTTTTCTTTAGTAAATTTGAGTCGAAGAATTAAGTTAACTTATTGGCTATCCGTTTTGTGTTAATTGAATTATGATGAACTGATGAGATGAGCCTAAAGCTGTTGTCTGGTGGCTAGTTAATGACTTAGTTATTTGCATGGTTGATATTTGAGGACCTCTATTTTTGTAGTTGCATTGGAAGAACAAAATCTCTATTAAGTGGCTCATATTGATGTACTTTGCTTTGTAGCGAAGCAATGATACCGTGTATTTTGCTTGCTTTGGGTGGAAATCTCGTGGAGGGTAAGTCATCTGCTATTTCTCAAGTAGCATTTCTTAATGAAACAAACATATATGATATCCTATGTTTCTTAGCCTAAAGTTCTTCCAGTCATTTTCACTATACAAATGACAATTCTTTCATCTAGTCTTCACTCCTCACCAACGAACCTCCCACTCATTTTGAATCTGATACTGGAATGTGAGGATCTCTTAAGCTCTCCAATTCTACTCCTCAGTGCTCTTCAGGGTTATTAATTTTTACACTCAATCGATGGATAGACTGATAAGCTTATTTTGCTATGGCAATTTGGTAAATTTCAAGTGTTTTTCTGTCTCATAGCCTCGACGTGTAGCGTCATAACCATGCATCTCATTCTCTGGGTTCACGGGAGGTTATGGAACTTTCATGCAGAGGAGAACCACGACTTTTTTTGATGGGTACTTTTTTAAAGAATATTGAATTGCATAGTCATAAAAATAAGCATATGAAAATGTTTAGAAATGCTTGTTGTTAGAATCTAGTGCATTTTTGAATGGTAGAAGCTTAGTGCATTTGATAGGGTATTAGCATTTAGTTGTTCTCATTAGCTTCAACCATGGGAAAATGCCAAAAGTGGGAATAAGGTTTAGTTTCATTATAAGCAGTCATATAACTATATAAGAAAGCAAAACATGGTGTACAACTTGCTCATAAGGTATTAGATACAACTCTGTAGTTACCTACTTTAGTAGACAACTAACACATAGTCTCGATATCGGAAAGGTGACTTTTAAATGCTCGATATAATTTTCCTAAAGATGTTTTCGACTAACAATTTACTTTAACTGTAGGTAAGAGTAGTAATAATAAATTTGTTTACATTTTGTGGCCAAGCTTATAGGATATTGCTGGTAAAAGTTGAACAGCTATATTAAGAGTGATTGCTGCAATAATTAACCTAAACACTAACAATTGGATTTGCATCTTGGATGTAGAAAATCCATAATGTTAGAAGCTATTGGTTTTAATGACACTTGTTATATACCAGGCCCTGGTGCAGGCAGTAAAAGACTGGGTTTACGAACAATCGCCGCTATCATATTCGGAAGATTGGTTTTGGTTCCTTCTACAGGACTCGGCATCATCACTATTGCAGACAAGCTTGGTCTTTTTCCCAAGGGTGACAAAATGTTCAAATTTGTTCTGCTGCTGCAGCACACAATGCCCACGTCTGTCCTTTCTGGTATTAATTTTTTTACCATTACCGTCCCACTTAACCCTCTATGCAAAGCAAATCTAGTGTAACCTTTTTTTTTGCTAATATCCTTTCTTTTTTCGTGCGCATTATATTTGATCCCGTCTTCCACATTCTTCTTTTTCTATCCCTTGAAATAGCTACATTGCTTTAAATTGAAGTTCCAGCCTCCCTTATATTTCATTTTCTAGATCCTATCATCTAATGATTTATAAAATTATATTACCAATTATGCAAACAGGTGCAGTTGCTAGTTTAAGAGGCTGCGGGAAGGAAGCAGCTTCTATTCTATTTTGGGTTCACATCTTCGCTGTCTTTTCCATGGCTGGATGGATTGCTTTTTATGTTCATATGCTTTTTGGAAATCAGACAGTGTCCCTTTAATGTGGTATGCAACTCTTACCTTCAATGCTTCCTTCACAAAATCGGAGAAGAGATGTACATTCTGGCAAACGATTAAACCAACTTTAACGCACACCCTTCTTTTCTTTTTCTTCAGACTGATGTAAATATTTGCTCGTCTGAGTGACTATCAATAACTCATCATCTGCAAAAAAAAAAAAACTGGTCTTCGATGCCATTGCCACTGTATCAAAAAGCTTTCTTAGCTGTTTATTCTTCTTCTTTAGCTGATAGTCCCATAGTCACTGGGATCTCGCCGCCTCTGGCGAAGAGTCAGCCTGCCCCTCATGAGAGTTTCAGATCAAGCACCTGCTCGCCCAGTGACCAATTCCATTTTTCAGTTATACTATGAACAAAGTCTGTACATCTGTGTCAGTCAACCATTGTTAATCTTTGTAACAATTAAATTATTTTAGATTAAGTTGGAACAATTTCACTTTCATTATTCAATTTGTTTGTTGTCGTTGTTAATTTTATTTACACTCTTGTTTTGCCATAATGATATCGAATGTTCAAGTCTGCTGTTGCTGCACAAAATCATTCCAGTAGATTCAAATGACTGTGGTGTGTTTATTTGAGTGGGCAAATGAGTATGAGTAAATTTTACATAACGGCTTTTGATCTAAAAGAGTCACGTTCTTTATTTATCCAAAAAGAACATCCTAATTTTAAAACTACCAAAAAGAGTATTAAACATAATGTTATTCCCTTTCTATTCCTCCTATCAATCTCCTAAATCTCCTTTCTCATCGTTTTTCAATATATCCTCTATCTCCGGGATTAAAAAGGGCATGATATGTTTCCATATTAGGTTTACCGTTGGATTCGATATGATCTCATATTAGGCTCATGTTGCACTTGATATTTCCCATATCAGACTTAGCATGGGTATGATATTTTCCATATCAGACCCAACCCGAGCTTGATATTTTCCTATATCATGCATGTTGGGCCTGATATGATCCAATATCAGGCTCAATGTAGACATGATATTTTTTTTATATCAGACTTACTTATTGAAAAATAGTGTAAGATTTAGGAGATTGGCGGGAGGGATATGAACGAAATAATATTATTTTTGATATTCTTTTTGATAATTTTGAAATTAGGATGTTTCTTTTGATAAATAAGAAAAGAGAAATGATATGCATCTCGAAATGCTTTCTCGAATTCATATCTCGACTGATGTGGATTCCTGCATGGGCATGACACGTTAGCACTAATTTTGGGGTTTTTTCTCTTTGCGTCGCTCGATTCGCGCTCATTTCTCGCCGCTTCCCTTCCTCCTTGCCCTAAAACACGCTCTTTCTCGTCGCCTCCTTGCCGTCGCTCTTTCTCTCCGCTCTCCGCCCCCATCGAACTCCCGGTGATGCTCTCTGCGCCCTCTGCTCTCTGCTCTCTATGGTCCTAACTCTCGACGCTCTCCCTTCCCATCGAACGTCCGACGACCCAAGATTCTTCCCCTAGCCCTCGCCTGCCCTAAATCTGTCCTGAATCCAGGTATGAAGTATTTTCCTTAGCTGATTTTGTTGGATCTTAAGATTTTTTTTGTTGGATCTAAACATCGCTTAGTTTTCTTCTGTTTAGCTGCTCGCCTCACACTTCCATTGTGTAGATCAAAATAGGGTCGATCAAATTTCATTGTGATGGAGATTCTTGCTTTGTACATTCATTAGTTTGATTGTGTATGGAAGCTCTCCTTCCATCAATTTTTCCTTGTGCGGCATCATCAAGTGTTTAAATTAGGTTGGGATTGATTGGAAATATTGAAGAGATGGAGATTCTTCTGAATGAGATGATTAAGTTACAACTCGACAATACAAATCAAGTGTTTGGTTCCATGATTGATTCTTTTTGTGTAAATTGCAGGGAAGTTGAAGCTTTACTGGTATTCAGATATTCAATTTGTGATATCTGCCGTGATATGATCATTACATTTGCTTAATGTCTGTGGAGGAGTTTATATTGAAAATTGTTATGTAAGTTGCATTTTATCTGAGAATAAGTTATCTAAGTTGCAGCCTGTCTTAACAGCTGTAGTTCTCTATTGTTATCAGGTTGTAATCACCTTTATAGTTTCTTATCTATTTACTATGAAATATGGTCATTGCAATTTGCAGATTTGATTAAAAATCCACAATTTTAGCAATCATAGCATGGAGGAAAGTCGTTGTTTCGGATAGGTTAGTGTTTATAAAGACCAATGTTTAGAGTTTTGTGTGTTTGGTTTAGTAAAATTTTAAAATAAAACATGAGAGAGACCAGTACTGCGCTGACAGACATCTCTTATAACTTTAGTGTTTTGATGTATGTTCTTTACCATCTGGATGTATGGTCATCGCAAAATAGCTTATTTCCTATTTTTGAATTGATTTAGCATACAATCTATGAGCATTAAAAAATATTTGAATCTAAGTAATTCTTGTTTGCTTAATAGGTTGTTATTTGATGGCATCATCAAGTTACAGCTCCATCGACAATACAAAATTTGAACATGTACCATATAGAGATTACGGACGAAGAACATTGGTATGTGTTTCTAGATTGAGCAAAAATCCCGGAAGGAGGTATTATGGATGTGTGCAACATGGCTGGCAAACGTGGGTGATAGCTAGCTAATACTTTGTCTAATGAAGACAGAAGTGAAATATGTCGTGGAAGGTTAGGAAGAATATAGTCAAGGTTAGGCAGTGAATACATTGCTTCTCGTGGGCATAATCTAGGAAATTGGAATGTACCATCAGTGGTCTGGATATTAGTTATAGTGAATTTAACTCTTTTGAATGTATATTTTATTACTTTGTTAGTTCGGTCTTGTTAATTAGTGTTCAGTAATGTTGTTGTTGTAATATGACAGATTAAATGTTTGTAATAACCAGCTTAAGACTAATTGGTTTATTAGTTTAGGTGGTTAGTTAGTGTTGACTAATGTTGGTACTGTAATGTGATAGGATAATTTGTTTTTAGTTAAGATGGATAATGCAGAACATGTTATATAATGGTTTGATCATTTTATAATGATTTATTATGCGTTCTTCTTCTTCTGGACTTGTTCTTACTAGTACCCATTTTGTAATGGTTTGATCATTTTGTAATGATATATAGCTGCCTCTTGATATCTACCAGCATTGCAGAGACCCTTGAACAAGGCATTGTAAGGTTCAACTTGCACAACGCCCTCCCTATCTAAGAAGGTCATAGCCTCATTCAACTTCCCAAATTTGCAAAACCCATTGACAACATCTGTGTATGTAATAGTTAGAGGAGTAAATCCTCAGTTTTTTATTTCTTGAAGAAATTCTATTGCAGTCTCAAGTTGCCGGTTGTTACATAAGCATTGGATTAAATGTTTATACAAATATAAATCTTGATCACCCTTTATATTTTCCTTCATCCTTAACACTTTAATGCCTTCCTCAAATCTGTTGATGCTGCAAAAAAGAGGCATAACATTATAATAAAAGTCTGGAAGATGAGTGCAACCAGACTCGAGCATCTGCTGAAATACATTATGTGAAATTGGGCCCTTTATAAGGTAAATTAATGTGACAACATCTGGAAGAATCCCCGATTTTACCATTTCTTTATATACAAACATTACAATGATGAAAAGAAATTTTCACTATAAGGAAAAAGTATCTAAAAGTCTATTGCATGTTGAGATGGATGACTGCTGTTTTGCTAAAATTGAATATCTGAATACCAGTAAAGCTTCAACTTCCCTGCAATTTACACAAAAATAATCAATCATGGAACCAAACACTTGATTTGTATTGTCGAGTTGTAACTTAATCATCTCATTCAGAAGAATCTCCATCTCTTCAATATTTCCAACCAATCCCAACCTCAAGATCATACATGCATAAGTCTCAGTAGTGTGTTGGAATCTTCTTTGAGTAGAAGCCCATTTGAATGCTTTAAGAGCTGAGGTCACATCCAACATAGAACCAACACATGAACTAACCTCTGAGGATGAAGGTCACCTTTAAGGGCCTGCACTACATATATAAACTCCGCAGAATCTGGATAATTCTTGTTATCTCCAAAATGAGTTTGACCATGTGCAGCAGTTGCCTATGAAAATGTACGATAATTTAGAGAAATCCAGACAAAGGCAGGCTTGGGAATGGTTAAATTATAAAACTTGGTTATCATTTCATCAAACAATGGATATGCAAAGAGTCCTTCCCTCTTAAACAATGGATATGCAAAGCTACAATTAAGTCTCATCAGTTTGTTAAAATGGCATGCATAGCTACAATTAACCATCACACAACATTGAACAAGCTTAGAAACACAAGAAACAAGTATCATATAGACATATAAAGATCCATATATTGTGTTTCAAGGAAAAAAATTTGAGACATCATGATCTTGCTTAAACTTCTTGACTTCCAAAGCTTTGGCTTGGCACATTGCCTTCTTAGCCCCTAACAAGCCTGTACATGAATCTATGGCCACGCCAAAAGTGATCGCGAAGTAGAGATAGATGGTGCATAGGATTGCCAAGAGCGTTAGCATCGTCAGGAGAAACCTGTGGTGCTGGAGCAGAATGGACCAACTATCATGTAAACCAAACATATTATCTTTGACAGATGAAGTAAATCATACTACTTTAATTTGGACAAATTATGTTAGAACTAACCTTTGCTTTGACATCAAATTTTAAGAAAAGCATATTATGTTGTTGATTGGCTGGTTGTCACAAAATAAATGACCTGACATTGTATTCAACAAAGAACCCTATAAATAGTAAATAGAGATATTTGGCTACAAAAAAGTATATAACGCAAAAGTTATCTCATAGGTACCGAACAATAATCCTCTATCGCTTAAAACATAATAAATCATACCTTTCTTCTGGCCTTTGCAACTGATTTCTTCATAATTTGTTCAATCTTAGATTGTTTCCTCTTTGTGGGTGGACGACCTTGAGATCTTACTTTTAATGGAGAATGTATTGTTTTTGAACTCGATGTAGATGCTTCTTTCAGTTGATCCACTCTTGAATGATCTATCTGAATAGCAATCAATTTTTCCTTCGCATCTTTCAAGATTTCCACCAAAACAGAACAACCGTCGTCATTATTTGCCCCAAGTTGTTGAACCTCTTGTATCAATGGAGTGAGAATATTATACTGATGTCTTTCTCCATCACAAATGTAACGCCCGAAAATTCTCAAACTTGCATTAGAATTATTCTATGATTTTTCTGGAATGTTTAGATATTTTTCCGGAATTTTCCGAGTAGCGGAAGTAGCAAAAGTAATTAGATAAGCAAAATGGTTTAAGCGGGAATCGAACCCGGGACCTCTCGGGTCCGCTAAACCTTTAGTTAGCCTTAGTAACCGGTGAACCCAGCAGGGTCGTGCTGAAAGAAAGAGGAACCAATTATATTTATATTAGAGTTGGGTTCAATAATCCACTTAATATAAATTAAGAACTTGAGTTGGGTTTGGTTTAATTTGGTTCGGCAGCCCTCTCCTCACAAAACCTCACGCCACTTTCTTTCTCCAAACCCTCACGCCGAACACCTCTCTTCTCTTCCTCCTTCTCTCGGCGCCACACCAAGAAGACCTAGGGTTCTCTCCCTAGGACCCCAAGGTCACTTTCCGGCGACGATTTCAGCACACGGACGTTCCCCTCTGCGAGTAGAACACGTGGACGCGAGCGAATCGTCGAGAAGTCGTCTCCGCCGGAATTTCTAGCGATTAGATTTGTAAGAAATCTAGCACACAATGTAAGAAACCCCTCACCTGCAGTATAATAGCTTCCGTTTGAGTTTTTACGCTTTAGTTAGGATGTATGTGGATTTTTATCGATATCTAGAGTGTATTTAACTCTCTTCGCAGATTAGGGATTTAGTTGAGCACCTCTAGATGGGCCGGGCACGTCTTCCCTCTTCAGATAGGAGGTTAGACGTTGTCAGGTGCCTAGAGATGGTCTCCCTAATAGGGAGAAGAGTTAGAGCATCCTAGCGGCTCGATTAAATGTCTAGCTCGGTAATAGACAGTTTAAATAACTTATTAAATGCACTAGAAGCATTTAAAACAGAAAATTAGTATTTCAACTTATGTAGGACTACATTCCAATGGGTGGGCTCCCACAGTCGCCTCTAGGTTCAGACAACCTAGTTCTAGGTTCAGATAACCTAGATTCAGCAAAATAAGTATATAGCATTCAGTATTTTACTTTCAGCAGTGGCACTGTACTGGATTAGATATCCACTGGGCTGGACTCCCATAGTCGTCCCTAGGTTTAGCTAACCTAGTAAACCCTACTAGATTCGGAACTTGCAATCCCGGGTTTGGATAGGGATGCGCGCATAGCAAGTACAGTTGCCAGGGCCCATCAGCAGCATGTTTAGTATTTTCACTTATTATATGTATAGCTTTTCAAATTCACAATCAGTTATGTGAGTTCAGCTTAGTTTCAGTACCAGCTTAGTTAGTTTAGTACAGATCATGATCAGTTTAGTTCAGTTCCATGCTTTGTTTTCAGTTTCAGTTTCATTTTGCAAGTATGATAGCTTATGTTCAGTTCTTGATTGCTATGCTTGTATGATCACATGTCATGCCATGTTTAGCCTAGTCAGTATATTTCAAATAGCATGCTTTAAAAATCATATCAGCATCGTATGCATGTTTTTGTGAGGTAGATGGTTTCTTACTAAGTTTTTTAGCTTACAGATGCTACTTTTCTTATACTGCAGATACAGGTAAAAGAAAAGTGGACTAGTGGAGGCTGGAGGGCAATGCAGATCAAGATGTGTGTGGGAGGAATCTGGAATAAAGATCTGAGATCTAGCAAGTTTATCTTACGTTTTAGAATATTTAGCAAGTTAACTGCCTTACAACTTTAGAGAGTTATCTATCAGAACATTGTTAGTTGTTTTTCTGCACTTAGCGTGGTTACTTGTCATGAAGTAATGAATCATATCTCACATCATGTTTAGTATGTTAGCCATTACCTAGTAGAATGTTCATTTAGCTTTTATAGTGTTGTATAATGATTTTGGCACGCATCAGTGCTTATGTCAGAGTTTCTGATACGAAATCAGAAACCCCTGATCGGTCAGCAGATCGATCAGGGGGTCTCGGATCGGTCGGTAGACCGATCAGGGAGCTGGTTTCGGCAGTCCTAACTCTCTGTTCGCAGCTGGATCGTTCGGCAGATCGATCCAGCCGCAAACAGAAAGAATCCCGATAGTTGGATCGCGAACAGCACACCACTGATCGGTCAGCTGACTGATCAGTGAGCCACTGGATCGATCAGTCCGACCGATCAGTGAGGTCCTGGATCGGTCGGCAGACCGATCCAGGTGCGTACAGAAACTCCAGTGAATCATGGATCGGTCAGTCGACCGATCCAAAGGTTCTTCCCCGTGTCAGTGTCAGTGGACCGGTCCGTGGACCGATCAGAAGTCCGGTATCAGTGGTAAATACCTCCCCTAGCATGTGTACAATTATTAGGTACATGTAGAATATTCAGTTTCAGCGTTCCCAGCAATTAGATTAGCAAAATTTTAATAAACCCAGTTTTCCGCACAGTATATAGACAGCAAAAATTGTAACGACCGGCCTTACAACCAGTACCCAGAAGGTGGGTCGTTACAGAGTGGTATTCATCATAAATGTTAGTGATACTTTGATAACCACGCTTAATATCTTTGCGCCATCGATCCATAATATAATTCATAGGAACCTTAATCATCTTCATTCGTATCAACACAGAGATCACATGCCTACATAAAATTCCCCGAAACTCAAAAAGATGGCATAGACACTTAACTTGACAATCTAACTCAGTATAATGTACCTTGAAGGAAGCATCTCTTATACGGTCTCCATTTTTTCCCAACAAAGTTTCTACCACTTCAAATATAAAAGCAACCCCTTCTTGCCTCACTAGTAAGGTATTGCAAAACATCAACCCTCTTATCTCATCTTGGAACAACTTAAATAAGTTGTTAGTGTAAAAATTTTGAAATTATCTTTCAATAGGATAACCAGAAATTACTGGTATCATAGAATTAAAAGAACCAAAATCCAATTTTTTTTTTTTTCAATCTTCTTCTTCAGAGTATTATCAAACTGTTCAACAAATTACTTTAAAGAAGTTTTTGATGAACATATTCATCAAAAAAAGCATTCATACTTTCACTCCTTTAAGATGTGGACATACCTGCCCAAAACTTATCCTTGACGTACACAGGTATTCATCTATTCTGCTGTTCATACAAAGATTTCAACCAGTCATTATTCTCTAAATTAAAATCCTCAATCATTTTCATCCAATTCTCATCACATTCATCAATAGTAAGTGAGTTGTAAACAATATTCTTCATTTGTTTCTTTATCAGCTTATATTGAGCATGCCCACATAATTTTGCTGGTAATTTTTTCATTATATGTCAAAGACACAAACGATGATGAGAATATGGAAATATCTCTTCAATAGCAATTGCCATGGCGCGACACTAGTATGTGATTATGGCCTTCGGAGCACGCCCGAGCATACATGTCAGCCAAGATTTGAACAACCATTTGAATGTTTCTAAATCTTCACTGGATAATAAACCACATCCAAGCAAAATGGATTAACCATGATGATTCACCCCAATAAAAGGAGCAAATGACATAATATAACTATTAGTCAAATAAGTAGTATCAAAAGTCACAACATCAGAAAAGTAATCATATGCAGCCCTACATCTTACATCTGCCCAAAAAACATTTCTTATTCGAGACTCTTCATTTAAATCAAGCACATAAAGAAGTTAGAGTTCCGACTTTGCATGCGACAAAAATAATTACTCAAGGCTTCAGCATCTCCATCCCCTAACCTCAACCTTCTAGCTTCTAAAATATAATTCCTACACTTTCTCTCATCAAATATCAAATTCTCATAGCAGTCTCAACTACCAATGAATGAAAACTTTTACTTAAAGTTATTCCTGCTTGATCATTTAATTCAAGTTTCCTTTTTGTATTTGAATCTAATAATTTATTACATCTACAATGTCATGACTTTCCAGGGCTCAAGACGTGATTATGTTCAAGAGATACACTACTTATCACAAAGTTATCATCATTCCGAATAACAACATTAATCTTAGCTTTGCAATTTGTCTTAGTAGAAGGTCTAGGGTACAAAACATTTTTGACTTGAGATACTGTTTTACCACTTTTGGCACTTCCAAAATAAAAATATTTTTGCTTTCCATCATCTCCCTTTTTACCATCTAATTTGGAAATACCAAAACCAACATTCTGAGCATAGGATTTATAAAAATTACGAACTTCATCTTCAGATATAAAGTCATTCCAATCTTAGGAATCATGACTTCATTTAAATTAGATGGAGATAGATCTGTGCTCACATGGTCGTTGTTATCGTTTACCTCATTTGAATCACTTTTTCCTTGTTCCATGATTATTTTTCACCTACATTTATTCAATAATGGAAGGCAGGTAAGTATTCAACTACATTTATTTGTTTAAAAATTAGAAAACATATCCAAAAAAAATGTAACCGGTAAGCAAATAGCAACAAAGTTAGTACCAAATTTACTAAACCAAACAAACAAAACTCTAAAATAAAAACTAAAACCCAAATAGCAAATAGCAACCGGTAAGCAAATGTAATGGTCATATCATGACAGATAGCTTATGAGCTTAGGAAGCACTAATGTTATTGCTTCCATACTAATGTTATCATGGCAGATAGCTAAAAATGAAATTTGATCACTAATGTTATCACGGCAGATACCCGCTACACTAATGAATGTACAAAGCAAGAATCTCCATCACAATGAAATTTGATCGACCCTATTTTGATCTACACAATGGAAGTGTGAGGCGAGTAGCTAAACAGAAGAAAATCGAGCGATGTTTAGATTCAACAAAAAAAATCTTAAGATCCAACAAAATCAGCTAAGGAAAATACCTTATACCTGGATTCAGGGCATATTTAGGGCAGGGGAGGGCTAGGGGAAGAATCTTGGGCCGCCGGACGTTCGATGGGAAGGGAGAGCGGCGAGCAGAGAGCGTCGAGAGTTAGGACCACAGAGAGCAGAGAGCAGAGAGCAGAGGGCGTAGAGAGCATCGTTGGGAGTTCGATGGGGGCGGAGAGTGGAGAGAAAGAGCGACAGCAAGGAGGCGACAAGAAAGAACGTGTTTTAGGGCAAGGAGGAAGGGAAGCGGCGAGAAATGAGCGCGAATTGAGCGACGCAGAGAGAAAAAATCCCAAAATTGGTGCTGACGTGCCATGCCCACGCAGGAATCCACATCAGTCGAGATATAAATTCGAGAAGGCATTTCGAGATGCATATCATCTCTCTTTTCTTATGAGACAAAATGGCAACCCTTTGATAGAAAGTAATGGAATAAGAATAAAAAATGATATCAATTAATTATTTTGGAATGCCATACTTGATAACTATTTTTTAATTTTTTATAAATACAATAAAAATTATTTAAAATTAAAGAAAAATAAATATTTTCTATATCTCTCCTCTAATAAATTTAAATGTTTATTTTTTAAACGATAGTCAGTAAATTATATATATTTTTATTTTTTTATTATTTCTTTTTTTTCATCCCATTTTTTTTCTCCTCTATTATTATTTTATTTTTTATTTTAAAAAAGAAATAATAAAAGACTTCCTACTTCCTTGTTTGTAATCGAATGGCAGCGATAGAAGGGACATCTTCCATTGCGCCGCCTCTTTAGGCCATCGTCAAGAACAACAAAGCTTTTAGTTTTGGAAGTTGCTCTGGTTAACTATCCGCCGACATCTCGATCAATCGACCTTCCTTCCCCTTTCTATCTTATTCCCTTCCTCCTCGGTGCTAGGGTTTGCTTCACCTCCATCCCGGATCGTAGCTCCCTCACTGTCTAAGCTCGGCGTTCGGATTCGCCACCTCCGAGCTGCTGGCTGCTGCGGCGGTCATAAGAACGGTCTCCAGGATGTTCCACTGCGGCAGGGCGTTGCGCGCCGGTCAATTCGGGCGCTGCCTGCTCCCCGCCCGTGCCCTCGCTGCAACAAGATGGGGCGGTCTTCGCGACGAACGAGTCGAGAAGGATTTGGGATTTCTGACGAGCTCAAATTCTCTTGGCGCTAGTAGATTTCCGCTTGTCGGTGCTGGGAGAGTCGATGCGGCCATGAAAGGCAGTTGCTTTGGTCAATGGAGGTGCTTCTTGTCAGACACTTCTCCGTCTGTTGGCAGCAGACCTTGGAGAGACTCGGTATTGTTTCTCATGCTTCCTTTTGGCCTTGTCTTATTCTCTAGTCTATTCCAGCGCTTGAGAGGTATAGGTTTTTATTTTTTTTTTCAGAAGAAATAGGTTTAACTGTTATATAAATTTATTTCAATATTATGCACATCTGCCGGAATATATTTACCAATCATACGACAGGTAACTTAATGAAAATAAGAAGATAAAAAATATATTTTAATTCACTAATGAAGTGTTTCTAGTATTAAATCAGTCCAAACAAGTAACCGTGTAGAAATAGTTCTATAAATGGATTTCAATGACCGAGGATCTGGGCTCATTGAACACATTGTTATGCATCCAGGTTAATAGTTTTGTTGAATTGAATTTTTAATTATTCTAATTGCCATAATTAAAAGGAGATGCTTTTCAGAAATCTTGACCTTGCTTTTTACTTGTCAGTTATATGTCTATTTAGTTGAAGACTGAAGCAAAGGACATCTGTATGCTTATTGAATATTATTTACTCTCTCTTCCTAGAGATATTTGCTTAAGGGGCATGCTTCATTGTCCACGTCTGCTAATGAGATTGTGTCTAAAGTGCCTGTCAATGGATCTGGAACTAAGAAACCAGCACAATATCCAGCAGATGAGCAAATTGCTGACATGAAAATTCTTCGTACTCTTGCAAAGTATTTATGGCTGAAAGATAACCTTGAGTTCCGTCTCAGGGTGCTTCTATCATTGGGACTTCTGGTTGGTGCAAAGGTATGGATTATGTGAGAATCCACAAGTTTGAAGCTTCACTTTTAATTATCATTTTCCAATTGTTTTATTCCTATCTTTGTAGTCGAGCTAAAGATTATTCATAATTTCCTTGCATAGGAATATAGGTGTGGTACAAGTATAGTATCATTTCCTTCCCTTTGCGTATAACATATGACTTAAAGGATTTGGCTGTTTGTATATGTAATCGACATGGTTGGGAGAAGAAACATTTAATATTACTGATATTTTATACAACAACAACAACAACCAAGCCTTTTTCCACTAGGTGGGGTTGGCTGTATGAATCCTTTTACGCCATTGAGCTCTATCTCCTATTATATCATCATCTATATTTAAATAAATTTTATCTTGTTTTATTGTTACTAACCAAGTCTTTTTTGGTCTTCCTCTTCCTCGTTTTATATGCATGTTTATCATAGTTTCACATCGCCTAACTAGAGCATTTATTGGTCGTCTAATACATGTCCGTACCATCTTAAACGTGTCTCTCTGAGTTTTTCCTCAATAGATGCAACTCCTACTTTCTCTCTAATGCTCTCATTTCTTATTTTGTCCATCCTCGTATGTCCACACATCCACCTTAACATCCTCATCTATGCAACTCTCATCTTCTGCTCATGTGCTCGAGTCATAGCCCAACATTCAGCTCCATATAACATAGCAGGTCTAACTGCGGTTTTATAGAACTTACCTTTAAGTTTAAGAGGTACTTTACGGTCACATAAAACACTCGACGCTCCCCTCCATTTCACCCATCCTGCTTGTATTCTATGTAAGACATCTCTCTCAATTCCTCCATCATTTTGTAAAAATGATCCTAAATATTTAAATCTCTCGGTTCCAGGCAACTCGTCCTCTCCTATCTTAACAATTGTTTCATTACTTCTAATATTGCTAAACTTAAATTCCATATATTCCGTCTTTAATCTACTAAGCTTAAAACCTTTCCCTTCTAGTGTTTCCCTCCAAGATTCTAGCTTAGCATTTACTCCTTCACGTGTCTCATCTACCAAAATAATATCATCTGCAAACAACATGCACCACGGTACTGTGTCTTGAATGTGTGCAGTGAGTTCGTCCATAATTAATGTATTTTATGAACTAACAAAATTATTGCTTAATTATATTATTAGAATTTAATAACTATTAGTAAATTAATATATATATATGTAAAGCAATGCCATTAAATTTCTTTATAATATTTATAGTAGTTAAAATATTCTTTTTTGACTTTATAAATTCAATAATAATAAAATTTATTTAAAATTTTAGGATATTATATGCATAAATTAATTTACTATTTTTTTTACATATATAGTAATTTACTAATAATTATTAAGAGCTATAATGTTATTTAAATGGCTAATTTTACTATTTTTAATATTATAAAAATGTTTCCCTTATAGATGATATCCTTATTTATTATTGTTACATGCTATAATAAAATATAAGTTATACTAAAAAAGATAATTTCTGTCTTAGAATATTATTAAATTCTATAATAAAATATCATATATGCTACAGATTGAATGTACTTTGAATATTGTGCTGCCTGTATCAATTATAATAATTGTGCTAAATTTATTATCGCAGAATCATGATGTATGCTTTATTCAAATAATGTAGTTTGCCTGACCTATCTTCTTGAAATTTACACTAGGTGATCAATGTTCAAGTACCTTTCTTGTTCAAGCTTGCTGTGGATTGGCTTTCTACTGCAACTGGATCTGTTAGTGCATTAGCATCTTTCACTGAGTCTAATGCCACTCTTCTGGCTCTATTTGGCAGTCCTGCTGCTGTGCTACTTGGATATGGAATAGCACGTACTGGGGCCTCAGCTTGCAATGGTATTCTTTTAGGAACATTTTTTCTGTTTTTTTTTGTGATTAATTCTTCGTTATTTCATTTTTTTCTTTATTTTGTACATTTATGGTGCTGACATTTGGTTTGGTTATTATGCAATCACATTAATTATTAAATTTGTTCTTGGTTTGTTTAAATCAGAGTTGCGAAATGCTGTATTTTCCAAGGTAGCGCTGAGAACTATCCGTGTTGTTTCCAGGAAGGTAATTCATTTTTTCCCTCTTTTTGTTTTGGTAACCTTAGTATCATTTTGGATTTATCAATGTATGATATTTTATAGCGTAATCTTGGATATAATTATGTATGCCTACAAGATCATAGTGTTGTAATGTTGAAAATCTTGGTCTCGTGTGATATCTTACATCAAATGCTATTTATATGTTGGTCAGAAGGATCAACACTACCTGTGCTAGTGCTGTTTGGTTGTAGGTTGGGTTAGCTCCTAGCATTTGTTCAACACCAAAAATTATTATTTATAGAATTCTTCCACTGACATTTGATGATAGGAGACAAAATGACAAGGAACCAAATAAAACTTTTCTACAAACATATGTAAACTGCATATATGATATGGGGTCAT
The DNA here is from genome assembly GCF_018446385.1 of Zingiber officinale. Lineage (NCBI taxonomy): Eukaryota > Viridiplantae > Streptophyta > Magnoliopsida > Zingiberales > Zingiberaceae > Zingiber > Zingiber officinale. The sequence goes on from NC_055992.1 coordinate 4,693,442, forward strand.
ATGTAGCCACTATGTGGTACCCTTCAAAACCTATTCAGGGAGCCACATAAATAGTCCAAGCACGGGCTTTCTACCACCATGATAAAATCATCACTTCCCTACTTGCTTAAGCTTTTTGAATAAGCTGTCATCACATCAAATTTAAGCATTAATCCCATCACTTGTAATTGGCTATTTGTGTGCATGTGGGTTTGAATGATGGGATTGTAATTGATGACATTTTCGTTTCAAAAAACAATATCAAACCAACACAGAAAAACAAAAGTACAATCACATTTGTTAGTTGTTGGAAAAGATAGCAAGGTAAAATAAGTGTGCCAGTGTTGCTTGTTGGATATCAGATGGAGTATTCTTTGCCTAGCATCATACATATGGTAAAGGTGGCTTATGCAATGGGCCACTGCTACCATAGTCTTCTACCCCACCCAATGAGTGAACATGTCTGTTAACTTGTTAGGCTTAATCGTTGGTCCAAAATGCTTATGATTAATTTAATGGTAGTTCACTTGTCTAAGTTTGTATATCTACTATACTAGTTCACAATTCTCAATATGAGACTAAACTAGGGTGTGGTAGTCAAGACCCAAAATCCAACTTACTCGGAATCATTCTTAGTCAGTGACATGTGAACTACAATTATGGCTCTCTGTCATCAAGGAGAGAGCACTTTCCAGAAACCTCACTATTCCTAAGATTGGGTTAGTTACCAAAATGTCACAACCCGCCGAAATAAGAAAACTTCTCCATTACCCATTGATTTGTTAAGTTCAGTTATTGGTCTGAAATGCTCAAACCCAGGTTAGCAGTATTTTACTTATTAAATCTCTAGACTCTATATTGGCCCACACCTTTCCATATGAGAGTAAAATAAAGAATGACTAATTCTAATTCTTTGTACCAAAGCCATCATTTTAATCTGTTGAGATTTGCCAGCTTGTGTGTGCCTTGGCCTGTTTAAGGAAATAGGAGTCTCCACTTGACTAACTAGGTATGTTGGTATGAATTGTTTTGTTCTTGAACCTTAACATGCTATCATAGTCAATTATCTTAGTTAAAGGATGTGTTGAAAAGAACATAGTTTGCTGAGTTGGGCAGATATCAGAACCTGTCTTATTTCAGGGTTTAGGCTTTTAAGTACTGGTTGCACCATCATCTAAATTATTAACCCTCTTGAGCTAGTGATTTTGATTCGTATCGGCCTACTTTCAGCCCTTAACTTTGTCCTGACCTTTAAAAAGTTGCGACATAGGAGGGGAATATTGAGATTACTTATTCTATGTTGCTGGTTTGTATTCAGATTCTTCACTTGTGATGATGCAGGCAAATGGGTGGGCAATCTAAGTTGATACTTCAGAGTGGTCTGGGTCATCCCCAGGCTTGAACATTGTTCAAGTTGCATCATAGTTCTTTCATGGAATTTTCTTTGTAAACTATACAGAAATAAATTCTAAATAATATTTCCAAATCTACTGTCTCATGCTCTATCATTATTGCACGAGTACCAGAAAAAGTGAATATGCCACTATGAATAGAACAACTTTGTGCCACCATGTTGTCATTTTGATTTCGATCCATATATAATTGTGAGGTGTGCAAATATTAGTATCTAATTGCCAAATTTAGCAGTTTTTCTATGCTGCATATCCATATGTCTTAAGTGTTTATTTGAAAATCTACAATTGATAAAGGTGAAAAAGTCAATGATTTGTCAAACAATGTGTCCGTTTGCCATATCTTTATCCAACATTGAGACAGTAATATATACTAGGTACCCTAAACATGTCTGTAAGACTCCTTACTTGCAGCACATTACTGTGGATGATGGCAAACTCACACTGCATCTTTGATTTGAGAGGCATCATTTTCTGTAATGTAAGTACTTGTGTCATATTTAATGAAAAAACAGTCCTTCAAAGTTCTTAACAAAAAAGTTAAACATCATTTAATATTAAGACATCTCTGCAGACTATTTGCAGATCAAATTCCATTGACATGGATCGTTTTGGTTGGTCATATGTTGTGGCTACTAGTGGCATGACTATGTATGGCTACACAAGAACTAAAAGAAAAATATGAGAAACGATGGGAATACAATAACTGAAACTGTTGGAGCAACAAATATACTTGCTTAGTCTCTCTAGTTGTTCAAGCACTCATTCTGCAAAAGGAGGCAGTTTTTGTTCTGACATTATCAGAATTATTTATTGTCTTCATTAATCAACCCATGAAGGTTTAAATAAAAGATTAAATGATGATTGATTTTGACTTTTGGCTGGTAAGACAAAAAGGCGTTGAAGCATCCTGGTTTATAACTTCTAGTTTGACCGCTTGTTCCTTATAACATGTTCTTGGCCTGGTTTAATGAGTGGCTTTGCTATAAGAAAGGTAAAAAAAAAGACCCTAAAAAGATGAAAAAACAAAGGAATACAAAATAAAAAAAGAGATAAACAAACACTGTGATAACATTTACAGAAGAGTGATTATTTACTAGCCAGAGTAGATTCTGTTAGTAACATTGGCTCACTATTAATTTTAATGATACACTGCCACATTCTTGAGATCTTTATGCTGTAATTTTCTAAAATATCTTGTTTGTAGCTGTTAAAAATGCATTAAATTTGATAATTGTCTGCTATTTGTCATCCTTTTTTCACGTTCAGTCTTTTTATTTCTGGTTTTAAATTTGGTTAGCCTTCTTAATTTGTTCAAATTGTTTTTACTTCTTTTTTTCAGGTATTTTCACATTTGCACGAGCTTGATCTTCGCTATCACCTTAAGTACTGTTCACAACCAGAATTATTGCTTATCTAAAAAAAATAATTAACACCTGACATTTCTGTCCTTAGCTTAATTTGCTTCTACATTTCAATCAAGATACAGCAAGTTGAGTTCCATCATTCATGCTCTGGCACCCTAATTTAATCCCTCATGCTGAAATGTTGTCTAATACACTAACTTTAGCTTAAGATAAGGTGGCTACTATTAACTTGTGATTAACAGTTTTGGGCGATGATTGTGTCTGACAAATTAATAGGTCAGTTCTGTCATCTAAGCGGGTTGTACTTATTGGTATTAGGGTGGTCCTAACTCCTAATCGTAGGATTGCCTATGTTATGGTGTAGCCAACATTGGGTATCACATGCTTCTGATTAGGATAGATTCTTAGCTCTAAGTTGAGAATTTTGGTTTTGACGGGAATGCCAAGCCTTAGTGTGGAATATTAACACCCAATTTACTCTCATATTTTGAGTTAATAGAAGAGTTGTAGTTAAATAAGATAGGAATTATTGACTTGGGCTTAAGCATTTTGGGTGACAATTAAATATGTCGGATCTCTTATCAAAGTGGGGTATGACACATATACACCTTGTAAATTATCTACTGGTTCATTGTCTGAATTTCAAACTTGTACTCATATATTAGCATATGTTCTATTCGTGGGCATGAGCCATTAAATTTCTGAGAAATGCATTGTGCATTATTGCTTCTGTTCTATGTCTTCTAATGATCAAAAAATTAGGTTTTATTAATTTCTAACACAGAATTATATCAGCATTTTGGTTTGGGATATCTGCTGGCCATTGTTCATGGAACTGTTATTTTGTTGGTCAGTCAAATTTTTGACAATATCAGACTGGCATATAAAATTTGTGGAAAAAAGATTAAAATGAATGAAGAAATAAACTAAAATCATTTAATGCATTAGAAAAAATATGCAATTATTATGAAGTACATTAATATTATTAATAGAATTTACTAGTCAATAATTATAATGCCTATAATGAATTTGGATCATAAATTATTCTATTTCTAACTAATAAATATATGGTTACTAATGGTATTAGCATAATAGAATTTAGTAGGACATATTGACTTGTGAAGGGGAGCTTTGACGTAACGGTAAAGTTGTTGCCATGTGACCAAAAGGTCACGGGTTCAAATCTTGAAACAGTCTCTTGCAAAAAGCAGGGTAAGACTGCGTACAATGGATCCTTCCCCGGGATCTCGCATGGCGGGAACTTTGTACACTGGGCTGCATTTTTTTCTTTATATTGACTTGTTAACAACTATAACATTAAATATAAGCTCAATACATATAATTAATAATTAGATTATTGTTATAATTGTACTACTACAACAACAAAACCTTAGCGAACTAGGTGGGTCAGCTATATGGATCCTTTTACGCCCTTAGACTCTATCCCCTATTATGTCATCATCTATACTTAAACAAATTTACCGTTATAATTATACATAATTTAATTGATCAATTAATTTCTTGTCTCTCTTCCATAATATCAGATTTTCTTTATCAATAATATATTAATTTCGACTATCAATTATATTAAAATATTAATATAATTAAATATTGTTATTCATTAAATTAAATTGTCATTGTAACTAGATCGTATTCTTAATATAATTAAATGAGACTATTAATATTAAATGGTGTAGTATATATATGTTATTAACTTTATAATTAGTAAAATAATTTCATTTAATTTTAAATAATATGTAATATATATTTTTTACTTAAACGTAATTGTTTTTTGAATTAATAATATCAAGAAACTATCAATATCTGTCTAAGTTTCTAATCATGTAAAATTCTACTCTATTTAGCTATTATATTTATTATGAAATAAATTTTGAAGTCCTTGTAGAAATGATCATTATTGAGTTTAGAATTACATTGTAGTTACTAAAATCTTTGTCGATTTAACCCTAGTTAATTCCTTGTCAAGAATGGGCTGATTGGAAATCCATTGTGTTCCATTTTGTTCCTAAGGGTATTGAACTCTCATTAGACACCCCTTTGACTTTACTCTTTTGTTTTCTAAATAAATAAACTTAGTAATACAATCTTTTTTTCTGAAGCTTGTAAGTTAATGCTAGGCTGCTAATCTTTTGATTTTTACAATTTATGTTGTTTTCCAGTCGGCAAACTGGCGCTTTGAGTCGTATAATTGATAGAGGTAGCCGTGCTATTAACTTTATTCTGTCTTCAATGGTGTTCAATGTTGCACCAACGATACTAGAGGTATGAATTAGGTGTTGTTTAGATTTGATCTATTTCATTTTATTATGATAATTTTGTCATATAAGGAAGCTTGATTCTGAGGTTTTTGCTCTTTGTCTCAGCTGATTTATATTGTCTTAAATAATCAAACTGCTAAGAAAAGCCTAGTTTTATAGCTACACTTTCTGCTTAAGCATCCTGTGCTTGTTGACTAAACAATTTGACTGCTTATTGCCTTTCCAGATTGCAATGGTGTCTGGTATTCTCGCATACAAATTTGGAGCTACCTTTGCTTGGATCACTTCTGTTTCTGTCGCTGCATACATTGCTTTTACTCTGATTGTGACACAGGTATTCAGCTTCAACATATGACACTTTTGCCCCCTCCCCCCCAATGGAAATCTGTTATGTTGTTTTGTATTTAAATCTATTTGTCTCAACTGTTGCGTTTGGAGAAACTTTAACTTTTTGTTTGAATGAAACTTTTTTTTGTCTTTAGTGGCGAACAAAGTTTAGACAAGCTATGAATAAAGCTGATAATGATGCAAGTACACGAGCAATTGACTCATTGTTGAATTATGAGGTAATCCTTTAGTTTGTATTTTTGCTCATGTATTTACTGTTATCCTTTTTTTGGTACTAAAATGTTTTTTTTTTGACTTCACAGACTGTCAAGTATTTCACCAATGAACCATATGAAGTGGCAAAATATGATACTTATTTAAAGAGTGAGCTTAATTCTTCATTTTTATACAAAGCATATTGTTGAGGATACATTGTTCTTGGTTCTATAATTAGGATTTGTGGCTTGTCATTTTAAAAATAATTGTGTGTACAATTTCATTCATATTTGTTCGTATGATTAAGAATGTTGGAATTTGCATAGGGACAGAGAATGTGAATATCCTGGCAAAATATTTTTCTTCGTTTTGCACTAGTTTGTTTCTTTGCTTGCTTTTTTTTTTCTTTAACAAAAATTGAATGTGTGGTATGGATTGTAACTGAGACCGATAGGTTAGTGGTCTGTGAATCAGGCACATAAGCCATTATGGTAATTATTAAGCCCTCTAGACAAGTAAAAATAAATGGCTACTTTTATACAAAGCCAATTTGATTTTTGCCTTTATTAGTATTTAAACTTTATTAATGATTTGAATCAATTGGCCATGTTGGTGGATAAATCGAATGAAAAGATTTACCTGCGGAAAGTCATAATTTAGTTGAAGCTTTCAAACTGTTCATTGTGGTTTCTGATTCTCCTTCTGGTGCTTAATAGACACCTTAGCAAGGTAAACTAATTCATCAAGTTCACTGTTATTTTCCTAATGATACAGATGATGTTTTCTGAATAGTAGAAATTTGCATATTGTTGGTGAATGGTGATGCAGATGACTGTTCTGTTCTAGTTTATGTGAGTCTATTAACTAGCTTTCTGCTCCATGAACTACCCAACGTGATCAGACGTACAATAGATCCTTCCCCGGGATCCCGCATGACGGGAGCTTCGTGCACCGGACTGCCCTTTTTTATTTTCTCTCTTCTCTCCTTTGTGTTTTGATTTGTTTCTCTTAATCTCATGTTTCCCCCTACTCTCTTTCTTCTTGTCTTTTCTTTTGTTCTACATTCTCTTTAATTATTATTCGTCCTCTGCCATTGCCCTTTATTCTTAACTTCATGTAGGGCCTACTCTCCTCTCTTTGGTTCAGTCCCTTACCAACTTATACAGTACATCTATTCCTTAGTTTCTGGTGGTATATGACAAATCTGATGAGTATCCAAAATGAGGAGGTACTCATAAACTGTGGGTCTGTGCTTAAGCATTTGCAAGCGTATATCTGAATGGTATCCTTGAGTATGTTTTCCGGTTGCTTTTAGAATCCGGTGAAATTATTTTATCTTTGACCATGCTTATGTAATTTACCATCAGCAAGAAGGATACTCCTTACTGTCAGCTGAAATATGAAGGTTTTCCTTCCAAATTGTTTGAGCATAAGTGGGAACAATCATGTAACCTGGTAGTTGGTTTATTATTTGCAACTGACAACTATTTTGAATTATGGTTTTTGTTTGTTTTCTTTTAGGGTGGCGAGTTCATCAATCTAATTGTGCTAATCATATGGTGCATTTTGAAAAGCAATCAAAGTATAATGTCTTTGATATTGATGTGATTTGCATGCAAATCAGTGGAAATTTTGTCAGTTAGGGAAAATATCCTTCTACAGTTATACAATTTTCTGGATTAACTATTATTTTGTTCATGATTACAACAACAACAACCAAGCCTTATCCCATTAGGTGGAGTCGGCTATATAGATTCTTTTACGCCATTGAGCTTTATCTTCTAATATATCATCATCTATACTTAAATAAATTTTATCTTGTTTTATTGTTGCTAACCAAATCTTTTTTGATTTTTCTCGTTTGATATGCGTGTTTGTTATAGTTTCACATCGCCTAATTGGAATATTTATTAGTCATCTAAGTACATGCTCGTACCATTTTAAACATGTCTCTCGGAATTTTTCCTCAATATATGCAACTCCGACTTTTTCTCTAATGCTCTCATTTCTTATTCTGCCCATCCTCGTATGTCCACACATCCATCTTAACATTCTCATCTCTACAACTCTCATCTTCTGCTCATGTGTTCGAGTCATAGCTCAACATTTAGCTCCATATAACATAGCAGGTCTAACCATAAACCGTAGAACTTTAAGTTTTAGAGGTACTCACATAAAACACCTGACACTTTCCTTTAAGTTTTGTTCATGATTGACATTTGAAAATGGTGTATTTCCTGTCATTGTAGTTTGTTTTTTCCCTACAGCTTAATCCTTCAATTTTCACAATCTTTTAATTTATAATCTTCTGTACCTTTTTAATTTGATTTATATTGAAGCTAATTTGTTTGATCTATGCGCTCTCCAGGATATGAGGATGCTGCATTAAAAACACAATCTAGCCTAGCTTTTTTGAACTTTGGCCAAAATATCATATTTAGCACAGCTTTGTCAGCAGCAATGATCTTATCTTCATATGGGATTATGAGTGGTGCAATGACTGTTGGTGACCTGGTAATTAGTTTCTTTGTTACCACTGTACCAAACTCTTCTGCCAGTTTTATCTCACAAATCAAACAAAAACATTAACTTACTTCTAAAGTTAATATACTCTTCTATTTAATAAGGTTGCTACTTGCTGTAATAGACAAATACATGTTAGAAATTGCCCTCTGATTTCTTAGAATTAGCTAATTGGTTTTTTGTATTTAGTCATTTATATATTTATTTGGAATTTTAGACTCCTTCCTGTGACTGTATAATTCATTTCACTTTCATGTGTTCTCCATTTAGAAATTTTATTTTGATTTTTTCTGTTACTTTTCAGGTTATGGTAAATGGGCTTCTCTTCCAGCTTTCTTTGCCTCTTAATTTCCTTGGTAGTGTGTACCGAGAGACAAGGCAGAGTCTTATTGACATGAAGTCAATGTTTCAGTTGCTTGAGGTACAATTTCTTTTTATCTGAAGTGCGGATTTGAAATTCAGTTACTGGTTTCTTTGTAACTGGTTGTTGACTAAATAAGTTTTCTACTTTTATTGAGAGTACAATTTATAGGCTGAATGCAAATTGTTCCTTTGGTCTATGTTTTACATCAATTCTTGGGGAACATAATTGATGAATGAATGAGAATAGTGATCAAGTTGTTTGCTTATGTGTGTTCGGCAATATAGCTATAGAATGACTGCATATATATATCCTGGGTAGCTGGAGCAATTTTGCATATAAGGTGATATTTTTGTACATTTGCTGTGGTGCTTATGATTATAGGATGATGTTTGTGCCATGAAAGATACATAATTTTAGGCTTAAGGAGATAGTGCATTCTTGATATCTCAGAAGTGTATATTCTTTCATTCTAATATCATGTAGTAACCTGCATTTGTCATGCAGGTCGAATTCTTGTTATTGATCTCTCTTTCTATATGAATCTTACAGGAGGAACCTGAAATTAAAGATGCACCCAATGCAAAACCGTTACATTTCAAAGGAGGAACTATCGAGTTCAAAAATGTTCACTTCGGGTAAAGTTTGACCTTTTAATAAGTTAGATATTCAAATAAAACTTTAGAATCCTTATTTGTTTTTTTTCTTCTAGGTGTTATCAGTATAATAATTTCTGGGCATAATGATATCCTTTGTAGCTAATATTGATTCCCAAATTGTCACAAATTCTGGCATTGATGAATCTTGTACTCACAAACACACAATAATCAATTAATTAATGCAACATAAGTGTTAAGATTGTCGAAGAACGGTTGGAATTTTTTTCATAATAGCTGTCATCCAATCAACTTGACATGATATAAAGTTCTGTATTTGATTCATGCAAGCATTAGTAAATATTGTGTGCGCGTCATCAGGTCTCACTAGATGGCGTCAATGCACTATATGGGTGCACATACAATCTATTAAAAATTTCTCAATGCTAATTTACTTGTAACATCATATTCCAAATATTTTAACAGCTTGAACAAAATAAGTAGTTCATAATAGTAATCCTACCTACATATAATGATTAACATGCTTAAGTTAAGCTTGCACCTATAGTGAAACATAATGTCATTATATCCAAGTAATGGACCAATTATGATTCATTAGTTTTATTGCTAAATGTAAAGGAATCTGATTGTTATATGATGGGGAGAGGTCTCATAGGGTCCAAACCTCTACAACTAAATCGGTTTCTTTGCTCACTTTCTTGATTCTTTCCATTTGTATTAAATTCGACAAACTAGATTTGTAGTATGAATGTATGATTTCCATCTATTTGGCTAATTTGGTGAGTCTAATTTATTATAATAATATGCTCATGAAATTTAACTTAGGAATCATCTTCAAGATGAACTTCTTAGGGTCTGATATTTGTAGATGAGATTTATTAATTGATCAAAGTATAATTCTATCAAACATGAAGGCAGAATTGTAGAGAAACTTTAGCAACTAATGGTTTAAGCATAGTTATCAAGATCCATCTGATCACCCAAGTTGGATTGGTATTCATAAAGCTTGGTCTGATCTTTACTTAGGAATCAGTTATCAAAAAAGAATGTGGGAGAAGTTTCAAAAGACAAGATTCAAAGACACTAGCTATAAGTAAAGCTAGATTCCACTAGAAAACAGATGGAAATGATGAAAATTTGCCACATCAAGAGACAAAATAGATGAGATCGGGTGGAAATTCGCTAAAATAGGTGTAGTAAGAAAACTTAGGGATTTAGCAATTATGTTGCAGATCCATCTTGATACTAGTAAAAGCAGACACAAAAAGGCAAGAGACTTTTTCAATATATGCTATCTTGAATTTCAACTTAAATTTAACAATCTCACTATCACATGAGATTGTCACTAGATTGATAGTCCAACCTTGCTAAACCATCCACTAAACCAAATGTCTAGTCTATATCTCATAGAATCAATTGACAGAGATTAGTGTAGTTTTAGGTCCGCTAAGCCCTATAATATGACATATTATATAAGAAACTAATTTTATCAAGTAGTAATAATATTATTCGATTTTATAGAATACATTTTTGTATTATTTATTATAATGCAATTTTGTTATTTATTGCTTCCATGCTACTAGATAGAAAAGGGTAATGTACAAAGCTCCTGCCAATGCAAGGTCCCGAAGAAGGATCGGAGCATATTGGGTCTATTGTATGCAGTCTTACCCTACATTGCTATTAGATATGATTTATTATTTACTAATGATACTACTAAGTTAATGTCATATTTAAGATAGATGAACATGAAATTTTGAAAGAGCTTTAGGTATCTTGGTTTGATTGTTTATTGTTTAACAAGGGAATATTGATGAAGATATAATTAATTGGATAAAGAATGAGTGGTCAAAATAAGAAGCATTTTTTAGAGTTTTGTGTGATTGTCATGCCTCTTCAATTGAAAGGGAAATTTTATAAGCATGTAATATGATCAGTCATACTTTATGAATTAGAGAGTTGAACTTTTAAAAACCAACATGTATAAAGGTTTAATATGATCAAGTTGGGCGCATGACATCTCTGGCGTAATGGTCAGGGGTCGATTCTCAGAAACTGACGACCTAGAGTTTATCTCACCATGCGTCTGACGCCTATGTACCTGCATGTACCTCCCTCCATATCCGTGGGGTCGTCACAAGGGGGGCCGTTAATGTAGCGGATCTACATTTTTAATATGATCAAGTTGGGGAATGCTAAGATGGTTGTCTAATAAAATAAAAAGAATATATTAAAAAATTGCTAATATTCAAGAAAAATTAGGCGTGATTTTAATAGATTATAAAATGATAGAGAATAGGTTGAGTTGGTATGAGTATGTTCTTAGACACCAATGGATTTTATAGTTGGAAGAGTTGAATCTTTTAGAGTGGAAGGTGTAAGGGGGTGGTGGAAGTGAAAAAAACATTAATCAATATAATTTTATAATTTAATTAATTTGAACAATATTATTTTGCATAGAGTTGTACAGTCGATAAGCTTCATGTAGCTAATTTCAAATTGGCTGGACAAACACAACTTTATAATGATGAGTAATATGCTCTTGAGCATGCATGTATAGTTAGATACAATGTGTTGATGCTTGCATTGTCATATATTCTTAAGCTGATCTTTAAAGTTATAATTCTATGACACTGGAAACTTGGACAAGCCAAGGGGTGATTAGCAAACCCAGACAGATAGGATTTTATTGCATAATAAGATGATGAATATTGTTACTCCTGATTTCAGAAGATTTTTCCTTTCTGTAATCCTGCTAATCTTAGTTCTATTGGTATTGCATTGACATTTTTTGTTACTTTCATTTTTGTTTCAGATATCTGTCAGATCGAAAGATTCTTGATGGAGTATCCTTTGTTGTACCTGCTGGAACAAGCACAGCTATCGTTGGTACCAGTGGTAGCGGTAAGCTTCACCAATGTGCTTTGAATTTACAAGTTACGTTGGCTTATGAATGTAAATATTTGTTAAGCAGAAGAGTTTCTTAAATATACATAGCTTTATGTAATTTATTTTTTCTGTTTGCAATGTGAAAACTAGAAATGAACAAAATTCTGGCAGACAAATTAAAAGTTAAGCTGAGAAAATAATTGTCCTAGCTCCTGTACCTTTACTTTGTAGAATGTTTCCATGCTTAACTAATTAGTCACAATTTACCTCACCTTGTGTTGAACTATAATTTAAGAGGAAAGAGATCAATTGAGTTAACCCTCCCCACCCACCCACCCACCCACCTGCTACCCTTCCTCTCTCCCTCCAATTAATTATAACTGTTGTTTTACTCCCTTATCCCATTTTTAAAGTTCATATTGGAGGCAGAACCATCTAGTTGGCTTGTGTCAGTTAATAGTATTATATAGTCTATATATGAAGGGTTTAGGGCCATGGCTTTGATCTTGTTGGCTTTGATCTCAGGATTCAAAACTACAAAGGTCCTTGCCAATTGAGCTAGCCGGCACATTAGCAAGTGATTTTGTTGGGGCATGGCAATTTTGCACATTCTTGAGTATAAAATTAATCAATTCAATCTTTTTGTTTTACAGTTGCAAGTGATTTGTTTTTTTTTTGGCACTGCTAGTTTGGCACATAATTGAGTCTATTTGATTTTATGAACCACATGTCAATTGAAATAGTGAAACCTGAGATTCCAAAGGCCTGCAATACTATCCTACAAATACAAAATCTAGCCTAGGTGGCAGTGAAGGATAGGGAGCAGTGTATCATTCCGGTTTGGAAAAATCTTCTAGGATGATCTATAGGTAAGAGAACCTAGCTAATTCATTATGATTTTCTATTTTACTCCCTTATGTTATAGAAGACATCATGACGTCTTCTCCCAAGCACGTCTCTCCCACGCTCTCAAGCAAAGTACCTGCATACCAATACATTCTCTGTCAATTTAGTGGTTCCCCTCCAATTTTTATTCTTGCATTTGAAAATCAAAAACAGCCTTGGTGCAACGGTAAAATTGTTGCTATGTGACCAAAAGGTCACGGGTTCAAATCCTGAAAACAGTCTCTTGCAAAAAAACAGGATAAGGTCGCGTACAATGGATCCTTCCCCGGGACCTCGCATGGCGGGAGCTTTGTGCACGGGCTGCCCTTTTTTTTATTTGAAAAACAACTATTGCAATCAAATCTTTTTGGTTAGGAGTAAGAGAAGCATGTTATGTCAATGCTCCCATCATGTTGTATTTGTCTCAACTATTTAAGGTTGGTGATATGGATCTTAACTCTTAACTGAGTCCAATATCATATTTAAATCAGTCGAATCATTGTATATTCTGTTAACCAAAGTTATTTTCACATTTTTTTTCACCCTTCTAATTGATTCAACTCTTTGAACTACTGAACCTATAAATTACCTTTGAACATATATTTGTATCATCCCAATCTTTTTTTTAATCTTATTTTATGATCTACCAAAGCTACTTCAAGTTGCTCTTAAATATTAATAATTTTTTATTTTATTCCAGTAACTCCATCCATCCAATTTTTTGCACTTTTCATATTTACTAGATTAATATTTTATACATGCTGTTTCCTAATAGTCCAAGACTGTAAGTGTTGCTAGCATTTTCTTACATGAAATCACATAAAATTCTAAAAGCTCTAGCAAATTTATTAAGCATTCTTAGAGTTTGTCTGGTCAATAACTTTGTTTCAAAATTTTGACTTGTTATTTGTTACGTTGCATCTGCAGGTAAATCCACAATACTCAGAATGCTATACAGGTTTTTTGATTCAGATTCTGGATCAGTTAGACTTCTTATCCTTCTTTCTCTATATTTGTCCTTTTCTCTTTATCATAGTTTTCCTTGTCAGTTGTAATTTTGTATGTTCAGGGAGTATTGCATTGTAAGCATGGTTGGTGGGCGCCAAACATTATTGAATGTGATTACTTAAATAGCGTACCAACTTTCATGGATAATTATAGAAGTATTACTCCTAAGCTCCAGAAAATGCATGTCTAATTTGTGGTAGGAAGAGTTGGTCTCGTAGTCCTTGTAAATCCGTATCTCATCATTTTTGTTTATTATAGTTGTCTTTAGCATGGACATTTCTCTTATTTGCTTTCTCCAACTCTCAGTTGCCTTGCATGTGCTAATCAATCATTTTGTGATATGGAAGGACACTTTTACAACCTCAGGACATAACCTTAATTATTTAGTGAAATGGCCTATACAAAAAAATCTTGAGATCGATTAACTTCAAAATTCCATTAACTATGATTATATTGTGATCATAAAGCATTGATTTGCGGACAATTTTAAGTATTCTTAAATACATTTGTAAAGATTGTTGTTTGTGCCTTGTAGTTGAAATAGACCATTGTGGACTAAATTTGCAACCGTGTATACCAAGTATCGTGGGGTGTTTGTAATTTTTTTTTGTGTCTGTCAGTTATTTAACCTTGATAAAACATTTACAGATATTTGTAGATGGTCAAGACATACGAGAAGTCACGTTAAAAAGTCTTCGTGAGTGCATAGGTGTAGTGCCACAAGACACAGTAAGTGTTATCACGTAATATTTCTCTTGTTTCATTGTTTGTCTTGTGAATTAAACGTAGTCATTTTTCTATCTGTAAAAACATGTATTCGAATATGATTTAAAAATTATGTAAAAAATATGGATCCATGGATTCATAATCAATACCATTTTCTTTATTCACTAAATTTCTCAATTGATATATTGCTTAGTATATCGCTTCTATACTAGACTGATATGCCATATTGGACTGAGATAAAAATCAATGGCTTAAATTTCTTGCTTGCTGTTCCTCGTTCAAGGTTTGCTATGTGGCTGTAATATGTCATCGGTCAAACTGTTATCTTGCTTTGGTTCATATCATTGGCCCACTTTAAAGCTTAAGCTAATGCATGCCTGTCCTTATGCATTGTATTTTTTGTTTTTTTTTAAACATATTTTGCTATATCTCATAGCTGCATCTAATCATCAGGATGGCTTTGCATATGCTATATCAGTGCTAGTAGTGTGTAGTTTTTTTATTTTACACTTAATAGTAAGGGAAAGGAAGTGAAAGGTAGGAGGGGAAGTGGAATAAAATCCTCAATTTGGGGAATTAAGTATGCAGTGTACCCATGGTGGACGGAAGGGAAGTGAGGAACATTGAGGACAAGGTCTTATTTCCCTAAACCGCTAAAACCAGTTTGGACTGGCTCAATGGGTCAGGTGGGCCGACTGGAAAAGGGAGAGGGAGTAGTCGGGTTGGGTGGGTTGGTCAAATCGAGTGGGCAAGTTAGACCTGTTGGGCTTGTTGAGCTGGTCATGCAAGTTAGACAAATCAAATAAAGTATCACTTGTGTATTCCTTGTATTGCTACCAACCAAACAAAAAAGGAATTAATCTATGTCTATTCCATTCCGTGAACTAACTAGTGAATACTTATTCCTTGTGTATGCTTTGTCTATTCTAATTTTTCTATTTCTTGTTGATTCCATTCCTTGAGCCACATGCATCATAAACGACTAATTCAGCCATATTCTAATTTTCTAACACAATTTGCAACATGTTATATGTCAGTTTTTTTTCCATTTAATCATTATAAGGTCAGATAATATTTTTTAGTGTGAAGATCTCACTTACCTCAACATTGCTATTAAATGGAAGTAATTTAGATGCCCCTTGAGTATATCAGTCCCAGTAGTGTGTAGTTTATTATTTTACACTTATTAGTAAGGGAAAGGAAGTGAAAGGTGGGAGGGGAAGTGGAATAAAATCCTCAATTTGGGGAATTAAGTATGCAGTGTACCCATGGTGGACGGAAGGGAAGTGAGGAACATTGAGGACAAGGTCTTATTTCCCTAAACCCCTAAAACCAGTTTGGACTGGCTCAATGGGTCAGGTGGGTCGACTGGAAAAGGGGGAGGGAGTAGTCGGGTTGGGTGGGTTGGTCAAATCGAGTGGGAAAGTTAGACCGGTTGGGTTTGTTGAGCTGGTCATGCAAGTTAGACGAATCAAATAAATTATCACTTGTGTATTCCATATATCATTACCAACCAAACAAACAAAAAAGGCATTAATCTATGTCTATTCCATTCCGTGAACTAACTAATGAATACTTAGTCCTTGTGTATGCTTTGTCTATTCAATTTTTTCTATTTCTTGTTGATTCCATTCCTTGAGCCACATGCATCATAAACGACTAATTCAGCCATATTATAATTTTCTAACACAATTTGCAACATGTTATATGTCAGTTTTTTTCCATTTAGTCATTATAAGGTCAGATAATATTTTTTAGTGTGAAGATCTCACTTACCTCAACATTGCTATTAAATGGAAGTAATTTAGATGCCCCTTGATATTAAGACACTGTCTTTCATAATGTTTCAGAATTATGAAAAGATTCCAATCAAATGATATGAGATATATACGGGTCATTGTAAAGTGTATCATGATAATGCTGCTAAGTGTTCACAATCAGAATTGTTTAAAGAGTGAAGTTTAGGTACTCAGATTTCATCTTTTCAGGTACTATTCAATGATACTATATTTCACAATATACATTATGGTCGGTTGTCTGCAACAGAGGAGGAGGTTGGTTCTTGCTGACTACCAAAGTAACTACCATCAAAGTGGAAATACTAGAGATTCATCCCTTGTTCTTTCAGGTTTATGATGCTGCTCGGCGTGCTGCAATTCACGAGACAATCTTGAATTTTCCTGAGAAGTATTCAACCGTTGTTGGAGAGCGAGGCTTAAAGGTGAGAAATCAGAGTTCTATGTTTTAAATAGTTGATTTGTTCAACTGTGAATAAACAAGATGATTTCTACTAGAAAGTAGAGTTTTTTTTTGTCTTTACTCACTACCTTATTCAGTAAAATACTTGGTTAGTATGCACTGGGCGTTAAACTGTAAATATGACATAATATAAGCAACAGTTTCAAAGGATACTTCTTCTCATTGCTGTTTTAATTTCTTGTTGCAACCTTATCAATTATCCTAATATGAGTAATCACTTACTCTTGCAATCCATGAATGACTAAAATAGCATCTGTAGGTTCTGCTTTCCTGTACCTTTTGTATATACATAATCAACTACTCCTAGGCATCACGCCCTTACCTGTTGACTTTCAATTGAATAGATTACAGGAATTCTTAGTGTTTATGTTTTTCTTAATATTTAACATTTGACCTAGTGACTCTCATTCCAATCACAGTTGAGTGGTGGGGAAAAGCAGAGGGTATCGCTTGCCCGTGCATTCTTGAAGGCGCCTTCAATTCTGTAGGTTTATCAGTTTTATTTTCATCTTTTCTACTTTTTCTTGAAAATAGTTCTGTCTGAAGCAATGTCTGTTTTAGAATTATAATTTTTTGCTAATTACTTCTTTTATATCTAACTTATTGACAATTCAAATGGACTCCTTTTTCTTTTCAAGGCCAATAGATATATGTCAAACCCCAATTAATTTGCATTGCAAATGGATGATCACTGTCATATGCATTTCAAATTAATTTGTACAAAGTTTTAATATACCCATTATTAGGAATAAAAGTACGAGGGGGCCTTCATGGTGTGGGATTAGGCCTCTTTCACAGCCATTGGTCATAGCTGAATGGATCTCAGCCATTGATAGATCAACACAATTCCCCCCAAATCTCCTTTGAGATCTAATGTCTATGAAAGGTACCTTGATGGAAAAGAACAGTGAAGGCTGCCCCTTTATAGTAATTTGGTTTTCATTGTTAGCATGTAGTTAACATACCTTGACACATTCTCGTCACCTTTCATCAAGATGGAGAAAATATACACTTTTCATGTTTGTTGGCTTAACATCTTATAAGGCACATCATTAAATGCATGTGTAGAGCCAAAATGTATCTTGCAGCAGTGAACCGAGTACAGAGTACCTAACCACGCCGGTTCGGCTGTTCCAGTAACAGATAGAACTAGTACAACATCGACGTTGACTTTGAAGAACACAAAAGGGATGGAAACTAGTAGATGAGTTTCTATTATATAGAGTTTAATGAATTCTCTGGAAGTTAATGCGCCAAATTATCATCATTTTTCATTTCACTTTCGTTTAGTTATACAAGAAAGAGCTCACCTCCATAGCTAGTAGCTATTGCTAGATTAAAATCGCTAAACACTTGCTATATCAGTGAATTACCCGTTATTTAATTATGTGATTACCTCACTAATTATGTTGTGATTCTAGATTGTGTGACGAAGCTACAAGTTCCCTTGATAGCACTACTGAAGCTGAAATATTGAGTGCGCTAAAGAATCTATCAAATAATCGCACATCAATCTTCATTGCTCATCGACTAACAACTGCTATGCAATGCAATGAGGTACGCACTTGTCTGCGTACTTTGATCTATCATCCGTAAGACTATTAAGTGTACGTTTTCTTGTTACCATTTACATTTGCAATTCAGATCATCGTTCTCGAAAATGGCAAAGTGGCGGAACGAGGACCGCACGATGTTTTGCTGTCAAGGGCGGGAAGATACGCGCAGCTTTGGGCCCAGCAGAACAACAACGATGCTTCGGATGCTGCAGTGAAGGTAGAAGCCTGAACTACTACTTGAGCAGTGACTGGCCAGTCGAACCGGATTTTCTTGGAAAAAAATGATAATCTCAGTTAGTCTCATTGAACCGGACTCTCTTGAAGCCAAGATTATTTGTAGTATGCTCTTGTATCTGCCATTTCAATTAGTGTAAGTTATGTTGTAGAAAAAACATTTATTTTACTGGTTGAATGCTGGTATGCAGCCACAGGCTTGTAATTGAGATGTATAACAATAAAAATGCTGGTCTTATTAAAGCAGGAATTTATATTGCCTTACGATCCATATTTTGTCAGGGCTTATTTCTTTACTCTGATTATAAAACAATAAATCAATTATAAAACATTATGCAAGTTGATTTATGATTTTTTATATATATGCTAAATGTTGATCTGTGAATTTTTTTAATGTGTAAAATTAAAATGTTATTGACTCTTTAATGATTTCAAAAGAAATTAAATTTTTTATCATTTAAAAATATAAATTGATTTGTGAAAAAAAATGATAGTCCGTAAAATGCCACTAAAATATATTTTTTTGTTAAACTCGAAAAAGAATTAAGCACCTCAGCGACTCAGAAGTCGAAGGGATTCTGGATCTTCTCCAACTCTTGGAAGAATGGAAAGTTACAGCTCTCATTGCTGGATCTGATCTATCAAAGAGTCGACTGATCTACGGTTACTTGTATTCGTGGACGATTCCATTGCCGCATGAGCATTGTAAAGGATAGCACGTCGCTGAGATCTTCGCTGCCTTTCCAGAGGGTGGACTCTTCTCACCGAGAATCGATCTGGCTAAATAGAATAATCATAAATTCATTATATATCATATGTTTCATGGACTAAAAAACGATTCATATAAAACGACGTATGAAATAAAATATAAATACAACGAGATAAAAGTAAAACAAATCAAGAATAAACAACTCTATTTAAGGCGAAATCAACGCGGTAATGTGCATAAATTTAATCTTTTTTTTAAAGGTTTAGGAAGCACAACTTATTATTACAACTTTTAATTCTTCTTTACGCTTTCAAATTATAGATAAATGAATATTTAGGATAATGTTAGTTGGAATTAGAATTTATCTTAATATGTAATTATCAATTAAGAATAATTCTTAATATTTATTATTTAATCAACAGATATACAAATCATCCATGGTATAGTATCAGTATGGAGAAGTGTCATAAGAATATAAGTATTAGCAGATATCAACAATGATTTAAATTAACTAAAAGTGAATAATTTGAGCTAATATCATCAATGTAATAATATTGTCTAACATACGGGCTAAACACTCTCATCGGTGGACTACGATAATAAAGCATCATCACGTAAATAAGTACTGGCCGAGTACTACATCATGCCACCACAACTCAAGTGTAATATCAGGTACTCTGGTATAAAACTAGATTCGAATATTTCATTTTTAGGATTCTGTTTTACCATCTTTATTATTTTACTTTAATTTTTTTATCATCATTATTTCATTCTAAGTTGATAACTTATTGGTTAGTCTAAATAACCTACCCAAGTCAACTTTTCATATCAAATATATTAATTCATTCAAGTATCCTCATAGGTTTTATAGGTAAAAATTATGAATAAAAAAACTACAAGTATCAACCGATAGAATATCAAAGATCATAGAGTATGGAAGATCAAGCAAATAAAAAAGATAAGTATCAACAGAAGATTAATTTAGTTTGTTTAATTTTTAAAATAACGTTTCCCATCTTAATCCTCATATGAAACCACTTGTGAACATGAAATAACATTAATCATTTACTCTCTAACAATTTAATTATTTTAAACTCTCATTTCATTATTTTAAATATCATTTGAGGTTTTTTTTTAAATAGTTATATAAGCATATACATATAATCAATTTCTCTATTTATTCATAGATAAGGATAATTATTTGATAGTCAAAGGATAGATGCACTCATCACATTATGTACAATAAAAACTTTGAGTGACAGGTCATTGTGCTCCACTCATTTTGGCATCTATAAACATAATACAAAAAATATATCAAATAATCATAATATTATCTAATAAGAATAATGACTTAACATCGAAACATTTTTTAGAATTCGAGATTGATGAATTATTTTGATCTTGCTACCTCTTAAGATTTAACATTCTACCTCCTTTCCGATTTAGATAGTCTTCCTAATTATAAATCGATTAACATAAAATATACCTTCTAAAGTTGCTATGGTAGCTGAAAAAGAGAGCAGCAATGCGTCTCTCCCATTATTGGGAGAGGGCAACAACTAGGGTTCTTTTCCTTTTTTCGTTGGCAACTCCTACAAGATTCGACAGTCACTGTCAAGAAGCAAGGACAACAAGAGTAGGTATTCTCTAGGAAAAGAAAGACGACAATTAGGGTATTTCTGTTGAAGCTGTCGAAGAAGAAGAGAGTGTTGAAAATAAAAGAAAACAGAAATGGAGGATCTTTCTCTCTTCACTAGTAGCCACGACAAGATCGGCATGACCACAACTAGCTCTAGCGGAGCTCTGGCAAATGTGATTGGTTGGAAAAATAATAATAACAATAATAAAAAGTCAACAACAACAAAAAAGGTTGTTGCTCTTGTTGTTGGGAGAGGACAACAGCTAGAGTTGCCTTTCCCCTTTCTCCTAGAGACTTAGGCTAGCTCCGGCTAGCTCCGACAAGTTCTGACAATACTATCAAGAAGTAGGAACAATAGAGAAGCACAACAAGAAGCAAGGGAGAAGAGAAAAAGAGGTATTCGTGGTTGTTGGCCGGAAAAGGCAGCACCAAGGGCTCCTAGAGGAGAGAAAGGTAGCAAAGTTGATGTGTCTAAGAGAATCCACATATCTCCATAATAATGTAATATTTTCCATTTTGAATTTAAGTTCTCATGATTGTATTTTTGAGCTCTACCAAAAGGTATCATACCAAGAGATATCTTCATTTCTTTTAAACTCATGACCTTTTTCGTGTCTTTCCAATTTGGACTTTGATTATATTCCCAACAATTCTCCCTTCAAATGAAGGATCACTATTACTCTCATGGTTTGGGCTTCTCCGCAATTATCTGGTCACTGTTGACCTACTCCGGGTCTCCCCACAAATATTTGGTCACTCTTGACATATTCCAGACCTCTCACAAGCATCGATCATCCTGACCTGCTTCAGGCCTCTTCGTAAGTGTCTGGTCACTTTTGACCCGCTCTAGACTTCCTCGCAAGCATCCGATCACCCTGATCTGCTTCAGCTCTCTCCGCAAACATTCGGTCACTCTTAATTTGATTCATTTATGAACACTGCTACAATATCCTGATCTAAGACATTTCAAATGTAAAAGTGATCTCAGCCGCAAAAAGAGATCTCAAACGCCATACACTTTGAGTAACAAAAACAAATTGCACAAAAATCAGCTTTTACCTGAGAAGGATTTTCCCGATGAGAGAAAACCTAGTTGTGTGGTATGGTGCTGAGGGCTGAACGTGGCGTAGGGAGAGCTTGCGTTGACAAGTGATGCCCTAGTTTGTCGGTCTGTATATCAGACAGAAAGGAGAGGGCTTGCGTCGAGGGAGAGCTCGCTAATCAAGAGAGGGCTCGCGAGGCCGGGAACGTAGTGAGTCGATGCAGAGAGAGCTCGCGTCCGAGCTTCGGTGAGAGAGGCGATTCAGTGGACAGCTTCGGCGAGGGAGAGCTCGTCGATCGAGAAAGGGCTTACGACAAGGGAGATTTTGTGGGCAGGAGAGGGCTCGCGTCTACGAGAGCTCACCAATCGAGAGAGAGCTCGCAACTAGACGATTGAGGGAGCACATCAAAAAAATTTCTCACCATAGTGGATGACGATGTGACAAGTTCCACATCACCTCTGCGGCACGAAACCACAAGAAAGCAGTGCAGGGGAGCACTTATATATATATATATATATATATATATATATATATATATATATATATATATATATATATATATATATATATATATGCTCTCTTCTTTGTGCGGTTCTCCTGCGGCACAAAGCATCGGCGTCATCCAAGCTGGCAAAACGACCCATTCGACTTACACATCAGCAGTGTTGCGAGCAACTTTCTCCTCTCCAAAAACCCTAACGGAAGCAGCGTCGACTCCTCTCCTCTCCTCATCACGTCCCTCTCCGAAGCCGAGCTGCCTCCCTCTCGGCCACTTTCTCTCACAGCGAGACCCCTAGCTTCCTCCCCTCTCTCGTAGCGAGACCCCTCTCTCGCTGAAGCTCGGAACACGATCCTCTCTACAAAATCCTAGACGAAGCTCGGAATTTGTTCCTCTCGCAGCGACACCCCTCTTTCGCCAAAGCAACTGTTCGAGGGATTCTTTCGCAGCTGATCTCCCTCGACACTAGGGCATTTCTCTCCGCCGAAGCTCGTGTTGCCTCTTGTAAAATCCTCCGGCGGCGTTCCAGGTGATTGATCAATTTTTGCTCGACTACCGTCCTTGATTTGTTCCTATGTTCCATCCGTGTTTCCTTGATTTGAGGTGGCTTCTGATTTAGGCATGTTTCAATGTCTTTTATGTGTAATTATTTGCTCATTCTGATTGAGGGTGTGGTGCGATTTACAGCCGTTTGATCAACTGTAACCACACAA
This sequence comes from Zingiber officinale, assembly GCF_018446385.1. Classification (NCBI taxonomy): domain Eukaryota; kingdom Viridiplantae; phylum Streptophyta; class Magnoliopsida; order Zingiberales; family Zingiberaceae; genus Zingiber; species Zingiber officinale. The sequence goes on from NC_055992.1 coordinate 4,716,683, forward strand.
GTTTTGAATTTGAAATAAGATATGTGTTTGTCTTGAATCATTGTTACACATTAACAAATGAATGAAGACATACATTGTTGGGAAAGTGAATGATTTTATTTTATTTTTTTTGAGAAAAATGGTCCCATGGATATGATGCCAGATTCATGGTCGTGCACCAAGTTCTTCCGATATACATCATTTGATTGTAGAAAGGGGGAAGAAAAGATGAATCCTCTAGTGCTAGTCTGAGATTTTAATTTTTTTTGGCAAAGTTACCACCTTGCTAGCTATAAAGTTAATATATTGTTGAAATACCGTGGAGATTTTCTCAAAGTAATATTAAGTAATATTTAGAGATTGAGCTGCTATAATTATAGTAGTGTCAATTAGTTAGTGTCAATTATAGTTGTGTACCAAGATAGTGGAGCAAATTTACTGATAAACATTTGAGTTTGCAATGATAGCCCAACAAATTTAGAGTTTTGTACCATGATAATCGAGATTGAGTAAGGGATTCACCCTTGCTATTGAGATATAATAGATCTTCATGAAACTTAGCTTCTTCTAATCAACTAGTTGTTTGATGAATATTACTTATTCTCTCTTGCAAATTTAATGAGCGTGTCGTCATTTGTATAGCAACCTAGATCATTGAATTTGAATGGTTGCAATATATGATTTCAAAGTTTTGTGCCTTCTTTGCTCCTCTTTCATTTCAAAATGTTAGCTATTGAGATATTATCTAATTAATGAAAATTTGATTATTAGGTTGTTATTTCATGACATCATCAAGTTATAGCAGCATCGACAATACTAGATTTCAACCTGTAACATGTAGGGATTGCGGACAAAGAACATTTGTATGTGTTTCTAGATCAACCAAGAATCCTGGAAGACAGTATTATAGATGCGGGCAACACGGATGGCAAAGTGGGTCACTACTTATCTTGGTTCATCATTCACAATTGAAAGTGAACACAATGCTTCTCATGGACATAATCCAGGAGTAATCAAAGTACCAAAATTTATTTGGATATTAGTGATGGTGAACTTAATTCTCTTAGCGATAATCCTGATTTGGTTGTTAGTTCATTTGGTCAGTTAGTGTTAAGTAATGTTGGTGTTGTAATGTAACGGGCTAAATGTTTGTAATTCTCAATGCAAACTTGATTTGTTAGTTTATATTGTTAAACATTGTTGAATTTCAATTTGAATCACATGATGCAGTACAATGATAGTTGTATTTCAGGATAAGAATTGAAATCCTCATGAATAAATTCTTTTCTATGATGCAGTACAATGTTTGTGTTTTGCATGCTTTGTAAGACACTGATGTTATCATTTAGTTTATCAGATAACAATTAATAAACTTGTTTTCAGAAGGTGTTAAAAAAAATCAAATTTTTTATTGAATTTCAATTTGAATCACATGATGCAGTACAATGATAGTTGTATTTCAGGATAAGAATTGAAATCCTCATGAATAAATTCTTTTCTAACAATGATGCAGTACAATGTTTGTGAAGCAGCATAAGAATTGAAATCTGTAGGACCGTTAGATTCGATAGAGGGGGGGGGGGGTGAATATCGATTCGAAAATCCATAGTATAAGCGCAGCGGAAAAGTAAATGAGCATAGTTGTTTTTTACTTCGTTCGGAGCTTGTGACGACTCCTACTCGAAGGCCCGTACTCCTTGAGTACTTTCGTTGGGCAATTCACTAGCAGTTCGAAATAATGATTATAAAAAATAGTACAATGAATGATAATGAAAATGAAAAGCAAATACCGACAATAAAGACAAGAAAGGAGCGTAGTGTCGGAGCTTTGTTAGCGTCGCAGAAGTGCAGAGCAGTGGAAGACTTTTCTTTTCGTTGTTGTTCTGAAGCTCTCCTCTGACCCTTCTTTTATATGAGGCTCGGGGCGCCCTGGATGCCTTCCGGGCGCCCTGGTGAGACGTGGCAAGTCCAACCAGCGAGCTCCACGTGGCGACGCGCGATCAGGATGAAATTTCCCTCCCGGGCGCCCGGACCCTGTTTTCCCGCAGAATCCGTCCTGCAAGACAAACGTTAGTCCGGAGGCAAATTTACCCTGCAACACAGATTGTTAGCAAAAGCAAAGTGAGTATGAATTAGTAAAAATGAGTATGACTTAGATTCCGTCTTTCCGAGACCGGAATCTAGTCACGATCTCGACTTAGATATCCGAAATGGATCTAAGCCGGATCGACGCCTAATGTTCCATTCCCGGGAACGCGTCCTCGCAGTCACTCCCCTCCAGTGACTTACCTCACTTACCGCCTGAGGCGACCGTGACGGGCAGTCATGACTCCCGGTCGGCCCGTCGACCGCTTGGACTTCGTCCCAGGTCGGCCCGTCGACCCGCGGACTTCTCGCCAGTCGGCCCCGTCGACCTAGCTGGACTTCTCGCCAGTCGGTCAGCCCGTCGACCGCTTGGACTTCTCGTCGGCTATTCGGCCCGTCGACCTAGCTGGACTTCGTGTCAGACATCCGGTCAGCCCGTCGACCTGTCTGGACTTCTCTGCACACTCGATCAAAGTGTCAGACAAAAACAAACTAACTTAACCTGATTTGTCATTCATCAAAACCTGGGTTAAATCGTTAGTGCTAACCGCACCAACAATCTCCCCCTTTTTGATGGAATGACAACTTGGTTAAGTTAGTGAAAACATATGCAAGAACCATGCATTTATGTGGTTTTAAATTTAGTTTGAATTTTCAGTTAGGTTCAGCTAACTTAACCAAACTTAACCACCTAACCCTCCCCCTTTGGCATTCATCAAAAATAAGCATGGATTAAGTAATTATAGACTTCAGACAAAAAAAATGTCAAGTTAATCTGGGGGAGTTTAAGCTTTTGAAAATTTGTTTAAAGCATTAGCTTTTAGCTTTTAGAAAGCTAGCTAAGTTTAGATAGTTTCATTTTCAAACATAAGTTTTCAAAAACCAAAATTCCAAAACTAAGTTGCAAAAAATTTATTTTTCCAAAAATTGATTTATTTTTCAACACTAAGTTTGTAAACGATTTAATTTAAAACTTAAGTTTTGACAATGATTTAAGTTTGAAAAATCTAACTTTCATAATTTTCAACACTGAGTTTTTGCAAATCAAATTTCAGTTTGCAAATATTGATTTTGAACTTTACTTTTAGTTTTCAAAGGAGTTTGGTAGAACTAATTTTGATAAAGTAAAATAATTAAATCTAATTTTCAAAAATTAAAATTTTAAAGTTCAAAAGTACTAGTTTCAAAATTATGGTTTAAAATACTTGAAAAGTTGAGTTTTCAAAGATTAAGTAAAAAGGATAAAAAGTTTGTGATTTAAAACAAACAATTTTGAGTTGATTTAAAAATTTCACAATTTTAAGCAAGTTGATTTTGAAAATTGATTTTTAAACTTTGATTTTCAAAATTAAGGAAAATGATTTTGAGAAGCTTAGTTTGTAAACTTAAGTTTTGAAAAATCTAATTTCCACAATTTTCAAAACTAAGTTAAATCTAATTTTCAAAATCAATTTTCAATAAAAAGTTAGTTTTATAAGAGTTAGTTTTCAAAAGTAGGTTTAAGAAATTTTTAAGAAAACATTTTTCAAACAAAATTTAAAATATTTTATAGAAAGGGAAATTTTTAATTAATTCCTCCCCCTGAACCTGACATAAAATTTGAAAATATTTGCTAAAAATATTCAAAGTAGATATATATATATATTTTTAAATTGAGGTAGAATTTTCTAGAGAGATTTTAAAGAGAAGATTAAAAATAACACTTAAGGAGATAATTAAAAATAAACCTCCCCTTAATTTGATACTCTTTTAATTTATTAATCCTCCTTATTTATTACTTCCCCTTAATATAAAATTTTACAATCGTAACATATTTTCGTACCTAAGTGTTTTAGACGATTGTATAATTATCTTTATATAATTATTCATTTAAATTTGACTAACCGTAATTAATGTTAGATTAAGTTGAAATAAATTAACCTTTAGTGTAATGTTAAGTAAGATAAGTTGTTATTAATTCAATAATTGATCAATATTAATAATTTATTGATTAAATTTTGCTATAATCTAAATTTTGTATTAATTGATGAAGGTGTTAGTTATAATTTAACTTTTCATTTACTTCCTTTTAAGTTGGATTGACTTAGTTTAAAGTTGGTGGTAATTTGAAGTTAAACTCGTTATTAAACAAGGTTAAGTAAGGTTCAATTTAAGTCAAACTTTAATTATGTTTTAATAAAAATAATTAATATTTTAAAGGTTGATTAAGAAAAATGACTTAGAGTAATTTTAATATTTTTACTAAGGTTAAACCTAGGTTCTGATCAAATCAAGCTTAGTTCTCAAATAAAGTTAAACTTAAATAGTTAAGTTTTACTTATTAATTACATAATTAAGTTTAAAGTTAAAGTTAACGGAATTTAAGTTTTTAAGTTAGGTGTCTAAGTTTTAAATGAATTTAAAAGAATTATAATAATTATTATTTTTAAGGGATTTCTAACAGGATTTTAAAATGATTTTTATAATTATTTAATTAATATACGTTCAATTCAGGTTTGATTTTATATTAAAATTAATATCAGTGATTAATTTAGCTTTAAGTTTTAAGTTTAACTTAAAATTTTAAGTTTTAATTTTCAGTTAGGTTAAATTAAGTTGAAAAGTAATGTTTAAATTAAGTTTTAATGAGTTTTAATTTAAGATCTAATTTCAGTTAAGTTAAATTAAAAAATAATTTTAAGGTTAAAATGATGTTTAAGATTAAAAATGAGTTTAAAGTCAAAACAATAATTTTTAAGTGAAAATAGTCTATAGAAATAATTTATTATTATTACTATTTTTTTAAGTTAAAAGAATTTTATTATAGTGAAAAAATAAGAAGAATTTTCAAAATGATATATAATTTTTAAATAGTTTTAAATGATTTAAAAGTTTTTCAAATAATTTTGAAATAATTTTTAAGTTAAAATAATTTAAAAATATAATTTTTATATTAAAATAATTTTAAGTTAAAATAATTTTTAAGTTAAAATAATTTTTATGTTAAAATAATTTTTAAAATAACAATAATTTTTAAAATGTTTTAAAGGAATTTTTAAAAGGATTTTTTAAAAGAGTTTTTTTTTTAAATAATTTTTAAAATGTTTTAAAATAATTTTTAAAAGAATTTTTTAAAGTTTTTAAAATGATTTTCAAAATAGTTTTTTTTTTAAAAATAATTTTTAAAATGTTTTAAAATAATTTTTAAAAGAATTTTTTAAAGTTTTTTAAAATGATTTTTAAAATAGTTTTTTAAAATAATTTTTAAAAGAATTTTTTAAAGTTTTTAAAATGATTTTTAGAATAGTTTTTTAAAATAATTTTTAAAATGTTTTAAAATAATTTTTAAAAGAATTTTTTAAAGTTTTTAAAATGATTTTTAAAAGAGTTTTTTTTAAAAATAATTTTTAAAGGAATTTTTTAAAGTTTTTAAAATGATTTCTAAAATAGTTTTTTTTTTAAAAAAAATAATTTTTAAAGGAATTTTTTAAAGTTTTTAAAATGATTTTTAAAATAGTTTGTAAAATAATTTTTGAAATGTTTTAAAAGAAAAAGAATTTTTTAAAGTTTTTAAAATGATTTTTAAAATAGTTTGTAAAATAATTTTTAAAATGTTTTAAAAGAATTTTAAAAGAATTTTTAAAAGTTTTAAAATGATTTTTAAATTAGTTTTAAAATATTTTTAAAGGAATTTTTTAAAGTTTTTAAAATAGTTTGTAAAATAATTTTTAAAATGTTTTAAAAGAATTTTTAAAAGAATTTTTTAAAGTTTTTAAAATGATTTTTAAAAGAGTTTTTAAAATAATTTTTAAAAAATTTGGAAATAATTTTAAAATAATTTTTAAGTTTAGAATAAAATTTTTAAGTTAAATATAAAATTTTTAAAGTTAAATTTAAAAATATTTTTTAAAGTTAAATTTAAAAATATTTTTTAAAGTTAATTTTTGTTTTAAAATAATTTTTTAAAGTTAATTTAATTTTTAAAATAATTTTTAAAGTTAATTTAATATTTTTTTTTAAAATTAATTTAGTTTTAATTCGAAATTTAATTTTTAATTAATTCAAAATTTAATTTTAATTTGAAATTCAAAATTTAATTTTAATTAATTTTAATTTAATTTGAAATTCGAAATTTAATTTTAATTTGAAATTCAATTTGAAATTTGAAATTTAATTTTAATTTGAAATTCAATTTAAAATTTGAAATTTAATTTTAATTAATTTTAATTTAATTTGAAAATTAATTTGATCCTTATTGATCTCACCTGATCTAGATTATCAATCAGGGATTCCTATAATTTTGTGAGATGAATTAGATTTAATTACAGAGTTTGGTTTAACTTTTGTTAGATTCAGGTTTAGCTTTGGTCTCAACAAATAGGCATTTTTCGGATAAACTTCTAAGCTTGGTGAGTCACTTGGACGTCATTAGAAGTAGCCAACCTTTCGAGGTTTTCCGAATAGTCCTATCCACGGAGCTTAGTATTAAACCTTGGTCTAACTAGTTAGGATCCATTTAAGGGTAGCTTCGGTCAGTTCCACTTGGCCAAATGCACCAGATCGAAGCCATATCTTTCTAGACATGTGATGCCCAAGCTTCCCTAACGTACTATCATCCAAAAACTTCACCAGTACCATGATTCAAGTTAAACTTGGTCTCTTTTTAACTAATCCTAATTACCCTGCCGGGTTAGTTTGTTTGGCTTACCCTGTCGGGTAAGTTAGTTTTGGAGGTGTCAGCTATTCTGGAGCCTCCCCCTAAATCATTGGTCTTTAATTTAAGATTTTTGTATAATTAGAGTTGGTTTTAGTTAAGTTGTAATGTTTAATTTGTAATTTAAATTTAAGTTTTTAATTTTGAATTAATTAAATTGGTCAAATTATCTTTCTTTAAGAGCTTATTTTTAAAGTTTAAGTTTTTATTTATTTTTAAATTTGAATTAACTAAACTTTTTGAATTATATTTTCTTAACAGTTTATCTTTTAGCTTTTTATTAATTGTTAATTTTGAAATTTCTAGATTATTTTTGTTTAATATGTTATCTTTAACATTTAATTTTAAGTTTGTTAAATTCCGTTTTGATTTTATCAAAGTGTTTGATTTTATCCTTATATTTTCTTTGCCTTTTAAATTGATATGGTTAATTGAATTTATTAGATCAGTTTTATCTTTAAAGTTTAATTTCTTATTAATTAAATTATCTTGGTTTTGGATAGCATTTTCTAGATTAATATTGTCTAGATTAAATAATTTATTAATTTTATCTAGATCAATATTGACCTTGTCATCTTTTTTGTTTGAATTTTCAAATTTGTTTAGGTTTAAATTCAAATTTTTAGATTTATTAATTATTTTCAGATTTTCTATATTTTCTAAAGTAATTATATTTGTTTTATCAGAAAATATCCTAGAGGTATTTTTGCAAGTATTGTCATGTACACTATTTTCACATATACTTTCAGACATATCCAAATTAACAGGCACATATTTTAAACTACTACTAGCAAGGGTGTTTTGGTAAATATTACTAACCTTGAACGCAACCCCTAATTCAGCAAGCTTCTCCGTTGGATCTGACTCGAGTCCGGATTCGACTTTAACTTGATCTTCTAGCTCCATCGGCATCTCGTGAAGCTTGATCAACTGGGTCCACAGCTCATATGCATTCTTGTACTTTTCTAATCTGCATAAAATATTGTTAGGTAAAACATTGCAAATAATGTTACTTACCTTTTTGTTCAGTTCCGAGTTTTGAGAAGGTTTCCTCAAAATTAGCATATAATCGATGTCTACGCTTCCTAAGAAGCATTCCATTAATCGCTTCCAGTAGTTGAAGTCTTCATGATCGTATGGTGGTGGTTCGCAGGGATTCCGTCCTCCTAGAAGAGTCGTAATTTCTTGCACACAGAGAGACAAACAAAAGATCCCAAGACTTGGTCTTGGATTAGCGATCTTAAAAAAATAATATTCACTATTTTCGAAAAAAATAATAAAATATTATTAAAATATTAATAAAAATATTATTTCAAAATTTTGAAAATGTAATATCTTGTCAATACTAAGCAATGGTGAAGAGATGGCGATGTATTTTTCAAAAATAGTTTTGGAGGGAAAAAAAACGAAAGGCGTACGATTGGAGGTTTTATTTTAAAGACAAACGATATCTAATTTTTCTTTCAAAAGTCCCCCCTTTGCACGATTGGTGGTTGCACCAAATCGAGCGGTACCTACTCGATACCACTTGTAAGACCGTTAGATTCGATAGAGGGGGTGAATATCGATCCGAAAATCCAGAGTATAAGCGCGGCGGAAAAGTAAATGAGCACAGTTATTTTTTACTTTGTTCGGAGCCTGTGACGACTCCTACTCGAAGGCCCGTACTCCGTGAGTACTTTCGTTGGGCAATTCACTAGCGATTCGAAATAATGCTTACAAAAAACAGTACAATGAATGCTAATGAAAATGAAAAGCAAATACCGACAATAAAGACAAGAAAGGAGCGTAGTGTCGGAGCTTTGTTAGCGTCGCAGAAGTGCAGAGCAGTGGAAGACTTTTCTTTTCGTTGTTGTTCTGAAGCTCTCCTCTGACCCTTCTTTTATATGAGGCTCGGGGCGCCCTGGATACCTTACGGGCGCCCTGGTGAGACGTGGCAAGTCCAACCAGTGAGCTCCACGTGGCGACGCGCGATCAGGATGAAATTTCCCTCCCGGGCGCCCGGACCCTGTTTTTCCGCAGAATCAGTCCTGCAAGACAAGCGTTAGTCAGGAGGCAAATTTACCTGCAACACGTTGTTAGCAAAAGCAAAGTGAGTATGAATTAGCAAAATAGTATGACTTAGATTCCGTCTTTCCGGGACCGGAATCTAGTCACGATCTCGACTTAGATATCCGAAATGGATCTAAGCCGGATCGACGCCTAATGTTCCCTTCCCAGGAACGCGTCCTCGCAATCACTCCCCTCCGGTGACTTACCTCACTTACCTGCCGGACGTCCGGGCCCGTCGACTGCCGTCGGACTTCTCGCCAGCGTCCGCCACCGTCGACGGCCGCGGACTTCTCGCGTCAGTCGGTCAGCCCGTCGACCCGCTTGGACTTCTCGCCAGCTATCCGGTCAGCCCGTCGACCTAGCTGGACTTCTCGCCAAGCGTCCGGTCAGCCCGTCGACCCGCTTGGACTTCTCGCCAGCTATCCGGTCAGCCCGTCGACCTATCTCGACTTCGTGTCAGACATCCGCTCAGCCCGTCGATCTGTCTGGACTTCTCCTGTACACTCGATCAAAGTGTCCGACAAAAACAAACTAACTTAACCAGATTTGTCATTCATCAAAACCTGGGTTCAATCGTTAGTGCTAACCGCACCAACAAAATCCTCATGAATAAATTCTTTTCTAACAATGATGCCTTCTCGTCGGAGTCCGTTGATGAAGCGGCAGCTTCACAACTCCAGCGGCTAGAAAACCAGCACGAAGCTCACGCGAAGCTTCAAGAAACCGAGAGCTCAGCAAAGCTCAAGAGGAAGAAGAAGAATTAGCGGAAGAAAATTTTTTTCGTCCTCACTGTAGAGTGCCTTATATCCTCTGGTATCTCCCTGCAACCTGCGAAGAGCGTTGTGTCGCAACGGCTGGACCGATCAGGCTCCATCCTGATCGGTCCATGGAATCTCTTGATCGGTCTGTGGACCGATCAGGCTACAATCAGTGAACTTCTGATCGTTTCCGGATCGGTCTGTGGACCGATCAGGCCCTAGGCTGATCGGTCCCCAGACCGATCCCCAACTCCCAGATCGCCTTGCTTCCTTCTGTTTCATTACTGATCGGTCACCAGACCGATCAGATATCCCACAGAAACATTCTGTGTGGTTACTGATCGGTCACCAGACCGATCAGATAACCTTGGCGTCACTGGATCGGTCTGTTGACCGATCCAGACAACCTGGCTCGGTCTGCAGATCGATCCAGATACCCACAGCCAGCCTTATTTCCTCTCTAGTCTAGAGAATGAGCTACCGAGCCAGAAGAATCATCATCTTCTTTCAAGCTCAAGAAGATACACAACTTCTTCTAGAAAGTTTCATATTCACATTTTGCAAGAATTGAGCAAGCTTACATATCCAGTTGATACAAAACTAAAGATATTGTATCGTAAAGGTTGTTTATACAGAATTTTGTAGCAAATGAGGGAAATTAAAATTGGAAGAGCTAACAGGAATGTAATGTGATAAAGCTGATTCTTGGAGGAATGAACTCCTAGATTAAAGAGAGCATCAGATCGATTTCTTTTGACCAAATAATAGATTCCAACTGTAAGCACTGCGGCGTCCATCGCTTTACCAACCTACAAACACATTGATTCAGGCAAAACTCAAAACTCGGATCCACGGTGACAACCATATGAAAAATAAGAACATAACTAATTTCGTTAATTGCTATATTTATACGTGCAGCGAAATTTAATTCTAATTATATCGTTATTCGTTGATATGCAAATTGGATCTCAAACTGGCACGCTGTCTCTAGCTACACTGGAAAGTGAAAAAATAAACAACATTGTTTCCTACTGCAAAAATAATGCAGGAGGTTTGAAGACTAGATCAGGAAACATGGTCATATGCTGGGACAACCAAGAAAAACCATGAGCTTACCTTAATATTATACAACAAATATGAAGAAAAATTTACTACCAAACAATCTGTTGAATAAGAAAACTTTCTGTTGAATAAGAAAACGAATTATCAAGTTATTCTAGATTTTTCTTTTCTTGAAATTTTGACTGTGAAGAACAACTAATTTCTGTAGCCTATCAAGAAAACGAATTCTGTTGAGCTTAGCCTATCAACCTCAACAACAAGGATTTGATTGCACAAAGACGCTTGAAATGTGAAGAACAACTAATTTCTGTAGGGATATTCCTATTATCATGAGAAAACCACGCCACCAAACAATCTGCAACGAATCAATCATTGTTTAAGGACTAAACTACAAGTGCCAGTGGATGCTTTAGGCTATCAGTTGATAATGAAAATCAAATGTTGCATGTTGCATCAAATGTTCGAATGAAGTTCATGAAGGTAGAAGAAAAAGATGAGTAAACAGTACACGAGCAGAAATTGGCAGCAATTGCAGTTTCCTATTGGGCCCCTCTTGTTGGCACAATAGTTCCAATAAATATGTACATCAAGAAACAAGACTAGAAATTCAGTGAACAAGACTATTTATTAGAAAGGAAATAGATGAATATCAACCATAGATAATTCAGTGAACATCCTATCTCATATTGTTTGAACCTGCAAAATAAAGACAATTTATTAATTTCATTTTCGCAATAAAAAATAAACAACTATAATTTAACAAAATAAAACTTTGATCATACCCGCTATAGATCCCAAATCAGGTTCATATGTATTATCAAGACTGATATAATTATTATCTTCAATTGATATGATAATTGACACGTTGTCATATATATAATATAATAAAATTAATTTGTGTTTGCAAGAAAAAATATAATAAAAATGCAAAAATAGAATTGACATATACCCTTGCTGCAAATTGGGACAGTTACGTTTGTCATGTGACACTCCTCGATGTCCGCATCCACGACATAGCCTGGAATTTGAGGTTGATTTTTCCTTTGATGATTTCAATCTCTTTCCACATTTAGTTCTTACTACGGAAGGATCAATAATACCAAGGCCCTCATCAATGGATTTCTTTTTTTTACTTCTATCATTGCATGTTGTACTGATGGACATTTCTTTCATTTTGTTGTAGATACAATCAAATTGTTCATCCAAGAAAGTTGTCTTCTCATTACTCACAGATGCATCATCAACTAATACTGATGCTTTATATGATAGCCTTGAGTGCCTCGATATCAAATACTACTGAATCTGGATCATCAATTACATTTTGCTCCCCTAAAGCATATATTGCTCCAACTTTTGCATCTCGTGTCCATCGTTTTAGTATATACGTATCAGGCAAATGAAATACTTGGTTGATACGAAAAAAAGCTAACATATGTCTGCATGGAATACCCTCGAACTCAAATTTCATGCAGCTACACGATATGTAATCTCTTTGTTTGTCATGCGTGAGCACTCTTGATTTTGAGGAAGAAGAACTCTGAAATTTCATCACGTGGTAAACCGCTAAGACATCTCCGTAAATGTTTGTTGCACATAATAACTATGACTCTCAATCATTTTACTTTGAAACTCCAGCCATTTCTTTTTTGTATACAACTTAACCATTTGAGTTTCCATTGGCCATGTTGTATTAACCTTGGGATGTTCATTCATATCAATATAGTCCGCAACTAACTCATTGTGTCATTGATGTCTCAGTGCTCTATTAAAACGTGTGATAAAATCCATTAATGAGTTCTTATTTGAGATATATTTCTTGAAAAATGCATGAGAACCTTCAGATCTTTGGCTACTTGAGATTCCTGAAGAAAATACATGACTAAAATATCTGGGACCCATCTGTGTCGTAATTCATACATCGAGGACAACCAATCATTTTTCTCTAATTTAGCATCCTTGATAGTCTCTTCCCATGTCTTCTCAAAATTATCAGGTGTTGTAGAATTTACAATGACGTCCTTTATATTGTGATAGTGGTTTGAAAAGTCAAAGAGTCTAATTTATCCGAAATTTGTTCAATATGTGCCAATAATATCGATGCAATGTTTGAGGAAAACCTGTGCAATAGCTTTGTCATAGCGAGGATCCTCGATCAGTGATGATAATGTTTGGTGCACCTTTAGGCATGGCTTCTAAGAACTTTGTAAGCAACCAAACAAAGACTCTTTCTCATTACTAAGAAATCCGCAACCAAAAAGAATTGTTTGATGATGATGATTAACTCCAACAAATGGTGCCAAAATTAAACCATATTTATTGGTGTTATATGTCGTATCAAATACAAATGCATCACCAAATACACTGTATGCCCTTCTTGACACATGATCAGCCCAAAAACACCTACTAAATCTGTTATCTGAATCAGTCTCGTAGTCAAAGAAAAAAGCTGAATTCTTCTCTTGCTCAGATGTAAAAAACTCAATCAGTGTTTCAGCATCAATACCCTTTTGTTCATTCCTTAGATTTCTTTCAAAGTTTCTAATATCAGATTCTATGCAACCTACTTGTTCTGGGCCTCCATACTCTATCTCTAATAAACGCATTTGTTGACAAGTTGGTACATTGGCCTCTGAAAATTGTTTTGTCAATGCTTTTTTGGCTGCAGAAATACTACGATGTGAGCGTAGCAAATGCACCTTTGATGGAGTCGAAAGTGGATGATTATGGGCTTCTATAAAGTTACAGACAACCCAATCCGGTCCAATTTGTTTCTTGACAAATGCAATGTTTGACTTACAACCTGTTCTAACTGTGCCACGTGTTCTTTCCCTTGCTAGTTGATCATGATTTGGATTTTTATTGTTCCTCATTCGATCTGTATGTCCTTCTTTAAAACATACAATTTGTTTCCACGTCACTTCATTTGTCATCTTGTTTTTTCTTCGTGCTATTCCTTGAGCTAAATCCGACTTCTCGTGCATATTGATTATAGAGCGAATATGCATCCTCTAGAAGAGAATTCCATTCCAATTTTGGCTTTCGATCATCTGCGACTTGGGAATGAATTCTTGATCATCAACTCTATTTTCTTCCATTCTGACATCCTTGTATTATATTTGACAAAGATAAATAGATAAATAAATAAAAACTATAACTTATTTCAAAGTAAACAACTGTTCTAATTAACTAGACATGTAATTGCTAAACTCTAAATTTGATTAAACAAATCATGCAATTTCTAAGGTAAACAACTACTCCACTATCACAACATAAATTTGCACTCATCCCCAAAACCTAAGTGTAAGTCTGTAAACTTCTTATTAATGAATTTAAAGTTGCTATTTTACCATCTGAAAGCATCGGACCAGAGAATTGAGATACAATATATGAAACATTATTAGCTGTGATATTAAAATTATAGATAAATGAATATTTAGGATAATGTTAGTTGGAATTAGAATTTATCTTAATATGTAATTATCAATTAAGAATAATTCTTAATATTTATTATTTAATCAACAGATATACAAATCATCCATGGTATAGTATCAGTATGGAGAAGTGTCATAAGAATATAAGTATTAGCAGATATCAACAATGATTTAAATTAACTAAAAGTGAATAATTTGAGCTAATATCATCAATGTAATAATATTGTCTAACATACGGGCTAAACACTCTCATCGGTGGACTACGATAATAAAGCATCATCACGTAAATAAGTACTGGCCGAGTACTACATCATGCCACCACAACTCAAGTGTAATATCAGGTACTCTGGTATAAAACTAGATTCGAATATTTCATTTTTAGGATTCTGTTTTACCATCTTTATTATTTTACTTTAATTTTTTTATCATCATTATTTCATTCTAAGTTGATAACTTATTGGTTAGTCTAAATAACCTACCCAAGTCAACTTTTCATATCAAATATATTAATTCATTCAAGTATCCTCATAGGTTTTATAGGTAAAAATTATGAATAAAAAAACTACAAGTATCAACCGATAGAATATCAAAGATCATAGAGTATGGAAGATCAAGCAAATAAAAAAGATAAGTATCAACAGAAGATTAATTTAGTTTGTTTAATTTTTAAAATAACGTTTCCCATCTTAATCCTCATATGAAACCACTTGTGAACATGAAATAACATTAATCATTTACTCTCTAACAATTTAATTATTTTAAACTCTCATTTCATTATTTTAAATATCATTTGAGGTTTTTTTTTAAATAGTTATATAAGCATATACATATAATCAATTTCTCTATTTATTCATAGATAAGGATAATTATTTGATAGTCAAAGGATAGATGCACTCATCACATTATGTACAATAAAAACTTTGAGTGACAGGTCATTGTGCTCCACTCATTTTGGCATCTATAAACATAATACAAAAAATATATCAAATAATCATAATATTATCTAATAAGAATAATGACTTAACATCGAAACATTTTTTAGAATTCGAGATTGATGAATTATTTTGATCTTGCTACCTCTTAAGATTTAACATTCTACCTCCTTTCCGATTTAGATAGTCTTCCTAATTATAAATCGATTAACATAAAATATACCTTCTAAAGTTGCTATGGTAGCTGAAAAAGAGAGCAGCAATGCGTCTCTCCCATTATTGGGAGAGGGCAACAACTAGGGTTCTTTTCCTTTTTTCGTTGGCAACTCCTACAAGATTCGACAGTCACTGTCAAGAAGCAAGGACAACAAGAGTAGGTATTCTCTAGGAAAAGAAAGACGACAATTAGGGTATTTCTGTTGAAGCTGTCGAAGAAGAAGAGAGTGTTGAAAATAAAAGAAAACAGAAATGGAGGATCTTTCTCTCTTCACTAGTAGCCACGACAAGATCGGCATGACCACAACTAGCTCTAGCGGAGCTCTGGCAAATGTGATTGGTTGGAAAAATAATAATAACAATAATAAAAAGTCAACAACAACAAAAAAGGTTGTTGCTCTTGTTGTTGGGAGAGGACAACAGCTAGAGTTGCCTTTCCCCTTTCTCCTAGAGACTTAGGCTAGCTCCGGCTAGCTCCGACAAGTTCTGACAATACTATCAAGAAGTAGGAACAATAGAGAAGCACAACAAGAAGCAAGGGAGAAGAGAAAAAGAGGTATTCGTGGTTGTTGGCCGGAAAAGGCAGCACCAAGGGCTCCTAGAGGAGAGAAAGGTAGCAAAGTTGATGTGTCTAAGAGAATCCACATATCTCCATAATAATGTAATATTTTCCATTTTGAATTTAAGTTCTCATGATTGTATTTTTGAGCTCTACCAAAAGGTATCATACCAAGAGATATCTTCATTTCTTTTAAACTCATGACCTTTTTCGTGTCTTTCCAATTTGGACTTTGATTATATTCCCAACAATTCTCCCTTCAAATGAAGGATCACTATTACTCTCATGGTTTGGGCTTCTCCGCAATTATCTGGTCACTGTTGACCTACTCCGGGTCTCCCCACAAATATTTGGTCACTCTTGACATATTCCAGACCTCTCACAAGCATCGATCATCCTGACCTGCTTCAGGCCTCTTCGTAAGTGTCTGGTCACTTTTGACCCGCTCTAGACTTCCTCGCAAGCATCCGATCACCCTGATCTGCTTCAGCTCTCTCCGCAAACATTCGGTCACTCTTAATTTGATTCATTTATGAACACTGCTACAATATCCTGATCTAAGACATTTCAAATGTAAAAGTGATCTCAGCCGCAAAAAGAGATCTCAAACGCCATACACTTTGAGTAACAAAAACAAATTGCACAAAAATCAGCTTTTACCTGAGAAGGATTTTCCCGATGAGAGAAAACCTAGTTGTGTGGTATGGTGCTGAGGGCTGAACGTGGCGTAGGGAGAGCTTGCGTTGACAAGTGATGCCCTAGTTTGTCGGTCTGTATATCAGACAGAAAGGAGAGGGCTTGCGTCGAGGGAGAGCTCGCTAATCAAGAGAGGGCTCGCGAGGCCGGGAACGTAGTGAGTCGATGCAGAGAGAGCTCGCGTCCGAGCTTCGGTGAGAGAGGCGATTCAGTGGACAGCTTCGGCGAGGGAGAGCTCGTCGATCGAGAAAGGGCTTACGACAAGGGAGATTTTGTGGGCAGGAGAGGGCTCGCGTCTACGAGAGCTCACCAATCGAGAGAGAGCTCGCAACTAGACGATTGAGGGAGCACATCAAAAAATTTCTCACCATAGTGGATGACGATGACAAGTTCCACATTCCACATCACCTAAACCAAAGAAAGCAAGGGGAGCACTTATATATATATATATATATATATATATATAGATATATATATATATATATATACATATATATATATATATATATACAGGAAGCTTCTCCTGCGGTGCGTTTTGTGCGGTTCTCCTGCGGCACAAAGCATCGGCGTCATCCAAGCTGGCAAAACGACCCATTCGACTTACACATCAGCAGTGTTGCGAGCAACTTTCTCCTCTCCAAAAACCCTAACGGAAGCAGCGTCGACTCCTCTCCTCTCCTCATCACGTCCCTCTCCGAAGCCGAGCTGCCTCCCTCTCGGCCACTTTCTCTCACAGCGAGACCCCTAGCTTCCTCCCCTCTCTCGTAGCGAGACCCCTCTCTCGCTGAAGCTCGGAACACGATCCTCTCTACAAAATCCTAGACGAAGCTCGGAATTTGTTCCTCTCGCAGCGACACCCCTCTTTCGCCAAAGCAACTGTTCGAGGGATTCTTTCGCAGCTGATCTCCCTCGACACTAGGGCATTTCTCTCCGCCGAAGCTCGTGTTGCCTCTTGTAAAATCCTCCGGCGGCGTTCCAGGTGATTGATCAATTTTTGCTCGACTACCGTCCTTGATTTGTTCCTATGTTCCATCCGTGTTTCCTTGATTTGAGGTGGCTTCTGATTTAGGCATGTTTCAATGTCTTTTATGTGTAATTATTTGCTCATTCTGATTGAGGGTGTGGTGCGATTTACAGCCGTTTGATCAACTGTAACCACACAAGTTTTGAATTTGAAATAAGATATGTGTTTGTCTTGAATCATTGTTACACATTAACAAATGAATGAAGACATACATTGTTGGGAAAGTGAATGATTTTATTTTATTTTTTTTGAGAAAAATGGTCCCATGGATATGATGCCAGATTCATGGTCGTGCACCAAGTTCTTCCGATATACATCATTTGATTGTAGAAAGGGGGAAGAAAAGATGAATCCTCTAGTGCTAGTCTGAGATTTTAATTTTTTTGGCAAAGTTACCACCTTGCTAGCTATAAAGTTAATATATTGTTGAAATACCGTGGAGATTTTCTCAAAGTAATATTAAGTAATATTTAGAGATTGAGCTGCTATAATTATAGTAGTGTCAATTAGTTAGTGTCAATTATAGTTGTGTACCAAGATAGTGGAGCAAATTTACTGATAAACATTTGAGTTTGCAATGATAGCCCAACAAATTTAGAGTTTTGTACCATGATAATCGAGATTGAGTAAGGGATTCACCCTTGCTATTGAGATATAATAGATCTTCATGAAACTTAGCTTCTTCTAATCAACTAGTTGTTTGATGAATATTACTTATTCTCTCTTGCAAATTTAATGAGCGTGTCGTCATTTGTATAGCAACCTAGATCATTGAATTTGAATGGTTGCAATATATGATTTCAAAGTTTTGTGCCTTCTTTGCTCCTCTTTCATTTCAAAATGTTAGCTATTGAGATATTATCTAATTAATGAAAATTTGATTATTAGGTTGTTATTTCATGACATCATCAAGTTATAGCAGCATCGACAATACTAGATTTCAACCTGTAACATGTAGGGATTGCGGACAAAGAACATTTGTATGTGTTTCTAGATCAACCAAGAATCCTGGAAGACAGTATTATAGATGCGGGCAACACGGATGGCAAAAGTGGGTCACTACTTATACTGGTTCATCATTCACAATTGAAAGTGAACACAATGCTTCTCATGGACATAATCCAGGAGTAATCAAAGTACCAAAATTTATTTGGATATTAGTGATGGTGAACTTAATTCTCTTAGCGATAATCCTGATTTGGTTGTTAGTTCATTTGGTCAGTTAGTGTTAAGTAATGTTGGTGTTGTAATGTAACGGGCTAAATGTTTGTAATTCTCAATGCAAACTTGATTTGTTAGTTTATATTGTTAAACATTGTTGAATTTCAATTTGAATCACATGATGCAGTACAATGATAGTTGTATTTCAGGATAAGAATTGAAATCCTCATGAATAAATTCTTTTCTATGATGCAGTACAATGTTTGTGTTTTGCATGCTTTGTAAGACACTGATGTTATCATTTAGTTTATCAGATAACAATTAATAAACTTGTTTTCAGAAGGTGTTAAAAAAAATCAAATTTTTTATTGAATTTCAATTTGAATCACATGATGCAGTACAATGATAGTTGTATTTCAGGATAAGAATTGAAATCCTCATGAATAAATTCTTTTCTAACAATGATGCAGTACAATGTTTGTGAAGCAGCATAAGAATTGAAATCTGTAGGACCGTTAGATTCGATAGAGGGGGGGGGGGGTGAATATCGATTCGAAAATCCATAGTATAAGCGCAGCGGAAAAGTAAATGAGCATAGTTGTTTTTTACTTCGTTCGGAGCTTGTGACGACTCCTACTCGAAGGCCCGTACTCCTTGAGTACTTTCGTTGGGCAATTCACTAGCAGTTCGAAATAATGATTATAAAAAATAGTACAATGAATGATAATGAAAATGAAAAGCAAATACCGACAATAAAGACAAGAAAGGAGCGTAGTGTCGGAGCTTTGTTAGCGTCGCAGAAGTGCAGAGCAGTGGAAGACTTTTCTTTTCGTTGTTGTTCTGAAGCTCTCCTCTGACCCTTCTTTTATATGAGGCTCGGGGCGCCCTGGATACCTTCCGGGCGCCCTGGTGAGACGTGACAAGTCCAACCAGCGAGCTCCACGTGGCGACGCGCGATCAGGATGAAATTTCCCTCCCGGGCGCCCGGATCCCTTCCGGGCGCCCGGACCCTGTTTTCCCGCAGAATCCGTCCTGCAAGACAAACGTTAGTCCGGAGGCAAATTTACCCTGCAGCAAAGATTGTTAGCACAGTT
Source organism: Zingiber officinale (assembly GCF_018446385.1). NCBI lineage: Eukaryota > Viridiplantae > Streptophyta > Magnoliopsida > Zingiberales > Zingiberaceae > Zingiber > Zingiber officinale. The sequence continues at coordinate 4,736,425 of NC_055992.1, forward strand.
TTATAGATAAGCAAAGTATGACTTAGATTCCGTCTTTCCGAGACCGGAATCTAGTCACGATCTCGACTTAGATATCCGAAATGGATCTAAGCCGGATCGACGCCTAATGTTCCCTTCCCGGGAACGCGTCCTCGCAGTCACTCCCCTCCAGTGACTTACCTCACTTACCTGCCAGACGTCCGGTCAGCCCGTCGACCCGTCTGGACTTCTCGCCAAGCGTCCGGTCAGCCCGTCGACCCGCTTGGACTTCTCGCCAAGCGTCCGGTCACCCGTCGACCCGCTGACTTCTCGCCACTATCCGGTCAGCCCGTCGACTATCTGGTCAGCCCGTCGACGGTCAGCCCGTCGACCGCTTGGACTTCGTCCCAGCAGCCCGTCGACCTAGCCGGACTTCGTGACATCGTCACACCGTCGACCTGTCCGGACTTCTCGCACACTCGATCAAAGTGTCGGACAAAAACAAACTAACTTTTGTCATTCATCAAAACCTGGTTAAATCGTTAGTGCTAACCGCACCAACAATCTCCCCTTTTGATGGAATGACAACTTGGTTAAGTTAGTGAAAACATATGCAAGAACCATGCATTTATGTGGTTTTAAAGTTAGTTTGAATTTTCAGTTAGGTTCAGCTAACTTAACCTAACTTAACCACCTAACCCTCCCGCTTTAGCATTCATCAAAAATAAACATGGATTAAGTAATTATAGAATTCAAACAAAAAAAATGTCAAGTTTATCTGGGGGAGTTTAAGCTTTTGAAAATTTGTTTAAAGCATTAGCTTTTAGCTTTTAGAAAGCTAGCTAAGTTTAGATAGTTTCATTTTCAAACATAAGTTTTCAAAAACCAAAATTCCAAAACTAAGTTGCAAAAAATTTATTTTTCCAAAAATTGATTTATTTTTCAACACTAAGTTTGTAAACGATTTAATTTAAAACTTAAGTTTTGACAATGATTTAAGTTTGAAAAATCTAACTTTCATAATTTTCAACACTGAGTTTTTGCAAATCAAATTTCAGTTTGCAAATATTGATTTTGAACTTTACTTTTAGTTTTCAAAGGAGTTTGGTAGAACTAATTTTGATAAAGTAAAATAATTAAATCTAATTTTCAAAAATTAAAATTTTAAAGTTCAAAAGTACTAGTTTCAAAATTATGGTTTAAAATACTTGAAAAGTTGAGTTTTCAAAGATTAAGTAAAAAGGATAAAAAGTTTGTGATTTAAAACAAACAATTTTGAGTTGATTTAAAAAATTTCACAATTTTAAGCAAGTTGATTTTGAAAATTGATTTTTAAACTTTGATTTTCAAAATTAAGGAAAATGATTTTGAGAAGCTTAGTTTGTAAACTTAAGTTTTGAAAAATCTAATTTCCACAATTTTCAAAACTAAGTTAAATCTAATTTTCAAAATCAATTTTCAATAAAAAGTTAGTTTTATAAGAGTTAGTTTTCAAAAGTAGGTTTAAGAAATTTTTAAGAAAACATTTTTCAAACAAAATTTAAAATATTTTATAGAAAGGGAAATTTTTAATTAATTCCTCCCCCTGAACCTGACATAAAATTTGAAAATATTTGCTAAAAATATTCAAAGTAGATATATATATATATTTTTTAAATTGAGGTAGAATTTTCTAGAGAGATTTTAAAGAGAAGATTAAAAAATAACACTTAAGGAGATAATTAAAAAATAAACCTCCCCCTTAATTTGATACTCTTTTAATTTATTAATCCTCCTTATTTATTACTTCCCCTTAATATAAAATTTTACAATCGTAACATATTTTCGTACCTAAGTGTTTTAGACGATTGTATAATTATCTTTATATAATTATTCATTTAAATTTGACTAACCGTAATTAATGTTAGATTAAGTTGAAAATAAATTAACCTTTAGTGTAATGTTAAGTAAGAGAAGTTGTTATTAATTCAATAATTGATCAATATTAATAATTTATTGATTAAATTTTGCTATAATCTAAATTTTGTATTAATTGATGAAGGTGTTAGTTATAATTTAACTTTTCATTTACTTCCTTTTAAGTTGGATTGACTTAGTTTAAAGTTGGTGGTAATTTGAAGTTAAACTCGTTATTAAACAAGGTTAAGTAAGATTCAATTTAAGTCAAACTTTAATTATGTTTTAATAAAAATAATTAATATTTTAAAGGTTGATTAAGAAAAATGACTTAGAGTAATTTTAATATTTTTACTAAGGTTAAACCTAGTTTCTGATCAAATCAAGCTTAGTTCTCAAATAAAGTTAAACTTAAATAGTTAAGTTTTACTTATTAATTACATAATTAAGTTTAAAGTTAAAGTTAACGGAATTTAAGTTTTTAAGTTAGGTGTCTAAGTTTTAAATGAATTTAAAAGAATTATAATAATTATTATTTTTAAGGGATTTCTAACAGGATTTTAAAATGATTTTTATAATTATTTAATTAATATACGTTCAATTCAGGTTTGATTTTATATTAAAATTAATATCAGTGATTAATTTAGCTTTAAGTTTTAAGTTTAACTTAAAATTTTAAGTTTTAATTTTCAGTTAGGTTAAATTAAGTTGAAAAGTAATGTTTAAATTAAGTTTTAATGAGTTTTAATTTAAGATCTAATTTCAGTTAAGTTAAATTAAAAAATAATTTTAAGGTTAAAATGATGTTTAAGATTAAAAATGAGTTTAAAGTCAAAACAATAATTTTTAAGTGAAAATAGTCTATAGAAATAATTTATTATTATTACTATTTTTTTTAAGTTAAAAGAATTTTATTATAGTGAAAAAATAAGAAGAATTTTTCAAAATGATATATAATTTTTAAAATAGTTTTTAAATGATTTTTAAAAGTTTTTCAAATAATTTTTGAAATAATTTTTAAGTTAAAATAATTTAAAAATATAATTTTTATATTAAAATAATTTTAAGTTAAAATAATTTTTAAGTTAAAATAATTTTTATGTTAAAATAATTTTTAAAATAACAATAATTTTTAAAATGTTTTAAAGGAATTTTTAAAAGGATTTTTAAAAGAGTTTTTTTAAATAATTTTTAAAATGTTTTAAAATAATTTTTAAAAGAATTTTTAAAGTTTTTAAAATGATTTTCAAAATTTTTTTTAAAATAATTTTTAAAATGTTTTAAAATAATTTTTAAAAGAATTTTTAAAGTTTTTAAAATGATTTTTAAAATAGTTTTTAAAATAATTTTTAAAAAATTTTTAAAGTTTTAAAATGATTTTTAGAATAGTTTTTAAAATAATTTTTAAAATGTTTTAAAATAATTTTTAAAAGAATTTTTTAAAGTTTTTAAAATGATTTTTAAAAGAGTTTTTTTTAAAAATAATTTTTAAAGGAATTTTTTAAAGTTTTTAAAATGATTTCTAAAATAGTTTTTTTTTTAAAAAAAATAATTTTTAAAGGAATTTTTTAAAGTTTTTAAAATGATTTTTAAAATAGTTTGTAAAATAATTTTTGAAATGTTTTAAAAGAAAAAGAATTTTTTAAAGTTTTTAAAATGATTTTTAAAATAGTTTGTAAAATAATTTTTAAAATGTTTTAAAAGAATTTTTAAAAGAATTTTTTAAAGTTTTTAAAATGATTTTTAAATTAGTTTTTAAAATATTTTTTAAAGGAATTTTTTAAAGTTTTTAAAATAGTTTGTAAAATAATTTTTAAAATGTTTTAAAAGAATTTTTAAAAGAATTTTTTAAAGTTTTTAAAATGATTTTTAAAAGAGTTTTTAAAATAATTTTTAAAAAATTTGGAAATAATTTTAAAATAATTTTTAAGTTTAGAATAAAATTTTTAAGTTAAATATAAAATTTTTAAAGTTAAATTTAAAAATATTTTTTAAAGTTAAATTTAAAAATATTTTTTAAAGTTAATTTTTGTTTTAAAATAATTTTTTAAAGTTAATTTAATTTTAAAATAATTTTTAAAGTTAATTTAATATTTTTTAAAATTAATTTAGTTTTAATTCGAAATTTAATTTTTAATTAATTCAAAATTTAATTTTAATTTGAAATTCAAAATTTAATTTTAATTAATTTTAATTTAATTTGAAATTCGAAATTTAATTTTAATTTGAAATTCAATTTGAAATTTGAAATTTAATTTTAATTTGAAATTCAATTTAAAATTTGAAATTTAATTTTAATTAATTTTAATTTAATTTGAAAATTAATTTGATCCTTATTGATCTCACCTGATCTAGATTATCAATCAGGGATTCCTATAATTTTGTGAGATGAATTAGATTTAATTACAGAGTTTGGTTTAACTTTTGTTAGATTCAGGTTTAGCTTTGGTCTCAACAAATAGACATTCTTCGGATAAACTTCTAAGCTTGGTGAGTCACTTGGACGTCATTAGAAGTAGCCAACCTTTCGAGGTTTTCCGAATAGTCCTATCCACGGAGCTTAGTATTAAACCTTGGTCTAACTAGTTAGGATCCATTTAAGGGTAGCTTCGGTCAGTTCCACTTGGCCAAATGCACTAGAGCGAAGCCATATCTTTCTAGACATGCGATGCCCAAGCTTCCCTAACGTACTATCATCCAAAAACTTCACCAGTACCATGATTCAAGTTAAACTTGATCTCTTTTTAACTAATCCTAATTACCCTGCCGGGTTAGTTTGTTTGGGTTACCCTGTCGGGTAAGTTAGTTTTGGAGATGCCAGGTATTCTGGAGCCTCCCCCTAAATCATTGGTCTTTAATTTAAGATTTTTGTATAATTAGAGTTGGTTTTAGTTAAGTTGTAATGTTTAATTTGTAATTTAAATTTAAGTTTTTAATTTTGAATTAATTAAATTGGTCAAATTATCTTTCTTTAAGAGCTTATTTTTAAAGTTTAAGTTTTTATTTATTTTTAAATTTGAATTAACTAAACTGTTTGAATTATATTTTCTTAACGATCTATCTTTTAGCTTTTTATTAATTGTTAATTTTGAAATTTCTAGATTATTTTTGTTTAATATGTTATCTTTAACATTTAATTTTAAGTTTGTTAAATTCCGTTTGATTTTATCAAAGTGTTTGATTTTATCCTTATATTTTCTTTGTCTTTTAAATTGATATGGTTAATTGAATTTATTAGATTAGTTTTATCTTTAAAGTTTAATTTCTTATTAATTAAATTATCTTGGTTTTGGATAGCATTTTCTAGATTAATATTGTCTAGATTAAATAATTTATTAATTTTATCTAGATCAATATTGACCTTGTCATCTTTTTTGTTTGAATTTTCAAATTTGTTTAGGTTTAAATTCAAATTTTTAGATTTATTAATTATTTTCAGATTTTCTATATTTTCTAAAGTAATTATATTTGTTTTATCAGAAAATATCCTAGAGGTATTTTTGCAAGTATTGTCATGTACACTATTTTCACATATACTTTCAGACATATCCAAATTAACAGGCACATATTTTAAACTACTACTAGCAAGGGTGTTTTGGTAAATATTACTAACCTTGAACGCAACCCCTAATTCAGCAAGCTTCTCCGTTGGATCTGACTCGAGTCCGGATTCGACTTTAACTTGATCTTCTAGCTCCATCGGCATCTCGTGAAGCTTGATCAACTGGGTCCACAGCTCATATGCATTCTTGTACTTTTCTAATCTGCATAAAATATTGTTAGGTAAAACATTGCAAATAATGTTACTTACCTTTTTGTTCAGTTCCGAGTTTTGAGAAGGTTTCCTCAAAATTAGCATATAATCGATGTCTACGCTTCCTAAGAAGCATTCCATTAATCGCTTCCAGTAGTTGAAGTCTTCATGATCGTATGGTGGTGGTTCGCAGGGATTCCGTCCTCCTAGAAGAGTCATAATTTCTTGCACACAGAGAGACAAACAAAAGATCCCAAGACTTGGTCTTGGATTAGCAGTGCCGAAAAAAATAATATTCACTATTTTCGAAAAAAATAATAAAATATTATTAAAATATTAATAAAAAAATATTATTTCAAAATTTTGAAAATGTAATATCTTGTCAATACTAAGCAATGGTGAAGAGATGGCGATGTATTTTTCAAAAATAGTTTTGGAGGGAAAAAAAACGAAAGGCGTACGATTGGAGGTTTTATTTTAAAGACAAACGATATCTAATTTTTCTTTCAAAAAGTCCCCCCTTTGCCTGATTGGTGGTTGCACCAAATCAGAGCGGTACCTGCTCTGATACCACTTGTAAGACCGTTAGATTCGATAGAGGGGGGGGGTGAATATCGATCCGAAAATCCAGAGTATAAGCGCAGCGGAAAAGTAAATGAGCACAGTTATTTTTTACTTTGTTCGGAGCCTGTGACGACTCCTACTCGAAGGCCCGTACTCCGTGAGTACTTTCGTTGGGCAATTCACTAGCAGTTCGAAATAATGCTTACAAAAAACAGTACAATGAATGCTAATGAAAATGAAAAGCAAATACCGACAATAAAGACAAGAAAGGAGCGTAGTGTCGGAGCTTTGTTAGCGTCGCAGAAGTGCAGAGCAGTGGAAGACTTTTCTTTTCGTTGTTGTTCTGAAGCTCTCCTCTGACCCTTCTTTTATATGAGGCTCGGGGCGCCCTGGATACCTTACGGGCGCCCTGGTGAGACGTGGCAAGTCCAACCAGCGAGCTCCACGTGGCGACGCGCGATCAGGATGAAATTTCCCTCCCGGGCGCCCGGACCCTGTTTTCCCGCAGAATCCGTCCTGCAAGACAAACGTTAGTCCGGAGGCAAATTTACCCTGCAACACAGATTGTTAGCAAAAGCAAAGTGAGTATGAATTAGCAAAAATAGTATGACTTAGATTCCGTCTTTCCGAGACCGGAATCTAGTCACGATCTCGACTTAGATATCCGAAATGGATCTAAGCCGGATCGACGCCTAATGTTCCCTTCCCGGGAACGCGTCCTCGCAGTCACTCCCCTCCAGTGACTTACCTCACTTACCTGCCAGACGTCCGGTCAGCCCGTCGACCCGTCTGGACTTCTCGCCAAGCGTCCGGTCAGCCCGTCGACCCGCTTGGACTTCTCGCCAAGCGTCCGGTCAGCCCGTCGACCCGCTTGGACTTCTCGCCAGCTATCCGGTCAGCCCGTCGACCTAGCTGGACTTCTCGCCAAGCGTCCGGTCAGCCCGTCGACCCGCTTGGACTTCTCGCCAGCTATCCGGTCAGCCCGTCGACCTAGCTGGACTTCGTGTCAGACATCCGGTCAGCCCGTCGATCTGTCTGGACTTCTCCTGTACACTCGATCAAAGTGTCAGACAAAAACAAACTAACTTAACCTGATTTGTCATTCATCAAAACCTGGGTTAAATCGTTAGTGCTAACCGCACCAACAAAATCCTCATGAATAAATTCTTTTCTAACAATGATGCCTTCTCGTCGGAGTCCGTTGATGAAGCAGCAGCTTCACGGCTCCAGCAGCTAGAAAACCAGCACGAAGCTCACGCGAAGCTTCAGCAAACCGAGAGCTCAGCAAAGCTCAAGAGGAAGAAGAAGAATTAGCAGAAGAAATTTTTTTTCGTCCTCACTGTAGAGTGCCTTATATCCTCTGGTATCTCCCTGCAACCTGCGAAGAGCGTTGTGTCGCAACGGCTGGACCGATCAGGCTCCATCCTGATCGGTCCATGGAATCTCTTGATCGGTCTGTGGACCGATCAGGCTACAATCAGTGAACTTCTGATCGTTTCCGGATCGGTCTGTGGACCGATCAGGCCCTAGGCTGATCGGTCCCCAGACCGATCCCCAACTCCCAGATCGCCTTGCTTCCTTCTGTTTCATTACTGATCGGTCACCAGACCGATCAGATATCCCACAGAAACATTCTGTGTGGTTACTGATCGGTCACCAGACCGATCAGATAACCTTGGCGTCACTGGATCGGTCTGTTGACCGATCCAGACAACCTGGCTCGGTCTGCAGATCGATCCAGATACCCACAGCCAGCCTTATTTCCTCTCTAGTCTAGAGAATGAGCTACCGAGCCAGAAGAATCATCATCTTCTTTCAAGCTCAAGAAGATACACAACTTCTTCTAGAAAGTTTCATATTCACATTTTGCAAGAATTGAGCAAGCTTACATATCCAGTTGATACAAAACTAAAGATATTGTATCGTAAAGGTTGTTTATACAGAATTTTGTAGCAAATGAGGGAAATTAAAATTGGAAGAGCTAACAGGAATGTAATGTGATAAAGCTGATTCTTGGAGGAATGAACTCCTAGATTAAAGAGAGCATCAGATCGATTTCTTTTGACCAAATAATAGATTCCAACTGTAAGCACTTTGCAGCAGCGTCCAGTCGCTTTGCACCAACCTACAAACACATTGATTCAGGCAAAACTCAAAACTCAGATCCACAGTGACAACCATATGAAAAATAAGAACATAACTAATTTCGTTAATTGCTATATTTATACGTGCAGCGAAATTTAATTCTAATTATATCGTTATTCGTTGATATGCAAATTGGATCTCAAACTGGCACGCTGTCTCTAGCTACACTGGAAAGTGAAAAAATAAACAACATTGTTTCCTACTGCAAAAATAATGCAGGAGGTTTGAAGACTAGATCAGGAAACATGGTCATATGCTGGGACAACCAAGAAAAACCATGAGCTTACCTTAATATTATACAACAAATATGAAGAAAAATTTACTACCAAACAATCTGTTGAATAAGAAAACTTTCTGTTGAATAAGAAAACGAATTATCAAGTTATTCTAGATTTTTCTTTTCTTGAAATTTTGACTGTGAAGAACAACTAATTTCTGTAGCCTATCAAGAAAACGAATTCTGTTGAGCTTAGCCTATCAACCTCAACAACAAGGATTTGATTGCACAAAGACGCTTGAAATGTGAAGAACAACTAATTTCTGTAGGGATATTCCTATTATCATGAGAAAACCACGCCACCAAACAATCTGCAACGAATCAATCATTGTTTAAGGACTAAACTACAAGTGCCAGTGGATGCTTTAGGCTATCAGTTGATAATGAAAATCAAATGTTGCATGTTGCATCAAATGTTCGAATGAAGTTCATGAAGGTAGAAGAAAAAGATGAGTAAACAGTACACGAGCAGAAATTGGCAGCAATTGCAGTTTCCTATTGGGCCCCTCTTGTTGGCACAATAGTTCCAATAAATATGTACATCAAGAAACAAGACTAGAAATTCAGTGAACAAGACTATTTATTAGAAAGGAAATAGATGAATATCAACCATAGATAATTCAGTGAACATCCTATCTCATATTGTTTGAACCTGCAAAATAAAGACAATTTATTAATTTCATTTTCGCAATAAAAAATAAACAACTATAATTTAACAAAATAAAACTTTGATCATACCCGCTATAGATCCCAAATCAGGTTCATATGTATTATCAAGACTGATATAATTATTATCTTCAATTGATATGATAATTGACACGTTGTCATATATATAATATAATAAAATTAATTTGTGTTTGCAAGAAAAAATATAATAAAAATGCAAAAATAGAATTGACATATACCCTTGCTGCAAATTGGGACAGTTACGTTTGTCATGTGACACTCCTCGATGTCCGCATCCACGACATAGCCTGGAATTTGAGGTTGATTTTTCCTTTGATGATTTCAATCTCTTTCCACAGCCCTTAGTTCTTACTACAGAAGGATCAATAATACCAAGGCCCTCATCAATGGATTTCTTTTTTTTACTTCTATCATTGCATGTTGTACTGATGGACATTTCTTTCATTTTGTTGTAGATACAATCAAATTGTTCATCCAAGAAAGTTGTCTTCTCATTACTCACAGATGCATCATCAACTAATACTGATGCTTTATATGATAGCCTTGAGTGCCTCGATATCAAATACTTTCTGAATCTGGATCATCAATTACATTTTGCTCCCCTAAAGCATATATTGCTCCAACTTTTGCATCTCGTGTCCATCGTTTTAGTATATACGTATCAGGCAAATGAAATACTTGGTTGATACGAAAAAAAGCTAACATATGTCTGCATGGAATACCCTCAAACTCAAATTTCATGCAGCTACACGATATGTAATCTCTTTGTTTGTCATGCGTGAGCACTCTTGATTTTGAGGAAGAAGAACTCTGAAATTTCATCACGTGGTAAACCGCTAAGACATCTCCTGTAAATGTTTGTTGCACATAATAACTATGACTCTCAATCATTTTACTTTGAAACTCCAGCCATTTCTTTTTTGTATACAACTTAACCATTTGAGTTTCCATTGGCCATGTTGTATTAACCTTGGGATGTTCATTCATATCAATATAGTCCGCAACTAACTCATTGTGTCATTGATGTCTCAGTGCTCTATTAAAACGTGTGATAAAATCCATTAATGAGTTCTTATTTGAGATATATTTCTTGAAAAATGCATGAGAACCTTCAGATCTTTGGCTACTTGAGATTCCTGCAGAAAATACATGACTAAAATATGCTGGGACCCATCTGTGTCGTAATTCATACATCAAGGACAACCAATCATTTTTCTCTAATTTAGCATCCTTGATAGTCTCTTCCCATGTCTTCTCAAAATTATCAGGTGTTGTAGAATTTACAATGACGTCCTTTATATTGTGATAGTGGTTTCGAAAAGTCAAAGAGTCTAATTTATCTGGAAATTTGTTCAATATGTGCCACAAATAATATCGATGCACTGTTTGAGGGAAAACCTGTGCAATAGCTTTTGTCATAGCAGGATCCTGATCAGTGATGATAATGTTTGGTGCACCTTTAGGCATGGCTTCTAAGAACTTTGTAAGCAACCAAACAAAAGACTCAGTTTTCTCATTACTAAGAAATCCGCAAACAAAAAGAATTGTTTGATGATGATGATTAACTCCAACAAATGGTGCCAAAATTAAACCATATTTATTGGTGTTATATATCGTATCAAATACAAGTGCATCACCAAATACACTGTATGCCCTTCTTGACACATGATCAGCCCAAAAACACCTACTAAATCTGTTATCTGAATCAGTCTCGTAGTCAAAGAAAAAAGCTGAATTCTTCTCTTGCTCAGATGTAAAAAACTCAATCAGTGTTTCAGCATCAATACCCTTTTGTTCATTCCTTAGATTTCTTTCAAAGTTTCTAATATCAGATTCTATGCAACCTACTTGTTCTGGGCCTCCATACTCTATCTCTAATAAACGCATTTGTTGACAAGTTGGTACATTGGCCTCTGAAAATTGTTTTGTCAATGCTTTTTTTGGCTGCAGAAACACTACGATGTGAGCGTAGCAAATGCACCTTTGATGGAGTCGAAAGTGGATGATTATGGGCTTCTATAAAGTTACAGACAACCCAATCCGGTCCAATTTGTTTCTTGACAAATGCAATGTTTGACTTACAACCTGTTCTAACTGTGCCACGTGTTCTTTCCCTTGCTAGTTGATCATGATTTGGATTTTTATTGTTCCTCATTCGATCTGTATGTCCTTCTTTAAAACATACAATTTGTTTCCACGTCACTTCATTTGTCATCTTGTTTTTTCTGCTCGTGCTATTCCTTGAGCTAAATCCAGCTTCTCGTGCATATTGATTATAGAACGAATATGCATCCTCTAGAGAAGGGAATTCCATTCCAATTTTTGGCTTTCGATCATCTGCGACTTGGGGAATGAATTCTTGATCATCAACTCTATTTTCTTCCATTCCTGACTGCCCTTGTATTATATTTGACAAAAGATAAATAGATAAATAAATAAAAACTATAACTTATTTCAAAGTAAACAACTGTTCTAATTAACTAGACATGTAATTGCTAAACTCTAAATTTGATTAAACAAATCATGCAATTTCTAAGGTAAACAACTACTCCACTATCACAACATAAATTTGCACTCATCCCCAAAACCTAAGTGTAAGTCTGTAAACTTCTTATTAATGAATTTAAAGTTGCTATTTTACCATCTGAAAGCATCAGACCAGAGAATTGAGATACAATATATGAAACATTATTAGCCAGGATATTAAAATGCAAATCACAACAAAAAATAAGGTCATGAGAGATCTATCTAAAAATGGTCACAAGCAGTTGTCAATAAACAATAACTGGAACTCGAATGCCATTATAGATGTGTCATTCTTCATAAATTTGCATGTCTACTATATTTGACTCCACTTTCACAACATAAATCTGCACTCATCCCCAAAGATAATACGATATTCCAAATTTGATAATTGCTTCATAACAGACAGAAACATAAACAAGATTTTACAACGAAAAACCTAGTGTCAAGAATCAAACAGCACTAGGCAGAAACATAAACAGGATTTGTAAAAACAGGATTTTACAGGGGAACACGGATTTTACCCTGGTTCGGCGGAGAGAAATGCCCTAGTGTCGAGGGAGATCAGCTGCGAGAGAATCAAACATCACCCGAGCTTCGGCGAGAGAGGGGTCTCGCTGCGAGAGAAATGCGCGTCTGAGGCTCTGTTTCGTCTAGGGTTTTGCGGAGAGGATCGCGTTCCTTCACAGGAGGATAGGGACACGACGAGGAGAGGAGGGGTCTCGCTGCGAGAGATCTTTGGCGTCCGAGCTTCGGCGAGAGAGGGGTCTCGCTGCGAGTGAAAGTGGGTGAGAGGGAGGCGGCTCTGCTTCGCGACGGGGAGAGGAAGCTAGGGGTCTCGCTGCGACGAGGAGAGGCGGCTCTGCTTCGGTTTTTGGAGAGGAGAAAGTTGCTCACAACGCTGCTGATGTGTAAGTCGAATGGGTCGTTTTGCCAGCTTGGATGACGCCGATGCTTTGTGCCGTAGGAGAACCGCACAAAACGCACCGCAGGAGAAGCTTCCTCATATATATATATATATATATATATAAACGTTATTCTATATATATATCTTATGCTAAACGTTATTCTTACTCAAAATTCCTAATTATAGTAGCTCAAATATTGTTCTGTGGCAGTTAAGCTTATGAAATGTCAAATAACAAAAAGACGCACAATAGATTTACGCTTTTTTTGTTTTATATTCAAGTTCAAAATATAGTATGTATATATTATTTCTGACGAATACTACCTTTCTCGTCGTCTTTTTTCGAGAAAAGAAAATGGAAGCAATTTTTTTTGTTTTATTAATTAAGTTTTAAATGTAAACATACAAAAAAAATTAAGTTTTAATTTTATTTTCTAATACAGCCGAATTTTTCTCCCGAAAAAGAAAATAAGATGATAAAAAAATAATCAACGTACTTTTTTAGGTTTTTCCTCTGTTTCTTTATTGATGTAAAAAAATTCTAAAACCATATTGTTTTTATTCCAAATGGAATAAAAACGATATATTATATGAAAACATAAAATATATATTTTCTTTTCTTTTTCGTCCTCGGTATAAAATTGTGTTAAGTGGGACCGTGCTATCATTCATCTCAGCAGGGTTCGCAGGAAAAAATAGAGAAGAACAAGTCTAATAGAAGCTTAGAAATAAATGCAAAGAGCAACCATCCAATACAACTCACTTCTGTTTGCCTGTCTGTGTGCATGGATATCAAAAGGGAAATATTTTCTTTTGGAAATTAAAAAAAGAAGAAATAAATTACGGCTGTCAATCGGCAATGTTAATACATGTAAAATTCGCCCAAGGATCTCTAACAACTAATGAATGGAAATTCAATGTACAGTAACTACAAGTTGAATTTTTCAAGTGCTAAGGCGAAATTTACCATATAATGCATAAATGCGGTACGAGGCTTCGGTCCCAATATCAGTCACTGTTGGTCTGTGCCACTCCAGAGAAGATGGGGCGAGTTCTGAAACTGTTGGAGACTGGACAATAATGCAAATGTAAGAAGCCCAAGCAGTTACTTTCGACCAAAATTTTGGCATCTAATTTTTGTACAACAAATCAGAAGAGCTGGAAAAATAAGCTGGTGGAACCATCCGCAAATGATCTAATGTCTGCCGGTTTCACCACAGCTCGGCACAAGGGGCAGGTCCTTTCTCTCTCGAACCTGAAAAGATCAATGATTAACCAGCTTAATATCAAGCAATCAATCGATTACTCTCCAAAGGGTGTGAAGACACATCGAGCATGTTTCAAATGGGAGCTAAAACATCTTTTGACTTCGGTTGGGCTTTACTTTCAACCCAGGGCCAGGGCTTGACCACACAAGACAAGCGATGCATCGCTCATGTGGCAACCAGAGTGCCAGGGCTAACCATGTGCACAGCACTGCCGAAAGATGCATGTGTGGCTCATTTGGCCTGAGACCAGAGCCCTTTTAAGAGGAGTCTGAAAAAGCAACAAGCATTAGAACAAGTTGGTTTTTGCTATGGTTTTGAGCAGGAAAACCTAGGTAGGAGAGGCATCAAAGAGTGTGAACATTTTTTTTTTGTTAATCTAGGTATTCAGCTCTTCAAACCTATTAATCTAACCCGGCCTCATGGAAGTTTCCAACCGGCCACTAGGTAAATTCGGAAGCACAAGCGGCTCCTCAGCCACCAGTCAACGTCCCAGATTTTTCATCGAAGGAAAATTCCTACAGTACGACGTAGCTGGGAATCGAATTACGAGTGCTTGGGGCCGGAGCGCCTCTGCCATTGCACCGTAGCCCCGGGGCATCAAAGAATGTGCACATATACCTTGGTCTAGTCGCTAAAATAAATGAGAGGTCAAATCATGCACTACTGAATGGAGGAAATGACCTGAGTTTGATTATCATGTCACATCTAACTAAGACAATGTTCACACAACTAGGCGTACTATTGTTCTTTCAATTCATTATACTCAAGTTTGCACGAGTCCGTCAGCAAATTTGAGATAACACTTGTGTTCAATTTTGATGGCTAATAATTTTTTTTTTATCTTTCATAAATTTTACCCCTCTCAGTGTGTGGTGTGTGAGTATATTTGTTGACACTAGTATGGATTTCTAGATTGATCATCACTTTTGATGCAATAATACCTTTTCTGAATATCGCTTTAGATTGTTCAGGAAGTTGCACACGGAAGCGTAATACTATTACATTGCCAAAGTACAATTTACCTTATATTGGAAAAATTATCAGAGTTTAATAAATCATAATGTTATTCAAGTTTGATTTGCTCACTCAGAGATGGAAAGGGTTCATGGATAACGATTCTAGGGGGAAACATCTCATGGACAAGTACCTGAAGATTTGAGAAGTCCGTCCAATCACCAATGGTCCCACAGATGTTGAACTTTAAGAGATAATGTGTAAAAGAGAGTTGAGCAACATAAAGAGTTCAATATGTGAGCGTATGGACAAGGCATTCTACAACCAATACAATGGTTGTAGAGATGAAGTTAATGAATCCAAATCAAGGGATTATCTTTGCGCTTATAGAGCAAAGTACATTACAAGCAAGTGGTTTTGGGAAGATATCTTTCCTTTTCCTCCTGGCCACTGGTCTGAAACAAACTCTTTGGAGTAGAAATAATTGAATACTAGATTAGTATAGCCGAGTACAACCTGCCTTTCAAATCCAATCTACCAGTATGAATCTAATGAAATTAAGATGAGAGATGATGTTTTGCATGCCTAACCCTACCTCACCATAATAGTAATCTCCATCCATATCTATGTTCATCCCAGTTGATTTGATGCTACATCCCCATGAAAACCATGGCTTTCCAATTGATTCAAGTAGGGCTGCAAATGAGCCGAGCCGAGCCGAGCCGAGCCGAGCTCGAGCTTGGGTCGGCTCGAGCTCGAGAAAATTAAAGAGGCTCGGCTCGAGCGAATTTTTGAATTTGAGCTTGAGCTCGGCTCGGCCATTTAATCATAGGCTCGACTCGAAAACAGTGAATTTAAATGTAAAAACAAGTGCACAAGCTGGGATTCGAACCTTCAACCTCTAACAATCTAATGAAACACTCTAGCCACAAACACCCCCTCAACTTATTATTTAATTTTAAAATAGTAATTATTTTAAATATTAGAATATTAAATTAAACGAGTTCGAACAGGCTCGACGAGCTCGGTCAACTGTGAGCTCGAGTCTAGCTTTGACCGAACTACTCGCGAGCGGCTTGACTCATTTACACCCCTAGATTCAAGTGGATCAGATAATCTGGTGTGCATGAGGCAGACAACCTAGACTGATTCCAGATGTAGACACTATAGACTTAAGGATATACTTCAACTATCACCAACTTGGTCCTCCAAATTGAATCACTAAAATGGGATATTAATAGGGAAAATACTAGTAAAAATGTAGTTAAAAGGGTATAACAACTGTTTATTTTACGTAACAACCTTTTTTATTACTTGTAAGTTATAATAACTGTTTATTTTACGTAACTACCTTTTTTATTACTTGTAAGTTAAAAACAATTAGAAATGTGGTAGGAAATGTTAGCAAGTCTATAGCGACACTTCTGTTGGCGCAAAGGCAATTCCAAGAGTAAATGAGGCTCTATAGTGGACACTTACAGTCAAATAGAAGCCAGAAATGCTTCTTTAAGGACAACTTGTCTTGATTGTAGGAATCAATTAATAACTATTGTTTTTTTAAAAAAAAATTGGCACCAAGTATCCCGCTACTAGGATAAATCGGGAAGCGCTCACACGATGACCCATCATCCCAGCACTCTTAGGTCAACTGTCCATTAAGGAAAATTCATCCGTTAATTCGCCTCAATCCTTAAATGTCTGGAAACTTGCTGTTGCACCATTGCCCCGGGGGCAATTAATGAATTAATAACTATCGTGGAACCATCAACATGTTGTCACTATCACAACCAGACTCACTAACCTCAGGTATTAAAGTTTTTGTGATTTCAGCGTGAAGTTCAGTGCAAGGTGATCCTACTTGAAGCATGGCTTTGATATTTTTTACTTCAGCATTTTGATTGAGCAGCTAATGGGACGATTATAGAGAGAGATTAATAGTGTATCCCTGCGGATGCTGATGCTTAGAAGAGTATTATTCATGGAATTTAAATATCATCATCATGTTCCCAATATGAGGTTGGAAGACACCTTGTTACAGGTGAGAAAATGATAAAGCCATGTCAATGATGTAGGCAAAAATAGTTCTAGTGTTTCCTCATGAAAGTTGGCATGGATAGACTTAATAAAGTATGAAAGGTGAATGGAAGATAGAATACATTCATGTACTAAAAGAAATTATTATAACAATGTGGGCAGGAAATTCTACAACATGTAAACTTATGACTTAAGGAAAAAGGCTGTAGATCAAAGGGACATTACCATTCAGAGACACAATCTTCACAGAAGATGTGATTACAGCTGAGTAGGATTGGAATATGCAACTTCTCCTGGCAAATAGTGCATAGGTCACCAGAAGCAACTACCTGCATCAGTTCACACATTAAGATAAACCTTCATAAGGATTTTTGCTTAACAGAATCTGGTGATAACCATGTAGCAATTATTGAAGAAAAAGCACTAGAATTCTGTTTGCAGATAGATAAATCTGCCAATGACCTATTCAGATTAAATTGGCAGAATGACGGTGTTGATGTTCAACAGTTCAAGTGTCACTAACCAACAAATCTATAAACACAGCATTTATCTGCTAAGCAATTATCTAGATACTGAAACCTTGACTCAAAAGTCTGAAGCAAATAATGTAATTATTTAACCAATCAATAAAATACTCCCATGTGCTTAAAATGTTGTCTTTTCAACCATGTGGTTCCAACTCCTATTTTCATATTTACTGTCAAAATGACAAAGCATGGTAGACATAAGAAATGTTTTAAAAAGTTGATATTATTTACATCAGTGTAATGAGATATCATGGTTTAAACAGGATCCACTATGTTGTCTGTCCACATACAAGAGAACAAAATAATATCCTATCCCAAAACCACATCGAACTATTTTTCATTTATACAATCAATCTTGTGTTCGCTTCACTGCCTACAGTTAATTGTGATAGTCCATGGCATGATTTTTTTGAGCACTTGTGACAAAATTATATTGCACCATAAGTCGAACTAAAATTCTAGCAACTGAGTTCCTTATCTTTGACTTTAAATTGACTGGGCCAACCATGGATATCTGGAAACTTAATGTACATTGTCATGGTGCTGAATCTGTTAAATGGATGATGATAACTAGTGTTCATTTTGGAGGAGAGTACAAGATCCTCAGTAAAGAATAGGAAAAAAATGGTTGGGCTATGAATTTCTTGTCCATTCTTTCTTCCAATGTATACCAATTTAATGGTTACAATGGGTTCACATCTCAAGTATATAGTTCTAGTGTTAATCTAGTTCTAATCTGGTAACACCTAAATCCACAACACCAGACTACTACAAGTAACGCCACATCTAGGCTCACTACCATCAATCACCCACAACATACCATAATGTACCATATTACTCCCCGCCACACAACACAAACTCCACACAACTACAATTGCATAATCACTCCATACATCACACTCTCCATACGTCACACATATTTGCAAATGGAGCAACCTGCAACCAAGGTTCAAAGTCTCAAGTTGTGCTGGCATTTCAGAGTTTAAATGGAACATACTGTTTCAATACTGGTGTTTCAATGTCTAGTACCGATGGAGAATTGGAGAAAAGAGGAAGATAAAAAGAAGAGAACTTAACTTCCAACTTTATGTCCCATCTAGAAGGGTACAATTTTGACAATGTATTATACATAAAAATTACAAAAAATAAATCAATATTATTTCAATTTATCTCGACATGTTTTGTAACGCCCCAGCCCGGGTGGGTCCCATCCGGATCGAGCTGGGAACGCCACCAGAATTGCCCATCGGATTGACGACTAGCTCCACAAACCACCGGATGTCCTTTCAGCGTGTTTTATCCTCACTCGCACGCACCCTGGAAACTTCCCAGGAGGTCACCCATCCTCAGATTTCTCCAAGCCAAGCACGCTTAACTTTGGAGTTCTTAAGTTTGGGCTTCCGAAAAGGAAGGTGCACCTTGGTGATATGGATAGTACCATCTAACCTTTTAAGTCATACTTAACCAGAATCTCAGAACCGGGGTATTACAATCACCCCCACTTAAAGACACAACGTCCTCGTTGTGTAACCACAAATCACACCACAAACAAATCCCAGAATCTCCCTCGCTAGGTGGTGCCCTGGGTGCTCCTACCACAGGCGCACTCACGGTCGCAAGGTCGCTCTGATACCATCTGTAACGCCTGGACCCGGGCGGGCCTCACCCGAACCAAACCAGGAACGACACCAGAATTGCCCATCGGGTTGACGACTAGCTCCACAAACCACCGGAGGTCCTTTCAGCGTGTTTTATCCTCACTCGCACGCACCCTGGAAACTTCCCAAGAGGTCACCCATCATCAGATTTCTCCAAGCCAAGCACGCTTAACTTTGGAGTTCTTAAGTTTGTGCTTCCGAAAAGGAAGGTGCACCTTGGTGATATGGATAGTACCATCTAACCTTTTAAGTCATACTTAACCAGAATCTCAGAACCGGGGTATTACATGTTTTATAGTATGTCAAGGGGTGTTGTGACATGATAGTCATTAATATGATTGACACAACAACATAAAATTGATTTACGTGTGTTGAGTAGTATCAAATTTCGATAATTTATCGAAATGATACATTTCGCCCATGCCACTCGGCACGGGACAAGATTCCAAGCTAGAGCTACAAACGAATCGAGCCGGCTCGAAAAATATTGGATTCGTATTCGAATTTATCGAATTCGAGCCGAATTTGAACATGTTCGAACTTTTTTTTGAGCCGAACTCAAGCCCAAATTATATTGTTCCAGCCGCTCGCGAGCCTTAATATTTATTAATATAAGTTAAATATATATTAAATAAATAAATTTCAAGCCTTTCGAACCTATTTTCGAGCAATAATTCGAATAGTTCGCAAACATGTTCGAATATTTCGAGCCGAACTCGAACCCAAGCCCTAATTCGAACCGAACTCGAACCAAACATTTTGAATTTTTCGAGCTTCGAATCAAGCTCGAACTCGAATATACCTAATTTTTCTACATATTCGGCTCGATTCGATTCGTTTACACCCCTATTCCAAGCTATGCCTGCAACATCCACCCTACCTTAAAGTGGTTTGTCCTCAAGCATAATCATATCCTCTGGAAAAAAGAGGATTGAAGTATTGCCTGAGCCATGTGACGATGAGAGGCACAACGAGGCTCTAAATTGTTCCATGACATTATGAAAGGTGCATGATCCTCTTTTGTCTAATTCTCCTCCTTATTGGATTTTCTCCTTTGTCGCTCAAGATCCCTCCCTGCTAGGGTTCATGCTCAACACAGTCTGGGACACCAACTCATCTCATTCTGATCGAGGGTTAAAAGTACTACACCAAGATATGAATAGGGTCATGGATGGAAAATTTAGTCCAAGAGCAAAATAAAATAAAAATAGTAAACAGATAAAATTCTCCATCCTTTACTACCCCTCAGTAGTGAAACAGATTCTATCAGTTTGCCTCACAACCATACTGCACATCGGTGCTTGAGAGTGAAAATTTTCCATATCTGGGTAACAGATTGCATAAATTTCAAAGAAATTATTTGTCTCACATTATGGCAATTAAGATCAACCTGCTAATGACAGGGACCATTAATCACAGACGTAACCAAGTTGAGTAGACTAGGGATATCATTTCAAGAAAACATGACTCAATCCTACATGCAAAAATCAAAAATAAAAAAAATTGCATATGATCATCAATGAAATAAAGACTGAAACCTGTTCCATTGTTGCATAAGAACCATAATGTACTTCTTTGCGCGATAGCGCCTTTACAGCAGCAACAAAAGATTGAACCTGGAACCGAAAATGAAATGTTAGGTTCTTGACGTCTAAGAAGGCACAATTTGTTCACTGAGAATTCAATATAAAATAAAACAGGTAAAACAAGCTCAAGAAACCATATACCGGATACTTTAAAAGAGTAGAAACTACCTTCTCAACAATTGATGTCAACTTGAAGGTAAGGTAGAGTCCTGTAATTAGAGAGGAAAAGATGCTTCCATATTCTTTGTTCAGAAAAAAACGATACCAAACAGGTGCTGGCAACAAGCCACGGTACAAAAGCAGCAGGTATTCAACAAGAGTTAGCATTTGGCCCTAAAAAGAAGAAGACTAGTAAACTTGACTAATCATTAAATGACACTGTTATAAAGGTAAATATTTATTGAAGTGAAATAAACACAAGTCTAACAAAACGTGATTTACCATGTCGAATCTGCCATTAAAATTCAATGATTTATTCATGTCACCTTTGTAGAATCGTATCTCCATAATTATGCTAGTTCAGAAGCATAAAAATGTCCATTTGAGGATACTATATTACCTCTGAATTAATCCTCGGAAAACCGCTTGTGAACTTGGAATTTAATATGTGAACTGAATTAATTGTGTACATTATACGTCAAGCATCCACCTGAGACACTATCAGTATTAAAATGTTGTTTCGTGCCGCCCCGCACGGACGGTTTTTATCATTCCGCCGGCAAAGCGAAACTGGCACGTTAAGCGCGCGCGTCTCGAGCAGTAGGGATGCATTGCTAGACACTTCTGATGTCGTCGGAGGCATCGCGACGCGATGGCGGAACCGAAAGCATCGCGGGACGCTTCCAGTAATGCAGGAGGTGTCGCCGGACGCTTCCGGTTCCGCCGGAGGCGTTGCCGGACGCCTCTGGCGTCGTAGGAGGCATCACGATGGTGTCGGGCGTCGAGGGGGTGTGCGGGTTTACCGTGCAAAACTAATATTACAATTTAATAAATCAAACAATTCCTACTTAAGAAGGAGAGCCTTGGCGTGTCGGTAAAGTTATTGCTTTGTGACCAAAAGGTCACGAGTTCAAATCCTAGAAAAAGCCTCCTGCAAAAAGTAGGGTAAAGCTGCGTATAATGGATCATTCCCTGGGACCTCGCATAGCGGGAGTTCGTGCACCGAGCTGCCCTTTTTTTAACAATCCTACTTATGTGTGATATTTTGAAGAGACTTTTATAAACTCTAATTAAATTATCCCAATAAAATATAAAAAATATATTTAAAATTTAAAAAAAAATAATAAATTTATTAAATAATATTCTGAAATTATTTTTAATGTTTTAAATTGTATTTAAAAATTGTAAAAAAAATTTAAAATTCTAAAAATAATTTAAAAATTTTATAAAAATTCTAATAAATCAAATTTATATTCTGATATTTTTAAAATTATTTTGTATTTTTTTTACTATTTTAATGTTTAATTGATATTCTAATTTTTTTACTATTTTAAATATATATTATTTAAATTATTAAATAAATAAATAGTTAATTTATATAATTATTATAGATAAAATAATATTTTATATTAATTTATATAATTATGATTTTTTGATCTGGACATTAGAGAACTATAAAGGTTATGTATCAATTTTAATTCGAGTTATTGATAGATTAATTTTCTTTAAAGAAAACTATATTAAATTTTTTTTAACAATATTAAGTTGTTTAATAATGAAGAACTTATATAAAATTAATATACAACTTATTTTTAAATTATATATAATAAATATATTTATCTAATAATTGCTATATATAAATAAAAAAATATCGAAATTGTATCAGTACGACATGATACTATATCGAAATCGTATTGTTTCGATCTGGGGCCGAAACCTTGGCAAGGGTCAAGATTTTAAACCTTAGACACTATTTCTTCCATGTCAAATTTCACTAAAAAAAAAAAGCAACCCGGTGCACAAAGCTCCCGCTATGCGGGGTCCCGGGAAAGGATCCATTGTATGCAGCCTTACCCTGCTTTTTGCAAGAGGTTATTTCCAAGATTCGAACCCGTGACCATTTTGGTCACAAAGTAACAACTTTACCGTTGCGCCAAGGCTCTCCTTCATATGTCAAATTTCATTATGAACAAAATTATATTTAATACTCCTCTCAATTGTGCAAGGCAAGCTGCACTGTAGCCCAACATCTGTACCAACTTAACTAAGAATATATTATTTCCATTGTTAACACTAGTCCCTAATGCTCCCACTTAGGTTAGTTCAAAAATATTATACAACTACAACTTGTTACAAAATTCAAATCTAAGACGACAAATCTTCTAATTGATCATGGAGTTAAAAAAACAAAGTGACAATCTCCTGGGATTGCGGGCTTGTAGCTTGTACCTAGCAAAGTGGCAGACCGGCAATTAATACCTATAAGTTTCATCCTCTCGTACAGTGTTGTATTGGAAGTTGTTCGATATGTAATAGTATAGGGATCAATATGTCAATATTATAATAGTTAAGTGCATATTTATGACAATATTTTGTAAATGATAGAAGGAGAAAGGGGGAAAGAGAACCCTAAGGAATTTTTTCTGTAATATTTATTTTCCCTTAACTTGGTATTGAGTCACCCTATCCTCTTCTTGTTGATTACCATCCGCCAAGTTCCTGTTCATGCACAACTTCCATGTCGTCCCAATGTCTCAATCTCAGTCCAGAGTCCATATGGCTTCTCAACCATATGTCCACCATGTGTTTACTTTGTTGTCACCCGCAAACACAATCATGTCCTCTGCCCAAGCACCCTCGCAGTCACACATCCTCCACCTGAGGACCCTCGCACTTGCAAGCATCCTTTGCGCGAGCTCCCTTGCCTCTTTGTGAGTGCTTGCAGCACAATTTTCTGTGTTGCATGACACGCACTTGAGATATTGAGAGCCAAGCACCCATTCAACCTTTTCTTTAGCCAATCTCTAAACTCAGTAATAGTTTCAACCCGTTCCTTGGGCTGGCAACCCTCACATTCATATAATAGGGAAACAATAGCGAGGAGAAGAGGGTGATGAATCTGCATTGAGTTGTTTTGCTTGAATGGAAGAGGAAAGAGAATCAATGGGTAGAGTGGATTTGCAAATGCAATCACAGTTAATCGTTGTAACCAATAAAAAAAGGAGAGAAACCCATGTTAAGCATCGATTGGATGAGCGTCGAAGTTTTGTTCTTGACACAACTTGTGGGTGCATAGATAAATGGTCAAATAAACTGTTAAAGTGTAAAAATAGTGGAGCTTGTGTGTAAATTAACAATAAATAAGCACATTTTATGTAACTAGGAAAGTGCATGAGAGGAGAGGAGACAACTCCAACACAGTGAGCCTATGCATGTGGACTCCCCATAAAAGGATTGAAAAGAGAGACTTCACTCTTGTTTCAAGTTGAGAGAGATAAAATATTTTGTTCTGATAAACTAAAACAATTTCACACGTATCCACTATACTAAAATATATCTAATAATAATATATTAGTACACAAAGTATGACTAAACCTACATGTCTAACACATTAGCCATAAAAGTTTGGTCCCAACTTGCTAGTTTAACTAACAAGTCTTATGTTTGGGTATTATGTCATTGTTCTCTTTTAGCTAATAGCATTGAATTATTTTTTTCCGATTTGATTTTTGAAACAATTCTATTTTAAGGTTCTTCTTAAGGTTTCCCTGACCAAAGCAAGGCTCAAGATTGGAAGAAGATCAACCTCTCTGTTTCACACTACTCCCTTCTGTGAGCCATCCCTTCAAATCAGTTCCCTAAGTATGAGCTCTCCCCTAATATTCTTTTGCTCTTTCAACTACTTGCAGATACTAGCATCCTAATTTATTTCCTTTTCCTGCATCTTTCAAAATTTTAAATTCATCATTGCAAATTTAATTTCCTAGGTTATCAATTTCAGGCTATTTAAGGAAATTATTGTCTACTGAAAAGCAGATTATGTTATGGTCTTCTCCAACATGTGCGTGGTTTAAATAGTATTATTCTATTCCTTCAACTGTCTTAACAACTTTCGTGCATTCATTTTGTTAAAATTGCTCACTAAATTTTGTATGCATATCAAAAGCAACTAAACCTAATAAGTAATTTGGATAGTCTCCATATTTATTATGCTTCAAACAATTCACAACCCAGTTCAGTACAAAGAGGAACTAATATAAAAGAGCAACTAATAGAAATTTTAAATTGAATTACCTGCTTTCGATATTTAGGGCCCCTGCTATTTTTGAAGTACATCAACAGAACACACTTGACCACCATAGCAGCTTGCCGCACCATTGTATCTGGAAAACAATAAAATCAATTATATGATGCACTCAGGAAAGGAAGATCAATAAATGAGCAAAAAAAAAGAGCACAATTTACTTCAAAAAAATCAACCAATTTCAAATATTCATCAACAAAAAGTGCAAGATTTTTCTGCTAGAATGTTTGAAAAAAAGACGAATCCCTAGCAACAAATGTTATGGCTGATCCATCTTCCGAAAGTGTCACCAATAACACTAACATGTCATCATTCTTCTAAACATTAATTGTGCCTTCTCAGTCTCCATTAAGAGGAATTCAATAAATTTGCAATTGTCTTGCACTCATTGTCTAATGAAGTTGCAAGTAAAAGATGCTAGAAAAGTTGTCTTAGCACTGCCACTTCTCAACATACAAATGAGAATTTTAAACCTAGTTTTAAAATCTTGTTCCAAGCTAAAGTTTTGATATGCAACCAAAATGAAATAGTACTATTGTTGTGTCGGTGTGCCAACAAGTGGTGTTGGTGGCACCGATGAGGCATAAAGAGAGTGAAAATGAGGAGGAGAAGAACAAGTGGAAAAGGAAGAAGAATTTTAATTTTTGAGATTGATCAATTAGGAGATATCTA
The DNA here is from genome assembly GCF_018446385.1 of Zingiber officinale. Classification (NCBI taxonomy): domain Eukaryota; kingdom Viridiplantae; phylum Streptophyta; class Magnoliopsida; order Zingiberales; family Zingiberaceae; genus Zingiber; species Zingiber officinale. Next base: position 4,762,078 of record NC_055992.1, read on the forward strand.
TATCTTACAGTAAAACCATGAACTTAATATGCTCAAAGCAACTAGTGTCTTAGGTACTAAACTTGCCGACCATCTTATGGATCCAAATGTTATACGCTACTATCAGGACAGGGGAGTCATTATCTATAATCCAAGAAAATATCATAGAGTGATTGAGAAATTAGTGTAGGATCGAAAAGAATTTAGATATCTCCACAATAGCATGATATTGTCCACTTTGGGCCTAGACCCTCATTGCTTTGCTCTTGGGCTCTCCCCAAAAGGCCTCAAGCCAATGGAAATATCTTTTCTCTTATAAACCCATGATCTTTCCCATGTGTTTCCAATATGGGACTATGTTTGCAACCTTGCAACCCCAACAATCCCCCCTCAAACAAAGGACCATAGACTTCCCACGTCCGATCCTTGACCCACCAGGTCTTCCTGCCCCTCGGTCCACCCGACCTACTAGGACTTCCTGCCTGGTGTCTGGTCCTCTTGATCCGAACATAGGAGCCCCCACTTTCTTTGTTCGAGGTCAATATTGTACCCACATGGTTCAATCAGACCATAGCTCTTGTGCACAGTAGGCGGTTAAACCTTCTGGCAGTCCCGGCTCTGATACCAATTGTAGGATCGAAAAGAATTTAGATATCTCCACAATAGCATGATATTGTCCACTTTGGGCCTAGACCCTCATGGCTTTGCTCTTGGGCTCTCCCCAAAAGGCCTCAAGCCAATGGAGATATCTTTTCTCTTATAAACCCATGATCTTTCCCATGTGTTTCCAATATGGGACTATATTTGCAACCTTGCAACCCCAACAATTAGCTCATCAATACTGGTCATCACATTTGCTATCACTGCAATCAGTCATTTCTTGAGTCTCCATGTAAATCATTAGGAGGCAGTCTTCAGTATCTCAAGGTCGCCCAAGGCAGAGAACTCTTATGTTATGATATACAACACCTTTAGGTTTCAGGATATGCTACAGCAGATTAGGTAGGTTCCCCAGCAAATTAGGTTGCTGTGTTCTTCAAGGCAGAAATTTAATATCTTAGAAAGCAAGAAACAAACTTTGGTGTAAAAATTAAGTGCAAAAGTAAAATTCAAGGCTATGACTCTAATCACACATGAGCTAGTGTGGCTCAAATTGCTAATGGATGAGCTAAATTTTGATCCTGAGTTATCTTGTGTAATCATGCTAGCATACGCATTGTCGCCACCCTAATCTTTCATGAGAGAGAAACCACATAGATAGATCATAGATTATCATTTTGTTACAGAGAAGATACAATCTAAGGGCATCATATATCTTTTGTCAATTTTAACATCCAATTAGAATATCTATTAGCTAATGCTTTCAGAAGTCCTAGAATTGATTATATCTGTAGCAAGTTGGAGCTTTTTGATATCATTAAACTAAATTGTTGAGAACCTAATAGTAATATTGTAAAGAAACAAGACTTTTTCTGTTAAAATATATTTTGTTTATAGAAGGTACTGCCTAGTGCAAATAGCCAATATTTGTCACAAATTATAGATCTAAATAAAGCAAAGCAGTTCAAATATTGGATTTGCTTTTCAAATTCTATATAGTTTGTTTTGTTGAATTAAGATTTATTCTACTAGTATTAATTTGACCTGGTCTATTTTATTTGGTTGTCAAAGCCTAGAATAAGAGCCTTAAATCCATTGTTTGAGACAATTTAGAATGAGTGAATAAAATTAACAATTGTTCCATAGGATCAACAATAGGGTATGGTTGTGCCAGTCAAGATTACACAAGACTAAGAAAGGGAAGAACCTTTCTGTCAATGAAGAACAAAAATTTCTCATAGATCAGATTTCATAAATTCTTTGCCACTGGCAAGTTTGGTTTTCTGCAATTCATTCACTCCTTCCACCAGAAGAAAATAGCAACCTTAAAACCACCATGGATTGTCCTACCTCACATTATACTGTGTATCGTATAGCATGCGGATCAAGCAAAGCAATGATACAAGATAGCCTTAATCCCAAAAAACAAAAGTAGCCAGCATGGAAGAGTACCATTAACCATAATGATAAATAAGGCCTGCCAGAATGGAGGTATTTCGTTGGGAGCTAGCATGATAAATGGGTATAGAAGGTCATCATTCCTGCACCACCAGTACACACCAAGTAAATGAATTGTGAAGGCTAGAGCAATTCCAACAAGTATCGGTATTTTTCGCTCGCCCTGCAATTACAAGTGAATTTGTCAAAATACAAATCATTTAATGAAAACAAGAAGAAAGTATGTCCAATGCATAAACAATGTAAAAAAAGATTCTTCAAAAGCACAAGAATTCAATCAATTAAGACAGAAATTTTATTGACAATATAACATACATCAGCATACATGTTCTTTGATATATGCACGTGAGGGAAATAGATAATGCTAAATGTGGAGTCCCTGCTTTTTGAGGCATGCATTGCATAGCTATTCTTATAATGAATCTTTTCATACTGCAGAGAAAGAGAATTCAAGGAGCAAGGTTGAGTTTCCTGCTGTTCTACTAATTTCATTAAAGTCAATTTTAGTACTTAATAAAAAGAACTGAGCATATCTAGGTAAAGTTAGCTGGATATGACGCGATCTTTTACTATAAAATTTTCAATAAATTATGGTGTTTACAGGATTAAAGACAGCAGTTGAGTACTTCAGATATATCGAAAGTGAAAAAGATAAGAAAAGAACAATGATGGATGATGCAACCCTGGTGGCTGGTAAAATCTACCTGTTTTACTGAAAGTGTGTGGGTCCTATCTTTGTGGGCCCTAAGACAAAGAGGGTTGATGCATGGACATGCAACCTTTCAACTGCTTATGACTCAAATGAATTCGCCAATCTGGGAAAGAGCAACCATACAATTATAGTAAGGTTTTCCCTCCTCTTCATTTATCATTAATCTTTTCAAAACTAGATGGGAATTTGCATTGTCTCAAATAACAGTTCGTCCATGCACATGCAGCACTTCGCTGCATCACATATCACAGTATATGCATATGTAATCACACATTATTTTAATATTAAACTAGCTAACCTAGCCTAAATTAGTAAGTTTTTTCAGCTCAGCTTAACTAATATTGTGTATATTCAATTTAATGTGAACAAAATGGATTGACAAAAGAAGAAAGAAAGAGCTCCCTTGGTAGAAAATAGTATGGCATGTATAGAAACACTAGCTGATGGTTTATGATAATGAAAAGGTCACACTTTCAATCAAGCTTCATGGGATCTGACTACCAAAATTTTGAGAGCTAATGAGATATCTAAATGAAGGAGGTGGTTTGTCAGGGGCCAACACAAGGGGACTAGGGCTGGGCCCACCCCGCCCTAAATTTTTTCTTCCCTTTAAACAATTAGAAGAGATTGTCGCACTTTTTTAAAAATTATTGATTCTTTATAGTATTTTGCATCCCTAAAAAAAAATAATATAAGTTTCCTTCTCTTAACTGGTAATCTTGAGTCCAACACTAAGCTTTGTAATAGAACTGCCACCAAGTTTTGTAATAGAACTACTGTGCTTGATTACGAAGAATTTAGTGATGATTAAATTTCTAATGAAGATTACCAATATTGCCATCAAATCTTGAAGATTTTCATAAGAACTACATGTTTTATCTATTGATAGGTTTTGCAAACCTAAATTTTATTTTGTTATGTAGCAGGTATATGCTATTTTTGTCAATCATCACTAATTGCTAAGTTTATCATTTTATGAAAACGAGTGTGTTAAATATTTTCTTTGGAAATATCTACAGATGCATGTATTTGTTGTCTTGTTGATGAATCTTCTAGTTCTCAATCAAGTATCCATATGTAGATGGTGATTAAGGAGAAAAGAAGATAACAAAAAAATATTTGGACTTAGGTACACTATATTAAAACATATACATACAATATCCAACCTTTAAAGCAGTTTGCTTTCTCAAAATGTCATTTGACTTGAACAACACTGTAGCAATCCAAATAGTGATGAAGAAACCTGCAGATGTTTTTCAAAATGTAAATTATTTATAAAGTTGGAAGAAAATGAATTGTTGCATGAAGCAGTCAAGAAGCAAAAGGTAAATAAATAAATAAACAAACATATCCAAGTACTTGTGCGATATGAAAAATTAGAGGTATTAAATATGAAGTGCAACAGAACATCTAAAGATTTAAATCATTCAAGAGGGAGATTTTGTGCAAGTTCAAATATTCTACTTTATAGTGAATATTCTTGAAGCCAAAAAACTTCAAGAGTAACTATTTGAAGCAACAAGCAAATGAAGATCAAATAAAAATAAAATATTGTATTAGAGATAAAAGTTCTATTCAATCAGATAATGAATGTGCATCGACCAAGAAAACAAATGATGTTCGAATGAAATAATTGAAAACAACATATAAGTGCATGTTAAATTGCATACAAATAAAACGTGATGAACAATAGTGTCTAACAGTTATTAATTTACAAGAAAAAATTGAAACCTAGGAAACCCTCTTAAATAAGAAAGACAACCAACTGATTCAGACACATCACATGAAGCATTATCATTGTAGTTTGCATATAAAGGTTATGGTCAAATAGTCTATATAACCAATTTCATGACACAACAGGCAAGAAATAAAAAACTTCAACCTGATAGAAAATACCTTGCAGATGCTGTCTGATGAACACTACTAAAAGAAGCAACGAGAACGGCAGTATCTGCTCAATCCACCTAGCAATCGGTTGGATATTGTATCTCTGGTTCGCAGAGTCCCTGACATTAGCAGTGGGTGTGTTTGCCTCGCCGTCCGTGCTCTGACCACTATTGCTCGACATAGCATCCGGCAATGCTGAAGAAGAATCAACATCCCCTACGCCAATTTCGTTAACTCCATCTCTTCCAAGCCTCTCGGACAAAACAGTGAACAGTTCTCTTGAGTCGCCATTTCCGCCGGGGCTCACCACCGGATACGACCCAGCTGCCAGGTGCTGGGCCTGATTTGGCCCCATCCGGAGACGCTCCTGATCGTCGACCGAGATTATCCTTATAGCAACCTCCCCGCTTCCGCTGGGAGGAGAAGCATCCCCGATCTGCCCATCTCGCATCGCTCCAACGACCAAACTTTCGTTCTCCGACTGGTTCGCCCGCTCCCGCAAGACTCCGGAATACTCCAAAAGCGCGTGGACCAAAGAGGAGGGCGCAAGGCGGTTTCCGTATCTCCTTGAGAAGCCCATTTCGCCAGCACCGCCTTGCCCACGGTTGGAATCGGGGCTCCCGGGGGACGACTCCATGGCCGGCGATCGAATCGACCAGACGGAGATTGTGCGGCAGATCCAGAAAGGGGGCGGAATGCTTTTTGGGAGCCAAAGAAAACCCTAAACTACGATCGAATGCACGGGAAGAAAATGCTCAACGATCGGAACTTTGTTTCCCCTCCTCTTCTTCTACCTTTTTCTATCTATCGACTAAAAATCCAGCCTTCTATTTTAAGGCTGACTATTCTCTTTGACTGATCGCGGAAGCAGAGGAGGGTCTTTCATGCTGAACCCGTTACGGAAATGATCATCGATGACTTTGATGTTCGATGTTAGAACACGGCCGCCACCAACCCTTAATATTAATCAATTTTGTGCCTTTTTTTATCTTGCGTGCCGAATTTTTAATTGCATTTCCTTTGGCTTTGTTTTTGTTTTTGATCATCAAATTTGTCTTGCACTATACATAAAATGGACCTTCTTAAGTTTATCAATTTATCATTTAGGGTACTTCCAATACATATATAAGACCGAATTTCAATTTTAATAAATTAATATATAAATTTTATTCAATGAACAATTAATCTAAAATGACTGAACTGATAGATCATTCCTTTCAAGTACTTTTTAATTTACTCTAATAGTCGTTGGAAATTTTTATAAGACTGAATCAATTAAATACCTAGTGTCAACAAAAAAAAATATATATCTACATACAACTCAATGCCTCCTTTCCTCACAATTAATAGTATGAAAATCCATCATTCGACTCGATAAGGCAACCGCTATTTTAACAAGGCGGATTGAGAAATCTTCAACCTAATCCAATAGATTACAAGTTATATATATATATATATATATATATATATATATATATATATATATATATATATATATATATATATATATATATATATTTTGACATGTCTATTCAATTTTTCACTTTAGTTTTGAGTTTTAAATATTGTTTTCAACCAGCAGAGCAACCTGAGCTCACCACTGGTCAACTCGCCTAGATCTACAATCCACACGAGCTAGCTTGTTTAGGCTAGTTTTTTAATGGGTCAATAAAATTTAAATCCAAATCACTTAAATTATTTGGCAAGACGGATCAACCCAACAAGCTCAATCCAAATTGACGACTTTAATAATCAATATCTTTCATGCTCTTATTCACAAAGACTAGAAAGGAGCCTCCATAGGTTGACACAGTTGGCACTTGCATGTGATGTTACTGCAATAGGTCATACGGCTAATTCCCAACATGTACAAAATGTTAGGAATACAATCAAAGTCTTATATTGAAAATATACGAAAAAAATCATGAGGTTTAAAAGATGAAAAATATTTTTATTGGTATAAGACATTTTGGGTAAAACTCAAAAATAAATCCATGAGGGTTTAGAACCAAAGTGAACAATATCATACTATTGTAGAGGTATATAAATTCGTTTGGTCATAACAAGTGGTATCAGAATCATTATCTAGATCGAGCCATTTGGGTGGAATAGTGGTCCTGAACGAAGGAGGTGGGGGCTCCCAGATGAGTGAACTCTAAGCGAAAAGTCCAAGCAGATCAAGCATGACCAGATGTTTGGTGAAAATCATAGGGGAGTGAACCCTAGGTGGTGAATAAGTCTTAGAGGACCAGAAGCCGAAGTAGGTCAATAGTAATCGGATGCTTGATAGGAGACCCGAAGCAAGTCAATAGTGATCGAATACTTGAGAGGAGACCCGAAGCAAGTCAATAGTGATCGAATGCTTGAGGGTAGATTAAGAATGATTGAATGCTTAAGGGGAGGCTCGAACCATAAGAATAATAGTGATCATTCATTTGAGTGGAGAATTGTTGGGAATACAATCAAAGTCTCACATTAGAAATACATTAAAAATATTATGGGTTTAAAAGATCGAAGATATCTCTATTGGTATAAGACTTTTTGGGTATAGTCTAAAAATAAATCTATGAGTATTTAGTGTCATATGTAGAAGGTGTTCTAAGACAATCATCTTAGATATTATATTATTTATTGGATAAATAAATTTCTTAACTATGCATTCTATATGTATATGATATCGATCTTAAACTCAATTAATGAAGTCCGCAATACAATGCATAATATGTGAGAAATTATGATTAGATTACAATTAGTGGGTATCTTTCCATATGTAATTATGTACGTATTGAAATATTCCCTAGTCGATGAATTGATGAAATTGGACATTATCAATTAGTAAGATTAGCATATGTTATGTTTCTTGATTTATCCAAACTGGCTGGAAATATTGAGATGTCGAGAGTTAACAAATGAATGTTGTTGGTTAAGGGTAACTAGTTTATTGGATGTGACTGGCTATGAGACTTCATGTGGTTATATACAAGTCTATGGAGATCTCAATACAGCTCGAGTGCAAGTTTCCTTCAACTTAAGATATTCAAGTCATCTTGATTATAAATAGTTATACTTTGACATCTTAAGCAAGCATCTCCTTAGAGGCATGGCTCCGAAATTATTGGATATAAGTCAAAGTGTCTTAAGGTGTTTAAATAGTCCATAGAGGATTCACCACTCATTTTATAAAGGAGACGTATACCCTATGACCTCTTATCAGGATTATTACTCATAAGTCTTTAGCCAAAATATTACACGTTAAGAGGATGGTCTTCTTGGACATATGTTTGAGTAATTTGAATCCGCGGGATAATAAATTACTGTTGGACCCTTGGTGGTTGGCAAGAGGGGAGGGGTGAATTGCCCTAAAAAACAAACTCAACCCTTTCTCGACTTATAGCTTAATAAAAAATACTTGTAATAAAAAACTAAGAGACTAATTACAGAGACAGAAACACAAGGAGACTTACTTGGTTTGCAATCAGAAGATTACTAATTCAAGAAAAATGAAGCGCACTTTATGATAATCTCCTTCAGGTGGAGTAGCCTCTTACAATGTTAACAACTCACAAATGAAAGTAGAACAAAAAGAAATGAATTACAAGTTGTTATCTGAACTACTGAAATCAGAGCTATATTTATAACAATATTTCGAGTGCCTGGAAGGGTTTCGGGCGCTTGGAGTTGGATAGAATTCTATCCCCGACGCGTCGGTCAACTTACACGTCGATTCTGATAAGAGTTGAGTTTTGGGCACCCGGACTCCGGGCGCTCGGAATGACTCCAGGCCCTCTGCTCCGGTTCTGCTCGCCTCGGTCCGGGTCTTCTACTCCGGTTCCACTCGCTTGGGTGATCTCGACCATCCGGAATAGAGCTCGTCCGAACCTAATTTTCGGTCTTCTCCTCGAGCAACTTTCCTTCCCGACTTCTCATCCCTCGAACGTCGCATACGTTCTTTGTTGGAGTGTATACTGAAAGCCTAAGCTTTGTAAACATTCATTATGAATAAAGAATCACATTTGGTCTAATTATCTACATTTGTTTGTAGTTGTTCATTTAATTTATATTGTAGATAACATAGTATGTGGTGTCACATACAGAAGATGATGTTATCAGTACCTTATAAATTATAAACAGTAGCTCACGACCAGAATGGAAAGGAACAAACCATTAGAAGGTCGTAGTGTAATTAGGTATTAGTTTATCTTGACTATATAATTACACTAGTACACTCAGAGTGTATTGAGTAGGACCATTTGAGGTTGTTCCTTTTATACTGACTTTATAAAGGAACAAAGACCTCAGTTATTATGGAAGTGTGTGCTCTTAATCCTAATATAATAACAAGCACATATGTTTGATATTTATTTCTTTAATTTATCAATGGGTGAGATTTAGTTCGATGAATCAATAAACCCGATAAATTGGGAAATGGTATCACTCATAGTGTGTGTTGTTGATTATAGAAGGAAACTGTGTCCTAGTGATACTAGGTTGATAATGTCCTCAAGAGGAGCTCATAAAGATTGTCATGTTAAACCCTGCGGTGGACTTAGTCCGACATGATAATAAGGTTGAGTGGTACTACTCTTGGACTTAGATATTAATTAAATGAGTTGTCGATAACTCACTTAATTAGTGGACATTCGATATCTTAAACACAGGAGACTAACACACTCATAATAAGAAGGAGCCCAAAATGTAATTTGGGATTGGTGCGGTAGTTCAATGATAGTTCTCTAGTGGAATGAATTATCATTGATAAAATTAAGTTGTGTGTTGGCGAACATGGGATGCTAATTTTATCGGAGACCAAAACCAATTCCTCCTCTCGGTCCCTATCGTAGCCTCTTATTTATAGAGTACTATACCCACATATACCCACCTTCTATACCCGCCTAAAGGGGGGCTGCCAAGCTAGCTTGGGAACCAAGCTAGGGCCGGCCTAAGCTTGGGTTTAAGGTGGCCGGCCCTAGCTTGAACCCAAGCTAGTAGGGCCGACCATAATTAATTAAAAAGAAAATTTAATTTTAATGTTTATTATTATGTGGAAGATTTAATTTAAAAGAGAATTAAAATTAAAATATCTCTCTTGTAAAAGATTTACAAAAGATTAAAGAAAGAGATTAGATCTCTTTCCTTATTTGTAGATTGGAGAGATGTTTTATTTTCTCTTTAAAATTATTCACATGTTAATAAAATTAAAATTATAGATATTTCCTTTTATTAACCATGAAGAGATTTTAAAGAGAAATTTTTTTTTAAAATTTCCAGAAACAAATAAGGAAAGTTTTAATTGTTGATTGAAACTTGTCCAATTTGCTTCCTATTGATTTGGCCGGCCATCATTGTTTAATTGGAGAAATATTATTTTATTTTTCTCAATTAAATCATGTCAAGGAAATTAAAGAAAATTTATTGTAATTAAATTTCCTAATTTACCTAGGCCAAGGAATATAAAAGAAGGGGTGAGGGTGCCTTCACAAGACACAACATCTATTATTCTTCTCCCTCTTTTGTTCCTTGGTGTGGCCGGCCATCATCTCCTTCTCTTCCTCTTGTGGTGGCCGAACCTCTCCCTCTCCCTTGGAGTTCTTGTGGTGGCCGGATACTACTCGGAGAAGAAGAAGAAGAAGGAGAGAAAGCTAGCATCTCTTGGAGCTTGGTTAGTATTTTGGTTTTTCTCCTTGGTGAAGCTTTTCCTTTTGTGGCGAACCTTGCTTGGAGGAGAAGAAGGTGGTTGGTGGTTTCTCATCTTGGAAGATCGTTGCTCACACAACGTCCGAGGTTAGAAGAGGAATACGGTAGAAGATCAAGAGGTTTTTCTACAAGGTATAACTAGTAATTTCTATTTCCGCATCATGCTAGTTATTTATGGAAATAATACCAAATACAAGAGGCTTACGTTCTAGTATTTCGAATATGTTTTTCAAGTTGTGTTCTTTTGTTTCTTTCTTTTCCTTGTGATTTGATTGTTCTCTTTGGTTAACCTAAAGTTATTTTAGGAAATTAAATATTAGCTTTCTATTAAAGGTTTTGTCTAGTCGGTGGTGGTTGCTCCCATATCCAAGAAGGCCATGTGCCTCGCCACGTCAGTACTGGGAACCTTTTATGGAAATTAATATTTAATGGAATTAATAACTTAAGGAGACTTGGGTCGAACGTGTTAAGTTCCGCAGGAGATCCAAGTCAAAACCTAAAAGAACAAATAGATTAAGTTTTGGATCAAACGTGTTAAGTTCCGCAGGCGATCCAAAATTTAATTTAAAAGAACACATGGTAGCTAGGAAAAGGTTCAGACCTTTGTACAAAATTTTTGTACAGTGGAACCTCTAGGTTTTCCGAGTAGCAACCAACATTCTTCTCGTCCACCGGTGTACTCTTCCGCAGCACCTCGTCCCTCAGACGCACCGAGCCCGTCGGCTCTCTCCCGTGTCGTCCTTCTCGCTAGCCGCGTCTTCCGCTCAACTTCTTGTACTCCTAAGCTCTTGCACACTTAGACACAGGGATTAAACTAAACAGGACCTAACTTAACTTGTTTGATCATATCAAAACAACCTTGGGGTTTCAACAATCTCCCCTTTTTTGATGTGAGCAACCCAAGTTAAGCTAGGGTAAACAAATATAATGTAAAAACAAATAATTTTGCAAATAAGTGCAAAAAGGATTTTACAATTTGAAATTTAGATAATACCTCCCCCTAGCACTACAAGAAAATAGGGTTTCAGAAATAGATCTTTGAAACGGAATTAAAATCTATCTCTGATTTTAGGTCAATGTGAGACGAATTTACTACAAAATTACTAATTCGTTTCAATTTAATAAAATATAATATTTAAAAAATAAATTGAGACAAAAATTGAAATGAATTTGAAACATAACTATAAATAAATTTTTATAAAAATAAATAAATATGGATTACAAACCAGATTTGAAATGGTATAATTTCTGTCAAAAAATTTATTTAAAATTTAATGAAAAATTGAGACAGATAAAAATCTATTTTAAATTTATGTAAATTAAAGACAAAAATTAAAAATGAATTTGTGAGAAAACTATAAATAAATTTTATAAATAATAATAAATATATATTATAAATAGAATTTGAAATAGTATAATTTTTATCAAAAAATTGTTTAAAATTTAATTGAAATTGAGATGAAAAAAATTTAATTTTTATCAAAAACGCACCTCTTCCCTTGACAAAAACAACGCCTGCCCTAAACCCTTGACCTCGAGCCCTTCGATTCAACTCCGACAGATCTTCACAGACATCGCTGGCCCTCTTCTTTCTTTGCTTCCCTCCTCCAGCGCTGCGGAGATCGACAAAAATGTAGCTCTTCCTTCTCCAAGAAGCAGCCCCAACCCCCTTCTTTCTCTACTTTCCTCCTCCAGCGCTCAGGCAATCAATTCGACTCAAACAAATCTTCCCGATCTATCCTTCATCTCCTTTTCTTTCGGCACTCAAGCGAGACTCCGAGAGATCATCCTCATCCAGCCTTCATCTCCTTCGCGGCCAGCGATGAGGTGCCTCTTTAACTCCATCTCCAAAAGCCCTAATCTATTTAAAGAGGTAATAGTTGTTTTGTTCAATGAATCTTCTTCTCTTTACTTCAATTGTTCCATGAATCTCCTTTTGGCGCCTGTTGTCTCTACTTCAAGTTCCTCATCGATCCTCTTTGTTGTCAGAAGGGGCACCTCTTCTGCAAGTGCCTCCTCGTGCAAAAGGACATCAAAAGGTGCATTCATCATCACTGAATTTCCATATTTATTCTCACAAGATCTGTAGATTCGTGTGTACATGTTCTAATGTAGAGAAAAATGTATTATCTGGAAGTTTTAATTATCACATTTGGCTTGATAACCTGATTAGCTTGGCCATTCATCTTCATGAATCTTTATAATCATTCTGTAATAACAGTAATGTCCTATGCACCTTATTTGTTTTTATCATTTGTTGTACATATACTTTTACATTGAAAAAGTATTCTTCTAACTTCACTCTTAAAAAAGTTATCTGTTTAGGACGGAAGGCTTGTACCGGAGTATGAAGAAGGGGTTCATAAATTTCTTGCACAAGGTAGGAACTATGCCAAAACACGTGAAGTAATATTATATCCTTGTAAGCATTGCCAAAATAAGTATCTAAAATTAAGTAACATGAATTTTTTTTTCTTAATTTCTTTGATTTTTTATGTTTATGTTGTAAAATTAGGTTGCTAGTGTTGCCACTAGTAGCAGAATTGGAAATTATGTTGGTGTCGGTGCAAAAAAAGTGGCAATGTTAGTAATGTTAACCAGTAACAAACTGCAACTCAGGTAATCATCTTAAAGTTTTATCTATTTCGCGTGTGTATCTTATTTGTTTGTTTTTATATTTATTAGACTAATATAAGTTATTGTAATATGAACAGGAACAATAAAGAGAGACAAAATGTTGATGATCATGCTACTCATTATTCATTTAATCTTCAATCATGATGTCATGTAGTGGGTGGCAAATTTGCTAGATGGTGACAGATTAACTACAATAATGTGATGTGGGTGACTCGTGTAAGGGGAGGGTGTATGAATTTCAATACAATCAACACTTTGGAAGATCAAAGAATTAAAGTTTTAATATATTTGCTCTGATGAGAAGAACAAAGAATTATCACAAGAACTTGAAGATATGCATTCTCTACTAGCAAGAGGATGGAGGAAAAAATTATTAAAAGAAGAAGGAAATTGGAATCGTAATGTGTGATTGTATTTATCTTAAGACGATGTGAATATTTATTTATCTCAATGGCAATTAGATTGTATTTTGAATTTAGAAATTAGTTATTTTTAATATTTTTAAAATTTATGATTGTTTATTACAAAATAATATGTTCATATGAAATATAGATAAAATTAATGATAAATTTGGAAATATATTTTTATATGGATTTATAAACAAGATTATAAATGGATTGATAAACATGTAATGAAAGATTTAAAATAAAATTAGAAGCGAAATTTGTATTTGAAATTAATTTTATTTAGTCAAATTAAAAATAGATTCGTAAACAATTTTTTAATCTGTTTATGATGGCAAAAAGCGAATACGCTCGCCCCCAGCGCTCCCGTCAACCCGTTCCAGGGCCAACATGGAGGAGGTAAATCACGGGTGGCTACTAGCTTTTGGAATAGTGACTAGCACATAAGGGAGACATTTATCTCGACTTTGCTGAGATTTGAACCCCAGATCTCATGGTGGCAACACCTCATGCGCTAGCCACTAGATCCATCCGTCTCAAAATTAACTACGGGACTTTCACTAACGGATTTTTTAGACGGAATATTCTGTTTCAAACATTCTTTAGAAATACAGAAATGACTTTCAAAGACAGAATTTTTCGTCTCTGAAGTCCTGTTTTCTTATAGTGATAGACTTAATAGTCCCTTCTCTCCCTTTGATTACATTAAAAAATAAGGTATCATAACAGGTCTAAGGGTAATTCTGATGTTTGTGCAGAAAAATTTCAAGCATAAAAATTTTTCTATGTTTAAAGATAAAATTTTTGTGCACCATATAAAATAACTTAAAAAAATTTAAGTTAAACAAAAAAAAATAAGTTTTAACAAAAACAATTTAAAATTTGAAAAAGTTTTTAAGTGAAGTTAAAAATTTTCAAGCAGAAAAAATTTTCTAAGTTTAAAGATAGAATTTTTATGTACCATATAAAATAACTTAAAAAAATTTAAGTTAAACAGAAAAAAATAAGTTTTAACAAAAATAATTTAAATGAAGTTTGCAATTAAAGATAAACTTCTAAGTGAAATTTGGAAAAGTTTTTTTTTTAAAAAAAATTAACAAATGTTAAACCCAAATATTGGAAGCATTGAATTTAATTAACTATTTCATGCTTATCAGTTTGTCAATTAAATATTTAATTCAGAAATTGGCTTCCAGCCTGTGGTAAGGCACTAGGCCTTCTTGGTTATTGGGTTATCAACCACTTCTAGACAAAGCCTTTTAATGAATTCAAATATTTAATTTTCTATCTGAAAACTCTAAGTCTAATTTCACTTTTTAATTTAAACAAGTTTTTGGAACTCAATATAGGTTCCTTCCTACATGGTTAATCAGATATTTTCTAGGGATATAAGATTTTGTTATTTTTCTGATTTAACCTTTATGAAATCTATAGTACCAGTTTAATCCTCTATAGTTTCTAAAAATAGAAATATTTGAATATGCAGAATTTTTCAAGTTTCCTATTTTTTTCTTTTAATTTAACATTTTCAAGTTTTACTTTTTCAAAATCTTCTATCAGGCATGATTTTGCTAAAATTATTTTTATTTCTAAGTTTTCAATTTTTAATTTATCATTTTTATTTTTTAACTTGTACATAGATTTTGAGACTTAATACCAAAATAGAGTTGATCAGAAGGCAAGAGGCATACCTCACTTACCATATCAGACTTGAAGCCTGACTCTCCCCCTGCTTCGCGGCATTCATCGTTCCCCTTTCATCGATGTTGGCTTTTGAGGTGCTCTGCTCTTCATGGCTTACCATCAGTGCTAGTCCGGCATATTCTTTTATTTCTGATTCTGATGATAAGATGTCGTCCCAAGTAGCAGTTAGAGTCTTGTGCTTGTTTTGCTTGGGCATCTTGCCTTTTTCCTTTTTGAGTTCTGGGCAGTTATCTTTTAAGTGTCCTTCCTTTTGCCACTGGTAGCATCGAACCCTTCTTTTATTTCTTGGATTTTTCCTGTTCTACATTTCTTTAAATTTGTTAAATCTAAAGAATTTTTTTGAAATTTCTTACCATGTAAACTTCTTGATCTTCTTCTGAGTCTGACTCAGGTTCATTCTTCTTGGTTACATTTAGTGCCATAATCTGGCTTGATTCTTTTGTTGTACGTGCACATCTGATTTCATGTAATTCTAATGTAGAAAAGAGTTCCTCTATGGTACTTACCTCCATGTCCTTTGAGATGTAGTAGACGTCGATTATCGAGGTCCATTCTGGAGTCCTAGGAAAGGCATTGAGTGTGTAGCATATCGAGTCTCGGTTGGTTACCGTTTCACTGAGGTTTTCGAGTCCGGTGATTAGTTCTTTGACCTTTGCATGTAGATCGGCTACCTTCTCACCTTTTTCCAGACGGATATTCGTCAGTTTATTCTAAAGTACGTCTCGTCTTATGAGCTTGGTTTCAAATGTGCATTCGTGGAGTTCCAGGAATTTTTCCCAGAGTTCTTTGATCGACAAGTAGCTTCCGATGCGGTTGACTTCTTAAGGCGGCAGCACGCTTAGCAAGTGATATTCTGCTGGGTTATTTGCTACGGAATCATTTTATTCTTTCTTCGTCCAAATACTCTCTTCCTTCTCCTCTTCGTTTTGATTCGTAGGAGCTACAAAACTATACTTGATTATTAAACAAATCTCAAAGTAAGTTTTTAGAAATACCTCAATTCGGCATTTCCAGTGTGCGAAGTCTCCCTCGAATTTTGGTGGAACGATGCTTGGTCCGACCATTGGTTTCTTTGCTTCGGTCGACGGTTAATCCTTCTGAAGTGTCTTGGCTCTGATACAACTTGTTGGACCCTTGGTGGCCGACAACAGGGGAGGGGTGAATTGCTCTATAAAAACAAACTCAACCCTTTCTCCACTTATAGCTTAATGAAGAACACTTGTAATAAAAAACTAAGAGACTAATTACAGAGATAGAAATACAAAAAGACTTACTTGGTTTGTAAATAGAAGATTGCTAATCCAAGGAAAATGAAGTGTACTTTATAACGATCTCCTTCGGGTGGAGTAGCCTCTTACAACGTTAACAGCTCACAAATGAAAGTAGAACAGAAATAAATGAATTACAAGTTGTTATCGGAACTACTGAAATCAGAGCTATACTTATAGCACTATTTCGGGCGCCTGGAAGGGTTTCGTGCGCCTGGAGTGGAATATAATTCAATCCCCGATGTGTCGATCATCGTATACGTCGATTCTGATAAGAGTTGAGTTCCGAGCGCCCGGGCCCACAAAAGTCAACATTGTTGACTTTTTCGGTTCAGACCCTCTGCTCCGGTTTTGATCGTTTCGGTCTGGATCTTCCGCTCCGATTTTACTCGCTTGGGTGATCTCGGCCATTAAGAACAGAGCTCACCCGAACTCAATTTCCGGCCTTCTCCTTGAGCAACCTTCCTCCCCGGCTTCTCGTCCCTCGAACGTCGCATACAATCTTCTCGTCCACTGGTGCACTCTTCCATGGCACCTCGTCCCTCAGACGTAGGGTTGTAAACAAGCCGAGCCGAGCCGAGCTTTGGGGTGTTCAAGCTTGTTTGATAAGATAACTGAGCCGAGCCGAGCCGAGCCGAGCAGAGCTTAAAATGAACCAATCTTTTGAAATGAGTGTTCAAGCTTGGCTTGATTTATTTTTTATGAGCTTGAGCTTGTTTGAAGCTTGGCTTGAGCTTGGTTCGTTTAGATGTTATCAAGCTCTCAATTTAAGCTTGGCTTGAGCTTAGCTTGGTTCGTTTAGATGTTATCAAGCTCTCAATTCAAGCTTGTTTGATTGTTTGAAACTTTTAATTGTTTGATTGGTTATTAAGATTGATAATTTAAATTTATTTATTTATTTATTTTAATTTAATTATTTATTTAGGATATTGAAAAGAGTTTTATTAATAAATATGGTTCGTGAACATTGTTCACGAACGTTGTTCACGAATATTGTTCACGAACATTGTTCACGAACGTTAACGAGCTGAACACATATGTGTTCAAGCTTGTTTGTTTAGCTTAACGAGCTGTTCAAGCTTGTTTGTTTAATTAATCCTATGTATATTGAACGAACATAAACAAGCTCTTACCAAGCCGAACACCAAGCTTGTTCACGAACGCTTGGTTCATTTACAGCTCTACTCAGACGCACCGAGCCCGTCGACTCTCTCCCGTGTCGTCCTTCTTGCTAGCCGCATCTTCCGCTCGACTTCCTGTGCTCCTAAGCTCCTACACACTTAGACATATGGATTAAACCAAACAGGACCTAACTTAACTTATTTGATCACATCAAAATAACTTTGGGGTTCCAACAATTACTACTTGGTCTAGATGTGACATAGTCAATCTAGTGGGGACTGACACATAAACCATGTCTTGAACCAAGGGTATAACATTAGTGAAAGGAATAGGCGCAAGAATAACTATAGTTGCTGAAGGGTTCAAAAGTAGTTCTAGAATCAACTATAATTTGTTGGTTAATTAGGTATTATGATATACTACTAGGTGTAATCATGATCGTTTCATAATTAATGGTTAATTATGAACGACTAACATAAACCGGAAATCTATTAGGTCACACATATTATGAGTATATCTGAAAGACTTAACACAAGTTTGAGAATTGGATTCTCAGTTTGAGAGAGACTAAGTCTTGTAGAACCAAACGAGGAGCAATATGGAAGATGTATTTGGCACAACAGAAACGATGGTGAGTCATGCCTCATGTAGGCAAAGTAAGATTAATTATGGTAATTTAATAATAAACCAAAAGGATTTGGTTTATTTATGAACTAAGATAATTTAATTTTGAACCAAACTTAATGCTCATGAATCGAATTGCTATTGGGATTTGAGTTTAGGAGATGACTTGCTTCCCAAGTCATTGAAAATGTGTATAAATATACCCCTCCATGAGGAGAAGAATTTTAATAAATTGTTCATGGGAGAAAACCTAATCTGGTTAGGGATTCTCCTCCTCTCTCCTTATTCTCTTCCTCTCCTTGTCATCGCCCATCAAGAAGTAGAGTCCTTCTTGTTGATGTCGCCCAATGCACCACCAGCAGCCACCACAGCTGTAGGTCCGGGTAGATCGGCTAGAAGGGGGGTTGAATAGCCTGAAAAATAAATCAAGACCTTTCTCGTTCTTTGGACACGGGTTAGCAACAATAGTATAATAGAAATAAACAATACAAAAAATTGAAAGAAGAGACTCAGAATTTTACTTGGTTATAACCGGGGTGGTTGTTAATCCAAGATAATGACAGCACTAGAAAAACTCCTTCGTGTAGGTGGAGAAGTCTCTTACAATCTTTGAATGCTCAGACTATTGCTAGGAATTGAATGCTTGAGTTGATTGATTATTTCCTAGCTCCAGGGGCCTTTTTATAACTTCTGAAAATTCTATCTACAACTTGAGGGCGCCTCCCAAGGGTATGGAGGGTGCCTCTAGCGATGCGGTACAGATAAAACTTTATCCACTACGAACAACCACTTCGGCCAGGTCGAGGGCGCCTTCAAGGCTATGGAGGGCACCCTCTACATCATGGAGGGCACCCTCTATGGAGGGCACCCTCTGTATCATGGAGGGTGTCCTCTACCTGCAACGTATAAATGACTCCAGCTTTCCTTTGGATCTTCCGCTGCTCCGTTCGCTTGGGTGATTGGGGCCAACCGAAATAGGACTCACCCAAACTCAATTTCCGACCTTCTCCTCGAGCAAGCTTCCACTCCGACTTCACTTCCCTTAAACGTCGCGCACGTTCTTCTCGTCCATCAGTGTACTCTTTCGTAGCACCTCGTTCCTCAGACGTACCGAGTCTGTCGGCTCTCTCCCGTGTCGTCCTTCTTGCTATCCACATCTTCTGCTCGACTTCCTGTACTCATAATTTCCTGCACACTTAGACACAGAGATTAAACCAAAATAGGACCTAATTAACCTAACTTAATTTATCACACCAAAAATAACTTTGGGGATCCAACAATCTCCCCCTTTTTTGATGTGAGCAATCTAAGTTAAGTTATGGTAAAACAATCATAAAGTAAAGAAATAAAATTGCAATACTAAGTAAAGTTGCAATTATGCAATAAGGTGTAAAGATTTTTAAAACTTAAAATTTTGAACTATCTCCCTCTAGACTTAATCTTACTTTCTCCCCCTTTGATCACACAAAAATTGGGGTACTCAATAAAATCTAAGGGTAAAACAAATAGTTTTAACAGAATTTTTTTTAAATGAAACTTACAAAAAAAAAATCTAAGTGAAATTTGAAAAAAAATTCTAAGTGAAGTTAGCAAGTTAAGTAAAAAAATATTTTAATAAATGTTGAATCATTGACAAAAATTAAAAGCACTTAATTTAATTAACTCTTATATGCTTATCAGTTTGTCAATTAAATATTCAATTCAGAAATTGGCTTCCAGGCCGTGGCGAGGCACTAGGCCTTCTTGGTTATTGGATCATCAACCACTTCTAGACAAAGTCGCTTAATGAATTTAAACATTTAATCTACTATCTGAAAGCCTAACGGAAATTTTAATTTAAATATTCTTTAGGAATCTAATATAGGTTCCTTCCTACTGGGTTAATTAAAAATTTATGAGGTACATAACTTTTAGAAAATTTCCTAATTTAACCTTTATGAAATCTAAGATACCAGTTCAGATTTCTATATTTCCTAATATTTTCATTGTATGAACATGCATGATTTTTCAGATTTTCTATCTCTGTTTTCAATTTATCATTTTCTATTTTTAGATTATCATATTGATCCTATCCGCGAGTCAAGTCGACGAACGCTGGGGAGATGACGCTCACATTGACTGGATGTAGACTAAAGATACCGTGGGCCTCCGACGAGCTAAGCCTGCAACAACAAGTTGTTAGTACCGAGCCGGGGAGGGGTTCCCTGACGATGGCCCTCCGACGCTCAAGTCAGTAACCGACGGCAAGTGAATGAAGTGGAGAAGAGAAAAGAGCAGCAACGTAACTGTAGCTACAGTGGGAGTGAATATACCTCCGTCGAAGTCTGGGGGTCCTTATATAGGGCTCCCGAGAGGCGCATGCATGCTTCCCAAGACATGTACGCTTCTCAAAGCATACCTGGAAAGGATGTGTCAGAAAAGCGTGTCTGACGTCATACTTTAACAGCCCGAGCATATCCCTGTCATGATAGTGGAAACTTCCATCGTACGTTTCTCTGTCTGACCATGCCGCCAACCATGTCGCCTGTCGACGACACTAGTCCCTAGGAAGATATTTCCAACTGCTTTTGTCCGTTATTAGGCAGAGTAGGAGAGCTGCTCGGCTAGTCTGGGTGATACCATGGTTGGGTCGAGTGGGAGAGCCGCTCGGCCAATGGTCTGCTGTCCGGCTCTGTCCTATCGAGCGAGGGAGCCCTGCCTGCTTGGTCGGGGCTGTATCCACAGTTTAACTGAGCGAGACGGTCGCTCGACCCTCGTCCTTCCATGCTTGAGCTTTTTGAGCATCGAAAGCTTGGTGTTTGGCCGAGCTGTCGAAGTGTCGGATCGACTACTCTCCATGCCAACCGAGAAGGTGGTTCGCCCGAACGGACGAGTGCCCAGGACGTTGACCACTTTGATTATGACCCTCCACGTGGCAATGACCTTCTACAAGCCGGGTTCCACCCTTACCACCGGATCACGTGCCTCCCTCTCAAGAATAGTCGAAGGAGGATGTGAGTCCGATTGACTGGACAAGTAGTCTGGTGATCGATTGGCCGATCGGCCAAAGGCTGGTTGCGTCCCGATCGACCCACGTAGGGTTGATCTCCTAGGCCGCTCGGCACCCTAAGAATTTACACTTGGGAAATTTCTCATTCAGCGTCTTTGGTTGGGCGTGACCCGCACAGTCAATGCTAATGTCACCCAAATCTCCTCGAAATTCATGCAAATCCCGCCATTAAGGTCTTCCTATAAGTGAACGCCACGTGGCACTACCGCCATCACCGCACGATCGAAGCGACAAAGGTGATGTGACGTTCGGTGGTTCAAATTCAACGATCGGATCTTTGCTGTGGAATTTGTGCCCAGATCGGACGACTCCGGTCAACCGAACATCCTCTTTATAAAGTCATAATGTCGGCTTTTGCTCAATCACTGTTGTCTTCTCCATGTGCTCCAGCAATACTGCTCGCGTCCAGTGCTCCGACGATTTCGTTCGTTTAGGGTTCCGGCGATCCTCAATATCTTCAGCACTCTTTGTAAGCTTCTCTCGCCACCCTTGTAACTGCTCAGTTCTTTTCATTCATGTTTTTCCACTTTTGTTTGTGCTTTTTCGTCCTCTTCGCCGCCCATTTCCTTGCTGTCTTGTTTTTTAGCGATGACTAGTTCTTCGCAGTCATCTGACCCCGTTCCCGATCTCTGGTACAACACCATGGAGACTCGGTTCGACGCAGGCGACACTGCGAGCCTCATCAACTCCTTTGACATTCCTCCTGACCACAAACTAGTCTTAGCCTCCCCGTCTGATTAGCCCAATGACCCGTCGATCGGCACTGTCTATTTTTTTAGCGACCAATTTGTGGTCGATCTGCACTTCCCAATCCATCCTTTCATAACCGAAGTCTGCAATTATTTTCGTGTCCCCTTGGCGCAGCTCATCCCTAATTCTTTTCGCCTCTTGTGCGGTGTGGTTGTACTGTTCAAAGTGCATGGTATTCCATTACTTTTATTACCCCCAAGTAGTCCGAGTTGGGCACCTATCTCTTCTAGTCTCGGGTCAGCTTGGTCTTCTTCGACAAAATGTCATCTTCTAATAAACATTGGAAGGATTACCTTTTCTATATGTGTCTCCCCGAGTGGCCGAGCTTCCGTACCAAGTGACAGGCCGAGCTCCCACCTCAACCGGAGCTGCCGAAGTATAGGAGCCGACCGGACTATCTCCATGCAGCCAACCTGCTGGCCGGCCAGAAATTCAACATCCATAAGCTACTATTAGAGGGGGTGATGTATACGTTCGGGCTAAGTCTGATCCAGACGAAGCTCCCGAGCAGCCTAGGTATGAAATTTTCTCTTCTTTCTTCTTTTGAGTCTAACTGATTCTTTCTTTCTTTTGCAGCTGACATTATGATGTGCTTTTTAGCCGCCGGAATTATGAAGGTCATGCAGGCCGAGATCGCTCTCACGAGGGTGAGAGCGAGGCAACGCAAACTGAAGGAGAGGGTGTCGTCGGTCAGATGCCCCACACATAACCAGCCAGGGATCTGCTTCCTTCTTAGTCCCAGCCTGCCACTCGGGAAGAAGGGTCGGGGTCTTTTGGCGATGTTCCCTTGACCCTACGCAAGAGGCGTCACATGACCACCCCTTCTCGCTCTACAGCTTCGGTGGTGCACTCCACCGAGCAGGAAGGCATCTCCCCTCCAGCTGCTCCCGAGACCATGGAAGTTATTTCTTTCGATCGAACCCCTCATTGTCCGATCTGCCGCTGGACCCGCTTGCAGCTCAGCCGCTAGCGTCTCTTCCTCCAGTTCGGCGGAGGATTCTACGATCCGACATCCACTCTACTTCGATCGGCCCATCCTCTGGTCCTTCGGCGTCCGCTCGATCTGCCCCGAGCGGTCGTCGATCCGTGACGGCAATCCTCCACCTTCCGACGGAAGAGTTCTTAGTGGCGGCTGAGTAGCCGAAGATTCCAGAGCATTGGATTCTGATCCGCGGGCCGCTCGCCAAGGTTTGGGAGGAGGCTAGAGGGCGTGCTGTGACGATGCCTCCCAGGCTGTTTGGCAACAGCCACATGCAAATGGCCACCGACGTAAATTTTTTTATCTATTCATGATTTACCTTCGTTCGGTACTAACACTCTTCCGTTCGGATGCAGTACTGGGTGGAGAGTGTGGCAGTGTGCAACCGTCTGACACTGGTGGAGGAGGAGCTTAAGAAGGTCAAGATTTCTGGTGGAGCTTCTTCCTCCCAAGGGCCTTCGATTGTCGAGCTACAGGCCGATCTAGCCAAGACTAAGAAGCTTCTGGAGGCCGAGCAGAAGACCTCCTTTGACCGGGTGATCATGATGAGTCGACTCGAGACCCAGGTGAAATCCTATGACCAGAAGATCGAGTGGGCCACCACCAGAAAAAATCGAGCTATAGCTAACCTAGATCTAAAGAACCAGGAAGCTCGAAACTTAGCCAAGAAGCTCAAGAAGGTGGAGAACCTTCTGGCTGCCGAGCGAGAGAGTCGTTCAGCTCGAGAGACCAATCTTCATGGGCAAGTGAAGGCCCTTGAGGATTCTCTAGAGACCTCCTACGCGGCCCTGAAGACTTACCAAGGCGCCGAGCCAAGCCGCTTCAAAAATGAAGCAGGGATACCTCCGCTCGGACCAGTTCCTCGTGAAGGCGTCCACACTAATCGTCCGATCGTTTGAACTAACCATCGACGCGATGATCATCCAGCTGAAGGTGAACGACCATCTCCCTGAAGCCTTACCTGCTAACGCTGTTGATCGCGCCCAACTCCTCATCTCTATTCCCGACGAAGCTTTTGATTACATCGAGTGAGGAGGGCTTTTGTAACTCGAGTGAGGAGGGATTCTGCAACAAAGTGTTGCATGTTTGACTGTCGTTCGACAACTTTTTGTTCATTATCAATGAAGTTGTTTGGAAGTTCTTCACATATTTGCTTGCCTTCTTATTAAGCTTTTGGCCTTTCAGTCCCGGACGGGCGATACATATCCATTATTGAACTCATTAGGGTCATACTTCTAGGGATTATAGTCGTTGCTCGACGTTGGGGTTTAACGTCGTCACTCAACGGCTTGATGAAGCCTCGGGTTTTAAGGTTGTCACTCGACCGTCGGTGGAGACCTGAGTTTAACTATGCCGCTCGACGGTCTTCGAAGGCAGAAGTTTAAGGTCGTCACTCAACCGTCGATGGAGACCTGGGTTTAACGTCGCTGCTCAACGGTCTTCAAAGGCAGGAGTTTAAGGTCGTCGTTCGACCGTCGGTGGAGACCTGGGTTTAACGTCGCCGCTCGACGGTCTTTTAAGGCAGGAGTTTAAGGTCGCCGCTCGATCGTCGGTGGAGACCTGGGTTTAATGTCGTCGCTCGACGGTCTTCAAAGGCAGGAGTTTAAGATTATCGCTCGACCGTCTGTGGAGACCTGAGTTTAACGTCACCGTTCGACGGTCTTCTAAGGCAGGAGTTTAAGGTCGCCGCTCGACCGTCGGTGGAGACCTGGGTTTAATGTCGTCGCTCGACGATTTGATGAAGACTCATCGTTCAGCGATAATTTTGCAAACCTTTCGCTTTTGATTTCAATCCTGCAGTCAAAGGGCGCAGGAAAATGGGAAATACATGACATTAACTAAATTAGCGCACCTTTCATCCAGCTCGGTACGGCTGGAGATGGTTCGCGCTCCACGGGCGTTCTAGTCACCGTCTGTCCTCGTCCTCTAGGTAGTAGGCGCCTGAGCGGAGCTTTTCCACGACCTTGAAGGGTCCGGCCCAAGGAGCCTCCAGTTTGGTGACATCGTCGACTGACATCACCTTCTTCCATATGAGGTCCCCGACTTGGAACGACCTCGGAATCACCCTCCTATTGTAGTTTTGCCGCATTCTTTGCTTGTAGGCCATCAGTCGAACGACAGCCTGAGCGCGCGCCTCATCCACCAAGTCCAGCCCTTTGGCTTTCCCACAGACTGCGCCAAATTTGATCCTGTCCAAGAGTCAAGTTGACGGACGCTGGGGAGATGCCGTTCACGTTGATTGGATGTAGACTGAAGATGGCATGGGCCTCCGATAGCTAAGTCTGCAACCACAAGTCGTTAGTGCCGAGCCGGGGAGGGGTTCCCCAATGATGGCCCTCCGACACTCGAGTCAGTAACCGACGGCAAGCGAATTAAGTGGAGAAGAGAAAAGAGCAGCAACGTAATTGTAGCTACAGTGGGAGTGAACATACCTCCGTCGAAGTATAGAGGTCCTTATATAGTGCTCCTGAGAGGTGTGTGCACTCTTCCCAAGGCATGCACGCTTCTCAAAGCATACCTGGAAAGGATGTATCAGAAAAGTGTGTCTGGCGCCATACCTTAACAGCCCGAGCATATCCCTACCGTGACAGTGGAAGCTTCCACTGTACGATTCTCTGTCTGACCATGCTGGCAACCATGTCGCCTGTCAGCGACACTGGTCCCTAGGAAGATATTCCCAACTGCTTTTGTCGGTTATTGGGCCGAGTGGGAGAGCCGCTCGGCTTGTCTGTCGTCCGGGTGATACCATAGTTGGGCCGAGTGGGAGAGTCGCTCGGCCAATGGTCTGTTGTCCGGCTCCGTCCTGTTCAGTGAGGGAGCCCTGCCTGCTTGGTCGGGGGTTGCACCCACCGTTTAACCGAGCGAGATGGCTGCTCGACCCTCGTCCTTCCATGCTTGAGCTTTTTGAGCGTCGGAAGCTCGGTATTTGACCGAGCTGTAGAAGTGTTGAATCGGCTACTCTCCATGCCAACCAGGGAGGTGGTTCACCCGATCAGACGAGTGCCCAGGACGTTGACCACTTTGATTATGACCCTCCACGTGGCGATGACCTTCTACAAGGCGGGCCCCACCCTTACCACCGGATCATATATAAATCTAGTGGGCATGCTTTGGACAATTATATTTTTAAATCTATGTTTTCTTTTTTTAACTTGCAACATTCTTTCGTTAATAATTTTACAAATTTAAATAATTTGTCAGGTGAGAGAGATCGTACCTTACTTATCTTGTCGATCTCGTTGTCCGTAGCTTTCCCTGAACTGCCGCCTTCTTCTGTTGACGCTCCCCCTTCATCGATGCTCTCGATACTCATTTCGGACGAGCTTGTTTTGTGTTCGTCTTCTTGGTAACTTGCCATCAACGCAAGTCTGGAGAAAGCTTCGACCTCTGATTTGGAAGACGTTTCGTCCCACGTCACCTTTAGGGTCTTGTGTTTGTTTGTTTGGATGAGCTTCTTGTCTTTGCCTTTGTCCTTCTTCTTCAATTTAGTGCAGTTGTCTTTTACATGCTCTTCTTCATCGCAGTGGTAGCATTTTATTTTCCTTCTTCTTCTACCTTGCACTTGGTTAAATTGTTTAGATTTAAATAATTTTTTAAATTTACGTACCATCAGCGTTGTTTCGTCATCATCGAAGGACGATTCTGACTCTTGTTCGTCATTTTTGCTTTAAGAGCAATATTGTGCTTTGACTCCTTCTTTGAATCTGCACATTTTGTTTCATGAACTTTGAAAGTAGAGAAAAATTCATCTAAAGTAACAGATTTAAGGTCCTTAGAGATATAATAGGCATCCACTAATGATGCTCATTCTTTATTTCTAGGGAAAACATTAAGTGCGTACCTTAGCGAATTTCAGTTGCTTACCTTTTCTCTGAGATTCGAAAGACCAGTGATTAGTTCCTTGATCCTTGAGTGAAGATGTGATATAGTCTCGTCTTCTTCTAATCGGAGGTTGCTAATCTGGTTGCGGAGTAAGTCCCGTTTCGCAAGTTTTGCCTCCGAGGTTCCTTTATGAAGTTCCAGGAATTTTTCGCAGAGCTTCTTGGCATACTTGTAAGCTTTGATCCGGTTGACTTCTTATGGCGGTAGGACGCTCAGCAGATGAAATTATGCTTTGCTGTTTGCCATAAAGTCGGCTTGTTCCTTCTTTGTCCAGTAGAATTTATCTTTACCTTCGGGCGCTGAAAAATCAACCTCCATTATCAAAATAAATCAAAATTAGTCTTGAAAAATACCTCCATCTTCTTTTTCCAATTTGCGAAGTCCCCCTCGAACTTTGGTGGGTGAATGCTTGATCCGACCATCTCGTATGCTTCGTTCGGCGTTTAGTCCTCCTGAAGCTTCCTTGGCTCTGATACCACTTGTAGGTCCGGGTAAGCCGGCTAGAAGGAGGGTTGAATAACCTAACAAATAAATCAAGACCTTTCTCGTTCTTTGGACTCGAGTTAACAGTAACAGTATTATAGAAATAAACAATACAAAAACTGAAAGAAGAGACCCAAAATTTTATTTGGTTACAACCAGGGGTGGTTGTTAATCCAAGACAATGACAGCACTAGAAAAACTCCTTCGTGTAGGTGGAGAAGCCTCTTACAATCTTTGAACGCTCAGACTATTACTAGGAATTGAATGCTTGAGTTGATTGATTATTTCCTAGCTCCAGGGACCTTTTTATAGCTCCTGAAAATTCTATCTACAGCTTGAGGGCGCCTCCCAAGGGTATGGAGGGTGCCTCCAATGAGGCGGTATGGATAAAACTTTATCCACTACGAACGACCACTTTGGCCAGGTCGAGGGTGCCTTCAAGGCTATGGAGGGCGCTCTCAATGCTATGGAGGACGCCTTTTATATCATAAGGTGCCCTCTACATCATGGAGGGTACCCTCTATGGAGGGGCCCTCTACCAGCAGCGTATAAATAGCTCCAGCTTTCCTTTGGATCTTCCACTGCTCCGTTAGCTTGGATGATTGCGACCAACCGAAATAAGGCTCACTCGAACCCAATTTCCATCCTTCTCCTCGAGCAGACTTTTGCTCCAGCTTCTAGTCTCTCGAACGTCGTGTACGTTCTTCTCGCCCACCGGTATACTCTTCCGCGACACCTCGTCCCTCAGACGCACCGAGCTCGTTGGCCCTCTCCCATGTCGTTCTTCTCGCTAGCCGCGTCTTGTGCTCGACTTCTTGATCTCCTAAGTTCCTGCACACTTAGACGCAGAGATTAAACCAAAACATGACCTAACCTAACTTAGTTGATCACACCAAAAACAACCTTGGGGATCCAACAACAGCCACCCGCCTTGCTCTTTGGCTATCTTCTACTAGCCACATCAACCGACAGTAAACTCAAGCCACTAGACAACAGCTACTACCGTCGGTAGTAGGGTTTTGGACCGCCAGATAGCAAAGTTTGTTGTCCTTCTTGGGTTGCCACCAACTCTAGTTGCCGGACAACCCTCTGCAATCGACCATAATCACTAGTAGCAACTTCAAACTGTGTTGGACAGCAAGCAAAGGTTGCTTGTTGCCCCTCCTCCCTTGTGTCGTCCAAGTATTTGGTGAAAGCTCACTTTGTGTCGTCAAGTTGCCCTCGCCGCCGACCACAAAGTCGAGTCAGAGATCTCTCTCTCTTAGATCACATTGTCTCCTCTGTTTGGCTAATACCAAATCAAAGATAAAACTTATGGTTTAACAAATCCATCTTGAAGATATCTCAGTGTGGATATTGATAGAGGCAAAGTTCATCAAGTTTGCAAGTGGATCTCAGCATGAATTGGTAACTCCTTGTTTCCTTAGGGTAAATAACAAATAAACATTTATCAGACTTAGCATCTAGCTTGTCTAATATTGTCCTCTTCACATAAGCAAGTCAACCTCACATCTTCAAATAAGACAGATGAGGTTTCTTACCAGTCCATGTCTCATATGGAAAGTAGAGACTAGGGGTGTAAACGAATCGAATCAAGCCGAATATACAGAAAAATTTAAGGCTTGAATTCGGCTTGAAATAGGTATATTCGAGTTCGAGCTCGATTCAAAGCTCGAAAATTTCAAAATGTTTGGTTAGAGTTCGGTTCGAAATATTCGAACATGTTCACGAACTATTCAAATTATTGCTCGAAAATATGTTCAAAAGGCTCGAAATTTATTTATTTAATATATATTTAACTTATATTAATAAATATTAAGGCTCGCGAATGGCTCGAAAAAAAGTTCAAACATGTTTGAGCTTGGCTCGAATTTGATAATTTCGAATACAAATCGAATATTTTTCGAGCCGGCTCGAAAAGCTCGCGAGTTGGCTCGATTCGTTTGCAGCCCTAGTAGAGACTGTCTTGGTCAGGACTCTGTTTAGCAAGTAAATAGTCATCTTGAGTGTGTAATCCCAAAATGATTTGAGAAGACTTGCATTATCCATTATCGACCTAACTATGTCCAACAAAGTTTGGTTTCGCCTCTCAAACACGCATTATGTTGTGGTGTGTATAAAGGAGTCCATTGAAATAATATGTCATTATCTCGGATATAATTCTGAAACTCTTGGCTTAAATATTCACCACCTTAATCCGATTAAAGTATTTTAAGAGTCTTGCCTAGTTGCTTCTCTACTTCATGTTTGTATTCTTTGAACTTTTCAAAGGTCTTAGACTTGTATCTCAAGAGTTACACATACTCAAATCGTGAGTGATCATCAATAAAGGTAATGAAGTAGCTATAACCTCCTTATGCATAAGTTGACATAAGTCCACATCGATATATATTAGGGTTAATACATCGTTCTCTCGTTCACCTTTTTTCTTAAAAGGTAACTTAGTCATCTTGTCTTATAAGCATGAAACATATGTATCAAATGAATTGAATTCAAATGATTTTAGAATTCCACTTGTGTAATTCGACATGCATTTCTTACTTATATGGTTAAGGAGACAATGCCACATATAAAAATTAATTGATCGTCTCTTCAAACACGTTTGTTGCTCATTTTGATATTGAATATGTCATTAGATATATCTACCGCATAGATACTATTGTATAGTGTTCCAGTCACAAAAAGAACTCTATTTAAAGTTATATAACAATAATTGTTAATAAAAGTTAAATGAAAACTCTTTTTATTTAAACAAGAAAATAGAAACAATATCCTTTATCAAAGAAGGAATAAAATAATAATTATCTAATTCCAAAACTAATTCACTAGGAAGCTTTAACAAATAAGTTTCGATGGTTATAGCTGCAATTTTTGCTCCATTGCCAACTCGCAAATTTGAATTACTCATTTTTTTTTTGTATAAGAACATAAAATAAATGAATAAAATAAAGACAGAGGCAAGAAAGATTTACTTGGTTTACAATCAGATGATTGTTAATCCAAGACAAATAATGCTCATTAAGATCTTCTTCTTTCAAAAGCAGAATAGCCTCTTACAATGTTGAAAGCGTAAAAAATAAAGAACAAAACTAGATGTGTAAGCACAAAAGTTGTTACAAGTATTGTTCTGACTACTAAGATCATGGATGTATTTATAGCCTTGCTTTAGGCGCTTGGAAGGGTTCCTGGCGCCTAGGTGTGGACAAACTTTATCCACAGTGCAATGGATCGCAACAGCTTGATCTGGATAAATTTTTCTGGTCTGGGTGCTTGAAAGGGTTCCGGGCACTTGGACCGCCTTCACACAGGGGCGCCTCGCTAAGGCGCCTTAGCTAGACCAAACTAGTTCGAGCGCCCGAAGTAGCTCCGAGCGCTCAGACTCTAAGCACCCGGAATAGCTCCGGGCGCCCGAACTCCAGTCAACACTGAGTTGACTTTCGTCCGGGTCTTCCGCTCCGGCTCTTCTTATTTGGGTGATTTCCGCCATCCAGAATAGGGCTCATCCGAACTCATTTTCTGACCTTTCGAGAAATCTTCTACTCCAGCTTCTAGTCCCTCAGAAATGTCACGCGTTTCCTTCTCGTCCGTCAACGTACTCTTCCACAGTGCCTCGTTCCTCGGACGTACCGAGCCCATCAACTTTTTTTCGTGTCGTCCTTCTCACTAGCTACGTCTTTCGCTCGACTTCCTGTGCTCCTAAGTTTCTGCACACTTAGACACAAGACATTAAACCACAGCAGGACCTAATTTGACTTGTTTGATCACATCAAAACCACCACAGGGTACTTATAATCTCCTCCTTTTTGATGTGGATCAACCCAAGTTAGGGTAAAATAATACATTAAATTAAATGAATACGTATTTAAGACATTAGATATGTAAAAATGTAAATGTACCTCCCCTTAAACTTAACTTCAAACTCTCCGGCTTTGATCACATTAAAAATAAGGATTTTACTAAATTAAATTGAAAATAAAGTCTAAGGAGTACACAGACTGTGACTAACATTTAGAAAATCGAAAAATTTTTAGAGTTTATTCTCAAAAGATTTTTGTGATTTTAAAAAGTAATTTAAACAAAAATTATTTTATTTATTGAAAAATTTTGAATTTTTTTATAAATGTTAAGCAGACATATCCAAAATAATAATAAAATTTTCATGAATAAATAAAATCAATTTAAGCAGTAAAAAGAATTATGTACTATAGAAAGATGAATTTTTCTTAAAAAAAAGTTTAAAAATAGTTTTGAGATTCAAAAATCTTGAGAAATTTTCTAAGACTGTGATAGAGTAAGTATTTTTGCAAAAAATTAAATTTTAAAAATTGAGTATTTAAGAATTTTTAATATTAAAAATTAGTATTTGGATAAATAATTCATAGAAAATTAAATATTGGTGAAAAGATATTTTGTTAGACAAAGAATATTATAAGTATTTACTGAAAAATAAAATTTGAAAAAATAACTTTACAAAATATTTTTAAATTAAAAATATAATATTTGTTTAAAAAAATCATAAAAAAAATAATACAACAATAAAAAAAATTTAAATATTTTATACAGATAGGAAATAAAATTCTCTTTTTCAAAAAAATTAATGCCTAATTAATTTTGAATAGAAAATATATGAAGAAATTTATTTTATCACACTAGGAAATTAAGAGGCAAATATTAAATTAAATTAAAATTAGAAATATGCACAATTTAAACTAAGCACAATTTTGGAACCCAATATAAGTTCCTTCCTACTGTATTGATCAAGTATTTTTTAGGAATATATATTTTTTAACTTTTTTTATTTGACCCTTTTAAAATTTATAATATCAATTTAGTCCTTGAAAATATCTAAAATTTGAGCCTGTAGAATTTTTTAAATTTTCTATTTATTCCTTTAAATTATCATTTTCATTTTTCAATTTTTTAAAATCCTTTATTAAGCAAGACTTTACCAAGATTTTTTTTATTTCTAAATTTTCCTTTTTAAAATTTTTATTTTTAGTTTTTAATTTACACATTTATTTAATCATGGATTTAATACCGAAGTATTGTTGATTAGAAGGTAAGAGACATACCTCACTTACCATGTCAAATTTGAAGCTTGATTCTCCCTTTGCTTTGTTGCATTCATCTGAAGTCGCTCCTCCTTCATCGATGCTGGCTTCTGAGGTGCTTTGTTCTTCATGGCTAGCCATCAGTGCTAGTCCGACGTATACTTCTATTTCTAACTCGGATGATGAGCTTTCCTCCCAAGTGGCCTTGAGATGCTATCAGTGCTTGTCTTCTTTCCTCCTTTATATGTCCTTTTTGACATTGATAGCATCGAACCTTTCTTCTATTTTTTGGATTTTTTCTGTTCTGCATTTCTTTAAATTTGTTAGATTTAAATTTTTTTTCTAAATTTCCTTACCATATAAGCTTCTTGGTCTCCTTCCAAATCGGAGTCTGACTCGGGTTCGTCCTTCTTGGTCGCTTTTAGTGTCAGATTTTAGCTTGACTCTTTTGATGTACATGCACATCTAGTTTGATGTAATTCTAAAGTTGAAAAGAGTTCCTCTAGGGTACTTACCTTCAGGTTCTTCGAGATGTAGTAGGCGTCGATTATCAAGGTCCATTTTGGAGTCCTGGGAAAAGTGTTGAGTGTGTAGTGCACCGAGTTCCAGTTGGTTACCGTTTCACCGAGGTTGACCAGTCCGGTGATCATCTTCTTGATCTTCGCGTATAGTTCATCTACCTTCTCACATTTTTCCAGACGGATGATCATTAGCTTGTTACGAAGAATGTCCCGCTGTGCAAGCTTCGCTTCGGGCGTGTCTTTATGGAGTTCCAGGAACTTCTCCCATAGATCTTTTGCCAATGTGTAACTTTTGATGTGATTTACTTCTTAAGGTAGTAATATACTTAATAAGTGATATTCCACTCTATTGTTGGCTACAAAATCACTTTGCTCCTTCTTCGTCCAGAGGCACTCTTATTTCTCTATGCCTTGCTGATCTTTGGGAACTACAACATCATACTTGACTATTAAAAGAATTTCAAAATTAGTTTTTAGAAATACCTCCATTCAATGTTTCTAGTGCGCGAACTCCCCCTCAAACTTTGGTTGCTGATATTTGGGAACTATAAAATCATACTTGACTATTAAAAGAATTTCAAAATTAGTTTTTAGAAATACATCCATTCAATGTTTCTAGTGCGCGAACTCCCCCTCGAACTTTGGTGGGATGAGGCTTGGTCCGACCATTGATTTCTTTACTTCGATCGACAGTTAGTCTTTCTGAAGCATCCTCACTCTGATACCAATTGTTGCTCCCCTAGTGACCGACTAGAGGGGAGATGAATAGCCCTGAAAAAATAAATCTAATACCCTTTCTCGATCTTCAGACTAAGTTAGACAAACACTTGTATAAGAATAAAAAATAATTGAATAAAATATAGACAGAGGCAAGAAAGATTTATTTGGTTTGCAATCAGATGATTGTTAATCCAAGACAAATAAAGCTCACTAACATCTCCTTCTTCCAAAGGCGGAGTAGACTCTTACAACGTTGAAAGCGTAAAAAGTAAAGAACAAAACTAGAAGTGTAAGCACAGAAGTTGTTACAAGTGTTGTTCTGACTACTAAGATCAAGGATGTATTTATAGTCTTGCTCTGAGCGCCTGAAAGGGTTCCTGACGCCTGGGTGTGGATAAACTTTATCCACGGTGCAACGGATCGTAACAACTTGATTTGGATAAATTTTTTTGGTTAGGGAGCCTGGAAGGGTTCCGAGCGCCCGAACCGCCTTCGCATAAGGGCATCTCGCCAAGGCGCCCCGGTTGGACCAAACCGGTCCGGACGCCAGGAGTAGCTCAGGGTACCATGACTTCGGGCGCTCGGAATGGCTCTGGGCGCCCGGACTCTAGTCAACACTGAGTTGACTTTCATCTGGGTCTTCCGCTCTGGCTTCGCTCACTTAGGTGATTTCGGTCATCTAGAATAGGGCTCACCCAAACCCATTTTCAGACATTCTCGAAAAATCTTCCACTCCGGCTTCTAATCCCTCAAAAACGTCACGCGCTTCTTTCTAGTCCTCCAGCGTACTCTTCCGCAGCGCCTCGTCCCTCAGACGCACCGAGCCCATCAACTCTTTTCTGTGTCGTTCTTATCGCTAGCTGTGTCTTTCGCTCGACTTCCTGTGCTCCTAAGTTCCTGCACACTTAGACACAAGACATCAAATCACAATAGGATCTAACTTGACTTATTTGATCACATCAAAACCACCATGGGGTACTTACACATAAAAGGGGGTTTACTTGCTTATCAAATTCAAGAGTCCTTATTTTGAATTCAGGAGATGATAGATTTTCTCCAAGTGGATTGATATACACTATAGATAAGAACAACATTGAAAAGAGTCTAACAAGTCATTCTTATATCTAGTGGTTGGTATCACATATACCAATTATATATCACACATATATAACTATCACATTATGCTATCAATTTTTTAATATTTACATAAACGTTGGATTGTTAACTCATTAACATATATACATCATATGCATATCACTCAATTTTACCTCTTTATATCAAATTAATGTTTTAAGTTAAAATCAACCAATTAATCATGAGATCATATTTGACTAGTCTGAATATGTCAAATTTCAAGATAGACTTGGAGCGAGAGAGTCCAACAATTCAAATATGAAATTAAACTTTATATAGTAGGTGTAAGCTTTAAAAATTTGTATAAGTGTTTTATTTATTTGATCTAGGTCTCATAAATCACATATGTCAAAAAGGTATATAAAAATCCGTAAGTTACGATCATAAAAAGGGTATAAAATCTTTATTTATTTTACTGTCATAAAATATGACAAATTAGAAAATAAATTTCTAAATCTAATATCATATTTTAATATGAAATATTTTCCAAAATAGAAAGATTCTAATCAAATTAGGAAATAAATTACTAGATTGGATTTTACTAACAAATTAGAAAATTATATTCAAGATTAAATTTTTTCTAACAAATTAGGAAATTGTTGAAATATTGAAATTTACTAACAATTTAGGAAATATTTTTGGAATTATATTTCCTAACAAATTATGAAATATTTTTTAAAATTAAATCTTTTTTATATCGGATTAGGAAATAATTTTCATATCTGAAATTTCCTAAAATTTCCAAAACTAATTATAGACAACACTCAAAACACAAATCTAAGATATATGTCAAAATAGACAGTGATTTTGATATTATTGTTGGGTGTCTTTATGCATGTTTTAAAGACATCCATTATTTAGGTTTAAAGTGGACAATATCATAAAATTATAAAGATATGTGAATTATTTTAGTTCTAACACGAAATGTATCATGAGTCACTTGACCTCATGTAAAGAGCCACTTTGCTAAACGAAGTCCTCTGTGATTATCCTTTCCAAATCACATAGGACAGTCATGGAGGTCCCCAGGGAGGATTATCATCTTTTGGTGCGACAAAGGCTAGAAAGGAGTTTACCTTAAACATCTTGGACTGATGCATGAAGTTTAGTCAATGTGGGGTTCCAAGGAATGATCGGTCCACATCAGGTCTATGATATATTGTAAAAAATTATTCTCATGACTTGAACTTACGACCTCAAAATTATATGATAATAATTTTATAGTTGCGCTAAAGTTTGTCGGGAAAATACTCAATGATTTTATTATTTGGCTTGCTTGGAAAAAGGGAAAAAATATTTTTATATATGGAAGAAAATTTATAAAAAATAGTAAAATCTTTCATTTAATAAATTTAAAAGACATAAATAGAAATTTATAGAAAAATTATAATATCTCACACACTTTATTCTTTTGAACTAGTTTTTGAGATATATATTTTTATTTTTATTTTCTAAATATATCTTTCCTCGACTGATTACATCCTTCCTAAAATTCAATTTTCAGATAAGCATTATTATTAATCCTTATTTTTCTTTCATTGCACATATAGAAATTCTTAATGGATAGGAAACATTAGATAAGGATTAATAATAAATTTTCCATAATTCTTCCTCAATAGCTATTGTATATATCTATACTTATTGTCCCTAAGATTACAGTGTCACGGATATTTAGATTATCACTCAAGTATTCATACACGATTCAATCCTCAGGGAATAATATACTTATAAAAAAAATTTCTCTAAATAAAATGCACAATTAACGGATGCTGGACTTTTAAAATGATGTCGCGAGCTAACTAACTAGGCTACCTGGTTTATTATTTTATATATATATCTCCACTTATCCATGAATAATAATTGCTATAGTATGATCTCTCCATGAAACTCATCGTCTTCTGCGCCGTTCTCTTATCTTCATGCGCTACACTTTCTAGGTCTAACGGCGACAGCGGCGGCGGCCCGCTGCCGTGCGTAGCGAAGCTGACGCCGTGTCTGAGCTCCCTGCGCTCTCCGGAGAATCCTCCCGACGTCATCTGCTGCATCCTTCTGAAGAGCGGTTTGGTCGACGACGTCTCTTGTCTCTGCAGTCTCTTCAGGAACGAAGATCTCATCAGGATCGGCTTCAACATCACTCAGCAGGATCTCGTGGGCCTTCCTCCTCGGTGCGGCTTGGCGTCGCCGGATTTGAACACATGCGACCATGCGATCTCACGTACGTAATTAAGAATATAATTATGTTAATCCTCGGGAAAAGTGTGAAAGATTTATTATTAATAATCACTTTTATGTGGATGCTTATGCAGCCAATCCAAGTCATTTACGTCCACCGCCGCCGGTAAACGAGCCTCCTAAAGGTAATCAAATCACTCTCTAAATCTTAATTTAAAGATGATCCTGTTTGGAAACAACGGAGGACGGTGAAAGTGACGTTGATATTGACAAATAGGTGACTTTGGCGTACCTTATATACGTGCATCGGAAAAATGAATCTACACGTGGTACTAAGGATATATAGTAACAAAGCCGGTGATACTTGGGCCATACACACATTCAAATAAGTACACAAAATGTTAGAGACCAAAAATTAAAGAAAAAATCTTAGTGCAGGCTCTACGATGCTCAAGTCAGATTTTTTTTTTTCCCAAAAAAGTAGTATACAAATGAAGAAAGGAAAAAAGAACTGTTGAAGATATGTGCGAATGTGCGTGTACCTGGCCAATGAAGAGTATCTCCCTTTTTATAAGACTTTGCTTGCCTTTTGAGCCTGATCCTTGCTAGAGAATGTTGGATGTCAGGGTATGTCAGGGGAGGGAGGACGTCTGGCGGCCTCCCAAGGAAGGTTCCACCTTCAATGTGCGGTAAACCACTGGAATATTCCCTGACTGATGACGGTTATTCTTTAACAGGAGGTTATGATTCCCTGACAATGTTGTCGCTTAGCGTTATCCGTCCCGCACAAGTTTAGTTGCAGACGGCTCAGGGTGACTACTCAGATGTGCTACAAGGATTGAGCCTTGATGAAGAGGATAAGCCATGTCGACTCGGCTGGGGATTATCAGAGGCGATGGCCCAGGATCCCGCCTTCATAATCTTGCTGCTACAGAGCTGGTCGGGGATTGTCTCATTTCAGGGCTTAGACCCGGGGACCTGTCCTGCTTGTGATCGACCAGGAATTATGCAGCTGGTGATGCGAACCGACCCTGATTCCCATCTTCTCTTAACTGTTGACTGTCACATCCTCTTAACTATTCACTGTCACGTCCTCTTGATTATTGACTGTCACATCCTCTTGACTTTTAACTTCCTGACATTATCGGACTCCTTATTTACGCACCGTATAATCCTTATTTACGCACCGTATCAATAGAAAATAGATAAATAAATCAAATTTATTGTTTAATAATTCATCCTCTTTTCTAAACGGGCTTTGTTATTTAATTTGCAAGATTTACGACTACACCTTCAAGCAGTTCTGGCCTTGGAGCAAGCATCCTTTTTGATCTTTACTTTGCTCTAACTGCACTATTATATTTCTGCATGTCTTATTAATTGAAATGTGTTTGTTAGTGAACTAATGAGCTGGTCATGGATAAGTTTAAACGATATATGCATTGTTGATGTGGAGTAATGTTAGCTGTTTTTGTTTTTGGGTAATTTATAAACACAATTCCATATGATGCGGAAGATAATGAAAGCCTCAACGTAGGATCAAGTGGCCTTTTACTTATGAGGTGGTCAAAATCTGGTCAGATTGATTATTACCGTGGATACTTGATTGGATTCTTGTGACCCCAGTAGCTAGCTTCACCTTTCTCAATTCTAAGATAGTCAGTCGAGCGGATTATCTCGATCCCAAGGGTTTTGTTTCTTCAACTCAGTGTGCCCCATTCTGTCAAGCTCGAGAGATCATCAATTGATCTAATCATCCTAATCTTAATGGATGCCCCAAACCAGCATTCTTAGTCATCTCATAGACGCTCTACTGGCATGGGTGATTCTTACCACATGCCTGACGAATCCCCTGATTCACGAGGGCCATGCTTCTCTAACTCATTTATCTGATCGGCACATATTCATCATAATCCGATTACATTCTTTTGATTCTATGAACTTAACTTCTCTCGGTAGGATCGTAAATACGCTAGAGGAGGAGGAGGGAGGGGGTAAATAGTATTTTTCAAAAATTACGAATTAAAATGAATTACACAGCTGAATAAATAAAATAGAAAACACTAACACGGATGACTTTTACTCCAAGGTCCACGATCATTAATTACTTTTGTTCGACAATCACTATCAGCTTAAATAATTAGTTACAAATATTGAGTACAAGAACTGAAATTAATTGTTATGGACAAACAGAAAGGAAATTGGAATATCCCGTTCTTTGAACTTCGAAGCAGCCTTTCGGTGTCGTTGGAGTCGTTTCAGAGTAGCACACAATAATGAAACTTGTGCTAGTTGATGTTCTGAAGCTGCTGATCGAAGGCCCTTATATAGGCTCATTCTGAGTGCCTGGACCATTGTTGATATGGTGATTTCTCGTCGAAACTTCATTTGCAAAGTTTATCCACTTTTGGGCGCTTGGACTCCTTCCGGGCACCTGGACCGTTGACATGAGTTAGACTAGTCATCGCGCTTCAACTTAGTTTCGAGATAACTTTTCTGGTTTGGGCGCATGGACCAGCTCTAGGTGCTCGGACCGCCCAGATGCCTACGACACTTGCCCGGGCGAGCTGGTCTGAGCGCACGGACCAACTCCGGGCACCTAGACTCCAAGCGCCCAGATCCCTTCTAAGCGCCTGAACTCTCTTTTTTCAACTTTTGAATTCCTGCAAAAAAGAGTTAGCTCAGGCAAATAATAATATATTTATCCTGTAAAATAAAGTTAACACAATATTAATAAGATAGAAGTAGTAATTAGATCATGTCTCCTCGAGACTAGAATTTAGTCAAGGACTCAACTTAGATTTTTCAAATGGACCTAAGTTGGATCGACGTCTACAGTTCTCTCAACCGGGAACACGTTATCACTGGATCTCTCCCCTAGTTGCTTACATCTTACTTACCAACTATAATTGCTTAACTTACCTTTGACCCACCAGATCTTCCCGCCAGTTGTCAGGTCTGCAGACCCAACTAGACTTCGGCCGGTTGTCAGGTCTCACAGATCCAACTAGACTTCTAGCTAGAAATCGAGCCTCGTGGACCTATCTGAAGTTCACGGGGCCAACTGCATTAAATGTTGCATGTGTGAAGTCAGATATAGGATATGGATGTTGAGACTACTCAATACAGCAGAAATATAATAATTTGACATTTTCCTAATCATGATAAGAGACTCATTACTAAGAAAGATTACAATGAGTGTGTTTTTGTTGGTTGCTATGCAGAATATCATACCGGTTCCCTTGTATAAAAAATTTGTACAAGTCCTGAACCTTTACTAACAACCTATTGCGTTCTTTAGAAATTAAATTAGGAATCGCAAACGGAACTTAACATTATTGATTCCAAATTTAACTTATCTGTTCTTAGTGGTTTAAACTTGGATCGCAAAAGATGATTAACATTATTGATCCAAATCCACCCATGTTACAAATTCAATTAAATATTAATTTCTAAAATTATCTTCCAGGACTGCATGGTGAGGCACTAGGCCTTCTTGGGTATGAGATCATCCACTACCGCCTAGACAAAGTCTTTTAAAGAAATTTAATATTTAATTTCCTTATATAACCCTAGGTTTAATCAAAAAGAACAATCGAATCACAAATTCGAAAAATAAAAAAAAAACACAAACTTGAATCACAAATTCGAAACCTAGAATCATATGCCTCTTGTGTTTGGTATTTCAAAAAATATACAAAGAAAACTAGTATGATGCGGAAAATAATTACTAGTTATACCTTTCTTTGTACGCAACAACCTCTTAATCTTCTATCGTAAACCTCTTCTTATCTCGGACGTTGTGTGGGCAACGATCTACCAAGATGAGAACCACCAAGACAACCTCCTTCTTCTATGTTTCAGCCACCAACCTTCAAGCTCAAAGGGATGCAAGAGCAAAGCCTCCTTTCTCTCCTTCTCCAAGCAAAATCCGGCCACCACAAAAGCTCCAACAGATGTTGAGGTTCAGCCACAAGAAGAAGAAAGGAGAAAAGAATAGGGTCGGCCACACCAAGGAAGAAAAGAGAGAGGAATAATAGAATATGTGTGTTCTAAGGTGAGACACCTCTACCCTCTCTTTTATATTGCTTGATTT
Source organism: Zingiber officinale (assembly GCF_018446385.1). Taxonomy (NCBI): domain Eukaryota; kingdom Viridiplantae; phylum Streptophyta; class Magnoliopsida; order Zingiberales; family Zingiberaceae; genus Zingiber; species Zingiber officinale. The sequence goes on from NC_055992.1 coordinate 4,803,004, forward strand.
TGGCAAATAAGAAAATTTAATTATAATTAAAATCTCCTTATATTCCTTGCCATAGGTTAACCAGGAAAATTTAATTAAAAATTTCTTTTAACCCATGCTATGGCCAGCCACATCACATGTTCCAAATAAGGCAAGTTTTAAACACAAAATTAAAACTTCCTTATTTGTTTCTGGAAATTTTTTAAAATAAAAATTTCTCTATTAATTTTCCCTTCATGGTTGGTTATAAAAGGAAATTTTATAAATTAAAATCTCTCTATTAAAACATGCGGATGATTTCCAAAAAGGAAAGTTATCTTTAAAATTAAAATCTTCCTCTTAATTTACAAATAAGGAAATATATCAAATCTTTTCTTAATCTTTTGTAGAAACTATAATAGGAAAGATTTAATTTTAAAACTCTCTTTTAAATCATTAAGATGGTTACAAAAAAGGAAAGTTTTATCAAAAATTGAAATCTTCCTTTTAACTACAAATAAGGAAAGATATCAAACCTTTCGCTTAATCTTTTGTAGAAAGCTATAAAAGGAAAGATTTAAATTTTAAACTTTCTTTTAAAACCATGATATCCATATAAGAAAAGATTTTAAAAAATAAAATCCTTTAATTTTCTTGTGGCCGACCCACCTAGCTTGAGCTTCAAGCATTGGACGACCACCACAATGGCTCAACCCTTTGGCTTTGGTTGGCCCAAGCTTAGACTCCAAGTTTGGCTTGGCCGACCACCTAAGGTTGGGTAAGAAGGTGGATATCATTCTCTATATATAAGAGGCTACGATAGGGACCGAGGGAGGAATTGGTTTTGGTCTCCTGATGAAATTAAGCTTCCCATGTTCGCTCCGAACACCCAACTTAATTTCATCAATAATAATTCATACCACTAAAAAATTATTATTGAACTACCGCATCAATCCCAAATTACATTTTGGGCTCCTTCTTATCATGAGTGTGTTAGTCTCTCTGTGTTTAAGATATCGAATGTCCACTAATTAAATGAGTTACTGACAACTCACTTAATTAATATCTAGCTCCAAGAGTAGTACCACTCAACCTTATCATCATGTCAGACTAAGTCCACCTGTAGGGTTTACATGACAATCCTTATGAGCTCTTCTTGGGGGCATTATCAACCTAGATTCCTAGGACACAGTTTCCTTCTATAATCAACAACACACACTATAAATAATATCATTTCCCAATTTATCGGGCCTCTTGATTTATCGATCTAAATCTCACCCTTTGATAAGTCAAATAAATAAATACTAAGTACACGTGCTTGTTACTATATCGGGATTAAGAGTACACACTTCCATAATAACAAAGGTCTTGTTCTTTTATTAAGTCAGTATAAAAAGAACTTACCTTAAATGATCCTGCTTAATACACTCAGAGTGTACTAGTGTAATTTATCAGTCAAGATAAACTAATATTAATTACACTACGACTATTCCAATGGTTTGTTCCTTTCCATCTTAGTCGTGAGCTACTGTTTATAATTTATAAGGAATTGATAACATTATCTTTTGTGTGTGACACCACACACTATGTTATCTACAATATAAATTAATTGAACAACTACACTTAGCTTATAAATGTAGATATTTGACCAATATGATTCTTATTTCTAAGTAAATGTTTATACAAAAGCTAGGTTTTTAGTATACATTCCAACAGTTTTTTCTACACACACATCTTACATTCATTTTCATCGCTGTTCATCTTTTAGCTTTCTTGCTAATGCTCCTTTAATTTTCCTTCCCTCTTGATGTGAAAAAATCAACAAGTGCACGCTTGTCGTCAAATAATAAAAATATTGATCCCATGGGAACTGTTAATTAAATAATAGTTGAGCTCGCATGGTAAATTATCTAGACAATTAGAGATTGATTAAGAACTTGTAAGTTAGAGATTGAGAGAGAGAGCTAGAGAGATAAAAAAAGAGCAAGAGAGAGAGGAAAGCAAGTGATCAAGAGAGAAGAGTTAGTTTGGGGGAATAATTCTAGGAGTTCAGTTTCATTATGATATTGGTTAATGCCCCTATATATTGTTCATCTTCGTACCTCCATACCTACACTTTATAGGATTTATAATTAAAGTTTGGCCCAATCCCAGAAGATTGCACCAAATAGTTTACATAAGTTCTAATGCATTACGTAAAAAAATAACTCTAGAAAATCTGATTAAAAGATTACCCTAAGATTCCCCATATATGAAATTCTAGAGTTATCTGATTTACTTTATAACGATAAATTAATGCAACTAAGTAAAAGAGGTAACCAAGAAAGTCCAATTCAAGAGTTACCCTCTATCCTTGGGCTCCCCGATTATATATTTATAGATTACACAAGTTATTTTCTAATATTAATTTAGGAAACCCCCTCTAAAATCTAAGTAGATATTTCTTTGTAGATAATTGGTCTCCTAACAAGAGAATCATTCTAGAAAGTTAGCTTAAAGGGTTATCCCCTGTCATTAGGCTCTGCAGTTATACAATCTAGCATTTCTCCTCTACAAGGTAACCAATCTACTATAATCCATATGCATACATCATACACACATTTCGTCAAACATGTACAAGACAAAACACACATAGAATATAACATAAACACTTCATTAAATAAAAAAATGACACATACATAGTTTATACATCAACATCACATCATAAATACTCCCTACATCCTAAGAATTAGAGAATCAACTCTACTACGAAGGATATACAATCCAAAGACACAAAATGAAGTATTCTTACATTCAAAACATAAGATAGACAAGAAGAATTGTTTATCGAGGAGTTTGCCGATGTCTTCAGGATGTTTCCTTGTTTTGGAGGAAGACAGATGGTGTGGATTGACGAAGAGAGTGTTGGTTGCTACTCGAAAAACCTATTGGTTCCACTGTACAAAAATTTTGTACAAAGGTCTGAACCTTTTCCTAGCTACCATGTGTTCTTTTAAATTAAACTTGGATCGCCTACGGAACTTAACACGTTTGATCTAAAGTTTAATCTATTTGTTCTTTTAGGTTTTGACTTGGATCTCCTGCGGAACTTAACACGTTCGATCCAAATCACCTAGGTTATTAATTCCATTAAATATTAATTTCCAAAATTGGTTTCCAGTACTGACGTGGCGAGGCACATGACCTTCTTGGATATGGGAGCAACCACCACCGACTAGACAAAACCTTTTAAGGAAAACTAATATTTAACTTCCTAAAATAACTTTAGGTCAACCGAAAAGAACAATCAAATCACAAGGAAAAGAAAAACAAAAGAACACTATATCAAAAACAAATTCGAAACACTAAAATCGTATGTCTCTTGTATTTGGTATTATTTTCAAAAATAACTAGTATGATGCGGAAAGGAAAAATACTAGTTATACCTTCTAGAAAGACCTCTTGATCTTCTACCGTATTCCTCTTCTAACCTCGGACGTTATGTGGACAACGATGTTCCAAGATGAGGACCACCAAAGCACCTTCTTCTCCTCCTTGCTAGGTTCGGCCAAATCAAAAGCTTTACCAAGGATGAAGAAAAACACCAATCAAACTCGAAGGGATGAAAGCTTTCTCTCCTCCTTCTTCTTCTTCTCTAAGTAGTATCCGGACACCACAAGAGCTCCAAGCAAGAGAGGGTTTCGGCCACAACAAAGAGGAAGAGATGGAGAGAGGATGGCCGACCACAACACCAAGGAAAAGAGGGAGAGAATAATAGAGGTTGTGTCTCTTGAAGGCACCCCAACCCTCTCTTTTATATTCCTTAGCTTTGGTAAATAAGGAAATTTAATTACAATAAAATTTCCTTAACTTTCTTTGACATGAATTAATTAAGAAAAATTAAACAAAATTTCTTAAAACTCCATGTCTTGGCCGACCACATCAACAAGGGCAAACAAAGCAATTTCAATCAACAATTAAAATTCCTTATTTGTCTTCGAAAATTTAAAAAAATAAAATTTCCCTTTAAAATTCCTTCATGGTTGATAAAAAGAAATTTCTATAATTTTAATTTTTCAACATGTGAATAATTTACAAAGAGAAAAAATAAAATATCTTTCCTATCTACAAATAAGGAAAGAGATCTAATCTCTTTTCTTAATCTTTTGTAGAAGAGATATTTTAATTTTATTTCTCTCCAATAAATTATATCTTCCACATAAGAAAATTTTAAAATTAAAATTCTTTTAAATTTAATGGGGGCCGACCACCTAAGCTTGGGTTCAAGCTAGGGTCGGCCACCCATGAACCAAGACTTGGTCGGCCCTAGCTTGAACCACAAGCTAGCTTGGCCGACCCCCTTATCATGGGTATGAAGGTGGGTATAGGTGGGTATAGTACTCTATAAATAAGAGGCTACGATAGGGACCGAGAGGAGGAATTGGTTTTGATCTACCGATAAAATTAAGCATCCCGTGTTCGCCCCGAACACACAATTTAATTTTATCAATAATAATTCATTCCACTAGAGAACTATTATTGAACTACCGCACCAATCCCAAATTACATTTTTGGGCTCCTTCTTATCATGAGTGTGTTAGTCTCCCTGTGTTTAAGATGTCAAATGTCCACTAATTAAGTGAGTTACTGACAACTCATTTAATTAATATCTTCATCCAAGAATAGTACCACTCAACCTTATCGTCATATCGGACTAAGTCCACCTGCAGGGTTTAACATGATAATCTTTATGAGCTCATCTTGGGGACATTATCAACCTAGATTACTAGGACACAGTTTCCTTCTATAATCAACAACACACACTATAAGTGATATCATTTCCCAACTTATCGGGCTTATTGATTCATTGAACTAAATCTCACCCATTGATAAATTAAAGAAATAAATATCAAATATATGTGCTTGTTATTATATTAGGATTAAGAGCACACACTTCCATAATAACTGAGGTATTTGTTTCTTTATAAAGTCAGTATAAAAGAAACGACATCTAATGGTCCTACTTAATACACTCTAAGTGTACTAGTGTAATTATATAGTCAAGATAAAATAATACCTAATTACACTACGACCTTCCAATGGTTTGTTCCTTTCCATTTTGGTTGTGAGCTACTGTTTATAATTTATAAGGTACTGATAACATAATCTTCTGTATGTGGCACCACATACTATGTTATCTACAATATAAATTAATTGAACAACTACAACTAAATGTAGACAATTTGACCAAATGTGATTCTTTATTCAAAATAAATGTTTACAAAAGTTTAGGCTTTCAGTATACACTCTAACACTAATAATGGAATTCAATTTTATAGCACCGGAAGGTAAAGAAAAATTCAGTGGACGAAAAAGGAGCAGACCGACTACGTGGCAAACGACAAAGCAGAGTTCCATCTATTGAGCGTTTTTCCACCACAAGAAGTCAATCAGATTGACAACTATGACTCAGCAAATGAGCTTTGGAAGAAGTTCCTTGAGCTACATGAAGGGACGTCCTCAGTTATTATGGAAGTGTGTACTCTTAATCCTAATATAATAACAAGCACATATATTTGATATTTATTTCTTTAATTTATCAATGGGTGAGATTTAGTTCAATGAATCAATAAGCCCGATAAGTTGGGAAATGATATCACTTATAGTGTGTGTTGTTGATTATAGAAGGAAACTGTGTCCTAGTAATCTAGGTTGATAATGTCCCCAAGATGAGCTCAAAAAGATTGTCATGTTAAACCCTGCAGGTGGACTTAGTCCGACATGACGATAAGGTTGAGTGGTACTATTCTTGGATGAAGATATTAATTAAATGAGTTGTCAGTAACTCACTTAATTAGTGGACATTTGACATCTTAAACACAAGGAGACTAACACACTCATGATAAGAAGGAGCCCAAAAATGTAATTTGGGATTGGTGCGGTAGTTCAATAATAGTTCTCTAGTGGAATGAATTATTATTGATAAAATTAAATTGTGTGTTCGGGGCGAACACGGGATGCTTAATTTTATCGGGAGACCAAAACCAATTCCTCCTCTCGGTCCCTATCGTAGCCTCTTATTTATAGAGTACTATACCCACCTATACCCACCTTCATACCCATGATAAGGGGGTTGGCCAAGCTAGCTTGTGGTTCAAGCTAGGGCCGACCAAGCCTTGGTTCATGGGTGGCCGACCCTAGCTTGAACCCAAGCTTAGGTGGTCGGCCCCCATTAAATTTAAAAAAATTTTAATTTTAAATTTTTCTTATGTGGAAGATATAATTTATTGGAGAGAAATAAAATTAAAATATCTCTTCTACAAAAGATTAAGAAAAGAGATTAGATCTCTTTCCTTATTTGTAGATAGGAAAGATATTTTATTTTTTCTCTTTGTAAATTATTCACATGTTGAAAAAATAAAATTATAGAAATTTCTTTTTATCAACCATGAAGGGATTTTAAAAGGAAAATTTATTTTTTAAAATTTTCGAAGACAAATAAGGAATTTTAATTGTTGATTGAAATTGCTTTGTTTGCCCTTATTGATGTGGCCGGCCAAAACATGGAGTTTTAAGAAATTTTGTTTAATTTTTCATAATTAATTCATGTCAAAGAAAGTTAAGGAAATTTTATTGTAATTAAATTTCCTTATTTACCAAAGCTAAGGAATATAAAAGAGAGGGTTAGGGTGCCTTCAAGAGGCACAACCTCTATTATTCTCTCCCTCTTTTCCTTGGTGTTGTGGCCGGCCATTCTCTCTCCATCTCTTCCTCTTTGTGGTGGCCGAAACCCTCTCTTGCTTGGAGCTCTTGTGGTGGCCGGATACTACTTAGAGAAGAAGAAGATCTAACACCCCAAATTTCATGATTTGGAGTCCTAAAAGACCTTATTAAAATCTAGAAATGTTTTAGAAAAATTCTAGAGATTTTTAGGAATTTATAGAATATTTTTATGCAATTTTTGGAGGTCGTTTGGTATTTTTACTAAACGAAAGAAGTTTCGACAAAAAAAATGTCCAAGTTGAGGTTTGAACCGACAACCCCTGACCTGGGCAAAACCCGACTAACCAACTGGGATAGTAGTTATTAATTAATCATATAAAGGGAGAATTTTATTTAATGAGTAGAAGTTAATAAGAAGAATTAATGGGCAGAAAATGGTTGCAGCCAAGTTTCGAACCTGCAAACCGAGCCTTAAGCAAAACCTAGCTAACCAACTGGGCTAGCAGTTATTATTTGAATTAATAAAGGAAGAATTTTATTTAAGTAATAGAAGTTAATAGCGAGAAATAATAAGAAATAAAATGGTTGCAGCTGGGATTTGAACCCACAAGTTGGGCTTTAAGCAGAACGCAGCCCACCAAGCGAACCAGTCGTCAGTTTTGTTTAGAAAAGGTAAGGAAATTTATTTAACAAGTTAACAGAATGTGGAGATTATAAAAAAAGAGAACTTACGTGTTAATTCCCGTGACCTAAAATCCTGTTTCCCTCTTCCCCTTCTGTGTGTGCGACGGCAGGATCGGGCGAAAACGAAGCCGAGAAGAGATTAAGGTTTTCTCTTCGGCGGCCGGCCAAAGGGGACTTCTCCACGAGCTCTTCTTGGATTCGAGCTCCTCTCGTCAAGAAGGAACAGTAGGCACAAGGAAGAGGGCGAGTTTGCGAGATCCTCCGCAAGCCCTAGAAGCATTGGAAGCTTTCTTCTCCGGCTGTAAGTCCAAGAAAAGCCTAAGGTAAGTTGCTACTCACCTGCAGCAGGATAGCTCCGAATTTCTTTTGTTCCTCCCTTAGGTTCAGTTTTTGGATTCCCTTGCTAATTTTCTGAGCATGAACAGATCTTAGGCTTGGGTTTTTGATTTCCTTGATGACTTTACCTTAAGCTTGTTGGTTGTATCTTTCGTGCCATTTATGAAGTCAGGACCAGAAACTTTCTTTCTTGGGTTGTTTCCTACCTTTGTTAGAAGAAAAGCCTAAAAAATTCAATTGGTTCTTCGTGATGATTTTAAAGATTTGAATAGAATGTACATATTTTCTCTTGTAGTTTTCGAGCAGGAATAAGTTCTGGAGCTTAATTAGGAAATGAGGAGCTAACTCATTAGATAGAGGTCACGGGCAGTACTGCTCTTTTGGGTTGGCTTGGGCTTTTGTTTGGTTTCTGGTGGAATAGGAAGCAAACTAGTGAATTAGGTGCACTATTTTTGTGAAGGTTTGCAATTCCTTTCTGGACAGATTTGGTAATCATTGTTTGATTTCGAGAATTTCTCTTGCTACCTTATGATGTTTTCGGATCTCGGTCAGGTTGGTGAAGTTTGGTTATGACTTGAATAGCCGTGATTTGAGAAGTTGAGGATGGTTCTTTAAACTTGCTGCCGAGAATCACAAAGAAGGAAAATAAAAGTATAAGCTTAGAACCAATAAAAAGAAGATTTACATAGGTACCATATGTTTAGAAGTGTGTTAAAAGTTATCTGTTTCAAAGAAAGTTGTTTGATGTTTTTGGATTTGAGGAAGTGCAGTTAACTCAATTTACAGAATGGAGATTTGTTAGAGGGTTAAGAGATAAAACTGACTTTACGGTTGTAAACAATAAGGAGAGTATGCAGATTTTAATTAAAGCCTATAAGTGCAGAATTTCATTAAGTTTACAAGTGCAGAATTTTATTAAGCTTACAAGTGCAGATTTTATTAAGATTATAATGCAAATTTTTATTAAGCTTAGTATGCAGATTTTAGATAAGCTTAGTATGCAGATTTTTGTTAAGCTTAGTATGCAGATTTTAGATAAGTTTAATATGCAGATTTTTGTTAAGCTTTGCATGCAGATTTATGTTAAGCTTTGTATACAGACTTTTGTTTAAGCATTTCAGTGTTAGAATTTGTTTAAACATTTCAGTTTTGTAAGAGACATTTTTTATAAGAAAAGTATAAGAAAGATAAAGATGAGTATAAGAAAGATAAAGAAAAGAAAGAAAAGGCCGAGGCCTTAAGTAGATCCCCAAAGTCGAGACTTTAGGGATTTTTGGCACACAAGGTGCCTATTAAAATGCCAAGGCATTTAAAGAAGAAGTAAATAAGCTAATAAGTATTTTACTTTTAAGAAAAGGCTAGTACCCGACTTCCGAGGTTGTCGTTAAACAAATCCAGGTGTCCAATTCCGAGGTCTTGGCCCTGGTAGACCGAGGTCTGCTCTTTTAGGATTGGTGGCTCGCTACCCCAACCTATCAGGGAACGCGCATAAGATGGTACTATGCCTGGGCCCAAGAAGAAGTTGATTATTATTTTGAAGTATTATAAGTATAAGCTTTTGAACTAATAAAACAATGTGTTTACAAAAGTTTACAAGTATTAAAGAATAAGTTTAAATAAGTGAAATAAAAGAATAAGTTTTTAAGTAAGTTTAATAAGAATCAGAAAGTGTTTAGAATTCAGAAAGTTAAATTCTTTATGCTAGCATGATAGTATAGACTTGTCTTACATGTTTAGCCTTTCAGTATGTTTCTTTACTATTAGAAGAGCATGAGTTAGCTTACTGTTATTTGCTATTTATGAGCATGAGTAGCTTTACATGTTAGCATTCAGTTTTAGCATGTTTTATTTATATACATGCATATCGAGTTTTTGTGAGTTAGATAGCGCTTACTAAGCAAATTTTGCTTATAGACTACACTTCCTCTTACTGCAGATAAAGGAAAAGAGAAGATTTAGCAAGGAAGGCGACAAGGTGGCGCGGATGGTGTGTGATGCTAGGACTATGGAAGCCTTGGGACTTAGTTTAGGAATTTATTAAGATTGTCATTTATTAAGAATGTATTAGATGAGTCATTTAGTCTTCCGCTGTTAGTTAATTGTATGTTTTTATTTTGTTTCCTCTATTCATTGCTTGCATGATTTGATTTCATTAAACTGCGTGATATGTGTTCCAGCCGCCTGTGGCTGTGTATATTATGTTATGTATTAATGATTATGGTTACCGGTACAGGGGAGATTCTGTCGAAATTTTTCGGTAGGGTTTCCACGTGATTTTTAATCACACCGGTTAAGTAGAGTTAGTAGTTAAGTAACGGTCATCCTTAGAGAGTAGTAGTAGTAAGAAGGGTGGTCGTTACAGAAGAAGAAGGAGAGAAAGCTTTCATCCCTTCGAGTTTGGTTGGTGTTTTTCTTCATCCTTGGTAAAGCTTTTGATTTGGCCGAACCTAGCAAGGAGGAGAAGAAGGTGCTTTGGTGGTCCTCATCTTGGAAGATCGTTGTCCACACAACTTCCGAGGTTAGAAGAGGAATACGGTAGAAGATCAAGAGGTCTTTCTAGAAGGTATAACTAGTATTTTTCCTTTCCGCATCATACTAGTTATTTTTTGAAATAATACCAAATACAAGAGACATATGATTTTAGTGTTTCGAATTTGTTTTCGATATAGTGTTCTTTTGTTTTTCTTTTCCTTGTGATTTAATTGTTCTTTTCGGTTGACCTAAAGTTATTTTAGGAAATTAAATATGTAACGCCCCGCCCCTCCTGCTAAGGCGACGGGGGTTACTTGCACATACCTATGAATACTTACTTGCTACAGCGGAAGTCTTATTTATAAAAAAAAAAATTAGAAACTTTTCTTTTCTTTGAAACCAACATGACTAATCACCTGGACATATAAAATCACATAGCATACTTAACATGATTTGTAAGTCATAATGCCCAAACACAAAATTAAATGTCATGGAGTCATAAAGCAGTAACATAACTAGGCATAGTTCTTATTAAACAAAAAGCAGGTCTTTCTCCTTTAGCCAAGGCACTACCACACACATCCTTCTAGCCCCTCCTGCTGCTCCCCTAGTTCATCCATTCCTTACCTTTATCTGTGGTACAAGAAAGTAAGCTGTGAGCACTCATGGCTCAGTAAGTTCCTTTCCTACTCACAAACACCGTATAACATATTAAAATCACAAGACATAACACATGGAGGAAATTCATTATATCATGCAGCATATCATGGCATATCATAACGAAAGCATAAGGTATCATGGTATAACATAACATAATCATCAACTGCACCCTGACATATCATAACATCATCATAAATATCATGGCATAATCATCAGGTATATGCAAGGTGAATTCATAAACATGTATCATAAAAACATATGCAATATGTCCTTTGAAAACTTATAATATACATACTTAAACATAATCTTAACATGATTGGGGCCCCGGCTTGTACCACATACATAAATGCGCGCGTCCTATGTAGGTCCAAGGTAGCAAGTCTTGAACCCTACAAGGCATACATACTAGGCCCGTTTCTTAGTCCATCGACCTAGGGCCACTTAGGAGCTCATCCCTAACGAGGCCCGTTTCTTAGTCCATCGACCTAGGGGCACTTAGGAGCTCATCCCTAACGAGGCCCGTTTCTTAGTCCATCGACCCCGGGGCGCTTATGGAGCCCACCCTTGGTACAAGCCGTACATAAAGTAAAATAGCATGTTTATACATATCATGGTTCTTATCTTTTCTTGTACATCGTGTCACTTATCATATCATACCATATAGACTTTTGGGCACACAACTCATCATGATGGTATGTAAAGATTTGGCACACAACACATCATATATTTCATGCATAAATAGGCACACAGCACATCATACATTTCATGCATAAATTTGCACATAGCTTCATCATAAATAATACACACCATAGCATAAGGGTTTCCATCATGTATAGATCATAAGTGTGCATAATTAAACATAGAAGCATGGAAATCTCAAAATCATGGCATATAAGATACATGGAAAACATGATTCGATCTCTAACCCTAATGTCTCTTAGTGGCCGAACCATATAGGTTGAGTTTATGGTAAAACTTCATCCCAACATGTGAACCCTAAGCAAGCATCACTTCTTATACCATAAGAACTATCATGAGCAAGTTTAGGTAGAGTTCTAGGTTACTTAAACTTACAACCTATCATGGTCGAACCTTATCAAGCATGCATTGGGTTAAGGACTATCATTCAAGTTTGTGAACCCTAAACAACTTTCATAGCAAAGATTTCAAGGAATAATATGAGCATGGTTGAGTTAGGTTCTAAGTTTCCTAAGTCCTTCATCATGTATTGGCCGAAACTTGTAGGGTTTAAAATTAGGGTTCAAGTGCCCTAAAAACATGAGCACCTTAAACAACTTTCATAGCAAATATATCAAGGAATAACATGAGCATAGTTGAGTTAGGTTTTAAGTTTCCTAAACACTAGATCTTGATGTGGTCGAAACTTGTAGGGTTTAAAATTAAGGTTCAAGTGCCCTAAAAACATGAGAACCTTAAACAACTTTCATAGCAAATATATCAAGGAATAACATGAGCATAGTTGAGTTAGGTTTTAAGTTTCCTAAACCCTAGATCTTGATGTGGCCGAAACTTATAGGGTTTAAAATTAGGGTTCAAGTGCCCTAAAAACATGAGAACCTTAAACAACTTTCATAGCAAATATATCAAGGAATAACATGAGCATAGTTGAGTTAGGTTTTAAGTTTCCTAAACCCTAGATCTTGATGTGGCCGAAACTTGTAGGGCTTCATATTAGGGTTCAAGTGTTAGGACCGAAAAGTAGCTAGAGGGGGGGAGGGGTGAATAGCTTCGCGTGTGCTCGTCGTGCTTCGTTGCTTGTTTCTTCAAAGTGATGCGCAGCGGAATACAAAGAAATAAACTACAACAATGCTAACAATAGGATTTTACTTGGTATCCACCTCACAAGAGGTGACTAGTCCAAGGATCCACGCACACACACACACCTCCACTAATAAACACTCCTTTTCGGTAACTACCGAAGGCGGAGAAGCCCTACAAGACTCTCAATACAAGTAGAAGAAAGGGTAGTAAAGAATAAGCAAAAGCTTACAAGAGATGCAGTAAAAACCCTAGCTTCTTCTTCTTCTCGTTGCAAATCGCCTCTTGACTTGGACGAACCTCCAAGAACCTTCAAGAACTGGCGGTGAGGAGCTCAGAGAGTGCTGGGGAGGAGCTGTGATGAATCTGGAATGAATCGGTGAAGTTTTGCCGAAGGAAATGAACGCCTGTGGCTTAAATCGACGCTAACGGTCGAATCCCGATCGATTGGAATGCTCCCAATCGATCGAGGAGGCTCTGGATCGATCCACGGATCGATCCAGAGCGCCTGATATGGAAGCGTCTGGATCGATCCACGATCGATCCAGCGCTTATCGCGGCGTCCCAATCGATCCATCGATCGATTGGGACCTCTGATCGATCCACCGATCGATCCGGAGCGGTTCTGTTCGCGCCGGATCGATCCGCCGATCGATCCAGATCTTCTGGATCGATCCACCGATCGATCGATCTGGATCAATCGATCCATCGATCCAAACTCCTGAATCAATCCACGGATCAATCCAAATCTGCTGGATCAATCGGCTGATCAATCCAGATCTTGGTTTTTGCCCAAAACCAAGTCCAAATCCCCCTAAACCAACATCTAGTCAACCATGACTTGTTGGTACATAAAACCTAGCACTTGACCAGCTAGGACTCTCTCACCAAGTGTCTGGTCAATCCCTTTGACCCACTTGGACTTTTCTCTTCTTGCCAAGTATCCGGTCACTCCCTAAGACCTACTTGGACTTTTCTTCCTCGTGCCAAGTATCCGGTCAATGCCTTTGACTTACTTGGACTCTCACTAGATGTCTGGTCAACCTTGACCCCTCTGGATTTCTCCTGCCTGGCTTCACTCACCGGGACTTTCCCAATTGCCTAGCTTCACTCACTAGGTCTTTCACCTGGCTTCACTCACCAGGATTTTCCTCCTGCCTAGCTTCACTCACTAGGTCTTTCACCTGGCTTCACTCACCAGGATTTTCCCTTCTGCCTAGCTTCACTCACTAGGACTTTCCTCCTGCCTAGCTTCACTCACCAGGACTTCCTTCTGCCTGGCTTCACTCACCAGGACTTCCTTCTGCCTGGCTTCACTCACCAGGACTTTCAGTCAAGTATCTAGTCAACCTTGACCTACTTGACTTTCCTTCACAATCTTAACTGGTCAACTTTGACCAAACGGGAATTGTATCAACAATCTCCCCAAATGAACAACTGCACCTGCATTGTCCATATCATCTAAACCCAATATATTGTCAAACATCGAAACCCAAACCAAGACTCAGGCTTGGTTAACCAGGTCAACCTTGACCTAGGGAATATTGCACCAACAATCTCCCCCTTTTTGATGTTTGACAATACCCTTGTTAAGTTAGGAAATTAGGCTACTCCCATAGCCTCAACTCCCTTCATGCCAATATATGAATCCATAAGTTAAGCCCTTCATCCTCCCCCTAAGAGGGCAAACTCCCTCTAGATAATGAAATCCTAACTTACTCCCTTTCAATCTCCCCCTATTGGCACACATCAAACCATGCCCCATTTTTGGGCACACATCAACAAATTCACTTGTTGAAAACTCTCCTCCTGAAGAGTTGCTCATCGTTGTTCACAACTTCACTCATTGTGATCAACACGATAATGAAGATCCCATACCCTTCATTATCCTTAACCCTACATTCTCCCCCAATGTAGGCAAATGCCCATCCTTGAGCATTATCCACTTGAAACCACTTGAACAATGAGGATATCCACTCCCCATTAAAGTTCAAATGCTCAACCTTGAGCATGTTCTTAACGGAAGGTTAACCACCTTCCAAGGTTCATGAAAAATAATTTTCATATCTTTAAAGAGTCTCTCCCCCTAAAGACATGGTGGTAACTTCTGTCATTGCACCAACAATGACTTGGAATCCCCAAAACTTTAGGAAACCCAATTTTAGAAGTTTTGAGGTTCAAATATTCAAAATTTGAAACAAACCTCAACCCAAACTTCAACTTAGCCTTCCTTAACCATTCCATCCTTGTTTTCCACATGAAAACACCCTTTTTATGTATACAAATGTATTTTCAGGGGTTTGGAATGGTTTCCTAGACTAAAATAGGTTCAAAATGCTGAAAATAAGCTTTCCCAGCCAAAATCAGCATCTTCAATCGATTAAAGTTGGGTTTCAATCGATTGAACCCTGCTGAATCGATCCACTGATTGATTCAATCTTCTTGGATCGATCGGCTGATCGATCCAGCGAGCTTCTGCTCGCGAGAAATACCTTCTCAATCGATCGGCTGATCGATTGAGGCACTCCAATCGATCCACTGATCGATTGGAGGCCTGAAATTGCTGAAATTCAATTTCAGCCAATTTCAGAAACCCCTAGAAAATTCTACAAAATTTCAAAAATCGTAAAAATTTATGTAGACATTATTTAGGGTATATTTTATCATGGAAAAATAGTTTTCTATGAAAATACATCATATTTTCAAAGATTGACACAAACTTGAGAACTTGCAAAAATTTTAGTGTTTTCTTCAAGTTTGTGTCTAACTATTCAATGGTGATTACTATAAAAAGATAGCCTTCACCAAGGTTTTCCAAAATCATTTTAAAAACATTTTCAAAACCAATATCCCACCATGTTCCTTGGGCTTAATGCACATGACTTGTACATTAGCTTTCCCAATGATGGGAAAACACATAACTATGTGTTTTGATGAACTTAAAACTCAAGGAAATGCACTAACTCAGCATGTTGAGTTTTGTTCGTCTTCCTAATATCTCACTTGTATCTATTGTGCATAAAACACATACAAGTCATCTTATAGGTCTTTGTGAGATGTTAATTTTGGTTTTGCTCTAACCTAGGGTTCATGCATATTTATCTAGGCATCTTGTGGATATTGACCATCCACCTAGGATGTCATTTGGTATGCCACTTGATGATAACTACCATTTGTCCTTAATTTTAAGGAAATAACATAATGCATGATAATGTTATGGCATACATCAAAAAGAAATAATTTTCAGAAGAAAATTTCCTATAACTACATGATGTATGTATGTCATGACATGGTATTTTTGAGTTTTTCATAATAAGTCATGAATGCACAAATAAAACATGATGTCATGGTATATAATGGGCAAACAAACATGGCAAGATTTTGCATAATTAAAATATACATAGATTATCTATCTAAATATCCTTAACCCTTAGTTAATCCTAAAGCATAAACCCTAGATTGCCCAATTTCCTTAGGAAAATGCCAAAACCCAACTTGACATTTCTTTAATCTCTTGAATTAATTATGCCAATTAAAATTTTAAAAAATTCCTCAAATGTTGGCATATTTCATTTTCCCATAAGAGTAATCACTTTAAATTAAGGCTTAGATTTGCCTTAAATTCCTAAGACAATACCAAAGTCCCAATTTGGTATTTCTTAACACTTGATTTCTTGTGCCATTTAAAGTCATCTCAAATTTCTTCCTTTATAGCACATTTTACTCTTTCCAAGAGTAACAATAAATCCATTTCATTTTCAAAGGTTAACAAAAACCTTGAAAATGCTCCTTGAGTGTCAATTTATTCAAAGTTGGGTTAACTACCCTTCTTCTCAGAGTTGACACTCTCTAACCCATCTATGGGATAGAGAAAATGCTCCTAGGAACCCAAAATCTATTGGTGCTCCTTGGATGCTCTAGGTATTCACTAGGGATAACTTCCCTAGATACCTTCCTAGTGACCTTGTTTGGTTTCTTAGAAGTCTTGGTCACTTTTTCTAGGTCAACTCTAGGGATTGCTTCCCTTGTAACCTTCTTTGTGACTTTCTTAGACTTCTTAGAAGTCTTAGTCACATTTGTTGTAAAAATACTCTTAGGGATAACTTCCCTTGTATTTTTGGCTTGACCACTAGACCTAGGGTTGGTTCCATAACTATATGGAACCCTATAGTAAGAGATTACATCCTTCTTAGCCTTTGGTTTGTATCCCAAACCCCTATGGCCATTAGATGACCTTTGTGCTCCTAGACCTAGGCTATGCTCATTTTGCCCTTTTAGGATATTTTCCATCCTTTTTAGGGTCTTTTCTATTTTATCAAGTCTTGACCTCAAGACTTGATTTTCTATCACTAAGTCCTTAGTTTTTGGTTTTCTATTAAATTTATGAGCATTTTTATTTCTAGGCTTGTAGCTAAGGTCCTTAGTGTGATTGCCTAGATTTTTATCTACCTTCCTAATCCTAGGTGTGGTAGTTTTAGCATGGCAAGCTACATTATTTTCCTTAATTTTACCATGCTCTCTATTCTTATGGTAAATAGCATTAAAATGATATAAGTTAGAACTAGCATGTTTTTTACCATAATGTAAAGGGATAGGCTCAATAAAAGTTACCTTCCTTTTTACCTTAGAGGCTCCCCCTTGACTTGAGCTTCCTCCTTGAGCCTTGACCATCTTCTTCCCCTTAGGGCATTGACTCCGGTAATGCCCCTTTTGATTGCAAGAGAAGCACACAATGTGCTCCTTGCTCTTCTTTGTTCCGGGGATGGTCTCCTTTGGCTTCTCCTTGCCCTTAGGTGCCACTTGGCCCTTCTTCTTGGCCAATTTAGGGCACTTGCTTTTGTAGTGCCCATGTTCCCTACATTCAAAACATATAATATGATTCTTATTATTAATTGAACTATTTATACCTTCTTGTGTAGGGGTGACACTTGCTCCTCCATTTGATATGAATGTAGAGGCTTCCTCTTGATCCGAAATCGATTTCCCTCCAATTGATTTATCTTGACTTGTGGAGGTGGAAGCTTCTTCATCCTCTTCTTCTCTTGACCCGGATGTGGAGGATTCTCCTTCTTCTTGATCCGGTGTTACCAAGAGTTGCTCCCCCTCAATCCTAGAGGTGGAGGCTTCACCTTCTTCTTCATCCTCTTGTACATGAAACAAGGAATATGCTCCTTCCTTGCTCTTTTGATTACACTCCCTTGAGAATGAAGCTTCTTGGATTTCCTCTTCTTCGAAAGTTGAGCATCTCTCAACTTCGGAGTCCTCCTCTTGATCTTGCTCCAATGAGTCACCCTCTTTGGATTCTTCTTGGTTAGGTACAGTGGAGGGGATCTCATGAGCCTTTTCCAATTTGCTCCATAGCTCTTTGGCATCTTCAACTTCTCTAATTTTCTCCAAGATGTTGCTCAGCAATAGATTGACCAAAAGCTTGGTCATTTTGTCATTGGCCTCACATCTTTGGATTTGTTCTTGGCTCCATTTGCTCCTTTTGAGAACTTTGCCCTTTGAATTCCTTGGAGCCTTAAAACCTTCCATTAGAGCAAACCATTGCTCTATCTCCATCATCAAGAAATTTTCAATTCTTGATCTCCAAGAATCGAAGCTTGTGGATGTGTATGGTGGAGCCACCCTTGTATCAAATCCAAGTCCATCTTAGAATTGCATCTTGAAGTTGAGCTTCTTGAATTCTTTGACTTTGATGAATTTGCTCCAACTTCTTCACCCTCTAGCTTTGCTTGTTATGTTTGCCCTTTCCGGCGGTGATTTCGGTGAAGAGCAACCTTGCTCTGATACCACTTGTTAGGACCGAAAAGTAGCTAGAGGGGGGTGAATAGATTCGCGTGTGCTCGTCGTGCTTCGTTGCTTGTTTGTTCAAAGTGATGTGCAGCGGAATACAAAGAAACAAACTACAACAATGCTAACAATAGGATTTTACTTGGTATCCACCTCACAAGAGGTGACTAGTCCAAAGATCCACGCACACACACACACACCTCCACTAATAAACACTCATTTTCGGTAACTACCGAAGGCGGAGAAGCCCTACAAGACTCTCAATACAAGTAGAAGAAATGGTAGTAAAGAATAAGCAAAAGCTTACAAGAGATGCAGTAAAAACCCTAGCTTCTTCTTCTTCTCGTTGCAACTCGCCTCTTGACTTGGATGAACCTCCAAGAACCTTCAAGAACTGGCGGTGAGGATCTTAGAGAGTGCTGGGGAGGAGCTGTGATGAATCTGGAATGAATCGGTGAAGTGCTGCTAAAGGAACCGCACGCCAACAGCTATAAACGACGCCAACGGTCGAATCCCAATCGATTGGATTGCTCCCAATCGATTGGGAAGGCTTTGGATCGATCCACGGATCGATCCAGAGCGCCTCTGTGCTATGGAAAAACGGCTGGATCGATCCACGGATCGATCCAGCGCTTATCGCGCGAAGCAGCAGCGTCCCAATCGATCCACTGATCGATTGGGACCTCTGGATCGATCCACCGATCGATCCAGAGCGGTTCTGTTCGCGGGGACTCACCGGATCGATCGGCCGATCGATCCAGATCTTCTGGATCGATCCACGGATCGATCCAAATATGCTGGATCAATCCACGGATCAATCCAAATCTGCTGAATCAATCCACGGATCAATCCAAATCTGCTGGATCAATCGGCTGATCAATCCAGATCTTGGTTTTTGCCCAAAACCAAGTCCAAAGCCCCCTAAACCAACATCTAGTCAACCATGACTTGTTGGTACATAAGACCTAGCATCCGGTCACCCTTGACCAGCTAGGACTCTCTCACCAAGTGTCTGGTCAATCCCTTTGACCCACTTGGACTTTTCTCTTCTTGCCAAGTATCCGGTCACTCCCTAAGACCTACTTGGACTTTTCTTCCTCGTGCCAAGTATCCGGTCAATGCCTTTGACCTACTTGGACTCTCACTAGATGTCTGGTCAACCTTGACCCCTCTGGATTTCTCCTGCCTGGCTTCACTCACCGGGACTTTCCCAATTGCCTAACTTCACTCACTAGGTCTTTCACCTGGCTTCACTCACCAGGATTTTCCTCCTGCCTAGCTTCACTCACTAGGTCTTTCACCTGGCTTCACTCACCAGGATTTTCCCTTCTTCCTAGCTTCACTCACTAGGACTTTCCTCCTGCCTAGCTTCACTCACCAGGACTTCCTTCTGCCTGGCTTCACTCACTAGGACTTTCAGTCAAGTATCCAGTCAACCTTGACCTACTTGACTTTCCTTCACAATCTTAACTGGTCAACTTTGACCAAACGGGAATTGTATCAACAATCTCCCCAAATGAACAACTGCACCTGCATTGTCCATATCATCTAAACCCAATACATTGTCAAACATCGAAACCCAAACCAAGACTCAGGCTTGGTTAACCAGGTCAACCTTGACCTAGGGAATATTGCACCAACATCAAGTGCCCTAAAAACATGAGAACCTTAAACAACTTTCATAGCAAATATATCAAGGAATAACTTGAGAATAGTTGAGTTAGGTTCTAAGTTTCCTAAGCCCTAGATCTTGATGTGGCCGAAACTTGTAGGGTTTCATATTAGGGTTCAAGTGCCCTAAAAACATGAGAAACTTAAACAACTTTCTTAACAAACATTTTAAAGAATAACATGAGCATGATTGAGTTGGGTTCTAAGTTTCCTAAATCCTAAATCATGAAGTAGCCGAAGGTTATATAGCATGAATTTAAATTTCCATACAACAATTAACATAAGCACATTAGATTAACTACACAATCATTTCATCAAGGAGATCATGAGCATCTTAGATTTGCATTAAATTCTTCTAGGTTTTTTTTTAAGAACAAAACATCCAAACATAGTCGAACCTTCATGGACATAAGATAGAGTTCAACTTAACATATAATCATGAGCATATCGTAATAGTTTCATATCTTATCTTAAGGAGATCTTGGCATACTTAGTTTAAAATTAAAGCTCCCCTAGGCCCTTAGTTCTACCATGGTCGAATACTCATAAATATAAGTTCTACCAAACATTTCAACATAGATAACTCCTTACTATAATATACATGCTACAAGAGAAATATCAAGCATATAAATGTTTAGATCCTTTCTTTCTCTAGGTCTTTCCTTTGGTCTTATCTTGGATAGAATTTCTTCATGATGTTTTTCTTAGCTTTTTATGTGACCGAATCCTACATAGAAAAATAAGAGATATTGTACCACAGGTGAGGGGAACTTACATCCTTTCGCTTGTGGTTTTCCTTAGAGAGAAAAGTGTTCTAGTGATAAGGAAGGTGGAAGCTTCTTCTTCTTGTACCTCCTCTTGTTTCCTTTGCTTGTAAGGGCTAGAACTTGAAGTTTCCTTCTCGGAAATTAGCTTTCTTGGAGAAGAACTTAACTTAGAAATTGGTATGAGGAGAGGAAAGGGTTTCTTGGTTCGGTGAGAATGGAGAAGGAAGAAGGAGGAAGCAGAAAATGAATTAAATCCCTTTGTTTTTCTTCTCTAATCCTATTTATCCCTTTGCCAATGAGACATGTCCCCATTCTTTCCCCCAACTCCTCTTTTCCCTCACTCCATTAATTCCCACGAAAATAGAGGGAGGGAGGGGAGGTAGAAAATCCCTCTTTTGCTTCCTCCCTTTTCTTAACCAAGAGGGAAAAGGAAGGTAAGCAACTTGGTTTTCTCTTGTTCTTTTTGCTTAGTTTTCTTTTCTCTTTTAACTAAATTTTTCATTCCTTTCTATCCAATTATTTCTCCTTACCCTAATGGTTATCATGCATCAATTTATCTCCATTACCTGTTGGAGGTTCAAGGTTTAATCCTTGACCTCACCTCTTCTTATTCTATATTTTCTTTGTTTTTATTTTCCTTTTTCTCTTATTCTTTTCATTCCTTTATGCTCTAAGGAAAAATAATATTCATATACCTATTTTAAATTTTTCGTGGGTGTTACAAAATATTAGTTTTCCTTAAAAGGTTTTGTCTAGTCGGTGGTGGTTGCTCCCATATCCAAGAAGGTCATGTGTCTCGCCACGTCAGTACTGGAAACTAATTTTGGAAATTAATATTTAATGGAATTAATAACCTAGGTGATTTGGATCGAACGTGTTAAGTTCTGTAGGAGATCCAAGTTAAAACCTAAAAGAACAAATAGATTAAACTTTGGATCAAACGTGTTAAGTTCCGCAGGCGATCCAAGTTTAATTTAAAAGAACACATGGTAGCTAGGAAAAGGTTCAGACCTTTGTACAAAATTTTTGTACAGTGGAATCAATAGGTTTTCCGAGTAGCAACCAACAATTAGAAGTAAATCGAAATCAATTTTAAAAAATACCTGCATTCACTTTTCCAACTAGCGAACTCCCCTCGAACTTTGGCGGATATATGCTTGGTCCGGCCATCATCTTCGCTTCGATCGACGGTTAGTCATCCTGAAGCATCCTCGCTCTGATACCACTTGTTGGTGCCCTTGGTGGCCGACTAAAAGGGGTTGAGTAGCCTTGCACAATATAAAAACAAATACTCTTCTCGAACTTAAAGAAATACTTGCATAAATATTAAAGATTGGACTTAAAAGAAATGAGACACCGGAGTTTACTTGGTTATATCGGGGAGGTTGTTAATCCAAGGAAGATGATCGCACTAGATTTTCCTTTAGGCAAAGAAGCCTCTTTTACAACAGTGTAAGCATAGAAAGAAGGAAGTTAAACAAAACAGGGAAGCGCACAAGTGTTGTTACAGTGATTGCTTGATTGATTGAAAAGCTTCTGGACCAAGGCTGTATTTATAGATTTGTTGGGGCGCCTAGAGGGTTCCAGGCACCTGGAAGGGGATAAAACATTATCCCCTTCGCAATGGATCATAGTCAAATGTGATTTGGTCAAAGTCACATTTCGGGCGCTCGGATTGATCCCGGGCACCCGAACCCTTAAAGTCAACATTATTGACTTTTTACGGTCCGGGCTCTCTGCTCCGGTTCTGTTCACCTCGGTCCAGATCTTTCGCTCCGCTTACTTGGGTGATTTCGGCCAACTGAAATAAGGCTCACCCGAACCCAATTTCGGCCTTCTCATGCAACCTTCCGCTCCAGCTTCTCATGCCTCGGAAATGTCGCACGCTTCCTTCTCATCCGCCCGCGTACTCTTCCGCAGCACCTCGTCCCTCGGACGTACTAAGCCCATCGACTTTCTCCCATGCCGTCTTTCTCGCTAACTACGTCTTTTGCTCGACTTCTTGTGTTCCTGAGCTCCTGCACACTTAGACACAAGGTTAAAATACCACGAGACCTAACCTAACTTGGTTGATCATATCAAAATAACCTTAGGGTTCCAACACTTTCTTCTCATCAATCGGTGTACTCTTCCGCAGTACCTCATCCTTAGGATGCACCGAGTCTGTCAACTCACTTTTCGTGTCATCTTTCTCACTAGCTCCATTTTCCGCTCGACTTCTTATGTTCCTAAGTTCCTGCACATTCAGACACAAGACATCAAAATCGGATGACCTAACTTAACTTGGTTGACCATATCAAAATTAACATGGGGTACTTACACTAGGGAGGCACACAGTCGTACCTAAGGGCACGACCAGGTTGTTGGACTTTTCTATGGTTGCTCCAATGTGCATCTTTACTCTATTTTCTCTCTAAATT
Source organism: Zingiber officinale (assembly GCF_018446385.1). Taxonomy (NCBI): domain Eukaryota; kingdom Viridiplantae; phylum Streptophyta; class Magnoliopsida; order Zingiberales; family Zingiberaceae; genus Zingiber; species Zingiber officinale. The sequence goes on from NC_055992.1 coordinate 4,826,246, forward strand.
TCATCCTGTCAATCAAAACAAGTAAAGAGAAAATCTCTGAACAAATAGAATAAAAGTATGACATAAATAATTAAATAGTGTGAAACAAATATAGATTATATTCTTGAAATACAAGTAGATGTGTGTTAAACAATGCCTAAAAACATATATAACCTACTCAAATCACACCCTTAGACTTAAACATTTGTTTGTCCTCAATAAAAACTACATCTAAACTCATGTGGTTAAATAGTGCATTGTAATCTATAACGAATTAGTCTAATCCTATCAAATAATTTCATTATTGAGCAAGATACAAAAAATAATTTGAATGTGACCTAAGTAATAGTTCTCCGTGCTCAGTGTAATAAGTATCATAAATTTTTTAAGCTTCAATCCCTAAGCCTAGTTAAGTCATCATAGGATCATGTTCCTTATAATGTCAGTGATAGACAATTACCTGTCATTCACATAGCTCATATCTCTCAAACTACACAAAGTCTCAAAAGATTATTCGGAATCAAGAGAAACATAATATTTATTTCTCCAGTAATCTAACTCGGTCTCAAAGGGATAAATTGTTAGTTTTCACTCACGATAACCATTTTCTATCCCTTATTCAAATAATTTTTTTGGATCTTTAAAGTGTAGCACTAACATAAATGCAAAAATATAAATGCAAATGCAGATATTTTGATTTTTCCAAGCGGGGTTGTAATTGAGTTTTCGTAGGCCTGAGTCGAAGTTCCAAAATTGGGCTCCCTCACATTGTGCGATTAATTTTTCTTAATCAATAGTCTTCTTCATTAATACCTATAAAATACAAAGCAAAATACTAATTGATTGCAAATTATTATGACCTTTTGAGTTCTGCCCTTCGCTATCCGAGTCTGATGGTCATCCACAATTTGCAAAACATAATTACATTTACCGATTGTAAATTTGCAATGTTCGGAGACCGAGAGGCAAGAGACGAGATGGTTGAAAGTTGAAACGTTTAATTTAAGACTAGCTAGAAAGAATTTCATATTTTAATTTGTTAATTACATTGACAGAATATTACTTATATGGGTTGATTAAGAAAATATATAGAAGGGCTAAATACTTTTTTCTTAGACTACTTAACACAAAAACTCAAGATAAAATATATGTATATATAATAGACCATGTTTTTGGGGCCCCCTAAGATAATGGGCCTTGAGACAGATGTCTCTCGAGACTATGCTCAGGTTCGGCTCTGTTTCCAAGTGAGTTGTCATGATCCGAGATTATTCAGTAACCAAAATATAATCGAGATGTCACTTTAAAAATATGAATACTAATCCAGTTCTATGAATTATAACTATTTTTAAAGTTATCTACCTTTAAAATTAGACAAAGTGTAAAGAGATCCTAAAACAAGGCCAATACTTAAACTTTTACAGTAAAAACACTGCTCATTTCATGCTAACATGGATAGGAAAAGATAGATCACTAGACATACTAGTACTATAAGTAATAATAAACCACATGAAATTTAGAACAAACGTTCTAGTATTTTGTATTAAGGGTAAATAATCATGACATGATGTATGATGCAACTAAATAAATTTTATTATGCAAAAAAAATATAACAAAAACTAATCTAAACCCTACACATCTCTCTAGACTTAAGCTTTTCATTGCTCCAATGAAAATTAGAAATATAATATGAAAGAGGTTTTGAAGTTAAGAGAAATTCCCAAGTGATAAGTTACAAATGGCTGAGATATTCATGCGCTAAAAAATACTTCTCTATCTGATATTTATATTCCTCCACAACTTTAAATCCTAGAAAAATAAGATTAGATAAGAAAAATTAAGTAGATAATTTAGGGTTATGAAAAAGAAAGGAAACTAGAAAGAAATTAAAAGCTTAAATAAAAATAAGAAAGAAGAACTTGGGTTGTCTCCCAAGAAGCATTTGTTTTTTATCATTAATTCGACCCTTATTTGACTCACTTAAATCATGATCTTGCCGAAGTGAGATACCCTCGAACTTTTCGGCTAGTGGCCAAAAATGTAGAGGGAGCTTTCATCATGGGAAACATATCGTGAGAAATTGCTCTCTCCTTCTTCTTCTCCTTGAAGATTCTCTCTGAAGGTTGGAGAAGGAGCAGTTGAAGTGTCTAGGCCAAGAGCGTGATTCTTACAGTTGATGTTGAGACCTTGTTCTAAAGAAAGTGAGCTATAGGCAAAAGTGGAAGTGTCCAGCTTGGTGTCTCTAGCTATCCACCACTTCCCACTCGGAGGGTTGCACACATCAATATCTGCCTTATCTATAATCCCATCATCAATTAAGCATATGTTATCAGGGGTCAGAATAAGAGAAATAACAAGGTTGGTTGAAGGTGCATCAATAGTCGTATCAATGTCCGAAGTATCGTCAAATATATTATTGTGTTCAAAATAGTAGAAGAGCCATGTAGAGTCGTAAAATCGTAAACAATATCACCATCAACTTCACACTTTATCCCCTCTAACATATGATTTGAATGTATCTCCAAATATGGACTTGACGTATCAACTTGTTGTAGGGATTAGAGAAATAAGATCCTTTATTGCACCATGAGCTCTTCTGAGTCTTATAATATGGTCTTCGTCTGACTGGAAGAAGAAGTATCTAGGGTCTTGGGAGTTCTCCTAGTTAGTCGGCTCATCAAGTTGCAACTGATGTGATCCACTTGATAGTGAATTATCTTTAAATTCTAATGAAATCTGATTTGCTTGAGAAGATTGCTCAATATTTTGTATGCAGTTATAATTAAAATTTTGATGATCTATCCAATCTTGATTATAGTATTGAGGTGAGTCAGGAATATGCTGTTGCAGTAGTAATTGCTCAATCTCTTCAAAAGTGTGTTGGGGTTGAAAGTTCCGAGTTTAATGATCTCCTTAGTAATATCTAGAAGTACTAGGAGATGAATCATATATGTCTTGATATTCAAATTAGAATAGATTCTAAAGTTCCGTTGGAGATGTAGCAACCTTTTGGAAGAAGTAGCATAAAGCAGCTAGATGGGAAGAGCTGACACAAACCTTGTAGATGTCAGCAGTTGGTTTAGTGGAAGGGCTAGCATATTTTTGGAAGAGGCGGCATATTGCAGTTGGGTGGGTTAAGATACCACATACTCTGTAGATGTTCAACATTTGCTATCATCTAATTGTAAGTTGTATTTAAGGGTGTAAACAGCCAAGTTGCTCGCAAGCTACTCGAGTCTCGGCTAAAAAAAAAATGTTCGAGTCCGTTCGATTAAGTTAACAAGCCGAGCTTGAGCCAGATTTTGAGCTTGAAAATATTATCGAGCCAAGCTTGAACTTAACAGTATTTGGTTTATGAGCTCGTGAACATATTCATTTAGAGACTCGCAAACGTGTTCATTAAGAGGATTGCTTATATATATATATATATATATATATATAATATGTTAACAAATTTTTTTAGGATTTTTTCACAACTTAAAAATGATTCTTAAATTATTTTTGGCAAAAATAGATAATATCTCTTAAAAATAATTTCTTGTGACAAAATATTTTGGTAAAAATACAATAGTTTAGATGTTTTACAATAAAACCCTCAAATTTTTTTCTCATATTTTTCTACTGTTATTTATTTTTTCCCTTAATTTTTGATATAATCAAAGGGGGAAAATAACTAGATGTTAAGTTTAGAGAGAGGTTTATTTAATTTCCATATTTATTTAGGTGCAATTTAAATAATTTTGTTTAATTATTTTTTACTTGTTTGTTTAACCCTAATCTGATCTCAGGTTGATGCACATCAAAAAGGGGAGATTGCAAATGCCCCGGGATAGTTTTGATGTGATCAACCGAGTTAAGTTAGATCCTGTGTTGTTTTGATATCTTGTGTTTAAGTGTGCAGGAACTTAAAACACAAGAAGTCGAGAGAAAGACGCGGGGAGCAAGAAGGATGACACAGGAGATGAGTTGACGGGCTCGGTGCATCCGAGGGAAAAGAAGCTGTGGTACACCGACGGATGAGAAGGAATGCACGAGGCGTATTAGAGGAACGAGAAGTCAGGGAGAAAGTCTGTTGGAGGAAAAGGACGGAGTTGGGTTTGGGTGAACTCAACTCCGGTCAACTAGAACATCAACTAAGCGAGTGGGAGCGCGAAAGAGGTCAACTCAAAGGTTGACTTAAAGACCCTAGGCGCCTAAACTGTTTTAAGGTGCCTCGTATGCCCATCTGTTGAAGTTGTCGATCAAAGGACTCGAGTGCCTCTGGGTAACTAGAGGCGCCTCTAATCTGCAGAGCGTGAGGGTGCCTTAGGTGATCCAAGATGCCTCAAATGAATAGTGTCTAGGTGCTTCCAATCACAATAAAGGCGTTTCCAACAAAGCAGAGTCGTTGGTTAACCGTTGTAACATGGATAAAACTTTATCCACTTGGAGGGGCCCTGGATGACTTTAGGGACGCCTCCAAGCCACGTCATCACAATGGTAACTTTTCCAAGAGACTATAAAAAGCCCCTTGGAGCTAGAAATTTCATAATAATTAATCATTGTACTCAATTCCTATTTAGTTTGTAAGCTTTCAAAGTCTATAAGAGGCTACTTCGCCTGCAAGAAGGAGATTTTTCTTAATGGAGCTTTCAACTGCCTTGGATTAATAACCACCTAGGTTATAACAAAGTAAAACTTCTTTAGTTCTCTTACTTTATTTCTTTTATTTTATGCAAATTATTTGTTAATTAATTATGCATCCTTGCTAAAATAAAAGCAAGAGAAAGTTGTCTAACTTGAATTTTAGTGTTATCCACCCTCTCTCTAGCCGACTTAACTCGACATACAGTTTGGAGGCCCATTGGATGTCCAGAAAAGCTTCTATAGTAAAATGACTAGAGGCGTCTCCGATCAACTAGAGGTTCCAACTCTAGTCCATCAGAGGTGCCTCTAATCCCGTAGATCTGTTAGGTTATCGTTGCGTTGAGGATGAGACTTTATCTTATTAGAAGCACCCTGGATGACATTAGAGGCGCCTCCAATGTCACTTCTGTTAGAGTGTATACTAAAAACATAGCTTTTATATAAACATTTATTTAGAAATAAAGAATCACAATGGTCAAATACCTACATTTATTAGTTAAGTGTAGTTGTTCAATTAATTTATATTGTAGATAACATGGTGTGTAGTGTCACACACAGAAGATCATGTTATCAGTTATTTATAAATTATAAACAGTTGTTCATGACTAAGATGGAAAGGAACAAACCATTGGAATAGTCATAGTATATGATCCTGTCCGAATGCTGAATCAACGGATGCTGGGCACGTGGCGCTCTCTGAATTGCTGACGTAGATCTTCGACCGGTCGTATGGACCTCCGGCGAACCTGCAAGGAAGTCGGGCCGGGATGGGGTTCCCGGCGACGACCCTCCGACGCTCAAGTCAGGCAAGTGGACAACAAAGAGGTGACTTCGAATATACGAGAGTGCGTACCTCCGGTGAAGAATGAGGACCCTTATATAGAGCCAGGAAGAGGCTTATGCACACATACCGAGGCGAATACGTGTCCTCTGACCATACCTCAGTATGGGCTTGTCAGAAGAGCTTACCTGACACCATACTGATACAGTCCGAGCACATCTATAATGGGACAGCGGAACCCTCTGTCGTAAGATCCTGCGTATGGCCTGGTCGTCGAACATACCCGCTGTCAGAAGATGTTCCCTTGTCCTTTTGTCTCTTCTTATCCCATGCCAAGCATCCGGCCAGTCGGCAATCACCTCTCGTCCGACCGGTCGTACGTGCTGGTCCGCTCGAGAGAATCCCGGTCGTGTGCTCTGTGGACTGTTCACAGTATTGCTGCTTTATGCCTTCGGCCGAGCGGGCTCCCCGATCAGCCCGGCGACCCTATTCCCCATGAGCGTCGGAGACCCGACTCCCCATTGGGTTGTTTCTGATTCCGCTGAGACCCCGTTCGGTCGATTGGTCTCCCCTTCTCCGGTCGGCCATTTGACCCTTTGACTTCCACGTGACGTTGACTTCCCTAAGAGGGGGATCCCTGTTCTTACCACCAGATCACTTGCCTCCCCTTCAAGTCTAGTCGAAGGAGGCGATTAGTCCGACTGACTGGACAATTGTTTAGCCGAGCGGCTCATCCAAGAAACCACCCTCCGCTCGGCCGATGTGGTGCTAACTACGGCCTCAGTCAACACCCCTATCCCTCGGATCTCCTCGGAATTCGCGCCAATCTCCGTCATTAAGGCCAAGCACGCGCTCTGTGCCTCGATAAGGCGCTTATTAAATACTCTCCTGTGGTGGAATGCCACGTGGCATTGCTGCCGTCATCGTACGGCGGCAGCGTTGCAAGCGACGAGACCGAGGTGATTTGAAATGGACGGCCCGATGCGTGCTTTGGTTCTCGTGACCTGAATCCGACGGTGGAGGCCGCTCGGGCTCATCCCTATAAAGCCTTCGCTTTCTCCGCCTTCGCCGCATTTTTGCTCTCGTGTGCCCAGAAGCTTCGACGTTTTCAGTGCTCCGGCAACTCCGATTCTCCCTTTCCGGTGATCCCGCGTTCTTCGTCGATCCCCCTTCTTTTCTGTAAGGTTTTCCCTCTTTCTCTCTTTGTTTCTTGTGTTTCCTCTACATTTCTTTCCCGAGTTTCGATCCTCGGGGCATCGTTTCGTTTGCTGTCTTCTTTCTCCTATCCTCTACCTTTCTTCGCCTTTTTTGATTTCATCCGCTCGGACAATGGCTAGCTCTTCCCAGCCACAAGACCAAGCCCTCGGCCCATGGTATACCACCATGGAGTCGCGCTTCGATCGACGCGACGCCGACATTCTGATAGATAGTTTCGACATCCCTTCTGACCTCGAAATTATCTTACCCACTCCCTCCGCTCGGCCACACAAACCGCCGCGCAGAGCCTTTTGTGTTTTCCGCGACCAGTTCACTGCCGGTCTGCGACTCCCCATTCATCCCTTCATCGTTGAAGTTTGTAACTTTTTCGGCCTTCCGCTCGGAAGCCTAGTCCCCAACACTTTCCGCCTTCTATGCGACGTTGTCGTCTTATTCAAAATCCATAACATTCCCCTCCGACCGGAGGTCTTCTACTATTTCTACTACCCTAAACAGTCCGAGCTGGGCACCTACATGTTCCAGGCTCAGCCCGGTTTAGTTTTCTTCAATAAACTACCCTCTTCCAATAAGCATTGGAAAGAATTTTACTTTTATATTCGCCTTCCCGAGCGGGCCCCCTTCCTAACGAAGTGGCAGATCGGACCACCAACCTCACCAGAGCTCAAAAGGTTCAAAACTCGACCGGACTATCTTCATGCTGCCAACATGCTGGCCGGTCTGAGGTTTGACATCAACAAGTTCCTGCCTGAAGGGGTGATGTATATATTCGGTCTGAGTCCGATCAGGACCCCCCTTCCGAGCGGCTTCGGTAAGAATTTTACTTTGTGAATTCATTTTAATTGCTAACTGATTTTCTCTTTTCTCCTTTGTAGCGAACATTGTCATGGAGTCGGTGATGGCTGGAATTTTGAAGAGGAAGGCGGCGGCGCTCGAAGCCGCGGCGGCCAAAGAGATGGAAGCGCTCGGCATCCAGCCGGTCGGCTCAAATGAGGGGGAGAGCGGGACAAATGTGGGGAGTCGGCCGCTCAGGCTTCTCTCCCAGAGCCAGCGGCTGGCGCAACTGCAAGTCGAGAGCCTTCCGCTCGAGAGGAGGGATCGGCGCAAGAGGAAGAGCGCCCTCTCCGACAAAAAAGACGCCGGGCGGAAACGCCTCTTCGCTCGGCTACTTCTGCGATCCATCCATCCGAGAGAGTCATCGCCGCTTCTCGAGGCAAAGCTCCAGAGATCGAGGCGATTTCGTCCGATCGGACTCCCTCCCAACTTGACGCGTTTGCAGACCCTCTTAAGGCCGTTCCAGTCAGCGTCCTTCCACCCGCTCCCCGCCAAGTCCATCGTTCTACAATTTTGTCCCAGTTTTCTGCGCCGGCTTCCGCTCCTTCTCCGGCTTCCGCCCAGACGACCCCCGGTCGGCGCCGCACCGTCCGAGTCTCACTTCACCTCCCGACCGAAGAATTGCTGCCCGAGGCCGATCGACCCACCGTGCCCGAGCATATGATCACAATAAAGGGGCCCCTAGCCGAAATGTGGGCCGACGCTCGGGCGCGTGTGGCGATGATTCCACTTAGCAACTTGGCCAATAGCCATACGCAACAGGCCACCGGGGTAAGTGCATTTTCTCAAGTCCTTTACACATTCTTTCCGATCGGCTACTAACAAATTTTCTTTTGTCAGAGATGGGTGGAGGAGATTGTTGTCTCCAACCGTCTGGCGATGGTGGATGAAGAATTGAGGAGATTGAAGGCTGCGGGCGGTTCGCCCGACTCCCAAGGCCCTTCTTACTCTGAGCTACAGAAAGAGCTCAAGAAGGCCCAAAACTTGTTAGCGGCTGAGCAGAAGAAGACGGCTGATCAGGCCCATGCTTTGGCCGAGCTCGAGCGGCAAGTCAAGACGCTCGACCAAAAAATAAACCTGGCCACCACTCGGAAAAACACGACCATCTCCGATCTGGAGAAAAAGAATGTCGAGGCTCGGGGATTGGAGCAGAAAGTAAAGGAGTTGATGGAGCAACTGGCCAACGAGAAGATTGCCCGCTTAGATGAGGTGAAGAAGCTCGAAGCCGCTTTGCAAGAACATCAGGCGGCCGCCGAAGCTTCCCGGGCGGCTCTCAAAGAATACCAAGAGGTCGAGCCAAGCCGGGTCGCTGCCCTGAGACAGAATTACATCCGTTCGGCCGAATTTTCGGAGAAAGTTTGCGAGCGGATGTACATGGCCTTTGATCTTGCCATGAATGCCATGACAGAATATCTGAAGTCCAAAGGGCAACTTCCCGATTCCGCCGTCATCCCCGCTCAGGATCAGGCAACACTCCTCAACAACATCCCGAAGGATCTCTACGACTACTTAGAATAGAAGTTTATATGTAATCTAGCCGCTCGGCTAAAAATGATCACTTTTTTGTAATTCAGACGCTCGGCCTTAATGTCTTAAATGCTATCCTTCCGCTTGCTTTTTCACTTATTAATCAGTATGCATGCTGGCCGCTCAGATTTCCAACTACCGTTCGTATTCCCTTAATTCTCCTTGTCATTCGCCTTTCCTCCCACCTTTCTCGTGTTCGAAATGGATTTTTATGAAGTCTTTTGGATAGCTAGTCCGCTCGGCTGAATATATCCTGTTTTGCAAACGAGATTTCCGCCGGACATTTACGAAGTGCTTTTGGTTAGTTGACCGATCGGCCAAATTGACTTACAAAGTCCCTCTTTATGTCTTCTTCCGCTCGGAAGGTTTATAGTCGCCGGCTCAACTCTCGATATTTAACGTCGGAGCTCGACGGTCTTCCGCTCGGAGGGTTTATAGTCGCCGGCTCGACTCTCGATTTTTAACGTCGGAGCTCGACGGTCTTCCGCTCGGAGGGTTTATAGTCGCCGGCTCGACTCTCGATATTTAACGTCGGAGCTCGACGGTCTTCCGCTCGGAGGGTTTATAGTCGCCGGCTCGACTCTCGATATTTAACGTCGGAGCTCGACGGTCTTCCGCTTGGAGGGTTTATAGTCGCCGGCTCGACTCTCGATATTTAACGTCGGAACTCGACGGTCTTCCACTCGGAGGGTTTATAGTCGCCGGCTCGACTCTCGATATTTAACGTCGGAGCTCGACGGCCTTTAAGGCTAATTTTAACACTGTCGTTCGGCGGAAATATTTGCCATCTTATATCATTTTGCTTCCTGCATTACAAGGACATAGGCGACCAAAACATATATAAAATTACATCAGCGCACCTCTCACCCAGCTCGGTACGGCTGGAGATGATTCGCGCTCCATGGTCGATCCAACCGCCGTCCGTCTTCATCTTCCAAATAATAAGCACCCGAGTGGAGCTTCTCGATGACTTTGAAGGGGCTTGCCCAAGGAGCCTCCAGCTTGCCAACGTCGTCGACCGGCTTTACTTTCTTCCAGACAAGGTCACCAAATTGGAATGCTCTAGGGATCACGTACTGGTTGTAGTTCTGCTTCATTCTTTGCCGGTACGCCATCAGCCGGACGAACGCCTTGGCTCGCTATTCATCGACCAAATCCAGTTCCATGTTCCTCCGCACGGCATTATCATCATCATAATTCTGGATGCGAACGGACTCGACGCCGACTTCGACCGGAATAACCGCTTCGCTGCCGTATACCAAATGAAATGGCGTGACGCCCATCCCTTCCTTTGGGGTCGTGCGGATAGCCCATAAAACGCCTGGTAGCTCGTCCACCCAGCTTCCTCCCATGTGGTCCAGTCGGGCTCGAAGAATTCTAAGGATTTCTCTGTTGGTTACTTCCGCTTGGCCGTTGCTTTGTGGATACGCCACGGAAGTAAAGTGTTGTTCAATGCCATAACTTTTGCACCAGTCTTCGAGCTGCTTCCCCGCAAACTGTCGTCCGTTATCAGATACGAGCCGACGAGGGATGCCGAAACGACAAATTATATGCTGCCAGATAAACTTCTTGACCATTTGATGCATCCTTTCTTCTTGGGGAGAGAGCAATAACACACCAATCCCGCTCCCGAGCCGAGTGGACGATCCGTCCACAAATATTTTCCACATAGCTTCGGGCTCTGGCCTTTGCACTTCCGTGATAAAATCTGCCAAGGACTGCGCCTTTATCGCCGAGCGGGGTTGGTACTGAATATCAAATTCGCTCAACTCCGTTGTCCATTTGATGAGCCGTCTGGACGCTTCTCAATTCAACAGCACTCTTCCCAAAGGGCTATTCGTCCGGACGATGATAGTATGCGCCAAGAAATAGGGGCGAAGTTTCCGAGCGGTGAGGACCAAGGCAAAAGCTAGTTTCTCGAGCCCAGTGTAGCGAGATTCTGCGTCCTTTAAAATATGACTTAAGAAATACACGGGTTCTTCTCCGCTCGCCCTCACTAATGTCGAGCCTACTGCTTGCTCAGTTGAAGATAAGTAAATACAGAGCGGCTCACCCACAGCTGGCTTGGCTAGCACAGGCAGAGAGTTCAGATATGCCTTCAGTTCTTCAAACGCCCGATCGCAATCTTCATCCCAATGAAACTTAGTGGCTTTGCGCAAGATTTTGAAAAACGGGAGACTCCGATCGGCTGTCTTTGAGATGAATCTGGACAATGCTGTTATCCGACCGGTCAAGCGCTGTACTTCCCTCAGATTTCTTGGGGGCGGTATATCTTGTAATGCTTTCACCTTGCTGGGATTTGCCTCGATGCCCCGCTCGGTCACTATATAACCCAAAAAACGCCCGCCTTTTGCTCCGAACAGCCACTTCTGAGGGTTCATCTTAACTCCATACTTCCTCAACGTTCGGAAAGTCTCCTCCATGTCTTTAAAGAGATCGGTCGATCGGACGGACTTGATGTGAATATCGTCCACGTACACTTCCAAATTACGTCCGATTTGCTCCTTGAACACTTTGTTCATCAAGCGCTGGTAAGTTGCTCCAGCGTTCTTCAGTCCGAACGACATCACATTGTAGCAGTAAGTACCGTCGGCTGTAACGAAGCTAACCTTCTCCTGATCTTCTCGGGCGAGCAGCACTTGATGATAGCCCTGATAGGCGTCGAGCATGCATATCAACTCGCAGCCGGCTGTGGAGTCCACCAGTTGATCGATCCGGGGTAGCGGATAAAAGTCCTTTGGGCATGCTTTGTTGAGATCCTGGAAATCGATGCAAACCCTCCACTTGTTGCCCGGCTTGGAGACTAGTACTACGTTCGCCAGCCAGCTCGGGAACTGGACCTCGCGTTTGTGCCCGGCCTCCAGGAGCTTCTCGACCTCTGCTTGGATTATGACATTTTATTCGGCGCTGAAGTCCCTCTTTCTTTGCTTCACCGGCAGAGCGCCCGGTCAGACGTGGAGCTCGTGCTGCACTATACTCGGCGAAATTCCGGGCAGCTCATGCGTCGACCAAACGAAGACATCACAGTTTCTCTGGAGGCATTTGATCACTTCCTCTTTCTGGCTCACCTCCAGATCGGCAGCAATGAATGCGGTGGCCTCCGATCGGGTCGGGTGAATCTGCACTTCCTCTTTTTCTTTATAAACCAAAGAGGGTGGTTTTTCGGTTATAGCGTTCATCTCGATCCGTGGCGTCTTCCGGGCGGCATTAGCTTCAGCTCGGACCATCTCGACGTAGCATCGCCGAGCCGCCAGCTGGTCTCCTCGTACTTCTCCCACTTTATCTTCCACCGGGAACTTGATTTTCTGGTGGAAGGTAGAGACGGCCGCTTGGAACTCGCTGAGCGCCGGTCGCCCCAAGATAACGTTGTATGCTGAGGGAGAGTCGACAACGACGAAGTTTGCAGTACGCGTCCTTCTGAGCGGCTCCTCTCCTAGCGAGATAGCCAATCGGACCTATCCGACCGGCAGAACTTCATTGCCCGTAAACCCATAGAGGGGGGTTGTCATGGGCAGCAGCTCGGCTCGATCAATTTGTAGTTGGTCGAAGGCTTTTTTGAATATGATGTTGACCGAGCTTTCTGTATCGATGAAAACGCGGTGAATAGTGTAGTTAGCTATTACCGCTTTGATGAGGAGAGCGTCGCCATGTGGCACTTTGACTCCCTCCAAGTCCCTGGGCCCGAAATTGATTTCGGGACCGCTCGCCCTTTCTTGGCTGCAGCTGACCGCATGGACCTGAAGCTGTCTGATGCTCGCCTTCCTTGCTCTGTTGGAGTCGCCTCCGGTCGGCCCCCCAGCAATGATGTTGATTTCGCCTCGGAAAGTGTTACTTCTATTTTCTTCTTCCCGAGCGGACGACCTAGGCTGCTCCCTAGACCTCCGGGGATTGTCCTCACACCTCGGAGTATGGTGCCGCTCGGGAGTCTGTCTTTGTCGCCTGTCGGATATCATCCGATCGGCTTCACGAGGGCGCTGTCACCTGTCGGATGATGGTGATCGACGGTGGCCACCCCGGGGCACGGGGTGGGCAATCAGGGGAAGGCTCCGGCAATCTCTTGTATTATGAGTGTCTGTCCGGTGAAATGAGCAAAATATTGGGGTCCATACCTTCTTTTTAGGTTTGGGTCGCTCGGCGGATACTTCTTGAATGGCGTGGGATCTTGCATGTTGCTGGGGGCGGGCTACTTCAGCTCGCGGTCCTCTGGGCGGCTGATGAGCAGTGTGCGGCTTCCGTTCGGCAGGGGGCGCCCGCTCGGTTAGAGTTTCCTTCCTTCGGGCCGCTTGGGCTTCCTCCACATTGATGTATTCATTGGCCCGGTGTAGCATATGATCGTAGTCTCGGGGCGGCTTCCGAATGAGCGAGCGGAAGAAGTCACCGTCCACGAGGCCTTGCGTAAATGCGTTCATCATTGTCTCTGAGGTGGTCGTTGGAATGTCCATGGCCACCTGGTTGAATCGCTGGATATAAGCTCTGAGCGGCTCTCTGGGCTCTTGCTTGATGGCGAACAGGCTGACACTTGTCTTCTGATAACGTCGACTGCTTGCAAAGTGGTGGAGGAAGGTCGTGCGGAAGTCTTTGAAACTTGTGATGGACCCGTCCGGCAGCCTCCGAAACCACCGTTGAGCCGATCACGAGAGGGTGGTAAGGAAAACCCGACACTTCACTCCATCGGTGTATTGATGAAGGGTAGTTGTGTTGTCGAACTTACCCAAATGTATCGTCCGGGTCGGTGGTTCCGTTGTATTCACCGATCGCCGGGGGCACATAGTGCTTTGGCAGAGGGTCGCGCAGGATGGCCTCTGAGAATTGACGGTTGATCCGCTCGGGGGAGGCATCCGCTCGGGGGGCCTTGCCTTTTCTGTTATCTCGTATTGGTACTTCATCTGATGAAGATCCTCGATCACGATTAACTACTGCGGCTTCAGGAGGCGTGCGGAATAGGGCCCGATGAAATGGAACCGTGGCATGCGATGCTTCCGCTCGGCCCCCTGATGCTGATGTCGCTTGCTGCTCAATCCGCTCGGCTTGCGACTTCTGCCTTTGTTGTTCCACAAGCTTAGCTGCTCTTGTCTCGATCAGAGCGTCGAGCTCCTCTGTGGAGAGCATCACCGAGTGCGGTCGTCCAGCCTCGTCCATTGCTTCCGATCGGATGCAGGAGCGTTCCCACAGACGACGCCAAATTGATCCTGTCCGAACGCTGAATCAACGAACGCTGGGCACGTGGCGCTCTCCGAATTGCTGACGTAGATGTTCGACCGATCGTACGGACCTCCGGCGAACCTGCAAGGAAGTCAGGCCGGGATGGGGTTCCCGGCGACGACCCTCCGACGCTCAAGTCAGGCAAGTGGACAACAAAGAGGTGGCTTCGAATATACGAGAGTGCGTACCTCCGGTGAAGAATGAGGACCCTTATATAGAGCCAGGAAGAGGCTTATGCACACATACCGAGGCGAATATATGTCCTCTGATCATACCTTAGTATGGGCTTGTCAGAAGAGCTTACCTGACACCATACTGCTACAGTCCGAGCACATCTATGATGGGACAACGGAACCCTCTGTCGTAAGATCCTGCGTATGGCCTGGTCGTCGAACATACCCGCTGTCAGAAGATGTTCCCTTGTCCTTTTGTCTCTTCTTATCCCATGCCGAGCATCCGGCCGGTCGGCAATCACCTCTCGTCCGGTCGGTCGTACGTGCTGGTCCGCTCAGGAGATTCCCGGTCGTGTGCTCTGTGGACTGTTCGCAGTATTGCTGTTTTATGCCTTCGGCCGAGCGGGCTCCCCGATCAGCCCGGCGACCCTGTTCCCCATGAGCGTCGGAGACCCGACTCCCCGTCGGGTTGTTTCTGATTCCGCTGAGACCCCGTTCGGCCGACCGGTCTCCCCTTCTCCGGTCGGCCGTTTGACCCTTTGACTTCCACGTGGCGTTGACTTCCCTGAGAGGGGGGTCCCTGTTCTTACCACCGGATCAGTATAATTAGGTATTAGTTTATCTTGACTAATAAATTACACTAGTACACTTTAAGTGTATTGAGTAGGACCATTTTAGGTAAGTTCTTTTTATACTGACTTGATAAAAGAACTAGACCTTAGTTATTATGGAAGTGTGTGCTCTTAATCCTAATATAATAACAAACACATATATTTAGTATTTATTTCTTTGACTTATCAATGAGTGAGATTTAGCTCGATAAATCAATAAGCCCGATAAGTTGGAAAATGATATTACTTATAGTGTGTTATTGATTATAGAAGGAAACTGTGTCCTAATAATCTAAGTTGAGAATGTCCTAAAGAGGAGCTTATAAGGATTGTCATGTTAACCCCTACAGGTGGACTTAGTCCGACATGACGATGAAATTGAGTGGTATTACTCTTGGACTAAGATATTAATTAAGTGAGTTGTCAGTAACTCATTTAATTAGTAGACATTCGACATCTTAAATACAGGGAGACTAACACACTCATAATAAGGAGCCCAAAATATAATTTGGGATTGGTACGGTAGTTCAATAATAATTCTTTGTGCAAAACCCTAGCTCTGATACCAATTGTTGGTTGCTACTCGGAAAACCTATTGGTTCCACTGTACAAAAATTTTGTACAAAGGTCTGAACCTTTTCCTAGCTACCATGTGTTCTTTTAAATTAAACTTGGATCGCCTGCGGAACTTAACACGTTTGATCCAAAGTTTAATCTATTTGTTCTTTTAGGTTTTGACTTGGATCTCCTGCGGAACTTAACACGTTCGATCCAAATCACCTAGGTTATTAATTCCATTAAATATTAATTTCTAAAATTGATTTCCAGTACTGACGTAGCGAGGCACATGACCTTCTTGGATATGGGAGCAACCACCACCGACTAGACAAAACCTTTTAAGGAAAACTAATATTTAATTTCCTAAAATAACTTTAGGTCAACCGAAAAGAACAATCAAATCACAAGGAAAAGAAAAACAAAAGAACACTATATCGAAAATAAATTTGAAACACTAAAATCATATGCCTCTTGTATTTGGTATTATTTCCAAAAATAACTAGTATGATGCGGAAAGGAAAAATACTAGTTATACCTTCTAGAAAGACCTCTTGATCTTCTACCGTATTCCTCTTCTAACCTCGGACGTTGTGTGGACAACGATCTTCCAAGATGAGGACCACCAAAGCACCTTCTTCTCCTCCTTGCTAGGTTCGGCCAAATCAAAAGCTTCACCAAGGATGAAGAAAAACACCAACCAAACTCCAAGGGATGAAAGCTTTCTCTCCTTCTTCTTCTTCTTCTCCAAGTAGTATCCGACCACCACAAGAGCTCCAAGCAAGAGAGGGTTTCGGCCACCACAAAGAGGAAGAGATGGAGAGAGGATGACCGTCCACAACACCAAGGAAAAGAGGGAGAGAATAATAGAGGTTGTGTCTCATGAAGGCACCCCCAACCCTCTCTTTTATATTCCTTAGCTTTGGTAAATAAGGAAATTTAATTACAATAAAATTTCCTTAACTTTCTTTGACATGAATTAATTAAGAAAAATTAAACAAAATTTCTTAAAACTCCATGTCTTGGCCGACCACATCAACAAGGGCAAACAAAGCAATTTCAATCAACAATTAAAATTCCTTATTTGTCTTCAGAAATTTTAAAAAATAAAATTTCCCTTTAAAATCCCTTCATGGTTGATAAAAAGAAATTTCTATAATTTTAATTTTTCAACATGTGAATAATTTACAAAGAGAAAAAATAAAATATATTTCCTATCTACAAATAAGGAAAGAGATCTAATCTCTTTTCTTAATCTTTTGTAGAAGAGATATTTTAATTTTAATTCTCTCCAATAAATTATATCTTCCACATAAGAAAATTTTAAAATTAAAATTCTTTTAAATTTAATGGGGGCCGGCCACCTAAGCTTGGGTTCAAGCTAAGGCCACCCATGAACCAAGGCTTGGTCGGCCCTAGCTTGAACCACAAGCTAGCTTGGCCAACCCCCTTATCATGGGTATAGGTGGGTATAGTACTCTATAAATAAGAGGCTACAATAGGGACCGAGAGGAGGAATTGATTTTGGTCTCCCGATAAAATTAAGCATCCCGTGTTCGCCCCGAACACACAACTTAATTTTATCAATAATAATTCATTCCACTAGAGAACTATTATTGAACTACCGCACCAATCCCAAATTACATTTTTGGGCTCCTTCTTATCATGAGTGTGTTAGTTTCCTTGTGTTTAAGATGTCAAATGTCCACTAATTAAGTGAGTTACTGACAACTCATTTAATTAATATCTTCATCCAAGAATAGTACCACTCAACCTTATCGTCATATCGGACTAAGTCCACCTGCAGGGTTTAACATGACAATCTTTATGAGCTCATCTTGGGGACATTATCAACCTAGATTACTAGGACACAGTTTCCTTCTATAATCAACAACACACACTATAAGTGATATCATTTCCCAACTTATCGGGCTTATTGATTCATCGAACTAAATCTCACCCATTGATAAATTAAAGAAATAAATATCAAATATATGTGCTTGTTATTATATTAGGATTAAGAGCACACACTTCCATAATAACTGAGGTATTTGTTTCTTTATAAACTCAGTATAAAAGAAACGACCTCTAATGGTCCTACTCAATACATTCTAAGTGTACTAGTGTAATTATATAGTCAAGATAAACTAATTCCTAATTACACTACGACCTTCCAATGGTTTGTTCCTTTCCATTTTGGTCGTGAGCTACTGTTTATAATTTATAAGATACTGATAACATAATCTTCTGTATGTGGCACCACATACTATGTTATCTACAATATAAATTAATTGAACAACTACAACTAAATGTTGACAATTTGACCAAATGTGATTCTTTATTCAAAATAAATGTTTACAAAAGCTTAGGCTTTCAGTATACACTCTAACACACACTATCGTGACATGCAAAATTCATGGTATTTGAGTTGTTGGTGAATTTAAATGGTATTATTTTGAGGAATCAATATTATTTTAAATTCAAAGTTTTGACCAAATATTTGACCAAAGACAGACCAACTATTAATTTTATTCGTCATAAAGTAAGGTTGACGAGATAATAAAATTAATGGATAAAATCTCCTCTTTGATTTTGTATACGCCCACACTATCGTGACATACAAAATTCATGGGGTTTTTAAGGAGTTGGTCTTGACCAAATATTTTTGTGATTCTTAGGATTTAAAATATTTGTCAATCCCCTAGTTATTATACTATAGAAAAGACTTAGTAGTCCCAATTATAATGATTGGAAATAGGACTTGGACATTAAGGTAGACTGTCCTCTTAGAACTAAGAACAATATAGGTGCATTTTATTCATTAGTTGATACATGTTTAGTGGTATTATCTACCGGTACCTAGTGTGTAGATACGGGAGCCACTGATCATGTCTACAATTCATTGCAGGGGTTCCAAGAAACTCGACAACTATATGAAGGGGAAATCACCGTCTACATGGGCACTACTACAAAAGTAGCAACTGTTGCAGTGGGAGATGTTATCCTCTGATAGGAATAAAAAGTGGATTTTGAGAAAATTATCTTTACATACCAAGTTTAGAAAGAACTTGATTTCAGTTTCTAAACTATCACAGAATAGATATTCTGTCTATTTTGATAACAAATTTGTTATCAAGAAAAATAGGAAAGTTATCTGTTATGGTATGTTGGTTGACAATTTATAATCCAATAACTCCCACGATGCAATAAATGGAAATTAACAACACGTCTTCTAACTTTAATAAGAGAAAGCAACCTTCGAAAATAAACCAATCATATTTTTGGCATATAAGGCTAGGTTATATTAACTTGAGTAGGATTCAAAGGATAATAACCAATGAACTCTTGGGTTCATTGGTAGTGGAAATCTTTCCAACCTGCGAGTCTTACTTAGAAGGAAAAATAACCAAGAAGCTTTTAAGTCTAAGGGGTATAGAGTCAAAGATGTATTAGAATTGGTTCATTCTGATTTGTGTGGATCGATAACTATCTAGGAAAGAGATGGTTTTGAATATTTCGTCTATTTTATATACAACTATTCAAAATACGGGTACATTTACTTGATGCGTCACAAGTCTAAGTACTTTGATAAGTTCAAAAAGTATTAGGCTGATGTGGAGTAACGTCAAGGTAAAAGTATCAATACACTATACTGAGATCATAGTGGCAAGTACCTCTTGGGAGAGTTTAGGAGTCACTTATCAGAAGTCGAGATTCAATCCCAACTAACTACACCTGGTACACCCTAACAGAATGGTGTAGTAGAACAAAGGTATAAGACTCTTATGGAAATGGTTAGATCAATGATGAGTTATTCAAAATTACTAAAATTCATTTTAAGGATATACACTGGAAACAGAAGTGAACATAGTACCTTCTAAGTCAGAACTCTCTACTCTCATAAAATTACAGAATGGTCGTAAGCCTAGTCTGAAGGATATTCAGATTTAGGTGGTCTAGCACATGAGAGACACTGATAAGTTGGGCAGGAGTTCACTTGTTTGTAGGTTATCCTAGAGAAACGAAAGGAGGTTTACAGTCCTAAAAATCAGAAGGTCATTGTTAGCACCAATGCCCGATTTTTAGACTATGTAATAAACCATAAGCCCATAAGTAAATTTGTTCTTAAGGTAATAATAAAGGACACGTCTAATCTAAGTACCAACTGTACAAGATGAAATATCACAAGAAACTGCAACACGTATCACAGATGATACACAATTATAGATAGTGCCTCATCGTAGTGGGAGAGTTGTTAGGCAACCTGAAAGATTCATGTTTTGGGAAAGTCTTTGGACTTTATCCTTAGCGAACATGAACCTGATCCTCGGACATATGACGAAGCGCTCCAAGATAAGGATGCAGCATCTTGGCAAAGAGCAATGAATACAGAATTAGTATATATGTATTCTAATAAAATCTGGGAGCTGGTAGAATCACCAGATGGTGTAAAAGTCATTGGGTGTTAAAAGGTCTACAATAGGAAAAGAGGGATAGACAGGAAGGTGGAAACTTTCAAAGAAAGGCTTGTTGAAAAAGGAAACTTTTTCACCGGTAGTCATGCATAAGTTTATCCAGATTCTTTTATCAATTGTTGCTCATATTGACTATGAGATTTGGCAAGTGGATGTCAAGACAGCTTTCCTTAATAGAAGTCTTGAAGAAAGTATCCATATAAAGCAACCAGAAAGGTTCATTGCAAAGGGCAAAGAGCATCTTGTGTGAAAGCTCATTCAATCTATAGACTGAAGCAAAGCTTCAAGGTCTTGGACATCTGGTCTAATGGAGTAATCCAGACCTATGGATTTATTCAGTGACCTGATGAGTTTTGTGTATACAAGAAGTGTAATGGAAACGTGGTGGTATTTCTTATACTATACGTAGATGACATTTTTGGTAGTTGGAAACAATATCAAAGTGTTGTCGGAAGTAAGGGTATGGTTGTCCAAACAATTCGATATGAAAGACTTGGAAGAATGCACACATATTCTTGAGATCAAAGTGATCACAAGAAAAGAATGTTGTGCTTATCCCAAGCTTCATATAACGAGCTTGTTTTAGCATGCAAGACTCCAAGAAAAGTTTTCTATCTTTTAGGCATGGAGTAGCTTTATCTAAAGAAATGTCTCTGAAGACATCAAAGGAGATAAAGGACATGAAGGCAGTTCCTTATGCTTCGACTATCGGAAGCCTAATGTATGTAATACTATGTACGAGACTGGATATCTGTTTTGCCCAGGGCATAGTTAGCAGATATCGAAGTAACTCAGGACCAGGACACTAGACTGCTGTAAAACATATACTAGAGTATAGATGCTAGTTTACAAGGTAGATAATTTGATCCCTGTGGGTTACACGGATTTTGACTTCCAATCAGATAGGGACAATAGTAAGTCGACCTCGGGGTTTTGCGTTTACTTTAGGAGGTAAAGCCATAACAATGGAGGAGTATTAAATATAGATATTTTTTGGTCTCCACCATAGAAGCTGAGTATGTGGCAGCCTCTAAGGCAACCATAGAAGCTGTATGGCTCAGAAACTTCATGATGGACTTAGATATGATTTCTGGTTTGTCCAAAAATTATTACAATTTATTGTAATAATAGTGGTGCAGTAGCAAACTCGAAGAAAACATAAGTCCATAAGACAAGTAAACACAATATAGCGCAAGTACTACCCAATACGAGACATCGTATAACGAGGAGAAGTTGTTGCCGCATAGATTGCATAAGGTGATGACCTATAGATCCTTTCACTAAGGTCCTTAAGGCAAGAGATTTTGATGGGCATGTTGAAGGGTTGGGAATTAGATGTATGACAACATTTATAGCAGCATAGTCTTTTAGTATAAGTGGGAGATTGTTAGAGTGTATACTAAAAGCCTAGTTTTTGTATAAACATTTATTTAGAAATAAAGAATCGCAATGGTCAAATACCTACATTTATTTGTTAAGTGTAGTTGTTAAATTAATTTATATTATAGATAATATGGTGTGTGGTGTCACACACAGAAAATCATGTTATCAGTTATTTATAAATTATAAACAGTTGCTCACGACTAAGATGGAAATGAATAAACCATTGGAATAGTTGTAGTGTAATTAGGTATTAGTTTATCTTGACTAATAAATTACACTAGTACACTCTAAGTGTATTGAGTAAAACCATTTTAGATAAGTTCTTTTTATACTGACTTGATAAAAGGACTAGACCTTAGTTATTATAGAAATGTGTGCTCTTAATCCTAATATAATAACAAACACATATATTTAGTATTTATTTCTTTGACTTATCAATGGGTGAGATTTAGCTCGATAAATCAATAAGTCCGATAAGTTGGGAAATGATATTACTATAGTGTGTATTGTTGATTATAGAAGGAAATTGTGTCATAGTAATCTAGGTTAAGAATGTCCCCAAGAGGAGCTCATAAGGATTGTCATGTTAAACCCTGCAGGTGGACTTAGTCCGACATGACGATGAGGTTGAGTAGTACTACTCTTGGACTAAGATATTAATTAAGTGAGTTGTCAGTAACTCATTTAATTAGTAGACATTCAACATCTTAAACATAGGGAGACTAATACACTCATAATAAGAAGGAGCCCAAAATATAATTTGGGATTGGTGCGGTAGTTCAATAATAATTCTTTAGTGGTATGAATTATTATTGATGAAGTTAAGTTGTGTGTTCGGGGCGAACACGGGAAGCTTAATTTCATCGGGAGACCAAAACCAATTCCTCCTCTCGGTCTCTATCGTAGCCTCTTGTATATAGAAATTTATACCCACCACATACCCACTTCTTACCCACCTTTATACCCATCCTATTGGGGCCGGCCAAGCAAGCTTGGAACCCAAGCTTGGGCCGGCCAAGTAAATAGGATGAGTTGAGTTGGTGTGGCCGACCCTAGCTTGAACCCAAGCTTGGAGTGGCCGGCCACATTATATTAAAAGGGATTTTATTTTTAATCTTTTCTTAATGTGGATATCATGGTTTTAAAAGAGAGTTTAAAATTTAAATCTTTCCTTTTATAGCTTTCTACAAAAGATTAAAAAAAGATTTGAAATTTTTCCTTATTTGTAGATTGAAAGGTGGATTTTAGTTTTAAAAAAACTTTCCTTTTTTAACCATGTTCATGATTTAAAAGAGAGTTTAAAAATTAAATATTTTTTTTATAAGTTTCTACAAAAGATTAAGAAAAGATTTGATATCTTTCCTTATTTGTAGATTGAAAAGAGATTTTAATTTTTAAAGATAACTTTCCTTTTTGAAAATTATTCACATGTTTAAAAGAAAGATTTTAATTTATAAAAATTCCTTTTTATAATCCACCATGAAGGGAAAAATTATTGGAGAAATTTTTTATAAATTTTCGGAAACAAATTAGGAAATTTTAATTCTTGTGTTAATTAAAACTCTTCTTGTTTTGGAGTTTAAAGTGACAGGCCATTATAATTAAGAAAAGGATTTTAATTTTAATTAATTAAATTTTTCCTTTTCATGGTAAAAGAATTAAGGAAGTTTTTATTTAAATTTCCTTATTTGCCAAGACCAAAGATTATAAAAGATGGGGTAGAGGTGCCTTTATGATTAGAGAACTCTATTCTTTTTCTCCCTCTCTTCCTTGGTGTGGCCGACCCTTCAAGTTCTTCCCTCTCCTTTTTCTTTCTTCTCCTTGGTGGCCGAATCTCTTCAACCTTGGAAGCTTGGAAGGTGGCAGGATCTTGCTTGGAGAAGAAGGAGGAAAAGGAGGCTTTGTTTCTAGCATCCCTTGGAGCTTGATGGTGGTGGCTAGACCTCTACTTCTCTTGGAGAATTGATGGTGGCCGAATCTAGCTTGGAGAAGAAGGAGCTTGGTGGTTCTCGTCTCGGAAGATCGTTGCCCACATAACGTCCGAGATTAGAAGAGGAATACGGTAGAAGATCAAGAGGTTATTTGCTTACAAAGAAAGGTATAACTAGTAATTGTTTTCCGCATCATACTAGTTTTTTTTGTATAGTTATTTTTGGAAATACCAAACACAAGAGGCATATGATTCTAGAGTTTTCAGATTTGTTTCGAATTTGTGTTTTTCTTTATTTTTTGAATTTGTGATTCGATTATTCTTTTTGGTTAAACCTAGAGTTATATAAGAAAATTAAATATTAGCTTTCCTTAAAAGGCTTTGTCTAGGCGGTGGTGGATACTCTCATACTCAAGAAGGCCATGTGCCTCGCCATGCAGTCCTGGAAGCCAATTTTGAAAATTAATATTTAATGGAATTCATAATATAGGTGGATTTGAATCAATAGTGTTAAGTTCTGCTTGCGATTCAAATCTAAACCATTAAGAACATATAAGTTAAATTTGGAATCAATGATGTTAAGTTCCGTCCGTGATTCCTAATTTAACTTCTAAAAAACACAATAGGTTATTTAAGAAAGGTTCGACACTTGTACAAAATTTTTGTACAGTGGAACCGGTACGATCTTCCTAGGACTAACCAACAACTTCAGAAATGGTCACTTTGAGTTAGGAGTTCAATAACACACTCGATATTCATTTTTTGAAATCAAGTTTTGAGCTTCCAACTACTGTAAGCGGCTTCTCTGCCTTCGACTTTTGTCAAAGAAAAAGTTTCTTTTAGTACTTTTCATTGTCTTATATTAACAACCATTTAGGTTGTAACTAAGTAAATCTTCTCAGCCCCTTTTTTTATTTTTATGTTATTTTTTATCTAATTAATCAGTGTGTCTTTTGTGGCAAAAGATGATTCGCTCGCCCCCAGCGCCCCCGTCATTCCATCCCTAGGCCAATACAGAGGAGATAAATCATGGGTGGCTACTAACCATAAGTAAAGGTGCCCAAGGTATAGGGGAAGACATGCTCGGACGTGCTGAGTTTCAATTCTAAGACCTCATGTGGCAATACCTCATGCCTTAACCACTGCACCACCTCGATGGGACAATTAATCAGTGTGTCTTTGTTAAGATAGAAGTAAGAGAAGTTCTAATTATATTTGTAGAGTTATTCACATCTCCTTTAGTCGATCCATCCGATCCAACAGGTTGATATAAAAATGATAGATTGATTGGCCACTTGCTATGAGCATTTTTCGATTTATCCTGGTGGCTAATGAAAAATTTTTATAGGGTTGAGCCAGTTATCCTATGATTAGTCGATATAAGTTAAATACTTAATGTTAACAAAAAAAACATATCTACTTTACAACTCAGTACACCCTTTCTACATAATCAATAGTACAAAATTCATCATTTGGTAGGATAGGTCGACTCGCTATTTTAACAAGGAGGATTGAGAAATCTCTAACTCAATCTAATGGGCTATGAGTTCGGCGGGCCAACTCAAGATTTCACTAAAAAATTATATATATATATATATATATATATGAAAAATTATTATTTTTATATTTTGACATGCCCATTGAATTTTTCATTTTAGATTTTTTTTTTCACAACCCACGAAACAACTTGAGCTTGCCACTAGCAAACCCGCTTGGACCCAACCTATATGAGCTGACCTATTTAGGTTAGTTTTTAAATGGATTAATAAATTTTAAATCGAAACCACTTAAATTATTTGATAGGATGAGTCTATCTAATGAATTCAATTTATATTGACGACTTTAATAATCAATATCTTTCAGACTCTTGTTCACAAAACTATAAAGGAGTTTACCTTAAACATCTTGGGCCAATGCACGAAACTCCAGTAAATGTGCACATCTCTCGATGAAAGATCTATCCATATTAGGTTTATGATATGTCATAAAAAAATATTTTTTATTCGAACTCGTAACCTCAAAATTATACTATAGTAATTTTATAGTCGCGCCATGCTTTGTCCGAAAAATACTCAATGATTTTATTATTTGGTTTGCTTGGAAAAAGGAAAAAAAATTACATATGGAAGAAAACTTATAAAAAATAGTAAAATGTTACATTTAATAAATTTCAAAGACATAAATAGAAAATTTATAGAAAAAAGATAATATCTCACACTTTATTCCTTTTAACTAGCTTTTGAGATATATATTTTTATTTTGTTTCTAAATATATCTTTCCTCTCTTGATTACGCCCTTCCTAAAATTCAATTTTCAGAAATCTTTCATTGCACATATAGAATTTCTTAATGGAAAGGCAACATTAATAATTTTTCCATAATTCTTCCACAATCGCTATCGTATATATCTCCACTTATCGATGCAAAATAATTTCTAGTACGATCTCACCATGAAACTCATCGTCTTCTACGCCCTTCTCTTATCTTCATGCGCTACACTTTCTGCGTCCAACGGCGACGGCGGCGGCGGCCCGCCGCCGTGCGTGGCGAAGCTGATGCCGTGCCTGAACTTCCTGCGCTCGCCGGAGATTCCCCCCGCCGCCACCTGCTGCATCCCTCTGAAGAGCGCTTTGGTCGACGACGTCTCTTGCCTCTGCAGTCTCTTCAAGAACGTAGATCTCATCAGGAGCTTCAACATCACTCAGCAGGATCTCGTGGGCCTTCCTCCACGGTGCGGCTTGGAGTTGCCGGATTTGAACAAATGCGATCGTTCCATCTCACGTAATTAAGAATATAACTATGTTCATCCTTTGGGAAAAGTGTGAAAGATTTATTATTAATAATCACTTTTATGTGGATGCTTATGCAGCCAATCCAGGTGATTTACAGCCACCGCCGCCTGTAAACGAGCCTCCTAAAGGTAATTAATTCACTCTCCAAATCTTAATTTATAGAAAGTAGATAAATAAATCAAATATATTGTTTCATAATTCATTCTCTTTCCAATTAAACTGGCTTGGTTATTTAATTTGCAGGAATTACGACTACGCCTCCAAGCAGTTCTGGTCGAGTAGCAAGCATCCTTTTGGAACTTCACTTCGCTCTAACTGCACTATTATATTTCTGCACGTCTTATTAATTGAATTGTGTTTGTTAGTGATCTAATGAGCTAGTCATGAATAAGTTTAAACGATATGTGCATTGTTGATGTGGAGTAATGTTAGATGTTTTTGTTTTATTTTGCGTAATTTATAGGATCAGATGGTCAACCGACGAGGTGGTCAAAGTCTGGTCAAGTCAATGTGACTATGACTGTGGATACCTAATCGGATTCTTGCTACCTTAGTGGTTAGCTTCACCTTTCTTAGTTTCGAGACAATCAGTCGAGTGGATTATCTCGATCCCAAGGGTTTTATTTCTTTGACTCAATGCCCGGTTCATTCTGTCGAGTTCGAGAGACTATCAATTGATCTAATCAACCTAATCTTGATAGATATTTCAAACCAACATTCTTAACCATTTCATAAATACTTTGCCGATAGTAATTCTTATCACATGTCTGTCGAATCCCCTGATTCACAAGGGCCATGTTTCCCGTACTCTTTTATTCGATCGACACATATTCATCATAATCCAATAGGATTCCTCTAATTCTAGGGACTTAACTCCCCTCAAACCCTTATAGTTGAATATATACACCATCCGACCCACTCGCTCATAATTATAGGTTAAAATCCTAAATCTTGCATAAGCCAATTGTGTGATATAGCCCAATAAGTTCTCAAGTTCACGGGGCCAACCGCATTAAATGCTGCATGTGGGATGCCAGAGACACATGAAATAATATCTTTATATGAAAATGGAATATGGGTGATGAGACTGCTTAATACAACAGAAATATAGCGATTTTACATTTTTCAAATCATGATAACATACTTATTAGTCATTAATGAGAAAGATTACAATGAGTACACTTCTTCTATACACGTATCTCACATTTATTTTCCTCACGATTCATCTTTTAGCATGTTTGTTAATGTTTATCTTCCTTTTCTATGCCACTCGACTTTGTTGTCGTCGACTCTCGAGTTTATAGCAGTCACTTGGCTTTGTTGTTGTCAATTCTTGGGTTTATAGTCGTTGTTCGACTTTTGTTTCATCGACTTTCGAGTTTATAGCTACTACTCAACTTTGTTGTCGTCGAGACTCAGGTTTATAGCCGCTACTCGACTTTTGTTTTGGCCGATCGATGTAAGAGTTTGAGACACTTGAGATTTTCATTCATCATTCCCCTGCACTTATAAAATATATGTTTATACAAGTGCATCTGAATTTAATCACACACCTCTCACCCCGACCCTATAGGATTGGAGATGGTTTGCGCTCCAAGGCCGCTCGAAGTCTTCCATTCTCGTCTTGTAGATAATAAGCTCTTGAGCGAAGCTTTCGAATGACCTTATACGGTCCCTCCCATGGGACTTATAGCTTGGTGATGTCGTTGACCGGCTTGACTCTCTTTCATACGAAGTCGCCGACCTAGAATGACCTCGGGATCACCCTCCGATTGTAGCTTTATTTCATGCGTTGTCGGTACGCCATGAGCCGGAGGGTGGCCTTATATCGCCCTTCTTCCACCGGATCAAGCTCCATGAGCCTCTGATCAGCGTTTCCTTCATCATAGAGTTTCATCCAGTCAGACTCCACTCCTA
This sequence comes from Zingiber officinale, assembly GCF_018446385.1. Lineage (NCBI taxonomy): Eukaryota > Viridiplantae > Streptophyta > Magnoliopsida > Zingiberales > Zingiberaceae > Zingiber > Zingiber officinale. The sequence goes on from NC_055992.1 coordinate 4,854,246, forward strand.
CCTTGACCGGAACCACTGCTTCGCTCCCGTATACCAAATGGAATAGTGTTATGTCGGTCGCATCTCTTGGTGTGGTGCGATAAGCGCACAACATGCTCAGGAGTTCGTCTGCCCAACTGCCTCCGGTATGGTCAAGCCGATCCGAGAATCTTCTGAGAATTTCCCTATTGGTGAGTTCCATCTGGCTATTACTCTAGGGGTAGGCCACTGACGTGAAGGACTACAGGATACCATAGCCGGTACACTACTCTTTGAGCCTCTGCTCAGAAAATTGTCTTCCATTGTTCGAGACAAGCTTGCGAGTTATGCCAAATCGACACAGGATGTTTTACCATATAAATTTGATAACTATGTGCTTAGTTATCTTGGCGAGCGGCTTGGCTTCCACCTATGTTGAGAAATAATCTACTGCCATAAGTAGAAATCTTCGTTGCCCGGTCACCATAGGAAATAGTCCAACGATGTCCATGCCCCATTGGTCGAACATACAGGATATGATGGATGCCTTTAACTCTTTAGTAGGTCAGTGCGAGATGTTCTGGTACTTCTGGCAGGACAAGCAAGTGGCCACAGTCCGAGCAATGTCATCTTGCAATGTGGGCTAGAAGTATCCGGTCAGTAGAATCTTGTGGTCAGTAATCAACCGCCCAGATGACTATCATAGGAGCCTTGGTGCACTTCCTGTAGGATGTACTCAATGTCATCCGATATTATGCACTTGAGCAGCGGCCTTGAGAAGACTCTTTTATATAGTTGATCTCCTATTAGGGTGAACCACCAGACCCTCTTTTTTAACAAGTGAGCTTCCTCCTGGTCAACTGATGTGGCACCTATTCGGAGGAAATCCATCAACGACGTTCTCTAGTCACTTGGGAAGCCCAATGCAGCCATCTTGTCGATATGTGCCACAGTAAAACCTACTCGACCGGCTTATCTATGACGATCAGAGATAAAGAACTTGCTAACTTGGCTAACTTGTCAGCGTACTGGTTGTCCAACCGAGGGATCTTCTGTATAATTACTTCTTCGAACCCTATCTTCAATTTCTTAAAAGCTTCGGCATACAGCTTAAGCTGGGAGCTATTTATCTTGAACGTGCCTCATAGTTGATGAGCTGCCAGTTAGGAATTTGAATGAATGAGGACTCTTGTAGCTCCCACATGATGAGCTGCTTGTAGACCAACTATCAAGACATCACATTCTACCTCATTATTCGTGACCCGATTATCTAGCCGCACAAACAACTACATGCTATCCTCACATGGTGATATTAATAGGATGCTTATTCCACTAACTTGCTGAGTGGATGAGTCGTCGACATATATCTTCCAAGTTACATTTGGCTCGATGTTCTGAACCTCAGTGACAAAATTAGCCAACGCTTGGTGTAAAATATTGTAACCCAATAATAAGGTTAAATGGACGAAATACCTTAACAGAATTTTCTGAAATTTTTAGAAATTTTTTTGGGAATTTTTCGGAGGTCGTATGGTGTAGGTTACGGGGATAAATATTAGATCATGGGAAAGCATGTTTAAGCTACCCCATTTAAGTGAGGAAAAGTTTTATTTTCTTTTCTTTTTTCCCTTTTCTTTTTCTTCTCTTCATCGCCGAACCCGTGCCCTAATCCTCCCGATCGTTGTCCCTTCTTCTCCCTCACGTGGCGTTGAACCCGATCACCTTCCCCTCTTGCGACATCTCTTCTCCCTCGCCTACAAAACCACCGACCTCCTCTTCGTCTTCCCAATTCCTCTGCCCTAACTTCCACCTGAGTTTTCCTCACCCCTGATCTCATGCCACCCACTTTTGAGTGACCTCCTCCTATCGCCGCTGCCACCTGAGGTCGCACCACCGTTTGCCGATCGCCGGGCATCGACGCCGATAGCCTCTGCCCTGGTTTCCCCTGATTATCTCATTTCTCTTCCGATCTCCTCTTCGCAACCACTTTCCCTCTACCCTAACTCTCGATCCACTACTGACGAGTGCTGGTCTTCCCGATCCAAGGCGCCACCTCTGCACGAGTTGGGCTTCAACCAGGGGTAAAGATCCAAGCCCTTGCTGCACCCGTGCCCTAGACCTCACCACCGGGTCTTCCTTCTTCACCATCAGTCGCCAGCAGAGAAGAAACGAGGGGTATCGAGTTAGGTAAGGCCTAATTGGGAATTTTGATTTTTGATTTGGGTTTTGATCTTATTATGGGAAATTTTGGATTCCCTGGCAGTGGTTCCTGGGCATAGACAGCCACAAATCTTTGACAATGATATCTTTCGGCAAGCATTTCTTCAACAGTTGGTTTACCTGTCGGTGGACCAACGGAAGCTGCTTGAGTTGAGGTAAGGGTAAACAAATTTATCTTTGCTGTAGTTTACACCTCAAATTAAGGTTAGGAAAGATTTGGAATTAGTTTTAGAACGCGTTAATATGTGGTAGTTTGGTTAATTTAAATAAGTGATTGGAGGAACGGATAATTAGGGTTAAGGAAACTAACCCTAGTTGACTGTTGAGTTATATTTAATTAGGATTAAAATGTTGGATCTAATCGAAGCTTCGGGTTAGATCCAGTTTATTTAATTAACCAAGATCAACGAATAAAATTAGGGTTTTCTGGTTAATAGGAATTTTGATTAAGCTATTGGAAATCTGTGAGCATGACTTAATTATATATATATATATTGTTACAGAACTTTGATTCAATACGAGCATCTCGACGTGGGGTCTATTTCGGAGACGATCTCCAATTTTTGAGGCGGGTACCTTGACTTATCTTTAGATATTGCCATTTGATATGCATAGTAGATTTTAACGATAGTAATGATTATGTTCATATCTGCGTCGGTATGTCACTACTTGTTACCTGTTGCATGCTTGATTTTGTTTACCTATTTTGTATTCATTACCCTCTTGATTATTTATGCTCATAGTGGTAGTGACATACCATGCCTTATAATATACCAGACTAGACATTTACCATATCTAATACATATACCTAGATCTGATTATTTGATCCATGTATTTTTGGTACATGTTTTATGGAGGTAGATATGGTCAGGATTTTCATGTTTAGTGTCATGCACCATCTTACATGATTGCATGCTGAGCGATTGATAACCCCATTATTGTTAAGCTCATCGCCAGTTACATGGATCTACACACACAACCATTCATGGGTTAGTGATATATCAGGCAGGGTGTATGACAGTTTGCTCTGTCAGTACTGCGCTGGTCTATTCATGGGTAGTGTGACGCAACATGGTAGCACGTCAGGGATCCCTCCTTTGTATTGTCTCAGGGAGATGAGAGCATTGAGCTCCCCCACTTATGATTTAGGGTAGGAGAATAGGTGTACTCCGATAGCATCCTGTCCACTCAGTCACTCATCAGGAGCAGTGATGATAGAGTGCACAGTTGTCATAGCCCTACACACTCGGTCTCACCATCGTGTGTGAGATGGTTGATTGGCGTTAGGGGTGACCAGGACATGTCATTGACATCATATGCACGATTACATTTATTGCTTGTGCTTGCTGCACTTTATTTGCTCCATATTTGGTGGATGCATATGTTTGACATGCATATAGGGACATGTTACTTTTGGTCTGACGACCTTACTATTCTGATAGGAAGTCCTGGTGAGTACAACTTCTCCTTTTCTTACAATTTTGTATTTTCCATTACTCCAGGAGACTGTACACATATTTATTACTATTGGTTATTTCTTATTATGCATGTCAGCTCGATACCCACTGAGTTGTTGAACTCACCCCGTTGATTTATTACCATTTCAGGTTGATGCTGTCAGGAGGTTCCAGTCGCTAGTCCCCCACCACTTGTCACGACGGGTTCACATATTTTGGCTTTTTGGTTTACTTGTTACATTTTATGTACTTGTGACGTATTATTGTACTCATGGATTTTTTTATCGAATTTTGGTCTACTGCCTTTGTTTTCTGATGCGTTGGATTTTTGTTGTGGGTTTAAGTTTTCCATTGTATTAGTGAAGTAGGTTTTATTTAAATAAACTGCGTGGTTGTGAATTGTTGTGTAGTCAGCCGGAGGCTGGTTTATTATAAACTGTGTGGTTGTTTAAATATTTTTATTGTTATTGTGCCGGCTGTGTTGGCCGAGGTTTGTGTGGCCCTGAGAGCTTTGTAGTAATGTTTCAGATTGTCACTGGTACAGGGAGATGCTGCCGAATTTTTGTCTGACAGAGACTCTCCCGGGGCGTGACACTTGGACCTTGATTGGCGTTTGGGGTTGATATTATATGTCAAACTCATTTAGCTCAGTGGCCCACTTGATCAGCTGTCCAGATACCTCTGGGTTAAGAAGGACTCTTCCCAGCACTATTAGTCAGCACCACGATGGGATGTGAGAGGAAGTACGGACGGATCCTCCGAGCGACGAGTACTAGTCCAAATGCCAACTTTTCGAGATAGGTGTAACGAGATTCTGCGTCTTTCTATATATGACATAAGAAATACACCGATTGTTGTTTAGAGCCATTATGTCACACCAATGTTGAACCAATCACATGCTCTGTAGATGACAAATATATCCAGAGTGGCTCGTCCGCGATGGGCTTTGTTAGTACAGATAGGGAAGTAAGGTATTTCTTAAGTTCTTCCAATGCCTTGTCGCATTCTGAATCCCACTAGAATTTTGTCACGCGACACAGTATCTTGAAGAATAGGTGACTCCAGTCTGATAATTTGGAGATCAATCTCGACAGTGCGGTGATCCGTCTGGTCAGTCATTGGGCCTCTTTCAAGTTGTGGGGCAGGGCATGTCCTGCAACGCCTTCACTTTACTCGGATTTGTCTCGATTCCCCATTTGATGACGATATAATCAAGAAAGCAACCTCTCTTCGCCCCGAACAGGCACTTATTCGGGTTCATCCTGTATGCCCTCAAGGTTCGACAGGTTTCTTTGATATTTGCACAAAGGTCAGTGGCTCGGAGCAATTTTATTAATATGTCGTCGACATACACTTCCATATTTCGGTTGATCTACTGTCGGAACATCTTGTTCATCAATCTTTGGTAAACGTGCAAGTGTTCTTCAGTCAAAACGACATAACGTTATAATAGTATGTTCCATTGGTCGTAATGAAGTTGACATTTTCTTTGTCTTCCTTGGTGAGCAGCACTTGATGATAGCCTTGGTACGCATCAAGCATGAAGATCAGCTCACAGCCCATCATGGAATCCACCATTTAATATATACGAGGCAGGGGATATGTTGGTTGCTACTCGGAATATCGTACTGGTTCCCCTGTACAAAAATTTTGTACAAGTTCCGAACATTTCCTAACAACCTATTGTGTTCTTAAGAAATTAAATTTAGAATCGCAAACAGAACTTAACATTATTGATTCCAAATTTAACTTATCTGTTCTTAGAGGTTTAGACTTGGATCGCAAATGATGTTTAACATTATTAATCCACATCCACCGATGTTACAAAGTTGATTAAATATTTATTTCCAGGATCGGCTTCCAGGTTAAACATGGCGAAGCACTAGACCTTCTTGGGTATGGGGTCATCCACCACTTCCTAGACAAAGTCTTTCAACGAAATTCAATATTTAATCTCCTTATAGTAACACTAGGTTTAACCAATAAGAACAATCGAATCATAAGATCAAAAAAACACAAAAGAAACACAAGATGGAATCATAAATCCGAAACCTAGAATCGTTAGCCTCTTGTGTTTGGTATTTCAAAATTCATACAAAGAAAACTACTATGATGCGGAATAAGACAACTAATTATACCTTTCTTTGTAGCTAAAGACCTCTTGATCTTCTGTTGTATTCCTCACCTCATCTTGGACGTCGTGTGGGCGACGATCTACCAAGATAAATTCCACCGGGACCACTCCTTCTTCTCCAAGACTCTTGAGCCATCAAGGGATGCCAAAATAGGAAATTTCCTTCATCTTTTTCTCCTCCAAGCAACCAGCCACCAAGTGCATCTCCTCTTCTTCTTCTTCCTATCTAAGCAACCGGCCACAAGGACTAAGGAGACCTTGATGCCGTCGGCCCTAAGGAAGCAAAAGAGGAGACAAGAGGTAATGGTGTCGCTGGCCATAAAAGAAGAAAGCAAAGAGAAGGAAGAGATGCAATGGCCGACCACCAAGGAAGAAAGGAGCATGAATGGGCCGGCCACACCAAGGAAGAGAGGAAAAAGAATAAGGGTTATCCCATGAGGCACCCTCTCCCTCTCTTTTATAATCCTTGGTTTTGGCAAAAAAGGAAATTTTAATAACAATTAAAATCTCTCTCTTTTAATTTTCCTATTGTACATGGCAATAAAGGAAAGTTTAAAAATTAATCTCTCTCTTTTAAAACATGTAGACAACTACAAAAAAGGAAAGATTAATTAAAACTTCTCTTTTTAAAACATGGTTACAAAAAGGAAAGTGTTATCAAAAATTAAAATATATCTCTTTTAAACATTATAGATAACTACAAATAAGGAAAGATTTTAACAAAATTAAAATCTCTCTTTAATCTTTTGTAGATAGCTATAAAAGGAAAGATTTTAAAATTTTAAAACTCTCTTTTAAAACCATGAGGATGACTATAAAAGGAAAATTAAAATCTTTCTTTTAACCATTGTAGATAACTACAAAAAAGGAAAGATTTTAACAAAATAAAATCTCTCTTTTAACCATTGTAGATAACTACAAAAAAGGAAAGATTTTAACAAAATAAAATATCTCTTTTAATCATTGTAGATAACTACAAATAAGGAAAAATTTTAATAAAATTTTGTTTTAAACAAAACTTCATTTTCCTTTTATTCTCCATGTGGTCGGCCCTTAGCTTGGGCACCAAGCTATGGTCGGCCACCTCTTGGCTTCCAAGCTCATGCTTGGCCGACCCCTTGCACCAAGCAAGGATGTGGCTGACTCATTACTTGGGTAAGAAGTGGACTTTGTGGATACAAGGTTTTATAGAGACTATAACAGGGACTGAGAGGAGAAATTGGTTTTGGTCTCTCGATGAGCTTGAACTTCCTGTGTTCGCCCCGAACACCCAACTCAAGTTCATCAACAATAACTCATACCACTAAAGAGTTATTATTAAACTACCGCACTAATTCTAAATTACATTATGAGCTTCTTCTTATTATGAGTGCATTAATCTCCCTGTGTTTAAGATATTGAATGTCCACTAATTAAATGAGTTACTGACAACTCACTTAATTAATATCTAGCTCCAAGAGTAGTACCACTCAACCTTATCGTCATGTCGGACTAAGTCCACCTGAAGGATTTATATGACAATCCTTATGAGCTCCTCAAGGGGGCATCATCAACCTAGATTACTAGGATACAGTTTCATTCTATAATCAACAACACACTATATAAATAATATCATTTCCCAACTTATCGGACATATTGATTTAACGAGCTAAATCACACCCTTTGATAAATCAAAGAAATAAATACTAAGTATATGTGCTTGTTATTATATCATGATTAAGAGTACACACTTCTATAATAACAGAGGTATTGTTCTTTTATATAGTCAGTATAAAAAGATACTACCTCAATTGGTCCTGCTTAATACACTCATAGTGTACTAATGTAATTTATTAGTCAAGATAAACTAATACCTAATTACACTACAACCACTCCAATGGTTTATCCCATTCCATCTTGATTGTGAGCAACTGTTTATAATTTATAAGGATATGATAACATGATTTTCTGTGTGTCTCCTCACACCATGTTATCTACAATATAAATTAAATGGACAACTACACTTAGCATAAATGTAGGCATTTGACCAATGTGATTCTTATATGTTTATATAAAAATTTAGACTTTTAGTATACACTCTAACAGGATAGAAGTCTTTTGGGCAAGCTTCCTTTAAGTTGCGAAAGTCGATGCAGACTCGCCACTTTTTGTCCAGCTTAGAGACTAGCATAACATTAGCTAGCCAGCTCAAAAATTGAACCTCACGGATGCGACCAGCAAGCAATAAATTTTCTATTTCCACTCAGATGATCTGATTCTACTCCAAGCTAAAGTCCCTCTTCTTCTGTTTCACTGGCCGAGCATCCAGTCGGACGTGAAACTCATGTTGAGCCACACTCGGCAAGATACCTAGGAGCTCGTGAGTTGACTAGGCAAATACGTCATGGTTTTGCCTAAGGCGGGCAATTAGCTCTGCCTTCTTCTCGTTTGTCAGGTCGATAGCAACAAATATTGTGGTTTCCGATCGGCTAGGATAGATCTGAACCTCCTCTTGTTCATCATAGACCAACATCGGTGATTCCTCCATGATTGCATTCACCTACAACCGCTAAGTCTTTCGAGTGGCCTTTGCCTCTGACTTAACCATCTCGACGTAGTATCGCCGAGTGGTCAATTGCTCGCTTCTGACTTCGCCTACCGCATTATCCATTGGAAATTTGATCTTTTAGCAGAAGGTGAACACTGTGCCTTAGAACTCATTTAAGGTCGGTCAACCTAACATAACATTGTAAGCGGACGACATATCCACCACAATGAAATTTGTGGTTCTAGTCCTCTTGAGAGGCTCCTCTCTGAGTGATATGGCCAGCCGAGCCTGGCCGATCGACAATACCTCATTGCTTGTGAATCCATATAATGGGGTTGTCATGAGCTGCAATTTGCTCCGATTTATTTACAACTGGTTGAATGTCTTCTTGAAGACGATGTTCGACGAGCTACCTATATCCACAAAAGTTCGGTGGACAATATAATTAGCTATTATCGCTAAAATGATCAAGGCATCATCGTGAGAGATTTCCACTACCTCTAGGTCCCGAGGGCCAAAATTGATCTCTAGTTCATTGGCCTTTTCTTTGCTGCATCCCACAACATGTATCCCCAATCGTTGGGCGTGTGATTTCCTCGCTCTGTTGGAATGACCGTAGGTTGGTCCCCCAGTGATCCTTCCAATTTCACCTTGAGCCGCATTGCTTCGATTTTCCTCCTCCCGATCTGAAGGTCAAGCCCATTCAGCTGACGCTCGGGCAGGATTTGCATTTCCTCTTTGTTGAGGCTGGCGTTGTCGCTGCTTAGTCATTTAAGTACCCCCGTGGTAGTTTTATGTGATCAACCAAGTAAAGTTAGGTTATGTTGGTATTTAACTATTGTGTCTAAGTGTGCAGAAACTTAGGAGCATAGGAAGTCGAGTGAAGACGCAGCTAATGAGAAGGATGGCACGGGAGAGAATCGACGAACTTGGTGCATCCGAAGGATGAGGTGCTGCAGAAGAGTACACTGGCGAACTAGAAGGAGGTGTACATCGTTTCTGAGGGACGAGAAGCCAGGGCAGAAGATTGCTCGAAGGCAGAAAAATGAGTTTGGGTGAGCCCTATTTAGGATGGCCGAAATCCCCAAGTGAGCGGAGCCGGAGCGGAAGACTCGAACCAATGCGAGCCGAACTGGAGTGGAAGACCAGGACGGAAAGTCAACGGAATGTTGACTTTTTGAATTCGAGCGCCCGGAATAGGTTTTTATCCGGAATGCAACGTAGCGCATTCCATTGCGACGGGGATAAAAGTTTATCCCCCCTAGGCACTTGGAACCCTTCCAGGCGCCTCGATCAGGGCTATAAATACAGTCTTGGTCTCAGAAGCTTAGATAAAATACTTGTAATCATTTCTCTTTCGATTTAGTTTCCTGATCTAGTGCTTTAATTACTGTAAAGAGGCTTCTCCGCTTGAAGGAGAGTTTAGTGAGCTTTCAACTTCCTTAGATTAATAACCTCCCCGGTTATAACAAAGTAAACTCTGTTGTGCCTCTTCCTTTTTAGTTTCTTATTTTTTTTATGCAAGTGTTGATTATTGTTAAACGATAATGTCGAGGAAGGTATTTTTGTATTTTTGTTGTACAGGCTATTCACCCTCTCTAGTCGATCGCCAAAGGGACCAACAAATGGTATCAGAGTCCAACAGCTTCAGGAGGACTAACCACTGAACAAAGCACACGAGATGGCTAGACCGAGTATCTACCCACCAAAGCTCGAGGGGGAATTCGCGAGCTGGAAGAAAATGATAGAGGTATTTTTTAAAATAGATTTTGACTTGCTTTTAATAATGCAATTTAGTTTTGTAGCACCTGAGGATAAAGAAGAATATTAATAGACGAAGGAGCAGACCAACTGTGGCAAACGCAAAGCAGAGTTCCATCTGCTAAGCGTCTTACTACCACAAGAAGTCAACCAGATCAGAGCCTACGAGTCAGTAAAGGAGCTCTGGGAGAAATTCCTGGAACTACACGCAGGGACCTCAGAGGCAAAACTTGCGAGACGGGATCGGCTCAGGAACTAAATCAGCAACATCAAATTAGAAGAAGGAGAAAATGTTGGACATCTTCACTTAAGAATAAAGGATCGGAACTCATCACCGGACTCACGAATCTCAGTGAAAAGTTAAGCAACCAAGATTTGCTAAGGTATGCGCTTAATGCATTTCCTAGGACTATTGAATGAGCATTATTAGTAGATACTTATTATATATCTAAGGATCTAGAATCAAGTACTTTAGAAGAATTATTTTCAACATTTGAAGTCCATGAAATAAGATGTGCAGATCTAAAGGAGTCAAAGCACAACATTACTTTAAAGGTAAAAATGGACGAACAAGATTTTGAGACATCACTTGACGATGACGAAACAACGTTAATGGTAAGGATATTTAAAAAATTATTTAAATCCAATAAGTTTAATCAAGTGCAGGGTAAGAAAAGAGAAAGAGATAAAATGCTACCACTGCAATGAAGAAGGGCACGTAAAAGACAATTGCCCAAAACTAAAAAATAAGGACAAGAATAAGGACACAAGCATGGATAAGAGACCAACCCAAAAAATGCACAAGAACCTTAAAGCGACGTGAGACGCAACGTCATCAGAATCAGAAATCGAGCATACGTCGAAATTGCGCTAATGACATGCCACCAAGAAGAAGAGGACGAAGCAAACTCTTCCACAATGTGTATTGAGAGCATTGATGAAGGGGGAGCAACATCAGAAGAGAGCAACTCTACAGGGGGGAGTCTCAGATAATGAAATCGATAAGGTAAGTCATGTACGATCCTTACCGCCTGATGAATTATTTAAATTTATAAAGTTTCTGACTAAAAAATCTTATAAATTAGAAATTGAGAATAAGAAGTTACAAGAAGATTTCAACAAACTAAAAAAGGAAAATGATGAACTAAAAGTAATTTTAGCAATATCTTATCGACTAGAAGACTTCGATAAAATAAAAATAGAAAATAAAAAACTGAAAGCAGAAATAAAAAAATTAAATAATCATGCATGCTCACATAGTCAACATATTAGAAAATACAATGAATTAAATTGATACTTTAAATACCATAAGGGTTAAATTAAGAAAATATCACAGAAATACATTCCTAAGAAATTTCTGATTAATCCTGTAGGAATGAACCTATTTTGGGTTCCAAAATCATATTTAGATTAATTTTTTTGACTTTCAGACAGAAAGTTAAATATTTAATTTATTTAAAAGGTTTTGTCTAGAAAATGATTGTTGCTCTAATATCCAAGAAGGCCTAGTACATCGCCATAGTCTAGAAGTTAATTATTGAAATAAGTATTTAATTGACTAACTGTTAAGCAGTTAGTTGTTATAAAAATACTTTCAATTGTTTGTCAAAAATTTTGTTAGAAATTATTTAAAAGTTAATTTTTTCGAGAACTTTATCACTTGACTGTAAGAAAAATTTTAAATGTTAATTTTTTTAAAAAAAAATTTTAACGATAATTTCAACTTTATATGAAATTTTTTTCTACCTTAAATATGTTAAAAAAAATTCGAAGCTTAAACTTTAATGTTTTTTTACTTGCCACTTAGACTTTTTATTGTTGTTAAGTAGAATTTTTAAATGCACCACCTTTTTATTGTGATTAAAAGAGAAAGTAGTAAAGATTAAGTCTAGGGGGAGGGTAGTATAATTTTTGTACTCGCAAAAATCTTATTTTATAATTGTTATTTTTTTTATGGTTTTACCCTAACTTAACTTAGAGTTTGCTCACATCAAGAAGAGAGAAATTGTAAGTACTCTCGTGGTAGTTTTGATATGATCAACTAAGTAAAATTATGTCTTGTAGGTATTTAACCCTTCTGTCTAAGTGTTCAGGAACTTAGAAGCACAGGAAGTCGAGCACAAGACGAAGTTAGCGAGAAGAACGATATAGGAGAGAGTCGACGGGTTCGGTGCATCTGAAGGACAAGGTGCTGCTGAAGAGTACGCTGACGGACAAGAAGGAGGCGCGCGGCGTTTCCGAGGGGCGAAAAGCCGGAGCAAAAGATTGCTCGAAGACCAGAAAAGGGGTTCGGGTCAGCTCTATTCCAGATGGCTGAAATCACCCAAGCGAGCGGAGCTGGAACGGAAGACCCGTGCCAATACGAGCGGAACCGGAGTGGAAGATTGGGACGAAAAGTCAATAGAATGTTGACTTTCTAAATCCGAGCACCCGGAACCCTTCCAAGCCTCGGAGCAGGTTTTTATCTGAAACACGGTGTGGTGCATTTTGTTACGACGGGGATAAAAGTTTATCCCCTCCGGACACCTGAAACCCTTCTAGGCACCCCGACCAGGGCTATAAATACAGTTACGGTCCCAGAAGCATAGATAGTGTTGGTTGCTACTCGGAAAGCCTAGAGGTTTCACTGTACAAAAATTTTGTACAAAGGTCTGAACCTTTTCCTAGCTACCATGTGTTCTTTTAAATTAAATTTTGGATCGCCTGCGGAACTTAACACGTTTGATCCAAAACTTAATCTATTTGTTCTTTTAGGTTTTGACTTGGATCTCCTGCGGAACTTAACACGTTCGACCCAAGTCACCTTAAGTTATTAATTCCATTAAATATTAATTTCCATAATCGGTTCCCAGTACTGATGTGGCGAGGCACATGACCTTCTTGGATATGGGAGCAACCACCACCGACTAGACAAAACCTTTTATAGAAAGCTAATATTTAATTTCCTAAAATAACTTTAGGTTAACCGAAAAGAACAATCAAATCACAAGGAAAAGAAAAACAAAAGAACACTATATCGAAAACAAATTCGAAACTCTAGAATCGTATGCCTCTTGTATTTAGTATTATTTCTAAAAATAACTAGTATGATGCGGAAAGAAAAATTACTAGTTATACCTTTTAGAAAAACCTCTTGATCTTCTACCGTATTCCTCTTCTAACCTCGGACGTTGTTTGGGCAATGATCTTCCGAGATGAGAACCACCAAGCACCTTCTTCTTCCTTGCAAGTTTCGGCCATCAAAACTTCTTCTAGGATGAAGAGGTTCGGCCACCACCACCATGCTCCAAGGGATGCTAGAAACAAAGCTTTCTTTCTCTCCTTCTTCTTCTTCTTCTCTAAACTTGATCTGGCCACCATATGAGTCTCCACAAGAAGGATGAGGTTCGGCCATCAAAGAGAAGAAAGGAGGAGAGGATGGCCGGCCACACCAAGGAAGAAAAAGAGAGAGGAAAAATAATAGAGTTGTTCGCCATGAAGGCACCTCTACCTTCTCTTTTATAATCCTTGGCCTTGGCAAATAAGGAAATTTAAATAAAAATTTCCTTAATTCTTTTTCCATTGATAAGGAAAATTTATTTAATTAAAAATAATTTTTTTTCTCATCAACAATGTGGCCGGCCACTTTAAACCAAGCAAAGGAAATTTAATTCAATCAAGAATTAAAACTTTCCTAATTTGTTTCCGGAAATTTTATAAAAAATTTCTCTAATAATTTTCCCTTCATGATGGTCAATAAAAAGGAATTTTATAAATTAAAATATTTCTTTTAAACATGTGGATAAAAAGAAAGTTATCTTTAAAAAATTAAAATCTCTTCCAATCTACAAATAAGGAAAGATATCTAATCTTTTCTTAATCCTTGTAGAAGCTTTATAAAAGAGATATTTAATTTTTAAACTCTCTTTTAAATCATGAACATGATTAAAAGGAAAGTTTTTACCAAAATTAAAATCAACCTTTTAATCTACAAATAAGAAAAAAGATTTAACTCTTCTCTTAATCTTTTGTAGAATATTATAAAAGGAAAGATTTAAATTTTTAAACTCTCTTTTAAATCATGTTATCCACATGAGAAAAATTTTAAAAATAAAATTCCTTTTTATTTTAATAGGGTCGGCCACCTAAGCTTGAGTTTAAGCTAGGGCCAACCACATGAATTCACCCATGAACCAAAACATGGCCGACCCTAGCTTGGTCTCCAAGCTAGCTTGGCCGGCCCCCTATAGGATGGGTAAGAAGGTGGGTATAGGTGGGTATAGTACTCTATAATTAAGAGGCTACGATAGGGACCGAGAGGAGGAATTGGTTTTCGTCTCCCAATAAATTAAGCATCCCGTGTTTGCCCCGAACACACAACTTAATTTTATCAATAATAATTCATTCCACTAGAGAATTATTATTGAACTACCGCACCAATCCCAAATTACATTTTTGGGCTCCTTCTTATTATGAGTGTGTTAGTCTCCCTGTGTTTAAGATAACAAATGTCCACTAATTAAGTAAGTTACTGACAACTCACTTAATTAATATCTAGTTCCAAGAGTAGTACCACTCAACTTCATCGTCATGTCGGACTAAGTCCACCTGCAGGGTTTAACATTGTTGGTGCAATCTTAGGTCAAGGTTGACCTGGTTGACCTGACTCGAGTTGACCTGACTCGAGTTGTGTTTTGATGTTTGACGATGTTTGACGAGAAGAGAGTTGTATTCTTGATGTTTGACAAGAATAGGTGTTTGGGAGATTGTAGGTGCAACCTTAGGTCAAAGTTGACCTGGTTGACCGTGATTCGGGAAAAGTCCAAGCAGGGAGCTTGACACGCGAAAAGTCCAAGTACGGAGACTTGGCACGGGGGAAAAGTCCAAGCAGGTAGCTTGGCACGCGGAAAGTCCAAGCAGGGAGCTTGGCACGAGGGAAAGTCCTAACTGGGATGTTAGGCAGTGTGGAAAGTCCTGGTGAGTGAAGCCAGGCAGTGGGAAAGTCCTAACTGGGATGCTAGGCAGTGTGGAAAGTCCTGGTGAGTGAAGCCAGGCAGTGGGAAAGTCCTAACTGGGACGTTAGGCAGTTGGAAAGTCCAGTGAGTGAAGCCAGTGGAAAAGTTCTAACGGGATGTTAGGCGGTGTGGAAATCACGTGAGTGAAGCGGTGAAAGTCCGTGAGTGAAGCTGCAAGGAAAATCGATGGATCGGGATGATCGGACATCCGGTGTTGAGGAAAGTCCAAGTAGGTCAAAGGGATTGACCGGACATCGGAGAATTCTAGCAGTCAAGGGAGTGACCGGATGCTAGGAATGAAGTACCAACAAGTCAAGATTGACCGGATGTTGGTTTGGACTTGGTTTGGGCGAAACCATGAACTAGATCGATCCGTGATCGATCCGGTGATACTCGAATATTCGATCGGCCGGTGATCACACATCGATAGCTCATCTTGTGTGATCGGTCCGTGACCGATCGGAGTCGATCGGCGAACAGAGCGAGGCGAGAGGGCGATCGGTCCGGGACCGATCAAGCCCGATCGGTCCCCGCATCGATCAGAGTCCTCGATCGGCGGACCGATCAGAGGTTCTCGATCGGTCCATGGACCGATCAGGGATGTAAGCGAAGGCTTCTTCCCGATCGCCGATCAGATAAAGGCTCGATCGGTCCACGCATCGATCAGGTTCTAGCCGCCAACGGCTAGTTTCTTCATTGTTCTTCTTCGCAGTATAAGGAGACGAGGCATCTTCGTGAGAACGCTCTCTTTCTTTTTCCTTCTTAGAACTTCGTTCTGCTGCTGAAGTTTGAGCTTCGACCGAGCTTTGTTGAGCTCACTTCCGAAGCCCCTTCGGCTGAGCTGCTTGTTGGCATTCGTCCGTGAAGTTGTTGCTTCCAGGACTTCAGTCGACGACAAGAAGGCAAGCTTGTATTGTTACATTCATTGTATTTACTTCTTGTATTCCTTGTATTCTATCTTGCTGTTGCGAGTTATTGTGGTGAGGTTTCCCCACCCACAAGGAGTATCTATTAGCCGGTTTTCCGAGGGCTCATCCACCGACGGATTGACTGGACTCGTCCACCTTACGGACACGCCGAGGAGTAGGAGCCCTAATCTCCGAACCTCGTTACATCCTTGTGTTAAGGTTTGGTTTTCTTCTCTTTCGTTTCTTTGTATTTTCCGCTGTGCTAACTTGATTTGTAGAAAGAAAGCGAATTTGGGGTCGGCTATTCACACCCCCCCCTCTCTAGCCGAGTACGAAAGATCCCAACAAGTGGTATCAGAGCAAGGTCGCTCTTCGCCGGATTAACATCCGAGGGAGCACAAGCTAGAGATGGATCAACTCGGAGAAGACATCACGATTCCACCCTTCTACGATCGCGACGACTTCGCGTTTTGGAAGGTAAGAATGAGATATTTTCTTATGACTAACATTGAGAATTGGAGTTGTGTTCAATTAGGTTTTACTCCTCCATTGGATAAAGAAGGAGAACTTTTGGAGAAAAAGAAGTGGACAAAGGAGCAAGTCCACCAATCAACCGTCAACGATGAGGTATTGAAAATTTTTGAATTTTCTTTACCTAATGATGTTTTGTGTAGGATAGGTGGATACAACAATGCCAAGGAGTTGTGGAACAACTTGGCTAAGTTCCATGAGGAGAACTCCACTTCAAGCCATGAAGAGAAGTCAAGTGAGTCAAGTCGCTCACATCATGGAGGCATGGATTTAGAGGTTGAGGGTCACTCAACATCTAAGGATGAAGAGGAGGAGAGTTCTTCTTCAAGTTTGGAGCAAGAAGAAGAAGCTTCTACCTCCGGAAGGGATGAAGGAGAGAGCGTTCAACCATCCTCAACCCTAGGTAACTCAAGCAATTTAATTTCTTATAAATTACGTATAATGTGCTTTGAGTGTAGGGAGTATGGACATTACAAGAGTAAGTGTCCAAGGAGGGTTAGGAAGACTCCACCGGCGCCAAAGGTCAAGGAAGTCGGAGTCCCAACACGCAAGGGCAAGGAGCACGTGGTGTGCTTCCAATGCAAGCGAAGGGGACATTATCGGAGTCAATGTCCGAGGGGGAGGCAACCTCACAAGGACAAGAAGACGAGCACATCGATAGGGGGAGCTAAGGCAAACCCTAAGGTAACCTTTAAGGCTCATTATTGCAATACTAGTAAGATGCATGCTAGTAGTTTGATTGCAATTGACAATAATGATAAGCATGATAATTATAAAAATCGATACACATGCTTAGGTGCCAAACATGTGAGCCTAGATAAGGATAACACTAGGAAAGCCAACCCTAGGATCAACTCATCTAAGGTTAAGGATAACCTAGGTAGAAATCCCAAATCATCTAGACATATGCCTAGGAATACCTCAAAGAAAAATGATAAATTAAAGTTTGAGGTATTAGAGAAGGAGAATCAAGTCTTGAGGTCAAGACTTGATACTTTGGAAAAGGCTCTTAAGAACTTGGAGAAGTCATCTCTAGGGTTTAAGGGTCAAAAACCAATATCCAAGGACAAGAAAGGTTTGAGTCACAAACCTAAGTCCCAAGTGGTCAAGCCCACTTATCATAATGTTCCATTCGATTATGGAACAAAATCTAGGACTAGGAAGACCATCACCAAGGTCACAAGGGGAGTCACCCCTAGAGTTGATCTTGATGAGTCACAAATGACCAAGGCTTTAAAGCCTAGGAGGGTCATTAGGAGGGTTGCTAGGGAAGTCATCCCTAGTGAATATTTAGTGAACCCAATGAGCTCAAATAGGTATTGGGTTCCTAGGAGCGTGATTTCATCACGCTAGATGGATTAGAGTGTGCCAACCTTATTTGGATAGATAGTTAATCTATTCATAGCAAAAGGTGGCATTTGAGGAATTTTCAAGGTGTAATCAAGCCTTGAAAATGAAATGAAAAATTATTCCTAAGGTGATTAGGATGTGCCAATCTCAATTAAGGAGTTTTCTAGAGTCAATCTAATTGGCACATAGTGATCTAAAAATCTTTTGTATTTGATTTTAGGTCCATTACACTTAGGAATATAGAATTTATGGCAAAATGATCAAAATTATCAAAAATGGCAACTAAGACTAGAATTAGGTATTTTCTATACCTTTATATGCTATTTGCCATGTATTGTTTGCCATATGCCATGTCATGACATCATATTTATTTTATGATCATTTAAAATGTCATGATAATGCTTAGGTTAGTTATATGTCATGCCTTAGTTAAAGTTTCATACTTTATGCCATGACATCATGACATTGGCACATGTTATTATGTATGATATCATTTTATGCCATGTCATCATTTCTTGCATTTATAATCAATGAAATTGATCTAAGGATAAACAACACAATTTGATATGGAGATCAAGTTGTTGTTTTAGAAAAATGCATGAGAACTTAGATTAAGCTAACCTAAACCCATATCTCACATCAAAATTGACTTGAATGTGTTTGATACACCTTAGATGTGTGTGAGATATTAGGATGATGAGTTAGGATCAAGGTGCATGGTTCTTGTACCTAGATGAGCCTAATTCTAAATGGGGGATCATAGGGAAAGCTTGTGTACAAGTCATGTACATTTAGCCCTAAGATTATGGTCCCAAATTAAAGGGTTTAAAAGCATTTTAAAATTGATTTGAAAAACCTTGATGAAGCTTTCCTAGTGATAGCATTCATCATTGAACATTGTGATACAAAGTTGAGTTAAACTTGAACTATTTCAAAGTTTTTGAACTTTGTATCAAGATTGAAAAATGGAAACTATTTTCATAGAAAACTATTTTTCCTTGATAGTGTATGATATGAGGAATGTATCCTCAAAGTTTCGTAATTTTTGGAATTTTCTGTAATTTTCTGTGAGTTTCTGAACTTCTCCCGGGGAGAAAATCAGAAATCTCTGATTTCAGAGGCTGGATCGGTCACCGGACCGATCCAGGGAAGGCCTGATCGGTCTGGTGACCGATCAGTGACGATCCAGTGCGATCAGTGAAGCGTGGATCGGTCTGGTGTCCGAAATTTCAGTTTTGGGAGTGAGTTTCGGGTTTCTAAAGGTTTGAAACTCTCCAAGACATTGTTGGTGTAATGGTCAAGGGGGAGTTGACCTTTAGGGGGAGTTTTACCTAATTGTCAAGGGGAGTTGACTTTTAGGGGGAGTTTTTACTCCTTAAGACTTTCGAGGATTAGTGATATGGGATTATCACTAAATTGAGTGTTGAGTTTAGTTTCAAGGGGGAAATTAAGGGTTTCAATGAAAGGTATGGGACTTTCATTAGGAAGAAACTCTTGACCTTGATTCCCTCTTTTTGATGTGTGTCAAAAAGGGGGAGAGATGTCCCAAGGGGGAGAGTGTAGGTTTTGGAAGAATGTTCAAGGAAGAACATTGGAAAACCTAAGTTAGGTTATCGGGTTAACCTAACTTGATTTTGGATTTTGTCAAACATCAAAAAGGGGGAGATTGTTGGTGCAATCTTAGGTCAAGGTTGACCTGGTTGACCTGACTCGAGTTGACCTGACTCGAGTTGTGTTTTGATGTTTGACGATGTTTGACGAGAAGAGAGTTGTATTCTTGATGTTTGACAAGAATAGGTGTTTGGGAGATTGTAGGTGCAACCTTAGGTCAAGGTTGACCTGGTTGACCTGATTCGGGAAAAGTCCAAGCAGGGAGCTTGGCACGCGAAAAGTCCAAGTACGGAGACTTGGCACGGGGAAAAGTCCAAGCAGGTAGCTTGGCACGCGGAAAGTCCAAGCAGGGAGCTTGGCACGAGGGAAAGTCCTAACTGGGATGTTAGGCAGTGTGGAAAGTCCTGGTGAGTGAAGCCAGGCAGTGGGAAAGTCCTAACTGGGATGTTAGGCAGTGTGGAAAGTCCTGGTGAGTGAAGCCAGGCAGTGGGAAAGTCCTAACTGGGACGTTAGGCAGTTGGAAAGTCCTGGTGAGTGAAGCCAGGCAGTGAAAAGTCCTAACTGGGATGTTAGGCGGTGTGGAAATCCTGGTGAGTGAAGCCGGTGAAAGTCCGGGTGAGTGAAGCCGGGCAAGGGAAAATCCGATGGATCGGATGATCGGACATCGGTGTTGAGGAAAGTCCAAGTAGGTCAAAGTGATTGATCGTACACTTGGCGGAGAATTCTAGCAGTCAAGGGAGTGACCAGATGCTAGGAATGAAGTACCAACAAGTCAAGATTGACCGGATGTTGGTTTGGACTTGGTTTGGGCGAAACCATGAACTAGATCGATCGGTGATCGATCCGATACTCGAATATTCTCGATCGGCCGGTGACCGATCAAGAACACATAGCTCATCAGGATAACCGATCGCCGGTGACCGATCGTGAGTCGATCGGCAACAGAGCGAGGCGCAGAGGGGCTGATCGGTCCGGGACCGATCAGAAAGCCGATCGGTCCCGCATCGATCGAAGTTCTGATCGGTCGTGGACCGACAGAGGTTCGATCGGTCCATGGACCGATCAGGGACCAAGCGAGCTTTTCCCCGATCGGTCCGCATCGATCAGATAGTTCGATCGGTCCACGCATCGATCAGGTTCTAGCCGCTGTGACGCAACGCTAGTTTCTTCGCCGCTTTTCTTCGCAGTATAAGGAGACGAGGGCATCTTCTGTGAGATCTCTCTCTTTCTTTTTCCTTCTTAGAACTTCTGTTCTGCTGCTGAAGTTTGAGCTTCGACTGAGCTTTGTTGAGCTCACTTCCGAAGCCCCGCGTGAGCTTCTTTCGGCTGAGCTGCTTGTTGGCATTCGTCCGTGAAGTTGTTGCTTCCAGGACTTCAGTCGACGACAAGAAGGCAAGCTTGTATTGTTACATTCATTGTATTTACTTCTTGTATTCCTTGTATTCTATCTTGCTGTTGCGAGTTATTGTGGCGAGGTTTCTCCACCCACAAGGAGTATCTATTAGCCGGTTTTCCGGGGGCTCATCCACCGACGGATTGACTGGACTCGTCCACCTTACGGACACGCCGAGGAGTAGGAGCCCTAATCTCCGAACCTCGTTACATCCTTGTGTTAAGGTTTGGTTTTCTTCTCTTTCGTTTCTTTGTATTTTCCGCTGTGCTAACTTGATTTGTAGAAAGAAAGCGAATTTGGGGTCGGCTATTCACACCCCCCCTCTCTAGCCGAGTACGAAAGATCCCAACAAACATGACAATCCTTTTGAGCTCCTCTTGGGGACATTCTCAACCTAGTATCTCTAGGACACAGTTTCCTTCTATAATCAACAACACACACTATAAGTGATATCATTTCCCAACTTATCGGGCTTATTGATTCATCGAACTAAATCTCACCCATTGACAAATTAAAGAAATAAATATCAAATATATGTGCTTGTTATTATATTAGGATTAAAAGTACACACTTCCATAATAACTGAGGTCTTTGTTTCTTTATAAAGTCAGTATAAAAGAAACGACCTCTAATGGTCCTACTCAATACACTCTAAGTGTACTAGTGTAATTATATAGTTAAGATAAACTAATACTTAATTACACTACGACCTTCAAATGGTTTGTTCCTTTCCATCTTGGTCGTGAGCTACTGTTTATAATTTACAATGTACTGATAACATGATCCTCTGTGTGTGACACCACACACCATGTTATCTACAATATAAATTAATTGAATAACTACATTTATCACAAATGTAGACATTTGACCAATGTGATTCTTATTTCTAGATAAATGTTTATACCAAAAGCTAGGCTTTTAGTATACACTCTAACAGATAGAACACTTATAATCATTTCTTTTTTGCTTAGAACCCTTCTGATCTAGTGCTTTTATTGCTGTAAAGAAGCTTCTCCGTCTGAAGGAGAGTTTAGTGAGCTTTCAACTTCCTTGGATTAACAACCTCCCCGGTTGTAACCAAGTAAACCCGTTGTGCCTCTTTCTTTTTAGTTTCTTATTTCTTTTATGCAAGTGTTGATTTTTGTTAAACTATAAAGTTGAGAAAGGTATTTTTGTGCTTTTGTTCTGCAGACTATTCACCCCTAGCTCTAGCCGGTCACCAAAGGGACCAACAAGTCGCTAGTCTCTTTTCTTCCCTTCACCCTCCCATTGGCATCGATGATGCCGATCAGGAGAGGATGATCAACGATGGTATCCTAGAGGAACCAGTCAGCTTGAAACTGGCCTCAGGTCATAGCAGTCCCGTGTATTGTGCATCGTCGATTGATGGAAATGTTGGAGCAATCTGGGTATCCTCGGTTTTGATGTTTGGGCAAAAGTTTAAGTTAGGTTTATTGTTGTATTTGATATGCATTGTGAGTGTGCAAGATATAGGTATAACAAGGAAAGTCCAAGTATGATCTTGGCAAAGGAGGAAAGTCCAAGGATGAGTATTGGCGGTGTAAGTCCAAGCATATAGTCTTGGCAACGTAAGTCCAAGTGTGACTTGGCAATGGATGAAGTCCCGGAGGTGCGATCGCTTGGCAAAGGAAGACCCGACAACAATGACAAGGCCGATGGAAGCTCCAGAAGACAAGACATGAAGGATGGGGAGACATCCGAGGGACGCAAGGTTGATGGAGGAGGCTAGAAGGCTAGGTCTAGGTTGGTCGGGCGAGGACGAGTGCTGAGAGATTGTACTCGGAGTAAAATCCTAAGTTTAGGGGTCACTGTAGTAGCACTGTAGCGTTACTGTAACAGTACTGTAGCGTTACTGTAGCAGTCGACTGGTACAGTCGACCGCGCAGTCGACTGGGTACGAACAGAATGGTTCTGTTCATTCGGTCAGTGTGGAGCAGTCGACTGCATGTTTTGGCAGTCGACTGGTATCGAGCCGTTGGGATGTAACGGTCGAATTTCCACAGAGGGCAATCGACTGCTAGTTTTGACAGTCGACTGGTAGGCAGGGTTTTCTAACTTGTGGCCTATATAACCAAGCATTGGAAGCTTAGTTAAGGTTGACGAAATTAGTGGTGGTTAACCCTAATTAGAGTCGCCTAGTGCCCAAGTGATCTAGCGTGCTTGTACAAGGTTGTGGCGAGGTTTCTCCACCCACAAGGAGCTACACGATCTAGCCGGAGGTTTTCCGGGGAGTCATTCACCAACGGATCGAGATCGTCCACCTTACGGACAACCGTGGAGTAGGAGCTTCATCTCCGAATCACGTTATACAACGTGTCATTGGGTTTGCTTCTTGTTTATTATTTTCTAGGGTTAGCTTTCCTTTTGTTTGTTAGTATTTTTGTTTCCGCTGTGCACTAACAAGCGTAGGAAGCGACGAGTTGGGTGAGACGCTATTCACCCCCTCTAGCGAACGTCAATGTCCCAACAAATGGTATCATAGCTAGGTAAGCTCTTGTTGGACTAATCGCTAAGAGAGCGGCTAGAGGAAGAAGATGGAGTCGGAGGGACCTCTCGGATGGGACATCCGAATCCCACCTCCATACGAGCGCGAGGACTTCGACTATTGGAGGAAGCGCATGGAGATGTGGTTCCAAATGAATTGGAACCAATGGATTGCGTTGGAGGAACTGTTTAAAGCTCCAACGGACAAGAAGGGAAAGCGTCTCCGACATCGATATTGGACCGATGAGGAAAGGGAGCAATCGGAGATGGACAAGGAGGTAACTAGAATTTTAATTAATTTATTACCTCCTAATGCGATATTGAATGTAGGTGAATACGATAATGCAAGTGACCTTTGGAAAAAGGTAATTGCACTTCATGAGAGTCCTACACAAATCCAAGAAGAGGAGGAACCCAAGGAGAAGGACTCATTGGTCCAAGAAGAGAAGGACCAATCGAATGTTGACACGAGCTCAACATCTGAGGAGGAGAAGGAAGATGAGGAGGTATCATCCACATCTTCAAGGGAGGAAGAAGTAGAACCGTCCACATCTTCAAGTGAAGAAGAAGAAGAGCAATCCAAGGAAGATGAGATCTTGGAAGCTCAACCCTCCACCTCAACTACCAAGAAGAGCAAAAAGGACGACATCAAATGCTTTGAGTGTGGTAAGATGGGGCACTACAAGAGTAGATTTCCTTCACTCAATAAGGTAAAGGAGGTAAATCCTAAACTCACTAAAGTTAATTTAGAAACTAATGTGAGTTGTAGGAAGAAGAAGGAAAAAAAGCACATTAGGTGTTTTACATGTGGTGAGTGGGGTCACTACCACACAAAGTGCCCAAGGAGAGGAGAGCTCAAGAAATTGACGCACTTAAAGAAATGGGAAAAGAAGAGGAGCACAAGTCAAGGGGGAGCTTCAAAGGTAAAAGGGAAGGTAATCCCTATTTTAAAGCTTAATCCAAGCTCGAATTTTTATATGCTTGTTAGAAATAATGTAGATTATTTACCCAAGCATAATCATGGATTTAGGTATAATGATAGGAATAGGGTTAACACAGTAGATAACTCTAAGAAATCATACACTAAGGGTAGACCTATTAAGACTCAAACCACTTTGCCTAAGGGAAGGAAAGTGGGTGAAAACCTAAGCATTAATCCCAAGAAAGGGAGACATATGGCTAGAAAGGTGGGTAGGCCTAGGCATGTCCAAGATGTACATGTTGACTTTAGGGTTAGAACCCTAGAATTAGAAAATCAAGCATTGAAGGCAAAGCTTGAGGAAATGGAGAAAGTCCTAGAGAGGTTCATTATTGGACCTAAAGGACTTGACATGTATTTGGGTGGTCAAAGACCCAAAAATGTCAAATTAGGTCCATCCAAGACCAAAAGGAGGTCAAGTGCTAAGGTAACACATGACATTGGTAAGGGAGGTGTGACCAAGGACAAGGGAGAGTCATCCAAGGCTAATAAAAAGGAGTATGCTAGGGTGGCATATAATTATGGCAAGGATGAGGTGTCCAAGGTTAAGGACAAGAAGAAATTAACCAAAGACAAGGTGTCTAAGGTTAAGAAGGTGAGTTTAGTAGGTCAAATGTCACCCGAGGTGCACCGAAGTGACCTAGCCATAGTGGATGAGTCACCAAGGGAGGTGACTAAGGTTAAGATTCCTAAGGTTAGGATGAGCCTTTGGGACCTATGGTAGATGGGTTATCAAATGTGCCAAGTGGTTAGGAGACGGACTTAAGCCTCTAACCTAGTGAGTTGGCACAATTGGGATGTGTTTCATGCATGGAAATATGAATTGGGTTCATATTGCATGAAAATTAGTTTTTGATGTATAAATGTCATATAAACTAATGCTAGAGATGAATTATGGTTTAGTATGGGCAGATACATCAAGAGAAAGCTAAAACTAGGACTTTAGGTCAAGGTTCAATTAAACCATTTAGCTAGTTTTGAATTTTGTGTCAATCTTGGGATCTGTGATAAATATATTTATATATATATTTTTCCCAAGTAGACATGGATAAAATAGACCTCTCCACAAAATTTGAGATTTTTTGGAGGTCTGTGAAATTTTTGGCGCATTTCTAAATGTGGGGCAAAAG
Organism: Zingiber officinale; assembly: GCF_018446385.1. Taxonomy (NCBI): domain Eukaryota; kingdom Viridiplantae; phylum Streptophyta; class Magnoliopsida; order Zingiberales; family Zingiberaceae; genus Zingiber; species Zingiber officinale. The sequence continues at coordinate 4,879,704 of NC_055992.1, forward strand.
GCTGATTTTTGCCAACATAGAGTACCAGTCGACTGGTACAGTTACCATTCGACTGGTAACAGTAATTTTGAGCACAAAAGACCTCTGTAAGCTTATTTTGACGATGACAGTCGACTGCGATTTATACCAGTCGACTGATAACACTGTTCATGAGCACAGAATGTCTCTGTAAGCTCATTTTGACGATGGCAGTCGACTGAGACTTATAGTAGTCGATTGATACGGTCTGAAAATATTTTTTTGCATTAGAAAATGACCAAAAGAGTGGAGAACATGTATATAATCTTTTGGGGGATTAATATATGATGTTTATGGTCATTAGAGGTTAAAGAGTCTAATAATTAGGATATTGTTGGAGTTCTTTTTGATGTATGGCAAAGAGGGAGAAGTTTAGGTTTAAGTGGGAAACCTACATACCTTTGCAAGAAATCCTAGCTCAAGGGGGAGTTTAGGTGAAGGGGAAGCGATTGCTCATTTATTAGCAAAGGGGAAAAAGTTTACATTTGCAAGAAATCATAGCTCAAGGGAGAGCTTAGGTGAAAGGGGAGTCTAGGATTAGGTTCCATGATTTATGCATGTGTAGATTGCATATTTATTTGCATATGTATTGCTATATTGTTTCTTTAACTTAAACGGGTTGCCAAACATCAAAAAGGGGGAGATTGTTGGAGCAATCTGGGTACCCTAGGTTTTGATGTTTGGGCAAAGGTTTAAGTTATGTTTATTGTTGTATTTGATATGCATTGTGAGTGTGCAGGATATAGGTATAACAAGGAAAGTCCAAGGATGAGTCTTGGCGGTGTAAGTCTAAGCATGTAGTCTTAGCAACGTAAGTCTAAGTGTGACTTGGCAATGGATGAAGTCCCGGAGGTGCGATCTCTTGGCAAAGAAAGACCCGACAACAATGACAAGGCCGATGGAAGCTCCAGAAGGCAAGACGTGAAGGATGGGGAGACATCCGAGGGACGCAAGGCTGATGGAGGAGGCTAGAAGGCTAGGTCTAGGTTGGTCGGGCGAGGACGAGTGCTGAGAGATTGTACTCGGGGTAAAATCCTAAGTTTAGGGGTCACTGTAGTAGTACTATAGCGTTACTGTAGCAGTACTGTAGCGTTACTGTAGCAGTCGACTGCATGTTTTAGCAGTTGACTGGTACAGTCGACCGAGCAGTCGACTGGGTACGAACATAATGGTTCTGTTCGTTCGGTCAGTGTGGAGCAGTCGATTGCATGTTTTGGCAGTCGACTGGTATCGAGCCGTTGGGATGTAACAGTCGAATTTCCACAGAGCGCAATCGACTGCTAGTTTTGGCAGTCGACTGGTAGGCGGAGTTTTCTAACTTGTGGCCTATATAACCAAGCATTGGAAGCTTAGTTAAGGTTGACGAAATTAGTGGTGGTTAACCCTAATTAGAGTCTCCTAGTGCCCAAGTGATCTAGCGTGCTTGTACAAGGTTGTGGCGAGGTTTCTCCACCCACAAGGAGCTACACGAGCTAGCCGGAGGTTTTCCAGGAGTCATTCACCGACGGATCGAGATCGTCCACCTTACGGACAACCGCGGAGTAGGTGCTTCATCTCTGAATCACGTTACACAACGTGTCATTGGGTTTGCTTCTTGTTTATTATTTTCTAGGGTTAGCTTTCCTTTTGTTTGTTAGTATTTTTGTTTCCGCTGTGCACTAACAAACGTAGGAAGCGACGAGTTGGGTGAGACGCTATTCACCCCCTCTAGCGAACGTCAAGGTCCCAACAGGAAAGAGTAGAACAACGGTGTCCATGGCCTGCCTCTCACAACTTTCGCCCAGTCTGTTGCTACATGCTGCACGACATGGGTTCGAGACTCCTGGTGCGGCTGTGTTGCTCCCGATCGGGGACCCTTTGGTGGCTGATGATTATTGGCTGGTCGTCGTTCAGGGGAAGAAATCTACTCAGCGGGTACTTCATTCCTTCGTGTCGCTTGGGTCATCTTCACGTTTATATACTCAGTGGAGTGCTTGAGCAAGTGATCGAAATCTTTTGGCGGCCTTCGGATGAGTGAGCGAAAGAATTCTCCTTCAGTAAGCCCCTGCAATAAGACATTCACCAATACCTCTAGGGCGACCAATGGGATATCCATGTCCACTTGGTTAAACCGCTTGATGTAGGCTCTTAATGCCTCCTTAGGCCCTTACTTCACAATGAACAAATTAACGCTCGTCTTTTGGTGGCGACGACTGCTGGCAAAATGATGCAGGAACACCACTCAAAAATCTTTGAACCTTCGAATTGATCCGATCGACAGTCGTCTAAACCACCATTGCGCTAATCCAAAGAGGGTGGTGAGAAAGACTCGACACTTCACTCTATCGGTGTACTGATGGAGTGTGGATGTGTTATCAAACCTGATCAAATGGTCCTCTAGATCGGTTGTCCCATTATATTCCCTGATCGTTAATGAAGTATAATGTCGGTGTAGTGGGTCGTCCAGAATCTCCAGAGAGAACTGTTGGTTAATCCGTTTGGGAGAATCATCGGTCCTTGGTGCTTTTCCCTTCCGCCCGTCCCTGATGGGTGCATCGTCCAAGGAGGATCCTTTCTCCCTATTCGTTCGGCCTTGTTCCTCTGAAGGAGTGTGGAACAATGCCCGATGGAAGAGAATCGACGCATTTAGTTCATCTCTGTATGTGCCAGTCGATTTCTTATTTTGCCCCCGAATGGATATATTTTCCGTTAGGCCTTTATAGCCAGCCTCGGTCTTGTCGCGGGTTCATTTGCTTAGCGCTCGGCCATCGCCTACTGTTGCTGCTCCACAATTTTGGCCTGGGGCTTATATTGACATATCTAACTCCTCCTTAGTTAGTGTCATGGTCGCGAGTCATCCAGCATCCTCTATCTCCATGTCTCAAATGCCAATTTTGGTCATCCGAGCTTATTAAGTTCCCACAGATGATGCTAATATGGTCCTGTCCGAAAATGATGAAGATAGCTAACTGGGAATGTGGCTCTACTGTTGACTATGTGAAGAATTCACTGCACTCCGCTCCGCAAGACAAAGGACGTCAGTGTCGAGCCAGGGAAGGGGTCCACGACATTGGCCCTCCGATGCTCAAGCAGTCACTGAAACAGTAGAAAAATGGTAGAACATTGGAGCAAAAGAGATGCAGACGATGATCGTGCATACCTCCGTCGGTGCGTGAATCCCCTTTATATAATGCTCCAGTAGCCGACATGCATACTTCCCAAGGCTCATGCATGTTTTTCCAACTGTCCTATAAAAAGATAAGTCAGAAAAGTGTCTCTTACACTTTTTCTTAACAAGACGTGTAAATCTCTGACATGACAATGGAAGCTTCCGTCGTACGATTTGTCGGTGAAGCATGTCCTGTTGACAATGGTACTAACTCCCATAAGAATCTGATGAACTATGCAAGGAGTCCCATTGTTTGGCCAAGCAGGGAAGTCACTCGGCCAGGACTCCCTCTTGGCTGCTTAAGTCTATTCTCCTCCACGGCCGCTTAGCTCAGTAGGTCGTCCATTGCCCGACCGGACAAGTCGGACTATCGTTTGCTTAGTTAGTCGTGAGCATCCAATATCCTCTGTATGGTCATCCCAGCTAGATGAGTGATATGCTCGAATGAGCTTCTGGGTCACTCGGCCCATTGCCACTCGCTCGGCTAACTTCTATGACCTAACGATTTCTTGTCTTTGATCATCTTGACTTTGACCTCCACGTTGACCCCCTTTCCTACCTTTGACTCATCCTTAGTGATCCGGCGGTTAGAACAGGGGACCCCCATTTTGAGGGGTCAACGCCACGTTGAAGTCAAAGGGTCAGGTGGTCGACCGGAGAAGGGCGGACCGGTCTGCCGACCGGAGAAGGATGGGCCGACCTCCCGGCCGGCCGACCGGTGAATAACCGATGGCAAAAGGCGCCCCGACAGGAGTCGGGGTTCCGGCGCTCAATTGAACAGTAACGAAGGGCCGAGCGGAAGTCATGCTCAGCCGTAGACATAAGGTAACATACTGCTAGCAGTCCCCCCATAGCGCCTTACCAAGGATCTCCCCAGCATACCGAGGCATATGGAGGGCCGGACGTGATGTGAGTGCCGGCCAGCCGGACGTGAGATGAGTGCCGGCCGACCGGACGGGAGACGAGTGTCGGCCGGTCGGACGAGAGATGAGTGCCGGCCGGCCGGACGCCCCGACATGGAGTAGGGAGAGAAGGACAAGGAACATCTTATGACAGCTGTCAAGTCCTATGACTAGGTCATACTCCAAATCTGGCGGCAAGGTGTTCTGCTGTCCCATCGAAGACGTGCTTGGACTGTAGCAGTATGGTGTCAGGTAAGCTTTCTGACAAACACATACCGAGGTATGGGCTAAGGACACGTATTTGCCTCGGTAGGTGTGCGTGAGCTCTTTCACCGCTCTATATAAGGAGCCTTATACTTCGCCGGAGGTACGCGTTCTACAATTTTTGGAGCCACTTCTTCACTGTTAGCTTGCCTGACTTGAGCGTCGGAGGGTCGTCGCCGGGAACCCCTTCCCGGCCCGACTTCTTTGCAGGATCACCGGAAATTCGCACCAGCATTCGAAGACCCACGTCAGCAACCGGAGAGCGCCACGTGCCCAGCGTTCGTTGATTCAGCTTTCGGACAGGATCAATTTGGCGCCGTCTATGGGAACGCTCCTGCATCCGAACGGAAGCAATGGACGAGGCTGGACGACAGCACACGGTGACGCTTTCCACGGAGGAACTCGACGCTCTGATCGAGTTAAGGGCCGCTAAGCTTGTGGAACAAAAACAGAAGGCACCAGCCGAGCGGCCTGAGCAGCAAGCCACATCAGCATCAGGTGGCCGAGCGGAAGTACCACAGGCCACAGTTCCCTTCCATCGAGCTCTCTTCCGCACTCCTCCTGAAGCCGCAGCAGCTAATCGCGATAGAGGCTCTTCGTCAGATGAAGTGCCAATGCGGGATAACAGAAAAGGCAAAGCCCCCCGAGCGGACGCTTCGCTTGAGCGGGTCAATCGTCAGTTCTCAGAGGCCATCTTGAAGGACCCTCTGCCAAAGCACTATGTGCCCCCGGCGATCGGTGAATACAATGGAACCACCGACCCGGACGATCACTTGGCTAAATTTGACAATACGGCTACCCTTCACCAATATACAGATGAGGTGAAGTGTCGAGTTTTTCTGACCACCCTCTCTGGATCGGCTCAACGGTGGTTTCGGAGGCTGCCGGACGGATCCATTACAAGCTTTAAAGACTTCCGTACGGCCTTCCTCCACCATTTCGCCAGTAGTCGGCGCTACCAGAAGACTAGCGTGAGCCTCTTCGCCATCAAACAAGAGCCTAGGGAGCCGCTCAGGGCTTATATCCAACGCTTCAACCAGGTGGTCATGGACATTCCAACGGCCACCTCAGAGACAATGATGAACGCGTTTACACAAGGCCTCGTGGATGGGGATTTCTTCCGCTCGCTTATCCGGAAGCCACCCCGGGACTACGATCATATGCTACACCGGGCCAATGAATACATTAACGTGGAAGAAGCCCAAGCGGTCCGAAGAAAAGAAACTCCCACTGAACGGACTCCCCATGCCGAGCGGAAGCCGCATGCCGCTAATCAGCCGCCCAGAGGACCACGGGCCGAAGCAATTCGTTCTCATCCAAGACCTCATGTCCAAGAAGTAGCAGCCGAGCGGCCCAGGACAAAGAAGAAATGGACTCCCATGTTCTGCTCATTCCATCGCACGGACACATATAACACCCGAGATTGTCGGAGTCTTCCCTTGATTGCTCATCCCTTGCCTCGGAGTGGCGGCCGCAGATCACCATCGTCTGACAGGCGACAGAGGCCCCGTGAAGCCGAGCGGACAATACCCGATAGGCGGCAAAGGCAAACTCCCGAGCGGCAGCATACACAGAGACGTGAAAACAATCCCCGAATGTCTAGGGAACAACTCAGACCGTCCACCCGGGAGGAAGAGAATATAAATAACACTTCCTGGGGCGAGATCAACATCATAGCTGGTGGGCCGACCGGAGGAGACTCCAACCGAGCAAGGAAGGCGAGCGTCCGGCAGCTCCAGATCCATGCAGTCGACTGCAGCCAAGAGCGGGCGAGCGGACCTGAAATCAATTTCGGGCCTGGGGACTTGGAAGGAGTTGAAGTGCCCCATGACGACGCTCTGCTCATCAAAGCGGTAATAGCCAATTACACTATTCACCGTGTTTTTATTGACACAGGAAGCTTGGTCAACATTATATTCAAAAAGGCGTTCGATCAACTACAAATTGATCGGGCCGAGCTCCTGCCCATGACAACCCCCCTCTATGGGTTTACGGGCAATGAAGTCCTGCCGGTCGGACAGATCTGACTGGCTATCTCGCTGGGAGAAGAGCCACTCAGGAGGACGCGAACAACAAACTTCGTGGTAGTCGAATCTCCCTCGTCATACAACGTCATTTTGGGACGACCGGCGCTCAGCGAGTTCCGAGCGGCCGTCTCCACCTTCCACCAGAAGATCAAGTTCCCCGTTGAGGACAAAGTGGGAGAAGTACGGGGAGATCAACTAGCAGCTCGGCGATGTTACGTCGAGATGGTCCAAGCAGAAGCCAATTCCGCTCGGAAGTCGCCACGGATCGAGGTGAACGCTATAACTGAAAAGCCTCCCTCTTTAGTTTATGAAGAAAAAGAGGAAGTGTAGATTCACCCGACCCGATCGGAGGCCACAACGTTCGTTGCGGCCGATCTGGAGGAAAGCCGGAAATAGGAAGTGATCAAATGCCTCGAGAGAAACTGTGATGTCTTCGTCTGGTCGACGCACGAGCTGCCCGGAATTTCGCCGAGCATAGCACAGCACGAGCTACATGTCCGACCGGACGCTCGGCCGGTGAAGCAGAGAAAAAGGGATTTCAGCGCTGAACAGAACGCCATCATCCGGGAGGAGGTTGAGAAGCTTCTGGAGGCCGGCCATATACGCGAGGTTCAGTTCCCGAGCTGGCTAGCAAACGTAGTATTGTCTCCAAGCTGGGCAACAAGTGGAGAGTATGTATAGATTTTCGGGATCTCAACAAAGCTTGCCCGAAAGACTTTTATCCTCTGCCTCGGATCGATCAATTGGTGGATTCCACAGCTGGCTGCGAGTTGATATGTATGCTCGACGCTTACCAAGGATATCATCAAGTGCCGCTCGCCCCAGAAGATCAAGAAAAAGTCAGCTTTGTTACAGCCGACGGCACCTACTGCTATAATGTAATGCCGTTCGGACTGAAGAACGCGGGAGCCACTTATCAGCGCTTGATGAACAAAGTATTCAAAGAGCAGATCGGGCGAAATCTGGAAGTATACGTGGACGACATTCTCATCAAGTCCGTCCGAGCGGCCGATCTCTTCGAAGACATGGAGGAAACTTTCCGAACGCTACGAAAATATGGAGTCAAGCTAAACCCTCAGAAGTGCCTGTTCGGAGCAAAATGAGGACGTTTCTTGGGTTACATAGTGACCGAGCGCGGTATCGAAGCAAATCCCAGCAAGGTGAAAGCTCTACAAGATATGCCGCCTCTAAGAAATTTGAGGGAGGTGCAGCGCTTGATCAGTCGGATAGCTGCTCTGTCCAGGTTCATCTCCAAAACCGCCGACCGGAGCCTACCTTTTTTCAAAATTTTGCGCAAAGCCACCAAGTTTCACTGGGACGAAGAATGCGATCGGGCTTTCGAAGATCTGAAGATATATTTGAACTCTCTCCAGGTACTAGCCAAGCCAGCTGCGGGCGAGCCGCTTTGTATCTACTTGTCTTCAACCAAGCAAGCAGTCGGCTCGGCTCTAGTGAGAGTGAGTGGAGAAGAGTCTGTATATTTTTTGAGCCACATTTTAAAAGATGCTGAATCTCGCTACACCGGGCTCGAGAAGCTGGCTTTCGCTTTGGTCCTCACCGCTCGGCGCCTTCGCCTATACTTCCTGGCGCATACCATCGTTGTCAAAACTAATAGCCCGCTCGGACGAGTATTACTGAATCCAGAAGCATCCGGACGGCTCATCAAATGGACTACAGAGTTGAGCGAATTCGACATTCAATACCAGCCCCGTTCGGCGATAAAAGCGCAGTCTTTGGCGGATTTTGTCACCGAAGTACAAAGGCCAGAGCCCGAAGCCATGTGGAAGATATTTGTGGACGGATTGTCCACTTGGCTCGGGAGCGGTATTGGTGTATTATTGCTGTCTCCCCAAGAAGAGAAGATGCATCTATCCGTCCGGCTTGATTATAGAGCTACGAATAATGAGGCAGAGTATGAAGCCCTTATAGCTGGCTTACAGGCCGCTCGACATGTAGGGGCTGGACGGGTGATGCTGCATTCAGACTCTCAGTTGGCCGCCCAGCAGCTCTCAGGTACCTTTGAGATTAACAACGCTCGACTCAAACTCTATGCCGAAGCCTTTGAAAAACTCAAAGCCGACTTCAGAGAGGTTATTATCCAAAAGATACCCCGAATAGAGAATCAAGCGGCCGATGAGTTAGCCAAACTCGCGAGCTCAATAACGCCGGTCGTCATCCAGCAGCCAATTGAACAAGTATCTTTGGTGGCGCACGTCGACCGGATGGAGGGCCTCACATTTCCGAGCGACTGGAGGACACCCATCATGGAGTTTTTGCGCTGGGGCGCCACACCGTCCGATCAGAATGAAGCCTAGCTATTAAGGAGGAGAGTCGGCCGGTTCACACTCATTGGAGATCAATTATACAAGAAGGCCTTCTCTCACCCGCTGTTGAAATGCGTGAGCTCGGAAGACTCGGCGTACATCCTCCAAGAAGTACATCAAGGATCATGCGGAGGGCATCCGGGCGGACGATCGCTGGCTAAGAAGATCCTGCTGGCCGGATACTTCTGGCCAACCTTACAAGCAGACGTCGCTCGGACCGTGTCGACGTGCCGTTCTTGCCAAAGGTATCATAACTTCTCACACCGACCGGTGGAAGAAATGAGAGCAGCTACTGTATCCTGTCCGTTCGACCAGTGGGGAATGGATATCGTGGGTCCATTCCCTATGGCGACCGGGCAGCGAAAATTTTTACTTGTGGCAGTTGATTACTTTTCCAAATGGGTGGAGGCAGAGCCGCTAGCCAAGATCACCGAGCAGATGGTCAAGAAATTTATCTGGCAGCACATTATCTGTCGGTTCGGCATCCCTCGCCGATTTGTTTCCGACAACGGACGACAGTTCACTGGAAAGTTGCTCGAAGATTGGTGCCAAAGTTATGGCATTGAGCAACACTTCACGTCCGTGGCATACCCCCAAAGCAATGGTCAAGCTGAAGTAGCCAATCGGGAAATTCTTCGCGTTCTGCGTGCTCGACTTGACCATTTGGGAGGAAGTTGGGTGGATGAAATGTCGGGCGTCCTATGGGCCATCTGGACGAATCCAAAGGAAGGAACGGGCGTCACGCCTTTCCATCTAGTATATGGCGGCGAAGCGGTGATTCCTGTCGAAGTCGGCGTCGAGTTCGTCCGGATCCAGAATTATGATGAAGGCAACGCCGAGCGGAGGAACATAGAGCTGGATTTGGTTGATGAGGAGCGAGCCAAGGCGTCCGTCCGGCTGATGGCATACCGTCAACGGATGAAGCAAAACTACAACCGGCGCGTAATACCCAGATCATTCCAGGTTGGCGACCTTGTCTGGAAGAAAGTCAAGCCGGTCGGCGACGTCGGCAAGCTGGAAGCTCCTTGGGCGGGCCCCTTCAAGGTTATCGAAAAGCTCCGCTCGGGCGCTTATTATTTGGAGGATGAAGACGGGCGCCAGCTGGACCGACCTTGGAGTGCGAATCATCTCCAGCCTTATCGAGCTGGGTGAAAGGTGCACTGATGTAACTCATTTTTGTGTATATTCTAGTCGCCCATGTCCTTGTAATGTAGGAAGCAAAAATGATTTAAAGGATGGCTAATGTGTTCGCCGAGCGGCTGTGTTAAAGTTAACCTTTAAGACCGTCGAGCTCCGACGTTAAAAATCGAGAGACGAGCCGACATCTATAAACTCTCCGAGCGGAAGACCGTCGAGCTCCGACGTTAAAAATCGAGAGACGAGCCGGCGTCTATAAACTCTCCGAGCGGAAGACCGTCGAGCTCCAACGTTAAAAATCGAGAGACGAGCCGGCGTCTATAAACTCTCCGAGCGGAAGACCGTCGAGCTCCGACGTTAAAAATCGAGAGACGAGCCGGCGTCTATAAACTCTCCGAGCGGAAGACCGTCGAGCTCCGACGTTAAAAATCGAGAGACGAGCCGGCGTCTATAAACTCTCCGAGCGGAAGACCGTCGAGCTCCAACGTTAAAAATCGAGAGACGAGCCGGCGTCTATAAACTCTCCGAGCGGAAGACCGTCGAGCTCCGACGTTAAAAATCGAGAGACGAGCTGGCGTCTAGTCGAGCTCCGACGTTAAAAATCGAGAGACGAGTCGGCGTCTATAAACTCTCCGAGCGGAATACCGTCGAGCTCCGACGTTAAAAATGGAGAGACGAGCCGGCGTCTATAAACTCTCCGAGCGGAAGACCGTTGAGCTCCGACGTTAAAAATCGAGAGACGAGCCGGCGTTTATAAACCCGCCGAGCGGAAGACTGTCGAGCTCCGACGTTAAAAATCGAGAGACGAGCCGGCGTCTATAAACCCGCCGAGCGGAAGGCCGTCGAGCTCCGACGTTAAAAATCGAGAGACGAGCCGGCGTCTATAAACCTGCCGAGCGGAAGACCGTCGAGCTCCGACGTTAAAAATCGAGAGACGAGCCGGCGTCTATAAACCCGCCGAGCGGAAGACCGTCGAGCTCCGACGTTAAAAATCGAGAGACGCGTCGGCGTCTATAAACCTGCCGATCGGCAGATCGTCGAGCTTAGACGATAAAGATTTACGTTAAAAGGCGAGCAACCGGAGGCTATAAATCCTCCGGATGGATAACTTTCTGCAAGGTCCTGCTCGGTTGTAAAGGTCGACCTCTGATCGGGCCTGCCGATGAGACAAGAATAAGGAAAGCGTGGGGCCGAGCGGCTCCTTTATAAAATGTACTTGGGACGCGAGAAAACTGTGACCGAGACGAAAGTAAAGATGGGGCGCTGGTCGAACGAACAAATAACAAAAGGAGACAATCCACTTACGCCGAGTGGCGGACAGACAAAATTTATAATATTCGCCCCGAACGGCAGGCATACAAAAGATTGCACACTTAGAGAAATTACATAAACCCCTCATTCACTATCATCAAAGTTAAAGAGAGAGTCGGGGATGGAGCCCATCATGGCCGCCAAATCTTCGGAGGGGACGGACAGCTCGGCAGGTATGTGACCTTTGGTCTTCAGATATTCCACTGCCACTTTGATCGCCTCTTCAAAAGTTAAGGACAGCTTGTCGCTGAACTTTTCGCCAAATTCATCCGAGCGGACAAATGCTTTGCGCGCTTCCGCCGACCGACCGGGCTCCCCATCTTGATATTCTTTAAGAGTGGCTCCGGAAGCGTCAAGGGCCGCCTGGAGATCTTTCAAAGCCCCTTCCGCTTTGACCTGGTCGGCCGAGCGGCCCTCCCATTCAGTGTTCAGCAAGGCGTCTAGTTCCTTCACTCGCTGCTCTAGCCCCCGGTTCTCTACCTTCATCATATCCATGTCATCGATGGCTTTAAGCTTCCGGGTGGTCGCGGTCTTTATTTCCTTGTCCCGCTGCTTGACCAAAACTTCGAGTCGAGCCACCTCACTCGACAGATCGGAGGACTTACCCCGCTCGGCTTCCAGCAGTTTTTTGGCCTTCTCCAGAGCGGTCGTTGACTGTCTGCTTTCTCCCGCTGCTTTGAGCTTTTTCAGCTCGTCCTCCAGTTCGGCTAGGCGATTGCTGATAGCAATCTGCTCCACCCAATTCTGCAAACGGACAGGAGCAAGTTAGAAACTAAATCCAAAAAACTAACAAGGCAAAGAACATACCCCGGTCGCCTGTTGTAAATTGCTGTCGCCTAGCTGACCGGGAGTCATCATTGCAATTCGGAGCCGAGCATCCTCCCAGGCTTTGGCAAGAGGGCCCGTAAGGGTGATCTGCTGTTCGGGGACCATTGGTCGATCAGCAGCCGCCATATATTCCTCCGACGGAAGGCGCAGGACAGTTTTTATCAATCTCGGGCCGCTCGGATCACCCTGGGGCGCAACTGCTTTACCGGACGGCTCACCACTTGAGGAAGGAAGGTCGCCCAATCGCCTAAGGCGACGCATGGTTCGTGGAGGACTGGCGGGCGGCACCTCAGAGGTAGCCCTTGGAGAGCCGCGCGGCGTGGGGGTACTCTCTATAGAAATCGTCCCGGACAGCACTGGAACTTCATCGCCCCGCTCGGACTGCGGTTCATCAGATGGAGTTGGTTGAGAGGCTGGCTCTGGCCGTCTGCGTTTCCGAGCTGCCAGGGGAACTTCGTCGGCCGAACGACCCTCTACCTCGACTTGAGTAGAGGGCTCTATATCGCCCGCAGCCTCGCCGAGAGAGGCAGAAGCGTCTAAGGCTTCGGGGACACTCTGAGTCCCCTCACCCTCTCCGCTGGCCGGACCAGCTGAGGCCAAGCTCCGCTCGGCGACCTCCCTATTCTTGGCCGCCTCGATCTCAGCGGCTCGCAATTTCAGCCGCTCGGTAGCCTTTGCGCGCCACATAACTTCGGCTGCAGAAACAAAGAATAAATCAGTTAGAACAAAAGAAACGGGAAGATAAGAGAACTTACTCATGCTGCAAGGCGGATCGGCTGGGATAGAAGACAAGTCGAATATATACAGTACTCCCGGGTCGGATCGCCCCTAAACTTGCTGAGCTCCGGTTGCGCTGGCATCGCCGTCTGCCATTTGATACGGAAGGCCGGTGGCTCGGGGAAACGCACGTAGAAAAAATGCTTCTTCCAGTGTTTGTTGGAGCTCAGCATATTATCAAAAAGGACAAAACCTATCCTAGATTGGAAAACGAAAGTACCCCACTCGGCTTGCTTAGGGTAGTAGAAGTAGTGGAACACTTTGGGGTCCAACGGGATGTTGTTCAGTTTAAACAGAACTACCACCCCGCTCAGCAGCCTGATTGAATTCGGAACTAGCTGGCCGAGCGGGATGCGAAAGTAGTTGCAAACTTGCAAGAAAAACTTATGGGGTGGAAAGCGTAGCCCGGTCAAAAATTGGTCTCGGAAGAAAAGAACGGTGTCGGGCGGCGGTTCATGAGGCCGGTCGGCGGGAGTGGCTAATACTATGTGGTGGTCGGCAGGGATTTCATAGGTCCGAGCGAGGCGCAACGTGTCCTCCTTGTCAAACCGGCTCTCCATGGTCGTGTACCAAAGACCAGGAGCGCCGGCGGTCGGCTGTGAGGTACTAGTCATGGTATAAGGCAAGGAACGAACGCGGAATGAAAGGAAAAGGAAATAAAGCAAGGAAAGAAGGGGGCAGAATGATAGAGACAACTAACAGGAAGAAAAGGAGGGAGGAAGCGAGGAAAAGAAAGGCTTACGAGCAAAAGGATGGTCGCAAGGGGCCTTGAGGTCGCCAGAGAAGAAAGGAGCAGCGGGGCGTCGGGGATCGATGAAGCCGAAATGCGGCGAAGAAGAGAAGTCGCGAGCTTTATAATGTCGGCCGCAAGCAGCTTCCACCGTCCGATTCAGGTCGTGAAGAACGAGGCCATCATCCAACCGTTCATTTCAAACGGCGGCTGTCCCATCGGAGGTAACGCCACCGCCATACGCTGACAGAAGCGAGATCGCCACGTGTCAGCAGGACACGGGTCACATTTAATGAGCGCCCCTTACCGCGCGCAGCGCACGTGATTGGCAATAGGGGAGAGGATTCGCTTGGAATACAAGGCACGGGCAAGACACCGCCGAACGGATGAGCATCCCTAAGCCTGGTCGAGCGGACTAATGTAGCGGCCGTTACTCAGTCAGATCGGCAGTCCAGTCAGTCGGACTTCGCCTCCTTCGACTAGACTTGAGGGGGAGGCAAGTGATCCGGCGGTTAGAACAGGGGACCCCCATTTTGAGGGGTCAACGTCACGTTGAAGTCAAAGGGCCAGGTGGCCGACCGGAGAAGGATGGGCCAACCTCCCGGTCGGCCGACCGATGAATAACCGATGGCAAAAGGCGCCCCGACAGGAGTCGGGGTTCCGGCGCTCAATTGAACAGTAACGAAGGGCCGAGCGGAAGTCATGCTCAGCCGTAGACATAAGGTAACATACTGCTAGCAGTCCCCCCATAGCACCTTACCGAGGATCTCCCCAGCATACCGAGGCATATGGAGGGTCGGACGTGATGTGAGTGCCGGCCGGCCGGACGTGAGATGAGTGTCGGCCGGCCGGACGGGAGACGAGTGCTGGCCGGTCGGACGAGAGATGAGTGTCGGTCGGCCGGACACCCCGACATGGAGTAGGGAGAGAAGGACAAGGAACATCTTATGACAGCTGTCAAGTCCTATGACTAGGCCATACTCCAAATTGGCGGCAAGGTGTTCTGCTGTCCCATCGAAGACGTGCCTGGACTGTAGCAGTATGGTGTCAGGTAAGCTTTCTGACAAACACATACCGAGATATGAGCTAAGGACACGTATTTGCCTTGGTAGGTGTGCGTGAGCTCTTTCACTGCTCTATATAAGGAGCCTTATATTTCGCCAGAGGTACGCGTTCTACAATTTTTGGAGCCACTTATTCACTGTTAGCTTGCCCGACTTGAGCGTCGGAGGGTCGTCGCCGGGAACCCCTTCCCGGCCCGACTTCTTTGCAGGATCGCCGGAAATTCGCACCAGCATTCGACGACCCACGTCAGTAACCGGAGAGCGCCACGTGCCCAGCGTCCGTTGATTCAGCTTTCGGACAGGATCACTTAGTATGCCCTTTAACCACGGTATCATCTATTTTTAAATTTATTATTAGGCTTGGATTTTTGGTTTAAATAAAAAATTTAATTCCAAAATTAAGAATAAGATTTTTACTAAATATTGGTGGGCTCCATTAACATTTAGTCACCATGTTTGACGGTCTCTCTTAATATATTTTAAATTACAAGCCCCTAATTATACAATTATGAAATTTTAATTGTTATTATCATTGTAGCAGTTATAGAATTATAACTATACTATAATTACAATTTTATTAGTCATAATCTAACACTGTAACTATATAATTGTAATATCTATAATTTAATAATCATTATAATTATATAATAACTATATCTCATAACTGCTTTAATTATAATATTGAGCTTTTGGAGGCATGGTTATAAGTATTTGGGATAAAGACATGATTCAATGATAAGTATTTGAGATAAGGTTGTAGTGGTTAGGGATCAAAACTTAGCAGGTGATTTTATCCATTGTTTAGACACTTGTCACTTAGTTTCTCGGCTTTGACTCCCTCTCAAAAATGAAGGCTGATCTGTAATTTGTGGATCAGGGGATGATCTATTATTGTAGATCCTTGATTTAGATGGATCCTACCAATTTAAAAATAGGCTCTATCCAAATCAATAGTCCTCATTCAGTGGACCATCCCTGATCCACAAATTACGGACTAGAGGATCTCTACTGTTCAAAAATAGTGGGTGGTCTGGGGACATTTAATGTGACGGTTTTTTTAAAAAAAAAATTATAATATTGATCTGAATGATATATATATAATTGTTAGAAGTAATATTGACTAATATTAATTAATAAAATATCTCTACTATAGTTATTAAAATATAATATTATTAATATTAACTAAGGGCATCTTCAATGATTAAACCCTTTAATAAATATTTTTTATTTAATATCTCTATATAATTTTTATTTAATATTTTAATTAATTATGATCTTTAATTTAATTTATTTATAATTTATAATCAATAAATTAATACAGTTATGATTTTTAATTTAATTATATATATAAACTTATCTCGAATATATTTAATTTTATAAGAAAAGATACTACAACTTTTTTATGAGTTCTACTCTACAAATCATATATCTTTATTTATTATTTTTTTTCATTTAATATCTCTATATAAATTTTATTTAATATTTTAATTAATTATGATCTTTAATTTAATTTATTTATAATTTATAATTTATAATTAATAAATTAATACATTTATGTTTTTTAATTTAATTATAATCACATGTATATATATTTTAATTTATCTAGAATATATTTAATTTTAAAAGGAAAAAAATTACTATTTTAATTATTACTAATAATTTTTAGAAAGGTCAAACATGTAATATTATCTTATTATTATTATTTATTGACAAAATTAAGTTTGAAAAAATTTACTTTTGAATTAAAAACTTCAAATCTCACCTACACAATCATTTTTTTTTTTTTTTTTTTTTTTTGAACTTTTTCAATTTTACAAACCTTTGATAAATTTTGATGGGCTCCATTAGTATCTAGCCACCCTGTTAGTTACAAGCCCCTAACTATAATAATTATGATATATAATAGCAGTTACCATTCAGTAGTTATAGAATTATAACTATACTATAATTACAATTTTAGTAGTCATAATTTAAGAGTTGCTGTAACTACATAATGGTAGCATTTACAATTTCGTAGTGATTACAATGGTATAATAACTATATCTCATAACCGCTTTAATCATAATATGGAGCTTTTGGAGACATAGTTCAAGGATAAGTGTTTAGGATACGGCTGTAGTAATAGGAGATCAAAATTTGTCTGAGGATTTTATTCCTTGCCCAGACACTTATTACTTGAACTTCCCCGCTTTAACTCCCTCTCAATAATAATGGGTGGCCTGGGACGAGTTAATGTGAAGGCTTCTTGTTTTTTTTTTTTTCAAATTAATGAATCTCTGCTGTGGACCTGTGTGCAATAGTGGTCCAAGCATCTTGTTTTTTTTTTTTTAAACAACATTTCGTTAAATAAACACTATACCCTATAAATATGCATCTAAAATTTTTATTCTAATTAACACTATAATCTAAAAAAAAAATCTAAACCCTAGAAGTAAAATTTTATTGGCTTAAATTCATTATAATTCAACTTTTAAATCCTAGAATCTTAAACCCTAAATATATATAATATTGTTAGGACCAAAAGTAGCTAGAGGGGGGGGGGGGGGGGGGAATAGCTCGTCGCGTTCGCGCGGTGCTCTTCGTTGCTTGTTTCTTGTTGGATGTGCAGCGGAAAATACAGAAACAAACACAAACACGCTAACACTAGGATTTTACTTGGTATCCACCTCACAAGAGGTGACTAATCCAAGGATCCACACCAACGCACACACCCTCCACTATGAATAACACTCCTTTATGGTAACTACCAAAGGCGGAGAAGCCCTACAACACTCTCAATACAAGAAAAAGAAAGGGAAATACAAGTTAAGCAAAAGCTTACAAGATATGCCGTAAAAACCCTAACCCTAACTTCTTCCTCTTGCAATAGATCCGCCTCTTGACTTGGAAAGCCTCCAAGAACCTTCAAGAACTGGCGATGTTGTAGAGAGCTGTGGAGGAGCTGGAATGAATCTGAGAAGAGCTCGTAAAAGATCAAGACCACGCTCGCCTGCGGCTTTAAACCCGACGCAACGGTCTCGATCGATTCGAATGTTCCGAATCGATCGGAGGCTTGATCGATCCACGGATCGATCCGAGTTTCTGAATGCGCTGCGATCGATCCACGGATCGATCCGGCCATTCGCGAAGCAGCATCGTCCCGATCGATCGGCCGATCGATCGGGACCTCGATCGATCCACGGATCGATCCGAGCTTCTGATTGAAGAATCTAGATCGATCCACCGATCGATCCACACCTGGATCGATCCACGGGTCGATCCAACACTTGGTTTTGCCCAAAACCAAGTTCCAAACCTCCCTAACCAACATCCGGTCAACCTCGACTGTTGGTACATCATGCCTCGCATCTGGTCACCCCTTGACCTGCCGGACTCCCACCAAGTGTCCGGTCAATCCCTTTGACCCACTTGACTTTTACTCGTCGTGCAGTATCCGGTCACCCATTGACCTACTTGACTTCCACTGATGTCCGGTCAACCTTGACCCATCCGGACTTCCTTCCTGCCAAGTATCCATCAATCCTTCGACCTACTTGACTTCCCAGCACCTGATGTCCGATCATCCTCGATCCATCTGGATTTTCCTGCACGGCTTCACTCACGGGCTTTCACCTAGCTTCACTCACTAGGGTTTTCCATCCGCCTAGCTTCACTCACTAGGACTTTCACCGGCTTCACTCACCGGGCTTTCACCCAGCTTCACTCACTAGGGTTTTCCATCCGCCTAGCTTCACCACTAGGACTTTCACCGGCTTCACTCACCGGGGTTTTCTGCTCGGCTTCACTCACCGGGACTTTCATTTTGCCTAACATCCCGGTTAGGACTTTCTCAGTATCCAATCAACCCTTGACCTACTTGACTCTTCTTGATCAATATCTTATTGTCAAACATCTAAACCCAAACCAAGACTCACCTTGGTAGGTCAACCTTGACCTGAGGGATATTGCACCAACAATCTCCCCTTTTTGATGTTTGACAATACCACAATAAC
The DNA here is from genome assembly GCF_018446385.1 of Zingiber officinale. Classification (NCBI taxonomy): domain Eukaryota; kingdom Viridiplantae; phylum Streptophyta; class Magnoliopsida; order Zingiberales; family Zingiberaceae; genus Zingiber; species Zingiber officinale. The sequence goes on from NC_055992.1 coordinate 4,898,226, forward strand.
ACTTACAATCCCATATGTAAGTTAGGCTAATCCCATAGCCTCCTTCTTCATGCCACTAGGTAATGAAAGCATAAATTAAGCTCTTCATTCTCCCCCTAAGAGGGCAAACTCCCTCTAGGTAATGAAAGCCTAACTTACTCCCTTTCATGAGTCCTTTCATTCTCCCCCTATGACCTTCCCATAGGTAATGAAGGACTAAGCTTAACCATACATTCTCCCCCTATTGGCACACATCAACTCATCGTTGGACACACATCGACCTATGCTCCAATTCTGGCCACACTTCAACAAATCCATTTGTTGAAGACTCTCCCCCTGAAGAGTTGCTCATCGTTGTTCACAACATCACTCGTTGTGATCAACACGATAATGAAGGTCCCATACCCTTCATTTATCCTTAACCTCTCCCTCAATGTTGACAAATACCCAACCTTGAGCATTTTCAACCACTTGAGTGTCCACTTGAAATAATGAGGATATCCACTCCCCATTTTTCCCATTTCAAGTTTAAATGCTCAACATTGAGCAAGTTTACAACAGAAGGTTAACCACCTTCCAAGGTTCATGAAAAATAATTTTCATGTCTTTAAAGAGTCCCTCCCCCTAAAGACATGGTGGTAACTTCTGTCATTGCACCAACAATGACTTGGAATCCCTAAACCTTTAGGAAACCCAAATTTAGAAGTTTTGAGGTTCAAATATTCAAAATTTGAAACAACCTCAACCTAAACTTCTACTTAGTCTTCATTAACCAATCCATCCTTGCTTTCAACATGAAAACACCCTTTGTATGTATACAAATGTATTTAAGGGGTTTGGAATGGTTACCTAGACTAAAATAGGTTCAAAGATGCTGAAATCAGGCCTTCCCAGCCAAAATCAGCAACTTGGATCGATTGGAGTTGGGTTCCAATCGATTGAACCTTTCTGAATCGATCCACGGATCGATTCAGACTCCCTGGATCGATCGGCTGATCGATCCAGCGAGCTTCTGCTCGCGGGAATTGCCGTTTGAATCGATCCATGGATCGATTCATGGAACTCCAATCGATCCATGGATCGATCGGAGCTCTGATAGTTGCTGAAATTCCATTTCAGTCAACTTCAGAAACCCCTAGAAAATTCTACAAAATCCAAAAATTATGAAATTTCGTGTAGACATTATTTAGGGCATACTTAATCATGGAAAAATAGCTTTCTATGAAAATACATCATATTTTCAAAGATTGACACAAACTTGAAAACTTGCAAAAACTTTAGTGTTTTTCTTCAAGTTTGTGTCTAACTATTCAATGATGATTACTATCTAAAGATAGCCTTCACCAAGGTTTTCCAAAAACATTTTAAAAACATTTTCAAAACCAATATCCCATCATGTTCCTTGGGCATAATGCACATGACTTGTACATTAGCTTTCCCAATGATGGGAAAACACATAACTATGTGTTTTGATGAACCTAAAACTCAAAAGAATGCACTGAATCAACATCTTGAGTTTTGTTCATCATCCTAACATCTCACTTGTATATAATATGCACTAAAACACATACAAGTCACCTTATAGTCTTTGTGAGATGTAGATTTTGGTTTTGCCCTAATCTAGGGATCATGCATATTTATCTAGGCATTTTAGAGATATTAGACATCCACCCAGGATGTCACTTGTCAATAAGTGTCGTTAAATGCCATTCGTCCTTAATTACAAGGAATTAAACTTAATGCATGATTATGTTATGGCATACATCAAAATAAAATAGCTTTCAAAAGAAAGATTTCTATAACTACATGATGTATGTATGACATGACATGGTATTTTTGTATTTTCATGATAAGTCATGAATGCAAAATACAAATAAGATAAAATATGATGTCATGGCATATTATGAGCAAACAATCATGGCATGGTTTAGCATAAATAAAATATACCTAGATTACCTATCTAAGTATCATTAATCTTAGCTAATCCTAAAACTTAAACCCTAGATTGCCCAAAATGCTTCAAGAAAGTGCCAAAACCTAAGTTTGCATTTCTTATTCCCTTGATTAATTTATGCCAATTAAAATAAACATGTCCTCAAATGTTGGCATATTTCATTTTTCCTCAAGAGTAGCACTTTTAAATTTAAGGCCCGGATTGCCTTAAATTGCCTAAGAACATACCAAAAACCCAACTTGATAGTTCTTATGAATTTTCCAATATGTGCCATTTAAGATTAAAATCAATTCTTCCACCATTAGGCACATTTTACTCTTTCAAGGAGTAATCAATAATTCCATTTCATTTTCAAAGGTTAACAAAAACCTTGAAAATGCTCCTTGAGTGTCAATTTCCTCAAAGTTGGGTTAACTACCCTTCTAATCGGAGTTGACACTCTCTAACCCATCTATGGGGTAGAGAAGATGCTCCTAGGAACCCAACACCTATTGGTGCTCCTTGGATGCTCTAGGTACTCACTAGGGATAACTTCCCTAGATACCTTCCTAGTGACCTTGTTGGGCTTCTTAGAAGCCTTGGTCACATTTTCTAGGTCAACTCTAGGGATAACCTCCCTTGTGACCTTGTTTGTGACTTTCTTAGACTTCTTAGAAGTCTTAGTCATATTTATTGCAAAAATACTCTTAGGGATGACTTCCCTAGTATTTTTGGCTTGACCACTAGACCTAGGGTTTGTTCCATAACTATATGGAACCCTATGATAACTAGGCACATCCTTCTTAGCTTTTGGTTTGTATCCCAAACCTTTATGGCCATTGGATGGCTTTGATTTTCCTAAACCTAAGTTATGCTCACTTTGCCCTAATAGGATATTTTCCATCATTTTTAGGGTCTTCTCCATTTTATCAAGTCTTGACCTCAAGACTTGATTTTCTCTCACTAAGTCCTTAGTATTTGATTCATGAGCATTTTTGTTTCTAGGCTTGTATCTTACATCCTTAGAGTTATCGCCTAGGTTTTTACCTACAATCCTAGCCTTAGGTGTAGTAGTTTTAGCATGAAAAGCTATATGTTTTTCCTTAAAGCCCTCATGCTTCCTATTCTTATGGTAAATCGCATTAAAATGATAAAAGTTAGAACTATCATGTTTTTTACCATAATGTAAAGAGGTAGGCTCAATAAATGTTACCTTCTTCTTTACCTTGGAGGCTCCCCCTTGCCTAGTGCCTCCTTGAGCCTTGACCACTTTCTTCCCCTTGGGGCATTGACTTCGATAATGCCCTTTTTGTTGACACAAGAAGCACACAATGTGCTCCTTGCTCTTCTTTGTCCCGGGGGTGGTCACCTTGGGCTTCTCCTTGCCCTTTTGTGCCACTTGGCCCTTCTTCTTGGCCAAGTTGGGACACTTGCTCTTATAGTGCCCATGTTCCCTACACTCAAAACATATTATATGATTTTTATTATTAATTGAAATATTTATACCTTTGCTTGTAGGGGTGGCATCTTTTTCTTTACTTGTGGAGGTAGAAGCTTCTTCCTCCTCTTCTTCTCTTGACCCGGATGTAGAAGCTTCTTCTTCTTCTTGATCCGGTGTCACCAAGGATTGCTCCCCCTCAATCCTAGAGGTGGAGGCTTCATCATCTTGAATATGAAACAAGGAGTATGCTCCCTCCTTGTTCCCTTCGTTGCATTCCCTTGAGGATGAAGCTTCTTGGATTTCCTCTTTTTCGGAGGTTGAGCATCTCTCAACCTCGGAGTCCTCCTCTTGGTCTTGCTCCACAGAGTCACCCTCTCTGGATTCTTCATGATCTAGTACAGTGGAGGGGATCTCTTCATGAAGCTTGGCCAATTTGCTCCATAGCTCCTTTGCATCTTCAAACTCTCCAATTTTGCAAAGGATGGTGCTTGGCAATAAATTGACCAAAAGCTTGATCACTTTGTCACTTGCCTCGCACCTTTGGACTTGCTCCGGGCTCCATTTGCTTTTCTTTAGAACTTTGCCCTTTGAATTTCTTGGAGCCTTGAAGCCTTCCATTAGAGCAAACCATTGCTCTATCTCCATCATAAGAAAATTTTCGATTCTTGATTTCCAAGAATCGAAACTCGTAGAAGTGTATGGTGGAGCCACCCTTGTGTCAAATCCAAGCCCATCTTGGAATTGCATCTTGAAGTTGAGCTTGATAAAGTCTTGAACTTGAAGAATTTGCTCCAACTTCTTCACCCTCTAGCTTTTCTTGATATGCTTGACCCTTCCGGCGATGATTCCGGTGAAGAGCAACCTTGCTCTGATACCACTTGTTAGGACCAAAAGTAGCTAGAGGGGGGGTGAATAGCTCGTCGCGTTCGCGCGGTGCTCTTCGTTGCTTGTTTCTTGTTGGATGTGCAGCGGAAAATACAGAAACAAACACAAACACGCTAACACTAGGATTTTACTTGGTATCCACCTCACAAGAGGTGACTAATCCAAGGATCCACACCAACGCACACACCCTCCACTATGAATAACACTCCTTTATGGTAACTACCAAAGGCGGAGAAGCCCTACAACACTCTCAATACAAGAAAAAGAAAGGGAAATACAAGTTAAGCAAAAGCTTACAAGATATGCCGTAAAAACCCTAACCCTAACTTCTTCCTCTTGCAATAGATCCGCCTCTTGACTTGGAAAGCCTCCAAGAACCTTCAAGAACCTGGCGATCACGTGCTTGTAGAGAGTGGAGGAGCTGGAATGAATCTGAGAAGAGCTCGAAGAGATGCCGAAGACCACGCTCGCTGCGGCTTTAACGCCAGCGGTCGGATCCCGATCGATTCGAATATTCCGAATCGATAGCGGCTGATCGATCCACGGATCGATCCGAGCGCCTCGTGCTGAAATGCGCTGGATCGATCCACGGATCGATCCGGCGCTTATCGCGCGAAGCATCGTCCCGATCGATCGGCCGATCGATCGGGACCTGATCGATCCACGGATCGATCCGGGATCGTCGCTGGGAAGAATCTAGATCGATCCAGCGATCGATCCACTGGATCGATCCACGGATCGATCCGACTTGGTTTTGCCCAAACCAAGTTCCAAACCTCCTAACCAACATCCGGTCAACCTTCGACTGTTGGTACATCATGCCTCGCATCCGGTCACCCTTGACCGGCCAGACCCCAGTGTCCGGTCAATCCCTTTGACCCACTTGGACTTTTACTCGTCGTGCAAGTATCCGGTCACTCCATTGACCTGCTTGGACTTCCACCGATGTCTGGTCAACCTTGACCCATCCGGACTTCTTTCCTTGCCAAGTATCCAGTCAATTGACCTACTTGGACTTCCCAACACCGGATGTCCGATCATCCTCGATCCATCTGGATTTTCCTGCTCGGCTTCACTCACGGGGCTTTCACCTAGCTTCACTCACTAGGGTTTTCCATCTGCCTAGCTTCACTCACTAGGACTTTCACCTGGCTTCACTCACCAGGGCTTTCACCTAGCTTCACTCACTAGGGTTTTCCATCTGCCTAGCTTCACTCACTAGGACTTTCACCTGGCTTCACTCACCAGGGTTTTTCTTCTGCCTGGCTTCACTCACCAGGACTTTCATTTTGCCTAACATCCCAGTTAGGACTTCCCAGTCAAGTATCCAGTCAACCTTGACCTACTTGACTCTTCTTCAATCAATATCTTATTGTCAAACATCTAAACCCAAACCAAGACTCAGCTTGGTTACCCAGGTCAACCTTGACCTGAGGGATATTGCACCAACAAATATACCCCGTAATTATCTAAAATTTTAAATTTTGAACATTATAACTCAATAGGGAAGCATGAATCCTAGAGAAAAAAAATCTTATTTACTCAAACCTATTATAACGTAGCTCCTAAATCCTAAAATTTTGAACCCTAAATAAATATAATATACCCTAAAAATAAAAAATTTAAAAATATTATATATATATATATATATACTCCAATGATTAAACCCTTCCATGAGTTTTTTTTTATAGTTTTCATTATGTCTCATTAATACCATATCACAATATAAAGACCTACTATTTTCTATACAATAAAAAAAATTTCTATAAATTTTTTTTATGCTTTATTTATTATTTTTCCATTTAATATCTCTATATAATTTTTATTTAATAATTTTAATTATTTATGCTCTTTAATTTAATTTATTTATAATTTATAATTAATAAATTAATAAAATTTTAATTTTTAATTTAATTTATAGTTTCATTTAATATTTAATTAATTTATGATTTTTAATTTAATTATATATATATATATATATATATATATATATATATATATATATATATATATATATATATATATATATATATATATATATATATATATATTTTAATAGAGTACTACTTAATTATTACTAACCATTTATAAAATAAAATATTATAATTAAATATTTCATAAAATAATTTATTTTAAAATTATTTTGAAAGGTCATACATGTAATATTATCTTATTATTAATTATTGACTCCACCTTCTAAAATAGGTTTAAAAATTTAAATTTGTTATTGAACTAAAACCTCAAACCTTACCATACAAAATCATAAAAGCTTTTTTTTTGAGTTTTTTTTTTAATTTTATAAATCTTTAACAAATCTTGTATTAGAAGTGCTCTAAGTACTCATATCCTAACCACTATAAATTTAAAATCAAAATGATAAATAAAAAAAATACAAAGACATCCTCTTCTAATGATCTAAAAAAAATGTAGAACTTATTTATCTAATTTTTATTTTTAGTTTCGTTATCCTTAAAAAATATGCTATGTTTATTTTTTTCTAAGGTGAATCAAAAAATACTTCAATCTTAATATCATTAAAATAAAAGCATTTATCATGAATAATTTATAAATCTATTTTTTAAATCAACCGAAAATACATCCATTAATTTACCCATTTTTAATAATGGTCCATTAAAAATAATTTATTTGTATATTTGGAAAGAAGGGTCCCACGGCACATATGTTACATTTTTTATATAATATAAAAAATGGTGCAATTGGATTTGGAGCGTGCGTGTGGATGCGGATGTTGATCACCAGAGCACAATCTACCAAGGGATGTGAAGGGTCCAGGGGTTGCCACGTCTTCGAATAAAATGTATCCATCCGTCGGATCTGGCACTCCTCTTCATCCGCCGCATGGACTTCGTCAGATCTCGATGCTCAATCCGGAGCGAGCAAGTCGGAAGCCAAAACCTCTAGGCTGCTCTCAATCCCAACAATCTCGTCGCTCGCCCCTTCTGCCCTTCTCTTCTGCTCGCCGTTCGTTTCTATCGTCACCGCTGTAACTGCCATCGCGTGATTCATGCGGGAAGCTCTTTGCTGAGGTACTTCATCAATGCCTTATAAATGTGCTGCTTCTTCATCTTCTTTCTTGTTTTCTCGAAATTGCTTGAAGGTTTCTTATTATCTGACTCCGAAAAGATCGTGCTTGCTGATATTGGTATTGTGATTGCTGAAGCTAACCTATAGATGGAAGTTGGGAATTTTCTGGATGCCTATGTCTGATTTATTATTTCAAGTGTACTTCAATTTTACTCTATTATTCGTAAATTTTTTTTCTTTTGTCTCTAGATGCCTGTGTTGCTTGTTTAATCCATATGCTTATGTTTTAGCGTCTAATGCTCTGATTTTCTACCTCTCCATGCGACCATGTAGAAAGGGTTTTGGAAAAACACTTCACCATAAATTCGTCTAGATAGCTCGTTGCAGGTCATTTAGCCAACTTCATCCAACATCTATCCCTACCGATTTAAAATTTTTGTTCTTGCTATATTGTTACCAGATTTGGTTCTCATCATTGTAGTAGTGCTTCAATGTTTTTTTTATGGCGATCGATGCCTTTTCTTTAGTTCCTATTGACTTTTATTTTTTTAGTTTTATTTATTTGTTTATTGTTCAAGAACACCATTTTTACTTTTTTTTTTTTTGTGTGTCTTTGACCATTTTCTTCAAGTGACCAAAATTTCATTGGTTTAGTTTGGAACTTTCCAAGAGATCTTTATTTTTTATACCCTAAAACAAAAGGAAGCGATAATACTGAACTAGTCTTTACATTTATTTGTGGCTATAGAGGAGTTGTATAAGGTTGAGGTCTCATGCATGGTTTTGAATTAGCAATGGGAACAATATTGCTATTATCAAGAACATATGATATAGCTGAAGTACAATCCAAATATAGTTTTGGGGTGGTGGAATCTGTGGTATTACGACATAGGATTTATATTTTTCATAATTTTTTCTTAAGCTGAATGTGAGAGATTACCCTTTGTTTCACTATAAGTGGAAGAAGAATTAGTAAAGGATCCCCACACCACATTGGAGGTGGGATGTAAGATAATTCTCCATTTGGGGTTGGTGCGACAAGGTTAAACTCCTCCTGATAGTGCTCTTTTACAGATTCAAAGCTGAAAGTCTCATGTATCTAGTTCATTTACCACTAGACCAAACGACTATTGGTCGCATTCTACTATCTTTACTGAGGTAAAATAGGAAAACTTCATTCTCGTAGTCTAACCAAATATTCTTCTATCAATATGCTTCTTTGAATTGACTCAAGAGTGCAACTTTTACGGATTTATTTATCTGTTCCTTGCAATTTCTAAAAAAGAGTTTATCTGTATATCTCATTTGCTCCTTGTTTTGCAGGCATTTTACAGTCCCATTCAGGTTATGATGGGTTATTGAGCCTAACCCCATTGCCCAAAGAGATGGGTAGAAAGAAATCCCACCCAATTAGGTCTGGAGGGAAACTATCTGAAGTCTGTTCCCCTAGCTGTAATGAAGCACACAATTCGAATAATGTTAAGACAAGCAAACAAGTAGGTGTAGAAGATGACAAGGAACATTCCGAATTTAGCCAACCTATTTATATTGATATAGATTGCAATAATCAGGGTTCCACAGAACATGTTGATATAGCTGAAGTGATTCTAAATTCTGTTAACAATGCTGGTGAAATAATTGATTATGGATTGATCAAAGCTAGGTTGAATAAGTTAAAGTTTTCTCTACGATTTCATCTATGCAATGTGAAGAGGAGTAGCTTTCGATTAGGCCAGTGGCCTGTATTATCAGCTGTCAATAGTATCTTTTTAGAGTCTCTCTTTTTAGAAGATCACTGTACAGAGGATGGAAGAAACCGGTCCATCTTATTATCCGGTACTTTTGATGGGTCTGATGAGGGTGTCTCAGGTCTTGTCCACTTAGTGAGCCTGGGGTTCCTGAGTTTAAGGCTCATTCATGTTGTTGAAGATTTTGAGAAAGCTCCTTCCTTAATTTTTAGGATAGAAGTTCTGAAAAATGCTTTTGATGCATCCGATTCCCTCTTAGAAACAGTGAGGCAGCCATGGAGAAAGAGTATGATGAATGCTATGGCCTGGTTACGCCCTGAGTTTACAACTTTAGAAGCTATATATGGAGTAAAAGACCCTTCTTTCCCAGTGGATCAAGCTGTTACCAACAACCAAAGCAAGTATACACAGTTTGATGTTGCTGAATTTTTTGAAGCCATTAAGAGGTCAAGGTGTGTACTAAAAGTCATGTAATCTAGATGTAGATTGCTTCAATTCCCTTCATTATTTATCCTATTACATATGGGTGGAGTTGTAAAAAGTTATCATGCTGTCATGCATATTTTTTTGATTTAGCCACAAAATTGGGGAAGTTATTATGTCAATTTCTTCCCTGATGCAACCAACGCTACAATTTGATTTTTTAAATACAAAAATATTATTATTTCGTCCGTTGGTTGCAAGATAATTTGCTTTAGAAGTTTCAGTTTATTTGTTTCTCATCAGGGAGGAACCTATGTTGGATGAAGAACTTCCTGACTTGCTTCCTCGTTTAAGGCCTTACCAGCGTCGTGCAGCATATTGGATGGTCCAGAGAGAGAAGGAAGCCACAACTTTAGGCGAGAAAGTAGCTGTTCAGCTATCTGCTCCATATTCTGTGCCAATTAGTTTTGTTGATCAAAGTCCTAAAATGTTCTACAATCCATTCAAGTAAGGCTTTAAAGAGGCAAAATTTGATATTAAATCTTTCCTTGTCTAGTTTGAAAATCATTCTTTTAAGACATTTCCAAAGCTTGAGTAGGGAGATCCTTAACTATCTATCAGAAAAGCTATCACTAGCACAGGATCATTATGGGCAAGGTTTCTGTAGGTAGAAGATCTTGTGAAAGGGAGATCGTTAAGAGACGCCTGACTACAAATGGTTATGAATGTATCAACATGTGGGTGCTAGACTTGCCTCATTCTTTGCTTGCCTCAACAAATGATTGAAGAATCATGTCATGATTGGTAGATCCTAATGGTTGTGACATGGCTCAATCAATAATGATGGCTAACAATCTTTTAGTTCAATGTAAATTTAGATAATCCAGTTTTTTGCTATTTATTTATTTATTTATCATTATGATTATATATTTTAAATGATAATAGTGACAAACAGATAGTTAAGAAATAAAACAAGTATGAAATGTTGAAAATTAAAATTGTCTATTCCATGAATATATGCCCAAGAGGAAAGTGAACAACAAGTCAGTTCCTTCAAGGCTTTTAACAATTACGGCAAATATGATAATATGTGGAACTTGTTATGCTCATTTTGTTTTCAGGTATACAAGGACTACTTGTGCGTCCCAGTTTTTTTTGGATAGCGCCTTCCTGTATCTTATTGCTCCATTGAGCTGTAAATATGACTCTATCACCAGTAATACTCAAGGCTTCAATTACACTTGGTTGATTTTTATTTTTTTGGATCCTCTTTTTCACATGTTAACACTCATATCTTCTAATTGATTCAACTTTTTCAACTACGAAATCTACTATTCTTCTTTGAACATTCTTTTTCATCTTAGCCTATTTTCTCTCATTTGATCTATCAAAGTTACACTTTATTGGTAACTAGCAATTTCTGTTTATGTTCTTCTAAGACCCATATATTCCTCTCTACATACTCCTCTTGATTATACTAAGTTTTCATACATGTTAATGACAATTGCATAATACTCTTTAAGTAATCCATACTCTTTCTCTTTATTCCAATAGTGGAACCAGAAGGTGTATATGTGCCTAACGGAATCTAGAGTCTATCCTATTCTTTCTTGCTAGTAGCCTCCATCTTTGTTGATCTCATTTCTATGGTCAAGACAATACTTTCTCCTGTGGCATTCTGGTTGACCTACCATCTTTGATCCCTCTTCTTTGGTACAATTTGTGATTTCAGAGACATAGGCAACATCTCCTTCCACAGATGCTGTCCATCTTATGTCTCTATTATGTTGAATATAGATGAGAGTTCTTTAACATTAGAGCTTCTCACGACTAAGGTTTGCAAGCTTTCAATTCATTGTCTTGTTGCACTAACAATAGCCTGTGTTGTTCATGCAATTCTTGCATAAAAAGGGCAGTCCGATGCACGAAGCTCCCGCCACGCGGGGTCCTGGGGAAGGATCCATTTTACGCAGCCTTATCCTGCTTTTTTGCAAGAGGTTGTTTCCAGGATTCGAACCCGTGACCTTTTGGTCACATGGCAACAACTTTACCGTTGCGCCAAGGCTCCCCTTCTTCATGCAATTCTTGCATCAAAGAAAAAAATTGCAAAAACACCACCAGCCTAAAACTTTGCTCCATTTTTCCTTTTCATCAAGGGAAGGGCATTTTGCGAACCAATTGTGCCCAAAGTATGTCAGGTTCTTTGACTACCCTATCTTTTAATTCTACAATCTCTCAAAATCTTATGGGTTTTATAAGTATTGCCACAGAGAAATTAAATGAAAAAAAGTATACCTTTTGGGTTGTTCCTATCAAATTCTTGTCCATGGCATTTGACAAAATCCATCAATATTCTTGAATCAAAAAGAGTTGCATAGATTCACAGCTACTTACCTTACTTTGGCTGGTGATTGATCCAATTCTCATATGTATTTTTTAGCGCTCTGAACTATGGATATGAGCATAAATACAAGATCTGCACACTAACGCCAAAACTCATGCTTATTGGGGCTAATTATCCTTTTTTAGGGAAGTCTACTATTGGGATCACATGCATCTGTTGTAGTATTATTAGTACATCTCTTGATGATTTCATCGATATGCTCAAAACTTGATGGGTGACAAAGGATACTCGTAAATTTGTGTTGATTATATAGACACATTCTTTCTTATGATTGAAATTTCTTCAGTCTGTTCGTTGTTTCAGAAAGCATCAAATTAGTTTCTCTGTCTAGGCGTACAAGAAACATATTTTGTACGTTGCTTAAGTGAACACACAATTTCTTTTGTATGGACTCCATTTTTTGGTTAACATACTTTTATATGTTATTTGGAGGGGAGCCTTGGCGCAACGGAAGTTGCTGCCGTGTGACCTAAAGGTCACGGGTTCAAGTCTAGGAAATAGCCTCTCGCAAAGCAAGGTAAGATTGTGTACAATAGACCCTTCCTCGGAACCCTATATTGGCGGGACCTTCGTGCATCGGGCTGCCCTTTTATACTTTTGTATGTTATTTGTTTTTGTTATATGCATTGTCTGGATTTATATGCAAATATCTGTATTTGGCATTATGGATTGCCTAATTTAATTGTTATGTGATAAATGTTGTTTTTATTAAATGCTTTTGTTAGTTAGTTTGATATACTATATATCAATTCATATAAGTTTTGCGACATTATATGATGCATTATTGTCAATTTAACTTGTTACTTCTTAAAATACTATGGACCATATTTGTGGTCTGTTTATTACATGTGTTCCTTTTACATTTTGGTGGCTTGACCTTATACCAGTTGCATATAGATCCCTCTTTCTCCGACTTCGGGAGTAGTGTCAAATGGTCACTATTTCAGTTTGATATAAGAATTGCTTTCCTTCTAGGTAATATTGACGAGGTGAATATTAGGCTTTTAATGTAAACTGAAAAATTGTTTTGTTTAGACTGGATCAATCTCCTAGAGCTTCATTTGATAAATTCTTCTTTACTCATTCATTTTGGCATGATTAAAAATGCATTAGATTATTCAATATTTCTCATTTCCTCACAAACTGCAATGTGATTCCGTATCTTTATTTGTGTATATTATTCAATGACTCGGGAGACATTTTCTCGTCTCCAAAAAAAAATTGCTGTTGAAACAGGAGGGGGAGAGAGAGAGAGAGAGAGAAGAGTAGACGTCAAAATTACTACTAAGCTTCAGTTTAGAATCTCAGCTACCATGAAGTCATGGCCTACTTCAGGATAAGCTCTTTCTAAGCTTTGCTAGCCTGATAAAACCCCCTTGATGATTAAACTTAAAAGTCTTCATAGGAAGCAAGGAATCCAAAATGAATGGTAATAATATACAACAAGGACAACAAGAAGATTAGTTGCAACTGAAAATCATGTGCTAGGTTATATAGAAGTGTTTTACCATTGTCAACTTCATCTTTGTTCAAATTGTTCTTGTTCACCATGACATAAATTTCGTAGCATGCCACAATATTTCAGTTATTTGATTTCTTTTGTTTTTTTTTTCAGCGGAAGTATTTCTATGCGTCCAAGCTCATCAACGTATGTTTCTGGTGGGATCTTAGCTGGTAACTGATCTTTTCCTTCTCTTTTTAGTGTTTACACAGAATTCCATTACCTTCTTAACACCATGCCATTACCAATTTCCCTATTTCTTGTATTCCTTAATAAAGATGAGATGGGTTTGGGAAAGACTGTTGAGTTGTTGGCTTGCATCTTGGCCCATCGTAGACCATCCATGGAAGCAGGTTATGCCTACCAAAATTACTCTCGTTCTAACAAAATGGAACCCAAGATAAAAAGACAAAAAAGAGAACGTGTTGAGTGTATTTGTGGAGCTGCCAGTGAAAGCTCAAAATATACAGGATTATGGGTGCAATGTGATTTCTGTGATGCTTGGCAACACGCCAAGTGTGTTGGATACTTCCCTAAGAAGAACTGTTTGACTTCACATGAAAATGACTCCAAAGATGGTGTTGTAAACGGTTTGTCCAAATCAAAGCGTAGTAGGAAGTACAAAGATACTAGCATCAAAACAGAAACTGATGAGGATTACATATGCTCTCTGTGTTCAGAGCTTATTCAAGCAGCCAAAATTGACACATGCAGTAGTGCAACTCTTATAGTATGCCCAGCACCTATATTGGCTCAGTGGGAATCAGAGATACTGCGGTATGTTTTTTCTTTTGTTTCATTAAATCTCTAAGTAACTTTCTTATTCCATTTCCATTGTTTGTTTGTGCCGTTTCTACTTCCAATCATTGAAAAGCTTGGAAATTATAGATGTGTGTTTATGGCAGCACTTGTTTGTGTTTTTTCAGTATGGTTGCTGCTGTTGTACATAAATTGTTTTCAGAAATTCTTTTTGATAAACTATTAGAAGATTATAATATAAGACACAACCATTAATACACTATTTTATCAGTAAACTGGGGTTCAGTATATTATATTGACTGATCAGCATTGAGGACTGGTCTACTACCTAATAATTTTGACAGAAAAAATATCATAAACACTTAAAGAGATGGGAGAAACTGATATGCAGTAGAACATGAACATGTTGCAAATTTTTTCTTTGAACATTTATCTTTTGTTTCTTGTTTTGTCCATTCCAAGCTGGTTTCTAATTTAAGATAAAAGCTCATCTGCCTAAGTCATGCATTTAAGCTTGCAATTTGCAACTTGTGGATACATATATTTTTAAGTTGATGATGTGGATAGTTAGTCTACAAGGGAGTTAAATGATTTAATCAAATTTCCATTTCATTTGTATTCTTATGGATAAGATATAAATCCTATGTAACTATTTTGCAAGCACTTTTCCAGTGTCTAGAGCCTACGTTACTTGGACTTATGTGCAAATAAATGAATGAATGTGGATTAAGGTGTCTAATACATCTGTTTCTAGAAACTTTTAAAAGTGATTGATAGAGGATAGGTCTCCACTTGGTGAGTGTCAGTATCCAACATGGGCGTGCATGGGTAGTTGAAGAGTCCGATATTAGAGACAGAAGCATCTTATGTTTTCTTGTTAGGAGCATCTACTTTCCTTCTTGATGTACTAGAACTAATATCCTATTCTACAACTGAATATCCTAAACAAATTAGAAAAAAAAGTGGGCCAAAATACTAGGAATTTTTTGAGGGAATGTGGGATTTGAATATCTCATAAGAATCTACCTAATTATTGTTACATCAGGGAGGATAAAAGAAGGTAAAAAGAGTTTTAAAAAAATCTTGAAGTGCACCAGATGGGAAATAAGTGGGTTGAGAACTGTTGTGGTTATAAATTGGGCAAAGTGAAATAAAATTTCTAACATCACAATTGAGAAATGAGATAATTATATGGGATATAATGTCTGCAGGGCAAGCTTAAGGTTGAAGACTTATCTCTCTCATACTATATATAGGCAGCCCAGCCTAAGCTGAGACCGCTGGTGGAGGAGCATGCGTGAGGATCCTGTAGGTATATCAAAGTGGCAAAAATATCTTTTTCCCAAAGCAAGCAAGCAAGCAGACTATATTGACAAGGAAAAATTTCTACATCCATAAATTGCAAACTTAAATCCAAATTATCAAATGATCACCAGTCAGATCACAAATGCCTTGAATCATCCTGAATACTCCTAATGTTGATACCAAAAACATGCCGTGAATCTTAGCTCAGAAAATAAATTAAACCTGGGAATGTAATCTTCTCTTGAGCCTAGACAGTTAACTACGGGGAGGAGACTGCTTCGGGAATATAGAACTCCACCCAAGTTGCTGGTGTTGAGGCTGTGAAATAAAAGTCTCAGCATGAAGATCCATTCTTATTGCCTTCACTTTGCTTTATATTACGTTATTTTCTTCAGTTTAATCCCTTTTTAGTAAAAGGGTTTGTATTGTTTTCATTTGAATCTTTATTGGGAGTTTCTATATAAACACAGTTTTCTAATTCATTGATTTGTGTATTTGGCTTGGGTTGCGGAGCTAACCTATTTCTCTAATCTAGTCATACAAGGTCTGGATCTCTTAAAATCTGCAATTATGAAGGTGCAAGGAACTTAGATTCTTCAATTACTTCAAGAACAGATATGATGGAACTGGCTAATGCAGACATTGTTCTGACAACCTATGATGTATTAAAAGAAGACTTGTCACATGATTCTGATAGGCATGATGGTGATCGTCACTTTTTAAGATTCAAAAAGAGGTACCCATGTTAACATTTGATTTTCTTGTTTGTTTGCTTTTTAGTTCATCTCATTTGTTTGTTTTTTTTCTCTTTGTGTCTTCTTTTAGTGCATGTTTTTCTTAATCGGTGCATTATCATTTTATCGAGGAGTTATACAAATTGAAGTATCAAACAGAATGTGTAATTGCTAAAACTTTGTTTTCTTTGATCCATGAAAAAAATCAGAATGCTCATGATTTATATAATGGGTGCTAAATTACATGGTTAGTTTCTTAGTTTCCAAAAAGTTACTCTTTTTCAAGTTGGTGCTGTGCTGCTCTTTGTTTTGATGAAACCCTTGGGCTATTTTGTCAATCAAGTCCTTATGTACACTACCACACAAAATTCTTTTAGATATAAGCTCAAGATTTATTATGCGCCAAAATCAACTAAGCAGCAAGCACATACTTTCCTTCTTAGTACTCAAAACCATGGTGTTGATGAATCTGGAATTACAGGAAAAATCTCCAGTAAGTGCAAATCCTGGTCCTTGAAACATTCTGTTCCGACTTTCAAAACAGTGCATGCCTAGAAAATTTTGTCAAAGGTTTGGATAATTTTTCCTGTTGATAGAAGCAATACTCTAATTCTAATCCCTATTACGTATATTTGCATGCTTTTACAATAGAGGTTTCATTGTATAAACCTTGTTCTATTTTTTGAGAAAAAATTCAAAAGTTGTACTCAATTGAAAATGCAGAGGAGTTCATCAGGAAAGGAAAGATGAGTGCATAATACTGACTGCTGTTTGCAACAGGAATTGACATCTTTAGGTTGGACAATAGAGAAATTAAACTCTGCAAAACCTCCTTAGAAACATTCCCCATTCAAAATATGTTTCTACAAAACTAATTCATTTAATGTTTAATACATGCAGACACAATAAGTGAAGAAAAAAAAGATGGATACTTAGTGAATTTGTTAATATGTTCAGGTATCCTGTTGTCCCTACTCCACTTACAAGGATTACTTGGTGGAGGCTGTGCTTGGATGAAGCACAGATGGTGGAGTGCCACCAAGCTTCTGTGACAGAGATGGCAATGCGTCTGCATGCACAACATCACTGGTGTATCACAGGAACACCTATTCAACGGAGGCTTGATGACATGTATGGGCTTCTACGTTTCCTTAGAGCAACTCCTTTTGATGTCTATCGGTGGTGGACTGAAATTGTTAGAGATCCTTATGAGGTGAGGTTATTGTGTCTTCAATTGTTTGAATATGTCAGTTAATTAGCAAATTTATTTCATGCAGAGAAGTTTTAACTCCAACAGATTGACACATGAGCACCAATTTTGACATACAAGTTTCAAAATAGAGATGTTTGCATTTTCTTTTCTAATTTTTTATGAACCTACCCCATACTAACAGTTTTTGATCTTTTCCAAGTTTTTCTTGTTTAAAAATAAATTGTGTAACCTTTTTCTGAATGATATTTTTATAATACTTTATGTATCTTTTTAAATATCTTATTTTGATATTGAAGTTTCTTAGCCTGGAGTGCTTGTTTATCTCAGAAAGTTGAACAGACATGCCTCCTCTGAACTTGATGAGAGCATGCTATTTCCTAACTAGCATGTATTGAAGATACACCTTTCTCCTAATGGCGATATAAATTAGTTGTCATTTTCTTTGAAATTGTCATTCCATTTAATGGTATTCTGTTAACGTTTCATCTATTTTTCTGTGGAAACCTGCATTTATTCATTGACATGGGTGTAAGTGAGGACTTCATTTTTAGCAAATGTCAATACTAAACAACCCAAAGAGTTGGAGCTCATGGACATGGCTTGTAGATGTCCTTGTGCTAATATTATCTGGGAAAAACATAGTGTTTAAGAGTTTGTGTCAAATGTTTACATGTTGAGTGGGTCACTAAGCAGACATATTTGGAAGTGAAGCAAACCTATAACTTATAAGAACCACTCTACAAATAACTCATTAGTTGATCTACTAAACATATAACTAAGGAATTTTAATACCATAATATTATTAGCTAAATTTCTCCAAAATATCATTAAAATTTTCATCTATTGTCTGAATGACTGAAATATATAAAATACTTGTATTCTATCACAATAAATCCTCCTCCTCCGCATCTTGATTTAACATAACTGGGTCTTCTTTTCCTTAGCATTTTACTCAATGATTGTACGCACCTATAAAGGAAAAAAGTGTCTAACATCTTAGTCAACAAGTCATCTTTGTCGGTGGCTAAGTATGAGGGCTAGGAGATATTGACATCTTCTGATTAGAGAGACTTGAGGAATAAATGAGAGTCACTAAAGATGATGGAGGGGTGATGTCTATTGGTCAAATGTGTATGAGTAATATAGACATTGATGAGATTGCTATGGATGCGGGTTGTGAGACTAACTCTAATCAACATCGATTAGTGTGGACATTTAGGGAATATAGATGTTGACGTTGGGAGTCTATAGTTGAATCTATTGTGGTCCTTTGGTTGACGATCTGTTGTGCTCTGGTTGATGACTGTTCCTATCCTTTGATTGATTATTTGTCATTGTTCTCTGGTCAATGATCTATTGATGTCCTCTTGTCCAAGATGCTTGAGGAAGAAGCACTGTAGCTTCGGACATGCTTGACTGTCTGAGAGATGTCTAATGAGGGTTGAGGATGATAAGGGATCGTTGAAGAAGTAGCTTTTCACAAGTGAAAGGTTGTAGACAATGAGTTACTGTCAAAGAAGTAACCTTCGGTGAGCAAAGGGTCGAAGACAATATGATTTATAAAGGGTCAAAGATGAATCCTCATAAAATAAGTCATGAGGTTTTATTTACTCAACCACATCTTATTAATGGCTAAGTTGAGAATCATGAATTGGTTGATATGTGTTGAATCAGTACGAAGTGTATTGAATTTGACTAATTATTGACTTGTTTGATTCACTCATATGGTTCTAACCATTTTGAGTTTGAATTTGATGCAGATTCCGGAGGTCATAACTTTTAACTCGAGACTCGGAATCAAGTTATGTCTGCACTTACGCGTGTAGAATTCAAAGATTTACATTTGTTACTAGAACTGTAACCGTCAAGTTTCGGGCCCAAAAAACACCGTTTAGATCCTTTTCAGAGCCTCTGAACATCTTTTTGCTATTTTTGGTCATATCCGTTTTTATGGTTTTTTTGGTAAACCCGGTATATATGGGTTAGGGGTTTGTCTATTTAAGCGTCCTATTTTGATAATTTCTTTCTGTTAGAAATTTTCTTTTTCTGGAAAGGGTTTCTTTCCTTTCTTTGCAAGATAGGAATTGATGTCCAAATATTATGATTTCTTTCCTTTCTTTGAATTTTAGGATCTAGAGTCTATATAAACAATTGTTTGGGTTGATGTTTGACAATTTTTTATTAATGCTATTTTTTTCTGTCGTCTCCTCCTTGGAACGACGAGTTTTCCTTTTTCCTAGTGTTCTTGCACGAATCAACTGGAATTAGAAGGCCGCTTTAGGTATTCGTATGCGAATCAACAGATTTGATAGTCACTTCCGGTATTCGTGCATGAATCAACGGATTCGATAGTTATCCACTGCATCAGAATTAGATTAAATTGTGTGGTTCATAACCTGAATTGTATGGTTTTAATAACTATGATATAATGTTCTTAATCATAGGAGGTGGGTGACCATGTTTCCAAATATTTGCTGCTTGTTGTCTCAAATACTAGAAGAAGATTGTATGTTATATGTGTCATTATATTTCTTTTGGCATTGTCAATGACACATATTACAAGATTTGTAATTTTCCTCGGGGTTAGCAACCATCAGTATTCAATAGACTCTTACATTAAGTTTTGTTAACCGGATCTGGTCTCTGTATGTTGCAACTCCTTTTGTACTTACGAAGGTCCTTTATAATACTTCTGTTACAGAAAAGAGAAGCAGTAGCTATGCAATTTGTACACAACTTCTTTAAGCAAATAATGTGGCGGTCATCTAAACTGCATGTGGCTGAGGAGCTAGAGTTGCCGCCTCAGGAAGAATGCTTGTCATGGCTTACTTTCTCATCAATCGAAGAACATTTCTATAAGAAACAACATGAAACTTGTGTAACCCATGCTCATGAAATTATAAAAAACTTGAAGGGTGATCTTCGTAAAAGAACATTTATGCCTGGTAATAGTTAATTTTCCGCCTCTATTATTATTTATCGTACTTCAGGGGAACCTCTGCTTATTTGCAATTCCCTTTATGATGCAATGCCTACTCATCTGCAGGCATTGATGCTTCACGCTGTGACTTCCTCTCACATAATGAAGTTGCAAAGCTTGTTGGCCCACTCTTAAAGCTCCGTCAGGCTTGTTGCCATCCACAAGTGGGAAGCTCTGGTCTCTGCTCATTGCAACAAAATCCTTTGACCATGGAAGAAATTTTAGACGTGAGTAGTAGTCTCACCTCATGTACCATTATTTCAAAAAATATGCTCGTGTTTTGAGGATTATAATTTCAAAATTTTCTATAGGTTCTTATTGGAAAAGCCAAAATCGAAGGAGAAGAAGCTTTACGAAAAGTTGTTAGTGCATTAAATGGTCTAGCTGGATTAGCTGTAATTGAGGAGGATGTAAAAAGGGCTGTGTCATTGTATAAAGAAGCATTGGCATTAGCTGATGAAAATTCGCTTGATTTTCGCTTGGATCCATTGTTGAACCTTCACATTCACCACAACCTGGCTGAAATAATCCCTCTCACTTCTGAATTTTCAGAACATTGCTTATCAGCTGGATCAAACCCTGCTGATAATAATGAAGTGAAGAAAAGGAAAGCACCTTACATGGACAAGTTTGGGAAGTACTATGTAAAGAGAGGCAAAACTAATATGGACTGCAAACCAGTTTTCACTCGGCAGGATTCATCTTTGGAGCAACATAATACACACGATGATGGCACCTTTAGTCATTTCTCCTCAGATAGTAAAAAGACAAGTCCAGAAAGTGATGCTCCTTGTCATGTATCATCTGGATGTTATGCTATCCCTTGCTTGAGGAAGACGTGTGAAACCATTAAAGAGAAATACCTATCTGCCTTTGTTATGAAGTTGTCCTTGGCCCAGGAAGAATTCAAAACTTCATCCATGCAGGTACTTGGTCATATATATGTTCCCTTTCATACGTATTTCTGATTGCATTGTAAAAGACTAAAAGTTGTTACAATAAAAAGTTTTCCTTTGGGGTTTTAACTTCTAATTATTCCTTTTTGGAGTTAAACATTTTATATTTAAAAAATACCGAAGTGATATTGGTACGGTACAATACAGTACCGAAACCGTATCGTTCCTGTCATAAATTGAAATTCTGATACGGGTTGAAATTTTAAATCATGTGGGAGATACTTCAAGAAGTTATGTAGGGGCATCCTATATTGTTGAGTAGAGTGCCCACGTTGCATACATTTGCCATACAGGTTGGGAGCGCACTATTTTTTTGACACCCATTGGTTTGTTAGGGTTTCAATGCAGACTTTGATGGGGATCAAATGGATGTTCATATACCTTAATCTTTGGAAGCTCAAATGGAGGCTCATTTACTATGTTTTCTCATACGAATCTTGTCTCCAACTATCGGAATCATATTTCTATGCCAACTCAAGGCATGTTTATTGGACTTGGTATATGCAATAAAGTTCTCATCATTTTTTTTTATTGGCTAAAAGTATGGTTTTTTTAAGACATCATGTATTTATAGAAAAGTAATTGAGATCGTTTGGTATTGTAAGTACTGGTTGGGACTAATATTGTTTTATATAACTCAGGATATCATGTAAAATTTGAAAAATTCTTTTTTCAGTTGCTAACCACGTGCTCATCCAAGTGTTGATGAAAATTTCTAGTTAGTCAAAAAAAAAAAGGGGGAAAAAATTACCACCTAAATCTTGTAATAGTTCAACCTTATGTGTGTTTCAAGCTTTGCCATTAAAAAATTTGGTTGTATAATTCTTTCCAGGTCTCTAAGAATTTAAATGAGCTAGAAAATCAAAGCAGTTGGTGGTTACATGCGCTTAATCTTATTAATCAGAACAAGGAATCATCAGAGGACCTTAAACGGAAGATTGAGCAAGCTCTCTCTAGAAATGCACAAAGTGCAGGATTATCGAGAGTTTCATCAAGGTTTGTTTTAATTTCTTTTTGTTGTTTTTCTTTAAGGTGTCACCTTATGAATTTTTCTAGGTTAGTAAATAGATGAGATCAACCAATTCTTTATTTATGAGATGAAGAGTTGAATAATCTGGATTGACAAGTTCATGAACAGGTGAAGTATTGGAGATGCTCTTTCTTTGTCAACCAATTCCTTTTTGTTGATCAGGTTTAGAAGCACAAGTGGATTAATGTACAATATCCAGACTAGTCTTGATTCTTTGGGAAGTTCCAGGCAAGAATTAATTTGCCGACTAAAAGAAATTGATAAAACAATGACCAATCCCAAGGACGACGACATTGAGCGTCTTAGATATTGTCCAAATTGTTATGATGTTGGCGATGGCATTCTATGTCTCCACTGTGAACTTGATAATCTATTCCAGGTTGGTTATCTGTGATTTTATGATTTGTAATTGTAAGTTCTGAATTCCTTTCTAATCTAAATTACTCCAGGTATATGAAGCTAGACTCGCTCTTGTGAGGAAAGCAAGCAATTGTGCGATGTTTGAATCAGTAGAAGAAGCTTTGGACATGCAAAGGCGAAATTTGGAGTTAAATCTTTTTTTCCGTAACAAGAAAACTTCAACAGAAGTTGACAATGGGAATGGAAAGACTAAGCAACGTCTTGTTAAAGAATCTATTCAGGTAGTTATGTAGATGCATATTGATGCATTCATTATCTCTTGTAGTACAATTGATTTTCTGTATGCCATTTTTTTTCATTTCTTCTCTGATCAAGGTGGGATTTAGCTCATCAGCTTTGGTGTTTTGCATCTCAAATAATGTAGTGGCTAATTCAAAATGCTTATGAACTGTATGTAGGCTGTGATATGTTTTCCAACTGCAAGTTTCCAAATTAATGTTGTTCTTAGATGTTTATTGCACGACTACTGATCCATGAGATTCATATTTTTATTCTCTATTTTGCTTGGAGTTGGATATGAGTATCTGATATGGCTATGAATCCAAATATCTCACATGACTATTTTTAATTTTTTTTACATGTGATTGCTAGAAATATCAAATGTCTACATAGAGTGTCAGGGTACCCGACCCTGATATGAAGGGATAGATGAAGAGTCAAGTATAAGAGCTAATTTCAATACCTGTTATAATGTCAAACAATTTAGCAAGTTGATTCAAACATTCAGGGTGCCTTCCAGGGTAAAGTCTCCTCTGACTTGGTATAATTTCTCGAGGCCAGTGTAGAGATAATTAGAGTGAAAAAAGATTTCATTCATTTTTCCTTCTTTTTATCTCGGTATCTTCTCATTAGTACAGGGCACTTATTTGGTTTTGTCCTGGAGTTATTGTTTAAGATAGAGGAAGACCACAAATCTAGAAACCCCTCAACTTTGCTATGTTGTTTTACCCTATTATTAATGTCATGATAATTTTAAAATTATACAGAAACTCGTCCATTCAACTCAATACTTGAACTTTTATGTAGTATTGTTAAAGTAAATTTTGTTCATGGGATCTTCAATACAACTTAGTTTTGTTCTAATTAGTC
Source organism: Zingiber officinale (assembly GCF_018446385.1). NCBI lineage: Eukaryota > Viridiplantae > Streptophyta > Magnoliopsida > Zingiberales > Zingiberaceae > Zingiber > Zingiber officinale. Next base: position 4,922,071 of record NC_055992.1, read on the forward strand.
CTGGAGTTTCTGAGATCTCATCAAAATCAGTATTCACAGTAGCATATAAAAACAATATCTATGATCAAGTTTATCTGCATTATGACTAACAAGTCCATATAGGGTGTGAATGTAGGTTAACAATTGCTTAAAATAGTGTGTAAACATCAAGTTTCTATTCTCAGGATCGTCCTTTTCAAAGAAGTAATGCATGTTCAGCTTAACACTTGTCAGTTTCATTTTGTATTTTCTGAAATTTTTTATTAGAAAATTATTATTTAGTATCTTCTAGAATTTTAGTAAAAATTTATTACATGTACACTAATAACATTGCTATTTACATTTCTTCCAACACAAAAAAGTTGACAATATATGTCTTGTGATCCTGTTTGTGGAGTTTTGATTGATTTTGTTGAGGTTATATACTTATATGTCCATTATCTTTGGGTGTTTATGACCATTATGCTATATGTAATAACAAGCATTACTTTAGTTTTATCTTTGTTTAATTATTGTAGTATTTGCAGATCTGCATTTTGGTTTTGATTAATTTAGGTATTGAAAGTCCCTTCTGAACTGGAGACTACTCTTAGAGTCATAAAAAGCCACTCGAAGTCGATCTTAGGAAAGCAGGGCTTGGAATCTGCTAAAAAGCACTTGCATCTTTTTGAGGTATTTCTTTGATTTATTATTGATTTTGTTCTTGTTAATTGTTACATATATTGTTCTGGATAATTAGTTGGTTCACTTGTTCGCTGTGTGCAAGAAGCTTGTCTGATTGTTTGTTTGGCACAAAATGGAAGTCAAAAGGTACTCAAGGGTTTCAAATAATGCAGTATAGTGTTGCTGCCAACTATGCCTCCTTGTATGTACAAAACGCATAAGCACTAGATGTAGAAATAGATGAGGCATTTTTGAGATACTTGTCTCAAGCAGCATGCCGAGGACAGGATATCAATCATAGTTGTTGTACTATGTTAGTCTAATTGAGCTTTAGCAAAGGAACACACTAGCTACAGCTTTGTTTTTCTTCTGCTACTATATGTTCCTTTTGTTAATAGCTTGATATCTAGAGATGCAGCATCAGTCAATATAATTTTGATACTGGTATTTGTCATTCTACTTCTGTTATAAATATGATATTCTGCATCCTTCCAAGGACAGAAAGAAGACACTTACACATCCATATCATTCTGAACTTAACGATCACTATAACTTGCATTTATTCAACATTTTTTTTGGTTGATTAATCAATGACTATGCAGGTAGCATGTCGTAGTACAACATGGTTTTATCCTAAGAGTAATATAGCCATACCTGATGGATCCATTCTTTCTTGTTTGGCATGTTGCTTGTTGGGGTACGCTCTGCTTGTTTGTAAAACATTACCTAGCCAATCTTGAAGTTGACGTCAATTTAAGCTGTTATTCTATGGCATGACTTAGTTTTCCTTTTTTAAAAAGTTTGTCTGTTTTTAGAAGCTTTGTGCTAATTAAGCATGGTTAAAATATGTTAAGATAATTATTCTTCAGCCATAATGTTATTTAGGTTATGCGCAAGGAATACACTCATGCAAGATCCTTGTCAAGAGCTCAAGCTCAGGTATTGCGTGCTCATGATGAAATCAAAATGGCTACCACGAGATTGAGTCTAAAAGAAACAGAGGATGAACCTGCTCCTATAAATGTGTTAAGTAAAGGAGAAGTGATTCCATCTAGCCTGCAATTAACTAGTGAAAAATTTATTTCATTGTCATCATTACAGCGCCTTAAAGGACAACTCCGTTATCTCAAGGTAAACTAAAGCCTCCGTTACTCTGTACTTTCATTGTTATTGCCTCATTAAAATTATAGCTTGGAATGTGTATTGAATTTGTCAATCACTCATTTGATATATTTCACAAGAGCTCACCAACAGCAAAGTGTTAGTAGAGTTTCTTATTTAATTTTAGTATTTGGCTTTGTATAATCAGAAAAATTGGATTCATTGCTTCTGTCATGCAGTTGCACCATTGTAACTAATGTGAGGCCTCAAGCATTGACTTGATTTACAGTAACTCAAGAAATCCTTGGAGAAAAGTGAAGTGAACAAGAGTAATGAGCACAAGAACACTTAAGCTTAAAAGATGTTTTCTACTTGATTCTTCTTGAGGGAAACACAAAACAAAGGGAGCTTTATATAGACCAAGACCAAGACCAAGACCTCCACATATTCTAAAACATAATTAATGACTATAAGTGCCAATGAAATGGTTGGGAAATCATAAAAACAATAATGAGACACTTTGGGAAAAGGTTGAATGCTTTGAGGGCATTTACTTGTTGCTTGATTGGTTGTATGTCTTGCATATTGATTTTAGGATTGAAAGTACCTTTGAAGAATGATCCCAAGACCCTTAAATGTTGCATAGCATTTGAAATTGGTATGGCTCTTTGGAATTATGCATTATAATGAGGCATGGATTACTTCAATTATGCTAAAAGGTAACACAGTTCGACAATTATGGATGAATTTAGGGTTTATTTTTAATTTTATAAGTTTGTTTTATTGTTCAAGGTTGTTTTTTTAAAGTGTTTGTTATAATTTTTAGGGGTAAGTTAAATCTTTAATTTTTTTTTTGTAATTTTCAGAGATAGGTTAGGACTTTTTAGACGATTTGGTTTTATTTTGAGTCAATAACATTTTTTCTCTTTGGTTAGTTGAATTGTTTTTTTTTTAGGTTTAATTTTTCATGTTGCATTAATTGGTATCGAAGCAAAACTCTTAGTTCAGTCTCACATTTTCCTTCTTGTCCTGAAGTTATACACTCAAAAGAACTCTGAATCACTCTGCCTACACTACCAATCGCATGAAGGATTCCAACATCTATGTTTCACACCCACAACCCTCAATCATTCAACCTTGACACAATTGCCTGCCTAACAGCTCGACACCCTAACTGCCTGACACATTAGAGTGACTGCGCACCTCTGTTCCCACTTAAGGAAAACATGACTGACTCCTTTCAAAATGGACAACTACTCTTCTTCCATGTCCCATTGTTCCCATCCTTTCTATTGCCAACTCCTTCCACCAAGGCTCCTGCATGCTTTAGTTTTTTTTTTTTGAGCCTCATCCAAAGAAATCGACTGGATTCCACAATCCACACCCGATGTTCCTAATCAATGCCAAAACCATTCCTGCTTATTGCAATACTGCCACGGCCTTTCAATATGTCTGATACTGACAAGCTATGCCACCCTGGATTAAATCATGTTTCAATTAATTATTAGTTCCCTCAGGATGGACAGTTGGCTAGTGCATGTGGTGTTGCCACCATGAGGTCTAAGGGTTAAATCCCTGCTAGTTGCCGAGTGCCTGCCCTCCCTCATGCGTTATTCAACTGCCCAAGGCTAGTAGCCATCCGTGATTTATCTCTTTCGTGTTGGCCTAGGGACGGGCTGGCGAAGCCGTGAAGGCGCTGGAGACAAGCGAATCGCCTTTTTGCCGCCATGTTTCAATTAATTATATTTTTTCTCTTTGGTGGGATAAATTGTTCGAGTTTTTTTGTGGTGCAATATTTCATGCTGCATCAAAAGACTAATGTAGTGTTGAGCCTCAATAAAGAGCCTGCCTGACAACATATTGTAGCTTGGTATGACATTCTCCCTATTGATTTTGACAATGCCTCTATTGCCTCTTGTACATGAAATTTCTATATCTGCATGGAGAACTGACATAGAATTTCAGTTGACTCCTCACTTTGTTTCTCTCGACCTATCCCTTATAATGAACCAAGTATTCATGTCATGTATTGGGCGTTTGACCATTCAATCAACAAGGATGTTGCTTACTTCGGTGCGCATGTTAGCAGGAGTATATGCTTGGATTGTCCTCTAAAAGGATCATCCTTATCTTCTTGAAAAGTTTTGAGAACACTCATATGGAAAACGTGATGGCCATTGACATTGGAAGGGAGTTCAAACTTATAGATAACTTTCCCATCAGAACATTTTGATGATCTTAAATGAACTTTCTTCTTATCAAAGTATTGGTAATGCCTTTGAACCTCTTCTGGCAATATAACTTCATGAGGACCATGTCTCTGACTTGGAATTTCATGGGTCCTCTTGTGATTGTTGACCATTTTTCATCTTTTTGGCAGCTTTGTACAAGTAAGATCATGCTAATTCAGTTTGTTAATGCCACCTTTACCCGTGTTGAAATACTGTTGGACTTTGTAGGTGGTGGCTAAGGTGCTTGAAGTGTAGTGACTTAGAACAATCTTAAATGGGCTTCTTCATGATGATTTACTCCGTGTAAGTTGTAGTAGAATGGAGTAACTTCTAGCAACTTGGCCCTGCTCCTTCTAATTGACACCCATGGTGTCAAAGATATACCTCTAAATAGTGTTTACTCACTCAGTTTAGCTATTTTTTTGCGAATTCATGGCTGTCGACATTGTCAAATCCAAACTGAGTAGCTTGAAGAGCTTGGTCTAAAAAACCTTCCAGTGAATCATGAGTCTCCATCACTCACAGTACTTTTTGGAGTCCCCACATATTTCACCACACTTATGTTGGGCGTCTCTTCTGTTGAACATTCTTTGGATGCAATATGAAATTTACATACTTTGAAAATCTGTCGACAGTCACAAAATACTGCAGATTTGGGGAGTCCCACAATAGAATCCTGAGAAACACTTTCTTGTGGTTTTCTTTTGGCTTCTCTGGTACAGGTAGTGGTGGAACTGAGGTTGCATTGCCCAGGAACTTCATGTGCACTGAACTTGGGTTGAGAAATTGACTTGGACACAATCACCATGATGTTGCCAAAAACACCATGTGTGGCAGGACTGCAAGCATGGTGGTTGTGGAATAAATTTAAGTTTCTTCCTTGTTGTTCAGCCATGATTTAAAGGGATCTAGAATAGATACACATGGCCCATGCAGGATTGATAGAGCCTGATTATGTAGTTTTATGTGGCTTCCAAATATTTATGCTTGCTATATTATTGATTTTGGGAACATTTCTTTAATGTTTCTGTTGGATGTTGCAACTTTCAAATCCTTGTTTTCTTAATCAGCTAAATGTTTTGATGCAGGGGATGGCTTTCGCTAGTCAAAAAAGTCCTCATCATTCTGATTCACTTTCTATGCCTCATGATACAGCTTCTGATGAAATTAAAGGAAGTGTGACTCAGACAGATCATGAGCCTTGCCCTATATGTCATGAGAAAATTATGAATCAAAAGATGGTTTTTGAGTGTGGGCATGTCATTTGTTGCAAATGTGAGCAGTTTTACCTTTTCATTATTTTTCTGTGCTAGTGTTGTTCTCATTGATTTCCTCGTTTGTTTGGTTACACTAGGAGAACTTTTCACAGATTGGACTTTATTATTGTATAAATGCGTAGCAATATGCTTTCAGTTGAAGCCATCCATAGTTTCGGACCTTGTAAAATCTGATGGCATTATTATTATTATGATTTGATGCTATGTAAAATCTGACAGCATTACAATTATTTTATGCTATATGGTATTTATCAGAATCCATCTTGTGAATTGACTATATCTACTTTAGCTACATAGTTTTTGGTGAGCCTCCCGTTTTTATCAATCTAATTTTCAGGATAGTATTTGAGTATTCTGGTTGAAAATGCATTTAAATCCATCTCCTGCTGGAAATAGGTGCATAATGTCATCCGATTCATTTACATATCTTATTTGTCTTGTCTTGTTCGCCAATCAACTTTTGTTTACTGGTACAAGGTTTTATAGCCTAGCATCCTCTTTTCAGTAATATTTGAACGTTTCTAACTGTGCCCTCTGAACGATATCCATATTATTTTAGGTTGTCTTGAAATGACTGAATATGCAGTAGTGCATTCTGGAAGAAATCAACGAAAATGGATTACATGTCCTACTTGTCGTCAGCGTACAGACTTCGAGAACATTGCATTTGTAGATGAAAAACAGAATGGCAGTGATTTTAGACCTAATTCTTCTGAACCTAAAGTTGTTTCTGAAAGCAGTATCACAGTCCAAGGATCATATGGAACTAAGGTATGCTTCTCATTGAATTAAGGTTTCCAAAATTTTCCAGTAATTTAAAGAGCCTAGTAAACTATGTTTATTAGGTAAGAACTGGAATTTTGTTAACCATGTAGTTTCAGGAAGGTACTTATTCGTCTTAGTTCAACATTGTAAAGCCATTTCTTGCTTAAATTTACTGCTCGTGTGATTGTTACTTGAAACTAGAAACTGATTTTTGCTGGTGTGGTCATTAATTAATAGAAAATGCAAAGATTCAGTTTTTTAGTATATGTATACATTGATTTCGTACACCCATCTGACCATCTATAGGTTTGTACTTTTGATGAAATTAAAGTTGGCCAATCTTCCCAGATATTTTGTTTTACATCTCATTTTTCTGTGCTGCTAATATCACACATTACTGGAAAACTCAAGTAACTACCAAATCTTAGTCAGTTTGATTTTACCAGGATGTATAGAATTTGAAACAAATACTAGCAGTTCCTCAGACTCCCATGCTAATTTATATCTTTCACCAGTTTTTCGTTGAAGTACCACCATGTATAAGTTCAATCTAACCATTTTTCTTTGTTTCGTTAAGATCGAAGCGGTTGTAAGAAGAATATTATGGGCAACTTTAAATGATCAAGAGGCCAAAATTCTTGTGTTTTCCAGCTGGAATGATGTTCTTGATGTGTTAGGACATGCCTTAGCTGCTAATAATATTACATTTGTTCGGATGAAAGGTGGCAGGTATTGTTGGTTACTTACTATATGAATCATCCTTGAACTTTTCTCACTTAACAATAGTTTATTTCTTTATGTTTTAATAAGTTGATACTGTACAAATCTTAAAAATAGTTTGTTTCTTAAGATCTTGTAAGTCCAATGCTGACCACAAATATCCTCCACCTTTTTTTTGGCTTCTTCCAAGTTTTTCATTCTAAACTTTCCTAATATTTTTGGGAACTTACAAGAATAAAATCCACCAACATATAGATTAGCATAACAATAGACATAAATAATCACTAGTATGGCGTATGAATAAACAATCTTCTAGAAGTGAACAGGAATATACGAGCAAGAGTAACACTAGAAGTCCACAAAGTAACATAAATTCTAGAATCTTTTTTGTGGTGTATGTACTTTTGACCTTCCAGAGTTAGTCAACATTGTTATGGTGTTTTTTTTATTCAATGTATATATTTGTAATGAATCTAATCTGTCATTGCACCTATCAACCAATCTACTTATAGGAAATCGCAAGTAGCAATTTCACAATTTAAAGGACAAGAGAATTCACGAGGTGAAAAGGCAAAAGGGCAGCTCATTGCAAAACCTACCCAAGTCCTCATGATGCTTGTTCAACATGGAGCGAATGGTCTGAATCTCTTAGAAGCCCAGCATGTTATTCTCATTGAACCGTTGCTTAATCCTGCAGCCGAAGCACAGGCAATCAGCCGCATCCATAGAGTCGGGCAGGATAAGAAGACATTTATTCACCGATTCATAGTACTGATTTCTATGCGATTTTTTTTTTTAAATTTTTTTATAGCCATCCTTACCTCATTGTCCATTGTCCTTATTGTGACAGGTCAAGAACTCTATAGAGGAGAGTATATACAAGCTGAATATGTCTAGAGCAGTCAGTTCTGTCATTAGTGCCAAAGTTAGCAAAAACCAAGATCAGCCACTTTGGACACTAAAAGATGTGGAGTCCTTGTTCCCGTTGGCAAGCTCGTCTGAGACGCATGAAGACGGAAACGATCGCGCTGCAAGCTTTAGGAATTTACCACCAGCAGTTGCAGCAGGCCTGGCGGCAGAAAGGAGATTGATGGAGGCTCAAAACAATTCGCAATAACTTTAGGTGCATTACCTCTTTGACGATTCCCATTGATAATGATCCATGATCTTGCCAACCAGTAAAGAAAATGGAGCTGTCTTGTGTTTCTGGGGACCATTTTCTTTTTGTTTTTTCCAATTTTCACTGATTGTGAGATTTTTGGGAAGTCGTGGTTTCCTATAAAAACCAAGGAAACCTTGATCTTGTATTTATATATGGAGAGAGAATGATAGGAAACATTGATACGATGAGCCAGTTTGAGGATGTAAATGTTATTGACTTTGATCTTCAGAATTTAGACTTAATCTTTAGTGAAATATGTTTAGCTTTACCTTGGTTGTGTTATAAAAGTGTCAGGCTAATGGACGTGATTCGAACAGGCCTAAACAGCATGCTTTGATTTGTTTATTTTCAAATTAATCAAATGACTCAATTGGGTTTGGTCTGTTTTCATCTTTTAAATATTTTTTATTTTTTCTTTTTTTTTTTTTTAATTTTTTTTATTTAAATTATTACCAGATGGATCTAGAACCATGCTAGGCATGAACCACCTCAACTACGGTTAGTTGAGGGTTAGTAATTGGTTCAAAATCGAATTGGCCGGATCGATTAAATTAAATTAAATAAATTTAAAAATTATTAAAAAAATTGAAGAATCAACTGAACATTTTAACAAAAATCCAAAAATCAGGTCATAAAATATTGATTAATTTAATTTATTAATTAGGTCATAAAATATTAATTAATTTAATTTTTAATTGAATTAATTTAGAAAGTCATGCATCCAACAGTCCTTACAAATCAATCTACAATTGATTTTTTTTTTAAATCAGCATTATGTTGTTAATTTTTTAATAATCAAACGGCACTATGTGTTTGAAATGATGTGATACGTTCTTAGAACTAATTATTTTTTGAAATAAAAAAAATGATAATCTCCTTATTGATTATGCTTGGATGACCGATTCGGTCCACATAAATTTTTCATCAGTCATCAGGATAAATCAAAAAGTGCACGTAGCGGTCAGCCTAGAAACTCAACATCCTTTAATTACATCTCTCATTTAAAGGAAAAATTCTTACAAATATACCGTAACTGGAGTTCAAATTAGAGATATTTGGGAGACAACCTAAATATCCTAATGTGGTACTATGACCTCGTAGACCATTGTATTCTGAAATAAAAAAAGGTACTATTATGAGCACTATTATTTTTTGAAATAAAAAAATTATTAATTAGACTAGGTAACGTTGTGATTGGGGTGATTGGTCCGGCCCCACGAAAGTTTCCCACCGACCACCAGCGTAAATCGGGAAGCGCTCGCAGCGGACAACCCAAGAGCCTAGCATCCTTTAGTTACGTGCCCCATTTGGAAGAAAAATTTCTATAAATTCATCATAGTTGGGGCTCAAACCGCAAATGCTTAGATGACAATTTGAATATCCTATCGCTGCACCATAGTCCGGGACATTTATTTTTTGAAATAAGCACTATTATGTAGTTGATTTTTAAAAATATTTTTTTTTTTAAATCAGCATGCGCTGATTTTTTTTTATGAGCAACCACACTTATTTTTATGTTGATTTTGAAAAATCCGTATGTCGTTAATTTTTAAAAATCTGTGGTAGTACCATAATAATGTTAAATTTTGATTTATTAACTGAATTAAGAATTTTAAAATCAAACTTAATTATCTAAAATAATAATTTTTTTTTTATAAAAAATTAAAATTTCAAAATAATCAAAAATGAATTTTTAAATTTGATTGATTCGGTTCTAACTTTAATCAAGAATTTATCTATTTATCAATTAAATAAATAAAATTTTCAAATAAATGCAAATAAATTTATAATATTAAGTTTGCTACTATATTTAATGAACTTAAATTTTAAAATAACTAAATTTCAATGCAAGAGCTCTAAAAAATCTAAATAAATTAAAGAATCAACTGAACTTTTTAACAAAAATCCAAAAATCAGGTCATAAAATATTGATTAATTTAATTTATTAATTAGGTCATAAAATATTGATTAATTTAATTTTTAATTGAATTAATTTTGAAAGGCATGCATCCGACACTATTGTCCTTACAAATCAATCTACAATTGATTTTTTTTTTTAAATCAGCATTATGATGTTAATTTTTTAATAATCAAACGGTACTATGTGTTTGAAATGATGTGATACGTTATTAGTACTAATTATTTTTTGAAATAAAAAAAATGAAAATCCTAATTAGTCTAATTAATTATCTTGGATGATCGAGGATGGATCCTTTGATCCATAAATTATGGACAAGAGGATGATTCATTTTTTTAGACCTTTGATTTGGATGGACCCCACCTATTTAAAGGTGGAGTCTATCAAATTAAGGGCCCTCATGCAATGGACCATCTAAGCACTATTATTTTTTTTAAATAATGTAACAAAAAGGTGAAATCACTCATCCCGCCGCACCCGACCTCAGGTCATCACGACAATCATAAGTAGTGGTAGGATGAGTTGCATAGAATTCGAGAATTTATGCCCTGATAGTTATGTGATTCGATCATGTAATCTCATATGATAAATATATTATTATTTACTATGTCAGATGACCGTAAGATTAATATTTTTTGAAATAAGCATTATTATGTAGTTGATTTTTAAAAATATTATTTTTTTTTTAAATCAACATGCTCTGATTTTTTTTTATGAGCAACCACACTTATTTTTGATGTTGATTTTGAAAAATATGTATGGTGTTAATTTTTAAAAATGAGTACAACAATGATAATAAATTTAAATTTTTATTTATACAGTTTAATCGAATTAAGAATTTTAAAATCAAACTTAATTATCTAAAATAACTGTTTTTTATTAAAAAAAATTAAAATTTCAAAATAATCAAAATAATTTTTTAAATTTGATTGATTCGTCCGCCTCTGACTAACATTAATCAAGAATTTATCTATGTAACAATTAAATAAATAAAATTTTCAAATAAATTTATAATATTAAGTTTGCTAGTTAATTTAATGAACTTAAATTTTAAAATAACTAAATTTCAATGCAAGAGCTCTAAAAAATCTAAATAAATTAAACTTAAGCTAACCTCTAGCTTTAAAAAAAATCAAATAATCTCGAACAATTATCTCAATCGCTTTATTAATTTCATGCTCAACTTTTGAAAAAATTAGACCTAAGTAGCATATGAACAAAGTTTCTAAGTCATGTTCATTAATAAAGTCATTATCAAATTATAAATAAACAATTAAAAATTAAGATAATAAAATAATTCTTTAACTAATTAAATAAAGATTAAAATTATAGAAAATTTTTAAAATTAAGGACAGATAAATAGTTATCCAATTTGAACCCTTAACGCCAAACTTCTAGTCCTTGTCCCTGTCACTCTCTCACTGTATCAGACACACACACACATTCCTCAAATTAATACATAAACAAACAAAATGTCTTTCTCTGGATTTGTTCGCGACCTCTCTCTCTGCGCTTCTCACAGTTCTCATGGGAGTGGGAGAGGCGGCGGCGACACCAGATGCAACCCAAGCTCCCAGATGCGGCTACTGGCACTAACCCTAGCAGCATTCCCCCTCTCAATGCCTCCCTCCTAGGGCTCGCCCCCGCCGCCGGAGCTCCCGCCTCCATGTTCCATGCCCCCTCCCTCCCAATGCGAGGCTCCCACCACCGCCGAGCCAGATCTGAGTTCGCATTCCGCCTCCCGGAGGACGATCGAGGTGCGGCGGCCGTCGGGGGCGCCGACGAGGTGGGCTCCGATGAGGACCTCTTCAGCACTTTCATGGACATCGAAAAGATCGGCTGCAAGCTGGAGGCCAGCGGATCCGGGTCGGAGGGCGGCGGGGAGTGCACTGATCGGACGGCGGAGAGCTCCGGGCTCGGCGAGGAGAGAAAGGTCGGGGAGGACGTCGCGGGAGCGAATCAGAAGCATAGGCATAGCGTTTCGGTCGACGGATCGTCGGCGGCGGTGTCGCTGAAGAGGGAACCGGTGTTTGGAGAAGTCATGGAGGCGAAGAAGGCTATGACGCCGGAGCAGCTTTCGGAGCTCGCCGTCGTTGATCCTAAGAGAGCTAAAAGGTGAGTCCTTTAGGAGTTTTTACCAAAAATTAGTTTGCTTCTCTTTTTATGGGTTTTCTTCTTCAACTTTTTCTTTGATTCTTTAGCCTCTGAGGTTTTAAGAGTAACATTGGTTTTGTTGATGTCATATTTTCAGATGGAAGTGTTCGATAAAGTGGAAGAAGAGACCTAAGGAATCTAATTTTTCTTTTTGAACAGAATGTCTAAAGCTTTGGTTAAATAATGAAAATTAGTTATTTTACTGTTATGTTTGAAGGAACTCAATTTATTCTGTCTAAAGTTTCTACTGTGGGAAAATAAATTTCCCTGTTTTTTTTTGTGACTGTTTGATATCAACATTCACCTAACACCTGGTGTACTTAAATCCTAGATCTTGCAACAACAACAACAACAAAAATCTTGCCACTTCGATTTTGACACTCTAGTTTAGTCCCAGATGGAGAATTGTGGGCTAATGACGAAGCTTTATAAGCTTATATGAGTGAACTGCTGGTCAATATATACATCGTCAGGGATGATATTTGGGTTATTAGTTGGACTTTGGGCCTTCATAAAGGGCATCAAGCTTAGTTTACTCCGCAGAAAATTGTGGTATAATGTGAACTTTTTGAGCTTAAGCATTTTGGACTATTCTTTGGGGCCATCAAAGTTATCAGATTAGTTCTCACATTCATGGGGTCATGGCATCTGTGGCTATCTCTGCTCCATTAGTGTGCTATTGCATCTAATTATCTAAGGGCTTACATTTTTGTGGCATTTAATATTAGAAGTGCAGCTATGTGTCATGTAAATTAGTAAGGCATGAAAGCTATTATCTGAATATAAACTGAACCATTTACTTTGCTTCACAATTATTACCATCTATGTTGTTTTCATGGACTATATTACTTGGACTCGTGTACTTTTATCTTAAAGAGATAAAAAACCAGGTGTTTGATACCTCATTCAAAAAAAAATAATAATAATTTGCACATGGTCAATTAGGTTGTTGATGTTGACCTCGGATTGTTTCTGTTTGTTGTCGAACATAGGTACAGGGATAATCAGGCTTCAAGTAAAAAAAATTAGATGGATATAGGTCATTCTTCAACAATGAAAAATTGGTTAGATATACACAACCTTCTGTGCTACAAAATATTAGTCAGTGTTAGTATCTATAATTTTGACTTCTAAGTCACCACCAATTCTTCTTATCATTTGCCATTGTTAATTGTTTGATTTGTCACAATATTTCATATCACTCATATTAGACATTTTCAGAATTCTTCTGATTATTTGTCACAAAATACAGAATTCTAGCAAACCGACAGTCTGCAGCTCGCTCCAAAGAAAGAAAGGCTCGTTATATATTAGAACTTGAAAGGAAAGTTCAGACTCTCCAAACTGAAGCTACAACTCTCTCTGCACAACTAACACTGTTTCAGGTCTGTACTAGTTAGGTATTTAATCCTCCTGTTGATTTAGGTTCCAAATGAACTTCTCAGGCAGTATTCTTTCATCATTTCATTCAAAAGAGTCACGTAGAAAAATATAAAGCCATTGATTTTCGTGTTTGCTTGATTAAAGCTGTTCCTTGCATTTTATCTATAAAAGAAGATAATCAACTACAGTCTCAGTTCTATTCAAAAACAGACTTCAATTCTTTAAGCCAACTTGCTTTGTGCTCTACTATCAGTTGTCTTTTCAGTCCACATTACTTATTTTGATTCCAAACAGTAGGGGTATGGATATTCGAAATATTGAACTTTCAATTTCTAATGGACAAGCAAATCTCTTTTTAGTTAAAGCATGGTTTATTTCCATATAGATATTTTATTTTCCAGTTCATTCTTCTTTACCACCTCTATTTCTTTGAGATTGGAGCTGACAATTACATCCATAATCTCATTTAATTTTGTTGCTTCACAATATGGTATAATCCTTTTACTCTTTGCTGTTCTGTGATAACTTGATTTTCTATGGTTATATCTTTGTGAAATGATTAAATTTTACACAAATCATTTAACTTTGCAACCTTCTGCTTTGTCAATTCAATCTGACAATCAGATATTTGAACCCCCTAATTGGCCTGTTGTATTCTTGTGTTTTTTTCACCTCTTTATTGAGCATTCTCACATTACATGGGCTAAGAGTCTCAAACAATGTAGTTTTAATTCCAGTTGGAAGATACGAAAGTGAATTTTGGATAGGTATTAATATTATCGTGAACTATGATTAATACTTGTGAGGAAGTACCATTAATCTCATTCCATTGTTTATTAATTAAAATATCTGCCTCAATTCTACTGTTTGCTTAGTGACTAAATAATTATTATTTATATCCCAACTTTGAGCCTTCTGTCACTTTCTTCCATTCCAGAGAGACACAGCTGGACTATCTGCAGAGAACAATGAACTTAAGCTACGGTTACAAGCCATGGAACAGCAAGCTCAATTACGTGATGGTGAGTACTTTGTTTCCTTAGCTGTACCTCTTATTCATAGGATGATCAAATTATCTTCTTCAAGTAGAATATTATTCTGCCTCTGGATCTACCAATCATCTTGAAGGAATACCTTGACAATCCGTGTTGTTCGAAAGGCTTCGAGTCTAAAGGCCTCATGCCTGTGCTTCATTCTGGTCAAGTTTGCAAATAATATTTTTGTTTGAAATTAATTCTTTGGTATTGATCATCAAAGAATTTACAGAAAAAATCTACATATATAGTTTCCAAGATTTACAACATGTAGGATGATTGTTGTCTCCGAATCATTGCATTTCCTCTTGTTATGTATGTTGACTAAGCCGTTTTCCATTGTTTAACCTTTGGTGGATATATATGTTTGTGGCTTATTTTTCTTATCATATTTTATTACATTTTATTGCTGTTATCATGGAAAATGAATCAAGACCCCAACCTTGTGATCAGAGCTACGTCTCTCAAAGAACATGAATGTTTTTATTTTTACAAGTTGAAGTGGGATGACATGAGATTTTTCCAACAAAGATGAAACCTCAAGTTTTTCTTATAATTTATACATACAACACAGTTGACTGTTTCTTTCCTCTTTCCAGCACTGAATGAGGCATTAAAGCAAGACGTCCAAAGACTGAAGGCTGCAACAGGTGAAATTTTAAAATCCGACGAAGCATACAACATTGGACTACATAATGTACCTTTCAACCCATCATTCTTCATGCTTCCCCAACAACAGTCGGTCCATCTCCAAGCTATCCAGTTAAGACCGCCTTTGTTCGACCAACCACAGCCTGGTGTTGCAAACCAGCAAATGCATCAACAACTCAAAGACCATCCCGACGAACTGCAGCAAGATCCCCTTGGAAGGCTTCAGGGATTGGATATCAACAAAGGTTCCCAACGCACAAAATCTGAGAGTTCCACAGTTTCTGTGAGTGAAAGCAGCAGCACTTTCTAACAATCCTTATTCAACAAGCTCACAGTAGACCTGTTGAGATCAACACCCTGATGCTCCATGAATGCTGTATTCTTTATTCATTGATTGTATTGATCCGAAACTGTTTGGTGGAAGTTCTGGTGAGAGCATCATTTGTCTCCTTGGTCCATCAGTCAAGGTCCCAAATTTGGATTTGTGTGCTTGATCTTTGCATGTTCAATAGTATGCATCTATCTACCTTGTGTTCTAAAGTTGAAAATGTGTGCTTCTAACATTTATCCCAGAACAAATTGTGTATGTTCATACCTCAAAACTATTGATGTGTTCGTCATGATTTGTGCACGAGTGTCGTCGATGATTGAATAAGATTAGTCGAATGATATAAATTATTTATTTGCTTCCAAAACTTCGTATGACATGCTCACTCTATAAATGAAGAATTATTTTATATAACAATCAAGTTGAAGTAAGAATTTTTTTTTTTTTTTAAGATAATGTAGGTATTCAACGAATTTATTAATTACCGGTTCGGCTACACGAAGAGACACAGACCACTAAAATAAATATAATGCTTTGTTAAAGAATAATTTAAAACAAAAAAAAAATACTTGAAATCACATTCATCCTTTATAATGAAATCATATTAATTAAAATATTAAAGTATGAATCATTAAACTAAAGTACCTAACTTTTAAAAATCTGAATTATTTGGGTCTTTCCAAATAGCTAAAGTACCTAACTTTTAAAAATCTGAATTATTTGGGTCTTTGAAAATCCGAATTGTTTGGATTTTTGAGTGTCACTCTTACGTTCAGAATCAAGAATTAATTATTTGGGTAAGATTCGTCAGACCCATGCAATAGTGCAATAATGCAAGGGCAACAAATTACTGTAACGGACTTTTCTATGAAAAAAATTAATTAATTTAATATTATACTTATCTTTGTAAAAAAACTAAGAAAAGTATTTTTTTTAACATTGTCGGTCTAAAATATTTATAGAAGCTTTTTTGATCATAGTGTTGTCAATTCTAAGATGTGAGACAAAAAAGAAATATATTTTTTTTATAAACAACCAAAGAAAATTAATGATGAAAAAAATTCATAATAATACGCACTAAACCTCGAACTCTAGATCACTGATTATTTCGCTGGTAGAATTACTAATAAATCTTGGAATTATTTTTAATATGAATAGAAAAAAAAATATTAATGTAAATTCATTTTAGATTTCACCAAAATTAGTCACAGTAAAATGAAAGATTTTTAATAAAATAGTATGATAAGTTAAAGAATAATTTAAAGATTAAAAATAACAGTATTACTGTTTGCCCATTTTTAAAAATCGGTAAATTAAAGTAGAGCTTTGTATTATAGGTGGTGTTGATTTTTAAAAAATATATCACAAATGATTTTTTATGCCAGTTTTCAAAAAAATCAGCACTATGGTTGAGTTTTGGTATTTATTTTTTACAAACCAACACCACAATTGAGTTTTAGCGCCGATTTTCAAAAATTCAATACCACAATTTATTTGCAAAATTTTGATATTGATTTTTAAAAATCA
Organism: Zingiber officinale; assembly: GCF_018446385.1. Taxonomy (NCBI): domain Eukaryota; kingdom Viridiplantae; phylum Streptophyta; class Magnoliopsida; order Zingiberales; family Zingiberaceae; genus Zingiber; species Zingiber officinale. The sequence continues at coordinate 4,938,964 of NC_055992.1, forward strand.
ATACTATTTAAATTTTGATTTATTTAGTTTAATATTTATTTTTTACAAACCAACACCACAATTGAGTTTTAGCGCCGATTTTCAAAAATTCAATACCACAATTTATTTGCAAAATTTTGATATTGATTTTTAAAAATCAATACTATTTAAATTTTGATTTATTTAGTTTAATTGAATTAAGAATTTTAAAATCAAAACTCAATAACTTGATATAACTATTTTAAAAAATAATAATAATAACGGAACTGAAGTTTTTAAATTTAATAGATTTAGTTGGTTAATTTGATTTAATTAAATTTTCACTCATCTCTAATAGAGGATATCGGATCCTCCGATGGTGGTAAGAATAAGATGAAAATTGAATATTCAATGGGATAGGATTGTTGGTACAATTTTATACTAACGGTTTAACTCAGTTTTTGATAAATGACAAGTGAGTTAAGTTAAATATTTTCTGATCTAATTGCTTTACCGAGTGTGCAGAAATTGATTGTTGGGATATTGACGTCCACTAGAGGGGGGGGGGGGATAGCATCTCATCCAAATCGTCACATCCTACGCTTGTTAGTGCACAGCGGAAATAAAAAACAAATCTAACAAATAGAAAGCTAAACCTAGAGGCAATAACCAAGACAACCAAACCTCTAACACGTTTATGTTACGTGGTTTGGAGATCATTTACTCCTACTCCACGCCTGTCTGTAAGGTGGACGATCCTGATCCGTCGGTGGATGACTCCCCGGAAAACCTCCGTCTAGCTCGAGTAGATCCTTGTGGGTGGAGAAACCTCGCCACAAACTCACATAAACTCTTGATCACTCAAGAAGACCTTGGAGACTCTAATAAGGGTTAACCACCTCTATTTTCGTCAACCTCAACTAAGCTCCCAAGACTTGGTTATATAGGCCATAGGTTGGAAAATCCTGCCTACCAGTCGACTGCCAAAACCATCAGTCGACTACTCTATTGTGGAAATTCGACCGTTACATCCCAACGGCTCGATACCAGTCAACTGGTAAAAGTACCAGTCGACTGATGAAATCACTAGTCGACTGCTACAGCAACGCTACAGTAAACCCTAATTCTAGGATTTTACCCTCGAGTACATTCACTCAACACTCGTCCTCGCCCGACCAACCTAGACCCAGCCTTCTAGCCTCTTCCATCAGTCTTGCGTCCCTCAAATGTCTCCCCATCCTTCACGTCTTGCCTTCTAGAGCTTCCATCGATCTTGCCATTATTGTCGAGTCTTCCTTTGCCAAGAGGTCGCACCTCCGGGACTTCGTCCATTGCCAAGTCACACTTGGACTTACGTTGCCAAGACTACCTGCTTGGACTTACACCGCCAAGACTCATCCTTGGACTTTCCTCCTTTACCAAGATCACACTTGGACTTTCCTTGTTGTACCTATATCCTGCACACTCACAATACATATCAAATACAACAATAAACCTAACTTAAACTTTTACCCAAACATCAAAACCTAGGGTACCCAGATTGCTTCAACATTGACGAGTCCAAAGGACCGGACACTAGGATGAAATCCAGCTAGGTCCGCGAGACCAAATAGCTGGTGCAAAGTTCAGATAGATCAACGGGCCGACCGGATATCTGGCAGGAAATCTGGTTGGCTCCGCGGGACCGCACAACCTACAGAAGTCTAGTTGGGTCTGCGGATCGGACAACTGGTATGAAGACCTAGTGGGTCAGAATACTAGTCAACCAATTACAAGATGGTAAATAAAGATAAGTCACTGGAGGAGAGTGACTTTGTGAGGACGCGTCCCAGTTGAGGGACAGTAGATGTCGGTCTAGGTTAGGTCCATTTTGGATCTCTAATCTGAGACCTTGACTAGTTTTTGGTCCTGGGAGGACAAAAGCTAATTACTACTTCTTATTTTACCTGTACTAATTTTGTTTTACAGGTTAGATGTTTTAGTTTTAGACTAACACAACTTGTAGGACAAAAAGGAGCAAAAAGCCTATGGATGAACAATACCTGAAGGCACCTTCAAGCATTGGAAGACGCCTTCGTACTGTTCATGGAAGGCGCCTTCAATGGCTTGAAGGCGCCTTCCAAGGGATTGAAGCATATGGAAGGTGTCTTCTATGCCCTATTTAAGGCAGTCTCGACCAAGCTTCAAAAAACAACTAAGATATAAGCTACTACACACTCATTTGAGGTTCCGGCTGCTCTGGCATCTTGCTGCGACTCTGCTGCGAAGGTGCTGCGCCCGACTACTACTCTGAGGACTTCCGATCGCGACCGACACATCGACACCGACACTCGGGCGCTTTCACTTCAATTCATACGTGTTGGTAACGAAAGTTGTTTTTTGTAATTAATTATTACAAAAGAACAAGTGTAGGTTGTTGCATTTGTTCTAACTTTCTTTGTGCTCGATTACCTTTTCTGGAGGTACCGGAAGAGACATTTTAGTGGATTACCCATCGATAGGTCCACGAGACCTGGGTCTTGGAGTAGGAGTTGCCAAAAGCTCCGAACTAAGTAAAATTGACCGTGTTTTCTTGTGTTCTTTTTCTTCTTAATTTTCTGCTACGTACTTAAATTTCAAAAGGAAACATGTTTTCAAAATCATATGATTCATCCCCCCTCTCACGTGCGACCTGATCCAACAAGGATGAATATAATAAACAGGGATGAAAATGAGGATGGAGATAGAGGATATGAAATTCTACCCAACCGATCAATTGTCATTCGGCGAACTCTACTTTAGAGCCTGTTGGCCAACTCTACTATGAGCCTTAGGCCAACTCTCCTTCTACTGCTCTCATCTTGAAGTATAGAATCAGTTCAGTTAATTTGAAAAAAATTTAATTTGTTCGTTTTCGATTAGATCATTTCAGTATGTTCGATTTTAAACCGAATGCTCAATCCTACGATAGCACAGGACATGAACGTGCATGACTCGTTCGTGCCAAGCACACGTTTTCAAAACTTAGATAGAAATGTATCATTGTTGAAAAATCCATTAATTCAATCGAAAAATGAATTAATTAATATTTTACCAGTTCAATTTGTTCTATTTTTATAAAAAAAAATCGGTCGGTTCAACTATTTTGAAAAAAAAAATATCGATTTATTTAGTTTTGATTAAATCTTTGATTAAATCGATTTGGTTGATTTGAGTTTAAACTAATTGTTCCTCCTGTTTCTGTTACAGCCTCAGCAGCCGTGGCTTGTAGCCGGTGCTCAATCTTTGCCTCTCCAATAATCTGATCATTTATCTGTATAAAATTAATAAATTCAAGAATGGTATGGAATAAAAAAAAATACTTACCTAATATCGCTAATATCTGGTATATTCAGATTAATCAATTATTTTCAACAAGAACAATTAAATGGGCTGGATCGGTTATAAATTAAGTATGGGAAAAATATCCCATACTTATCTAAGATCATTAGGGCAAGAAGCAGAGTCGGAGGCATAGAAGGAGGGTTGGGAGTTCAGATGTTCATAATAATGAGGGCGGTCGGAGGTGGATTGGTCGGAGGTTTAGGAGAAGGGTTGGTCGGAAGCTGAGGTGTTTCAAGAATGGCAACAAGAGGAGGGTTGGCCATGCCACCGTTCTCGGGCTGAGGTAAAGTTAGAGCACTTACATGGCTAATCTGATATGGTTGTGGCATGTTTGAGGATGGATTCGATTGAAAATATTAATTTATTTGATTTAATCAAATTTTAATTTTTTTAAAAATGAATTGATTTAACTGAAATAATCGATATTTAAAAAGAAGAAAAATAAATTTTCAAATTAATCAATTTGAACTTTTAATTTTAGTTTTAACCAAATGTTTATTTATCCCAATTGAGAAGAAGTTCCCGACCCGGTGAGGCCGTGTCACCTGACATGCCCATGGCGCATTTGAGAATCGGTTCGGTTAAGAATATTGGTTTATTCGATTTAATTAAATTTTGACTTTTAAAATCGAAACCGAACCCATTTTAATTGAAATAATCAATATTTTCTTGAAAAGAAATAAATTTTTGGATAAACCGAATCAACTTTTAACTTCAGTCAATTAAATTAATTTAACTGAATTTTTATTGAGACCGCGACAATGGAAAGCAGCGTGATTTGAAGAACCGAGACAAAGACAAGGTAGGCAACATAAGCTTACTTGGTGCCACACCGATAATTGCCCTTCAAGGAAAATTGATCATGTGTAACATCGAAAAGTGTTAGAGGAAAGATGAATAGCACTCGTAGTTATTTCATTCGTTTTAAATAAATACGTAGTGAAATAATGAAAAAAAAAGAAAATACAATAATGCTAACAAGTTCAAGATTTTACTTAGTTCGGAACTTATGGCGACTCCTACTACAAGACCCGTACGTAAGACTACTTTCGATTGGCAATCATTAATCAATTTAAAACAATACAAAATGATTACAATTGTAGCACAAGTAACTTTTAAATAAAACAACACCGACAATTTCGTATGAGGAAATCTCTAGAAGAATCATCGTCAGAGTCTTCAGGCGTCGTGGAAGCGTTTTCTAAGTAGCTCGAAGAAGCGAAAGTCGTTCGTTGTGTTGTGTTGTGTTGAAGCTCCTAGTCGAAGCTGTTTTTATAGGTTGTTCCGGGCACTTGGATCACGTGGCTTGGTCACTCCGCGCCACATCAACTTGGCGATAATTTTTGAGTTCCGGGTGTCTGGACCGATTCCAAGTGCCCGGACCAGTTTCGGGCGCCCAGAGTGCGGGCGCTCGGACTAGTTTTTTTCAGCCAATTATTTTCTACAAAATAAAGTTAGTTCAGGCATAAAACAATATATATAAATTGAAATTTGACAGCATCTGACTGTCCAATTCTGACTTTGAGTTTCATTGAAACTCTAGATCAAATCGACGTCTACTATTTCCTCGTCGGGTAATTCGTCCTCACCTACTCCTCTCAAGAGAAGTTACCTATTGCCATATTGATCCTCCAGACCAGCTAAATTTTTGCTCAGCGTCCGAAGCTTCCGGTCTTCATGTTGGACGTCCATTCCACGATCCACCCAAACTTCCACCCGGTTCGCGACATCAGGATTTCAACCTAGAGTCTCCGACTCTAGGATTTTGACTGAAGCTCTCGACCCGTCAAGATTTTCCATCTAAAATTATCACCCTCTAAGACTTTCCATCTGCCTAATTATAATTAAAATTTTTATCTAAGAACTCTTAAGACTTTTCTATAAACTCATTTAAATTTATTAGATCACGAATAATCTTAATTTTAAATTTTTTAACATAATCTATCGTCAGTTGCTTCCCAAATTGACATCACGTTCTTTCCCAAAGACTCCAAAAATAATAAAATACTGATTCATTGTTTTTCTTTTTTCCAATTTGATTTTGAATATATTCAAATGCTGAATTCATAGATAGAATATGTCAATTTAATTATCATGGTCAGTGGATGATAAAATATTTTTACATGGCAAAACTAACAACGAGGTTGATGGTGATAAAGGCAGTGAAGATGTTGCAGACACAAGAATGGGTGAATTGGACGTGGAGTCTCTGACATCTATCTTTATATATAGAATGACATTTAAAAGTCACTTATAACGAGACTTTTCAGATAGAGCTAAGAATAAATAACACAACAAGAACTTAAATCCAAAATAGACAATATGTGCAATAACAATTTGAACTCAACGGGCATTTGAAATTCCGGATAGCTTTTTTCATGCCTGAGAAAATAATCATCGAAAACATGGAACGAGATAACAACATTGTCTTATAATATAAAATTTTAGAATCAAAATTAATGTTATTAAAATCACAAGTTGACTTGTAAACTCGTACAAAATTACGAGTTTACTTATTAAAATCAAGTAAAATCATGTATTAAAATAAAATTGGATCAAAATGGCAAAATCGGATCAAAATTATAAAATCGCATTTAAACTTGTAAAAACATTATCTTTGAGATAATTTTATCTATTTTAGGTCGTTAATAAAAGAGAATCATTTTGGACAAAATGATATCTTTTTGGTATGATTTTAGATTTATATTTGTCTATGAATGATTTATATTAATTTGTTATCTTGTGTTTTATTTATCTTTGGACTTAAGCTTTAGACTTAGGGGGCGTTTGGTTCTTTCCTAAGAATAGGAATCGGAATGGGAATCATTGTATTGTGGAATGGGAATGGGTATGAGCATGGATATCACTCTTAAAAGCAATATTTGGTTAGTTGTATATCTTCTATCGGAATAAATCAAAGTTTTCTTTTTTACCCTTAAAGGAAAATAAGAGAAAACATTAGATGTGAGAGAAAGATGGATGTGAGAGAAAAATATGATGAGAGAGAATGATGAGAGAGAAAGTGTGATAAGAAAAATGAAGAGAGAGAAAGTGTGATGAGAGAAAATGAAAAAAGAGAGTGTGATTGGAGAGAGCATGATGAGAGAAAATATGATGTGAGAGAAAGTATGATAGGAGAGGATGAAAAGAGAGAAAATATAGTGAGAAAAAATGAGAAGAGAGAGAGTCATGAGAGAGATTGAGGAGAGAGAAAGTATGGTGAGAGAAAAAGAGAACAGTGAATATGATGGGAGAGATTGAGAAGAGAGAAAGTATGATGAGAGAGAAAGTGTGTTGAGGAAAAAAGGAGGAAGTGTGATAAGAGATATTGAGAAGAGAGAAAATATGATGAGAGAGAAAGTGTGATGAGAAAAAAGAGAAAAGAGAGTGTGATGGGAGAGATTGAGAAGAGAGAACGTATGATGAGAGAGAAAGTGTGATGAAGAAAAAAAGAAGGAAGAGAGTGCGATGGAAGAGATTGAGGAGAGAGAAAGTATGATGAGAGAGAAAGTGTAATGAGAAAAAAAAGATGAAAGAGAGTGTGATAGGAGAGATTAAGGAGAGAGAAAGTGTGTGATAAAATGGTGAGAGAGAAACTATGATGAGAGAGAAAATATAATGAGAGAGAATAAGGAGAGATAAGTGATATGAAAGAAAGAATAAATAAATATATTTTGATATTTGATATTAATGGAGAAAATTTAAGTTTTAAGTCAAGGGTATTTTTGGAATAAGGAAATATTTTGATTGATGAAAATAGGGTAATAGCTCATTGAAGGGGAGGTATATGGGAATGAGTTATTACCCAATTTCAAGGATTCATTCCCTTATTTGTATTCCTATTCCGATAATCCAAACATTAACAATGGGAATCAATAATTTTCATTCCCATTCCCCACTCTTATTACCCTAAACCAAACGCCCCCTTAAATTTATGTTTATGTTACGTTTTCATGGTAAGTATTTGGTTGTTTAAAAGTTTAAAATTATGAATAATTTATGATTACATGAATTAAAATATTCTATTAGTAGATTTATATTATAATTTAGATTAAAATATTTAATGATGAATTAAAAAGAATATATCATGTTTCTTTTAAAATTGGTTTAAATTATGATGGAAAATCTTACGATTTTACGATTCAATTTTACGATCTGATTTTATGACTGCTCTAATGATTTTACTTAAACTCTCGATTTTGATAACACTGGTCAAAACTCAGTGAATCCGAGCATATCTTCTCCATACCTTGGCTACCTGCACTAATGGCTAGTAGTCAACCGTGATTTACCTCTTCTGTGTTGGTATAGGGACGGGTTGACAGAGACGTTAGATGAACAAGTCACCTTTTTTACCACATGAGATAACAAACTTTGCACAACAATACGACGTATATTTATAATTCTAAATGCATCTATACTTGTACACATACAACATGAACCCTTCTCGCCATTCTAAGCATCTCGCTTACCGTTTGATGTCGTCGATGAATAATTAACCCTGAGAGGGACTATGTAGGACCTGGTCTCCTGTCCAGTAAGATGTGACCGAATCCTCTGGTTCACTTTTCTAGAGGATAGTCCACAATATAATTGTGATCGGATCATCATCATGATTCAAACACAATTAATTACGATCCCTCCCTGAATTCACCTTCCCATCCAGATTAAGTTTGGATCAAAAAGGACAGCCGAAAGTTATTTGGAGACTGCCCCCCTTAGACCTTCCACATCAGTTTCCCTATCCAAAATGTATAATTTAGGATAAAAAAATTACTTTATTAAATTTGGATATCCACTTTTCAATACATTCTCTATTTCTTCTTTCTCCTCTACAATGTTTAGAGAATGGAATTTATTCTTTAAATTTAGAGAAGTATTGTTCATAAATACATAATTTAGGGAATCGATAGGGTAGCTGATGTAAAGATTTTTTAATTACCCTATCTAAAATTTAAGGTAAAATTTTTAAATAGGATATCTGATATGGATACTTTAAAAGGGTTTGATATCCGCTCATTATCATCCATCCCTATTTAAATTATAATATGAATAGAAAGATAAATCTAGAAATATATCGTAATTAATTACAGTTTAATTATCATCATAATTCAATCGCAATTGAATTGTATTATGGAACACCCCTGGTCTAAAAAAGACAAATCCGTGCTCCGGTGAGACGAGCTCCTTTAGTGGGTTCCGCCCTGTCGGTTTGGTGAAGCGTATCAAATTCGTCTCCATCGGGTTGTCGTCTTGCTCTTAAAGGTTTCACACTTTGAGCCGGTGGAGAGGCGACACATTTCGCTGTGGTATTGAGACTGCACAAGAGAATTTTGCTTGTTGCTTTCGCTTGCCACTTCCTCTTCCTGGGATCACGAGAATTCCTCGTTGAAGGTTCGAAGACTCGGCTTCGCTCTGCTCTCTCATCAGATCTGAAGCATCAGCTCCGGGATCGGGCTTCTGTTCTTTTCCGCCCTCGAATTCAATCTGGTTTCGCTTGGATATCGAGTTTTGGGTCGAATGAGGCGGGTTGTTTGCCGGTACGCCCGTTGAGAATCTTGTACATCGGGTTTCTGGGTTTGCTTGCGCTGTCGGAGGTGGTAGATCGGCGGGTCTTGATTGAGTTAGGGATGGGCGAGGGCGCGGGGTTCCAGTTGGGAACCGTCGGAGCGCTGAGCCTGTCGGTGGTGTCGTCGGTGTCGATAGTGATCTGCAACAAGGCGTTGATGAGCTCTCTCGGATTTAAATTTGGTACGGGATCTGATAGCTTGTTTCTTACGTTCTCTATTCTGTGACAATTTTTCTGATGTCGTCGGGTATTTATTGATATTTTGGAGTGATATATAGATCTGAAAATTGCCTTCAATCGGTTGTGGAGTTGGAGTAACGTGAAGAATATTGTTACTGAAAAATCTTGTGATGTAGCAAATGACATGAAGATAGAGTAGGTCTTATAGTGATTGATCCTATTTGTTTCCTTGATTTTTTTTTTTTTTTTGAATCTTTTATGCAATATTCTTAGCAGAGACCTCTAGATCAAGCTTAAAAAGAATTTATTTTTGGACAAGTTTAAACGATAGAAATCTTTTTGGAACTGGGCATCCAGTAGATGCTGTCTTCTTATGAACAAAAATCTTATTGCAGAGAAAAAGAGTAGAATTATTAAAAAAATTGACATTGGGGAGATATAAAAAAAAAGATTTTATGGTGAATATTTTTGTGTTTGAAGTAAAATGTCCTGGAGGAAAGAAAAAACATGTTTTTCCATCACTTTGTAGTGAAAAAGAGGAGAAATCAGAATGTTCCGTGCAAGTTAACGATACTCTGTGACATATAATGCAACAATACCTTTTTTAGATACTAGAATCACATGTAAACTCTTGAATTTTTTTCTCCGCCTTATATTCTTGCTGTCAATTAGATGAGGAAAACTTACTAATGCCTTCAGAAGCAACCAAGGTAAGTATTGGCTACTTTATGTAGTCTATTTTGCATATCACAATTGCTAAAAGGAATGAAGGTTGACAGACTTGTATTATTTACTATTCACAGCTACAACGTTGACAAGCTGGCATCTACTGGTTACCTTCTGTTCTCTTCATGCGGCATTGTGGATGAAGCTTTTTGAGCACAAACCTTTTGACCGAAAAGTGGTGATAGGTTTCGGAATACTGAATGGAATCTCAATTGGACTATTAAATCTAAGTCTAGGTTTCAACTCTGTAGGTTTTTATCAGGTACAATGGAATCTCAATTTTCCTACCTGTATGCATGTTAAAGATATTATACTATGTCTGAATGCACACTGGAAATTAATTACTATCACTGTAATTATTTTTATTTTAATACTTTTTTGACCTAATTATCTTAGTAGTCAATAAGGTGCAGTAACTTTTCAGTAAATTTTATGCTTGTGTAAGTATATGCATCTTCTAAAAGCTCTGTTACTTCATTATTTAGTCATGTGTTTATACTTTTAAAGAAAATCTAAACTTTCTTTGTAGTATCAAATATGGTTTTAGATTTGGTATATTCAAATCTCTTTGGCATTGGGGTTAGAATAAGCTATTGCTGGATTTTGAATGGAGAGTAAGCAATCCTTATAGTACTGAAAAGAAATAATAGCTGTGAATCTTTATATATGTGGCATTATGTTATTACTTAGAAATGCATTAAAGACAATTGAATTGCTTGATTGTTTCATACAGTTGGACCATGGTTCCTCTCAAGTTGTAACATGAAGATTTGATTGTCTAAAACTACAATTTTGGACCTTTACCTGCCAGATCTATCTCTCTTTTTTGTTCATATGATCTAGTTATTTGGTACAAAGACTTCAGATATGTTTTTTCCTCTGTTCCATTCTTTTGTGATTTTGTGTTTCAAAGACAAATATTGTAATAGCTTGAAAGGTTTTTTGCTGGTTTGAATAATGTCTTCCTCTACAGATGACAAAACTAGCAATCATTCCTTGTACTGTCTTCTTGGAGACGGCCTTTTTGGCAAAGAAGTTCAGGTATGGTACCATCATTGACTTTTGATTAAGTACCATACATTTTTTCTTACAAATTAATCATCACAAATTGATAATGTGTTTCAATATGCAGTAACAGAGAGCTTCTATACCTATTACTCCGTAACACTCAAAGCATATTGATAATCCACACTTCAGAATCTCTACCCTTTTGAACAAGCCTGAATCTCTGTACTGAAACTCAATCTAGTTGAGAACTGGAGATCATAGATTTTTTCTATAGAACACATATTCTGATGAAGTAAAGCTCTAAAACAATTCTAATAACTTAGAAGAATAATTTATACTAAACTAAATATGTAAATTGAAATGGGAAAGGATATTTTAGAGCCATCAATTAAAGAATTATTTACTTAAACTGCTAATGTGATTTCAGCTGTTGAATTTGTAGTGTGCTACTTTGATGGTAAAGGCAAAATTACCACCATAAGTTACAGTCAAATCTTTACTAGGAAAGGTAGTTATTATTATTTGCGAATGGCGATTGCAATAACTGTCATATATGTCTGTTCATATGCATTAAATTCGTTTTAAAATACAAAAAAAAAAAAAAAAATAGTGTTGACATATTACGGTTGGTCCTGTTCTTATTTATCTTAAATATCTACTGATTATGGCCCTTTTCTTTTATGAATGATTATGCTCATGCCAGTGCATTCTACTATAGTGATCTTCTGAGATGGATATATGATTTATTTGGTTGTCCTTTTATTTTTCAAATTGCAGCCAAAGAATTCAATTCTCACTTTCCATTCTTCTATTGGGTGTTGGAATTGCAACTATAACAGATCTGCAGCTTAACTTACTTGGGTCTATATTGTCTCTTCTGGCTATTATTACAACTTGTATCGCACAAATTGTATCCTTAAAGAGCAAGTTTTCCTTTATTGGGTTTTGGAATTGCATCAAACAACTTTAATGGATGTTGGATTCCTTGCAGAATGCAGTGTACTTGGGTGTTAAACTTTTACACCTCATACCCGTGCCATAACAAGCTCTTGACAAATATTGATTCCATGTTGTTTGACACGCTAACAATATGTAGAAGGTAAAACTTTGATAAAACTCTCACATGGCCAATAATCACGGGAAACATGATAAAAGCACTAATAAGATGAACCAGGTAGCTGGAGTCTTTCTGACTTTCTGCTCCCTGATAAATTGTTCTTCAATAATCATGTGAGATTTCTGGCGCATTCAATTCATGTGGCTTTCTCATTAACAGCATCTCTTCAATAAACTAGAGATTTATTAACAGAGGCACACTAGAGGCAGAGAACATTTACTATCAAAGAGAGTTCTTTGAACCCAACTTGTCTGGGATGAACATTGACAATTGTCACTTTGATTGTTTCATAAGAAGCTTGCTAAGCTATGTTTACTGAGGAATTATAATCATGTAGCACTATATTTTTCCATTCATGCCAATATTTGGAATCAGAGGTATTATTTCAAGTAACAAGATTAGGAAATGACTTGGATTGGGAGTCTACTTGGTCTCTAAATCTTTGATTGAGATTATCTGCTCCTATTTTTATTTTTCTACATGAAACAGTTCATGCTATTGATTCTAGTTATAGACCTTAACCAGTTATTGCCAGATGACTAACACTATACAAAAAAAGTTCAAGGTCTCCTCAACCCAGCTTTTGTATCAGTCCGCCCTTTACCAATCGCTAACCCTGTTTGTATCTGGTCCTTTTCTTGATGGGCTCCTAACAAACCAGAATGTGTTTGGATTCAATTACACAACTCAAGTTCTTGTAAGTATGCTCGCACTTTTTGTCTGCTGAAAAAACATAGGTCCCTCTTACACTTTGCATTTTTCTTGTAGGTTTTCATTGTGCTCTCTTGCCTAATATCAGTCTCTGTCAACTTCAGTACATTTCTTGTAATTGGCAAGACATCACCAGTAACATACCAAGTTTTGGGACATCTCAAAACCTGCCTGGTTTTGACTTTTGGCTATGTCTTACTTCATGATCCATTTAGTTGGAGAAATATCTTTGGAATCTTCGTTGCAATAATTGGGATGGTTTTATATTCTTATTTTTGCATAATTGAAGGTCAGCAAAAAGCTCGGGAAGCAACTGCTCAAATGTTGCAGGTATGCCTGCAATTTCTAAAATTCTGTAATTTCATAATTATTAATCATTTATATTCTGGGTCCAATTTCCTATTGTTTAGTGGGTTGTCATAATCTAACAGTCCTAGTTGGAGGTTTCATCTTGCTCAAGTTTCCAAGCGATGGTTGGTTTTTCCACATTTTATTTTACAACCTTAAACTGCTAGCCTATTTTAAAAATCTAAAACAAAATTTTGCTATTAAATGAATTAACCTCATGATACTGTCTGTTCTAATATTTTTTGAATTTATCCAAACGTTACACTTGCAGGGTAAAGATAATGAGTCCGATCCTTTGATGAGAGCTGAAGTCGGAGCCGGTGTAAACACCGACGGCTCTGCTCCCACAAGCCAAATATGGAGCTCCAATAAAGATTTGAGCGCATGAGGTCCACTTCGTGTCCAGATTTGCGCATAGTACAACTAGATTCCAGGTGAAAACCAAGAACCACAAACCCTATGCTTAAATTGAACCAGTGGGTTTCATTAATTGATTTTTGGGGAGCCAATTCAATAGTTATTTTTCCTAGATTCATGCTAGCTATTGCTAAAGAGTATTGGGTCTTGAGCATAATGTGTGTATTCAATTTGTAACTACGATTCTGTTATCAAATTAAAGATACTTAAAATAAGTGCTGAAAGGAAATTTGCCTAAGACCACCTTACTTAGAAGGAACTCATGCATCTTTAGAAAACCATGGAACTACCCTCTAATATGGGCAAATGCTAATGCACGCTATATCTCTGTGTCTAATGGGCTTACCGTGTGGGGATTGTTCCGTGTTAGTATTTATAAAATTTTTAGTTTCATTGCTAGTCCTACAATTTATCGACTCAAGGAGAAATGGATTCACAGTTTCCGCAGCAATTCTAAAATAATTTGAATTCAAGTCGAAATAATTACTCACGAGTTCAACATCACATTGCATTTCATGGTTATCGCCAAAATATGTGGGACGTAAAGGTTTAGTAACATATGACAAGAAAAGCATATACCTTCGAGCAATTAGTGCAGCTTTTGAACTCTCACCACCTGCATCAAAGTGTTAACACGACATTAATGTCGATCTATAGCTCCAGAATCAACAAGATATGATGATATCTAACATCCTTACCTCATCTTGAAGGCAATTATAGATATGCAGGCACAACCTTCCTACTGATCATCTTTTGGAAGAGCCATCCTAAAGCAACAAATGAGAGCATAACTGCGATACAAGATTCGTGATATCTCCTACTAGTTAATCTCATATCAAGAAAGTTGATTTTGCGGTGGACGGAGGATGAAGCTCCAGTATCAAACTCATGGAACATCAGCTAGTGAGCACTTAGTTTAGCAATGCAACGATGCTTCCGATTTCCAAGTGCTCATGCTGCCCCAAGTCCATGAGCAAACTGAATGCATTTGGCGATCGGACAATTCGTCTTGATTCCATTAGGTGCGATATGGGATCTGGAAGCAGCATAACCTTCCTGCTCAAAGAAAACAAACATTAGGAAAATTATTGTCGATACCATGTAGAAGCAAAAAAAAAAAAGGAACTTAAAGTTCTTTTGTGAAATGTAACTAAGGGAATATTAGCGCGATGAATTTTCAAAACAGATACTAGAACGCCCATAAAACCTGGTAGGCGAATTAGTAGAATTACCAACTAATACATCATGTGGCAAGGAAACACAATGAAAGCAAATTATCATTCTGAAAAGCATTAATCAAACTTTGCACTGCACATACCTTTCGAAGGATGTTAATCAAAGTCATAACAGGAGGAGAATTCATTTTGCCTCGTCTTCCTATCTGAGAAACCCGAGTGGATGAAGCTATATACATATAGCAGTAGGCAAACCAAAGATACTTTTCTTAATCAAATAAACAGGACAGAAAAAGTGTTAGCTGTTGGACCTCATCAACTTTGATGTATCCAGGTGGAAGTCGCGGATCCCCTTCCTCTATCATTTGGTTTAAAAGTTTCTCTAGGTCGATCTCCTTTTGTGCAGTGCATGCCCACCCCCACTCTGTAGCTAAGTGTAGCATTTCAGTGACAAATGCTGCATCATGGAGACAACCGATCCAAAGAGGGCCCGAGACAACAAGAGATTTGGATACCTGGAGAGCCAACAAATGCTCAGAAGTTTTTTTCATGAAAGGTTAAAGAGACACATCGAACAGACACAGAAATAAAAGCACCGTATCGAGAAACGAAAGCGACATGAGATTAATTTCTTAAGCACAGCAAAGAAAGAGATCAAGCATCCATAGAGGCTTTCTTCTTAATACACTGCAAAATAATGTCAAGCAAGCAGAAGCCTCCATGCAAGATTAAATGTCTGTAATAAAAAATGGAAAATAATTATACACTAACCTGACTGACAAACAAGCCTGATAGCCAACATGTCTGAAAATACCTATATTTTGATTTACAGTTAAATTTAATCCCCACAGGAAATAGTTCAAGCTGAAGCCAAAAATATATTTCACCCAAAATCAGGATTTGGATAGTTACTAATCATCAAATTCTATCAATTAGAAACTGGAGTTATTATTTATTTCAATTTCTATTAGAGAATGCATAAGGCTGTTCATCTTAGGGTTACAGAGGCATGCAAAAAGAATGTATATGTAGAGTTTACTTCAACAGAGATTAGAATGAAAGGTAAACTACTAGCCAAATTTTGATGCCTTTTTGTATGATCATATAATTACCAAACCATTAGTCTGCATACCTGGCCACTTCTACAGGTGCAGGAAATTTGTCCAAGTTCTCCCCAAGAAAAAGTTTGAGAGTTTCCACAATTGTGGCAATAACTTATGAAACCATATTGGCTGCAAACATAGAGTATGCCATAATTTATAATTTATGAATATAATGCATGAATAAATCAAGTATATTTCCATGTGTCACCTATTATCTTGAAGTTGTCCACGATCCACACGTAACATTACTCGGAATACAGGTCCATGATATGAATAATAAGAGAAAAGTGGTGATATGTGATAACCTATAACAGCTGCTTCCCGTAAGACGCCACCTATAAGCATCCGTAAACCGATCTCATTGGAAAATGGCATTGGGCGAACATATGCTCCATATGAAGCTAAAGAACTAGTAGGTAAAATGGAATTACACATCACAATAGATAGATGTCAATGAACCAATCAATTTACCATGAATGAATTGATGAGATATTATATAATTAGCATGGCAAACAAAGTATATTTCTTAACTAGAGAGTTGTGCAAGCACTTTGCCATTATCAAATACTTAGCGTGCATAGTAAGAGAGGGAAAATTCACTAGTAATAATTTTGCACTTGCACTCTCCAACTCCAAGAAGGAAGACAATAAAAACTTATAATGTCTAGATAAATGGCTTCTCAGAACATTTGAAAAACTTAAAAGCGATTACATGTTTAAACAAGCAAAGCAAACTAGTTTATCCATGATATAAAAGAAAATTTCACACGGTGATTACTAATAGGTAGCTCAACTCAACATCATTAAGGCAACAAACTTGGATGAATTGTTTCAACAAAGTAAGCAATTGATATTTCATAGAAGCAGATTAGAACTAGAAGGCATAGAACAACAACATGCTCCTCGGCACTTAGACTGGATATGAAAAAATGTGGAATTGAAAACCTGTGATTAATTTGTGCGCATTGAATCTTATTAGTCTACTGTAATCTTTTACAACTTGTTTTGAAATGTAAAATTTTATGGAATTAGAATTCTCTTTCTAACATTGAATGGCATACCTCTGTCTGACAACAAAATATGTGAATTGAAACATGAGAATTGGGATTAAAATTCCTACAAGTTCTTCTCTGATATTGATTTGAGATTCATTTCCATCAGGAATAAGTTCTAAACAATCTGAGAAATCGATAGGCAGTTAGCAAAAAACAGGAAGGCATGCGAGGAGGTAAATAATATTTTGTTGCTTCAAAATTTATACAACTAATGGGAGTAAGCAAAAGAAAATGTAAAGATGAATTGAACTACTTGGCCACTAATAGCATAGGTCAAGCTTTACCAGTGAGGTCGATGCCCTCCCGAGGAATGCCCATCGGTGGAGGTGATGTACAGCAATCCTCCCTTCCTGACAGTGGCAAGAGCCATCCCCATGAACGAGGAGTCGCTCCCGAAGGAATCAACGTCCACGAAATCGAAGAACTCCCTGCGGAGGTAGTTCTCGGCCAGGACCCTGTTGGCGTCGAGGTGGCTGACGACCCAGCAGCGGCCGCCGCCGGGAGACACGCGGGGGTGGCGGGATAGATTGGAGAGGATGAGGGGCCGGCAGTCCTCGGAGGCGTCGTTGGCCCAGACGAAGTCGGCGCCGGCCTGGGCCAGGTAACGGAGAGAGCGGATGCCGCAGCCGCACATTGCATCGATGACACGGAGGCCACTACCGCTGCAGAGGGACTGGCGGTGAAGGGCGGCGGAGAGGACGCCAAGGTCGCGGCCCACGGCGCTCTCGCTGCGGAAGAAGGAATCGCCGGTCTCGAACTCGACGCCGCGCTCAGTCTGCGAGGCGTTGGCGGGGAACGGAGGCCGACGGGTCGGGTTTCGTATATGGGTAAGGAGGAAGGGAGGGGAGGGAGGAATAGGAAAGAAGTGGGCCGCGACGGCGGCGGCGGCCATGGCAGGGGCGAGGAGAGAGCAGACAGAGCAGCAGTGTAAATTTTGGGATAACGAATCGCGTGACTAACGTGGTTGAGTCGAGCCCGAGACCAGTGTTAATGAAACAAAAATATAACTCTTATATTATTTGTATTGGTGGCCACATTTCATTTTATGGACTATCCATTAGGTCATTCTGATGGGACTTTATATCATTTGTAATAAATAAGATCAATGGCGATGTACCTCATATGATAAAATCTGAATACATGTAGTCATGATCATCGATAGGAAATTTTTATAGAGACAAGCCGATAGCTCTAGATTCAATGTTAAATTGAATCTATCAAGAAAAACCTTAAATTGCTTAATAATTTATCATGAAAATAGATGGTATAATCCAAGGGTAGTTCGTATGGTGGATGCTCAGACATTAGGATTTAGATTTTATAATTGACAGTGATCCGATAATAAGGATGAGGGACCTTCGGTAACGGGGGTTAACGACACGTGGAGGTCAAGGGTCAAGATGGTCAACAACAAGGTCATGCCGAGTGGACTGACGGACCATCCCCGGACATCCGGCTGACCGGGCACCCGACGGCCGGCTCGGGTCTCCCAAGCGACCGAACGAAAGACAACCCAACCATGGGGCAGGTTTCCGATGCTCAAGGTAAAAGAGTCTTTAAGCCGAGCGGTCAGGCCGCTCAGCCTAGCTGCAGGACAGTAATCCGCAATCCCAGCCGAGCATGTGCCGGTCGGACAGGCGGTCGCTCAGCCGAGCTGCAGGACAGTAATCCGCAATGCCAGCCGAGCACGTGAATAGGGCTTCCTGGAGGACATGAGCGCTGAGCGATTGTTCCGTTCGGGAACAGATAAGAGCGCTAGGAGACAAAAAGGTAGAGCTGCCAGACGGGCTAACCCGTGGCGTGGCGGGTCGGCCCGTGGCGGGCTAACCATTTGGCGGGGCGGGGCGGGCCAACCCGCCAACTTGGTGGGTTGTGAAATTTTCAACCCAACCCATTCTAAGGTGGGTTGCAAGTTTGGCGGGCCAACCCGCGGGCCCATCAAAAAATTTTAAAAAAAAATAAAAAATATTTCATATTTTCAACATTTTACTTCGAAAAAGTTTTCTACAATTAAATGTATACATAAATATATATTTTAAATATAAATGAACACAAACGAGTACTTATGTTGAAAAGTTCTATTTTTATTTCAAAATTATAACAAAGAAAGATAATAAATCGACCTAAAACTTAGCTTCCATGTGTTTTTCAACCCGCGGGCCGACCCGCGCGGGTCGCGGGCCTAGGCAGGTCGGCCCACGATGGACTTGGGTTGATAAAATTCCAACCCAACCCGCTTAAATTGTTGGACAGGGCGGGCCAACCCGACGGGCCCAACCTAAATTCACGGCTCTACAAAAAGGACAGCTGATAGCTTCGTCCTCGAGACACCTCCCGCTGACAAACAGCATGGTCGGCGGCCGGAGCGGACAGAATATCGTATGGTAGAAACTTCCACCGTCACATCCGGGATATGCTCGGACGATTGCGGAATGGCGTCAGACGTATTTTTCTGATACAACCCAACTGAGGTATGTTTGGGGAAACGTGCATGCATCGAAAAGCATGTCGCGCCTCCCCGGGGTCCTATATAAGGACCCTCAGACTTCGACGGAGGTATGCAATCTTGATCACTATAGCCACAGTAACGTTACTTTGCTTCTTTGTTGCCTGACTTGAGCGTCGGAGAGTCGTCGTCGGAAAACCCCTCCCGGCTTGGTTTCTTTGTAGGTTCGCCAGAGTTCCACCTCAACACTGAAGGATAGCGGAGAGCGCTACGTCCCTAACGTCCGTCGACTCAGAGGTTGGACAGGAATATTGAATTGTTTCTACGCTCCTTATGTATAGTCCATTGATTCTCATATCAACGATATGACGAGTCAGTAGCAACGATAGGTTCGGAGAAGAGGAGAAAAGAAGAATGAAGAGATAGGGGAATAGAAGAAGAGATGGTGAACTTAGTAGGACATCAAAGATGGAGAAATAGATGAAGACATAGACATTGGCTAATAATAATAAGAGCATCCATAACTCATTTTCATTATAATATATATCATCTCATCAAAAAGTATGAGATTTATTATCACATAATAACATATCTTTTTCACTCACGCTCCTTTTAACACTCATTATTATCGTATTAATGCATTCAATTATCTTAAAATTATATCATATTAAATAAATACATTTTAAATATATTTTAAAATATTATAACTATTATAATTATTTTTAATAATAATCATACTTTTTAAAAAAAAATATTTTTACTATTTTTTTAAAAAATAATATTATTTTTTTAAAAAATATATTTATTAAATAAAATAGAACAAGTCGTTAACTAGCTGCAAATTTTTTGATTTTTTTATTTAATTCAAATTAAATAAAAAATAAATTATAAATAAAATAATATAAAATACCAGCCCAAACCATTTGGAAAAAAAGTTAGTACAAAAATCAAATTATTATCGTTTTAAAAAATAAATAATATTATTATTAAAAAATGCATTCATGTTTTATTATTTACCTATTTTATTCCATTTTTTATTTTAAATTTTATAATTTTTTAAAATAATTAAAATAATAATAATAATAATAATGATACACTCATGGGTGGTCCAAGGCCACTCGATGCCATCTTTAAGGTGTTTAATATTTTGAACGTGTTCCCCTTCGCAATAGTATTAATATTAAAGGAGTGTTATAACACCCTCATTAATAGAAGTATTATGGATGTTCTAATATTTTTTAATAGTTAGTGTATGAAGTGTTGTGGATGGATTAATGAGAATGAATGTATTTATCTTTTGTCATCATTATAGATGATTTAATGAAAACAATACTAGAGGATAAATGTACATGACGTTTTATTTATTAAAAAGTAACCATGATTTTAAAAAAACCATTTTTTAAATAAATTTTATTAAAAAAATAATTTTCTTTATATTAACTACAAAATTCATCCATCTAAACCCTATTTAGCCATAGCTCTTATAGTATCATTTGTTTTCCTATAAATTAAATATTATTTCATCACATAGATTGATTCTTTATTTACCAATATATATTATCGTTCTTCTTTTAGATACTTCTGCCTTTATTTTTTTTAGAGTCTTTATTTGTTCCAAACCCTTTTTCTACGCTTTGAATCTTATAAAAAAAACTAAAATAACTTCTAACTCTCCTCATCCATATATTTTTTATAAAAATAAAAAAACATCCTTTTTATTAGAATTCACTTAATTTCTATCAAAACAATATTGTATGGTAGGTACAATATGAACACTCTAATTTTCATCTAACATTATATTATAACAACATTTTATAATCACGGTTGATCCGACGGTTAGAATAGGGGACCCCCATTTTGAGGGGTCAACGTCATATAAAAATCAAAGGGCTAGGTGGCCGACCGGAGAAGGGCGGATCGGTCGGCCGACCGGAGAAGGATGGGCCGACCTTCCGGCCGGTCGACCGGTGAATAACCAATGGTAAAATGCGCCCCGACAGGGGTCGGGGTTCCGGCGCTCGATTGAACAGTAACGAAGGGCCGAGCGGAAGTCATGCTCGGCCGTAGACATAAAGTAACATACTGCTAGCAGTCCCCACATAGCACCTTACCGAGGATCTCCCCAGCATACCGATGCATATGGAGGGCCGGACATGATGTGAATGCCGGCCGGCCGGACGTGAGATGAATGCCGGCTGGCCAGACGTGAGATGAATGCCGGCTGGCTGGACGGGAGATGAGTGTCGGCCGGCCGGACGGGAGATAAGTGCCGGTCGGGCGGACAGAAGATGAGTGTCGGCCGGCCGGACACCCCGGTATGGAGTAGGGAGAGAAGGACAAGGAACATCTTATGACAGCTGTCTAGTCCTATGACTAGGCCATACTCCAAATCTGGCGGCAAGGTGTTCTGCTATCCCATCGAAGATGTGCCTGGACTGTAGCAGTATGGTGTCAGGTAAGCTTTTTGACAAACAAATACCGAGGTATGGGCTAAGGACACGTATTTGCCTCGGTAGGTGTGCGTGAGCTCTTTCACCGCTCTATATAAGGAGCCTTATACTTCGCCGGAGGTACGCGTTCTACAACTTTGGGAGCCACTTCTTCACTGTTAGCTTGCCTGACTTGAGCGTCGGAGGGTCGCCGCCGGGAACCCCTTCCCGGCCCGACTTCTTTGCAGGATCGCCGGAAGTTCGCACCAGCATTCAAAGACCCACGTCAGCAACCGGAGAGCGCCACGTGCCCAGCGTCCATTGATTCAGCTTTCGGACAGGATCAATTTGGCGCCGTCTATGGGAACGCTCCTGCATCCGAACGGAAACAATGGACGAGGCTGGACGACAACACACAGTGACGCTTTCCACGGAGGAACTTGACGCTCTGATCGAGTTGAGGGCAGCTAAGCTTGTGGAACAAAAACAGAAGGCACCAGCCGAGCGGCCTGAGCAGCAAGCCACATCAGCATCAGGTGGTCGAGTGGAAGCACCACAGGCCACAGTTCCATTCCATCGAGCTCTATTCCGCACTCCTGAAGCCGCAGCAACTAATCAAGATCGGGGATCATCTTCGGATGAAATGCCAAGATGAGATAGCAGAAAAGGGAAAGCCCCCCGAGCGGACGCATCGTCCGAGCGGATCAATCGCCAATTTTCAGAGGCTATTCTACGACACCCTCTGCCCAAGCACTATGTGCCTCCGACGATCGGCGAGTACAATGGAACCAGCGACCGGGATGATCATTTGGATAAATTTGATAACACTGCAACCCTGCATCAATACACAGATGGGGTGAAGTGTCGAGTTTTCCTCACCACCCTCTCCGGATCGGCTCAACGGTGGTTTCGGAGGTTGCCGGACGGATCTATCACAAGCTTCAAAGACTTCCGTACGGCCTTCCTCCACCACTTCGCAAGCAGTCGGCGCTATCAAAAAATCAGTGTTAGTCTGTTTGCCATCAAACAGGAAGCCCGCAAATCG
Organism: Zingiber officinale; assembly: GCF_018446385.1. Classification (NCBI taxonomy): domain Eukaryota; kingdom Viridiplantae; phylum Streptophyta; class Magnoliopsida; order Zingiberales; family Zingiberaceae; genus Zingiber; species Zingiber officinale. The sequence goes on from NC_055992.1 coordinate 4,961,614, forward strand.
CTCCGAGCTTACATTCAGCGGTTCAACAAAGTGGCCATGGACATTCCAACGGCCACCTCGGAGACCATGATGAATGCCTTCACACAAGGCCTCGTGGATGGGGATTTCTTCCGATCACTCATTCGGAAGTCGCCCCAAGACTACGACCACATGCTACACCAGGCCAACGAATACATCAACGTGGAGGAAGCGCAAGCGGCCTGGAAAAAAGAAACTCCAGCCGAGCGGGCTCCTCCTGCCGAACGGAAGCCGCACGCTGCTCATCAGCCACCTAGAGGACCAAGGGTCGAAGCAATCCGCTCTCCCCATGCTAGGTCCCACGTACAAGAGGTAGCTGCCGCGCAGCCCAAGCCAAAGAAGAGATGGACCCTAATGTTCTGCTCCTTCCACCGAACGGACACACATAACACCAGGGATTGTCGTAGTCTTCCTCTAATCGCCCACCCCGTTCCCAGAGGCGGCGGTCGACGGTCGCCATCAGCCGACAGGCGACAGAGGCATCGTGAAGCCGATCGGACGGTAGCTGACAGACGACAACAACAGACTCCCGAGCGGCATCGCTCTCCGAGGCGGGAGAATCTCCGGATGTCTAGGGAACGGCCCCGACCGACCGCTCGGGAAGAAGAAAATAGAAGTAATACTTCCCGAGGCGATATCAACATCATAGCTGGTGGTCCGACCGGAGGAGATTCCAACCGAGCACGGAAGGCGAGCGTCCGGCAGCTCCAGATCCATGCAGTCGGATGCAGCCAAGAGCGGGCGAGTGGACCCGAAATCAGTTTCGGGCCCGGGGACTTGGAAGGAGTTGAAGTGCCCCACGACGACGCTCTGCTCATCAAAGCGATAATAGCCAACTACACTATTCACCGCGTTTTTATTGACACAGGAAACTCGGTCAACATCATATTCAAAAAGGCGTTCGATCAACTGTAAATCGACCGCGCCGAGCTGCTGCCCATGACAACCCCCCTTTACGGGGTTACGGGCAATGAAGTTCAGCCGGTCGGACAGATTCGGCTGACCATATTGATGGGAGAGGAGCCGCTCAGAAGGACGCGTACAGCAAACTTCGTGGTGGTCGACTCTCCCTCATCATACAACGTCATTTTGGGACGACCGGCGCTCAGCGAGTTCAGAGCGACCGTCTCCACCTTCCATCAGAAGATCAAATTCTCCGTCGAGGACAAAGTGGGAGAAGTACGGGGAGATCAACTAGCAGCTCGGCGATGCTACGTCGAGATGGTCCGAGCAGAAGCCAATTCCGCTCGAAAGTCGCCACGGATCGAGGTGAACGCTATAACTGAAAAGCCTCCCTCTCTAGTTTATGAAGAAAAAGAGGAAGTGCAGATTCACCCAACCCGAGCAGAGGCCACGACGTTCGTTGCGTCCGACCTGGGGGCAGGCCAGAAACAGGAAGTGATCAAATGCCTCCGGAGAAACTGTGATGTCTTCGTCTGGTCAACGCACGAGCTGCCCGGAATTTCGCCGAGCATAGCGCAGCACGAGCTACATGTCCGACCGGACGCTCGGCCGGTGAAGCAGAGTAAAAGGGATTTCAGCGCCGAATAGAATGTCATCATCCGGGCGGAAGTTGAGAAGCTTTTGGAGGCCGGCCATGTACGCGAGGTTCAGTTCCCGAGCTGGCTGGCAAACGTAGTATTAGTCTCCAAGCCGGGCAACAAGTGGAGAGTGTGCATAGATTTTCGGGATCTCAACAAAGCTTGCCCGAAAGACTTTTATCCTCTGCCGCGGATCGATCAGCTGGTGGACTCCACCGCAGGCTGCGAGCTGATATGTATGCTCGACGCTTACCAAGGCTATCATCAGGTGCCGCTCGCCCGTGAAGATCAAGAAAAAGTCAGCTTCGTTACAGCCGACGACACCTATTGCTATAATGTGATGCCGTTCGGATTGAAGAACGCGGGAGCCACATATCAGCGGCTGATGAACAAAGTGTTCAAGGAGCAGATCGGGCGAAATCTGGAAGTATACGTGGACGATATCCTTATCAAGTCCGCCCGAGCGGCCGATCTCTTCGAAGACATGGAGAAAACTTTCCGAACGCTACGGAAACATGGAGTCAAGCTAAACCCCCAGAAGTGTCTGTTCGAAGCAAAAGGAGGACGTTTCTTGGGTTACATAGTGACCGAGCGGGGTATCGAAGCAAATCCCAGCAAGGTGAAAGCTCTACAAGATATGCCGCCTCCAAGAAATCTTAGGGAAGTGCAACGTTTGACCGGTCGGATAACTGCTCTGTCCAGGTTCATCTCCAAGACCGCCGACCGGAGCCTGCCCTTTTTCAAAATATTGCGCAAGGCCACTAAATTTCACTGGGACGAAGAATGCGATCGGGCGTTCGAAGAACTGAAGGCATATCTGAATTCTCTGCCTGTGTTAGCCAAGCCAGCCATAGGTGAGCCCCTTTGTATCTATTTATCTTTAAATGAGCAAGCAGTCGACTCGACATTAATGAGGGCGAGCGGAGAAGAGCCTGTATATTTTCTGAGCAATATTTTAAAAGATGCTGAATCTCGCTACACTGGGCTCGAAAAGTTAGCCTTCGCTCTGGTCCTTGCCACTCGGCACCTTCGTCCATACTTCCTAGCGCATACCATCATTGTCAAAACTAATAGCCCACTCGGACGAGTATTATTGAATCCAGAAGTGTCCGGACGGCTTATTAAGTGGACAACGGAGTTGAGTGAATTCGACATTCAATATCAACCCCGCTCGGCAATCAAAGCGCAGTCCTTAGCAGATTTTGTAACTGAGGTGCAGAATTCAGAGCCGGAAGCTATGTGGAAAATATTTGTGGACGGATCATCCACTCGGCTCGGAAGCGGGATTGGATTACTGCTGCTCTCTCCCCAAGAAGAAAAGATGCACTTATCCGTCCGGCTGGATTATAGAGCTACAAACAATGAAGCTGAGTATGAAGCCCTCATAGTCGGCCTGCAGGCAGCTCGGCATGTGGGAGCCGAACGGGTGACTATACATTCAGATTCTCAGTTGGCTGCTCAGCAGCTCTCTGGTACTTTTGAAATTAACAACGCTCAGCTCAAACTCTATGCTGAAGCCTTTGAGAAGCTCAGAGCCAATTTCAGAGAGGTCATCATCCAAAAGATACCCCGAGCGGAAAATCAAGCGGCCGATGAGTTAGCCAAACTTGCAAGTGCAATAACGCCGTTCGTCACCCAGTCGCCAATCGAACAAGTATCTTTGGTGGTGCACGTCGACCGGATGGAAGCCCTCACATTCCCAAGTGATTGGAGGACACCCATTATGGAATTTCTCCGCTCGGGAGCTACGCCATCCGATCACCATGAAGCCCAACTTCTCAGGAGAAGGACTGGTCGGTTCACACTTATTGGAGATCAACTCTACAAGAAGGCTTTCTCCCGCCCGCTGTTGAAATGCGTGAGCTCGGAAGACGCGGCGTACATCCTCCAAGAAGTGCACCAAGGATCATGCGGAGGACATCCGGGCGGGCGATCACTGGCTAAAAAGATACTGCTGGCCGGATACTTCTGGCCAACCCTGCAAACAGACGCCGCTCAGACCGTCGCGACGTGCCTTTCTTGCCAGAAGTATCATAATTTCTCACACCGACCGGCAGAAGAAATGAAAGCAGCCACTGTGTCCTGTCCCTTCGACCAATGGGGAATGGATATTGTGGGTCCATTCCCTATGGCGACCGGGCAGCGGAAATTTTTACTAGTGGCAGTCGATTATTTTTCCAAATGGGTGGAGGCCGAGCCGCTAGCCAAGATCACCGAGCAGATGGTCAAGAAGTTTATCTGGCAGAACATCATCTGTCGGTTCGGCATCCCCCGTCGACTTATTTCCGACAACGAGCGGCAGTTCACAGGAAAATTGCTTGAAGATTGGTGCAAAAACTACGGTATCGAACAACACTTCACGTCCATGGCATATCCCCAAAGCAACGGTCAAGCCGAAGTAGCCAATCGGGAAATTCTTCGCATTTTGCGGGCTCGGCTCTATTAGGACCGAAAAGTAGCTAGAGGGGGGGGGGGGGGGAATAGCTCTTCGCGTGCTCGTTGCTCGGCGTTGCTTGTTTCTTCAAGGATGCGCAGCGGAAATACAAAGAAACAAATACAAACACGCTAACACTTGGATTTTACTTGGTATCCACCTCCAAGGGAGATGACTAATCCAAGGATCCACACAACGCACGCACCCTCCACTAATGAAACTCTCCTTTATGGTAACTACCAAGGGCGGAGAAGCCCTACAAGACTCAATACAAGAAGAAGAAAGGGTAGTAAAGAAATACAAGCTTACAAGCTTACAATGAGTGCACAAACCCTAACCCTAGTTTCTTCTTCTTGCTTTGATCCGCCTCTTGACTTGGAAGAGCCTCCAAGATCCTTCAAGAACTGGCGATCTCGAGCTTGAGAAGAGTTGTGGAGGAGCTGGTGAAGATCTGAAATGAATCTATGAAGTGATACCGAAGACAACGCTCGCCTGCGGCTCAAATACGACGCAACGGTTGGATCCCAATCGATTGGATTGCTCCCAATCAATCGGGGAGGCTTTGGATCGATCCACGGATCGATCCAGAGCGCCTCTGTGCTCTGGAAAAACGCCTGGATCGATCCACGGATCGATCCAGCGCTTATCGCGCGAAGCAGCAGCGTCCCAATCGATTCACTGATCGATTGGGACCTCTGGATCGATCCACTGATCGATCCAGAGGCTTTCTGTTCGCTGGTAAAGGTCTAGATCGATCCACTGATCGATCCATAGCCTGGATCGATCCACTGATCGATCCAGAGCTTGGTTTTTGCCCAAAACCAAGTCCCAAACCTCCCAAACCAACATCCGGTCAAACTTAACCTGTTGGTACGTCATGCCTAGCATCTAGTCACTCCCTTGACCTGCTAGGACTCCCTCACCAAGTGTCCAGTCAATCCCTTTGACCCACTTGGACTTTTCTTTCATGCCAAGTATCCGGTCACTCTCTTGACCTACTTGGACTTTCACCTAGCTTCACTCACTAGAGTTTTCAATCTGCCTAGCTTCACTCACTAGGTCTTTCACCTGGCTTCACTCACCAGGATTTTCATACTGCCTAGCTTCACTCACTAGGACTTTCACCTGGCTTCACTCACCAGGATTTCCATCTGCCTAGCTTCACTCACTAGGACTTTCACCTGGCTTCACTCACCAGGATTTCCATCCAGTCAGGTATACCTACTTGACTCTTCTTCATTCACACTGATCAGTCCCTGATCAGAATCTCCCCATATGAACAACTGCACCTGCATTGTCCATGTGTCTACATGTATTGTCAAACATCGAAACTATGACCAAGACTCAAGCTTGGTCAAACCAGTCAACCTTGACCTAAGGGATATTGCACCAACAATCTCCCCCTTTTTGATGTTTGACAATACCTTTAAGTTTGGACCATTCTGAGTTAAGCTAATCCCATAGCCTTAACTCCATTCATGCCAAGGTATGATTGTTGGTTCCCTTCATTCTCCCCCTATGACTTCCCCCATAGGTAATGAAGGTCTAACTTAAACCACACATTCTCCCCTATTGGCACACATCAACCCGTGCCTCAATTTTGGGCACTCTTCAACAAATGCCCCATTGTTGAAAACTCTCCCCCTGAAGAGTTGCTTATCGTTGTTCACAACTTCACTCCTTGTGACCAACACGATAATGAAGGTCCCATACCCTTCATTAACCTTAACCCTACATTCTCCCCCATTGTAGGCAAATGCCCATCCTTGAGCAATATCCACTTGAAGCCACTTGAACAATGAGGATATCCACTCCCCATTAAATTTCAAACGCTCAACCTTGAGCATGTTCTTAACGGAAGGTTGACCACCTTCCAAGGTTCATGAAAAATAATTTTCATATCTTTAAAGAGTCCCTCCCCCTAAAGACATGATGGTAACTTCTTTCATTGCACCAACAATGACTTGGAATCCCCAAAACTTTAGGAAACCCAATTTTAGAAGTTTTGAGGTTCAAATATTCAAAATTTGAAACAAACCTCAACCTAAACTTCAACTTAGCCTTCCTTAACCAAACCATCCTTGTTTTCCACACGAAAGCACCCTTTTTATGTATACAAATGTATTTTCAGGGGTCTGGAATGGTTATATTGACTAAACAAGGTTCAAAATGCTGAAAATAAGCTTTCCCAGCCAAAATCAGCATCTTCAATCGATTGGAGTTGGGTTCCAATCGATTGAACCCTGCTGAATCGATCCACTGATCGATTTAGTCTTTTTGGATCGATCGGCTGATCGATCCAGCAAGCTTCTGCTCGCGAGAAATGCCTTTTCAATCGATCGGCTGATCGATTGAGGCACTCCAATCGATCCACTGATCGATTGGAGGCCTGAAATTGCTGAAATTCAATTTCAGCCAATTTCAGAAACCCCTAGAAAATTCTACAAAATTCCAAAAATCGTAAAACTTTGTGTAGACATTATTTAGGGTATAATTTATCATGGAAAAATAGTTTTCTATGAAAATACATCATATTTTTCAAAGATTGACACAAACTTGAGAACTTGTAAAAACTTTAGTGTTTTCTTCAAGTTTGTGTCTAACTATTCAATGGTGATTACTATCAAAAGATAGCCTTCACCAAGGTTTTCCAAAATTATTTTAAAAACATTTTTAAAACCAATATCCCACCATGTTCCTTGGGCTTAATGCACATGACTTGTACATTAGCTTTCCCAATGATGGGAAAACACATAACTATGTGTTTTGATGAACCTAAAACTCAAAAGAATGCACTAAATCAACATGTTGAGTTTTGTTCATCATCCTAACATCTCACTTGTATCTATTGTGGATAAAACACATACAAGTCATCTTATAGGTCTTTGTGAGATGTAAAATTTAGTTTTGCCCTATTCTAGGGATCATGCATATCTATCTAGGCATTTTAGAGATATTAGACATCCACCCAGGATGTCACTTGTTAATAAGTGTTGTTAAATGTCATTTGTCCTTAATTACAAGGAATTAAACTTAATGCATGATTATGCTATGGCATACATCAAAATGAATTAACTTTCAAAGGAAAGATTCCTATAATTACATGATGTATGTATGACATGACATGGTATTTTTGTATTTTCATAATAAGTCATGAATGCACAAATAAAACATGATGTCATGGCATATAATGGGCAACTAAACATGGCAAGATTTTGCATAATTAAAATATACCTAGATTATCTATCTAAATATCCTTAACCCTTAGCTAATCCTAAAGCATAAACCCTAGATTGCCCAATTGCTTCAAAGAAATGCCAAAACCTAAATTGACATTTCTTTCTCTTGATTTGTATATGCCACTTAAAAATTAAGCATATCCTCAAATGTTGGCATATTCCATTTTTCCTCAAGAATAATCACATAAATCAAGGCCCGGATTGCCTTAAATTTCTAAGAGAATACCAAAATCCCAACTTGGTATTTCTCTAGGTTTTCCCAATTTATGTCATTTTAAGATAAAATCAATTTTTCACCATTAGGCACATTTTACTCTTTCAAGGAGTAAATAATAATTCAATTTCATTTTCAAAGGCTAACAAAAACCTTGAAAATGCTCCTTGAGTGTCAATTTTTTCATGATTGGGTTAACTACCCTTTCACTTAGAGTTGGCACTCTCTAACCCATTTATGGGGTAGAGAAAATGCTCCTAGGAACCCAACACCTATTGGTGCTCCTTGGATGCTCTAGGTATTCACTAGGGATAACTTCCCTATATACCTTCCTAGTGACCTTGTTTGGCTTCTTAGAAGCCTTGGTCACCTTTTCTAGGTCAACTCTAGGGATAGCCTCCCTTGTGACCTTGTTGGTGACTTTCTTAGACTTCTTAGAAGTCTTAGTCACTTTGGTTGCAAAGATACTTCTAGGGATATCTTCCCTTGTATCCTTGACTTGACCTCTAGACTTAGGGTTTGTTCCATAACTATATGGAACCCTATGATAACTAGGCACATCCTTTTTAGCTTTGGGTTTGTATCCCAAACCTCTATGGTCATTGGATGGCTTTTGTACCCCTAAACCTAGGTTATGCTCATTTTGCCCTAATAGGATATTTTCCAATCTTTTTAGGGTCTTTTCTAATTTATCAAGTCTTGACCTCAAGACTTGATTTTCCCTTACTAAGTCCTTAGTATTTGATTTTTCATTTGATCCATGAGCATTTTTATTCTTGGGCTTGTATCTATTATCCTTAGTGTTTTTGCCCAAATGTCTATCTACCTTCCTAACCTTAGGTTGGGTAGTCTTGGCATGTAGAGCCACATGCTTTTCCTTAATGCCCTCATGCTTTCTATTCTTATGGTAAATTGTATTAAAATGATAAAAATTTGAACTATCATGCTTTTTACCATAACGTAAAGGGGTAGGCTCAATAAATGTTACCTTCTTCTTTACCTTGGAGGCTCCCCCTTGACTGGTGCCTCCTTGAGCCTTGACCATCTTCTTCCCCTTGGGACACTGACTTCGGTAATGCCCTTTTTGTTGACACAAGAAGCACACAATGTGCTCCTTGCTCTTCTTTGTCCCGGGGGTGGTCTCCTTTGGCTTCTCCTTGCCCTTTCGTGTCACTTGACCCTTCTTCTTGGCCAAGTTGGGACACTTGCTCTTGTAGTGCCCACTTTCCCTACACTCAAAACATATTATATGATTTTTATTTTTAATTGAAACATGTATACCTTCTTGTGTAGGGGTGGCGCTTTCTCCTCCATGTGATGTGGATGTAGAGGCTTCCTCTTGATCCGATAGTGATGCTCCTCCATTTGATTTTTCTTGACTTGTGGAGGTGGAAGCTTCTTCATCCTCTTCTCTTATTGACCCGGATGTAGACGATTCTTCTTGCTCTTGATCCGGTGTCAATGAAGATTGCTCCCCCTCAATCCTAGAGGTGGAGGCTTCATCATCTTGTACATGGAACAAGGAGTATGCTCCCTCCTTGTTCTCTTCATTGCACTCCCTTGAAGATGAAGCTTCTTCTTGGACTTCTTCTTCGGAGGTTGAGCATCTCTCAACCTCGGAGTCCTCCTCTTGATCTCGCTCCAATGAGTCTCCCTCTTTGGATTCCTCTTGATTCGGTACAGTGGAGGGTTCTTCATGGATTGTTGCCAATTTATTCCAAAGCTCCTTGGCATCGTTGAATTCTCCGATTTGAGCCAAAATGTGGCTAGGCAATAAGTTGACCAAAAGCTTGGTCACTTTATCATTTGCCTCGCTCCTTTGAATTTGCTCCAAGCTCCATTTGCTTTTCTTGAGAAGCTTGCCCTTGGAGTTTGTTGGAGCTTTGAAGCCTTCCATTAGAGCAAACCATTGCTCTATCTCCATCATAAGAAAATTTTCGATTCTTGATTTCCAAGAATCGAAGCTTTGTGGATGTGTACGGTGGAGCCACCCTCGTGTCGAATCCGAGCCCATCTCGAAATTCCATTGTAGAAGTTGAGCTTTTGAATTTCTTTGACTTTGACAATTTTGCTTCAACTTCTTCACCCTCTAGCTCTTCTTGTTATGCTTGACCCTTCCGGCGATGATTCCGGTGAAGAGCGGCCTCGCTCTGATACCACTTGTTAGGACCGAAAAGTAGCTAGAGGGGGGGGTGAATAGCTTCGCGTGTGCTCGTCGTTGCTTGTTTCTTCAAGGATGCGCAGCGGAAATACAAAGAAACAAATACAAACACGCTAACACTTGGATTTTACTTGGTATCCACCTCCAAGGGAGATGACTAATCCAAGGATCCATACAACGCACGCACCCTCCACTAATGAAACTCACCTTTATGGTAACTACCAAGGGCGGAGAAGCCCTACAAGACTCAATACAAGAAGAAGAAAGGGTAGTAAAGAAATACAAGCTTACAAGCTTACAATGAGTGCACAAACCCTAACCCTAGTTTCTTCTTCTTGCTTTGATCCGCCTCTTGACTTGGAAGAGCCTCCAAGATCCTTCAAGAACTGGCGATCTCGAGCTTGAGAAGAGTTGTGAAGGAGCTGGTGAAGATCTGAAATGAATCTATGAAGTGATACCGAAGACAACGCTCGCCTGCGGCTCAAATACGACGCAACGGTCGGATCCCAATCGATTGGATTGCTCCCAATCGATCGGGGAGGCTTTGGATCGATCCACGGATCAATCCAGAGCGCCTCTGTGCTCCGGAAAAACGCCTGGATCGATCCACGGATCGATCCAACGCTTATCGCGCGAAGCAGCAGCGTCCCAATCGATCCACTGATCGATTGGGACCTCTGGATCGATCCACTGATCGATCCAGAGGCTTTCTGTTCGCTGGGAAAGGTCTGGATCGATCCACTGATCGATCCATAGCCTGGATCGATCCACTGATCGATCCAGAGCTTGGTTTTTGCCTAAAACCAAGTCCCAAACCTCCTAAACTAACATCCGGTCAAACTTAACCTGTTGGTACGTCATGCCTAGCATCTAGTCACTCCCTTGACCTGCTAGGACTCCCTCACCAAGTGTCCGGTCAATCCCTTTGACCCACTTGGACTTTTCTTTCATGCCAAGTATCCGGTCACTCTCTTGACCTACTTGGACTTTCACCTAGCTTCACTCACTAGGGTTTTCAATCTGCCTAGCTTCACTCACTAGGTCTTTCACCTGGCTTCACTCACCAGGATTTTCATATTGCCTAGCTTCACTCACTAGGACTTTCACCTGGCTTCACTCACCAGGATTTCCATCTGCCTAGCTTCACTCACTAGGACTTTCACCTGGCTTCACTCACCAGGATTTCCATCCAGTCAGGTATACCTACTTGACTCTTCTTCATTCACACTGATCAGTCCCTGATCAGAATCTCCCCATATGAACAACTGCACCTGCATTGTCCATGTGTCTACATGTATTGTCAAACATCGAAACTATGACCAAGACTCAAACTTGGTCAAACCAGTCAACCTTGACCTAAGGGATATTGCACCAACAGGCTCGACCATATAGGGGGTAGCTGGGTGGATGAAGTGTCAGGCGTCTTATGGGTCATCCGAACGACACCGAAGGAAGGAACTGGCATCACACCCTTCCATCTGGTGTATGGCGGTGAAGCGGTTATTCCTGTCGAAGTTGGCGTCGAGTCCGCTCGAATCCAGAATTATGATGATGAGAACACCGAGCGGAGGAACATGGAGCTGGATTTGGTTAAGAAGAAAGAGCCAAGGCGTCCGTCTGGCTGATGGCATATCGTCAAAGAATGAAGCAGAATTATAACCGGCGTGTAATCCCCAGATCATTCCAGGTCGACGATCTTGTCTGGAAGAAAGTGAAGCCGGTCGGCGACGTCGGCAAGCTAGAAGCTCCTTGGACGAGCCCCTTCAAAATCATCGAAAAGCTCCGCTCGGGCGCTTATTATTTGGAGGATGAAGACGGACGGCAACTGGATAGGTCATGGAGCGCAAATCATCTCCAGCTTTATCGAGCTGGGTGAAAGGTGCACTGATGTAACTCATTTTTGTATATATTTTGGGCCGCCTATGTACTTGTAATACAGGAAGCAAAAATGATTAAAGGGCAAATAGCTTCGCCGAACGGCCGCTTCAAAGTTAGCCTTAAAAGGCCGTCGAACTCCGACGTTAAAAATCGAGAGACGAGCCGGCGTCTATAAACCCGCCGAGCGGAAAACCATCGAGCTCCGACGTTAAATATCGAAAGACGAGCCGGCATCTATAAACCCGCAGAGCAGAAGACCGTCGAGCTCCGACGTTAAAAATCGAGAGACGAGCCGGCGTCTATAAACCCGCCGAGCGGAAGACCGTCGAGCTCCGACGTTAAATATCGAGAGACGAGCTGGCGTCTATAAACCCTCCGAGCGGAAGACCGTCGAGCTCCGACGTTAAAAATCAAGAGACGAGCCGGCGTCTATAAACCCGCCGAGTGGAAGACCGTCGAGCTCCGACGTTAAATATCGAGAGACGAGCCGGCGTCTATAAACCCTCCGAGCGAAAGACCGTCGAGCTCCGACATTAAAAATCGAGAGATGAGCCGGCGTCTATAAACCCTCCGAGCGGAAGATCGTCGAGCTCCGACGTTACAAATCGAGAGACGAACCGGCGTCTATAAACCCTCCGAGCGAAAGACTGTCGAGCTCCAACGTTAAAAATCAAGAGACGAGCCGGCGTCTATAAATCTGCCGAGCGGAAGACCGTCGAGCTCCGACGGTAAAAATCGACGTTAAAAGGCGGGCAACTGGAGCCTATAAAGCCGCAGGACGGGTAGCTCTCTGCGTGGTCCTACTCGGCTGTAAAGGCCGACCTCAGATCGGGCATGCCGATGAGGCAAGAATAAAGAAAGCGTGTGGCCGAGCGGCTCCTTTATCAAATGTACTTGGGACGCGAGAAAACTGTGACCGAGACGAAAGTAAAGATGGGACGTTGGTCGAATGAACAAATAACAAAAGGAGACAATTCATTTATGCCGAGCGGCGGACAGACAAAATTTATAATATTCGCCCCGAACGGCAGGCATACAAAAGATTACACACATAGAGAAATTACATAAACCCCTCATTCACTATCATCAAAGTTAAAGAGAGAGTCGGGGATGGAGCCCATCATGGCCGCCAAATCTTCGGGGGGGACGGACAGCTCGGCAGGTATGTGGCCTTTGGTCTTCAGATATTCCACTGCCACTTTGATCGCCTCTTCAAAAGTTAAGGACAGCTTGTCGCTGAACTTTTCGCCAAATTCATCCGAGCGGACGAATGCTTTGCGCGCTTCCGCCGACCAACCGGGCTCCCCATCTTGATATTCTTTAAGAGTGGCTCCGGAAGCGTCAAGGGCCGCCTGAAGATCTTTCAAAGCCCCTTCCGCTTTAACCTGGTCGGCCGAGCGGCCCTCCCGTTCAGTCTTGAGCAAAGCGTCTAATTCCTTCACTCGCTGCTCTAGCCCCGGTTCTCTACCTTCATCATATCCATGTCGTCGATGGCTTGGCGCTTCCGGGTGGTCGCGGTCTTTATCTCCTTGTCTCGCTGCTTGACCAAAGCCTCGAGTCGAGCCACTTCGCTCGACAAGCCGGAGGACTTACCCCGTTCGGCTTCCAGCAGCTTTTTGGCCTTCTCCAGAGCGGCCGTTGACTGTCTGCTATCTCCCGAGGCTTTGAGCTTTTTCAGCTCGTCCTCTAGTTTGGCCAGGCGATTGCTGATTGCAATATGCTCCACCCAATTCTGCAAACGGAAAGGAGCAAGTTAGAAACTAAATCCAAATAACTAACATGGCAAAAAACATACCCCGGTCGCCTGTTGTAGATTGCTGTCGCCTAGCTGACCGGGAGTCATCATTGCAATTCGGAGCCGAGCATCCTCCCAAGCTTTGGCAAGAGGACCCGTGAGGGTGATCTGCTGCTCGGGGACAACTGGCCGATCAGTAGCCGCCATATATTCCTCCGACGGAAGGCGCAAGACAGTTTTTATCAATCTCGGGCCGCTCGGATCGCCTTGGGACAAAGCCGCTTTACCAGACGGCTCACCGCTTGAGGAAGGAAGGTCGCCCAATCGCCTAAGGCGACGCATGGTTCGAGGAGGACTGGTGGGCGGCACCTCAGAGGTAGCCCTAGGAGAGCCGCGCGGCGTGGGGGTACTCTCTATAGAGACCGTCCCGGACAGCACTGGAGCTTCATCGCCCCGCTCGGACTGCGGTTCATCAGATGGAGTTGGTTGAGAGGCTGGCTCTGGCCGTCTGCGTTTCCGAGCTGCCAGGGGAACTTCGTCGGCCGAACGACCCTCTACCTCGACTTGAGTAGAGGGCTCTATATCGCCCGCAGCCTCGCCTAGAGAGGCAGAAGCGTCTACGACTTCGGGGACACTCTGAGTCCCCGGACCAGCTGAGGCCAAGCTCCGCTCGGCGACCTCCCTATTCTTGGCCGCCTCGATCTTAGTGGCTCGTAGTTTCAGCCGCTCGGTAGCCTTTGCGCGCCACATAACTTCGGCTGCAGAAACAAAGAATAAATCAGTTAGAATAAAATAAGGGGGATGATAAGAGAACTTACTCATGCTGCAAGGCAGGTCGGCTGGAATAGTGGACAAGCCGAATATATACATCACTCCCGGAAGGAGCAGCTTGTCGATGTGGTGACGCTGGCCGACCAGCCGATCGGCTGCATGAAGGTAGGTCGGATCGCCCCTAAACTTGCCGAGCTCTGGTTGCGTTGGCATCGCCGTCTGCCATTTGATTCGGAAGGCCGGTGGCTCGGGGAAGCGCATATAGAAAAAATGCTCGTTCCAGTGTTTGTTGGAGGTCGACATATTATCGAAGAGAACAAAACCTATCCTAGATTGGAAAATAAAAGTACCCCACTCAGCTTGCTTAGGGTAGTAGAAGTAGTGGAACACTTTGGGGTCTAATGGGATGTTGTTTAGTTTAAAGAGGACTACCACCCCGCTCAGCAACCTAATGGAGTTCGGAACTAGTTGGCCAAGCGGGATGCGAAAATAATTGCACACTTGTAAGAAAAACTTATGTGGAGGAAAGCGTAGCCCGGCTAAAAATTGATCTCGGAAAAAGAGGACAGTGTTGGGCGACGGCTCATGGGGCCGATCGGCTGGAGTGGCTAATACTATGTGGTGGTCGGCAGGGAGTTCATAGGTCCGAGTGAGGCGCAGCGCGTCCTCCTTGTCAAACCGGCTCTCCATGGTCGTGTACCAAAGACCAGGAGCGCCGCGCGGTCGGTTAGGAAGTACTAGTCATGGTCGAAAGTAAAAAAGAAATGCGAGACGAAAAGGAAAGGGAAATAAAACAAGGAATGAAGGTGGCAGAATGAAAGAGGCAACCGACAGAAAGAAAAGGGAGGAGAAAGCGAGGAGAAGAAAGGCTTACGAGCAAAAGGATGGTCGCAAGGGGCCTCGGGGTCATCGGAGAGTTGAGAAGCGAGGTCGCCGGAGAAGAAAGAGCAGCAGGGCGTCGGGGATCGATAAAGTAGAAATGCGACGGAGAGAAGAGGTAGCGAGATTTATAGCGTTAGCCTCGAACGGCCTCAGTCGTCCGATTCAGGTCGTGAAGAACAAGGCGATCATCCAACCGCTCATTTTAAACGGCGGTTGTCCCATCGGATGTAACGCCACCACCATACGCTGACATAAGCGAGATCGCCACGTGTCAGCAGGACACGGGTCGCATTTAATGAGCGCCCCTTACCGCGCGCATCGCACGTGATTGGCAGCAGGGGAGAGGATTCGGCATGGATTCCAAGGGAATACAAGGCACGGGCAAGACACCGCCAAACGGATGTGCATCCCTAAGCCTGGCCGAGCGGACTAATGCAGCGGCCGTTACTCAGTCTGATCGGCAGTCTGTTGGTTGCTACTCGGAAAACCTATAGGTTCCACTGTACAAAAATTTTGTACAAAGGTATGAACCTTTTCCTAGCTACCATGTGTTCTTTTAAATTAAATTTTGGATCGCCTGCGGAACTTAACACGTTTGATCCAAAACTTAATCTATTTGTTCTTTTAGGTTTTGACTTGGATCTCCTGCGGAACTTAACACGTTCGACCCAAGTCTTCTTAAGTTATTAATTCCATTAAATATTAATTTCCATAATTGGTTCCCAGTACTGACGTGGCGAGGCACATGGCCTTCTTGGATATGGGAGCAACCACCACCGACTAGACAAAACCTTTTATAGAAAGCTAATATTTAATTTCCTAAAATAACTTTAGGTTAACCAAAGAGAACAATCAAATCACAAGGAAAAGAAAAAATAAAAGAACACAATATCGAAAAACATATTCGAAATTCTAGAACGTAAGCCTCTTGTATTTGGTATTATTTCCATAAATAACTAGCATGATGTGGAAATAAAAATTACTAGTTATACCTTGTAGAAAAACCTCTTGATCTTTTACCGTATTCCTCTTCTAACCTCGGACGTTGTGTGGGCAACGATCTACCGAGATGAGAAACCACCAACCACCTTCTTCTCCTCCAAGCAAGGTTCGGCCACAAAGGAAGAACTTCACCAAAGAAGAAAACCAAAATACTAACCAAGCTCCAAGAGATGCTAGCTTCCTCTCCTTCTTCTTCTTCTTCTCCAAGTAGTATCCGGCCACCACAAGAGCTCCAAGGAAGGGAGAGAGGTTTGGCCACCACAAGAGGAAGAGAGGAAGAGGATGGCCGACCACACCAAGAAACAAAAAGGGGAGAGAAAATAATAGAGGTTCTATCTCATGAAGGCACCCTCACCCCTTCTTTTATATTTCTTGGCCTAGGCAAATTAGGAAATTTAATTACAATAAAATTTCCTTAATTTTCCTTGACATGAATTAATTGAGAAAAATAAAATAAAATTTCCCAATCAACTTGTGATGGCCGGCCACAATCAAAAGAGCAATTTAGGAGAGTTTCAATCAACAAATTAAAACTTCCTAATTTGTTTCCGGAAATTTTAAAAAATAAAATTTCTCTTTAAAAATCTCTTCATGGTTAATAAAAGGAAATTTCTATAATTTTAATTTTATTATCATGTGAATAATTTTAAAGAGAAAATAAAATATCTCACCAATCTACAAATAAGGAAAGAGATCTAATCTCTTTCTTTAATCTTTTGTAGATCTTTTATAAGAGAGATATTTTAATTTAAATTCTCTTTAATAAATTATTTCTTCCACATAATAAAAATTAAAATTAAAATTCCTTTTTAATTTAATTTGGCCGCCCCACTAGCTTGGGTTCAACCTAGGCCGGCCCTAGCTTGTTCCCAAGCTAGCTTGGCCGGCCCCTATTGGGTTGGTATATAAGGTGGGTATAGGTGGGTATAGAACTCTATAAATAAGAGGCTACGATAGGGACCGAGAGGAGGAATTGGTTTTGGTCTCCCGATAAAATTAAGCATCCCGTGTTCGCCCCGAACACACAACTTAATTTTATCAATAATAATTCATTCCACTAGAGAACTATTATTGAACTACCGCACCAATCCCAAATTACATTTTGGGCTCCTTCTTATTATGAGTGTGTTAGTCTCCCTGTGTTTAAGATATCGAATGTCCACTAATTAAGTGAGTTACTGACAACTCATTTAATTAATATCTTAGTCCAAGAGTAGTACCACTCAACCTTATCGTCATGTCGGACTAAGTCCACCTGCAGGGTTTAACATGACAATCCTTATGAGCTCCTCTTGAGGACATTATCAACCTAGTATCTCTAGGACACAGTTTCCTTCTATAATCAACAACACACACTATAAGTGATATCATTTCCCAATTTATCGGGCTTATTGATTTATCGAACTAAATCTCACCCATTGATAAATTAAAGAAATAAATATCAAATATATGTGCTTGTTATTATATTAGGATTAAGAGCACACACTTCCATAATAACCGAGGTCTTTGTTTCTTTATAAAGTCAGTATAAAAGAAACGACCTCAAATGGTCCTACTCAATACACTCTGAGTGTACTAGTATAATTATACAGTCAAGATAAACTGATACCTAATTACACTACGACCTTCTAATGGTTTGTTCATTTCCATTTTGGTCGTGAGCTACTATTTATAATTTATAAGGTACTGATAATATCATCTTCTGTATGTGACACCACATACTATATTATCTACAATATAAATTAATTGAACAACTACAACTAAATGTAGAAAATTTGACCAAATGTGATTCTTTATTCATAATGAATGTTTACAAAGCTTAAGCTTTCAGTATACACTCTAACAATCTCCCACTTATACTAATGACTAAGCTGCCATATCTTCTACCATACATCTGATTCCCATTCCCTCCACATGCCGATCGAAAGCTTTCGCCGGAAGGGCCTTAGTGAAAGGATCTGCCAGGTTATCCGCTGATGCAATCTTGGCGATGACAACTTCTCCTCGCTTCACGATATCTCGTATCAGGTGGTACTTGCGCTCTATATGTTTACTTGCCTTATGAGCTCGTGGTTCCTTGGAGTTGAATCGCTATTATCACAATAAATTGTGATGATTTTGGGAAAACCAGAATCACATCTAAGTCCATTAGAAAATTCCTGAGCCATACTGCTGCTGCCTCAGAGGCTTCACATACTCGACTTCCATGGTTGAGTCCGAAACGCTGCTTAACACTCCTCCATGAAATGGCTCCACCTCCTAAAGTAAACACATAGCTTGATGTAGACTTCTGTTATCCCTATCGATTGGAAATCAATCATGTAACCCAGGGAGCGGATCGTCTGCTTGGTAAACTAGCATATAATCTCTAGTCCTTCTCGGTACTTTAATATATGCTTTACCGAATCCAATGTCCTTGTCCAGGTTACTTTGATGTCTGCGTACATGCCCAAAACAGATATCGGTCTCGTACATAGCATTGCATACATTAAGCTTCCTACAACCTAAGGAACCGCTTTCATGTCCTCTATCTCTTTCGGCGTCTTTGGATACATCTCTTTAGATAGAGCTACTCCATGTCTAAAAGGTAAAAACCTTTCTTGGAATCCTGCATGCTAAAGCGAGCAAGGATTGTATCTATATATGAAGCTTGGGATAGACACAACATTCTTTTCTTACGATCCCTTATAACTTTGATCCCAAGAATGTGTGCACAATCTCCTAAGTCCTTCATATCAAATTGTTTGGACAACCATACCCTTACGTCGATAATACCTTGACATTGTTGCCAATTAGCAAAATATCATCTACTATAGTACAAGAAATACCACCACGTTTCCGTTACACTTCTTATATACACAAGACTCATCCGGACTTTGAATAAATCCATATGATGGATTACTTCATTAAACGATGTTCCAAGATCTTGAAGCTTGCTTGATCCATAAATGGACCGATTGAGCTTACACACTAGATGCTCTTTGCCTTTTCAATGAACCCTTGGTTGCTTCATATGGATGTTTTCTTCAAGACTTCCATTAAGGAAAGCATCTTGACATCCATTTGCCAAATCTCATAATCCATATGAGCGAATGGATAAGAGTATCCGGATAGACTTAAGCATGACTACGGTGAAAAGGTTTCCTCATAATCGATTCCCTCTTTCCGAGTATACCCTTTCGCAACAAGCCTAGCTTTGAAAGTTTCTACCTTCCGTCTCCTCTTTTCCTTTTGTAGATCCACTTACATCCAACGGCTTTTACACCATCGGTGGTTCTACAAGCTCCGGACCTTATTAGAGTACATAGACTCTATTTGAATTCATCGCCTTTTGCCAAGATGTTGCATCTATATCTTGGAGTGCTTCATCATATGGCCGGGATCAGTTCATGTTTACCAGGGATCAAATCCAAGACTCTCCCAAAAACATGAATCTTTCAGGTTGCCTTACAACCCTCCCACTACGACGAGGCACTGTCTGTGGTTGTGTATCATGTGTGACACGTGTTGCAGTCTCTTGTGGTACTTCATCTTGTACTGTTGGTACTGAAGTAGACGTGTCCTCTCTAAGTTCTTCTAAAACAACTTTGCTACTAGGCTTGTGATCCATTATATAGTTTTCTTCTAAAAACTGGACATTGGTGCTAACAATGACCTTCTGGTCTTTAGGACTATAAAATAAACCACCTTTCGTTCCTTTGGGATATCCTACAAACACGCGAACTTCTGTACCGGATTCTAACTTATCAGCATCTGGTTTCAGCACATGTGCTGGACTACCCCAAATCCGAATATGTCTTAGACTGGGCTTTCGCCCATTCCACAATTCTATGGGAGTAGAAGAAACTGATTTAGAAGGTACTAAGTTCAGAATGTCCTTCTGTTTCCAGGGCCCCAAAACGAATTTGGTAATTCTGAATAACTCATCATTGATCTAACCATCTCCATAAGAGTCCTATTCCTTCGCTCTGCTGTTGGGGTGTTCCGGTGCAGACAATTGGGATTAAATCCCCTTCGATAAGTAATTCCTAAACTCTCCTAAGAGGTATTCGCCACCACGATCTGACCGTAGTGTCTTGATACTTTTACCTAGTCGTTTCTCCACATCAGCCTTGTATTCTTTGAACTTATCAAAGCACTCGGACTTGCGGCGCATTAGGTAAATGTATCCATATCTTGAATAATCGTCTATGAAAGAGACAAAATATTCAAAACCTCCTCTTGTCTGGACAGACATAGGACCACACAAATCAGAGTGAACCAATTCTAACACTTCTTTGGCTCTATACCCCTTGGCCTTGAATGGCCTCTTGGTCATTTTACCTTCCAAGCAAGATTCACAAGTTGGAAAATTTTCCAACTCAAATTAACTCAAAAGTCCATCGGCTATAAGCCTCTGAATCCTACTTAAGTTAATATGACCAAGCCTTAGATGCCAAAGATATGCTTGGTTCATTTCCGAAGGTTCTTTTCTCTTATTAGAGTTAGAAGATGAGTTATAAATTTCCATGTTTTTCTTTGTGGAAGAAATTGGATTTAAAGTATACAAATTGCCAATTAATGCACCAGAACAGATAATCACTTTATTTCTTTTAATAACTACATCGTTACTGAAAGAAACTGAATATCCATCTAAAAACAGTTTTGAAACTGAAATTAAATTCTTTCTAAAACTGGGTACATAAAGACAATTTCTTAAAATCAAATTTCTATTTCTACTAAAAGATAAGTAGACGTCTCCCACTGCAACAGCTGCCACCTTAGTAGCATTGCCCATGTAGACGGTAATTTCTCCTTCAGATAGTCGTCGGGTTTCCTGGAACCCCTGCAAGGAATTGCAGACATGATCAGTGGCTCCCGTATCTACACACCAGGTGCTGGTAGATAACACCGCTAAACATGTTTCAACAACTAGAGTATGAGATATACCTTTGTTTTGGTTCCTACGAGGACGATCCAGCCTTCCAATGTCACCGCTTACGGATGAAGCACTTGCCCTTGACTTCTTCATTCCGACTTTAAATCCGTACTGAGATTTATTCACTTTCTTTCCTAACCGACTTGTTTCTTCTTCTTCTTTCCTTCGGTTTAGAAGTAGAACCATTTTCAGATAGTGAATTTGAGCATTGTGACGAAATAATCCAGTTCTGTCATTAGTTCCGCTAATGAATAAATCCTCTTATTCATATTATAGTTCCGCTCAAAACTTCTAGGTAGCATTTGGAGGATCATATCGATCTGGGTTTCCCATCAATTTCTCCTCCAAGGATGTATCTCGTTCGGATAAGCCATCATCTTTAGGATATGATCCCTTACAGGAGTACCCTCTTGCATGGTGGTGTCATTATCTTTCTCATGGCTTCTTGCCTAGAAGCCCTATCACGATGACCAAAGAGTTCCTTGAGATTGTTCATAATATCATTGTTGGTAAATCTTGATCTTGATGTTGCAATACATTTGACATTGAGGCCAAAATGTAACACCGCCATCTCATCCGCTTTTACCCATTTCCTATGATATTCAATCTCCTCTTGTAGATTCACAAGAGGTACATCGAGCCTTTGCTCGGTCGATACATATTTATAGCTTTCGTGATAAGAACAATGTCGGGTTTCTTTTCCAATCTATGTAGTTTGGTCCAGTAAGTCTATTCTGTTGAAGTATGATGGACAGTGGATTGAAAGACATCCTAAGAATCACAAATAACTTTTGGTCAGAACTCTAAATTTAGAATAATATTGATTCCTCAAACAATACTATTTTAAATTAACCAAAACCTTATAACACCGTGAATTTTGTATGCCACGTTAGTGTGGACGTATACAAAATCAACATTTGTAAAAGGAGGGTTTTAACCCATTAATTTTATTATCTTGTCAACCTAACTTTTTGACAAATAAAATTAATAGTTGGTATCATTTGGTCACACAAATAATAGCAGTGACTCCGTTGGGGAGGATACTATTAGATGTGTCTAAGTGTATACCATTACTTGACACTAAGTCCATTAATAAGATTATGCCCCTTCCGTTGGGGAAGATCACACGCTCTTAATTAACTTCCTATAGTCATCCAAAAATGGAAGTCTGTTCTAGTGATCCGCAAACAAGCTCATCCGTTATGGAGGAAGGCACTCAGAGCCAACGCGCAAGCTTGTTTGCATCACTTACAAACCAGTAATGGAGACCATGGGATTGATTTAAAAATCCCTCTCCCACTTAGTTATTTATAAATGAGGAATTTTAACTATGCTAGCCTACTTTACTTGTAAACTAACATGCACACACAGCATAATATAAAAGCAATAGAGAAACTAATTTTCAACTATTATGGCTTTTATCTCTAGTTGTCCTCCGTGTGTTATCATCCCAAGCTGCTGCCATATTTGGCCACCGCCACCGGGTCTAGCTATCGCATCCATCTTGCTCCTTGTTCCACTGCGCCTCTGGTCCTTAGAAGGTTCCACGCTTTGCAAGATTCGATCCATGACATAAATAGAATTTTACATTTTGATCCTATATTCCATAAAAGGAATGTACATGTATCTAGATCAAAATAAAATCCTAATAAAACTAAATACGACTCCTGCTGTATTTTAATACAATCATGCACACACATAAAATGCCCTTGACATGTCCAAGGGTCCAATCACATACATAATAACTAAAAGTCATAATAGTTGGATCCTGCATCCACAAAGTTAGCACATCCTACTATTAACCTGCCTAAATTATGTATGACATGTGCATAATTAAACTAAATACCAAATACACAGAGGCAAAACCCTAGCTCTGATACCAATTGTTGGTTGCTACTAGGAAAACCTATAGGTTCCACTGTACAAAGGTCGAACCTTTCCTAGCTACCATGTGTTCTTTTAAATTAAATTTTGGATCGCTTGAACTTAACACGTTTAATCCAAAACTTAATCTATTTGTTCTTTTAGGTTTTAACTTGGATCTCCTGCGGAACTTAACACGTTTGACCCAAGTCTTCTTAAGTTATTAATTCCATTAAATATTAATTTCCATAATTGGTTCCCAGTACTGACGTGGCGAGGCACATGACCTTCTTGGATATGGGAGCAACCACCACTGACTAGACAAAACCTTTTATAGAAAGCTAATATTTAATTTCCTATAATAACTTTAGGTTAACCAAAGAGAACAATCAAATCACAAGGAAAAGAAAAAATAAAAGAACACAATATCGAAAAACATATTCGAAATTCTAGAACGTAAGCCTCTTGTATTTGGTATTATTTCCATAAATAACTAGCATGATGCGGAAATAAAAATTACTAGTTATACCTTGTAGAAAAACCTCTTGATCTTCTACCGTATTCCTCTTCTAACCTAGGACGTTGTGTGGGCAACGATCTACCGAGATGAGAAACCACCAACCACCTTCTTCTCCTCCAAGCAAGGTTCGGCCACAAAGGAAGAACTTCACCAAAGAAGAAAACCAAAATACTAACCAAGCTCCAAGAGATGCTAGCTTCCTCTCCTTCTTCTTCTTCTTCTCCAAGTAGTATCCGGCCACCACAAGAGCTCCAAGGAAGAGAGAGGTTCGGCCACCACAAGAGGAAGAGAGGAAGAGGATGGCCACACCAAGAAACAAAAAGGGAGAGAAAATAATAGAGGTTCTATCTCATGAAGGCACCCTCACCCCTTCTTTTATATTCCTTGGCCTAGGCAAATTAGGAAATTTAATTACAATAAAATTTCCTTAATTTTTCTTGACATGAATTAATTGAGAAAAATAAAATAAAATTTCCCAATCAACTTGTGATGGCCGGCCACAATCAAAAGAGCAATTTAGGAGAGTTTCAATCAACAAATTAAAACTTCCTAATTTGTTTCCGGAAATTTTAAAAAATAAAATTTCTCTTTAAAAATCTCTTCATGGTTAATAAAAGGAAATTTCTATAATTTTAATTTTATTATCATGTGAATAATTTTAAAGAGAAAATAAAATATCTCACCAATCTACAAATAAGGAAAGAGATCTAATCTCTTTCTTTAATCTTTTGTAGATCTTTTATAAGAGAGATATTTTAATTTAAATTCTCTTTAATAAATTATTTCTTCCACATAATAAAAATTAAAATTAAAATTCCTTTTTAATTTAATTTGGCCGGCCCCCACTAGCTTGGGTTCAAGCTAGGCCACCCAATATTCATACCTAGGTCGGCCCTAGCTTGTTCCCAAGCTAGCTTGGCCGGCCCCTATTGGGTGGGTATATAAGGTGGGTATAGGTGGGTATAGAACTCTATAAATAAGAGGCTACGATAGGGACCGAGAGGAGGAATTGGTTTTGGTCTCCCGATAAAATTAAGCATCCCGTGTTCGCCCCGAACACACAACTTAATTTTATCAATGATAATTCATTCCACTAGAGAACTATCATTGAACTACCGCACCAATCCCAAATTACATTTTTGGGCTCCTTCTTATTATGAGTGTGTTAGTCTCCCTGTGTTTAAGATATCGAATGTCCACTAATTAAGTGAGTTACTGACAACTCATTTAATTAATATCTTAGTCCAAGAGTAGTACCACTCAACCTTATCGTCATGTCGGACTAAGTCCACCTGCAGGGTTTAACATGACAATCCTTATGAGCTCCTCTTGAGGACATTATCAACCTAGTATCTCTAGGACACAGTTTCCTTCTATAATCAACAACACACACTATAAGTGATATCATTTCCCAATTTATCGGGCTTGTTGATTTATCGAACTAAATCTCACCCATTGATAAATTAAAGAAATTAATATCAAATATATGTGTTTGTTATTATATTAGGATTAAGAGCACACACTTCCATAATAACCGAGGTCTTTGTTTCTTTATAAAGTCAGTATAAAAGAAACGACCTCAAATGGTCCTACTCAATACACTCTGAGTGTACTAGTGTAATTATACAGTCAAGATAAACTGACACCTAATTACACTACGACCTTCTAATGGTTTGTTCCTTTCCATTTTGGTCGTGAGCTACTGTTTATAATTTATAAGGTACTGATAATATCATCTTCTGTATGTGACACCACATACTATATTATCTACAATATAAATTAATTGAACAACTACAACTAAATGTAGAAAATTTGACCAAATGTGATTCTTTATTCATAATGAATGTTTACAAAGCTTAGGCTTTCAGTATACACTCCAACACAGTCCAGTCAGTCGGACTTCGCCTCCTTCGACTAGACTTGAGGGGGAGGCAAGTGATCCGGCGATTAGAACAGGGGACCCCCATTTTGAGGGGTCAACGCCACGTGGAAGTCAAAGGGACAGGTGGCCGACCGGAGAAGGGCGGACCGGTCGGCCGACCGGAGAAGGATGGGCCGACCTCCCGGCCGGTCGACCGGTGAATAACCAATGGTAAAAGGCGCCCCGACAGGGGTCGGGGTTCCGGCGCTCGATTGAACAGTAACGAAGGGCCGAGCGGAAGTCATGCTCGGCCGTAGACATAAAGTAACATACTGCTAGCAGTCCCCACATAGCACCTTACCGAGGATCTCCCCAGCATACCGATGCATATGGAGGGCCGGACGTGATGTGAATGCCGGCCGGCCGGACGTGAGATGAATGTCGGCTGGCCGGACGGGAGATGAGTGTCGGCCGGCCGGACGGGAGATAAGTGCCGGTCGGTCGGACGGAAGATGAGTGTCGGCCGGCCGGACGCCCCGGCATGGAGTAGGGAGAGAGGGACAAGGAACATCTTATGACAGCTGTCTAGTCCTATGACTAGGCCATACTCCAAATCTAGCGGCAAGGTGTTCTGCTGTCCCATCGAAGACGTGTCTGGACTGTAGCAGTATGGTGTCAGGTAAGCTTTCTGACAAACACATACCGAGGTATGGGCTAAGGACACGTATTTGCCTCGGTAGGTGTGCGTGAGCTCTTTCACCGCTCTATATAAGGAGCCTTATACTTCGCCGGAGGTACGCGTTCTATAACTTTGGGAGCCACTTCTTCACTGTTAGCTTGCCTGACTTGAGCGTCGGAGGGTCGCCGCCGGAACCCATTTCCGGCCCGACTTCTTTGCAGGATCGCCGGAAGTTCGCACCAGCATTCGAAGACCCACGTCAGCAACCGGAGAGCGTCATATGCCCAGCGTCCGTTGATTCAGCTTTCGGACATGATCAACTGTAATATGGACATTTTATTTTTTTATTAACACTAATCAATATTATATTATAGCAACTACTCATCATAACAGTACGTTACAGCATAAACATATTATCTCTGTTAAACAGAGATCAATATTATATTGTGTAATTATAAGATCATAATTATAACTATATTGTAGTAGCTAATTTATAGTTGTTATCATATAAGTAATTTATTTTTTATTAATACTAATTAATATTATATTATATTATATCAAATACAAAATTATAGTTATTATAATTAAGTAGTTATACTAGCTAATGGAATCGCCAATAACAAATTATATTTTAGAAAAATAAAAAAAATGGATGGTTAAAAACATTATTTTAATCAAACCAGTCCGGTCGAAGTCTAGGACCAGGTCTAGCAAAGTCTCTTATGGGCCAATGCTAATTGGTCCCTGATGAACTTGGTTTGGATGGTCCCCAATTATTAATAATAATGTACAATATAAAAAGTCAGGTCGACCTAACTTTCAAATAGAAACTTTAGCCATATTTAGACAAAAATTTTATCAAAGTAGAATTAAGGTATTTCTTCAGCATAACATATAGAAAAAAGTTGAGTTTGTAAAATAATTAGAAAGTCTCTCTCTACTTAAATATTTATTGCAAAATTTCTATAGTATAATATCAGTTTCTTTGAATTTCATTGATAAATGGATTTGATTTTTTTTTTAGAAAAACAATGAGTAATGACCTTTTAATTTGGATATTGCTAAAAAGGGTAAGTACAAGTAGTAATAACAATCTATCTAAACAGATTGTACATAAGTAAAAAACATGTCTCAAGATGTTTAATTAGGTAGGATGTTAGGCACCACTTCCTTTTAAATATTTAAGATAAAAATTAGAGAGTAAACCACGTAAATATAAAATTAAAAATATGATTATGTTTAAAAGAAAAATAAACTTAAGTATGATGAACTAGAAGTCCTAAAAAAGGAAACAACTATATCCTAACATAAAATGCTTATTAAGATTGGATATCTTATAAATTCCAATGTGAATGATGGTGAACTTGAAGTAAGAATATGGTAGCTGAACAACTTAAGCAACAATGAAAGCCACAAGAGATCCCAGATATGGTAGA
This sequence comes from Zingiber officinale, assembly GCF_018446385.1. NCBI lineage: Eukaryota > Viridiplantae > Streptophyta > Magnoliopsida > Zingiberales > Zingiberaceae > Zingiber > Zingiber officinale. The sequence goes on from NC_055992.1 coordinate 4,988,766, forward strand.
TAGAATTATATTAAAAGGAGTGAACCACCTGCAAATAACAAAAGTATTGATATTTTTAATTGTTGCTAGACATTGTTTGCTGAGTTGGAACATGAGTATAGTATTATTCCCTATGAACACAAAACGAGAATATTTGTGTCTCTTGGAGTGCATGTGTTAGTGAAAGAGTGAGAGGATAAAAGTTTTTGGCACTAAATACTAACCCAAACAATAAGTAGTAATCCGGCTAGCTCCAAAAGGAAAGGGAAATTCAAAAATTACCTCATAGAAGTTTAAAACAATTGAACATAAGTTTTGGATCCTCTAATGTAGCCTACTATATTCAATCTAATACTCGTTTATTGAAATTCCTAACAATCTCAAAATTTAACAAGATAATAATCAAATATATTTAGTTAGTAAAAAATTAAATATAATTTTGATCATAATAATTAAATACTAGGAAGGGAAGGATAAGGAGAAGAAGAGTAATGGTGGAAATAAAAAAGCTCAGGTCTTTAAGTGATGAGTTTTTTTAGATGGGAACATATAAATAAAGATATATAGAAATAAAGGTTAACATAAATAAGAATTTAAAAAAAAAAGGTTTATAATAATATAATTATTGATGGCCTTAAAATTAATAATTATTTATTATAGTAACTATTTATTAAATTTTATTATAAAAATATAAAAAATAAAAATTTTCTAAAAATATATTAAAATAAATTTTACGGATATTTTTAATTTTTTTACTAACTAATATTAATACAAATATTATTGAAATATTAAAAAGAAATCACTAAAAAAATTGAATGATATTTTAAATTAGGAAAGAACCAATCGAGCCGAGCTCGAACTTCTTATTGTTGGACGCAATTTAGTTCGATTACACCTCTAGTTAAAAACTACTAATTAAATCTAACTTTAGTCATAAAATATTATAATTTATCAGTGAAATATAACTTTAATTAGTAAAATAATTGACTGAATAACTTCGATTAGTATAAAAAGTTAAATATTTTCGGTCAAATTAACTTTGTATGCGGAGAGAAAGTTGCATTGTCGGCAAAATAGATTTGATTAGTAAATAATTAAATATTATTGGTTAAATATAACTTTGGTCAGTAAAAAATTTAAATATTATTGTTCAAATTTGATTGTTGACAATAAAAAATTACACTTTACCAATCAAATATACATTTAGTTAATAAAAAATTAAATATAATTTTGATTGATAATAATTAAATATTACAGACTAAATCTAATTTTAGCCAAATAAATTTAGTTATTAATAAAATATTAATGGTCAAATATAACTTTGGCCAATAGAAAATTAAATATTACAATATAAATCATAGTAGAAAATTAAATATTACCGGTCATTTAGAAAACTACATTACCTACCAAATATATTTGATTAGTAAAAAATTAAATATTTCTAATTAAATCTAACTTTAACAATTAAAAATTAAATATTATCCATCAAATCAAATTTTGATGGGTAAACATTTAAATTACTAGCCATTTAACTTTGGCTGGTAAAAAATTAAAATTGTCTGTCAAATTAAATTTTGTCAAGTAATTATATTATTTAGCGGCCAAAATGAATTTAACTGGTAATTTAAATGTCAATTGGCCACAATGAATTTAATTGATAATTTAAAATGTTTATAAGCCAAATTCAATTAGGACAGAAAATTTTTACCGGTAAACCTAACTTTTCCCGTAGTTATAATTAACATGACAAACAAAGTTCATTATCAAATATTTCTCATGCATAATAAGAGAGCGAAACTTCACAAGTATTAATAATTTTGTACTTACACTCTATATCTCTAATAAGGAAGAGGATAAAAACTTATAATGTCTAGATCAATGGCTTCTCAGAACATCTTAAAAGCGATTACATATTTAAACAAGCAAACCAAGCTAGCCTATCCATGATAGAAAAGAAAATTTTACACTGTGATTACTAATAAGTAGCTCAACTCAGCATCATTAAGGCAACAAACTTGGACGAATTATTTCAATTGATATTTCATAAATGCGGATTAGAACTACAAGGCATAGAACAACAACATGCTCCTCGGCACTTAGACTGGATATGAGAAAATATGGAATTGAAAACCTTTGATTAATTTCTGCACATTGAATCTTATTAGTCTACTGTAATCTTTTACAACTTGTTTTGAAATGTAAAATTTTATAGAATCAGAATTCTCTTTCTAACATTGGTGATTGGACGGCATATCTTCGTCTAACAACAAAATATTTGAATTGAAACATGAGAATTGATATTAGAATTCCTAAAAGTTCTTCTCTAATATTGATTTGAGATTCATTTCTATCAGGAATAAGTTCCATACAATCGATAGGCAGCTAGCAAAAACAGAAACACAAGGTAAATAATATTCTGTTGCTTCAAAGTTAATACAACTATAGGGAGTAAGTAAAAAAAAAAATGTAAAGATGAATTAACCTACTTGGCCACTAATAGCATAAGTTAAGCTTTACCAGTGAGGTCGATGCCCTCCTGATGAATACCCATCAGTGGAGGAATCGCTTTGAACGAGGAATCGCTTCAAAAGAAATCAATTCTAATGAAATCATGGCTAATCACACCGGGGATGTAGCTCAGATGGTAGAGCGCTCGCTTAGCATGCGAGAGGTACGGGGATCGATACCCCGCATCTCCAAATTTTTTTAAACAATGAATCGATTCAAAAGAAATCAATATTAATGAAATCATTATTTATCACACCGGGGATGTAGCTCAGATGGTAGAGCGCTCGCTTAGCATGCGAGAGGTACGGGGATCGATACCCCGCATCTCCAAATTTTTTTTAAACAATGAATCGATTCAAAAGAAATCAATTTTAATGAAATCATTGCTTATCACAGCGGGGATGTAGTTCAGATGGTAGAACGCTCGCTTAGCATGCGAGAGGTACGGGGATCGATACCCCGCATCTCCAAAATTTTTTTAAACGATGAATCGATTAGACAAAATCAATTTAAATGAAATCATCAATTATCACATTGGGGATGTAGCTCAGATGGTAGAGCGTTCGCTTAGCATGCGAGAGGTACGGTGATCGATACCCCGCATCTCCAAATTTTTTTAAAAATTTTTCTCGTGTTTCTCCACTGCCGCGCCAGATGGCAAGTTGATCCTTGTTTATAATTATGGGCCGGCCGTTTGGATTAGTCTGGCCCAAATTGCGTGACTGGCATCTCAAAATACACACTAAAAATGAGAAAAATTGAATATTAATCGTCGACAGCAGGGTTCGAACCTGCGCGGGCAAAGCCCAACAGATTTCAAGTCTGTCTCCTTAACCACTCGGACATATCGACAATGACACTTTTTTACAATTAATTTATTATATGGTTTATATTTAGTCCCTATATAATTCATTTTGAAGCAAATTTAAGATTTAACGAAATTGTTTTGTAAATACATAGTAGCGAAAAAATTTCCCTTCTCAAAGTCTATCTTATTCTTATTGTATTCAATACAATAAAATCTTTCTTAAGTGTCCACTGAAATGAGGCTCTGGCAAAGCATAACTAAAAACTAAGGCTGTCTAACATAATTTCCCTATCTTTTTTGTTGTCCAAGAAAACAAAGCCACAAGGACCTTTTACCTCAGGCATGACTCCAAACATCAAATGCACTTGTGTGTTTAGAAGTGACAACATTAAATAACTATCATAATTTCAAGTGGCCTTGCCTTACTACAAAGGAAAGCTTCGTGATGATGAGACAGACCTGTTCCTCATACTAATTAACTGATTAAGTTGTAAACTCCAAGATAAAGTTGTCATTTCCTTTCTATGATTTATGAATGACAGTTAATGTCTGCATGCTTGATTGCTTTCGACTGTAGTTTAGACGGCCTCTTAATATCAAGTAAGCGTCTCTAATCCTCGCATTAATGGAATATTTATCATTATTCATTGAATCAGAGGTGGAGCAATTAATCAAAAGAACACATGCCATGATTAAGTCGATTCTGCAACAGTTACTGCCTTCCCTGCTTCACAATTGTGAGAGTACTGCAGCTCCTTAGTCAGTACCGTGCCCACGTATCATTATGCTCCAGCACAGGAATTATTTTGTCAGTGGCTCACCACCTTCAACCTAATCAATAGGTTTCCGCACGGGGCTCCACCAATTAGCAGATTACATGGTATTTATTCTAACAAATTTTAGGATTAATTTTTAAGTGATACAAAATATTTCATTATTAGTCTTATTTTTTCATGCAAAGTACCGTTACGTTGTGATAAAATATCCTTCGTAATTTATCTGCTTGGATCTTATTTTGGAACCGACCATACTCAACTCAGCATCATTAAGGTAACAAACTTGGATGAATTATTTCAACGAAGTAAGCAATTGATATTTCATAGAAGCGGATTAGAACTACAAAACATAGAACAACAACATGCTCCTCGGCACTTAGACTGGATATGAGAAAATATGGAATTGAAAACCTGTGATTAATTTGTGCACATTGAATCTTATTAGTCTACTGTAATCTTTTACAATATGTTTTGAAATGTAAAAATTTATGGAATTAGAATTCTCTTTCTAACATTGAACGGCATACCTAAATATGTGAATTGAAACATGAGAATTGGGATTAGAATTCCTACAAGTTCTTCTCTAATATTGATTTGAGATTCATTTCCATCAGAATAAGTGCTAAACAATCTGAGAAATCGATAGCCGCGCAGTTAGCAAAAAAAAGGAAGGCATGCGAGGAGGTAAATAATATTTTGTTGCTTCAAAATTTATTCAACTAATGGGAGTTAAGCAAAAGAAAATGTAAAGATGAATTGAACTACTTGGCCGCTAATAGCATAGGTCAAGCTTTACCAGTGAGGTCGATGCCCTCCCGAGGAATGCCCATCGATGGAGGTGATGTACAGTAATCATCCCTTCCTGACAGTGGCAACAACCATCCCCATGAATGAGGAGTCGCTCCCAAAGGAATCAACGTCCACGAAATCGAAGAACTCAGTTCTCGGCCAGGACCCTGTTGGCGTCGAGGTAGCTGACGACCCAGCAGCGGTCGCCGCCGGGAGACACGCGGGGGTGGCGGGATAGATTGGAGAGGATGAGGGGTCCGCAGTCCTCGGAGGAGTCGTTGGCCCAGACGAAGTCGGCGCCGGCCTGGGCTAGGTAACGGATAGCGCGGATGCCGCAGCCGCACATTGCATCGATGACACGGAGGCCACTACCGCTGCAGAGGGACTGGCGGTGAAGGGCGGCGGGGAGGACGCCAAGGTCGCGGCCCACGGCGCTCTCGCTGCGGAAGAAGGAATCGCCGGTCTCGAACTCGACGCCGCGCTCAGTCTGCGAGGCGTTGGCGGGGAATGGAGGCCGACGGGTCGGGTTTCGTATACGGGTATGGAGGAAGGGAGGGGAGGGACGAATAGGAAAGCAGTGGGCCGCGACGGCGGCCATGGCAGGGGAGAGGAGAGAGCAGACAGAGCAGCAGTGTTAATTTTGGTTGGGTCGAACCCGAGACCGGTGTTAATGAAATAAAAATCCACGTGGCAAAACACAAAATCAATTCGACCCGCGAGGCTGATTATAATAATATATCTCTCTTATTCATATTTCTTTTAACAGTCATTATTATGAATTCCATAATACATTCAATTATCTTAAAATTATATCATAATAACTAAATATATTTTGAATATGTTTTAAAATATTAAAAATATTATAATTATTTTTAATAATAATCATACTTTTAAAAAAATAATTTTACTATTTAAAAATAATTTTTAAATTTTTAAATATATTTATTAAATAAAATAGTACAAGTAAGTCTGCAAAATTTTGATTTTCTTATTTTATTCAAATTAAATAAAAAATAAATTATAAATATAATAATATAAAATACAAGCCCAAACTATTTGGGCAAAAAAGTCCGTTATCGTTTTAAAAATAAATAATATTATTATTAAAAAAAATATATTCATGTTTTATTATGTACCTATTTTATTCCAATTTTAATTTTAAACTTTATAAATTTTTAATTAATTAAATAATAATAATAATAATAATACACCCCAGGACCAGGATGACCCACCCGATGCCATCTTGAACATGTTTAATATTTTGAACGAGTTCAAAATGAAAGGGTATTATAACACCATATTAATATTAATATTAAAGGGTTGTTATAATACCTTCATTAATAAGAGCATTGTGGATGTTTTAATGTTTTCTTAGGATGATCTAATGGTTAATGCATGATGTATTATTATCATGAGGTCTGAAGTTTAAATGTCTCCCTTATATGTTAGTCATTATTTCAAAGACCTTCTCTATGATAAATTAGTGGGGATGAACGTATTTATCTTTTGCCATTATTGTCGATAGTAAGGATCCTCTGGTCCGCTTTTAGCGGACCAGACCTTGGTCCACCACATTGATTAGAGGGATTTAATGATTCCCACCTGCTAAACAAGTGAGGATCATTGAATCCTTCTAATCGCTGCCCCTGGTCCAAAAATAAATCAGGGTTTATAGGACCAGAGGATTCTATTCGAGATTAGAGGATCCTGTTAAGAGTTGATAAGTTTTTGTCCGAGTCTTCTGTAGATAAAAGTTTGTCCGGGTTTTTAGTGTTGTCCGAGTTTTTTGATTTAATCGTTTGCTGCGTGGTTGAACGTGGAGTTGAATAGGTTCATTGTAAAAGCCTATATATAGGTTTGTTTGGTTTTTTGATATCAAGTGAAGTTGTTTTTCCATTCTGTTTCTTCGTTCTTCTCCTCCTCTAGAGTAACAGTGGTATCAGAGCTTTGCACGAGGAATCATAACACCGGCACCGGCATCACAAATTGGAGACCAGAGGCGATCGTCAGCGAGCAGACACGAGGAATCATAACACCGGCACTGGGTATCAAAACTTTTAAACAGTTTTTTGCACTTCGACGGTGGTGATTTATTAAATTGCTCCTATTTTGTGTGATAAATTATCTTCTTCAATGGCATTTGAAAATAATTTTGTGCAACCTGCGATTCCACGCTTTGATGGTCACTATGACCATTGGAGCATGCTCATGGAGAATTTTTTAAGGTCCAAAGAATATTGGACGGTTGTGATTTCTGGAGTAGCAGAATCGATAGAAGGTGTTGCGCTAACAGATGCGCAATTGAAAGATCTTAAAGCAAAGAATTATCTTTTCCAAGCTATTGATCGCTCAATCTTGGAAACCATTCTCTGCAAGAATACCGCAAAAGATATCTGGGATTCTATGAAAAAGAAGTACCAAGGTACAACAAGAGCTAAGAGGCAGCAGCTTCAAGCACTTCGTTCAGAGTTTGAAATGCTCCGAATGAAATCAGGAGAATCAGTTGCAGAATATTTTTCAAGAACGATGGCAATCGTCAACAAAATGCGAATCCTTGGCGACAAGACAGAGGATGTTCTCATCATTGAAAAAATTCTTCGATCTATGACACCAAAATTTAATTTTGTTGTCTGCGCCATTGAAGAATTTTTTCAATGATGAGAACATCCTCTGTCTTGTCGCCAAGGATTCGCATTTTGTTGACGATTGGTTCATGAGCAGAAAATCAATCAAAATGAAAAAGAGGAGCAAGCATTGAAGGCTTTATCAGAAAATCACTCTACAAATTATAGAAGTGATAGAGGACGAGGAAGAGGCAGAGGTCGAGGAAGAGGAGGTAGAAATAACAACGATCGTGGAAACCAACAACACAATCAACATCAAGAGAATTATTTTCAAAAAGGAGGGCGTGGAGGTCATTATTCAACGACGAATAGAACAAAGTCAACAGACAAGTCCAATGTTGAATGTTACCGATGTCATAGGTATGGCCATTATAGATCAGAATGTTATACTAATTTGAAAAGGCAAAATGGAGATCAGACTAACTTTGCAGAAGAAGAAGAAGTGTCTCTTTTGATGGTGTGTCATGAGAAAGAAAAAACACAACGACATGTATGGTATTTGGATACAGGCTGCAGCAATCACATGTCTGGAGAAAAAGATACATTTTCTGACTTGGATGAAACCTTTCGCAGTTCTGTCAAATTTGGCGATAACTCTACAATTTCTGTTATGGGAAAGGGAAAGGTAACCATACAAGCAAAAGGAGATACTACCCATACTATCTCTAATGTTCTTTTTGTGCCAGATTTAAAGACTAATTTGCTTAGTGTGGGTCAGCTACAAGAAAAAGGATATGAAATTGCTATTAAAGAAGGAGTTTGTCGCATTCAAGATGCAAAGTTGGGCTTAATTGCGCAAGTTAACATGACAGCTAATCGTATGTTTCCGCTTTATCTTCATACTACATCTCATTCATGTTTTTTAGCAAAATTTGATGATGAAGCATGGTTATGGCACTTTCGCTATGGACATTTAAATTTTAGTGGGTTAAAAACACTAAAACAGAAGAATATGGTAGTCGGTCTCCCTCAAATTACAACTCCTTCTCAAGTTTGTGAAGAATGTGTTGTTAGCAAACAACACCGTAATCAATTCCCACAAGGAAAATCTTGGAGAGCAAAGGCGGCATTGGAGCTTGTGCATTCAGATATTTGCGGGCCAATAACACCACATTATAATGGAGGTAAAAGATATATAATTACCTTTATTGATGATTACAGTCGCAAAATATGGATTTATTTTTTGCAAGAAAACTCCGAAGCTTTTACTGCTTTCAAAAATTATAAAGTACTTGTCGAGAAAGAAATTGGGAACTCGATTAAAGTTTTGCGTACAGATCATGGTGGAGAATATAACTCACATGAATTTGCAAATTTCTGTGAGAATCATGGAATCAGAAAGCAACTTACAGCTGCTTACACACCCCAACAGAATGGTATATGCGAGAGGAAGAATCGCACTATTATGAATATGGTGCGAAGCCTTCTGACGACAAGTGGTGTTCCTAAAAATTTTTGGCCAGAAGCAGTTAATTGGAGCATCCATATACTGAATAGAAGTCCCACATTATCTGTTCAAAATATGACACCAGAGGAAGCTTGGAGTGGAAGAAAACCAACGGTTGATCATTTTCGGGTTTTTAGATGTATCGCTTATGCCCATATTCCAGATGAAAGGAGAAAGAAGCTAGACAGCAAAGGTGAAAAATGTATTTTTCTTGGTATAAGTAATACATCGAAAGCTTATAGATTATATAATCCTTGCACTAAGAAAATCATTATAAGCCGTGATGTTGTTTTTGATGAAAAAGACACTTGGCCATGGAATCAAAATGGCGTTAAAAAAATTATCCCAGCAGATCTTGATGATAATGAGAAAGTACAACAACCTATGGAGGATGAGCACCATGAGGAAGTCTCTCAAAATATTCCTATAACAGATCAAAGTCCAATGGAAGCAGAATCGCAAAGGCCACAACGTGTTCGAAAAAGACCAGCATGGATGTCTAATTACGAGGTGACTGGAATTGATCAAGGTGATGATCCTCTTACACATTTTGCTTTATTTTCAGATTGTGATCCGACAACCTTTGAAAGTGCTGTCAAAGATGCAAAATGGCGTAAGGCGATGGATGATGAAATTGAAGCCATTGAAAGAAACGATACTTGGGAGTTGACTGATCTTCCGAAAGGGCACAAAACCATTGGTGTGAAGTGGGTCTTCAAAACAAAGATAAAAGAAAATGGTGAAGTTGATAAGTATAAGGCGCGTCTGGTAGCTAAGGGATATAAGCAAGAGTATGAGATTGATTATACAGAAGTTTTTGCTCCCGTTGCAAGACATGACACAATCAGATTGGTGATTGCATTAGCGGCACAAAACTCGTGGTCTATTTACCAGTTAGATGTCAAATCGGCATTCTTGCATGGAAACTTGGAGGAACAGGTATTTGTAGAACAACCCCTTGGTTATATTAAGATCGGAAATGAGCATAAAGTATATAGATTAAAGAAAACTCTCTATGGATTAAAACAAGCTCCACGAGCTTGGTATAATCACATTGAGTCTTATTTCTTCAAAGAAGGTTTTCACAAATGTCCATATGAGCACACACTCTTTATTAAAATTGGAGATAAGGGGAAATTGCTCATTGTCTGCCTATATGTAGACGATCTCATATTTACTGGAACTGATGATTTCCTGTTTCAGGAATTTAAGAAATCCATGATGGTTGAATTTGAAATGTCTGATCTTGGAATGATGCATTACTTCCTTGGCATGGAAGTAGTGCAATCAACTACAGGAATCTTTATTTCTCAAAAGAAGTATGTGCAAGAAATTTTGGACATGTTTCAAATGAAAGATTGCAATCTTGTAAGCACTCCAACTGAGTTTGGCTTGAAGCTAAACAAGGATCATGAAGGGAAGAAGGTGGACAGTACAATTTATAAGCAAATTGTTGGCAGTTTGATGTATTTAACTGCGACAAGGCCAGACATAATGTATTCTGTGAGTTTAATAAGTAGATACATGGAGAATCCAACAGAAATACATCTGTTAACTGCCAAGAGAATCCTTCGTTACCTACAAGGAACTAAAGATTTTGGACTATTCTACAAGAAGGGTGAAAAATTGGAGTTGTTCGGATTTACTGACAGCGATTATGCAGGAGATCAAGATGATAGAAAAAGTACTTCAGGCTATGTATTTATGCTGGGCACAGGAGCCGTATCATGGTCTTCTAAGAAGCAACCAATTGTTTCCTTGTCAACTACAGAAGCTGAATTTATTGCTGCAACAGCTTGTGCTTGTCAAGCTATCTGGTTGAGAAAAATTCTTGAAGAGCTTCAGTTCAAACAAGTTGAAGCTACTACAGTTTTTTGTGATAATAATTCAGCAATCAAACTCTCTAAGAATCCTGTGCTACATGGCAGAAGCAAACATATCGATGTGAAGTATTATTTTTTAAGAGATCTCAGCAATGATGGAACAATCAAACTGATTTATTGCCGCAGTGAAGATCAAGTTGTAGATATACAGACCAAGCCTCTCAAAATTGCTACATTTGTGAGGTTACGTGGTCTACTTGGAGTTTGTTCGCGTACTGTTATTATTTTTTCTTAAACTGTTTTCTGCCGACTTCAGTTTAAGGGAGGGTGTTAAGAGTTGATAAGTTTTTGTCCGAGTCTTCTGTAGATCAAAGTTTGTCCGGGTTTTTAGTGTTGTCCGAGTTTTTTGATTTAATCGTTTGTTGCGTGGTTGAACGTGGAGTTGAATAGGTTCATTGTAAAAGCCTATATATAGGTTTGTTTTTTTTTAATATCAAGTGAAGTTGTTTTTCCATTCTGTTTCTTCGTTCTTCTCCTCCTCTAGAGTAACAGATCCTGTCTGCATTATCATTGTAGATACTCTAATGAAAATAATACTAGAGGACAAATGTACATGGCTTAACAATTAGGAGGGGTGTTTTTTTTATTAAAAAAGTAACCATGATTTAAAAAAAAACGTCTTATTTTTTTAAAAAAAAATATTAAAAAAATATTTTACTTTATATTAACTACAAAATTCATCCATCTAAACCCTCTTATAAGATAGTATCATTTGTTCTTCCTATAAATTAAATATTATTTCATTACATAGATTGATTCTTTATTTACCAATATATATTATCGTTCTTCTTTAGATACTTCTGCCTTTATTTTTTTTAGAGTCTTTATTTGTTGCAAACACTTTTTCTACGCTTTCAATCTTATAAAAAAAACTAAAATAACTTCTAACTCTTCTCATCCATATATTTTTTTTACAAAAATAAAAAAGCGTCCTTTTTATTAGAATTCACTTAAGTTTTTATCAAAACAACATTGTTGTAGTAGGTACAATATGAACACTCTCATTTTCATCAACACTATATTATAACAACATTTTATAGTCACTATAATATGGACATTTTATTTTTTATTAACACTAATCAATATTATATTGTAGGCTTGTAGCAGCCCCCAGGACATAGCGCAGATGATGGACGCATGGTATCTCTGGCGTAATGGCCAGGGGTCGATTCTCAGGAACTGACGACTTGAGGTTTACCCCGTCATGCGCCTATGGCCTGTATATCTGTATAAACCTCCCTCCATATCCGTGGGGTCGACACTAGGGAGACCACTAAAATAACGGATCTACTTTTATAGGCTTGTAGCAACAATTCAGCATAACAGTTACAACATAAATTGATTATCTCTATTAAACACTAATTAATATAATATTATATTATAGTAACTATGATTTATAGTTGTTACAAAATAAGTAATTTATTTTTTATTAATACTAATTAATATTATATTATATCAAATATAAAATTATAGTTATTATAATTAAGTAGTTATACTAGCTATGGAATCACCGATAACAAATAATATTTTAGAAAAAAAATTTTTAAAAAATGGATGATTAAAAACATTATTTTAATCAAACCGGTCCGGTCGAAGTCTAGTACCAGATCTAGCAAAATCTCTTATGGGCCAGGCCCGTTGGTCCCTGATGAACTTGGTCTGGATGCTCTCCAATAACAATGTACAATATAAAAAGTTAGGTCGACCTAACTTTCAAATAGAAACTTTAGCCATATTAAAGTAGAATTAGGCATTTCTTCTGCATAGCATATAGAAAAAAATTAAGTTTGTAAAATAATTAGACAAACTCATCACGATGGGAAGAAAGTACAAGTCTCTCTCTACTTAAATATGTATTGCAAAATTTCTACAATATAATATCAGTTCCTTTGAATTTCATTGATAAATGGATTTGTTTTTTTTTAAGAAAAACAATGAGTCAATGACCTTTTAACTTGGATATTGTTACAAAAGTGTAAGTACTAGTAGTAATAATAATCTATCTAAATAGATTGTAGATTGACAAAGTCTAAATAAGTGATGGTAAAATAGAAAACATGTCTCAAGATATTTAATTAGGTAGCATGTTAGGCACCACTTCCTTTTAAATATTTAAGATAAAAATTAGAGAGTAAAACACATAATTATAAAATTAGAAATATGATCTAGTTTAAAAGAAAAATAAACTTAAAGTATGATGAATATTTGTGTCTCTTGGAGTGCATGTGCTAGTGAAAGAGTGAGAGGATAAAAGTTTTTGGCACTAGGAAGTTGAGCATATATATACACACCAAGTCCTAAAAAAGGAAACAACTATATTCTAACAGAAAATGCTTATTAAGATTGGATATCTTATAAATTGCAATGTGAATGATGGTGAACTTGAAGTAAGGATATTGTAGCTGAACAACTCAAGCAAAAGCCAGAAGAGATCTAGATATGGTAGATAGAATTATATTAAAAGGAGTGAAGCACCTGCAAATGACATAAGTATTGATATCTTGAATTGTCGCTAGACATTGTTTACTGAGTTGGAACATGAGTATAGTATTCTTCCCTATGAACTCAAAGCAAGAATATTTGTGTCTCTTGGAGTGCATGTGTTAGTGAAAGACTGAGAGGATAAAAGTTTTTGACACTAAATAATAACCCAAACAATAAGTAGTAATATGGCATGGATGCCTTAGCTCCAAAAGGAAAGGGAAATTCAAAAATTCCCTTATAGAAGTTTAAAACAATTGAACCTGAAGTTTTGGATCCTCTAATTTAGCCTATTATATTCAATCTAATTCTCAGTTTATTAAAATTCCTAACAATCTCAAAATTCAACAAGACAGTAGTCAATATACACAACCAATTGAGCATTAAATTGAAGATGCTTTGTTAAATCATTTTTCTTAAAAACAAAAGATTCTCAAGTTATTAGAAGTTCAATATCATGAATCCTCTTTATATCAAGTTTCATGTCCTTAGGAATGTGTATATCACATAAGTTATTGTGGTTCTGCATCATATGAATTTGATTTCTAATATAACGACTAATTAATTAGTCACTAAAATATAGACCAAATTTAATTCGGTCATTAATTTAGAAATCAAATTTAATTCAATCACTAATTTAGCAATCAAAATTTATTTGATAGCTATTTCCGTCGTTGTTTGAACATTTTCTTATAAAAATGAATGTTGGTATTTAGAAAATAAAAAATGATAATTTAACGGTGAAAAATTCTTTTTTTTGTTATTTAATGAAGGATTTTGTTAATTTTCAGTAAATATCAATCTTTATATATGTGCTAGTGTACAATGATACATCACTTTTTTGAATCATAGTTGCACCACTTTTCTTTAATTTTGAAAATTTTTATAAGTTTTATCACTCTCAATTTATCATTTGATTCTAAATGGTCTCAAATACTCTTCTATTCGTATTAACTTAAGAAATTTGTTTCTCTAACTCAATTTTCTCCAAATTACTATCGGTATCAAAATATTAGATCTAACGGTCACATAAATTTGATCACTAATTAGGGACTAAAATTATCAAAATTAAATTTTAGATCCTATTTAACAACCAAATTTAAATTTTATTGTTAATTTACTTTACTCACAAAATTAAGAAGCGAATTTTGCGAATTTGAAACATGTGATCTTTAATTTAAAGATTTAGTTCAATTTCAATTTTTAATTTAAGAACTGATTTAATATCGGTATCTAAATTAATGACACAATTAAATTGTTTTACTCGTTAAATTATGAGGTAAATTCTTTAAATTGGACATAGGTGTTCTTTAATTTTTCGATTTAATTTTAATTTTGGTGTTTAATCAAAATTTAATTTTAGTTTCAATATTAGCAACCAAAATTAATAGTTGGTCACAAATTAATTACTTAATATTAATATCATTCTATAAAAGTTTGCAACTAAATATATTAATTAGTTGCAAGTCCTAAAGATGCATACAATTTTTTTTCTACATAAATCTAAAGAAATAAAACCAACAATTATATGATATTAATTTTTTCACAAGAAATATATAAGTCTAATAATCTAATCGAGAGGACCAGTAAACATTAATTAAGTTAGACTAATACATATGAACCCAAAGTGATATTTGTTAAAATAGATAACATTAGGAGGAAGAGGAAGGAGAGTAGCGGTGGAAATAAAAGTTTAGGTAGGTTTTTGACGAATTATTTTTGTTGTTGTTGAAAAAGGAAGTATAAATAAAGATAGAAATAAAGGTTAACATAAATAAGAATTTGGAAAAAAAAAGATTATAATAATATAATTATTGATTGGCTTAAAAATTGATTGTTATTTACTATAATAATTATTTATTAAATTTTTATCAATAATCTTATTAAATTTTATTACAAAATTACAAAAAATCAAAAAAAATCAAAAAATATATCAACATAAATTTTACATTATATTTTTAAATTTCTTACTAGCTAATATTAATATAAATATTATTGAAATATTAAAAAGAAATCACTAAAAAAAATTGAATGATATTTTAAATTAGAGAAAAACCAACTGTGCCGAGTTTGAACTTCTTGTTGTTTGACTCAACTTAGTTCGATTACACCTCTAGTTAAAAACTATTAGTTAAACTTAACTTTAATCATAAAACATTATAATTTATCAATCAAATATAATTTTGATTAGTAAAAGTTTAAAATAACTGACGGATCTAACCTTGATTAGTATAAAAAATTAAATATTATCGATCAAATTTAACTTTGGATACGGAGAGCAAGTTGCATTATCGATCAAATATATTTGATTAGTAAATAATTAAATATTATCGATTAAATCTAATTTTGATCAGTAAAAAGTTTAAATATTATTGTTCAAATATAATTTTGACCCATAGAAAATTACATATTAGCAATCAAATATATTCAGCTAGTAAAAAATTTAAATATTACTTGTTAAATCTAACTTCTTTGGTTAATAATAAATTAAAATTTATTGGTAAAATTTAACTTTGATCAATAACAATTAAATATTAGATTAAATCTAATTTTGACTACATAAATTTAGTTATTAAAAAAATAAAATATTATCAAATATAAATTTAACTAATAGAAATTAAAATATTACAGTACAAATCTAACTTTGATCAATAGAAAATTAAATATTATGTCAAAAGACTAGTAAAAAATTATACATTATCATTCAAATAAATTTGAATATAATTTTGACCTGTAGAAAATTACACGTAACCAACTAAACAAATTTGGTTAGTATAAAAATTAAATTTTACTTGCTAAATAGATTTGGCCAAAAATTACTGATTAAATTTAACTACCTTTAATAAAAAAATTAATATTTTTGGCCAAATCTAATTTTGACTTATGGAAAATTGTACATTACCAACCAAATATATTTGGTTAGTAAAAAATTAAATATTTTCAATTAAATCTAATTTTGGTTAGTAAAAAGTTAAATATTATCCACCAAATCAAACTTTGGTAAATCAACATTTAAATTACTAGCCAAATTTAATTTTGATCGATAAAAAATTAAAATTGTCCCAAAATAAATTTTGACTGGTAATTATAATTATTTACCGGCTAAAATGAATTTAATTGATAATTTTAAATGTTTACCAACCAAAATGAATTTAACCGATAATTTTAAATATTTACTTATCAAATTCAATTCAGACAGACAAATTTTACTGATAAACCTAACTTTTCCCGTAATTATAATTAGCATAACAAACAAAGTATATTTCGCAGCTTGAGAGTTGTGTAAGCACTTTGCCATCATAAAATATTTCTCCTGCACAATAAGAGAGGAAAACTTCGCAAGTATTAATAATTTTGCACTTGCACTCTCTAGTGCCAAGAAGGAAGAGGATAAAAACTTGCAATATCTAGATAAATGGCTTCTCAGGCCATCTTAAAAGTGATTATATATTTAAACAATCAAAGCAAGCTAGCCTATCCATGATAGAAAAGAAAATTTTACACGATTACTAATAAGTGTTAGGTCCTTGGCGGTCAATTAAAGGGGATAAATAGTCTTGTAAAAATGAAACACCTTTCTCATTTTTTACAGCAGGATTAGAATAGACAATTACATAAAAGAAATAAAAAAATTGATTAAAAATAAAAGACACAAAATAGTTATTTGGTTTATAATCAAGGGATTGTTAATCCCAGAAAATTGAAAGTTCACTAAAAGTCTCCTTCAGACGAAGAAACCCAGTTAAATCACTCACACAGTAGTAGAATAAATAAAGAAATCAATTACAAGTATTGTTATCTAGCTACTGGGATCAGGGCTATATTTATTGCCCTAATCGGGTCGCCTGAAAGGATTCCAGGCGCCTAGACATGGATAAAATTTTATCCCCATCACATCGAATTGTGTCATGTCGCGTTTCGATAATATTTCTGGTCTTGGCACACGGACCGGCTCGATCCGACCCTTGTTGGGCGAGGCACCCAGGTTATCTGGACTCCCGAACCGTGAGTCAACATTCTGTTGACTTTTCGGTCCGAGCTCTTGCTCCAATTATGCTCACTTGAGTCCGGATTTTCCGTTCTGGTTCCGTTCACTTGAGTGATTTTGTCCATCCGGAATAGGTTTCACCCGAACTCATTTTCCGATCATCTTGAGCAACCTTCCGCTCTGGCTTCTCGTCCTTGGAAACGCCACGCGCTTCCTACTCGTCCGCCATTGTACACTTTCACAGCTCCTTGTCGTCCCTCGGACGTACTGAGCCCGTCGATTCTCTCTCGTACCGTCCTTCTTGCTAGCTGTGTCTTTCGTTCGATTTTCTGTGCTCTTAAATTCCTGTACACTTAGATACAAGAATATCAAAATATAACATGACCTAACTTACTTAATTATCATATTAAAATAATCATGATACAGTGAGTAGCTCAACTCAGCATATTAAGGCAACAAACTTGGATGAATTGTTTCAATTGATATTTCATATATAGACACGGATTAGAACTATAAGGCATAGAATAACAACATGCTCCTGGCGCTTAAACTGGATATGAGAAAATATGGACCGGAAAACTTATGATTAATTTACATTGAATCTTATTAGTCTACTGTAATCTTTTTACTACTTGTTTTGAAATGTAAAATTTTATGGAATTAGAATTCTCTTTCTAACATTAATTGGCTCTGTCTGACAACAAAAGATGTGAATTAAAACATGAGAATTGTGATTAGAATTCCTAATAGTTCTTCTCTAATATTGATTTGAGATTCATTTCCATCGAGAATAAGTTCCATACAATCGATAGGCATCTAGCAAAAAACAAGAAGGCATACGAGAAGGTAAATAATATTCTGTTGCTTCAAAGTTAATACAACTATAGGGAGTAAGCAAAAAAAAGTTGTAAAGATGAATTAAACTACTTGGCCACTAATAGCATAAGTTAAGCTTAACCAGTGAGGTCGATGCCCTCCTGATGAATACAGGCAATCCTTCGCTTATAAAGAAACTAATATTAATAAAATCAATTATTGCTTTATCAGGGGTGTAGCTCAGATGGTAGAGCGCTCGCTTAGCATGCGAGAGATAGGCGGATCGATACCCAGCATCTCCAAAAAAAATTTTTTAAACAATGAATCGATTCGAAAGAAATTAAATTTAATAAAATCATTATTTATCACACCGGGGATGTAGCTCAGATGGTAGAGCGCTCGCTTAGCATGCGAGAGGTACGGGGATCGATACCCCGCATCTCCAAATTTTTTTTAAAATTTTCTCCTGTTTCTCCACTGCCGCGCCAGATGGCAAGTTGATGCTTGTTTATAATTATGGGCCGGCCGTTTGGATTAGTCTGGCCCAAATGGCGTGACTGGCATCTCAAAATACACAATAAAAATGAGAAAAACTGAATATTAATCGTCGACAGCAGGGTTCGAACCTGCGCGGGCAAAGCCCAACAGATTTCAAGTCTGTCTCCTTAACCACTCGGACATATCGAAGAACTCTCTTTCAATTAATTTACTATTTGATTTATATATAGTTCCTATATAATTTATTTTGAAACACGTTTAAGATTTAACGAAATTGTTTTGTAAAATAATAGCGAAAATATTTCCCTTCTCAAAGTCTATCTTATTCTCATTGTATTCAATACAATAAAATCTTTCTTAAGTGTCCACTGAAATGAGGCTCTGGCAAAGCATAACTAAAAACTAATGCTGTCTAACATAATTTCCCTATCTTTTTTGTTGTCCAAGAAAACAAAGTCACAAGGACCTTTTACCTCATACATGATTTTAAGGATGTGTTTGGTTCAAGTTATCATGTATAATCTTGGTTATGTGATTACTAGGTAATTACATAACCAAGGTTATGGAGAATAAAACATAACCAAATGTTGTTTGGTTTAACTTAGGTAATGCAACAAAAACTTGTTTATTTGAAGGCTTTAATGAATACCTTAGTTTAATATTTTACCGTATTACCCTATGTTACGAAATCAATTATACATATTATTATTATTATTATTTATTTTTTATGTTTTTTTATTTTTCTTTTTCTTGTATATTTTTTTTTACTTTTTATGTGTTTTTTTTAATTTTTTTATGTTTTTTTATTTTTTTATTATTTATATTTATATTTTTTTTATTTTTTTACATTTTTTAAATTTTAATTTTTATTTATTTATTTTATTTTAATTTTTTTATTTTAAAATTTTTTAAATTTTTTTATTTTTATAATTTTTAAATTTTAAAATTTTTTTAAAAAAAAAATTAAATTTTTTATTTTTAAAATTTATATATTTTTTAAAATTTTTTATTTTTTTTATTATTTATTTTTAAAAATTTTAAATTTTAAAATTTTTAAACTTTTTAAACATTTTTTTATTTTTAAATATTTTTTTACATTTTTTCTCTTTTTTTTCATGTTTTTACTTATCGAAGAGTATTTTTGGTAAAAAAAATTTGTAACTCCGGAATCAAGAAAAATCTTAGTTTTCTGAGGTTTTCCGATTCCGGGCTGCATGACCCTTTTGCTGACGTGTCGAGAATGGAACATTACTTGGAAATCATCGAATATCTAAACCAAACAAAGTTTTTGTTGATAACCTTGGATGGATAACCAAGATTATCAAGAATAATCCCGAACCAAATGCACCCCAAACATCAAATGCACGTGTGTGTTTAGAAATGACAACATTAAATAACTATCATGATTTCAAGTGGCCTTGCCTTACTACAAAGGAAAGCTTCGTGATGATGAGACAGACCTGTTCCTCATACTAATTAACTGATTAAGTTGTAAACTCCAAGATAAAGTTGTCATTTCCTTTCTATGATTTATGAATGACAGTTAATGTCTGCATGCTTGATTGCTTTCGACTGTAGTTTAGACGGCCTCTTAATATCAAGTAAGCGTCTCTAATCCTCGCATTAATGGAATATTTATCATTATTCATTGAATCAGAGGTGGAGCAATTAATCAAAAGAACACATGCCATGATTAAGTCGATTCTGCAACAGTTACTGCCTTCCCTGCTTCACAATTGTGAGAGTACTGCAGCTCCTTAGTCAGTACCGTGCCCACGTATCATTATGCTCCAGCACAGGAATTATTTTGTCAGTGGCTCACCACCTTCAACCTAATCAATAGGTTTCCGCACGGGGCTCCACCAATTAGCAGATTACATGGTATTTATTCTAACAAATTTTAGGATTAATTTTTAAGTGATACAAAATATTAGTCTGATTTTTTCATACAAAGGACCGTACGTTACGTTATGGTAAAATATCCTCCGTAATTTATCTGCTTGGATCTTATTTTGGAACCGACCATACTCAACTCAGCATCATTATGGTAACAAACTTGGATGAATTATTTCAATGAAGTAAGCAATTGATATTTCATAGAAGCGGATTAGAACTACAAAACATAGAACATCAACATGCTCCTCGTCACTTAGACTGGATATGAGAAAATATGGAATTGAAAACCTGTGATTAATTTGTGCACATTGGATCTTATTAGTCTACTGTAATCTTTTCAATTTGTTTTGAAATGTAAAATTTTATGGAATTAGAATTCTCTTTCTAACATTGAACGGCATACCTAAATATGTGAATTGAAACATGAGAATTGGGATTAGAATTTGATCCTGTCCGAGTGCTGAGTCAACGGACACTGGGGACATGGCACGCTCCGTTGTCTCCGGCTGGTGGTGTAGATCTCCGGCGAACCTGCAAAGAAGCCGAGCCGGGAGGGGTTTCCCGGTGACGGCCCTCTGATGCTCAAGTCAGGCAACGAGAAATGAGAGAGGCAGTGTAACTGTGGCTACAGTGAATATTTGCGCATACCTTCGTCGACGTCTGGGGGTCCTTATATAGGACCCCGGGGAGGCGCGGGCACGCTTCTCGATGCGTGCACGCTTCCCCAAACATACCTTAACGAGCCCATGTCAGAAAAGTACCCCTGACGCCATTCCGCAATCGTCCGAGCATATCCCGGATGTGACGATGGAAGCTTCTGTCGTATGATCCTGTGTACGGCTCGGCCGCCATCTCTGCTGCTTGTCGGCGGCAGACGTCTCGAGGATGATGTTATCCCCTGTCTCCTTTGTCCTCTTGCGTTTCCTGTCTGTTCCAGGACCGAGCGGTTAGGCCGCTCGGCAGCCGTATCACTTCTGCTGCCGGTTGTAGGTATCGGTCCGACCGGGAGGACTCCCGGTCGTATGCTCGGATGAGATTGCTCTTGCCTGTCTTTGTTGCCTTACGCCCTGGCCGAGCGGACTGCCCGCTCGGACCTGAAACCTTATTACCTTGAGCATTGGAAACCCGACCCCTAGTCGGGTTGTCTTTCATTCGGCTCGGGGGATTCCTGGCCGGTCGGCCTGCTTCGTCCGGTCGGTCAGCCTGCTTCGTCCGGTCGGCCGGGTCTCAGGGTTAAATCTCTTGGCCTTTGACCTCCACGTGTCGTTGACCTTCCGCCAACGAGGGTCCCCCGTCCTTACCGCCGGATCACATGCCTCCCCTTCAAGTCT
This sequence comes from Zingiber officinale, assembly GCF_018446385.1. Taxonomy (NCBI): domain Eukaryota; kingdom Viridiplantae; phylum Streptophyta; class Magnoliopsida; order Zingiberales; family Zingiberaceae; genus Zingiber; species Zingiber officinale. Next base: position 5,010,590 of record NC_055992.1, read on the forward strand.
AGTCGAAGGAGGCGCTAAGTCCGACTGACGGGACTGCCGGTCGGCCGGAGTGACACCGCTGTCCCACTTTTTGGAATGTTCCTCCTCACAGCCGTTCGACTTTTTATTGCTGCTGGCTTTGTAACCGTGTCGACGGTCAACGCTAACGCCCTTCGGATCTCCTTGGAATTCGTGCAAATCCTCTCCATTAAGACCGAGTACACGCGTTGCGTGTCGTAATGGCGCTCATTAAATGCGCCCCTGTGACATGGTGCCACGTGGCGCCTCCGCTGGCGACATCGTACGGCTCGGCGACGTGTCCGAGGGGACATCGACGGTTTGAAATGAACGGCCCGATGTGCGTGGGCCTCGGTTCCTGTGACCTGCATCCGACGGTCGAGGCCGATTGGGCCCAACCTTATAAAGCCTTCACCTTCTTCCTCTGCCGCACCCTTGCCTTCGCGTGTCCCGCAGCCTTCTTCGGTGCTTCAGCGTTCCGGCGACTCCGATTTTCGTTCTCCGACGACTCCCCGCCTCCTTCGATCCTCAGCCTCTTTGTAAGGTTCTTCCGCCTTTTTTCCTTTGATTCCTGTGTTTTCTTCGCGATCTTGGTCGCGTTTCGTCCTTTGGTTACTGCTTTGCTCCTCTTCTCGCTTGCGCATTTGCTTTCCCTTTCGATTTCTGCTTCCTCCATTGCTATGGCGATGGCAAGCTCCTCTCAGCCTGTGGACCCGACTCTCGGCCCATGGTATACCACCATGGAGTCACGGTTCGATCGGCGCGATGCCGAGAGCCTGTTTAACGCTTTTGATATCCCTTCCGACTTTGAGCTAATTTTACCTTCACCTTCCGCTCGGCCGCACAGACCGCCGAGCTGCGCATTTTGTCTTTTCCGCGACCAATTTGTAGCCGGTCTGCGGTTTCCCCTCCACCCCTTCATTGTTGAAGTTTATAACTTTTTTGGCATTCCGCTCGCCCAACTGGTTCCCAACACCTTTCGCCTCCTGTGCGGGGTTGTGGTCTTATTTAAGATACACAACATTCCCCTCCGCTCGGAGGGCTTCTATTATTTTTATTACCCCAAGCAGTCCGAGCCGGGCACTTGTCTGTTTCAAGCTCGGCCCGACTTAGTCATTTTTGATAAGTTGCCCTCTTCCAACAAACGCTGAAAGGAGAACTTTTTCTACCTTTGTGTTCCCGGGCGGCTCCCCTTCCGTACGAAATGGCAGGTCGGACCGCCCATCTCTCCCGAGCTGAAGAAATATAAGATCTGACCGAACTATCTCCAAGCAGTGAATCTGCTAGCCGGTCTGAAGCTCGACATCAACAAGCTCCTATCTGAAAGAGTGATGTACATATTTGGTTTGAGTCCGAGCCGGACCCCCTCCCGAGCAGCTTCGGTAAGAACTTCACTTGTACATTTGCCTTGAGTTCTAACTGATTTCCTTCTCTTTTCTTTGCAGCGAATATCGTAATGGAGTCGGTGCTGTTCGGGATTTTGAAAAAGAAAGCGGTCGCGCTCGAAGCGGCAGCGGCCAAGGAAATGGAGCAACTGGGCATTGCTCCGGTCGGCTCTCATGAGGACGAGAGTGAAGCGCAGGCAGGCGAGTCGGCCACTCAGGCTTCGCCTATGGATGCTGCCGGCGGTGCAACTTATGGCAAAGAATCGATCGTTTGGGAGGAAAGCTTCGATCCGGAGGATGAGCTCCCGCTCAACAGGAAAAGACGGAGAGTTGAGAATCCCCTCCGTTCGGCAACCTCCGCAGTGCAAGCGTCCGAGCGGACGGGCACTGCCTCTCCACGCGGCCAAGCACCATCGGTCGAGGCGCTATCTTCCGACCGGACTCCTTCTCAACTGGAGGCGCCTGCGGCCCCCATCGAAGCGGTTCCGGTTGCCTCCCTTCCTCCTGAACCACGCCGAGTCCTCCGCTCGGGCATTTTGTCCACCCTGTCCAGCCCGGCTTCCGATCCTTTGGCGTCCGCTCAGACGACTCCGGGGCAGCGCCGTACTGTTAGGGCTACTCTCCATCTCCCTACTGAGGCTTTCATGGCCGAGTCCGATCGGCCGACGGCCCCCGAGCATATGATCACTATGAAGGGGCCCCTAGCTGAGATGTGGGCGGATGCTCGGGCCCGTGTGGCCATGATACCGCTCGACAAGCTGGCTGACAGCCACATGCAACAGACCACAGGGGTAAGCTTTGTTTCCTTCTTTTTATGTAGTCTTCCCGATCGGCCTTTTAACCTTTCGGTGTACATCAACGGTGGGTGGAAGAGGTTGTTGTTTCCAACCGCCTGGCAATGGTGGAGGACGAGCTTAAGAGGCTGAAGAGTCAGGGCGGCCCGTCATCTTCCCGAGACCCTTCTTATGCCGAGCTACAGAAGGAGCTTGACAAGACCAAGGATCTGTTAGAGGCCGAAAGGATGAAGACGACCGACCAGGCTTACATGTTGGACTAGCTAGACAAAAAGGTCAAATCCTATGACCGCAAGATTGAGTTGGCCACCACTCGGAAGAACACCGCCATCGCTGATCTGAAAAAAAGAATGTAGAAGCCCGAGCTCTGGAGCAGCGTGTGAATGAGCTAGCTGAGCTGCTGGAAGGCGAGCAGAAAGGCCGCTCGGAGGAGGTGACCAAACTCAAGGACGATTTAAAGGCCTTGCAAGAGGCTCTTGATGCTTCTCGCGCTGCCTTCAAAGAGTACCAAGAGGCGGAGCCGGGCCGCATCGCCGCCTTGAGGCAAAACTACATCCGCTCGACGAAGTTTGTGGAGAAGGTGTGCGACCGGCTGGTCATCGCCTTCGAGTTGGCCATCACCGCCACGGCAGATTATCTGAAGACCAAGGGTCAGCTCCCCAAGTCCGTGGTCATCCCTGCGACGGAGCATGCGACGCTTCTTACTACCATCCCAAAGCATATCTTTGACTTCCTTGAATGAAGTATTTGCAGTAATGCTTCCGATCGACGAGTCTTTAATTCTCATGTGGCGTCTGTAACTTTTAAATGCTAATTTTAAATGGATGGCCACTCTTGCTGCGTTAGCCTTTCCTTTTAAGTGTTCCTTTTGACTATGTCGACCGGTCGCTAGACCTTTTTCCCGCAGGTGATTCCTTAACTTCGCTGATCGGTTAAACGACCTCCCACTATGCCTGGGACTTCTATGAGTTTGTCGCTGGAGTGTTTTTATTTACTGCGGTGATCGGCCAGACGACCTTCCACTAGGGATTTCTATGAGCTTCCGGCCAGAGGGTTTATAGTCGCCGGTTCGACTCTAAGATTTAACGTCGCTACTCGACGGTCTTCCGGCCGGAGGCTTTATAGTCGCCGGTCCGACTCTAAGATTTAACGTCGCTACTCGACGGCCTTCAGGCCGGAGGGTTTATAGTCGCCGGTCCGACTCTAAGATTTAACGTCGCTGCTCGACGGTCTTCGGGCCGAGAGTTTATAGTCGCCGGCTCGACTCTAAGATTTAACGTCGCTGCTCGACGGTCTTCCGGCCGGAGGGTTTATAGTCGCTGGTCCGACTCTAAGATTTAACGTCGCTGCTCGACGGTCTTCAAGCCGAGGGGTTTATAGTCGCCGGTCTGACTCTAGAGTTTAACGTCGCCGCTCGACGGTCTTCAAGCTGGGGGGTTTATAGTCGCCGGTTCGAATCTAAGATTTAACGTCGTTGCTCGACGGTCTTCAGGCCGGATTGTTTATAGTCGCTGGTTCGACTCTAAGATTTAACGTCGCTGCTCAACGATCTTCCGGCCGGAGGGTTTATAGTCGCCGGTTCGACTCTAAGATTTAACGTCGCTGCTCGACGGTCTTCAGGCCGGAGGGTTTATAGTCGCCGGTTCGACTCTAAGATTTAACGTCACTGCTCGACGGTCTTCAGGCCGGAGGGTTTATAGTCGCCGGTTCAACTCTAAGATTTAACGTCGCTGTTCGACGGTCTTCCGATCGGAGAGTTTATAGTCGCCGGTTCGACTCTAAGATTTAACGTCGCTGCTCGACGGTCTTTAGACCGGAGGGTTTATAATTGTCGGTTCGACTCTAAGATTTAACGTCGCTGCTCGACGGTCTTCAACAATGAGTTTACAGCTCGGATAATATACGCCCGTCCGAACGGCACGGGGTCTTCGCCATCGAGCCTGTGGCTCAGATAATATACGCCCGGCCGAACGGCACGGAGTCTTCGCCATCGAGCCTGTGGCTCAGATAATATACGCCCGGCCGAACTGCACGGGGTCTTCGCCATCAAGCCTATGGCTCGGATATTATATGCCCGACCGAACGACATGGGGTCTTCGCCGTCGAGCCTATGGCTCGGATATTATACACCCGACCGAACGGCACGGGGTCTTCGCCGTCGATCCTGTGGCTCGGATAAAATATACCCGGCCGAACGGCACGGGGTCTTCGCCATCGAGCCTATGGCTCGGATAATATACGTCCAGCCGAACGACGGGGGGTCTTCGCCATGCTTTCATATAACTACCCGCTGGGCGCACAATGCTCATGCCTTTGCTTTGTTCTTATAACTTTTATTCCTGCAACCAAAGGATACAGCCGAACGGAATATTCATGAAATATATTACACCGGCGCACCTTTCATCCGGCCCGATAGGGTTAGAGGTGGTTTGCACTCCATGGTCTCTCCAGCCGCCGTCCATCCTCATCCTCCAAGTAGTAGGCTCCTGATCGGAGCTTCTCGACGACTTTGAAGGGTCCTGCCCAGGGAGCCTCCAGCTTGCCTACGTCCCCGACCGGCTTCACTTTCTTCCAGACCAAGTCTCCCACCTAGAATGCTCGAGGAATCACGCGGCGGTTGTAGTTCTGCTTCATTCTTTGCCTGTAAGCCATCAGTCGGACGGACGCTTTGGCTCGCTCCTCGTCGATCAAGTCCAATTCTAGTTGCCTCCTCTTGGAATTTGCCTCATCGTAGTTCTGGATCCGGACGGACTCTATGCCGACTTCGACTGGAACGACCGCCTCGCCTCCATACACCAGGTGGAACGGTGTTACTCCCGTTCCCTCCTTAGGGGTCGTGCGGATGCCTCATAGGACTCCCGGCAGTTCGTCCACCCAGCTTTCTCCCATGTGGTCGAGTCGAGCTCGAAGAATTCGGAGGATCTCCCGATTGGCTACTTCGGCTTGACCGTTACTTTGGGGATACACCACAGACATGAAGTGATGCTCAATGTTATATCCCTTGCACCATTTCTCGAGCTGCTTTTCGACGAACTGTCGCCCGTTGTCCGACACGAGCCGACACGGAATGCTGAACCGACAGATGATACGTTGCCAGATGAATTTCTTGACCATCTGCTCGGTTATCTTGGCTAATGGCTCAACCTCCACCCACTTGGAGAAGTAATCGACTGCCACCAATAGGAACTTCCGTTGTCCGGTCGCCATAGGGAAGGGTCCTACGATATCCGTGCCCCACTGGTCGAATGGGCAGGACACTGTGGACGCTTTCATTTCCTCCGTCGGCCTATGAGAACAACTATGGTACCTCTGATAAGAAAGGAATGCTGCGACGGTCCGAGCGGCGTCCTCATGCAGAGTTGGCCAGAAATATCCAGCCAACAAAGAATCTTCCTAGCCAAAGACCGGCCACCCGAATGACCTCCACAAGATCCTTGGTGTACATCCTGGAGAATGTACTCGGCGTCTTCCGAACTGACATACTTCAACAGAGGTCGGGAGAATGCCTTTTTGTAAAGTTGATCTCTGATGAGCGTGAACCAGCCGACTCTCCTCCTCAGTAGCTGGGCTTCCTCCCGATCGGACGGCGTGGCCCCTGAGCGCAAAAACTCCATGATGGTTGTTCTCCAATCGCTCGGGAATGTGAGACCTTCTATCCGATCCACATGCGCTACCAAGGATACTTGCTCGATTGGTTGCTGGATGACGACCGGTAATATTGAGCTTGCTAGCTTGGCTAATTCATCTGCCGCCTGGTTCTCTGTTCGGAGTATCTTCTGAACCACCACCTCGATGAAACTGGTCTTGAGTTTTTCAAAGGCCTCCGCGTACAGCCTGAGTCTTGCATTGTTTATCTCAAAGGTATCCATGAGTTGTTGAGCGGCTAGCTGAGAATCCGAGTGGATCACGACCCGGCTGGCTCCAACATACCGTGCGGCCTGCAGTCCGGCTATGAGGGCTTCGTACTCTGCCTCATTATTTATTGTCCGATAGTCCAGCCGGACGGACAAATGCATCCGCCATCCCTGAGGTGAAAGTAGCAGGATCCCAATTCCGCTTCCTAGCCGAGTGGACGATTCGTCCACAAATACTTTCCATGTAGCTTCGGGATCGGGCTTTTGCACCTCAGTCAGGAAATCTGCCAAGGACTGTGCCTTGATCGCCGAGCGGGGTTGGTATTGTATGTCGAATTCGCTTAGCTCCGTCGTCCACTTGATGAGCCATCCGGATGCTTCAGGGTTTAGGAGTACCCTTCCCAATGGGTTGTTCGTCATCACAATAATGGTGTGCGCCAAAAAGTAAGGGCGCAACCTCCGAGCGGCAAGGACTAAGGCGAAGGCCAACTTTTCGAGACCAGTGTAGCGAGACTCAGCATAATTTTAGATATGGCTTAGAAAGTACACCGGCTGTTCTTCGTCGCTCGGCCTTACTAATGCTGAGCCCACAGCATGCTCAGTTGAAGATAAATAAATGTGGAGTGGCTCACCTACGGCCAGCTTCGCCAACACGGGTAAGGAATTCAGGTAAGTCTTCAGTTCCTCGAATGCCCAATCGCACTCCTCGTCCCATTGAAACTTGGTAGCTTTACGCAGAATATTGAAGAACGGCAGACTCCGGTCGGCGATCTTAGAGATAAACCTTGGCATCGCCGTTATCCGACCGGTGAGACGTTGTACCTCTCGAAGATTTCTGGGAGGCGGCATGTCTTGCAATGTCTTTATCTTGATGGGGTTCGCCTCTATGCCCCGCTCAGTCACGATGTAACCCAGGAAGCGCTCGCCTTTTGCTCCGAACATGCACTTCTGAGGATTAAGCTTGACTCCGTATCTTCTTAATGTTTGGAAGGTCTCCTCCATATCCGCATAGAGATCGGCCGCCCGGAAGGAGTTGATAAGTATGTCATCTACATACACTTCTAAGTTGCGTCCGATCTGCTCCCTGAAGACCTTGTTCATCAGACTCTGGTAGGAGGCTCCTGCATTCTTCAGCCCGAACGACATTACATTGTAGCAGTAGGTGTCGTCCGGCGTGACAAAGCTGACCTTCTCCTGGTCTTCTCGGGCGAGCGACACTTGATGGTAGCCTTGGTATGCATCCAGCATGCATATCAGCTCGCACCCGGCCATGGAGTCCACCAATTGATCGATCCGGGGCAGGGGGTAGAAGTCCTTCGGGCATGCCTTGTTCAAGTCCCGGAAGTCGATGCAGACTCTCCACTTGTTGCCCGGCTTGGAGACCAGAACCACATTTCCGAGCCAACTCGGAAATTGCACTTCCCTTATGTGGCCGGCCTCCAGAAGCTTCTCTACCTCCGCCCGGATAATTACATTTTGCTCAGCGCTGAAGTCCCTCTTCCTTTGCTTCACTGGCCGAGCGTCCGGCCGGACGTGAAGCTCGTGCTGCGCTACGCTTGGCGAGACCCCTGGCAGCTCATGGGTCGACCAAGCGAAGACGTCGCAGTTTCGCTGTAGGCATTTGATCAGCTTTTCCTTCTGCTTCTCCTCCAGGTCGGATGCTATGAAGGTGATGGCCTCCGGTCGGGAAGAGTCAATCTGCACCTCCTCCTTTTCTTCATAAACCAAAGAAGGTGGTTTTTCGGTTATAGTATTTACCTCGACTCGCGGCACTTTCCGAGCGGACTTGGCCTCGGCTCAGACCATCTCCACGTAGCATCTTCGAGCGGTCAGTTGGTCTCCCTGCACCTCCCCTACTTGATCTTCTACCGGGAACTTGATCTTCTGGCAGAAGATAAAGACGACCGCCCGGAACTCGTTGAGAGCCGGTCGCCCCAAGATAACGTTGTACGCAGAAGGAGCATCAACCACAATGAAGCTGGTGGTCCTTGTCCTTCTAAGCGGCTCCTCTCACAACGAGATAGCCAGCCGGACTTGGCCGACCGGCAAGACTTCGTTCCTAGTGAACCCGTAGAGGGGGGTCGTCATTGGCAGTAGTTCAGCTCGGTCGATTTGCAGTTGGTCGAAGGCCATCTTGAATATTATGTTGACCGAGCTGTCTGTGTCAATGAAAATGCGGTGAATAGTTTAGTTAGCTATTACCGCTCGAATGATCAGGGCGTCATCGTGTGGGACTTCGACTCACTCGAGGTCCCTAGGCCCGAAGCTGATCTCGGGTCCGCTCGCCCTCTCCTGGCTACAGCCGACTGCATGTATCCTTAGCTGCCTTGCGTGTGCCTTCCTGGCTCTATTGGAGTCTCCTCCGGTCGGGCCTCCGACAATGATGTTGATCTCGCCTCGAGATGCATTGCCCCTATTTTCCTCCTCTCTAGCGGACGGTCGAGGTCGTTCATGCGATACCCGATGGTGGGCTTCGGGCTGCTGACGATGCTGCCGCTCGGGGGATCTCCTTTCTATCCTTTGAACGGGGCTCCGTTGTTGATGTCGCCGGTCTGGTGAAGGTGATCGACGGCGGTAGCTCCTTGGCGCAGGATGAGCGATGGGGGGAAGGCTCCGACAGTCGCGGGTGTTATGAGTAGCTGATTGATGGAGTGAACAAAACATCGGGGTCCATACCTTCCCCTTGGGCTTGGGCCGATCAGCCGTGACTTGCTGCACGACATGCGGTCGAGTGTGCTGATGAGGACGGGCGGCTTCAGCTTGCGGTCCTCTGGGCGGCTGGTGACTGACGGGCTGCTTCCGCTCGGCGGAAGCTGGTTGGTCATTCAGGGCTTCCTTTCTTCTCGCCGCTTGGGCTTCCTTCACATTGATGTATTCCTTGGCCTTATGCAGCATGTGGTCGTAGTCCCGAAGCGGCTTTCGGATGAGCGAGCGGAAGAAATCACCGTCCACGAGCCCTTGCGTGAACGCATTCACCATTGTTTCCGAGGTGACTGTTGGAATGTCCATGGCCACCTGGTTGAAGCGTTGGATGTAAGCTCGAAGCGACTCCCTCACGCCTTGCTTGATGGTGAACAGATTGACGCTGGCTTTCTGGTGACGCCTGTTGCTCGCAAAATGATGGAGGAACGTCGTTCAGAATTCTTTGAAACTTGTGATAGATCCGTCCGGCAGCCTCCGGAACCACCGATGCGCCGATTCCGAGAGAGTGGTGAGGAACACTCGGCACTGTTGGGTTGCAAGGTTGCAAACATAGTCCCATATTGAAAACACATGGAAAAGATCATGGGTTTATAAGAGAAAGATATCTCCATTGGCATGAGGCCTTTTGGGGAGAGCCCAAGAGCAAAATCATGAGGGCTTAGGCCCAAAGTATACAATATCATGCTATTGTGGAGATATCTAAATTCTTTTCGATCCTACAATTGGTATCAGAGCCCGGACTGCCAGAAGGTTTAACCGCCGACTGTGCACAAGAGCTATGGTCTGATTGAACCATGTGAGTACAATATTGACCTCGAACAAAGAAAGTGGGGGCTCCTATGTTCGGATCAAGAGGACCAGACACCAGGCAGGAAGTCCTAGTTGCGGCTAGGCAAGGAAGTCCTAGTAGGTCGGGTGGACCGAGGGGCAGGAAGTCCTAGTAGGTCGGGTAGACCGAGGGGCAGGAAGACCTGGTGGGTCAAGGATCGGACGTGGGAAGCCCATGGTCCTTTGTTTGAGGGGGGGATTGTTGGGGTTGCAAGGTTGCAAACATAGTCCCATATTGAAAACACATGGAAAAGATCATGGGTTTATAAGAGAAAGATATCTCCATTGGCATGAGGCCTTTTGGGGAGAGCCCAAGAGCAAAACCATGAGGGCTTAGGCCCAAAGTGGACAATATCATGCTATTGTGGAGATATCTAAATTCTTTTCGATCCTACAGGCACTTCACACCATCTGTGTACTGATGCAGAGTGGCAGTGCTGTCGAACTTACCCAGATGGTCGTCTGGGTCGGTTGTCCCGTTGTACTCCCCGATCGCAGGGGGCACATAATGCCTCGGTAGTGGATCACGTAGGATGACATCTGAGAACTGCCGATTGATTCGCTCGGGTAACGCGTCCGTTCGGGGCGCTTTTCCTTTTCAGTCGTCCCGGACGGGTGCTTTGTCTAATGAAGATCCTTTGTCCTGATTAGCTTGCGCGACCTCTGAGGGCGTCTGGAATAGAGCCCGATGAAAAGGTATCGGGGCGGGCGGTGCTCCCATCTGGGTGCCAGTCGGTCCCTTATTTTGTCCCCAGATTGAGAGCTACTCCGGCCGCTCTTTGGGTGCCGCTCAACCCCCCGATGCTGATGTCGCCTGCTGCGCTGCCCGCTCGGCCTGAGCTTTCTGCTACTGCTCCACGATTTTTGCTGCTCGCGCTTGGATGAGTGCTTCGAGCTCCTCGGGAGAGAGCATTACCAGAAGTTGACGTCCAGCTTCTTCTATCTTCTAGGCTCGGATTCAGGTGCGTTCCCACAGATGGCGCCAATTTGATCCTGTCCGAGCGCTGAGTCGACGGACGCTGGGGACGTGACACGCTCCGCTGTCTCCTTCTGGTGGTGTAGATCTCCGGCGAACCTGCAAAGAAGCCGAGCCGGGAGGGGTTTCCATGCGACGGCCCTCCGACGCTCAAGTCAGGCAACGAGAAATGAGAGAGGCAGCGTAACTGTGGCTACAGTGAAGATTTGCGCATACCTTCGTCGACGTTTGGGGGTCCTTATATAGGACCCCGGGAAGGCGCGGGCACGCTTCTTGATGCGTGCACGCTTCCCCAAACATACCTTAACGAGCTCATGTCAGAAAAGTAGCCTTGACGTCATTCCGCAATCGTCCGAGCATATCCCGGATGTGACGGTGGAAGCTTCCGCCGTATGATCCTGTGTACGGCTCGGCCGCCATCTCTGCTGCTTGTTGGCGGCAGACGTCTCGAGGATGATGTTATCTCCTGTCTCCTTTGTCCTCTTGCGTTCCCTGTCTGTTCCAGGGCCGAGCGGTTAGGTCGCTCGGCAGCCGTATCACTTCTGCCGCCGGTTGTAGGTATCGGTCCGACCGGGAGGACTCTCAGTCGTATGCTCGGATGAGATTGCTCCTGTCTGTCTTTGTTGCCTTGCGCCCTAGCCGAACGGACTGTCCGCTCGGACCTGAAACCTTATTACCTTGAGCATCGGAAACCCGACCCCTAGTCGGGTTGTCTTTCATTCGGCTCGGGGGATTCCCGGCCGGTCGGCCTGCTTCGTCCGGTCAGTCGGCCTGCTTCATCCGGTCAGCCAGGTCTCAGGGTTGAATCTCTTGACCTTTGACCTCCACGTGTCATTGACCTTCCGCCAACGAGGATCCCTCGTCCTTACCAACAGATCAGAATTCTTACAAGTTCTTCTCTAATATTGATTTGAGATTCATTTCCATCAGGAATAAATTCTAAACAATCTGTAAAATCGATAGGCAGTTAGCAAAAAACAGGAAGGTATGCGAGGAAGTAAATAATATTTTGTTGCTTCAAAATTTATTCAACTAATAAGAGTAAGCAAAAGAAAATGTAAAGATGAATTGAACTACTTGGCCAATAATAGCATAGGTCAAGCTTTACCAGTGAGGTCGATGCCCTCCTGAGGAATGCCCATCAGTGGAGGTGATGTACAACAATCCTCCCTTCCTAACAGTGGCAACAGCCATCCCCATGAACGAGGAGTTGCTCCCAAAGGAATCAACGTCCACGAAATCGAAGAACTCCCTACGGAGGTAGTTCTCTGCCAGGACCCTATTGGCGTCGAGGTGGCTGACGACCCAGCAGCGGTCGCCACCTGGAGACACGCGGGGGTGGCGGGATAGATTGGAGAGGATGAGGGGCCGGCAGTCCTCGGAGGCGTCGTTGGCCCAGACGAAGTCGGCGCCGGCCTGGGCCAGGTAACGGAGAGTGCGGATGCTGCAGCCGCACATTGCATCGATGACACGGAGGCCACTACCGCTGTAGAGGGACTGTTGGTGAAGGGTGGCGGAGAGGACGCCAAGGTCGCGGCCTAGGGCACTCTCGCTGAGGAAGAAGGAATTGCCGGTCTCGAACTCGACGTCGCGCTCAGTCTGCGAGGCGTTGGCGGGGAACGGAGGCCGACGGGTCGGGTTTCGTATACGGGTATGGAGGAAGGGAGGGGAGGGAGGAATAGGAAAGAAGTGGGCCGCGACAACGGCGGCCATGGCAGGGGAGAGGAGAGAGCAGACAGAGCAACTGTGTAAATTTTGGTTGGGTCGAGCCCGAAATCGGTGTTGATGAAATAAAAATCCACGTGGCAAATGGCGAAATCAGGTCATCACGAAGGAGAAGGAGGTAAATCATGACAACCGATAGGACAAATGGTTGCACAAGATCCGTTTGGGATTTACACCCTGACAATCCTACGATTCGACCCCGCGACCTCATGTGCCAAGCATGTCATTATTTACTATCTCGGATGATCCGTGGGGTCTAATGAAATAAAAATCCAGATACATATAGACCACGGATCTAATGAAATACAATTTCAAATACATGTAGTGGTGGTCGATATGAAATTTTTATAGAGACATATTGATAATTTTATGTTACCCAATCTGATTAATTATTTTTTTTATCATATATGTAGTGAACTCTCCTGGATAAAAAATCTTAGATTGCTTAATACTTTATCATGAAAATAGATGATATAATCTAACGGTAGTTCTATGTAAGAGCATTATCATATACCCTATTAAAAGATTTTACTTTAAAGTTTGGATAAGATAGCTAAAAAATCTTTGCATCAACTACCCTATCCATTCCCTGAATTCTGCATTTATGAATAGTACTTCTCTAAATTTAGGGAATGGATTACATTCCCTAAACATTATAGAGGAGAGAGAAGAAATAGGAAAGCTGATATATAATGTATTGAAAAGTGGATATCCAAATTTAATAAAGTAACTTTTTTATCCTAAATTATGTATTTTGGATAGAGAAGCTGGTGTGAATTATATTTTGTAATTGGCAGGAATATCGAATTGTTTCTACGCTCCTTACGTATGTCCATTGATTCTCTAACGGTAGTTTTTGCCACAATTGATTTTCATATCAACGATATGATGAGTCAGTGGCAACCATAGGTTCAGAGAAGAGGAGACAAGAAGAATGAAGAGGTAGAGGAATAGAAGAAGAGACGATGAACTAACGTTGGAGACGGTGAAGTAAACGAAGATAGAGACATTGGCTAAGAGCATTCATAACTCATTTTCATTATAATACACTTTATCTCATCAAAAAAAGATGAAGTCTCAAATACCCATTATAATAACATATCTTTTTCACTCACATTCCTTTTAACACTCATTATTATGGATTCCACAATACATTCAATTATCTTAAAATTATATCATAATAAATAATATATTTTGAATATATTTAAAATATTTAAAATATTAAATTATTTTTAATAATAATCTTACTTTTAAAAAAAGAATTTTACTATTTAAAAAATATTAATTTTAAATTTTTTTAAATATATTTATTAAATAAAATAGAACAAGTCAGTCGCTGCAAATTTTTTTGATTTTTTTATTTAATTCAAATTAAATAAAAAAATTATAAATAAAATAATATAAAATATAAGCCCAAACTATTTGGGCAAAAAAGTCCGTACAAAAATTAAATTATTATCGTTTTAAAAAATAAATAATATTATTATTAAAAAATATATTCATGTTTTATTATGTACTATTTTATTCCAATTTTAATTTTAAACTTTATATTTTTTTAAAATAATTAAAATAATAATAATAATAATACACTCATGGATAGCCAGGATATTCATAATGGTATTAATATTAAAGGTGTGTTATAATACCTTCATTAATAGGAGCATTGTGAATACTTTAATGTTCTTTTAGGATGATCTAATGATTAACGCATGAGGTATTGTTATCATAAGGTCTGAGATTTAAATGTTTTCCATATATACTAGTCAATATTCTAAAGACCTCCTCTGGGACAAGTTAGTGGGGGCGAATATATTTATCTTTTGTCACTATTGTGGAGAGTAGGGATCCTTTGGTCCGCTTTTAGTGGACCAGATCTTGGTCCACCGCACTGATTAGAGGGATTTAATGATTCTCATCTACTAAACAAGTTGAGACCATTGAATCTCTTTAATCATTGCCCCTAGTTCAAAAATAAATCAAGGTTTATAGGACCAGAGGATCCTATTCAATATTAGAGGATCCTGCTTGTATTGTCATTGTAGATATTCTAATGAAAATAATAATAGAAGATAAATGTACATGGCTTAACAACCAAGAGGGGTGTTTTTTTTAATTAAAATGTAACCAGGATTTTAAAAAAAGCGTCTTATTTTTTTTAAAAAAAATAATTAAAAAAATATTTTACTTGATATTAACTACAAAATTCATCCATCTAAACCCTATTTAGCCATAGCTCTTATAGTATCATTTGTTCTTCCTATAAAATAAATATTATTTCATCACATAGATTGATTCTTGATTTACCAATATATATTATATTTCTTCTTTAGATACTTCTGCCTTTATTTTTTTAGAGTCTTTATTTGTTGCAAACCCTTTTTCTACACTTTGAATCTTATAAAAAAACTAAAATAACTTCAACTCTCCTCACACATATTTTTTTTACAAAAATAAAAAAGCGTCCTTTTTATTAGAATTCACTTAAGTTTTTATCAAAACAACATTGTTATAGTAGTACAATATGAGCACTCTCATTTTCATCAACACTATATTATAACAACATTTTATAGTCACTATAATATGGACATTTTATTTTTTATTAACACTAATCAATATTATACTGTAATAACTATTAATCATAACAACTACCACATAAAAAAAGTATTTCTATTAAACACTGATCAATATTATATTATGTAATTATAGAATCATAGTTGTTATATAATTATAGTGGTTATCTATCATCAATACTGATTAATATTATATTGTAGTAGCTAGGATTTATAGTTGTTACAATATAAGTAATTTATTTTTTATCAATACTAATTAATATTATATTATATCAAATATAAAATTATAGCTATTATAATTAAGTAGTTATACTAGTTATGGAATCGCCCATACCAAATTATATCTTAGAAAAATAAAAAAAAATGGATGGTTAAAAACATTATTTTAATCAAATCAGTCCGGTCGAAGTCTAGGACTAGGTCTAGCAATGTCTCTTATGGGCCAAGGCCCGTTGGTCCTGATGAACTTGGTCTGGATGCTTCCCAATAATAACGTACAATATAAAAAGTCAAGTCGACCTAACTTTCCAATAGAAACTTTAGCCATATTTGACAAAACTTTTATCAAAGTATAATTAGACATTTCTTCTGCATAGCGTTAAGTTTGTAAAATAATTAGACAAACTCATCACGATGGAAAGAAAGTACAAGTCTCTCTCTACTTAAATATTTATTGCAAAATTTCTACAATATAATATCAGTTCCTTTGAATTTCATTGATAAATGAATTTGATTTTTTTTAGAAAAACAATGAGTCAATAACGAGGACCTTTTAACTTGGATATTGTTACAAAAGTGTAAGTACTAGTAGTAATAATAATCTATCTAAATAGATTGTAGATTGACAAAGTCTAAATAAGTGATGGTGAAATAGAAAACATGTCTCAAGATATTTAATTAGGTAGGATGTTAGGCACCACTTCCTTTTAAATATTTAAGATAAAAATTAGAGAGTAAAACACATAATTATAAAATTAGAAATATGATTCAGTTTAAAAGAAAAATAAACTTAAAGTATGATGAATATTTGTGTCTCTTGGAGTGCATGTGCTAGTGAAAGAGTGAGAGGATAAGGGGGCGTTTGGTACGCGCATTTTCCATTTTCATTTTCTGGAAAACGCGCGTTTTCTGAAAAATGGTGTTTGGTTTGCGTTTTCCGCGCGCGTTTTCTAAAAATTTGGCTATCGTTTTCTAGAAAAACAGAGAATGACAAAAAGTCGTTTTCTGTTTTCTAGAAAATGCGCGTTTTCCAGAAAATGAAAATGAAAACGGTGCAAACCAAACGCACCCTAAAAGTTTTTGGCACTAGGAAGTTGAGCATATATATACACACTAAGTCCTAAAAAAGGAAACAAGTATATCCTAACAGAAAATGCTTATTAAGATTGGATATCTTATAAATTCCAATGTGAATGATGGTGAACTTGAAGTAAGGATATGGTAGCTGAATAACTCAAGCAAAAGCCACAAGAGATCCAGATATGGTAGATAGAATTATATTAAAAGGAGTGAAGCACCTGCAAATGACATAAGTATTGATATCTTGAATTGTTGCACTAAATACTAACTCAAACAATAAGTAGTAATATAGTACGAATGCCTTAGCTCCAAAAGGAAAGGGAAATTCAAAAATTCCCTTATAGAAGTTTAAAACAATTGAACCTGGAGTTTTGGATCCTCTAATTTAACCTACTTTATTCAATCTAATTCTCAGTTTATTAAAATTCCTAACAATCTCAAAATTTAACAAGACAGTAATCAATCTACACAGCCAACTGAGCATTAAATTGAAGATGTTTTGTTAAAACACCTTTCTAAAAAACAAAAAATTCTCAAGCTATTAGAAGTTCAATATCATGAATCCTCTTTATATAAGTTTCATGTCCTTAGGAATGTGTATATCACATAAGTTCTTGTGTTTCTGCATCATATGAATTCAATCTCTAATATAATGACTAATTAATTAGTTGCTAAAATATAGACAAAATTTAATTCGGTTGTTAATTTAGAAATCAAATTTAATTCAATCACTAATTTAGTGACCAAAATTAATTCGATAGCTATTTCCGTCCTCGTTTGAACATTTTCTTATAAAAATGAATGTTGACATTTAGAAAATTAAAATAACAATTTAACGTGAAAATTTCTTTCTTTTCTTATTTAATGGAGGATTTTGTTAATCTTCAGCAAATATCAATCTTTATATATGTGGTACTGTACATACATCACTTTTTTGAATCGTAGTTGCACCACTTTTCTTTAATTTTGAAAGTTTTTATAAGTTTGATCACTCTCAATTTATCATTTGATTCTAAATGGTCTCAATTAGTCTTATATTCATATTAACTTAAAGAAATTTGTTTCTCTAACTCAATTTTCTCCAAATTACTATCGGTATCAAAATATTAGATCTAACGATCACATAAATTCAGTCACTAATTAGGAACTAAAATTATCAAAATTAAATTTTATATCCTATTTAGCAACCAAATTTAAATTTTATTCTTAATTTACTCTACTCACAAAATTAAGAAGTGAATTTTGTGAATTTGAAACATGTGATCTTTAATTTAAAGATTTAGTTAATTTCAATTTTTAATTTAAGAACTGATTTAATATTGGTATCTAAATTAATGACACAATTAAATTATTTTACTTGCTAAATTATGAGGTAAATTCTTTAAATTGGACATAGGTGTTCTTTAATTTTACGATTTAATTTTAATTTCGATGTTTACTTAGCGATCAAAATTTAATTTTAGTCTCAATATTAGCAACCAAAATTAATAGTCAGTAACAAATTAATTACTTAATATTAAAATCATTCGCTAAAAGTTTGCAACTAAATATTATAATCAGTCGCCAAAAGTCCTAATGATGCATACAATTTTTTTTTACATGGGGAAGCAAACTTGCGTAGATGGTATTTTTCGGCCATGATTAACTCATAAGGAGGTAAATTGTTTAATTCATATCTAAGAAAAAAATCTAAAGAAAGAAAACCAACAATTATATGATATTATTTTTTTTTCACAAGAAATATAGAGGCCTCTAAGAATAATCTAATCAAGAGGACCAGTAAGCATTAATTAAGTTAGACTAATACATATAGAACCCAAAGTGATATTTGTTAAAATAGTGAATCAAATTGATTACAATATGAAGATAAAAGTTTAATTCTATATATGCTGTAAATCTATTAAATAGGCAACTCACTAATATTGTAAAAAAAACAAAAAACAAAGAGTATAACAAAGTGCAGTAGGGTGACAGATGTAGTGCCAGCTACTATTGGTGTGGATGGAGGTGTGGTTTGAGGATGAATATTTTTTTTTGTTATTGAGAAAGGAAGTATAAAGATAGAAATAAAGGTTAACATAAATAAGAATTTAGAAAAAAAAAGATTATAATAATATAATTATTGGTTGACTTAAAAATTGATTGTTATTTACTATAATAATTATTTATTAAGTTTTATCAATAATCTTATTAAATTTTATTATAAAATTGTAAAAAATAAAAAAAATATATCAAATAAATTTTACATTATATTTTTAAATTTTTTACTAGCTAATATTAATATAAATATTATTGAAATATTAAAAAGAAGTTATTAAAAAAAATTGAATGATATTTTAAATTAGGGGAAAACCAATCGAGTCAAGCTCGAACTTCTTACTTTAACTCAACTTAGTTCGTTCGATTACACCTTAGTTAAAACTACTAGTTAAACTTAACTTTAGTCATAAAACATTATAATTTATCAGTTAAATATAATTTTGATTAGTAAAAAATTAAAATAACTACCGATCAAATTTTGATTAGTATAAAAAATTAAATATTATTAGTCAAATTTAACTTTGGATACGGAAAGCAAGTTGAATTATCGACCTAATATATTTGACTAGTAAATAATTAAATATTATCGGTTAAATCTAATTTTGATTAGTAAAAATTTTAAATATTTTTGTTCAAATTTAATTTTGACCCATAAAAAATTATACATTAACAATCGAATATATTCAGCTAGTAAAAAAAATTTAAATATTACTTGTTAAATCTAATTTCTTTGGTTAATAATAAATTAAATCTTATTGGTAAAATTTAACTTTGATCAAAAACAATTAAATATTAGACTAAATCTAATTTTGACTAAATAAATTTAGTTATTATAAAAATAAAATATTATCGACCAAATATAAATTTAACTAATAGAAAATTAAATATTACAGTACAAATCTAACTTTGATCATATATAGAAAATTAAATATTATCGGTCAAATGACTAGTAAAAAAATTATACATTATCAATCAAATAAATTTGACCAATAAATAATTAAATATTACAACAAAATTTAAATTTAGTCAGTAAAAAATTAAATATTACTTGTATAAAAATTAAATTTTACTTATAAAAATTACGATAAATAAATTTGGCCAGTAAATTACTTATTAAATTTAACTACCTTCAATAAAAAAAATTAAATATTGTTGACCAAATCTAATTTTGACTTATAGAAAATTGTACATTACCAACCAAATATATTTGGTTAATAAAAAATTAAATATTTTCAGTTAAATCTAATTTTAATTAGTAAAAAGTTAATTATTATCTACCAAATCAAACTTGGGTAAATTAACATTCAAATTACTAGCCAAATTTAATTTTAGCCAATAAAAAATTAAAATTGTCTGTCAAAATAAATTTTGACTGATAATTATAATTATTTACGACTAAAATGAATTTAATTGATAATTTTAAATGTTTACGGATCAAAATGAATTTAACTGATAATTCTAAATATTTACGGATCAAATTCAATTCAGACAAAAAAAAAAATACTGATAAATCTAACTTTTCCCGTAGTTATAATTAGCATGACAAACAAAGTATATTTCATAGCTTGAGAGTTGTGTAAGCACTTTGCCATTATAAAATATTTCTCCTGAAGAATAAGAGAGGGAAACTTTACAAGTATTAATAATTTTGCACTTGCACTCTCTAGCTCCAAGAAGGAAGAGGATAAAAACCTGTAATGTCTAGATAAATGGCTTCTCAGTCCATCTTAAAAGTGATTATATATTTAAACAATCAAAGCAAACTAGCCTATCCAAAAGAAATTTTTCACAATGATTACTAATAAGTGTTAGGTCCTTTGACGGTGGTTAAAGAGGATAAATAATCTTGTTGAAATGAAACACTTTTCTCATTTTTTACAGCATGATTAAAATAGATAATTGCATAAAAGAAATAAAAAAATTGATTAAAAAGAAGAGATACAAAATAATTATTTGGTTTATAATCAGGGGATTATTAATCCCAGGAAGTTGGAAGTTCACTAAAAGTCTCCTTCAGGTGGAGAAACCTGTTATAACAGTTAAAGCATTCACACGGTAATAGAATAAATAAAGAAATCAATTACAAGTGTTGTATCTAGCTACTGGGATCATGTCTATATTTATAGTTCTAATCGGGTTACCTGAAAGGGTTCCAGACGCCTAGACATGGATAGAATTTTATTCCCGTCGCATCGGATTGCGCCATGTTGCATTTCGATAATATTTCTGGTCTTGGCGCACGGACCGGGTTAATTCGGCCCTTGCTGGGTGAGGCGCCCAGGTTATCCAGGCACCTGAACCGTGAGTCAACATTCGGTTGACTTTTTGGTCCTTGCTCTTGCTCTAGTTCCGCTCGCTTGAGTCCGGGTCTTCCGCTCCGGCTTTGCTCACTTGAGTGATTTCGTCCATTTGGAATAGGTATCATCCGAACTTATTTTTCGATCTTCTCGAGCAACCTTCTGCTCCGACTTCTTGTCCTGGAAAACACCGCGCGTTTCCTACTCGTTCGCCACTGTACTCTTCCATAGTTCCTTGTCTCTCAGACGCTCTATGCCCGTCGACTCTCTCTCGTACCGTCCTTCTCGCTAGCTGCGTCTTTTACTCGACGTCCTGTGCTCCTAAGTTCTTGTATACTTAGATACAAGGATATCAAAATATAACAAGACCTAACTTACTTAGTTAATCATATTAAAATTACCATGAGGTACTTACAATGAGTAGCTCAACTAAGTATATTATGACAACAAACTTGGATGAATTGTTTAAATTGATATTTCATATATAGATACGGATTAGAACTATAAAACATAGAACAACAACATGCTCTCCGACAGTGGTGGATTCAGAAATTCAAATATAGATGGACGATTTTCCATCGGTGGAATCTCATAATACTAGAAGTTGCACCGCCGATAAAGGGAGCATCCCCCAATTGGAGCCGTCCCTGTTCTCCAGCGCTTAGACTGGATATGAGAAAATATGAACTGGAAAACCTGTGATTAATTTACATTGAATCTTATTAGTCTACTGTAATCTTTTTACAACTTGTTTTGAAATGCAAAATTTTATGGAATTAGAATTCTTTTTCTAACATTAATTGGTGAGGCATATCTCCGTCTGACAACAAAATATGTGAATTAAAACATGAGAATTGGGATTAGAATTCCTAAAAGCTCTTCTCTAATATTGATTTGAGATTCATTTCCATCAGGAATAAGTTCCATACAATTGATAGGCGGCTAGCAAAAACAGAAAGATATACGAGAAGGTAAATAATATTCTGTTGATTCAAAGTTAATACAACTTTAGGGGAGTAAGCAAAAAAAAATTATAAAGATGAATTAAACTACTTGGCCACTAATAGCATAAGTTAAGCTTAACCAGTGAGGTCGATGCCCTCCTGATGAATACCCATCAGTGGAGGTGATGTACACTAATCCTCCCTTCCTGACCGTGGCATCCCTTTGAACGAGGAATCGCTTCGAAAGAAATCAATTCTAATGAAATCATTGCTTATCACACCGGGGTTGTAGCTCAGTTGGTAGAGCGCTCGCTTAGCATGCGAGAGGTACGGGGATCGATACCCCGCATCTCCAAAACTTTTTTTAAACGATGAATCGATTAAAAAGAAATCAATTAAATGAAATCATTACTTATCACACCGGGGATCTAGCTCAGATGGTAGGGCGCTCGCTTAGCATGCGAAGGTAAGGGGATCGGTACCCCGCATCTCCAAAACTTTTTTTAAACGATGAATCGATTAAAAAGAAATCAATTAAATGAAATCATTACTTATCACACCGGGGATCTAGCTCAGATGGTAGGACGCTCGCTTAGCATGCGAAGGTACGGGGATCGATACCCCGCATCTCCAAATTTTTTTTAAAATTTTCTCCACTGCCGCGCCAAATGGCAAGTTGATCCTTGTTTATAATTATGGGCCGGCCGTTTCGATTAGTCTGGCCCAAATGGCGTGACTGGCATCTCAAAATACACAATAAAAATGAGAAAAATATATTAATCGTCGACAGCAGGGTTCGAACCTGCGCGGGCAAAGCCCAACAGATTTCAAGTCTGTCTCCTTAACCACTCGGACATATCGACGATGACACTTTTCTTCATTTAATTTACTATATGTTTTACATTTAGTTCCTATATAATTTATTTTGAAGCAAGTTTAAGATTTAACGAAATTGTTTTGTAAATATATAGTAGCGAAAAAATTTCCCTTCTCAAAGTCTATCTTATTCTTATTGTATTAAGTGTCCACTGAAATGAGGCTCTGGCAAAGTATAACTAAAAACTAAGGCTGTCTAACATAATTTCCCTATCTTTTTTGTTGTCCAAGAAAACAAAGCCACAGGGACCTTTTACCTCAGGCATGACTCCAAACATCAAATGCACATGCACTTGTGTGTTTAAAAGTGACAACATTAAAAACTATCATGATTTCAAGTGGCCTTGCCTTACTACAAAGGAAAGCTTCGTGATGATGAGACAGACCTGTTCCCCATACTAACTGATTAAGTTGTAAACTCCTAGATAAACTTGTCATTTCCCTATTTCCCTTTCACGATTTATGAATGACAGTTAATGTCTGCATGCTTGATTGCTTTCGACTGTAGTTTAGACGACCTCTTAATATCAAGTAAGCGCCTCTAATCCTCGCATTAATGGAATATTTATCATTATTCATTGAATCAGAGGTGGAGCAATTAATCAAAAGAACACATGCCATGATTAAGTGGGTTCTGCAACAGTTACTGCCTTCACTGCTTCACAATTGTAAGAGTACTGCAGCTCCTTAGTCAGTACCGTGCCCACGGATCATTATGCTTCAGCACGCACGGGGCTCCACCAATTAGCACATTACATGGTATCTATTCTAACAAATTTTAGGATTAATTTTTAAGTGATACAAAATATTTCATTATTAGTCTTATTTTTTCATGCAAAGGACCATTACGTTATGATAAAATATATTTCATAATTTATCTACTTATATTTTATCTTGGAACTGATGATACTGAATCACTTGGAGGAAAGATATCAATTTTTACTCCAATATAAATTCCCATAGGATACGGGCAATAGCAGAATGCCCATGTAATATCAATTTTGACAACAATCTAATGTCAAAATTTTAAAATTCTCCATATATAATTATCTTAAATAAGATTTGAATTTTAATAATTAGGGAGTCGGTCTCAAATCTTCCTATGCATTGAAGCAATAAAGATGAATTTAAAGTATGTTATCACTCAAACCATAAGGATGGACTTAATTGGGGGTTATTTTGTACTTTTTGCCCATACAAATTTTAAAGTATTTTTAAAAATAAATTTTAAAATATTGATATTAAAAGTATCTTTTAATTTATTATTATTATTATTATTATTATTATTATTAAAATGTGCCTCTACAATTACAGCACGACTCGTTCTCCGAGTTGAATGTCCCCTCACAGCAGCCCCAGCGGCGTCCGCATATCCATCCGCCTTGTAGTTCGTCGGAGTAGGCTAAGTTAACTAGAGATGATCTCCGGCGGCGCTGGCGGTGGCTCCTTCCTCCTCCAAATCAAGGAAGACGACAAGTTCTGCGCCAGGTTGCTCTCCAAGGAGACCTCCCTCGCCAACTCCTCCTTCCGAGTGTACTACGGCGTGGCGGCCGCCGGATCCGTGCCTTTCCGGTGGGAATCCCGGCCAGGGACGCCCAAGCACACCACCTCCGCCGCCGTCCTCCCTCCGCTCACTCCTCCCCCTTGCTACCACTTCTCCAGTCCCAGGAGCAGGATCAGGTCGGCCAAGAAACCGGCGGGCTCTAAATCCAGCTTCTTGTCCCTCCCCAGGCTCCTCGCTCTCAAGAAGGCCACCGTCGGCGGCGGCCCGGCACCCTCCATGTCCCCTTCCTCCTCCCTGTCGCTGTCCTCCTCCTCCTCCTTCCTCTCATCCTCATCCTCTTACTCGCCGCGCTCCGACCACCACCGACGGCCCTCCGGCGACGACGAGGCAGAGTTCTCCGGCGGAGGGTCCCTCGCCTCGACCCTCTGCTTCGGGATGCGAATTTTCCTGGCGAAGAAGAACGCGCTGGCGCAATCCACCGGCTGATCAAATCATCATACACCTCATCAGCGTCGACCTCGCCTGAGCGATTAATCTTGTGGCACAATCAGTATCGTAAAGCATGAACGAAAGGGCTCTTCTCTTGATAGTTGTATTTGTAAGAGAAAATACTTAATTACTCTCAAATCCAACTGCCAACTACTATATATCAAATATGAATGAAGAGCTTCTTCATATACATAATGCATGTCCGATTCACAGTCTCTTGCTCCATGATCAGCCATTAGTGCTCATCGAGAATGATTATAATTCGAACTGTTTTACGGATGCAACTTCCGGGATGTGGATCTCTGTCTAGAGGAGAAAGGAAAGACGGTCAATATTTTGAATCTTTAATTAGACCGGCAAATTTTCGAAAAGGATGAATCACAATGGAGAGACCTTTTTCAGGTCTCTTTCAAAGAAATCGTGTCAAGTTTTCATATACAGATTGCGATAGGTTGGAGAAATTGCGATAGGAAGGAGAAAAAGAAAAGGCAACAATAAAAAATTTCAAATGTGTGGTTATTGTTCTGACCCAATAGTGTTGATGGCGGCTGATTAGCACACTCTCTGACCATCTTTGATAAGGAGGGTGAGAGGATCTGAAAAGCAGATCAAAGAGTTAGAATGGTATCGAAGGAGTTAAAAGAGTTAGAGTTTCATGAAAACATGAAAACTAGAGCAGGAAAAAAAAAAACAAAAAAAGAGTTTAATGGAGCCAAAAAGAGTTCAGGATCCTCTTACACTCACCTTCTCTAGAGATTATATGGCTGTTAGAAGGGTATCTCCATATCAAACATTACATTCTCCTTCACTATCTCGTATGAGCTAGTGAAATCACCAGATCGCATCTTCACATCAGACTTTGCATTCTCCTTCATCATTCTTCATTCATTGAGTGTCATGTGTTTAAAGGAGAGTATCCAGGAGACCAGATCAAATAACCACTTGACCACCTCTCCATTCATCCGGTGTCATATATTCTAGAATATTCGCAGTTGTTGTCTGCATCTCCTAAGAAAATCAATCTCATCAATGAGTCAGTTACACTGTCTCCTTATCCACACACCTCTCACGTATTTTTAGTGGACCAACGTAAGTTGTAGGGCTGATTTGAGGATGAGGAAAGGAGGTTGATATCGAGTGGCTTGAAGTTGAGGTCAAAGCAGGGAGAATGTCGGGATCTAAGGCTAAGACCAGGATGTTATCTTCAACTGAGGCTACTTGACCAACTCTCCCTTCATCCGGTGCCACGTGTTTCAGAATATCCATAGTCATTGTCCACATCTCTTGAGAAAAACGACTTCATCAATGAGATGGTTACATTGTCTCCTTCTCCACACGCCCCCCACGTATTTTCAGCGGGCCACCATAGGGTGTAGGTCTGATTCGAGGATGAGGAAATGAGGTCAATGTTGGATTGAAGTTGAGGTCAAAGCAGGGAGGATGTTGAGATTTGAGGTCGAGATCTGGACGATGTCGGTGACTGAAGCCAAGCCAGGGGCGATGTTAGTGACTAAAACTACAGCATGGAGGATGTCAAGATCTAAGGCTGAGACCGGAACGATGTTGGAGACTGAGGTCGAGCTAGGGGTGATGTTGACAACTAAGATAGAGACATGGAGGATGTCGAGATCTGAGGCTAAGACATGAAGGATATCGGTGACTGAGATCGAGACTGGGATGATATCAGTGACTGAGGCTGAGCCATGGATGATATCAAGATCTAAGGCTAAGGCAGGAACAAAGTTGGTGGCTGGGGCCAAGTTCGGGATGATGTCGACGGTTGAAGCCAAGACGTAATAGCTAACTTGTCCTTGGTCAAATTCGAATCTTTGGGATGAGTGTATTAAACAGGTTCGATTATACTTGAGTCCCTTCTAGGCTGGGTTTGATACCTTGTGAGTCATGTCTATCTACCTTGACTTTAACTGCCAGCTGTACGACTTTTGATTAAATGGAACACATAAGAGCTGTAAAATTCCACTACATCAGTAATCTTTCAGGTTATTTGGGTGAAAGCCCTCTTTGGATACCAATTAAGTCTGTGACATTATTTTCTAAATGTCAGGAAACTGTCGAAGAAGAATCTGTCAAAAAAAAAACACCAAGAGAGATAGTGATAGAGAGGTGAGTTGTGAGATCATTAATTAGTGCAGTTGGGAAGAGATAGGTGGGCCCAAGCACACTTCTTTGACATAAATGGATTCAGCTTCCAACAATCTGCAAACAGGTGTCTCTCTATCAGGATTGTGTTCATGGATATCATTAATTGCACCTTTTTTTGTAGGGGCTTTACAGTAGGCTTTCCTGGAGGTTCATGAGCTTCAGTTGGGAGGGTTTTGCAAGTGCATACTTGGTTTCATGATGAGTCTTGAAACAACACATGGGACTAGATAGGAACTTTTCAGACACGGCTAGAGTGGAGTTCTTGGCTTCTTGCTGTTTTCACTCTGCTTGAAGCCTTCTTGATGGTCCATGAGTGCTGTGGCTATCATTTTCACTCTGCTTGAAGCCTTCTTGAGGGATGTGAATATGATAAATCATCGTTCAGAATTGTATTCTTTGGATGTGCAAGCAAATAAAACTAAGAAACAAAACTAAAAATCGATCTCCCTAATAATTTCCTAACAATATTTAGAAGATCATAAAAATAAAAGGTAATTAACTAAGACCACCTAAAAATAAAAAATAATCATGAATACAATCCCTACAATAATCAATAAGAATGATGATCTCATCCATTTGAGCAATTAAGAAAGATTCAAGCCCACGAGGTAAATGTAACTATTCTAACTCTCACATTCAAACATGGATGGAAATGGAACTCACTCAATGATACTCACAACACTTCACTGCTATAGGCTTACTCATTTTCTAATTCTCTATCACCATAAATACATAGCATGCATGAATCAAAAGGATTTATTAAGAAATGGAATAGGGTCAAAAGAACTAAGGCTACATTTGGTTGGGTGTAATGTAATCTAACTTGTAATGTAATCAAATTTGTAATGTAATGTAATGTAATCTTGATTACATTACTACGTTTGGTAATGTAATGTATGTAATCTTTGATTACAAAGGTGATTACATTCTTTTGTTTGGTGTCCATTATTTTTTATAAGGAATGTAATTCATATTATTATAAAATGACAAAAATATCCTGTGACCTCTATCGGCGGTCGCCACACCTCTGCCACAATTTGCGGTAGCCATCGGCTACCAACGGCCAGCGATCGGCGGTCGCCGGCGACCGGCGGCGGCCGGCGACCGGCGGCGGCCGACGACCGGCGGCGGCCGGCGACCGGCGGCGGCCGGCGACCGGCGACCGGCGGCGGCCGACGACGAAGGTCGGCTACCGGTGGCGGGCGGCGGTCGACAACAGACTAGGGGTATATTCGGCATTTAAACTTTGGTGAAACAATGACCTCGTAATGTAATCGGATTACATAGCATTTGCTTTGTAATCCAGATTACAAATCTTCACTACCTTTTGTAATCCAGATTACATTACATTACAACTTTTAAATCAAACCAAACAAAATAATCGACTTTGTAATGTAATCTGGATTACATTACAAGGTAGATCACAGGCTACCAAACGCAGCCTAAGTGAAGCAATTAACATGGCTAAGAGAAAATAGATCAAAGAGTAAATGAGAGTATTGGATAAATATACCTGATGAGTTAATCAATTTGATATCTATGGATGAATGTCTCCACATGAACTTTATCATGACTGGAGTTTCAACCTTATACACTCTTTACAAAACACTTCATTGAGTGAGAAATGATGTTCTTCAATGACCTCTAATTTGCTTGTACTTAGATGTCCAACGATCTCTTCCCTACTGTTTGTTATCCCTTTGAAGAATTTTCCTCAACATTTCTTGCTTCAAAATCTCAGAAACTTTGAAACCTTGTACTATATTCTGTCAGCTCTCAATCACAGCAGCAAAGTTGAGACATTAGTGGTTGGTGGGCTATCTAATGCATGTGTCTGATAAGGCTGCACAAACAGGGCAAGCAAAGAGAATCCAAAGATCTCGGGAAACTGTAACATTCGCTGGCACACAACAGACCATGTTGATACAAATTTTCAGATTTCGTTTCTGTAAATTCTGCAAAATTCCAGCAATTCAACAGTTTGTGAACATTCACAACTCCTTTCTCTGAACTCATCATTTTCTGGTTTCGCTCTTGCATAATGCTACTCAGCTTTGTAAGATGCATTCTCATTTGCTTCAGCCTAAACAGAATACCTATGCACCGAATTCAGCTTCTGATAACAGCCTGAATTAGAAAAGTCAGAGTTGCACTTTTTCCAACTCAGTTGCCTGAAGGGAATTATTCCATTGCCATAGCAGTGTGGAGACATTGTCTACATTGGGAAACAGATCTTGCAGCAACTCGGCAGCTGGCAGTCTAATTCTCTAGCTGAAACTCCTTTGAGTCTGCCACATCATTCCAGAAAAGGACTGTTTGAAAACTTTCAACATCTGAATGTGAATCTCTTTGCCCAGAATCTGATTTCTGAATTCAGGTACCAGGGGTTGACATGTTCTTAATCACAGGATCTTGGGAAGAAGAGAACAACTAATTTTTGCAGCTCAACTTCTAGAAATCCAATTCTGATTCAATTCTTAAAGAACTTCAACAATTTGGAAAATCCAGAATTTAACTTCAGAGTTTCAGAATTGAGATTTCAAAGTAGTTTCAGCTTAGGTCCTAAAGGATTCAGCTTGGAAGTGAGTATCATTTAACATTAGAATGATTAAAACTTAAATTCAAAACTATACCAATCAAGAATAGCATAAGGACTTGGCACAAAATCAGATTCTCACTGTTTCCTGCTAATTCAGTTTTCCGAATCCAATAGCAGGATCTCACTTGCAGCTTGTTGCAAGTTGTTGGAAGCTTACTTCTTGCACAAGTACGGGAAGACACTGAATTATGAACTTCTGGTCTGTCCATTGTGTTAGTGTGCTGAATATTTCTGGATTCTGAAATTACTGCACATATGAAGGGACAACTAAACAATCCAACAGCTAATCCCATTCCTGCATTTTCCCAGTTTCAGAAATCATCTTGTCATTTACTGTCTTCATACTAGATTCAAAAAGTCTGATTCAGAATTCAGATTCAAAGAAATCAGGGTTCTTACTTCTTTTTTTTTTCAGATTCAATCCTCATGAATTTCCCAGATTTTCAACCATTGAAACTTGAAAAGGGGAAAATACTATTTGTCAATGAGGAATTAAGGTATTTACTTGCACCATTTACTGATCAGAGGGTTACAAGAAAAATTGGACACACAATTGATACTCTAAATTCAAAACCCCTCCCTGTCCTATTTTTTTTTTCAGCCCAGCAATACAACAATGGAGTAACACTCAATTTGATTCAACTATTCATTAGCTCCCGGAATTTAACAACTATAACAGTCCTCTAAATTCCCAACCACAAAAATTTGCTTCAAAAGTCTGAATTCTTTAAACTATCTTCCCTTTTCTTTTAACCACACATATTGAGCCAATTGGAAGATGCACTCATGCTGCATTGGTAGAGAACTAACTCTAGTCCAATGTAGTCACAATAGCAAAAATAGCTCAGAATTCACATTTTGTCTCTGCAGCTCAAAAATTTCAGATTCAAACTTCTTATTCTGATTTCAAAATGCCACTTCCAATCCATTTTCATTTCATCTCTATTATGTTTTTGTTTTTTTTTATTTTACTACCTGCAACATCACTCAACTCCTTATCATTCCATCTACAAGTGCCAACTTTTACAAGTCCCATCTCTCTTAATTGAGTACTGGAATTTTTCTCAAAGTCAAGAAACCAGAGATTGTGCCAATTGTTTCTTCTTGTGTTCATGGATATGGCAAAAAAAAATTACAAGAGAGAACACCCACCATCAATGAGAATATTAACACCAGTTTCAACACAGTCAATTTCAGAATACAAACTGCACTGGACAGATTCTAAACGACAAATATCAATATCTATGGTCTTGAATGCAATGCAGTTTTTTTATACCAGCATTTTTTTTTCAACTTCTGTTCATTCATCACAGCAGCATTCAAATCCTTACTTCACTTCAACAAGAGCAAGAAAAATCAGGGTGCATAAAAAATTCAGCTCCAAAATTCCACCAATTGAGATCAAAAACAAAGAAACTGAACCAATCTTCATGAACCATTGCCAAATCTTCAAGATTTCTGAACATATGCAAACTCTCTCCCCCACACTTAAAATTTTGTCCATCCCAACTCATCAAGAAATCAGCCAAAACTCTCAATGGAAGTAGGGCAAAGCAAATATGGTAGGAGATAAAAGTGTTGAGTGAGTTATTCAACTAGAATTTAAAACAAAAAAATTTCAAAGGATGGGGAAAGAAATATCTTTTATCATGTTCATGCATGTGTATACTATTGTGATTTCATAAAGAAGCAAAGCAAGTGCATATCACATGAAAAAATAATAATAAAGTATATACTCGAGGTGGTCCTCTCTAGACAATTTTGGCAATCAAACTCAATTAATCAAAATAGAATTCATCACCACGCTAACCAATAGCATGCAAGTAAAATATTCAATCATGTCAAATGATTTAGAACTTAGACGGTCAAATTTAAAGAACTTTTACTATTCTCAAAGTATTACTAAGAATGCATAAGGAGGTACTTATTCCGGTGATAGAGGAAGCTCCGGTGGCAGACGTAAGGTTTTAGAGGAAGTGGTCAGATCGCACGCGTTCCTCTGCTTCGTCTCCAAATTGCGATGCACTGGTGAAGATGATGGAACGTCGGAGCTAGATGGAGTGGATAGGGAAGGAAAATCCCTTAACCCCAAGGTGGTGGATGGAGCTCCGGCGATGATCAGCGGTGGAAGGTGGAAGACCTCACTGATCGCGCGCCTCCTCTGTTTTCTCGCAAATTCCTGTAGCAATTTGACGAACAAAAACAGACCGTAGACGGTGGAAATTAGGTTTTAGCCGGCATCTGATCCAACGGCTTTAATCACTCAGATCAGAATCTAAAGTTTCAGATGTTGATCACAGACTGTGACTTGAATGGATTATATTTTTGACTTACCTCTCTTCATATCTTAAATGGATGGTCCAAATTATTCTAAAATTTAATTTCTCCATTTATATCTAAATTTGAGTTCAATTAGGTAATTAGGTATGATCTAATTTAGATCGTCCTTTATAACTATAAAGAATATATTAGAATATTAATATCATATAAGATAATTTATAATTAAATCTAAAAATAAATATAATATATATATATATATATGGACTTGTGCACGTAGATCCGGATAGAACTCGGGATGTCTGGACTCATTTAGCATTTTTTTATTTTGAGGTATATTATATATATTTAGGATTTAAAATTTTAGGATTTAAGAATTGAATTATAATAAATTTGAGTTAATAAGTTTTTCCCTCTATTATTCATGCTTTCCTCTTAGTTTATAGTATTATAGGTTAAAAATTTTTAGATATTCACGGGATATATTATATTTATTTAGAATTTAATATTTTAAAATTTAGGGGTTGGTTATAGTGAATTTAAGCTAATAAGATTTTCGGATTCAGACTTCTCTTTTGGGTTATAGTGTTCAAGATAAATAATTTTGAGATATGATATAGGCAGCGACTTTTTAACGCGACATACCATCGCGACCCAGTTGGCAGCCTTCGTGGCATCCTCCACTTCAGCACTCTCTCTCCCTCGCGACAAAGACTTCGCGTCAATATTTGCGGCCGAAAATTTTGACGCGCCCTAACTCCATCCTTCGCCTGCAAAACAGCAGAAGTCTCCAACCTCGCCCTAACTCCATCCTTCGCCAGCAAAAGTCTCCAACCTCGCGAAACCCTAACTTCTCCACCCTCTCGTTCTCTCTTTCTTGCCCAACCTCGCGTTCTCCCTTCCGTTCTCCACCCTCGCATTCTCGAAGAGATCTCTCTCGCGAAGCCCTAACTTTTGCTTGCTCCGTCTTCCCTGCAAGCCGAGCAAGCGGACGACTCGCCTTCTCGAAGATTGGAGCGAGAGCAGCAACCTTCGCGTTCTCGGACAAGGAGTGTGAAGCCCTAACTCCTCCAGCCGCAACCAGCCCTAACTTCTTCTTCCCTGGTAAGCTTCTTTAGTGCGTTATCTTTTCTCTTTTCGGATATTGGGCGTCGTCCACTTGCTTGACCTCGCCCGTGACCTCCAGGCCAAGGGGACTACTCCCGAGCCCTAAACTACTTCACTCTGGTAATTCTATTCTTTTCCTGCTATGTGCTCCTTCTGTCCCTTTGGGGAAGCAGAGATTTAGTGGTCAATTTTTAGCATTTACATCACCAAAAGTCACAGGTTAATGGTCAATTTCAATAAGATTTAGTAGGTAAAAATCTTCATGCCCAACACCTAGATTTTGCAAGCATTAAGTCTATCCCTTGAAGTGAAAATCTATAGTCTTGTTGTGTATGACTGATATGATCTATAAAACAGACCATGAAAACGCTAAAATATAGTTTTTTTTCCGTTATATATTTGTTTGAAAATTCTTATTTAAAATTATTCTATGGTTGTTTGAAAGGTAATGATGAAATTAACCTTTAGTAGTCTCTATATAAAATCCTACAGATTCATGATAGTAAATCTTTCATGGTTGCTAGTCTACTACTGGTCTTTATATGTTGTATTTGTTCCTCTTAGTGGTATGAAATGTGACAGTTTAGAGATATTGAACCTTATTTAAATGTTGTAAACTTTAATCTTTGAATGTTATACTTTTTTAATCTAATAATGAAATTTTGATTAGTAGGTTGCTATTTCATGGCATCATCAAGTTATAGCAGCATCAACAATACGAGCTTCCAACCTGTAATGTGTAGGGATTGCGGTCAAAGAACATCGGTGTGCGTTTCTAGATCAACCAAGAATCCTGGAAGATACTATTACAGATGTGCCTAACATGGATGGCAAAAGTGGATGACGACTGATACTAATTTATTTGGCAAAATTGAAAGTGAATATAATGCTTCTCATGAACATAATATGGGAAAAATAGATGTACCGAAATTCATTTGGATAACAGTGATGGTGAACTTGATTCTCTTAGCCGTAATCATGATTGTGTTGTTAGTTCGTCTGATTAGTTAGTATTAAGTAATGTTGGTGTTGTAATGTAATTGGTTAAGTGTTTGTAATTTTAGATGTAAACTTGGTTTATTAGTTTATATGATTTAACACTATTTCGTAAGTGTTTGTAATTTTGGACGTAAACTTGGGTTAATTGAAATGTTTCTAAGTGTTTGATTGAGTGTTTGAATAGAAGCATTGTTTAATTTAAATGTTTATGTGTGTTTGGGTGAGTGTTCAAATATAAACACCGTTTAATTTGAGGTTGTGAGTCCAAAATGTGAAGAAAACAAATACAAACCAATTCAACTTCAGGTTAGATTATCTCGTGTTTCTTAATATCTTGTGTTCTTAATTGGTTCTCTAGAGAAACAAGGTTCTGCATTTTAAAGATACCATTTTTTCACATTGGAAAGGAATTAGATTATCTCTTTATCTGCTATGAAGGTTTAAGCTGGAGTAAACATTCTGGAATAACAGTGAACAGAGTAAACATTGCCCCCATGTAAATCTAAGTAAGATCTAATATCATCAGAATTCTTTTATAGATCACAAAAATTGGTATGTTATCATACAAAATTGTGAACTCTAATAGTAACAAAATTTTCTTATTGATGAGCCCCCTGCACTTGTTTGCCTCTTTACATTCTTTCAAAATCCATAACTTCTACATTCAGATACATTGATACTGCACATGAAAATCTTTGACAGCTTTGAGCGCATTGACAGCCCTGGACCTGGGAACCGCATGAAAATCTTTGACATCTTTGAGCGCCTAATGACCACATACTGTGACATGCAGTTTATTGATGTTGAGACAATGGTTTCGCCAACCATTTTTGCACGCCGTTGCTTATCATATCTGATGAATGATATGCCACAGGAAGCTCTTAACAATGCAATGCAGGCACTAGTTATACGCCTACATGGCCAAGTGCATTGTATCTTCAGGCTGCTACCCTTTTGGCTGTCATGATTAATTGTTTCACCTGCAATTGGAAGGTGCATTAACAAGCCTCTGTACGCTGCAGCCTTATACAGATAGGTAAATTATAGTCTACCAGATTATGGAATAAACCTTAGATATCAATAGAAGAGAATAACTAATAAGTCACCTGCTTGGATACAGAAAAGAAACTGTGAGTCCAATGACCATATAGTTCAGGAAATATATGGAACGGAGTATGGAAATCCAATCAAAATACTATTTATAGATTTGAGATTCCAAGCATTAAAAAAATACTAATATACAAATCAGAGCTCCATCTATATGGAATTATGACTTGCATCTGTGTAGGAAATTCTAAGATCCACCCATTTTTTTTCATGTTTCTGGAAAGAAAATATGAAATTAACATAACTTCAAGGCCTAAATAAGATTTCATTCTCAGCATATAGATCTTCCCCTGTATGGGAACCCCAGCCCGAGTCATTACTAATTCGATGTCCTTTGGCTCGACACCAGCCTCATCGACCTCTTCATCATCCTGTGCAACGGTAGATGGCTCAGGTTTTGATATCATGTGACTCAAGAATGAAGAATGAAGTCACCTTAAAGTTCTCAAGATATCAGAAGAAATAGTAATAATAATTCATTCGACTTACATTCTTGCTCTTCTTTAGTGTTACGCAGTTGACACCAGGTACTGGCTTCATACTGGGCTTCAACATAGCCCTCCGGCTCTTCTTCTCGCTCCTACTTTGTTTTGACCTTCCAGAAGCATCACCTTTTTGCCTTGTATATATTAACTTAGATGTACAGATTAGTAGTTTCCAAGAATATTAATTTCAATATGTCCAGATTGCAGAAGAAACAGTAAATTAACAAACCAGAAGAGTATCATTTTATAGTCTTTCAAAGAAAACAAAACAAAACAAAAAAAGAGCTGCTATTCTAGTATATACAGTCTACAATAGGATCATAGAGAACAGCTCAAGGAATCACAAGTTGTAAATAGCAAGACTAGAAGCAGAGATCATTATATAGAATGGAGGCATCTATAACACATATTAAAGACTGAAATTTGTTATACTTCTACTTCACAGCAGGACCACCACTTCTACTTCATATTACAAAATGAAGAATACAAGCACGACCACCAATTCAACTTCAGATTACAAAATGAAGAAAACAAATACAAAACAACCACCAATAATGTTGAAAAAAAAGTCAGATTTCAACTCCCTGCTAAAATAGGATTACAGTTCTTCCAAAATAGGATTACATGTTCTTCCAAAAGTCACCAGAGATAGCATGATCTATAGAAGCAGGAATTTGATCTATAGGATTCCATGTTTTAAAAATGATAAATAAAATAACATAACCAACATATGAATCAATTTGATATGCAACAGGAGGTCTGATAAAGATGGAACTCACAGCTAGCATTGCGAGCAGGATTAGCAGCTCCTAGTAACTAAAACCTACATTACTTGGATCAGAACCAGCAACTCCCTACAACAATTTCAACCAAGACCACTCAATTAATTTATAGAAATAATTATAAACTAGCTAAACCACCACACAATTAATTTAGGTATATATTATATGCATCACTTACCTTCTTTCGGGCATTTGCAATTGATTTCTTCACAATTTGTTCAATCTTTGATTGTTTCCTCTTTGTGGGTGGACGACCTCGAGATCTTACTTTTAATGGAGAGTGTATCATTTTTGCACTGGATGTAGATACTTTTTCCAGTTGTTCAACCCTTGAATGCCCAAGATCACCTGCAATCAGTTTTTCCTTCGTGTCTTTCAAGATTTCCACTAAAACAGAACAATTGTCGTCATTTTTTGCGCCAAGTTGTTGAACCTCTTGTATTAATGGAGTGAGAATATTATACCGATGTCTTTCTCCATCACAACCATAATCATCATAGATGTTACTGATACTTTGATACCCACGCTTAATATCTTTGCGCCATCGGTCAATAATGTAATTCTTAGGAACCTCAATCACCTTCATTCTTATCAATACTTTGATCACATGCCTACATAAAATTCCCCGAAACTCAAATAGACGACACACACACTTCAATTGGCAATCTAACTCCGTATAATGAACTCTAAAGGAAACTTCTCTTACAGATTCTCCATTTTTTTCCAACATAGTTTCTACTACTTCAAATATTAAAGTTGTCCCATCTTCTTTCAACAAAGAGACATTGCAAAACATCAACCCTCTTATTTTATCTTGGAACAACTTAAATAAGTTGTTAGTGTAGGCATTTTGAAATTGTCTTTCAATATGATGACCAAGAATAACTGGCATGATAGAATTAAAAGAAACAAAATCCAAATGTTTTTCATTCTCAATTTTTTTCTTCAAAGCATTATCATACTGCTTAACAAATTGCTTCAAGGATGTTTTAGAATGGACGTAGTCATCAAAAAATGCATTCATACTTTCACTTCTTTGAGATGTAGACATACCTGCCCAAAACTGATCTTTAACATATACAGGTATCCATGTATTCCGTTCTTTATACAAAGATTTCAACCAATCATTGTTCTCTAAATTAAACTCCTCAATCATTTTCAACCAATTCTCATCACACTCATCAATTGTTAGGGAGTTATAAACAATGTTCTTCAATTGCTTCTTTATCATTTTGTATTGAGCATGACCACCTAATTTTGTTGGAAGTTTCTTCATGATATGCCAAAGACACAGACGATGATGAGAATTCAGAAATACCTCTTTAATTGCAATTGCCATGGCACGACATTGGTCTGTAATTATAGCCTTTGGAGCACGTCCAAGCATACATGTCAACCAAGATTTGAACAACCATATGAAAGTTGTTGAGTCTTCGTTTGATAATAATCCACATCCCAACAAAATTGATTGACCATGATGATTCACC
Organism: Zingiber officinale; assembly: GCF_018446385.1. Lineage (NCBI taxonomy): Eukaryota > Viridiplantae > Streptophyta > Magnoliopsida > Zingiberales > Zingiberaceae > Zingiber > Zingiber officinale. The sequence goes on from NC_055992.1 coordinate 5,047,877, forward strand.
CCGACAAATGGAGCAAATGGCATGTCATAACTATTAGTCAAATAGGTTGTATCAAAAGTTACGACATCAGAAAAGTAATCATATGCAGCTCTACATCTTGCATCTGCCCAAAAAATATTTTTTATTCGAGATTCACCATCTAAATCAAGCACATAAAAAAAGTTTGAGTTCCTACTTTGCATGCGACAAAAATAGTTACTCAAAGTTTCGGCATCTCCATTCCCTAACCTCAACCTTCTAGCTTCTGAAACATAATTTCTACACTTTCTCTCATCAAATGTCAAATTCTTATAGCCTCCAGCCTCAACTACAAAAGATTGAAAACTTTTGCTTAAGGTTATTCCAGCTTGATCATTTAATACCAATTTTCTCTTTGTAGCTGAATCCAATACTTTATTACATCTAAAATGTCGTGACTTTCCAGGGCTTAAGATATGATTATGATCAAGGCATACACTAGTTTTCACAAAGTTCTGATCATTTCGGATAGCAACATTAATCTTAGCTTTGCAATTCGTCTTAGTAGAAGGTCGAGGGTATAAAATATTTTTTGCTTGAGATACTTTCCTACCATTTTTGGCACACCCAATAGAGAAATATTTTTGCTTTCCATCATCTCCATTTCTACCACCTAATTTGCAAATACCAAAACCAACATTCTGAGCATAGGAATTATAAAAGATACGAACTTCTTCTTCAGATGAAAATGTCATTCCAATTTCAGGAAGCTTGACTTCATTTACACTAGATGTAGATGGGTCTTGATCCACATGGTCATTCTTATCATTTATCTCATTTGAATAAATTTTGGCTTCTTCCATTACACTTTCTTCACCTACATTTATTAAAAATCGACCAAAAGAACATATGAATTTTCCATGCCTATACGAACAAATAGGGGAATGACACGAGATTAAACATGACATAAGCTATGATTTAGAATATCATGCTAGATGCTGAGCCAAGATTTATGAAAAAACATGAACTGGAAGCAGAAATCATAGCTCAATATATATATTGGTCTACTATTGTATAGGAGGTTTGAAAATATTTGTATTTTCTATTAAAGAGTACAAAAGACACCAGATTGGGTACAAAAGACAAGTTCTTCAAGAAATATTCAAAAGACACCAGATTGGTTGGTTAAATAGATACCAGATTGGGTACAAAAGACAAGTTCTTCAAGAAATATTCAAATCCCAGCTAAAACTTGAACATTAAAGAAGAAGAAGGAGAAAAATTTGATTACCTTAAAGAGTACCTAAACTCAAAGTCACTGCTCCTTGCTGGTATAACTTGATGTGCTTCGAAGAAGAAGTTAGGGTTGGTTGCGGCTGGAGGAGTTAGGGCTTCACACTCCTTGTCCGAGAACGCGAAGGTTGCTGCTCTCGCTCCAATCTTCGAGAAGGCGAGTCATCCGCTTGCTCGGCTTGCAGGGAAGACGGAGCAAGCAAAAGTTAGGGCTTCGCGAGAGAGATCTCTTCGAGAATGCGAGGGTGGAGAACGGAAGGGAGAACGCGAGGTTGGGCAAGAAAGAGAGAACGAGAGGGTGGAGAAGTTAGGGTTTCGCGAGGTTGGAGACTTCTGCTGGCGAAGGATGGAGTTAGGGCGAGGTTGGAGACTTCTGCTGTTCTGCAGGCGAAGGATGGAGTTAGGGCGCGTCAAAATTTTCGGCCGCAAATATTGACGCGAAGTCTTTGTCGCGAGGGAGAGAGAGTGCTGAAGTGGAGGATGCCACGAAGGCTGCCAACGGGGTCGCGATGGTATGTCGCGTTAAAAAGTCACTGCCTATATCATATCTCAATAATTTTAGATGCTCACGGGATATAATATATATATGTAGATTGTTTTATGAAAATTTTTATTTTTAAAAAATAAAAAAAAATAAAAAATAGAGTCGGGTATCTAGGATCTAGATTAATTCTCGGCATCTCGTTTGATATGTCACAGATAATTTCATACGGAACGTTCTATTGCATATCATTACTTAGATGAGTCAAAATATAGAATCAAAATGGTGGTTATAAAGCCATGTGAACCAAAGATGATATACAACAAACTCAAAATACCATCATAAACATAAACTATTTCATATACTTTAGAACTCTTGATTCCTATTCTAAAGCTTATGATTCAGGCTAAGTAAAAAATATTACATTTTTGGACTGGACTAGAGTCAAAGACAACCCTGCTAAACATCCGCCTCCGTAAAGAAATCGTTTACAATTTCTGTCAATTACAACAATAACAAATGCAAAGTAATGAACAATTTCAAAAATGAACAAAAAAATTCTCTTATTTATTTGTTACTTGCTTTACCTTGATGGCTTTTTCATGCTTTGGAATCTTAATCAACTAATGTCTTATCAAGTGAACGCTAGCTTCTAAGTGAAGCAAACCACCAATGTCTTCTCAAATGATGGACATATCTAAATAAATCAAACTCAACTCAAGTTCGAGTAAGTTCAAACTAAGCTGAAACTTGAATCATCTTAGACTTACTTTATAGAAACGGTTAGGCAAGAGTTGAGTTAGTGGAGCTAGGTAGATGCAATAACATACAAATCAATCTTTTCTCCTTCCACTGATCATAGTCAATGGATCTGGCAGCATTGCCTAAGCCATACAGTTTTTGCTCAAACTTGACGTCCTAGATCACCATTTATTGGTCGAAACTGATCCTCTTTAATTTATTGCGAACTAGAGAGGAGGATGGGACAAGAACAATAATATAAAAGATGGATGGTAAATCACTCTACTCAGTTTGAATATTAGTCATCTATCTGCATTGATTGATCAATGATCCTCTTCCGTGTTGAGGATACTCGTCTTTGATTCATTTTTGGCCATCATTGATTGATCAATGATTAAACTTATTTTCTCTATTTAGATTTAAAAACCATGAAAGAGTCTTGAAAGAAATAATAGCGTTTGTCCTCAAGGCAAATCTCGGCGACAATCATTGTAATCAGGCTGTTGAAAGATCAAAGAAGCATTAACATTTTGCGTGGGTTTAGAGCATTGTTTAATACGCAATTTGTGTAATCGCAAGCCGGAAATCCAACAAAACGGAGGAGTTCGATCGAGCTCGATCACTTCATCACTATCGTATTGTATCGATTGAGTCGTTCCACTGAAAAAACGATGCGTTTACTTGGTAATTTTGTATTAATTGTTTGCCAAATTGATTCGTCAGACTCGCCGATCGCCTGGGCCGGCCACCGCCGAAGCTTTTCCCTCCGGCGGCGCCACCTCCAACACTACCTCCCGCTTGTACTCGTACTTCGCCGCCACTGACACGAAGGCCGCCAGGTTTAGCGCCGACAGGGCCATCAGGAAGGCGTAGTAGTAGTCGAGGTGCGAGCTGTTGAGGTCGTTCCCGATCCAGCTCCGGCCTCCCTCGCGCCTCGTCACACGGTCGACCACGGTCACGAGTAGGCTGTTGAGGAAGTTCCCTGCACCGATGCCGCTGGTGAAGAAGGTGGTGCCTAGGCTCTGCATCCCCTCCGGCGACTGGTCGTAGAAGAACTCCAGCATCCCGATGGCGTTGAACACGTCGCCGATCCCCAGGAGCATGTATTGCGGCAGAAGCCAGAGAATGGACATCGGCACCACCTGCCCCGGGGATAGCACGCCGCGGCGGCGGGCGGCGTCCAGGCGGCGCAGCTCGACGGCGTAGGCCACGAGCGTGACAAGCACGTGGGAGGCGAAGCCGATGCCGACGCGCTGCAGCAGGGAGATGCCCCGGGGGTTGCCGGTGCGCCGGCGCATGAAGGGGACGAAGTAGCGGTCGTAGAGCGGGACGGCGACGAGCATGGAGACGACGATGAAGCTGCTGAGGGAGGCGGCGGGGAGGTGGAATCCTCTGCCGCCGAGGCGGCGGTCCATGGTGATGCCCTGCTTCACGAACAGAGTGTTGACCTGCGCGAAGATGGTGCAGGGGATGAGGGTGGTGAGCCACACCAGCGCCATGCCAAGGACGAGCTTCGTCTCTTGGACTTGCGTCACCGTGCATGGATTCGGCCCTTCTTTAATGGCGGCTCGGTCGAGAAACCTGAAGGAAGGGCTATGACACAGCCTTCGTTTCCCGGCGATCAAGTAATGCTGCGGGTCCAACTCGTGCAGCTCCGCCGGGTCGCCGGGGAGCTTGAGCTGTCGGTTCGCGAAGGCCGTCGCCAGAACCCTCCTCAATTCCCTAGTCGGGCTGGCGTCCTTCACGGCCTTGTGCCGGTAATTGGGCGTGCCCAGGTAGAAGATGAGGAGCGAGACGACGAGGCCGATGGTCGGAATGCCGTACCCAACGCCCCACCCGACGTTCTCCTGCACGTAGACGAGGCCGAGCGTGGCAATGAGGCCGCCGAGGAAGGAGCTGAACATCCACCAGTTGAAGAAGGACGCCTTGAGCTTCTTCTCCCAGGGATCAAAGTCATCAAACTGATCGGCGCCGAACGTCGAGATGTTGGGCTTGGTGCCGCCGGCGCCGACGGCCATGACGTAGAGAGCGGCGTAGAAGTAGGCGATCTGGGCCGCTGACGCCTTCTCGCACACCTCGCCGCTGCAGGTTGGCCGGAGAGACTTGATGGAGACTGCCATGGTCAGCAGAACCATCCCCTGCATCACAAAGACAATCCACCATCATCATCCTCGAGCCATTTTCATCCCAAACTACTCGAAATCAAATAAAATCAACAAATTAGAGGATGAATACTGTCAAAAAGGAATAAAATTTTGCACCTTAATTAGTTTTTTATTCTCACGTATCCAATTGAACATCCATAAAATATACAATTCCTGATCGAAATATTAAAAAGATTCTTCCTCTGTTCTTCTCTCAGAAAAAATGGTCTATCGCAAACGCAATCATCCACATAAAAGAAAACAAACAGTAGATCAAGAAGCAGTGAAACCGACGATCGAGGAGGCGATCTGGATCGCCAATTACCAGGATATAGACGAGGGAGGAGACGGTGAAGGTCCAGAAGCGACCGAAGTAGGTGTCGGCGATGTAAGCTCCGAGGATCGGCGTGAGCCAAACCGACCCCGACCAGTTGTTGACGTTCCTCACCGACGACACAGTGTCCTCGCGCAGCTGCGTGGTGAGGTACACCACCAGGTTGGCGGCCACGCCGTAGAAGGCCATCCTCTCGAACGCCTCGTATCCTGCTTGATTTTCCGACAGTACAGTAGAAATCGAAGTCAAAGCAGAAGGAAGGCAAGCCGGAATTTACCTACGAGGAAGGCGCAGGCTCTCCACCTCCCAGTCCGAGATGCGACCGCAGGCCGGCCATGGAGGTCCACGGACCCATCCCTCGTGTACCCCTTGCCATCCATCGATGGAGGATTTAGGAGAGAGTGATAATATCGATGGAGATTGGCGCTTTAAATAAGCTGTCGATCAAAGTGTTGGCGGTTTGAAATGTATCCACTCGCTAACTTTTGTTGATGGTTTTTTTTTTTTAATTTTTTTATCTCGAGTGGCTTAATCTAGATGGTACGACCGATGACGTAGTACCTCCAAATCAGATGAGAGTCAACAAGGCCGGTTAAAGTGATAGTTAAAGTTAAGTAGAAATCAACCCTTAAAAGTTAGCTCAGTCGATCGTCACGGTTGAAAGTTCATCCAATCGGATTGATAGATCGGTCAAACGTCGATCCACATAATATCAATGAATAGTTAAAGATAAGTCATCATTTGTCAGAGTTAGAACTTCTTTACCATTTGAAGATAGTACCATTAACTAGTTCGATCGAACAATACAATCAATCGAAATTATGATCTGATTGGATAAATTGGATGCCCAATCCGATTGAATTCTTGGGCTAAATAGATAGATCAAATGAGGGACAAGTCTCTGGTAGTACTCTATAAATTCAATTAGTCTGTCCTTGCAAGTGATGATCAATCGGGTCATAGAAGGGACTCGTTTGGCTTATCAGGTAAACATGTGGTAGGCCTCTCAACTCAATGGCATCATTTTCCTTTTTAACATTTTATGTCACGGAAGATAGAGAATATTCTATTTACAAGATGTACACTACAATCTTCCATCTTGTTAATTACAGAATTTGCGGATTTATTTAAAAAAAGTGTCAGAGCATCTTTATGGTCTCTCCTTTTTTTGAAACAGTTTGAGATTCATGTATAAACAATAACACTATAAAAGGGGTCTTCCTCTACAGGCGCGGGTACGTGATACTATACAATTTTATACGCTCATAGCCACTGTTCATATTCGTTATACTGTTCATTGCTCTTGACTCGATCATTGACTTAAGCGTCAGAGTGCCTGTGTCGGGAACCTCTTCCCTGACTCGATTGCTAACGCTCCTTTAACACGCATAATCATTTAAGTCATCTTTTCTAGCAAGGAGTCTTCATTAATTTAGTGATAATATTGATGGAGATTGACACTTTAAATAAGCTATTGATCAAAGTGTTGGTCGTTTGAAATGTATCCACTCACTGCAACTTTTGTGGTGGTATTTTTCTTATCATGGGTGGCTTAATCTAGATGATACGATAGATGACATAGAGCCTCCAAGTCGGATGAGAGTTAAAAAGATCGGTTAACGTGGTAGTCAAAACCAAGGAGGAATCAACCCTAAAGCCACACAATCTATCGTCACGGTTGAGAGTTCGTCTGATCGAACTAATGGGCCAGTCAAACGTCGATCCACATAATACTGATGAATAGTTAAAGATAAGTCATTACTTGTCAGAGCTAGGACTTCTTTGCCACCTGAAGGCGGTTCGATTAACTAGCTCAGTCGAGCAATTCAACTGATCGAAACTACAGTCCGATTAGACAAGTTGGACGCTCGGTTCGATTGAACTCTTTGGCTAAACAGAAAGGCCAAGTGAGGGACGAGTCTTCGACATCACTCTATAAATTCAATAGGTCTGTCCTTGCAAGCGATGGCCAATTAGGTCACAGAAGAGACTCGGTCGGCCTGCCAGGTAAGCATGTGGTAGGCCTGACCCCTCAACTCAACGACCTCATATTACTTTTTAGCATTTTATGCTACGTAGGATAGACACTATGCTATCTATAAGCTGTACACTAAAAGTTTTCACCCTCTTAATTGTAGATATTGAGGGTCCATTTTGAAAAAGATGTCAAAACATTTTAATAATTTGTCCTTTTTTGTAAACGCTGATTCATGCATAAACAATGATACTATAAAAAGAGGTCTTTCTTTACTGGCGCAGGTACATGATGTTACTTAATTTTACACGCTCATAGTCACTATTCATATTCGTTCTACTATTTATTGTCTTGGATCCAATCATTAACTTAAACGTCGGAGTGTCTGTCTCGAAACTTCTTCTTTGGCCCGATTTCCAACACTCTTCTTGACAAGCAAGATCGCTCGAAGTCATTTTTTTCTAGCGAGAAGTTTTTATTTAATCAACATCAGAGAGATTTTCTCCCCTTTCAGACAGGTTCACTAGATATTTAAATTAATCAAACAATTTGTGGACTTGGAGTTTGTTTAGCGAGCAAGAGAACGGAACATATGCGATATTCTCTCCTCTTGAACTCCATTTCTTATTCCCACACTCCGTGCAAGCACGCGTGCCGTGTTGGATCAGATCACTATCATTGCTCACTCCTACCGCAGTCCCTTCCTTCTCCAGTAGCTCTCTCTCAGGTCCACGGCGTATTTATTTCCTTCCTTTTGGAGATTATGTTCTCCAAAAAGACGGAGGCCACCATTTCCTTGGAACAATTGGCGATGGAGGACCATGATACCCTAACCCTACAACGCCCTTTTTGACTCTCACCACTTGCCTACTTACTTCCCAGTCCATAGTGTTAAGTCACTACTCACTACAGAAAAGCTGATGGGCAAACAGTAGCGTCACTTCATCAAGGCTGCATTAGCTGCAGGACAAAGCCTGGCTTTTCGATACTGTATTCTGCCAATGTGTTAAGGCTTCACTGGCATTGCATTGCGTAACCCTGCTTTAATATACCATTGGATCGTAATTCCTTACATCTGATTGATTGGTTTACAGGAATGCGTTTCCATAAGATGTGTTTTGGCCATGAACAAGCAAATGGGGGAGGCTGGTGGCCATGTCAATTCATGGAAGTTGACTTGGACTTCCTTTCTGTCTACTTTTTTTTTTTTTTTTCTATTGGAGTTCTTTGTTGGGCTATCAGTTCCCCGTCAACTCATATCCTCATCCTTTTAGGATCCCTCTTTGCCCTGCTTTTCACAATTCATTATTTATTTATTTCTCGTTACTGAAATGAGGAAACCTCTTTTGTGCCTGTGACAAAGATTCTCCCATTGAGGTTTCGTTGTCTTGATGTTTTAAAGAAACGTTGAGTTAGTGAAAGATATGGATTTTTTAAACATTTTGAACGAACATATATGGAATCCACACAAAGTTTGGTTTGATCATACTTGGCAGCCCGAGAAGAATAGTACATCACAGTTATTTTTTTTATAAATAACTTGCCCTTGTCTCTATATTTTATGAATGTCCATTCTAGAACAATAAATTTTTATACAATAATCATACTCAAACACACCTCTAAGTCAAAATTTTATAAAATAATGATTAGACCTACTATATTATTGATGCAGGATCAACATAGGAATATCTAATCTTAAACAAATTATAATTTTTGACTTGAGACTCAAAATCAGGGTTTACCTGTGCTCACACATGTAGAATTTAAAGATCTATATTTATCATAACCACCAAGCTTTGGGTCCAAAAGATACCTCTTCTCTGGCTTGAGACTATATTATAATTTTTGACTTGAGACTCAAAATCAAGATTTATATATATGTGTTCGCACATAGAATTTAAAGATCTATATTTATTATAGGAGAGAATCCATAGCCACCAAGTTTTGGGTCCAAAAGATACCTTTTAGAACCTTTTCGGAAGATTCAAACACCTTTTTCTATTTTTTTACTAATTTTTATTTTTATGGTATTTAAGGTATTTTCAGTATGTTGAGTATTTATGGTTAGAGTTTGTCTATATAAATGTTATATTTTAGTAATTTCTTCATATTGGGATTTCTGTTATGAATTTTACTTTTTTGGTAATTTTTGTTTCTTTTGTTTTACAGATAGAATTGAGGTCTATATATTAAGATTGTTTTACTTTCTTTGAATTTTAGGTTATATAGTTTATATAGATACATGTTTAACTATTTGATGAATCATTCTTTATTGTTAATAAAAATTATTTTTTTTGGGGTGTAAAATCTCTTTATTTTATACCGTTTCTCTTATCATCTTCTTTTTAAATCTCCATTCTTGTTAGTCTATAGGATAATCATCCTGTCAAATGTCAATTATATAAAGTTGAATATTTAGCTACAACTTGAGCACATGAGCAAAAGATAAAAGTTATAGAAATGATGGTGTTAAGGTGGATGTACTGATATATAAGGATGTACATGATAAGAAATATTTAGACGACAAATAAATATTTCAGTTAGGCGATGTAAAACTATGATAAATATGCACATTAAATGAGAAAAAATATCAAAAAAAATTATTAGTAATAATAAAAAATAATGTAAAATTTATTTAAATTTAAATAATGATATATAGTGTAGAAAATAAAAAGATCAGACCAATAAGTAAGAAAAGACTTAATTATTATTATTTGTAATCATACTCGAACAATAACAAAGAACGAGCACGAGAACTTTGAAATAGATAACCTGCCCTTAGTCATGACGACAAAGCTTTTAGAGTTCGTTTGGTTTAAATTATCATACTGGTAATCACATAATCAAGATTATAGGAAAAAAAATATAATTCTAATCTTATTTGATATCCTCCACAAAAAGTCAAAAATTTGGCGTATTTTGACCAATTCAAGGTGAAAAGAGGGGTTGCTCCCTCAGCAAAACTAGGATAAAGTTGAGCAAAAAGATTCTGATTTAAGATAAATTCATGAGAAAATGATATTTCTTTAGGATCAACTCTAGCATTGAGAAATTAGTTAATCGGTAAAGATACATGGATTTGGTGTCCCGCCCAAGAAAGTTACCCAAGTCCTAATAACCCCGCTAGGTGTTATGATAATGGAACCAAGCCAATTTTGGAACCAATCGGCAAAAAACATTAACGATGCAAAGACCAATGCCCCAATGGCGGTACAATAAACTTGTAATTCATTAGTTATTCTAGATGTTCGCCAAATCTGAAAAAAATCAAAGATTATTTGTATTCCTCGGAAACCCCCACCCATATCACCATTCAATATTTCTTGAGCCACTATTGACCACACTACTTGGGCACTAGGTGCAATGTGAGTAGGATCACTTAGCCATTATGCATAATTTGAAAAACGGGCACAAAAACCTAGGTAATGACATAATCTAATTTACATTTAACATATTATCACTTATTTAATTATATGATTAATTTTTTAGAATAAATCAAATCAAATTAAATTATTATTAATAATTATAATAATATTAATTAATAAGCTAATAATATATATAATAAATAAATAAAATATTGACGTAACAGGGATCGACGACTAGCTTCAGCCCCGATCTCCACGATGCAATGTCACGCAACCCCATGGGACTGGGTGAGATCCATCACACGGAGTGCTTGGCGATGTTGACTATGACGAGATTGCAGCGGCTGTTGGAGGCAAAAAAGGAAGATGCCCTTAGAGGCAGCGAGGAAGTTGAGGTTCTCATCGGGGGCGACGACCATGCTTGGGATGGGGATCTTGAACCACTGGTCGAAGCGTTCATCGAATCCGGACAATATGGAATCCCTAGAGAGTCTCTTCTTATAGATGAAGAGTCATTCGCCGGCATGATCAGAATGCCCCTTTATAGAGGCGGCAGAAGTTGTGAGCAGACATGAGAGAGGCGGGTGCCTTGGAGACGGATTAGACACGGAGAAGCTTCGGGAGGGCGAGGCAGAAGAAGATCTCGTGGAGGAGCTCGGAGGGGAGAAGACAGAGGCCGACGATAGTGACACAGTGATCGGTGCCCCTCATAATTTACACTGCTCACCTCTTGTCTGTTTTGAAGGGTAATTTTGAAAAAAAAAATTTATAATTGTAGAATCGTGAAAAATCTTATTGTGTAAATCTTGCCCAAAAAGTTGATGAGTTCAAATCCTCTGTCTCCAAATTTCTCTATCTCCATGTCCCACTCATCATCCCAGTCCACCACGGGCGGCCTTCGGCTGTCGTCCCGATCAACACTATAACCCTTGGGGAAGGTGAACCCAAGGGGGTTGCCATCGGCACGATCGACGTCGGAATCCGACCAGATCTGAGCAGGGGCTTAGATCAATGGTAGAGAAAAGTTTGCTCAGATCCGGCTGGATTCCGGCGCCGATCATGTCGATGACGACCTCCTTGGGTTCACTTTTTCCAAGTATTATAGTATTGATCGGGGAGGCGGTTGGAGGCCGTCAGTAGTGGACTGAGGCGATGAATGAGACACGAGGACATGAGATTTGATTTGAAAGTTGATGCCATTCCTCATAAGGAACCAAAAAGAACCAAACAAAGTTTAAAAAAAAAATGGCACAACTGTGTACACCAAGTACCAAGTTGATCTAACCCTCCAAGAAAGAAACAACCAAAAAGAAGGGGAAAAAAGCAACAAATCTTTCTCTCTCTCTCTCTTTGTTTTTTTTTTCTTTAAAAAAACAGATGTTTAAATTTTACCCGATTAACTAATTTATGGAATACAATTTATGCAAACATTTAAAAGTTAAGTTCTAAATATGCTTGTCTACTTATTTCTCTCTTGGCCTTTTGCCGCCTAATTGGAGTGGAACATGCACAGGCATGCGTATCTTTCTGTGTTTGACCAAAAGGCAATATCTTTTGTTACGAGCAAGTCTAGATCACTTTGGGAAACTGATAGGGATGGCCATAACCTAACACGGAATAGAGAAAGGTGAGCTTAATTCATTTGGTGAGAGATCTCAGTCAAGAACAAACTTTATTTGCCATAGTGGGCAGAGATTTTGTTTCGTGGGTACTTATCCCAAACCCCTTTTCTAATTCATTTACGTGAGTGACAACTTTTATGTATATCCAGTGACTGAATTATTTTACATTTTTGCATTGTTAGGCGAGTGGGCTATTTGATTTATTTTCTTTTAAAGGCATGGAAGATTTAAATCCTTGATTTTCTACTCTAATGTTATATTAAAGTTGAGTAAGTATTACATTGTTGTTGTGGTTCTCAAATAGATTTTATGTTATTTTTTAAGTTTGTTTGTTTTAAAAATTACTAATTAGCATGAATTGGCAATGATTTAATTTTAAAGAATATAGCTTTCCACTAATTAGTGGACAAATTAATGCTACCTCATCATCTATTTGCCACATCATTATTAACTTGTTAATCTATCTATTAACTACTCGAACTTGCTTCCATTCACACACCATCTAGATTTGGGGAATATATTCATAATTGAGGCACAAAAGACAAAAACTCATCGATCAGTAAAGATATATATATCCATGAGGGTTGCATGTGGTTCTCCTTGCTTAGCCGGCCAAAACATGGAAATTGTCTCAACCTTTTCATGTCTTGAAAACTGATAGCACTGCACGATGGACAGTGAATTACATCACATTTGTTTTGTTTTCTAGAGATTTTCATTGATTTGTTAGGCATCTGATTGCTACATGTCTCGAAGATTCAAAGTTGAGTCGTTTAATACAGGTGGCAGTGGTGGTCTTGCAATGAGTTTAATTTCTCAGCAAATGGAAAGTCATTGATTATGCATTATATATCTTTCAGATGTATTCTTATGCTTTTCATCGATTATATATGCTGATGAACGGAGGATGAGGATGTCACTCTTCTTCCTAGTTGCAGTACTGTCCATCAAGAGCCTCCTAACTGTGAAAGGAATACCAAATTGCACTTAAGTAGTTCATTTCTCAACTCTTGCTCAGAACAGACTCAAAAGGAACACCACTTCTTCCTTTGTTCTTATCGTCCCAAGAATCTCAATTATTTCCTTTGTTTTCAAATATTTCCTTTGTTTTCAGACTGGCTAGAAAGGTATCTTAAAATTTTCTTAATTGTATATGTGTGCATTGGAGGAAGATTTGATTAAAAATGATAAATAAGATAAAATTTATTTAAATGTAGATGATTGATACTGTTTAGAAGCGATGAGGATAGATCGTCAGTGATGTAGCTTATAGATTGACTGGCTCCAAGAATTTCTGAGAAGAGAAGGAAATCGTCAGTAAGTAGGCCAGGAGGTCCCTGACACAATTACTCCGACGATCAAGTCAAAAAATGATGGTGGTGCAAAGCAAAGCAAGCAACAACAAAGAGGAAGAGATGTGTAGGTGTGCGTGCGCGTACATGTGCCAATGGAGAAAGATCCTCTCTTTTATAATGTCCCTCACAATCTCCGCATTAATAAGCTATTATCCTTTAACTAATCAATTTGTCCCATCGTTATGCTTATACCACATCCATCAATAATCACATTGGTACATAGGTGGTGTAAGTATATGTACATAGATACAATCCTTTGACAAACCCACGTGTTATATTAATGGTAATAACTGGACTTTTGGACCAAGACGCCTCTTGGGTTGCTAGCTAGAAGATGAGTTTCTCATGGAGCCCATTTACGAATATGACCTAACTGAGCCGTAGCGATATCCTCAAAGGAAATATAATTTTATGAGCTACCTAGCAAGTCAACATTGATTCTTTTAGCGCCCGTCCAATCTACAAGACCGATCGGGAGAGTGGGAACAGAGAACCGAGTAAATTAGGTTAAGGTCGGGAATGGGGCCCACAAGAAACCTATCTGACAGGCAGGGTCAATCGAGAGGAGGGGGAGCTGAGTCCCGAGTGAGTCCCTCCCGGGCTAGGAATAAAGTATTGGGATATTGAGAGATTGTCTGGTCAGCAGGGCTGATAGGAAAAGTGGGAGTAGAGCCCCCAACAAATTCGGTCCAAGCGGGGAATGGAGAATTGAGGCACTGGGATATTGTCCAATCGATAGGGCCGATTGGGAGAATGAGAATAGAGCCCTGAGCGAATCCGATCTAAGCCGAGAATGGGGTATTGGGGCATTGGGATATTGCCTGATTGTCAGGGCCGATCGAGAGAATGGGAACAGAGCCTCGAGCAAATCTGGTTCAAACTAGGAGTAGGGCCCGCAGAGAGCCTGCCTGATCGGTAAGGCTGATAGGGAAAGAAGGGAGCTGAATCCTGAGCAAACTTGGTCCACATCGGGTGTGGGGTTCACAGAGAACCTATCCTATTAGCTGGGCCAATTGGGCGAGAGGAGTGTTGAACTCTGAGTGAGTACGGTCTATGCCGAGAATGGGGTCCACAAGGAACCTATCCGAACGGCAGGGTCGATCGGGAGTGTGGGGCACTACTAGGCTACGTATTCGGATTTTGACCTTCCATGGACTTTGACCACCACCTATGCAAGTTCATTGACTCCCTTTTCCTTTGGGCCAACCCTTTCCCTATTCACTATATCACAAGCCTCCCTTTCAAGTCTACTCGAAGGAGGTTCATGCTGACTGACTAGACACTATCTTAATTTTGTCTATTAGATCAGAAATTTGATACCATTCACTGACTATTGCCGCCATCTTCTTGCCTCATAAATGCTTTGATAATGGAAAAGGATATGCCTTGCAGGTGTCATAAATGCACAATAAGATGCGGCGATATGCATGAGGGTGTATCATGTTCATGATTCATCTATCACATCCATCATAAATACTAATTCATCTAGTGCTGCCACATGACTCACCCACGTTGCTAGTTATGATAGGCTAGCTAAAGAAACATTTGATTATTTGAATTCTGCTATATCTTTAATCGAACGGTGGTGATTTTTTAGTTTGCTTTTTTGTTCAAGCAATCAGACGGTGAGTTTAGAAAACCCTAAGGGTTTTATAAGTCGTGGCAGCTTAGAGTAAATGCTTATGCGTTCATTTTCTCTGGTTGCTCTCGCTGTCTTTCATCGGATGTTTTTTCTCTGCCCTCATTCTTCCTTTCATTCTCGCTCTCTTCTGTAAGTTCTTAATGTTATTCTCGCTCTCCATATTTCGATTTAATGACCCTTAAAATTCCACTACATATCCCCTCCTGTTGTATACCGCCATGCTCTCAGATATTAACGGTGGGGAGGTGGATCAGATGAAACTAACTTATGACATTTTGATGAACTTTCATATCATTATTCCCAATACCCTCAGTCCTTGGTTTTTTTTACTCTGATTTCCTAGTATTTTCATATCCCGCTTCAACAGTTGGCCCCGAACTCAATTTAACTACTATGTGGGATTGTTATTGTTGGATCCGGTTGGGTTGGCAAGAAGGGGATGAATATAATTGCCTGTAAGAAGAAAACAAAACCCCTTCTCATTCTTTTAACTTGTATTAGTAGTACAATTCTAATTAAGCAACAACAATAGACGAAACAACAACTTAAAATGAAAATGTTGGATCGGAAAGAACGCTAGAGGGAGGAGGGGGGGTGAATAGCGATCGTCGAAAATCGAGAGCAAATTAAATCGAAGTATGCAGCGGAAGAAAAATAAACCAATGCTAATAAACTGAGTTTTACTTGGTTCGGAGCCTTCGGCGACTCCTACTCCAAGGTCCGCACTTGTCAAGTTCTTTCTTTAGGCAATCCACTAACAGCTCATAAAAAGTTTACAGGAGTTAAGCACAAGAATTGGAAATAAAAGTTACCAACAACAACAAAATGGGAAAATCTTGGTTGCCGGTTGTCAAAGGAGCTTCACAGCGTCGCAAGAGTTTTTTGAGAGCACCGAGCAAGAGAGAAACTTGTCGTAATTGTTGTTCTGAAGATCCAGGTTGAAGGCCTTTAAATAGGTCCATTTTGGGCCGTTAGAACCCCTCCAGGCGCCTGAACCACGTGGTTTGGCCAATCGACACGCTCCATGTTATCTTGTAGATGATTTTTCAGTTCAGAGCACCTGGACCAAGTCTGGGCGCCTGGATCACCTGGGCGTCCTTGGCACCTGCTGGGTCAGCCTGCTCAGGATGCTCGGACCAGCTCTGGGCGCCCGGAATCCGGGCGCTCGGATCGCCTGGGCGCCCTCGGCACCTGCTGGGCCAGCCTGCTCCGGGCGCTCGGACCACCTCTGGGCACCCGGAGTCTGGGCACCCAGACCCTTTTCTTCAGCATCTTCTACCTGTAAGAAAAGGTTAGTCCAGACAATCAAAAAATATATTTTATCCTATAAAATAAAGTTAGCACAACATAATAAAATGTGAGTATTAATTAGATCCTATCTCCACGAGACTAGAACGTAGTCAAGATCTCAACTTAGGTTTCTCAAATGGACCTAAGTTGGATCGATGCCCATAGTTTCCTCAATGAGGAATGCGTCCTCACTGGATCTCTCCTCCAGTTGCTTACCTTCACTTATCACTTACAGTCACTTGACTTGTCTTTGACCCGCCAGGTCTTTCCGCCAGTTGTCAGATCCACAGACCTGACTGGATTTCAGCCAGTTGTTAGGTCCCGAGGACCCAACCAGACTTCCTGCCAAATATCAAGCCCCGCAGACTTATCTGGACTTCCCATAGCTATCATGCCCATAGACCTAGTTGGATTTTAACCTAGTGTAAGGTCCCTCAGACCAGTCAACTTCTGCACAATTGGTAGAGTAGCTAGACAAACAATACATCTAACTTTAACTTATTTGTCATACATCAAAACCAGATTATTAGTATAATTTGTACTAATAATTTCTCCCTTTTTGATGTAATGATAACCCGGGTTAAAATTAGAAAATATTACAATAAAGTAATAAAGCATATAATATTTAAAGTGAGTAGATTTTTCTGACCTAACCCATTTTCCTTTCCCTTTGTCATACATTAAAAAAATACATGCATAAAGTATAAATAACTAAGACAATTTGAGAAAAAGAATTTTGTAATCTTAGTTTTTCAAGCAAGCCTCAAATACATATGTTAAGTAATTTTGAAAGAAAATAAGATTTTGAAAAACCAACTACTTAAAAGAATTGCAAAGTGATGATTATAAATAAAAACTTAGTTTTATTTGAGGGAGGAGTAAATATTTTTTAAAAAATTTGCAAGTAAGTTTTCAAAAGTAATAACTTTTCAAAAAATATTTTAAAGTTCTTTTTCAAATTAATTTTCAAAGATTAAATTTCTAAGTAGGACTTTTTAAAGAACTTGGATAGAAAAGTTAAGAAATAATTTAAGGAAAAATTCTCTAAGTAAGATTTTCAAAAGAAGGTATAAAGAGAAATTTCTCAGTATTATTTTTAAAGGAAGTTTAAAGCAAACTACTAAGGAGTTATTTTTAAAAGCATTTTTTAAAGTAAATCTTTGCAAAAACTTCTTTAAGTTTTAAAAAAAATTCAAAATAACTTTGATAAAATAATGTTAAACAAAATTTTCTAAGTAACTATTTCAAAGTGATTTCAAAAAACTTTTCTAAAAGTAATATGCAAAGAAAATTTTCTAATAAAGATTTTTAAGGTAAAAGATAATAAAGAAATTCTTCAAATTAATTTTTCTAATATTTTAAGAATAATTTTTACATAGAATAAATTTTCAAACTATTCTAAAAATATTTTTAGAAGAGATTTTTAAAACATTTGAATGAAGTTTTTCAAAGTAAGTTTGTCATTTTTTTTAAAAAAAAATTATGTTGAAGTTGTCTAAACATTTCTCCCCCTTAATTTGATAACATTTAAGAAAGTAATCATTCAATTTTCAATATGTCTAACCGCTAGTTACTAACTAATTATATAAAGGATAGCAGTGTTCACGTAGTTAGTCAAGTTAAGCAAGATTTGATCTAACTCATTGTTTACTAAGAAGGATTGCTTAGCTTGATCACTTTTTTTTTACTATTTTATGCCCAAACTTATGTGTTGGATCGAGACGCACGTGAGAGGAGGAGGGGGGGGGGGGTGAATCACGTGTTTTTCAAAACTTTTCTATTCGATTTTAAAAACAGAGTAAAATACGCAGCAGAAAGTTAAAAACAAAAGCCAACGTCAGAAGACACAAGTGGTTTACTTGGTTCGGAGCCTTCGACGACTCCTACTCCAAGACCCAGGTCCCACGGACCTATCGACGGATAATCCACTAAAGACCTCTTCCGTACCTCCGAAAGAAGAAATCGAGTACGAAGAAGTTTAGAACAAGTGCAACACACTGCACTTGTCCTTTTGTAGTAATCAAGTATACAAGTAAAAAGTTACCGACAGTTTAGAAATAGAAGTAGGGCCACTCAAGTGTCGATGTCGAACTGTCGGCGGCGATCGAAGGTTCTCAGAATAGTTGTTGGGCGCAGCAGCTGTTGGTTGGTCAGGAGGATCGTACCGATTCCACTGTATAAAAATTTTGTACAAGTGTCGAATCTTTCCTAACAACCTATTGTGTTCTTTAGAAATTAAATTCGGAATCGCAAACAGAACTTAACATTATTGATTCCAAATTTAACCTATCTGTTCTTAGTGGTTTAGACTTGGATCACAAATGATGCTTAACATTATTGATCCAAATCCACCTATGTTACAAATTCAATTAAATATTAATTTCAGAAATTGGCTTCCAAGTTAAACATGGTGAGGCATTAGACCTTCTTAGATATGGGAGTAATCATCACTTCCTAGACAAAGCCTTTCAATGAAATCTAATATTTAATTTCCTTATATAACTCTAGGTTTAACCAAAAGGAATAATCGAATCATAAATTCAAAAAAACAAAATAAAAGAAACACAACTTTGAATATCTAATCCGAAAATCTAGAATCGCTAGCCTCTTGTGTTTGGAATTCATACAAAGAAAACTAGTATAATGCGGAAAACAATTACTAGTTATACCTTTCTTTGTAAGCAATAACCTCTTGATCTTCTACCGTATTCCTCTTCTTATCCCGGACGTTGTGTGGGCAACGATCTACCGAGATGAGAACCACCAAGCCTCCTTTCTTCTAGCAAGATTTAACCACCAACCAATGAGCTCCAAGGGATGCAAGAGCAAAGCCTCCTTTCTCTCCTTCTTCTCCAAGTTAGAACCGGCCACCAAAAACCCCTCTAGTATTGATGTCGCCGGCCACCAAGGAAAAAGAGAAAAGGAGAAGAGCAAGGACTAGAACCGGTCACCACCAAGGAAGAGAGGGAGGAAAATAGAATAGAGTTGTGTAAGGTGAGGCACCTCTACCCCCTCTTTTATATTCCTTGGTCTTGGCAAATAAGGAAAATTTAAATAAAAACTTCCTTATTTTCTTTGCCATGAAAAGAAAATTTTAATTGATTAAAAACAATTTCCTTTTCTTAAATCAAGTGGCCGACCACCTCATAGCTCCAAGCAAGGAAAGTTTAATAACACAAGAATTAAAACTTCCTAATTTGCTTCCGAAATTTTAATAAAAATTTCTCTAATAATTTTTCCCTTCATAGTTGGTTATAAAAGTAAATTTTATAAATTAAAATCTTTCTATTAAAACATGTAGATGATTTCCAAAAAGGAAAGTTTTCTTTAAAACTAAAATCTTCCTTTCAATCTACAAATAAGGAAAGATATCAAATCTTTTCTTAATCTTTTGCATAAACTTATAAAAAGAAATATTTAATTTTAAAACTCTCTTTTTAAATCATGAACATGGTTACAAAAAAGGAAAATTTTATCAAAAATTAAAATCTTTCTTTTAACTACAAATAAGGAAAGATATCAAATCTTTCACTTAATCTTTTATAGAAAGCTATAAAAGGAAAGATTTAAATTTTAAACTCTCTCTTTTAAAACATGATATTCACATAAGAAAAGATTTTAAAATAAAATCCTTTTAATTTGATTAGGGTCGGCCACACCATGCTTGGGCTCCAAGCATTGGCCGACCACCTACTTGGCTTAACATTTTGGTCTTGGCCGGCCCTAGCTTGGGTTCCAAGTTAACTTGGTCGGCCACCTAAGGGTGGGTAGGAAGGTGGGTATAGGTGGGTATAATTCTCTATATACAAGAGACTACGATAGGGACCGAGAGGAGGAATTGGTTTTGGTCTCCTGATGAAATTAAGCTTCCTGTGTTCGCCCCGAACACCCAACTTAATTTCATCAATAATAATTCATACCACTAAAGAATTATTATTGAACTACCGCACCAATCCCAAATTACATTTTGGGCTCCTTCTTATTATGAGTGTGTTAATCTCCCTGTGTTTAAGATGTCAGATATCCACTAATTAATTGAGTTACTGACAACTCATTTTAATTAATATCTTAGTCCAAGAGTAGTACCACTCAACCTTATTGTCGTGTCGGACTAAGTCCACCTGCAGGGTTTAACATGACAATCTTTATGAGCTCCTCTTGGGGACATTATCAACCTAGATTAGTATGACACAATTTCCTTCTATAATCAACAACACACCCTATAAGTTGTTGGTTGCTACTCGGAAAGCCTAGAGGTTCCACTGTACAAAAATTTTGTACAAAGGTCTGAACCTTTTCCTAGCTACCATGTGTTCTTTTAAATTAAATTTTGGATCGCCTGCGAAACTTAACACGTTTGATCCAAAACTTAATCTATTTGTTCTTTTAGGTTTTGACTTGGATCTCCTGCGGAACTTAACACGTTCGACCCAAATCACCTTAAGTTATTAATTCTATTGAATATTAATTTCCATAATTTGTTCCCAGTACTGACGTGGCGAGGCACATGACCTTCTTGGATATGGGAGCAACCACCACCGACTAGACAAAACCTTTTATAGAAATCTAATATTTAATTTCCTAAAATAACTTTAGGTTAACCGAAAAGAACAATCAAATCACAAGGAAAAATAAAACAAAAGAACACAACTTCGAAAAACATATTCGAAACACTAGAATCGTAAGCCTCTTGTATTTGGTATTATTTCCATAAATAACTAGCATGATGCGGAAAGAAAAATTACTAGTTATACCTTCTAGAAAGATCTCTTGATCTTCTACCGTATTCCTCTTCTAACATCGGACGTTGTGTGGGCAACGATCTTCCGAGATGAGAAACCACCAAGCACCTTCTTCTCCTCCTAGCTAGGTTCGGCCAACACAAAGAAGCTTCACCAAGGACGAAGAACAAAACACCAACCAAGCTCCAAGGGATACAAGTTTTCTCTCCTTCTTCTTCTTCTTCTCCGAGTTGTATCCGGCCACCACAAGAGCTCCAAGCCAATAGAGAAGGTCCGGCCACCACCAAGAGGAAGAAAGGAAGAGAGGTTGGCCGACCACAACACCAAGGAAAAGAGGGAGAGAAATAATAGAGGTTGTTCCCCATGAAGGCACCTCTACCCCTTCTTTTATAATCCTTGATCTTGGCAAATAAGGAAAATTTAATAAAAACTTTCTTAATTCTTTTGCCATTGAAAAGGAAAATTTATTTAATTAAAAACAATTTTTCTTTTCAATTTTGCAATGGCCGACCACACAATAAAATCTCCAAGCAAACAAAATTTTAAACACCAATTAAAACTTCCTTATTTGCTTCCGGAAATTTATAAAAATTTCTCAATAATTTTTATCCCTTCATGATTGGTTTATAAAAAGGAAATTTAATAAATTAAAATCTTTCTTTTAAACATGTGGATAAAAAGAAAGTTATCTCTATAAATTAAAATCTCTTTTAATCTACAAATAAGGAAAGATATCAAATCTTTTCTTAATCTTTTGTAGAAACTTATAAAAGAAAATATTTAATTTTAAACTCTCTTTTAAATCATGAACATGATTAAAAAGGAAAGTTTTCTTAAAATTTAAAATCCTCCTTTGATCAACAAATAAGGAAAGATTTCAAATTTTAAACTCTCTTTTAAACATGTAGATGATTTACAAATAAGGAAAGTTTTAACCAAAAATTAAAACCCTATCTGATTGGAAGTCTGAATCCATGTAACCCACAGAGAGCAAATCATCTGCTTGTTATACTAGCATATAATCTCTAGTCCTTCTTAGATACTTTAATATATGCTTTACTGCAGTCTAATGTCCTTGTACAGGGTTACTTGGATATCTGCTAACCATGCCCATGACAAAGCAGATATTCGATCTCGTACACAACATTGCATACATTAGGCTTCCCACAGCCGAAGCATAAGGAACTGCCTTCATGTCCTCTATCTCCTTTGAAGTCTTCGGAAACATCTCTTTAGATAAAGTTATTCTATGCCTAAAAGGTAAGAAACCTTTCTTGGAGTTTTGCATGCTAAAACGAGAAAGGATTGTATCTATATATGAAGCTTGAGATAGGCACAACATCCTTTTCTTGCGATCCCTTATGACTTTGATCCCAAGAATGTGTGCACATTCTCCTAAGTCCTTCATATCGAATTATTTGGACAACCATACCCTTACATCTAATAACACTTTGACATTGTTGCCAATTAACAAAATGTCATCTACATATAGTACAAGAAATACCACTACGTTTTCGTTACACTTCTTATATACACAAGACTCATCTGTACACTGAATAAATCGATTTAACTGGATTACTTTATTAAATCGGATGTGTTAGGACCGATGTGCCTGCCAGAGGGGGGTGAATAGCGGCTCACCCAAATCATTCGCTTCCTACGTTGTTAGCTTGCGCAGCGGAATAATACAAAAATAAACAAGCTAAACAAAATACAAGACAAGAAAGAATGCAAACCAAGCTACACGATCATTTACGTGGTTCGGAGATAAAGCTCCTACTCCACGGCGTGTCCGTAAGGTGGACGATCCCTATTCGTCGGTGGATTACTCCCCGGAAGACCTCCGGCTAGCTCAAACTCCTTGTGGGTGGAGAAACCTCACCACAAACTTACCAAGACCTCTTGGACACAAGGAAAACTCTTGAGCACTTGTAGACTACTAATTAGACCTTAACCAAGTCTAATTTCGTCACCTTGGCCGGCCATACCAAGCTCCTTCTTATAGAGCTTGGAACAAATCAGAACCTGATTTGCCCGTTACCAGTCGACTGGTGCCAGCCCAACGGCTATCTCAACGGCTCTGCTACAGTGCATCAGTCGACTGCTACAGTACTTACTACAGTACGCTACAGTAACGCTACAGTAAACCCTAATTCTAGGATTTTACCTCGAGTACATTCACTCAGCACTCGTTCTCGCCCGACCAACCTAGACCTAGCCTTCTAGCCTCCTCCATCAACCTTGCGTCCCTCGGATGCCTCCCCATCCTTCACGTCTTGCCTTCTGGAGCTTCCATCGGCCTTGTCATTGTTGTCGGGTCTTCCTTTGCCAAGAGGTCGCGCCTCCGGGACTTCATCCATTGCCAAGTCACACTTGGACTTACGTTGCCAAGACTACATGCTTGGACTTACACCGCCAAGACTCATCCTTGGACTTTCCTCCTTTGCTAAGATCACACTTGGACTTACGTTGCCAAGACTACACACTTGGACTTACACCGCCAAGACTCATCCTTGGACTTTCCTCCTTTGCCAAGATCACACTTGGACTTACGTTGCCAAGACTACATGATTGGACTTACACCGCCAAGACTCACCCTTGGACTTTTCTTGTTGTACCTGTATCCTGCACACTCACAATGCATATCAAATACAACAATAAACCTAACTTAAACCTTTGCCCAAACATCAAAACTTAGGGCACCTAGATTGCTCCAACAGGATGTTCCAAGATCTTGAAGCTTGCTTCAGTCCATAAATGGACCGATTGAGCTTGCACACTAGATGCTCTTTGCCTTTTTCAATGAACCCTTCTGGTTGCTTCATATGGATGTTTTCTTCAAGACTTCCGTTAAGGAAAGCTGTCTTGACATCCATCTGTCAAACCTCATAATCGATATGAGTAGCAATGGATAAGAGTATCCGGATAGACTTAAGCATAGCTACCAGTGAAAATGTTTCCTTATAATCGATTCCCTCTTTCTGAGTATACCCTTTCGCAACAAGTCTTGCTTTGAAGGTTTCTACCTTCCCTTCTGTCCCTCTTTTCCTTTTGTAGATCCATTTGCATCCAATGGTTTTTACACCATTTGGTGGTTCTACAAGCTCCCAGACTTTATTAGAATACATAGATTCTATTTCAGAATTCATCGCTCTTTGCCAAGATGCTGCATCTTTATCTTGGAGTGCTTCGTCATATGTCTGGGGATCAGGTTCATGTTTACCCGGAATCAAGTCCGAAGACTCTCCCAAAAACATGAATCTCTCAGGTTACCTCACAACCCTCCCACTACGACGAGACACTGTCTGCGGTTGTGTATCATTTGTGACACGTGTTGTAGTTTCTTGTGGTATTTCATCTTGTACTGTTGGTACTAAAGTAGACGTGTCCTCTTTAATTTCTTCTAGAACAATTTTACTTCTGGGCTTGTGGTCCATTATATAGTTTTCTTCTAAAAACTGGGCATTAGTGCTAACAATGACTTTCTGGTCTTTAGGACTATAAAATAAACCACCTTTCGTTCCTCTAGGATAACCCACAAACACATGAACTTCTGTATGAGATTTCAACTTATCAGCATTTGTTTTCAGCACATGTGCTGGACTACCCCAAATCCGAATATGTCTTAGATTAGGCTTTCGCTCATTCCATAATTCTGTGGGAGTAGAGGGTACTGATTTAGAAGGTATCAAGTTCAGAATGTGCACTGCCGTTTCCAGAGCATATCCCCAAAACGAATTTGGTAATTATGAATAACTCATCTCGATCTAACCATCTCCATAAGAGTCCTATTCCTTCGTTCTGCCACACCATTCTGTTGGGGTGTACCAGGTGTGGACAATTGGGATTAAATCCTAGCCTCTGATAAGTAATTCCTAAACTCTCCTAAGAGGTATTCGCCATCACGATCAGACCATAGTGTCTTGATACTTTTACCATGACGTTTCTCCATAGCAGCCTTATACTCTTGAACTTATCAAAGTACTCAGACTTACGACACATCAAGTAAATGTATCTGTATCTCGAATAATTGTATATGAAAGAGACAAAGTATTCGAAACCACCTCTTGCCTGAATAAACATAGGACCACACAAATTAGAATGAACTAGTTCTAACACATCTTTGGCTCTATACCCCTTGGCCTTAAAAGGTCTCTTGGTCATTTTACCTTCTAAGCAAGATTCACAGGTTGGAAAGTTTTCCACCACTAATGAACCCAAGAGTCCATCAGCTATAAGCCTTTGAATCCTACTTAAGTTAATATGACCAAGCCTTAGATGCCAAAGATATGTTTGGCTCATTTCCGAAGGTTCCTTTCTCTTATTGGAATTAGAAGATGTGTTATTAATTTCCATTTGTTGCTTTGTAGGAGAAATTGGATTTAGAGTATACAAATTGTCAACCAATGCACCAGAACAGATAATTGTTAGAGTGTATACTAAAAGTCTAGCTTTTGTATAAATATTTATTTAGAAATAAAGAATCACAGTGGTCAATATCTACATTTATTTGTTAAATATAATTTGTTCAATTAATTTATATAGTAGACAACATGGTGTGTGGTGTCACACATAGAAGTTCATGTTGTCGGTTCTTTATAAATTATAAACAATTGCTCGCGACTAAGATGGAAAGGAACAAACCGTTGAAGTAGTCGTAGTGTAATTAAGTATTAGTTTATCTTAACTAATAAATTACACTGATACACTCCAAGTGTATTGAGTAGGACTATTTTAGGTAAGTTCTTTTTATGCTGACTTTATAAAAGAACTAGACCTTAGTTATTATGGAAGTGTGTGCTCTTAATCCTAATATAATAACAAGCACATATATTTAATATTTATTTCTTTGACTTATCAAAGGGTGAGGTTTAGCTAGATAAATCAATATGCCTGATAAGTTGGAAAATGATATTACTTATAGTGTGTGTTGTTGATTATAGAAGGAATTTGTGTCCTAGTTATCTAGGTTGAGAATACCCCCAAGAGGAGCTCATAAGGATTGTCATGTTAAACCCTGCAGGTGGACTTAGTCCGACATGACAATGAAGTTGAGTGGTACTACTCTTGGAGCTAGATATTAATTAAGTAAGTTGTCAGTAACTTACTTAATTAGTGGGCATTCGTAATCTTAAATACAGGGAGATTAACACACTCATGATAAGAAGAAGCCCATAATGTAATTTGGGATTGGTGCGGTAGTGCGATAATAACTCTCTAGTGGAATGAGTTATTATCGATGAACTTTAGTTGTGTGTTCGGGGCAAACACGGGATACTCAAGCTCATCGGAAGGCCAAAATCAATTTCTCCTCTAGGTCCCTGTCGTAACCTCATTAAACCCTCAAGTCCATCTAAAGAAAGACACATCTTGGTGTCTAAGAAGGGGGTCGGTCCATTGCTTGGTGACCAAGCAATGGCCGGCCACATCTCCTCTCAAGAGGGCCGACCCTATGCTTGGGGTCCAAGCATAGGAAGGGCCGGCCATAATATTTCAAATAGGAAGGGGTGTTTTGAATTTTTAAAATCTTCTCTTTGTAGAAAACTACAAGTTTTAAAAGAGAGATTTAAAATTTAAAAACTTTCCTTATTTGAATTAGGCCACATGTTTTAAAAGAAAATTTAAAAGTTTTAAAACTTTCTTTTTTTAACCATCCTCATGGTTTTAGAAAAAGGAAGAGAAGTTTTAAAATTTAAAATTTTGTAAACATGTTAAAAAAGGAAATTTTTAGAAGAGAAGTTTTAAAATTTTAAAACATGGTTTTAATTTTTAAAACTTTCTTTTTTAACATCCACTTTAAGAAATTAAAAGAGAGCTTGTAAAATTTTATAAGAGTTTATAAAATTTTTACAAAAGATTTTTTTTCTCTTTCCTTCTGGGTAGCGTTTGGAGAATAATATCGACTTGGGTTTCCCCATCGATTTCACCTCTAAGGATTTGTATTTCATTCAGATAAGTCATCATCTTGAGGATATGATCCCTTACAGGTGTCCCCTCTGACATGGTGGCTGTCTGTTGGTTGCTACTCGGAAAACCTAGAGGTTCCACTGTATAAAAATTTGTACAAAGGTCTGAACCTTTTCCTAGCTACCATGTGTTCTTTTAAATTAAATTTTGGATCGCCTGCGGAACTTAACACGTTTGATCCAAAACTTAATCTATTCGTTCTTTTAGGTTTTGACTTGGGTCTCTTGCGGAACTTAACACGTTCGACCCAAATCACCTTAAGTTATTAATTCTATTAAATATTAATTTCCATAATCGGTTCCCAGTACTGACGTGGCGAGGCACATGACCTTCTTGGATATGGGAGCAACCACCACCGACTAGACAAAACCTTTTATAGAAAGCTAATATTTAATTTCCTAAAATAACTTTAGGTTAACCGAAAAGAACAATCAAATCACAAGGAAAAGAAAAAACAAAAGAACACAACATCGAAAAACATATTCAAAATTCTAGAATCATAAGCCTCTTGTATTTGGTATTTTTCCAAAAATAACTAGTATGATGCGGAAAGAAAAATTACTAGTTATACCTTTTAGAAAGACCTCTTGATCTTCTACCGTATTCCTCTTCTAACCTCGGACGTTGTGTGGGCAACGATCTTCCGAGATGAGAAACCACCAACCACCTTCTTCTCCTCCTAGCTAGGTTCGGCCACAAAGAAGCTTTACCAAGGATGAAGAACAAAACACCAACCAAGCTCCAAGAGATGCAAGCTTTCTCTCCTTCTTCTTCTTCTTCTCCAAGTAGTATCCGGCCTCCACAGGAGCTCCAAGCAATAGAGAGTTTCGGCCACCACAAAGAGGAAGAGGAGAAGAGATGATGGCCGGCCACAACACCAAGGAAAAGAGGGAGAGATAATAATAGAGGTTGTTTCATGAAGGCACCCTCACCCCTTCTTTTATATTCCTTGGCCTAGGCAAATTAGGAAATTTAATTATAATAAAATTTCCTCAATTTCCTTGACATGATTTAATTGAGAAAAATAAAATAAAATTTCCCCAATTGAAATCTTATGGCCGGCCACATCAATGAAAACAAATTGGACAAGTTTCAATCAACAATTAAAACTTCATAATTTGTTTCCGGAAATTTTAAAAAATAAAATTTCTCTTCAAAATCTCTTCATGGTTGATAAAAAGGAAATTTCTATAATTTTAATTTTACAACATGTGAATAATTTTTAAAGAGAAAATAAAATATCTCACCAATCTACAAATAAGGAAAGAGATCTAATCTCTTTCTTTAATCTTTTGTAGATCTTTTACAAGAGAGATATTTTAATTTTAATTCTCTTTAATAAATTATATCTTCCACATAATAAAAATTAAAATTAAAATTCTTTTTTAATTTAATTTGGCCGGCCCCCACTAGCTTGGGTTCAAGCTAGGGCCGGCCACCTAATCTTATACCTAGGCCGGCCCTAGCTTGGTTCCCAAGCTAGCTAGGCCGGCCCCCTATTGGTGGGTATAGAAGGTGGGTATAGGTGGGTATAGTACTCTATAAATAAGAGGCTACGATAGGGACCGAGAGGAGAAATTGGTTTTGGTCTCCCGATAAAATTAAGCATCCCGTGTTCGCCCCGAACACACAACTTAATTTTATCAATAATAATTCATTCCACTAGAGAACTATTATTGAACTACCGCACCAATCCCAAATTACATTTTTGGGCTCCTTCTTATTATGAGTGTGTTAGTCTCCCTGTGTTTAAGATATCGAATGTCCACTAATTAAGTGAGTTACTGACAACTCATTTAATTAATATCTAAGTCCAAGAGTAGTACCACTCAACCTTATCGTCATGTCGGACTAAGTCCACCTGCAGAGTTTAACATGACAATCCTTATGAGCTCCTCTTGGGGACATTATCAACCTAGTATCTCTAGGACACAGTTTCCTTCTATAATCAACAACACACACTATAAGTGATATCATTTCCCAACTTATCGGGCTTATTGATTCATCGAACTAAATCTCACCCACTGATAAATTAAAGAAATAAATATCAAATATATGTTCTTGTTATTATATTAGGATTAAGAGCGCACACTTCCATAATAACCGAGGTCTTTGTTTCTTTATAAAGTCAGTATAAAAGAAACGACCTCAAATGGTCCTACTCAATACACTCTAAGTGTACTAGTGTAATTATACAGTCAAGATAAACTGATACCTAATTACACTACGACCTTCTAATGGTTTGTTCCTTTCCATTTTGGTTGTGAGCTACTGTTTATAATTTATAAGGTACTGATAACAACATCTTCTGCATGTGACACCACATACTATGTTATCTATAGTATAAATTAATTGAACAACTACAACTAAATATAGACAATTTGACCAAATGTGATTCTTTATTCATAATGAATGTTTACAAAGCTTAGGCTTTCAGTATACACTCCAACACTGTCATTAACTTTCTCATTGCCTCTTGCCTAGCAGCCTGACTCTGGTGTCCGAAGAGTTCTTTGAGATTGTTCATCATGTCATAAGCAGTTGGTAAATCCTGATGCTGATGTTGCAGCACATTTGACATTGAAGCCAAAATGTAACACTGCGTCATCTCATCTGCCTTTACCCATTTCTTATGAGCCTTAATCTCCTCTTGACTAGAGTCACTATTAGGCACATTAGGGTAGACATCTAATAGTACAAACTTATAGCCTTCAGCAGTTAGGACAATGCCCAAATTTCTTTTCCAATCTATGTAATTGGGACCAGTAAGTTTGTTTTCTTTCAGTATAATGGCTAGTGAGTTGAAAGACATCCTAAGAATCACAAAACAAACTTTGGTCAAGACTCTAAATTTAAAATAATATTGATTCCTCAAACAATACTATTTAAATTAACCAACACCTCAAATCACCGTGAATTTTGCATGTCACGATAGTGTGGACGTATACAAAAATAAACATTTGTAAGAGGAGGTTTTACCCATTAATTTTATTCTTGTCAACCTAACTTTATGACAAATAAAATTAATAGTTGGTTTTCCTTCGGTCACACAAATAATAGCAGTGACTCCGATGGGGAGGATACTATTAGATGTGCCTAAGTGCATACCATTACTTGACACTTAGTACATTAAATAAGATTGTGCCCCTTTCGATGAGGAAGATCACACGCTCCTAATTAATTTCCTATAGTCATCCAAAATGGAAGATTGATCTAATGATCCACAAACAAACTCATCCGATATGGAGGAAGGCACTCAGAGCCAACACGCAAGTTTGTTTGCATCACTTACAAACCAGTAATGGAGACCGTGGAATTTATTAAAAAATCTCTCTCCCACTTAGTTATTTAAGGTGAGGAATTTTAACCTAGCAAGCACACATCACACACATCACAGTAAATAAAAGCAATAAATATGGGAATTAATTTTCCAATTATTATGGCATTTTTCATCACTGTCCTTCGTGTGCTGCCAGCCCTAGGGTTCATGCTGTCGGGTCCATCAAACTTCCTTTTCCGCTGCGCCTCTGGTCCTCCAATAGTACCACGCATCGCAAGGATACGATCCACGACATAAATAAAATTTTACATATATCGATCCTATATTCCACAAGGGAATGTACATCAAGTCTTGATCAAACATAAATGTAAAATCCTAGGGCTAATACAGCTCCTGTTGTATTAGTTCAATACAATCATGCACACACAATAAAATGTCCTTGACATGTCCAAGGGTCCAATCACACACAATAACCATAAGACATAATAGTTGGAGCCTGTAACCACAAAGTTAGCATATCCTACTATTATCCTGCCTAAATTATGTATGACATGTGTTGGTTGCTACTCGGAAAACCTAGAGGTTCCACTGTACAAAAATTTTGTACAAAGGTCTGAACCTTTTCCTAGCTACCATGTGTTCTTTTAAATTAAATTTTGGATCGCCTGCGGAACTTAACACATTTGATCCAAAACTTAATCTATTCGTTCTTTTAGGTTTTGACTTGGGTCTCCTGCGGAACTTAACACGTTTGACCCAAATCACCTTAAGTTATTAATTCCATTAAATATTAATTTCCATAATTGGTTCCCAGTACTGACGTGGCGAGGCACATGACCTTCTTGGATATGGGAGCAACCACCACCGACTAGACAAAACCTTTTATGGAAAACTAATATTTAATTTCCTAAAATAACTTTAGGTTAACCGAAAAGAACAATCAAATCACAAGGGAAAGAAAAACAAAAGAACACTATATCGAAAACAAATTCGAAACTCTAGAATCGTATGCCTCTTGTATTTAGTATTATTTCCAAAAATAACTAGTATGATGTGGAAACAAAAATTACTAGTTATACCTTTTAGAAAGACCTCTTGATCTTCTACCGTATTCCTCTTCTAACCTCGGACGTTGTGTGGGCAACGATCTTCCGAGATGAGAACCACTAAGCACCTTCTTCTTCCTTACAAGTTTCGGCCATCAAAACTTCTCCTAGGATGAAGAGGTTCGGCCACCACCACCATGCTCCAAGGGATGCTAGAAAAGAGGCTTCTTTTCTCTCCTTCTTCTCCTTCTTAGTTCCGGCCACCAAAGCTATCTCCACCATGATAAGGTTTCGGCCACACAAAGGAGAGGAGAGGAAAGAAAGGGCCGGCCACACCCAAGGAAGAAAAGAGGGAGAAAAATAATAGAGTTGTTCACTTTGAAGCCTCCTCTACCCCCTCTTTTATAATCCTTGGTCTTGGCAAATAAGGAAAATTTAATAAAAACTTCCTTAATTCTTTTGCCATTGAAAAGGAAAATTTATTTAATTAAAATAATTTTCTCTTTTCAAATTATAATGGCCGGCCACTCTTCTCCCCAAAACAAGGAAAGTTTTAATTAAAACAAAAATTAAAACTTCCTAATTTGTTTCTAGAAATTTATAAAAATTTCTCCAATAATTTTAATCCCTTTATGATTGGTTAATAAAAAGAAATTTTATAAATTAAAATCTTTCTTTTAAACATGTGGATAATTTCCAAAAAGAAAAGTTATCTCTAAAAATTAAAATCTCCTTTCAATTTACAAATAAGGAAAGATATTAAATCTTTTCTTAATCTTTTGTAGAAACTAATAAAAGAGATTTTTTAATTTTTAAACTTTCTTTTAAATCATGAATATAATTAAAAGGAAAGTTTTTACCAAAATTAAAATCAACCTTTTAATCTACAAATAAGGAAAGAGATTTTAACTCTTCTCTTAATCTTTTGTAGAATCTTATAAAAGGAAGGATTTAAATTTTTAAACTCTCTTATAAATTATATTATCCACATAAGAAAAAATTTTAAATTTAAAATTTCTTTTTATTTAATAGGGCCGGCCACATGAATTCACCCATGAATATACCCATGGCCGGCCCTAGCTTGGTCTCCAAGCTAGCTTGGTCGGGCCCTATAGGATGGGTAAGAAGGTGGGTATAGGTGGGTATAGTACTCTATAATTAAGAGGCTACGATAGGGACCGAGAGGAGGAATTGGTTTTGGTCTCCCGATAAAATTAAACATCCCGTGCTCGCCCCGAACACACAACTTAATTTTATCAATAATAATTCATTCCACTAGAGAACTATTATTGAACTACCGCACCAATCCCAAATTACATTTTGGGCTCCTTCTTATCATGAGTGTGTTAGTCTCCCTGTGTTTAAGATAACAAATGTCCACTAATTAAGTAAGTTACTGACAACTCACTTAATTAATATCTAGCTCCAAGAGTAGTACCACTCAACTTCATCGTCATGTCAGACTAAGTCCACCTGCAGGGTTTAACATGACAATCCTTATGAGCTCCTCTTGGGGACATTCTCAACCTAGATCACTAGGACACAGTTTCCTTCTATAATCAACAACACACACTATAAGTGATATCATTTCTCAATTTATCGGGCTTATTGATTTATCGAACTAAATCTCACCCATTGATAAATTAAAGAAATAAATATCAAATATATGTGCTTGTTATTATATTAGGATTAAGAGCACACACTTCCATAATAACTGAGGTCTTTGTTCCTTTATAAAGTCAGTATAAAAGGAACGACCTCAAATGGTCCTACTCAATACACTCTAAGTGTACTAGTGTAATTATATAGTTAAGATAAACTAATACCTAATTACACTACGACCTTCCAATGGTTTGTTCCTTTCCATCTTGGTCGTGAGCTACTGTTTATAATTTATAAGGAACCGATAACATGATCTTCTGTATGTGACACCACACACCATGTTATCTACAATATAAATTAATTGAGCAACTACATTTATCATAAATGTAGACATTTGACCAATGTGATTCTTATTTCTAGATAAATGTTTATACCAAAAGCTAGGCTTTTAGTATACACTCTAACAACATGTGCATAATTAAATTGAAAACCAAACACATAGAGGCAAACCCTAGCTCTGATACCAATTGTTGGTTGGTCCTAGGAAGATCGTACCGGTTCCACTGTACAAAAATTTTGTACAAGTGTCTAACCTTTCCTAACAACCTATTGTGTTCTTTAGAAATTAAATTTGGAATCGCAAACGGAACTTAACATTATTGATTCCAAATTTAACCTATCTGTTCTTAGTGGTTTAGACTTGAATCACGAATGATGCTTAACATTATTGATCTAAATCCACCTATGTTACAAATTTAATTAATTATTAATTTCAGAAATCGTCTTCCAGGTTAAACATAGTGAGGCACTAGGCCTTCTTGGATATGAGAGCAACCACCACTTCCTTGACAAAGTCTTTCAATGAAATCTAATATTTAGTTTCCTTATATAACTCTAGGTTTAACCAAAAGGAACAATCGAATCACAAATTCGAAAAAAAAAACAAAAGAAACACAACTTCGAATATATAATCCGAAAATCTAGAATCACTAGTGATCCTGTCCGAACCAGGAGTCAACGGACGCTGGGGATGTGGCACTCCCTGCTGGATCCTCGAGTGCTCCGGCGAACCTGCAACAAAACCGAGCCGGGAGAGGTGTCCCGGCGACGGCCCTCCGACGCTCAAGTCAGGCGAGGAATAACAAAGAGATGGCTTTTGAGATTCAGACCAGCGTACCTCCGGTGAAGAAATGGAGACCTTATATAGACCTCTCGAAGGAGCCTGGGCGCGCCAACGAAAGCAATCACCTGCTTTCGACCATGCCCAGGTATGGGTCTGTCAGAAGGGCATCCATAAGGCCATACCGCCATTGTATCGACCTCTCCACCTACTTTCGACCACGCCCAGGTATGGGTCTGTCAGAAGGGCATCCATAAGGCCATACCGCTACTGTATCGACCTCTCCATGATGTGACGGCAAGACCCTCTATCATGAAATCTTGTGTACGCCATAATCATCAGACATGCCTTTGCTGACATCCCATATCCCGAGCCGAACGAATAGGCCGCTCGGCTAACCTTTGTATCCTCGCCCTTATCCTGGCCGAACGGACCACCCGCTCGGCCCTTCGATTCCAGCCGGGCAGACACCCGCTCGGCCATTCAGTCCTCCCGCCTTGGTGTCGGAAACCCGAGCCTATGGCTGGGTTATCTCTGGCTCCGCTCGGACCTGCTCAACTGCTTGACGCGGCCATTACCCGCTTAGTCAGCCCTCCATACGTCCTCAGGCTGGGACCCTTCAGGAAGTGGGTCCTCCATTCTTACCGCCGGATCACTTGCCTCCCCTTCAAGTCTAGTCGAAGGAGGCAGTGAGTCCGACTGACTGGACTATGTGTCCGAGCGGGCGGTCGTAGCCTTACTGTCGCTTATAATATCCCTTGAGCCGTTCGGCCCTTATGCCAAATTCAGCCGCTCGGCTCTTCGTTTTGGATGTCTTGGCGCTCAATGTGGATGTTTGCTTGTCCAAATCTTCTCAAAAATCATGCAAATCCTTTTCATTAAGTCGAGGCATGCGCGGTATGGGCGCATTAATTGCGCCTGGTGACAGAGCGCCACGTGGCTCTTCTCGCGTGGCGGTGATGATCCGTACGATGGGACGCCGATTGTTTTGAAATGGACGGTTAGATGATGACCTCGTCTCTTGTGACCTGCATCCGACGAATGAGGCTGACCAGCCTCGCTCGCATAAAGCCTTCGTCTTCGCCCTTACGCTGCATTCTCTGTTTCATTGTGCGTCCTCCGTCGAAGGTGCCCGCGGCTGCATCGTTCCGGCTGTCCTAGTTCTTGCCTCTTGGTGGTTTTCGGCTTTCTGGTGATCCTCTCCGTTCATCTTCCCCTAGTAAGCTTCTCCCTTCCTTTCGTTCGGCCTTTCCCTTTCGCGGGGAACTCCTTTCGTCCCCTTGCTTGCGAACTTTTATTTGTCCTCCGTTTCCGAGTTTCTTTCGGCTTCCTTCTTTCTTTTTCTTGGTACTTTAGTCATGGCGAGCACTTCCGTGCCCGCTGTTGATGTTCATGGTCCCTGGTATATGACCATGGAGAGTAAATTTGACGAGGAGAGCGCTCGGCGTCTTGTTCGGACGTATGGGATCCCGGATGACCATGAAATAGTTGTAGCCGACTCGACCGACTGGCCCCATAACCCGCCGATCGGTACCATTTGCTTTTTTTTGGACCAATTCCAGGGCGGCCTTAGATTTCCTACCCATCGTTTTGTTTTGGAAGTTTGTAATTATTTTCGCATCCCGCTCGGCCAACTTGTGCCGAATTCCTTTAGGTTGCTGAGCGGGGTGGTCGTCCTCTTTAAGTTGCACAGTATCCCACTCGACCCCAAAATATTCCACTACTTCTTCTACCCCAAACAATCCGAGTTGGGTACTTTTATTTTCCAAAGTAGGATAGGCTTCAAATTTTTTGAGAATATGCCGACCTCCAACAAGCACTGGAAGGAGTTCTTCTTCTATATACGATTTCCCGAGCGGCCAGCATTCAGAACCAAATGGCAGACCGCTGTGCCGACCCAACCGGAGCTCGGCAAATTCAGAAGCAATCCAGCCTACCTTCATGCGGCAAACTGGTTGTTCGGTCAGCGGTACAAAATCGACCAGTTGCTTCTCAAGGGGGTGTTGTACATTTTTGGATTATCTCCCGTTCGGGCCAATCTTCCCTACCGCATGGGTAAGGACTCTTTACTCACTTCGCCTTTTTTGTCTAACTGATTTTAATTTTTTCTACTGCAGCTGAAGTCATGTGGCGCTCCAAGGCCACTGATCATCTAAAATTGAAAGCCATGGAAATTGAGGCGGCTACCAAAAAAGAACTTGCCGAGCGGGGTCTTATCCCCAGCCGCCCGGCAGATGCAGGCGAGGGGGGGACGCAGTCCGCCCCTGAAATAGAAGTTACCCAATCCGCTTCAACGGAGGTTGAGGCGGATCCTGTTTCCTCTGCTCCAGCCGAGCTAGGAGTCCCCCAGGCCGGGGGTTCACTACTAGAAGTTCGGCGGAAACGTCGAAGGGACTCCAGCCTTCCGCCGACCACAGAGGGCGAACCACAGGCGCCGATCGAGATCGCTTCGCCAGATCGCACGCCGTCGCAGATCAGGGCCCCCGTGGCCTCGCCCATTGCATAGCCCTCTGGCTCTCCTCCACGGACTCGTCGTCGCTTACGGCGGTTGGGCGAGACTTCAACCATAGGGGAGTCCTCGGGCCAGGCGACTGCGACTGGGGAAGTGCCGGCCGGCCACTCGACCATCAAGACTACCCTTCGATTTCCATCGGAGGAATATTTATTGTCTGCCGATCGGCCATCAAGCCCCGTTCATGAAATAACCTTGACGGGTCCGCTCGCCAAACTTTTCGAGGACGCCCAGATTCGGGTGGCCCTCATGACGCCCAAGCAGCTCGGCGATAACCACATGCAGCAGGCCACTCAGGTAGGTTCATTTTTCTTCCTGCGTCATGCTACTGCTTGGTTTCTGATTTTATTATTTCACTTACAGCATTGGGCGGAGCAAATAGCCACTAGCCATCGGCTGGCCGAGCTGGAGGATCTCATGGAAAAACTCCAAGTCTCGGGGGGTCCATCGGCCGAGCGGGAGAAACAAGCCCGC
This sequence comes from Zingiber officinale, assembly GCF_018446385.1. Lineage (NCBI taxonomy): Eukaryota > Viridiplantae > Streptophyta > Magnoliopsida > Zingiberales > Zingiberaceae > Zingiber > Zingiber officinale. Next base: position 5,084,820 of record NC_055992.1, read on the forward strand.
GAGGCCGAACAGAAGAAGGCCGCCGACCTGGCTACAGAGGTGGCTCGACTTGAAGGCTTGGTGAAGAAACGCGACGCAGACGTGAAGCGCGCCAGTAGCCGGAAGAGGCGGGCGATCGCTGATCTGGACAAGATGAAAGTTGAAGTCCGAGCCCTAGATCAGCAGTCTAAGGACCTGGAAGCCCAATTAACTGCCGAACGGGATGGGCGCTCAGCTGAACGCACTAAAGCGGAGGTGGACCAAAAAGTTCTCCAAGATTCACTAATTACCTCCCGAGCGGCACTCAAAAAGTACAAGGTGGGGGAGCCGAGTTGCCTAGCAGCAGCGCGCCAAGAATACCTCCGCTCGGAGCGATTCGGCGAAAAGTTCGGTGGCAACGTCTCCTCAACTTTCGCCGAGGCGGTCAAGGTCACCATGGCGTACTTGAAGAAGGGTGGCCACCTCCCTGCTGACCTGAGCATTCCCTCTTCAGATCTGGCAGCTATGATTGACGATATCCCGGACGCCTTTTTTAATTTTGAGGACCCGGAGTGAGGCGAGTTCTTCCAAGTACTTTCTGTATTTCATCCGTTTTGCGGATGTAAAATTTTTGTACGCGCCGTTCGACATAGTTGTGTTCCCTTGCTTGTATTTTTGTTTGCCCTTCATTGCCCCTTGTCTGTTTGGTGCTTATCCGTAGAGTCAGTTAAGCTCCACGTGTTCCCCCCTAGGCGACCGATCAGGTTAATCAGTTGACTTGTTTTCCTCGAAATCGTTTAGCGCTTGGCTATGCTGTTTGCATTCAGTGAATGCGAAGTATTGGCAAACTGATGGTCGATCGAACTTAATCAATTTAGTACTTGCGAACGCTCGTTATTTGGCGTCCTTAGTTTAGTCCAGTAAGCTCACAGTCGCGGGTTCGACTCTCGATCTTTAACGACGGAGCTCATCGGCGCAGATATTTATAGCCGGTCGGCGCGGCTCTCGATCTTTAACGACGGAGCTCGTCGGGGCGGATATTTATAGCCGGTCGGCGCGGCTCTCGGTCTTTAACGACGGAGCTCGTCGGTGCGGATATTTATAGCCGGTCGGCGCGGCCCTCGATCTTTAACGACGGAGCTCGTCGGCGCGGATATTTATAGCCGGTCGGCGCGGCTCTCGATCTTTAACGACGGAGCTCGTCGGCGCGGATATTTATAGCCGGTCGGCGCGGCTCTCGATCTTTAACGACGGAGCTCGTCGGCGCGGATATTTATAGCCGGTCGGCGCGGCTCTCGATCTTTAACGACGGAGCTCGTCGGCGCGGATATTTATAGCCGGTCGGTGCGGCTCTCGATCTTTAACGACGGAGCTCGTCGGTGCGGATATTTATAGCCGGTCGGCGCGGCTCTCGATCTTTAACGACGGAGCTTGTCGGTCTTCGGCTCGGGGATTTATAGACGCCGGCTCGTCTCCCGGTTTCCCGGCCGGAGGGTTTATAGACGCCGGACCGTCTCTCGATCTTTAACGACGGAGCTCGTTGGCGCGGATATTTATAGCCGGTCGGCGCGGCTCTCGATCTTTAACGACGGAGCTCGTCGGCGCGGATATTTAGTATGGCTTCAGAGAACTGTCGGTGAACCTGCTCGGGCGGTGCGTTCGCTCGGGGAGCTTTGCCCTTCCTATGATCCCGAACGGGAGGCTCATCAGATGAAGATCCTTGCTCCCCGTGAGCGGGCGCGATTTCTGGAGGAGTACGGAAGAGTGCCTGAGGGAACCCTCCTGTTGAAACATATTCCGGGCGGTCTGCTTGCGCCGCCCGGCCTGCTGAAGCCGAGGTTTGCTGTTGCGCTCGCTCAGCCTGTGCTTTCTCCTTTTGCTGCGCCACTATCTTGGCTGCCCTCGCCTCGACTATAGCGTCCAACTCTTCTTGTGAGAGTGCCACGGTATGTATTCTTCCAGCCTCGTCCATTGCCTCTGCTCGGATGCAGGTGCGTTCCCACAGACGGCGCCAAATTGATCCTGTCCGAACCAGGAGTCAACGGACGCTGGGGATGTGGCGCTCCCTGCTGGATCCTCGAGTGCTCCGGCGAACCTGCAACAAAACCGAGCCGGGAGGGGTGTCCCGGCGACGGCCCTCCGACGCTCAAGTCAGGCGAGGAATAACAAAGAGATGGCTTTTGAGATTCAGACCAGCGTACCTCCGGTGAAGAAATGGAGACCTTATATAGACCTCTCGAAGGAGCCTGGGCGCGCCAACGAAAGCAATCACCTGCTTTCGACCATGCCCAGGTATGGGTCTGTCAGAAGGGCATCCATAAGGCCATACCGCCACTGTATCGACCTCTCCACCTGCTTTCGACCACGCCCAGGTATGGGTCTGTCAGAAGGGCATCCATAAGGCCATACCGCTACTGTATCGACCTCTCCATGATGTGACGGTAAGACCCTCTATCATGAAATCTTGTGTACGCCATAATCATCAGACATGTCTTTGCTGACATCCCATATCCCGAGCCGAACGAATAGGCCGCTCGGCTAACCTTTGTATCCTTGCCCTTATCCTGGCCGAACGGACCACCCGCTCGGCCCTTCGATTCCAGCCGGGCAGACACCCGCTCGGCCATTCAGTCCTCCCGCCTTGGCGTCGGAAACCCAAGCCTATGGCTGGGTTATCTCTGGCTCCGCTCGGACCTGCTCAACTGCTTGATGCGGCCATTACCCGCTTAGTCAGCCCTCCATACGTCCTTAGGCTGGGACCCTTCAGGAAGTGGGTCCCCCATTCTTACCGCCGGATCAACTAGCCTGTATTTGGAATTCATACAAAGAAAACTAGTATGATACGGAAAACAATTACTAGTTATACCTTTCTTTGTAAGCAATAACCTCTTGATCTTCTACCATATTCCTCTTCTTATCCCGGACGTTGTGTGGATAACGATCTATCGAGATGAGAACCACCAAGCCTCCTTTCTTATAGCAAGATTCGGCCACCAACCAATGAGCTCCAAGGGATGCAAGAGCAAAGCCTCCTTTCTCTCCTTCTTCTCCAAGCTAGATCCGACCACCAAAAACCCCTCTAGTATTGATGCAGTCGGCCACCAAGGAAAAAGAGAAAAGGAGAAGAGCAAGGACTAGAACCGGCCACCACCAAGGAAGAGAGGGAGGAAAATAGAATAGAGTTGTGTAAGGTGAGGCACCTCTACCCCCTCTTTTATATTCCTTGGTATTGGCAAATAAGGAAATTTTAAATAAAAAATTCCTTATTTTCTTTGCCATGAAAAAGAAAATTTAATTGATTAAAAACAATTTCCTTTTCTTAAATCAAATGGTCGGCCACCTCATAGCTCCAAGCAAGGAAAGTTTTAATAACACAAGAATTAAAACTTCCTAATTTGCTTCCGAAATTTTAATAAAAATTTCTTTAATAATTTTTTCCTTCATGGTTGGTTATAAAAGGAAATTTTATAAATTAAAATCTTTCTATTAAAACATGTAGATGATTTCCAAAAAGAAAAGTTTTCTCTAAAATTAAAATCTTCCTTTCAATCTACAAATAAGGAAAGATATCAAATCTTTTCTTAATCTTTTGTAGAAACTTATAAAAGTAAATATTTAATTTTAAAACTCTCTTTTTAAATCATGAACATAGTTACAAAAAAGGAAAGTTTTATCAAAAATTAAAATCTTCCCTTTAACTACAAATTAGGAAAGATATCAAATCTTTCACTTAATCTTTTGTAGAAAGCTATAAAAGGAAAGATTTAAATTTTAAACTCTCTCTTTTAAAACATGATATCCACACAAGAAAATATTTTAAAATAAAATCCTTTTAATTTGATTAGGGTCGGCCACACCATGCTTGGGCTCCAAGCATTGGCCGGCCACCTACTTGGCTCAACCTTTTGGTCTTGGCCGGCCCTAGCTTGGGTTCCAAGCAAACTTGGCCGGCCACCTAAGGGTGGTAGGAAGGTGGGTATAGGTGAGTATAATTCTCTATATACAAGAGGCTACGATAGGGACCGAGAGGAGAAATTGGTTTTGGTCTCCTGATGAAATTAAGCTTCCTGTGTTCGCCCCGAACACCCAACTTAATTTCATCAATAATAATTCATACCACTAAAGAATTATTATTGAACTACCGCACCAATTCCAAATTATATTTTGGGCTCATTCTTATTATGAGTGTGTTAATCTCCCTATGTTTAAGATATCGGATATCCACTAATTAATTGAGTTACTGACAACTCATTTTAATTAATATCTTAGTCCAAGAGTAGTACCACTCAACCTTATTGTCGTGTCGGACTAAGTCCACCTGCAGGGTTTAACATGACAATCTTTACGAGATCCTCTTGGGGACATTATCAACCTAGATTACTAGGACACAATTTCCTTATATAATCAACAACACACGCTATAAGTAATATCATTTCCTAACTTATCGGGCCTATTGATTTATCAAGTTAAATCTCACCCTTTGATAAGTTAAAGAAATGAATACTAAATATATGTGCTTGTTATTATATTAGGATTAAGAGCACATACTTCCATAATAACTAAGGTCTTGTTCTTTTATTAAGTCAGTATAAAAAGAACTTACCTTAAATGGTCCTGCTCAATACACTCAGAGTGTACTAGTATAATTTTATAGTTAAGATAAACTAATATCAAATTACACTACGACTATTCCAATGGTTTGTTCCTATCCATCTTAGTCGTGAGCTACTGTTTATAATTTATAAAGAATCGATAACTTGATCTTCTGTGTGTGCAACATACACCATGTTATCTACAATATAAATTAATTGAACAACTACACTTAGCATTTAAATGTATATATTTTTGACCAATGTGATTCTTTATTTCAAAATAAATATTTATAAAAGCTAGGCTTTTAGTATACACTCTAACAACAGCTTCACGGCAAAGTCGTAGCAGAAGCTTGGAGTAGTCGAAAATTCAATCGGATGCGTAGTAGCATGTATAGGTGTTGTGTTTGAATGCCTTCTCGAGACAACCTTATAAAAGGCATAGAAGGCGCCTCCAATGAGGCAAGTTCGATCATGAACAGTCCGACACTTATTCAAGACTTCGGCCAAAATTTATCCTACGGAAGGCGCCTTCTATAACCATGGAAGGCGCCTTCCATCAAGTTTGAAAGTACTTTTGGACACTATTCATCCGAAGGCAAAATGTGCTCCTTTGCCCTTCAAATTGATGTTAGTCCAATAAACAAAATAATAATCTATAAGACAAATGTTAGTATAATAATAATGAGCAATAATAATTAGTTTATATCCTTCCAAGACTAGAAACTAGTCAAGGTCTCAACTTAGGAATTCCAAATGGATCTAAACTGGACCGACGCCTACTGTCCCTTCAACCGGGACGCATCCTCACTTGGTCACTCTCCTCCAGTGACTTATGTTAACTTATCTGTTTGCAAGACATCCGATCATCCCGTCGATCTGTCTGGACTTCTTGTCAGCTATCCAGTCAGCCCATTGACCTACCTGTACTTCATACTATCTATCCGATCGACCCATTGACTTAAATGGACTTCGTACTAGCTATCCGATAGGCCCGTTAACCTAGTTGGATTTCCTGCACACTTAATCAAGTAGTTAGATCATAACAAAATCTAACTTGACTTACTTGTCATTCATCAAAACCTGAGTTAGACCGTTAGTGCAAAATTGCATCAACAATCTCTCCCTTTTTGATGCAATGACAACTTGGGTTAAGTTAGGAAAAAAATGCACAAATAGACAAATATGGTTTGAGTTATTCGGATTTAAATTTGGTTTAGAGTTTGCTAACTTAATCAACATAACCCTTAGCCCTCTCCCTTTGACATTCATAAAAAAAAACATAGATATTTAAGAAAGAAAATGTGCTAAGGAAAGTAAACAGAGAAAAATAATTCTCAAGATCACTTGAGGGAGAAAAAAAATTGTACAACCATAAAAACTTTTCAAAATGTAAAAAATATTTTATAACATATGTTAAAATATGTTCAAAGATAGTTTTGAAGTTACTTGGTATTTCGAAATGATAAGAAAAACAACTTTAAAAAATCTCAAAGGAAAAAATTAGTTTTGAAAAGAGATTTTTTAAAAACTTTTTCAAAGTGTTTTCAAGACATCTTGTAAAACAAATTTCAAAATTTTTAAAAATTTTTTAAAGACATCTTTCAAAATAAATTTGAAAATACTGTATATTAGCATTTTCACAAGGCTGATGAAGTTGAAAATACTTTGAAATCTCCTAAATTTAGAAACTTTAAGGTTTTCCAAACAAATTTAAAAAATGCTAAGTTCTCTAAAAAAATTTAAAGGATTGAAAGTTAAAGTTCTCCAAGGCAAAAATTAAAATATTAAGTGCTGCAATATTTAAAATTATTTTAAAGGAAAATTTGAAACAATTTTTAAAATAGTTTTTCAAAACATGTGATAATCTTTTTCAAAAATGGATTTAAAACAAATAAAAGGAATGTTTTCAAAATTAATTGACTTATTAATCCTCCCCCTGAACTTGAGCTTATTTCAAAATGATCTAGTCAGCTATAAATTGTCCTTAACTGTCTAACTGTTAGTTACTAACTAACTATCAAAAGATAGCAGTGTTCACTTGGTTAGTCATGTTAGATCTTTGTATCCAATTAGTGTTTAACTAACATGGATTACTTAAACTAATTGCTATAGATTTGATATTTAACGCTCAGACTTATGTTGATATACTAATATAAGAATCTTAAGTACAGGTAATTTGCCTATGCATCTCACCCCTTTTCTAAGTTTGGCAATCACAAACAAAGTAGCCCTAATGTATTGGTGAGATGCTCAAGTCCTAGATATATAGGAACATGATTTCTATGGATTTGATTTAGGCTAAGGCTAAAATTGATTTTGAAAATTCTACAAATAAGGAAATTTTTAGAAAACTGTATAAAGAATTTTACCCTAAAATTTGGAAAAAAAAAATTTAAATGATTTTTGAAAATGATGGTCCTAGTCTATGAAACACATTCCTAATTTTAACAATTAGACTGAGAAAAAACTAACTGAAAATAGTAAGTCAAGTCATATACAATGCATAATAATGTATGTAACATGATCAGGTCTGATCATCATCATCAGGTGGCGGTAGGGGCCGCCCAGGAGCGTGCAGAGCCTGAAGAATCTGCTCAAATCTTGTGGTTATGTTGTTTCAGAGAGAAGTAAATATAGTGGTCATCTCCCCCTAAAGTGTGTTGAATCCATCCGAGACTAACTGCTGAAGCTGCGCGGAGGACTCCTCAAGATGAGCGAGTCAATCCTCGACAGATAGAGAAGTCGAGGGATGGGTCAAGGTCGGGGGTTGGTCCGAAGTTGGAGCATACCCAAATATCTCCTTAGCCTTAAACTCTGCCCACTCCTCTCCCTTGGCTGGAATAGGTGGAAAGTCATCCTCGGCCTCGACTGGTAAGGCTGGCTGCGGCTCACCTCTCCAGGCTAGAACCCCTTGAGCAGTGATATCTATATGTACTAGGGCTAGCTAACGCTGACCAAACTCATCATATGCACTAAGGGAACTAGACGTACCTTGGGTCATATCTACTCCTATGGTCAAAAATATGTATGTCAAGATGTGACAATAGGACATATGAACCTGATGTCTAGTGATGAGACTGGATGCATGTATGATATTATGAAACATATGCAATGCAATGTCAATATCTAGACACTGACAAAGGGCATACAAAAAGGAGTGGGAAGGTCACATCATCGCAACGTCGTGAGATGTGATCGGTATAATGCATGTGGTCAGGACTCGATATAGGATATAGTCCTGGACCCTAAGGGAGAGTGACCTAAAGTCAGTCACTGTAGGTAGTCCCTCCTCAAAAAAAAAAATATATATATATATAGATAGTATCTAATATAATATGGGAGTAGGGCTCGCCAAATGGTAGATCCCTACTAGGATAACATAAAAATATGCATGCAGATCTCCTAAGTCCTAAACCATCATATAATAAGGTGGGAGAAAAGTGAAAATCCTTTCCATCAACTTTGGTGGAGTAGGTCAGGTCATCTATTTTTTCTAAGTTGTTATAGAATTGAGCACACAAATCGAGATTTACTGCATGACTGCAGTAAACCAATTTATCTAACTGGTAGTACTCAACAATCTGTGTGATAGGAGCACAATATTGAGAAAAAAAGGTTCTACTTAGGTATCTAGATTTTAGGGCAACATATGTATGTTGTAAGAAGGACAACCTAAGCTGCTCAGTAGAGAATCTAGCATTAGTAGATGGAGTATTGCTAGGCCTAGGGGTAACATGTCATCTTTTCCTAACTTTATACACACATATAGGCATAAATAAATAAGAAAAATACATATAAACTAAGTATTGAAGATACATATTGAGGGAAGGTATACCTAGGAGGCATTTTTGAGATTTAAGGCTGAAATTATTGAAAAATCCGGGCTGGAAGGCGCCTTATCGCGGCTGAAATTGTGAGTAGAGATCGTCTCTGTTCGCTGGAAAAATACTGCTCGAAGGCGCCTTTAAGCTTCATGGAAGGTGTCTTCCATCGGTTATGGAGGGCGCCTTCAAACGGCTGAAGGCGCCTTCCACCGCTTAGGCGGGATTTTTCCCGCCTCTCCTGAGGGTGCCTTCCACCGATGTTGAAGGCACCTTCGGGAGGCGCCTTCTAGTTTTTTTTTAATGTTTAATTTTAAATTTTAGTTTTAATTAATTTTTAAATTTTAAGTTATTTTTTTAATTTTTAAAATTTAAGTTAAATTTTTAATTTTAAAATTTTAGGTTAAATTTTTAAATTTTAAGTTAAAATTTTAAATTTTAAGTTTAATTTTTAAATTTTATTTTAAAATCCTTAGTTATCTCCACCGATCTATGTTTTCAATTAGGGAATCCTATAATTTTGTGAGATGAGTTAAGTTTAATTTCAGGGTTTGATTTAATTTTGTGCTAGATTCAGGTTTAGCTTTGGGTTCAACAAACATGCATTATTTGGATAAACTTCTAGGTTATGGTGAGTCACTTGGACATCATTAGAGTAGTCATGCCGTCAAGGTTTTCTAAATAGTCTCATCCACTGAACTTAGTACAAAACTTTGGTCTAACTACAGGCTTTTGTAAGGCTAAATGCCTTTACGCTCGGTCGGGCTTTGCCTGATCGAGCGCGTGCAAGCACATGGGTGCTCACTCGGCCTTCACTCGGCTGGTAATATACTACGAGCTTCTATAAGGCTAAGTACCTTTATGCTCGGCCGGACTTTGCTTGACCGAGCGTGTGTAGGCACATTGATGTTCGCTCGGCCTTCGCTCGACCGATAATATACTACGAGCTTCTCTAAGGCTAAGTCCCTTTACGCTTGGTCATACTTTACCTAACCGAGCGCGTGCAAGCATATGGAGGCTCATTCGGCCTTCGCTCGGCCGGTAATATATAACGAGCTTCTATAAGGCTAAGTGCCTTTATGCTCAGTCGGGCTTTACCTGACCGAACGCGTGCAAGCACCTTGGTGCTCGCTCGACCTTCGCTCGGCCGATAATATACTACGAGCTTCTGTAAGGCTAAATGCATTTACGCTCGGCCGGGCTTTGCCTGGCCGAGTGTGTGCAAGCACATGGGTGCTCGCTCGACCTTCACTCGGCTGGTAACATACTACAGGCTTTTGTAAGGCTAAATGTCTTTACGCTCGATCGGGCTTTGCCTAACTGAGTGCGTGCAGGTACCTTGGTGTTTTTTCGTTCTTCGCTCGGCCGGTAATATATTACGAACTTCTTATAAGGCTAAGTACATTTACACTCCGTCGGGCTTTGCCTGACCGAGCGCCCACAAAAAAGTCTCTTACTTAGTCATTCATTATCTTATTAATTATATATTCGCCCAGCTATATACTTCTTCCATCCTTCTCAATCCTAACTCCTTTTTCATTCGACAGGCCGACCTATCATAACCTGTATCAAGGTCCATTTTAGATCCCTAAATTATGACCTTGACTTGATCTTGATCTTAGACTAACAGACTCTAATTAATAGTACTTATTTTATTATTATGCTAACTTCATTTTACAGGGTATACTTTATTTTTGGACTAACACATTTTGTAGAATGAAAGAAGCAAAAATGGATAAAAAAGTCTCGGGTGAACAGTACTCGAGACACTTTCTGTGCAAGTGGAGGCGCCTCGAAAGCTTTGGTTAAAGTCCCCCACTAGAAGGGCACAAAGATGCCTCCCATGTGGATGGAGGCGCCTTGAAACTTGGTGCTGGTGGTGCCTCGAAGAGCTTTGAGGGTGCCTTCGTTCAGATGTTGTTCGACCTTTAAAGATAACTTCTAAAAGCCAACTTTCAAGTTTTCGGCTGGTCCGAATTCGTCCACCTACTATGCTGTGATGTTGTTATGCTTGACTGCTACTGAGAAGTCATCCAATACTGAGTTCGATATGATTTTCTTCAAAGTGTTGGATAATAAAATTATTTTTAATTATTTAATTAATGTAATGAGAAAAATGTAGATTGTTACACTTGTTCTTTTGTTATTACTGTAATCGATGCACTCTTCCTATAGTTCTAGAAGAGGATTTAGTGGATTGCCCATCGATAGGTTCGAGGGTCCTGGGCTTTGGAATAGGAGTCACCGAAGACTTCGAACTAAGTAACTCCTCATGTATTTATTTTTTGATTTTTTGCTTTATCTAATTCCGCTGCACTTTGATTTCAAATTTAAAAAGATAAGTTTTAAAAATCACGTGATTCACCCTCCCCCTTTCACATGCGAAATGATCCTACAGGTGGTTATTAATCCAAGGTAGTTGAAAGGTCCACTAAAAAATCTCCTTCGTGCAGACGGAGCAGCCTTTTACAAACTTTAAAAACTCAAAAACTAACTAGGAATTAAATATAGTGATTGATGAATAATTACTAGTTCTAGGGAGCTTTAATATCCTCCTGGAAAAAATTACCATTGTGCTAACATGACTTGGAGACACCTCTAGCAGCATCCAAGACACGTCCAAGTAGATAAAATTTTATCCATGCAGCAATAGTCAATCAATGACTCTTCCATGTTAGAGGCGCCTTCAATGTGATTGGAGGCGCCTTAGGACTATTCATCTAAGGTGCCTCAGACACATTGGAGGCTCCTCAGGCCCCGAATGTTGAAGCTCGAGGCGCCTCGAGCACTGTTCATCCAAATGGTCAATTGTCGTATTGACAATTCTTTTCTTCGTGCTCACTTGGGTGATGCTCCAGCTGTTCGAAATTGAGCTCACCCAAACCCAACTACGGTCTTCTCCTCGAGCAAGTTTCTTCTCCGGCTTTTCATCCTTCAAACACTTCGCGTGCGTCCTTCTTGTCCATCTGTGTACTCTATCGTAATTTTTCATCTCTTAGATGCACCAACCCCGTCGACTTGTTTCCCATGCCACCCTTCTCACTTGTCACGTCTTCAGCTAGACTTTTTGTGTTCCTAAGTTCCTGGACACATAGACATAAAATATCAAAATAACACAGGACCTAATTTAACTCTATTAATCACATCAAAATCAATTTGGAGTACTTACACCACATAGCATTTTCGTGCCACTAGCAGGTCTCCTCTTACTTCTCCTACTTGACCTTCTATCGGAAACTTTATTTTTTTGATAGAAGGTGGAAATCGTCATTCGGAATTCATGTAGTGTGGGTCTTCCTAAGATAAAATTGTAGGATGAAGGGACATTTACTACAATGAAAGTACTTCGTCGAGTCCTCATGAGTAGCTCAGATCCCAAGGAAATGACCAACCTGATTTATCTGAACGGATGTACCTCGTTGCCTATAAATTCATACAAGGTAGTAGTCATAGGTAGAACCTCAACTTGGTCTATTTGCATTTTGTTAAAGGCTGCCTTAAAGATAATATTGATGGAACTTCCCGTATCTATAAAAATGCATGTTACTTCGGAATTTGTAATAATGACTTTGATGATCAAAGCGTCATCATGAGAAAGCTCCAATCCTTCAAGATCCTGAGGCCCGAAGCTAATTTGTGGACCCTTTGATTGCTCTTGGTTGAAGCCAACCACATGAATTTTTAGTCGTCTTCCATGAGTTTTTTGTGCTCTGTTAGAGTCTCCATCAATGGATCCTCCTTAAATCATACCCACTCTTCTCACTACTGCATTACTTTAATTTTCCTTCTTTCTAGTCGGCGTGGACGTCCTTCCTTTATACAAGACAGAAGGATTATCAGTGGGTGGAAGTATGCTAGTTGGCCGGCTAGCTACACTGGGGCATTATGTTGGCGGCCTAAGCAATTGCAAAGCAATTTGGGGAGGTGGTGTTGGGGCATTGATACCGGCTAGAGGAGGGTAAATAAATGATCACCCACTTTGTTCGCTTTCCTGTACTTATTAGCACAGCGGAAATATACACAAACAAATATTAAAGCTAACCCTCGAGATAAAAAGAAAGAAAACAAACCCTAACATGTTTGTTTACGTGGTTTGGAGATAATGTTCCTATTCTATGATTGTTCGTAAGATGGACGATCTCTCAATCTGTTAGTGGATTAGTCCCAAAAATTTAGCTACCTCAATCCTCCTTATCGATGGAGAAAACTCACCACAAACTCTTATCAAGAACTCTTGGATTGATCTAAAATTTAGAGACTCTATTAAGGGTTAACTACATTTAATTTTGTCACCAAAGCCAGCCAATTCGAGTTCCATTATATAGATCTTGGGAGGAAAGACCTAAGCTATGTTTCCACCACCAGTCGACTGCCATACTTACCAGTCAATTGACCTCTATGGAATTCAGCCGTTACAAATTAATGACTCAATTCCAGTTGACTGCTCACCATGGATCAGTCGACTATTCTTCATTGGTTGAGCGAACAGAAGCATTCTATTTACTCCCAGTCGACTGGTAACCCTAGAACCATAAACCATGGAATTCGATTTCGTATTTACTGGTTCTCAACCACTAGTCGACTGAGACATATATAACTCGATTGGTGAACCCTAACTTAGGGTTTTACCTCCGAGTACAATCACTCATGCACTCGTCTTCACTCATACAACATTGACCTTGCCTTCTAGCTTCCTCTATCAGTCTTGTGTCCCTCGAATGCTTTCCCATCCTTCATGCCTTGCCTTCACGAGCTTCCTTCGGTCTTGTTTTTGTTGTTGGGTCATCCTTTGCCAAGAGACTCATTACCTCTAAGTCTTCATCCTTACCAAGAAGCTCCTCACTCCCGGGACATCACTTGCCAAGAGCTTCTCACTCCGAGACTTCATCCTTGCCAAGAGCCCCTCGCTCTGGATCTTCACGTTACCAAGTCACACTTAGACTTACACGACTAAGCCCCAAGTTTGGACTTACACTATCAAGACTCCCATACTTGAACTTCACCTTTGCCAAAATCACAATTGGTCTTTCCTTGCACCTATCGCTTACACACTTAACAACACATATCAAATACATATGCAAACCCTAACTTAAACTCTTTTCCTAAACATTAAAACCTAAGGGTACACTGATTTCTCCAACAGTTAGTTGTCCTTATCAGACGCTCGGTGACTATCTCGAGCGTACTAGTGACACTCTGGGTATAGTGCGTCATGGTCTAGTGGTAAGTACAAAAAGTAAAGATCCATTGGTGTGGCTCAGCAAAGGATGTCTGAGCTACCTCCACGTGTTGCACAACTATTCCTTGTTGAGCCAAAGGTGTTTGAGCTAGGGGCATGGGAGTGGATCGACACTTGTTGTGCGCTAAAGGTGTCAGAGGAGCCTTCCGCTTAGCTTGAAAAGGAAGGACTCGACCAGGTGTTTCCTTCTTACGGGTGATTTGGACTTCCTCCACATTGATATATGTAGGTGCAGCGGAGGCCGACAAGAGAGGGGTGAATTGCTTCTGAAAAAATAAAGTATACCCTCCTCGGATCTTTTCAACTCAAAATAAAAGCAATAACAATAATAATAAAAGAACTAAAACAATAAGGCTAGAGACTCGGGAGTTAACCTGCTTACAACCAAGAAGGTTGTTAATCCAGGGCGATGAAAGAGTGCACTAGAAAAATCTCCTTTGCTGAAGGCGGAGAAGTCTTTTACACACTAACGGCTCAGAACTATTGCTAGGAAGTTGTTACAGAGTTGAATGAACAATTGATACTCACTTCCTAGCTCCAGGGGCCTTTAAATAGCCTCTGAAAATCTGATCTCGAGGGTCCAAGGCGCCTCCATCGAGTGGGCAGATAAAATTTTATCCGCAGCGCAAACAGTCACTTTTGACCAGTTGAAGGCGCCTTCATCAAGTCTGAAGGTGCCTTCAAGCTTGAGGCGCCTCCAAGGTGGAGGCGCCTCCAGTATTGGCTTGAGGCGCCTTAAGCTCTATTTCCAGCATCCTTTCGCCTTGCATTGACTTCCGTAGCTCCATGCGATTGGGTGATTTCGGCAAACTGAAATAGGGCTCACCCAAAATAAATTTTCAGCCTTCCTCGAGCAGTCTTCCTCCCCGGCTTAACACCCCTCGAACGCCGCGCACGTTCTTCTCGCCCACCGGTGTACTCTTCCGCAGCTCTCTCGTCCTTCGGACTCACCGAGCCCGTCGGCTCCCTTCCCGTGTCATCCTTCTCGCTAGCTGCGTCTTCCGCTCGACTTTCTGCGCTCCTAAGCTCCTGCACACTCAGACACATGGATCAAACACAAAGCATGACCTAACCAACTTAGTTGATCACATCAAAACTATCATGGGGTCCAACAATCTCCCCCTTTTTAATGTGCATCAACCCATATTCAAGTTAGGGTAAAGATAGACAAGAAGTAATTTTAAAAGAAAATTACTAAACTAACATATTTTAGCATAAATTTACAAAAAATAAAATTGCAACTACTTAATAAAGAGTTAACCAGAATTTTTCAAAAATATTAACAGTTAACCAGAATTTTCAAAAATATTTTAAAAAAATTCTCTCCCCCTAAACTTGTACTTCTCTCCCTCTTTGATCATAACAAAAACGGGATGATAAGAAGAGAAAAATGATTTAAGAAAAATATTTAGCAAATTTTAAGTTAGAAAACTGAATTTTTAGAATTTTTCAAAATAATTTCTAAGTCAAAATTAATTTTTATAATTTTTTAAAATAATTTTTAAGTCAAAATTAATTTTTAGAATTTTCAAGATAATTTCTAAGTCAAAATTAATTTTTAGAATTTTTTAAAAAAAAATTAAGTAAAACTTTCAAGAGACATTTTTCTAGATAATTTAAAAAAATTTTAAAGAATTTCTGAGGAAATGTTTAAAAACTTTTCAAAGCATTATTTAATTCTAATTTTAATACTTTTATCAGAAAGTTAATTAAACATTTTTATTTCGATATTTCGGCTTCCAGGTCGTGGCGAGGCACTAGACATTCTTGGTTATTGGAGCAATAACCACTTCCTTAGACAAAGCTTCCATAAAGAAACTCAAACTTTAATTTTCTCACTATAAGCTTTTAACTAAAAGAGCACTTTAAACTAGCAAAGATTTTGGAACCCAATAAAGGTTTCTTTCTACAGGATTGGTCAAAAACTTAGGGGGTACATATCTTTTAGGTATTCTTCTAAGTTGGCTCTGATGTTTTCTTATATACCAGTTCAATTTTTCATAAATTCTTAATTTTGATTTTAGAAATTTATTTAAGCATGCATTATTATCTTTCAATTTCTCAATTTCAACTTTTAATTTTTTATTTTCTAATTTTAGATTATCATACATTTCTAGTGGGCATGCTTTTACTAGGTTCAATTTCAATTCTGCATTTTCTTTTTCTAATTTGAATAAGTCTTTAGAAAGACACTTAATAAAGTGAAAAGACTGAGTCGGGGTTAGATTGTGTACCTTACTTACCTGACTCGGTGATGCTCCCCCTTCATCGTCACTTTCTTCGCCTGAAGTTCCTCCCCCTTCATCTATGCTCATTTCTGAGCTTGACTCTTCTTCCAGCTGATGGCTTGCCACTAGCGCTAACCTCGAGAATTCTTCGAGGTCTGATTCGGAGGATGAGTTTGACCATGTTGCCTTCAAGTTCTTGTGCTTGGAGGATTCTGGCTTCTTGTACTTGACCTTTTCCTTTTCTTTCTACTTTCTCTTTAATTTCGGGCAGTCATCCTTGATGTGCCATTCTTCGTTGCAGTTATAGCACCGAACCGTTCTTCTTTTTCGCTCATGCTTTTGCGATCTAAATTTGTTAGATTTAAAAAAACTTATTAAATCGTCTTACCATTAATGCAGCTTCGGATTCGTCGATCGATACTTCAGACTCAGAATCATTTGTTCTTGCCTTCAAGGTAATGTTCTGACTTGCTTTCTCCACTTTAATGGGCTTTGCAATCCAAGATTCGTGAAGTTCAAATGTAGAAAACAAACTTTCTAAAGTACTTACCTCGAAGTCCTTAGAGATGTAGTACGCATCTACTAAGGAGGCCCACTCTGGAGTTCTGGGGAAGGCGTTGAGCGCGTACCGGATAGAGTCTCGGTTCGTTACTTCTTCTCCAAGATTGGTTAGTTGCGTGATCAACTCTTTGATCCTTGCTTGGAGTTGCGCTACCTTCTCGCCTTGGTTCATCCGGAGGTTCGTTAATTGGGTCCGGAGGATGTCGCACCTCGCTAGCTTGGCTTCCGAGGTACCTTCGTGAAGCTCCAGGAATTTTTCCCAGAGGTCTTTTGCGGAGTCGTAGCTTCCGATTCGACTTAACTCTTGTGGTGGCAGCACGCTAAGCAGGTGGAATTCTGCCTTTCCGTTGGCGACAAAATCGGCTTGCTCCTTCTTGCTCCACGTGTTTTCTTCTTTATCTTTTGGAACTGCATAGCCATATTTCATAATTAAACAAATGTCAAATTCTATTTTGAAGAATACCTCCATCCGGCGTTTCCACGTCGCGAAGTCTCTGTCGAACTTTGGGGGATGAATATTTGCTCCGGCCATCGTCTTAATCGTTGTGCTTCAATTGACGGTTAGTCCTTCTGAGGCGGTCTGACTCTAATACCAATTGTAGGTGCAGCGGAGGCCGAGGGGGGGTGAATTGCTTCTGAAAAAATAAAGTATACCCTCCTCGGATATTTTCAACTCAAAATAAAAGCAATAGCAATAATAATAAAAGAACTAAAACAATAAGGCTAGAGACTCGGGAGTTAACCTGCTTACAACCAAGAAGGTTGTTAATCCAGGGTGATGAAAGAGCGCACTAGAAAAATTTCCTTTGCTGAAGGCGGAGAAGCCTTTTACACACTAATGGCTCAGAACTATTGTTAGGAAGTTGTTACAGAGTTGAATGAACAATTGATACTCACTTCCTAGCTCCAGGGGCCTTTAAATAGTCTCTGGAAATATGATCTCGAGGGTCCAAGGCGCCTCCAACAGGGGTCAAAGGCGCCTCCATCGAGTGGGCGGATAAAACTTTATCCGCAGCGCAAACGGTCACTTTTGACCAGTTGAAGGCGCCTTCATCAAGTCTAAAGGCGCCTTCAAGCTTGAGGCGCCTCCAAGGCAGATTGAGGCACCTCCAGTGCTGGCTTGAGGCGCCTTAAGCTCTATTTCTAGCATCCTTTCGCCTTACTTTGACTTCCGTAGCTCCATGCAATTGGGTGATTTTGGCCAACCGAAATAGGGCTCACCCGAACCCAATTTCTGGCCTTCCTCGAGCAGTCTTCCTCCCCGGCTTAATATCCCTCGAACGTCGTACACGTTCTTCTCGCCCACCGGTGTACTCTTCCGCAGCTCTCTCGTCCTTCGGACGCACCGAGCCCGTCGGCTCCCTTCCCGTGCTGTCCTTCTCGCTAGCTACGTCTTCCGCTCGACTTCCTGCACTCCTAAGCTCCTGCACACTCAGACACAGGGATCAAACACAAAGCAGGACCTAACCAACTTAGTTGATCACATCAAAACTATGATGGGGTCCAACAATATATTTACTTGCCTGACCCAACAAATTGTCAAAGTCTTTTGGGGTTTTCTCGTAAGAGAGCGAAAGAAATCCTCGTCCAGGAGCCCTTGTAAGAAAGTGCTTATCAGGATTTTAGATGTGATGGAGGAGGCATCCATAGTCACTTGGTCAAATATTTTTATATAGGCCTTCAAAGACTTCTTTGGTCCTTGCTTGAGAGTGAATAAGCTCAAGTTGGTCTTATGGTATCTTCGACTGCTGGCAAAGTGTTGGAGGAAAGCCTTCTTGAAGTCCTTGAAGCTGTTGATTGAACCGGTAGGGAGCCGGTCGAACCACCTTTATGCTGAGCCAAAGAGGGTTGTTGAGAACACTCGACACTTGATGATATTAATGTATTGATGTGGCAGGGTTGCATTCTCAAACTTATGGAGATGATCCTCGGGATTGGTAGAGCCTCCATATTCGCTGATCGACAAAGGCCGAAAATGTTTGGGCAGTTTGTCTTCTAAGATTTCTTGTGAGAAGGGTGTTCTTAGCTGCTCGGGTGAATTGGCACCAGCTGGGGCCTTGCCCCTTTTCGGATCTCTAAGGAATGAATCTCTAGTTGAAGAACCCTGAAACTACTCAGCTCTAAGGCAGCCTTCTGCGGGCATTCAAACAAATACCCTAGGAAACTCCATCGATTGTTTAGCCTTGGACCCTTGCTCAAAAGCAGGTGGTTCTTTTAATGATGTGATAGATGTAGTGGGTGCTTTCGAAGGGAAAGGAATTGTTGCCTGCTACTTCTGTGCCAATGCCTGTGCTTTAGTTAGCACAAGTAAATTGAGATCTTCTTGTGATAAGGTGATAGTTACTCTTTCGGTGTCGTCCATCTTTATGTTCCAGATCAAGCGAAGAGGTTCCCACAGACGATTCCAAATTTGATCCTATCTAGATGTGATGAGGATGGACTGTCGATGATGTGGCTTGTAGATTGACCGACTCCAAGAACTCCTGAGAAGAGACGGAAATCGTCAGTAAGCAAGTCAGGGGTCCCTGGGACAACTAGTCTGATGATTAAGTTAGAAAATGATGGTGACATAAAACAAATCAAGCAGCAACAATGAGGAAGAGATGCATAGGTGTGCGTGTGCATACCTATGTCGATGAAGAAAGACTCCCTTTTATAATGTCCCTCACGATCTTCATATTAATGAGACATTATCCTACAACCAATCAATCTATCTCATCATTATGATTATACCGTATCCATCAATCACATCAGTATGTAGGTGGTGTAAGTATTTGTACATACATAGGATCCTTTGACAAATCCACGTGTTGTATTAATGGCAGTAACGTACTGGCCTTTTGGGTCGGGAGGCCTCTTGGGCTGATAGCTATAAGATGAGCTTCTCATGGAGCCCATTTATGTGTATGGCCTAATTGGACCGTAGTGATATCCTCAAAGGAAATAAAGTTTTATGGGCGGCCTAGCAAGTCAACATTGACTCTTTTAGGGCTTGTCCGATCGGTAAGGCCGATGAGAGAGTGGGAAAAAAGAACCGAGCAAATTATGTTAAGGTTGGGAATGAAACTCAAGGGAGTAAAGTATTGGGATATTGAGAGATTGTCTAATAGGTAGGGTCGATCGAGAAAGTGGGAACGGAGTCCCCAACGAATCCAATCCAAGTCGGGAATGGGCATTGGGGCATTAGATATTGTTCGATCGGCAAGGTCGATCGAGAGAATGAGAATAGAGCCCTGAGCGAATCCTATCCAAGCCAAGAATGGGGCAATGAGGCGTTGGGATATTGTCCGATGGACAGGGCCGATCGGGAGAATGGGAACAGAGCCCCAAGCAAATATGGTTTGAACAGGGAGTAGGGTCTGCAGAGAGTCTGCCTGATCAACAACGTCGATAGGGAAAGAGGGGAGCTGAGCCCCTAGTGAACTTGGTTTGCGCTAGGTGTGGGGTTCATAGAAAATCTATCCGATCAATCGGGTCATTCGGGTGAGAGGGGCGTTGAGCTCCGTGTGAGTTTGGTTCATGCTGGGAATGAGGAACACAGGGAACATATTCGATTGGTAGGGTCGATCGGGAGTATGGGGTGTTACTAGGCCAACTATTTGATTTTCTATCCCTCTATAAATTGTGACCACCATCTATGCAAGCTCATTGACTCCATTTTACATGTGGCAAAAAAATACCTAGGGCATGGTGCCGCGGTAGGACATCCGGTTGACACCCAGACATCCGTGATTCAAACCCTAGCTATGACGTATTTGCAGAAATTTTTCCTCTAAATGGGAGGTGTAACCAAAGGATGTTGGGTTTTTGGATTGGTCGTCATGTGCGCTTCCTGATTTTCCTTGATGATCAATGAAAAACTTTTATGGGGAGCCAGATCGATCATCTCAAAAATAATCAATAACACTAATTAAAATTATCATTTTTTTTATTGACTGTATTTTCTTTCGGGCCGATCTGTATTCACTATATCAATGATGATATAATAAAAAATAAATATACAGTTCTACGATTAGAAAACCACCTAGTTGATCATTCGTTGAAATACTTGTTCTACGATTATAAATATTTTTTAGTGTGGTTTTTCATAGATTTTTTTTCATTTTCAAAAGCAAAGTTGAAACGGTTATAAATATTTTTTAGTGTGGTTTTTCATAGATTTTTTTTTTCATTTTCAAAAGAAAAGTTGAAATAAATATTTTTTTAGTTAATCAAACAGAATTGTCAAGCTAGGCTATCAGGATGAACTGGTTGGATCAATCATAATGAATGGGCCAAGCGATCAGTACAAAAAGTACCAATTATGTTGGTTGAGTAGTCAAGTGTGTGGATCAATCATATTGAATGGGCCAAGTGATCAGTAAAAAAAGTACCAATTATATTGGTTGAGTAGTCAAGTGTGTGAATCAATCATATTGAATGGGCCAAGTGATTAGTACAAAAAGTGCAAATTATGTTGGTTGAGTAAAGTGTACGGAGCCACGATCGGATCGAGAAATCAACACTAGTCAAGTTGGTCAGGCCATGTGTGTATCGAGGTGATTGGGTTATCAAAGCCTTGTTCATCAAATCAAGCAAGGCCTATTAATAGGTTAGTCGTCTAACTAGGCGTATTGGTCTCAGCAATTGAGTTGATACAAACCGGATGGCCTAACCAGAAGATCACCAAGTCGTGTTAGGGCTCATCTGTTGGTAGTGGAGACATGGACAGTTTGGACTGCTACTGCTCTCATCATATGGGATAATATAGGAAGAGATGTAAGAGAAGAAAAATCTCCATTTTATACTAAATTAATTTAATATCATACTTGATGTCAACTAAAAAGTTGAGAAAAATATATTTTCTAACTATGTAAGCCCAAGATATTTATAAAAGATTCTCTGTTTACAGTGTTGTAAATTTTAAGATATGAGACTAAAGAGAATTTTAAATTTTAATTGATTAATTAAGAATTTTAAATTCTTAATTGATTTGTCGTCGCTGGCAGGTGAAATCGTGACTCAGTCACAATCTACCGCTGTCGAACGGCACAGTAGTGATCTACGGTTATCACCAAGCCCCAAACATAGCAGCTAACACCCACGGATTTTAGCCCGTGGTTGAAAAAGGATTTCATAAGCACAGGTTATGATGATAATACTTCATGTGCTTAAATCATCCCGAAGGGACTACACTGGCACAAGTTATAGTGGCATGGGTGATGGCGGAGAAGTTGAAGCGGCGTTATGTTGAAATAATGAAATCTTTTTGTTTTAAGTAATTAATTGGGCTTGGACTTTAATTTAAAAACAATGGGTTTGGACAAAAAAACAAAGTCCAGATTTGATTTGTTGTTTTTTAATTAATTGGGCTTGTGTTTTTTAAACAAAATCTAGGTTTGGGCAAGTCCAGATTTAATCGGTTGTCCTTCAATTATTTGGGTTTGGTCTTGGGCTGAGCTTGAAAAATGGCATCCATAGTTGGGTTCCAAAAGGCATCATACTTTTAATTAATGCATGTTGAAATTAATTGTAATTGAACTTCATCTTTCATGGTTCCATTAATTGGAATTAGGCTTCACAGCTTTAATTAATTGAACTTGAGCTTTAAAAATTGAGTTCGGGCAAATGCTCAATTAGATTAGTTCCTATGAATAATGAACCAAGCTAGTATTCGGATTTAGTTGGCTCACAGAGTCAGCATTATCCTCAAATCTAAGTGACTTGAGTATACTGAGTGGGTGCTATGAACTTGCTCGAACTTGGTTAACAGCACGATTCGAATTTATCGAGTGGGTACGTTGGCTGGGTCAGCCTAGAGATGAACCTACTCAGACTCAACATCAACTTGAGAGTCGATCATATACTCAAATCCACTCGGACTGCTTGGGATACGGCTTCCGGAGTCATTAGTTGATTGGTCAATCGACTGAATAATCACCGGTCGACCGATCCAGTGAATCAGTCAACTGGAGCTCCATAATTTGAGAAAATTATTTTTCTTGATTTCTTATGTGTTCTTAGTATATTAGTTCTTTGCCTATTTTAAATTAAATTGAGCCAATTTTATTACCGATGAGTCAGTTCTGTACTGACTTTATTGATTTCAATTTCATATGGCACTGATAATAGACACTATACCTCATGGTGATGTATTATAAAATAAGTTGAGAGAGACTATCCAAGTGATAGAGCATGATTCTACTTATGGACTTAGAGGTCACATTGGGAGGCTTGCTAAATTATTCTGGAGACTCGAGTAGTAGGATTATCCTATCCTAAACAACTACCGGATTTGGACTTTGATTTAATCGCTATTGATACACCTTAATGAAGTAGCCCGCCGTATATGAGGATGCTATGAAGGGCGTATCACATATACAGGGTTATATATAGAGCTACTTCACCATATGGATCAATAGGAACCACCTCAAGAGGAGGATCCATAAACAGAATGAGATTCAATAGAAAATCCCAAAGTTAGTTTGTCTTAGATCATTACCCCAACAGATAATAGAAATATAGGATTAGTGTTGATTACTACTATGCTAGTGTCTTTCCTAGTGGGAGTAGTAATGACTTATCTACTATATTATTAGTGTTAGTCCTACTGGGAATAGTAATAACCTATCTAGTTTGTTGAAGTTATATTGTTTATGGATTTATGATATTGTCATTTTGTATGAACAGTTTTTAATTATACTTTATCAATGTATACACTAGCGGGATATTATGTGTTAACAACATGTTTAATCTTCATGATTAGTTCACTTAAATGATTTATTCATTGATTAGTTTATTTCACTTCATCTAATGATTAGTTCATTTCATGATTGGTTCATTTAAGAATTAGTCATTCATGATTAAGTCGTTTAATGGTCAATTCATTTGATGGGATATATTGATATAATTGATCAATGTTGATTTGATTGGATCATATAAATGATGAGTGAAAATATAGTTACCACTTTATTTTGTAAATTAACTCAAATTTACATTGGATCAGTCATAAATTGTATACATATGAATTACATTGAATAGCTAAATAATATGTTTATTTATAATAGATTATGACTACTAAGAACATCATAGCTGAACTCAATAAGAGAGAAAAATTATATCGGGATAACTATAAAATATGATATCTTAAGATATAATATGTTCTTGAGGAATAAGAAGATCTAGAGGCTGTAAATCAAATTATGGAAGAACCTATAGGATCAGTGTTGTCGAGAGAGGGAAGGTGAATCTCAATTGAGTAAAAGTGTTGTTCTTTTGTTCGACACCACTACTATTTGTTCCACAGGTCTGTCTAAGCTCTAGGGTATTATAGAGGAAGCCAATTTAGCTAATTCATCTTCTACTTGATTATCTGATCGGGCGATCTTCTGTATGCTTACTTCTTGGAATATAACCTTCAACTTATCAAAAGCTTCTACATATAATTTGAGTCATTCATTACTGATTTCAAAATTTCCTATTAGATGTTGTGTTGCCAATTGAGAATTAGAATAAATCAGAATCCGAGTGGCTCCTACATGCCTTGCAGCTTGTAGCCCTGCTATCAATGCTTCATATTCTGCCTCATTATTAGTAGCTCTATAATTCAATCGAATGGACAGTTGTATTCGATCCCCCCTTGGTGATATAAGAAGAATTCATATTCCACTACCTTGTCAAGTAGAAGACCCATCAACATATATTTTCCAAGTTTCCTCTTCTTCTGGACCTTGTATTTTTGTTATAAAATCAGCTAAGGCTTGAGCTTTGATGGCCGCTCGGAATTGATACTGTATATCATATTCGCTAAGCTCAGTTGTCTATTTTATCAGTCACCCAAATACCTCTGGATTAATGAGTATTCGACCCAAAGTACTATTAGTTAGTACTATGATTGAATGTGATAAGAAATACAGACATAATCTCCAAGTAGCTAGAATCAACCCGTAAGCCAATTTCTCGAGTGTAGTATAGCGACACTCGGCTCCCTTTAATAAATGACTTAAGAAATACACAGGTTGTTGTTCTTTTCCCTCTTGTCTCACCAAAATTGAGCCAACAACATGCTCATTGGCTGACAGATACACCCACGAAGTCTCCCCCACTATAGGTTTAGGTAATATAGGCAGAGTAGATAAATAATTTTTTAATTCTCCAAATGCCTTATCACATTCTTCATCCCATTGGAATTTAGTAGTCCGTCGGAGTATCTTGAAGAAAGGAAGACTTCGGTCAGCAGATCGGGAGATAAAGCGTGATAGAGTAGTGATCCAACCGATCAACCTATACGCCTCCTTCATGTTGCGTGGTGGAATCATATCTTAAAGCGCCTGTACTTTGCTAGGATTAGCTTCTATTCCCCGCTCGGTCACCATGTATCCCAAGAATTTTCCACTTTTTGCTCCAAAATAAACATTTGCAAGGGTTGAGCTTAATTTCATACCACCTCAAAGTTCCACAGGTTTCTTCTATGTCCATACATAAATTAGAGGCTCATAGAGATTTAATAAGAATATCATCCACATAAACTTTCATATTCCTCCCAATCTTCTTTTGAAAAACTTTATTAATGAGCCTTTGGTAGTTGACCCCTGCATTCTTTAGTCCAAAAGGTATAACATTATAGCAATAAGTACCTTTGACAGTTATAAAAATAACCTTTTCTTGATCCTCCTTGGTAAGTGGGACTTGATGATATCCCTGATAAACATCTAGCATATATATAAACTCACACCCAGCAGTAAAATCCACCACCTGATCGATTCGAGGCAAGGGATAATAATCCTTTGGGCAAGTTTTATTAAGATCTTGAAAGTCTATGCACACTCGTCATTTGTTTCTAGGCTTGGAGACCAAGACAACATTGGCCACTCAACTAGGGAATTGAACTTCCCGAATGTAGCCAACTTCTAATAGTTTATCCACCTCTTCCTTGATGATTTTATTTTGATCTACTCCGAAATCCCACTTCCTCTGTTTGACCAATCGGGCATCAGGATACACATGAAGTGCATGCTTCATGACTATAGGAGATACTTCTATTACTTCCTTGGGCGTCCAGGTGAATACATCATTATTGCATATCAAACATTATATCAACTCAGCTTTTAGTTTTGCTTCCAGATCTGATGCCACATGAGTAACAGCTTTCGGTCGACCAACTTGAATCTGTACCTCCTCCTTTTCTTCATATACCAAGGTAGATAGTCCTTCTTGAGTGGCATTGACCTCCATTCTTTACATCTTTCGTACGGCATTGGCCTCCACCTTGACTATCTCCACGTAGTATTTGCGTGCTACCAATTGATCACCCTTTACCTCCCCTACTTGATCATCCATAGGAAATTTATTTTTTTGACAAAAGGTAGAAATGATCGCCTGGAATTCATTTAAGGCAGGTCGACCCAAGATAACATTATATGCAGAGGGCGCATCCACCACCATGAAATATGATCGGCACATCCTCATTAAAGGCTTCTCTCCCAAAGATATAGCTAATTTTATCTGATGCAACGGCTGAACTTCATTTCCAGTGAACCCATATAGAGGGGTTACCATGGGTTGCAACTCGCTCGGATCTATCTGCAATTGATCAAAAGCTTATTTGAAAATAATATTAACTAAACTACCAGTATTAATAAAGGTACGAGAAATGTTATAATTGACTATAACAACCCTGATTATTAATGCATCATCATGGGGCACTTCTACCCCTCTAGATCTCTAAGCCTAAAACTAATTTCTGGCTCGACCGCCTTTTCTGTGCTGCATCCCATAACATAAATTTCCAATCACCAAGCATGTGATTTTCTCGTCCGGTTAGAATCATCATCTGTCGGTCCTCCAGCTATATGTTAATATTACCTCGGAGAGTGTTGCTGCGCTTTTCTTCTTGTCGCGCTAATGTTGCTTCTTGTTGCGCCTGACTGGGTGCTTGAGCTTGCTCGGCCGAGAGTGGTAGAACTCCCGCCTGTAACTCAGTCATTCGGTACTCCAACTTAAGAGGACTACCCTTCCTTAGATATTGTCGACGATTTGGGGAAATTGGCTGAAGAGTTTCTGACAAATCCTTAAAGAAATCATTATCATTAAGCCCTTGAGAAAAGACACTTACCAAGATCTCAGTGATAGTCATGGGCACATCAATGGCTACTTGATTGAACCTTTTAATATAGGCTCGAATAGATTCCTTCGGTCCCTGTTTAATTAAAAAGAGACTCCAGAGGGTCTTGTGATATCATCGATTACTGAAAAAATGATGAAAAAATACCTTGTGAAAATCCTTTAAGTGATGAATAGAATTATCTGGTAATCGCTTGAACCACCTTTGAGCTGCTCCTCCAAAGGTAGTAAGGAACATCCGACATTTAACACTGTCGGTAAATTATTGAAGGAGAGCCACATTTTTGAATTTAAGAAAATGATCTTTTGGATTGGTTGTTCTAGAATATTCTCCAATATTTAAGTTTTGATAATGTTTCGACAGAGGATCATCCAGCACTCGTTGAGAAAATGGAGTGACAATCCTCTCAGGAGAACTATCACTGGCTACGATCTTCCCCTTGTGTTTATCCCGTATAGGTGCTTCTCTAGAAGATTCTTGTGGAACTTCCCTTCGTTCTCCTTGCTCAAAAGGTGTGCAAAGAAATACTCGAGGATGGAGAGACGATTAGGAAGCAAACAAGCAGGATCCTCCTCCTCTCCTCTTCTCTCCCTTGGATAAGCAATTATTGATATTGTCAGATTTGGAGCTATAGGTAATATACCACCAGTATTAACTTGTTGTTGTTGCTGCAATAGTTTTTGTACTCTGGCATTGATGAGTAACTCCAAATCTTCTTACGTCATAGTTATGGCGTTAGATTTCCCAGCTTCTTCTATCTCATAGCTTCAGATTCCGGTGAAGATTCCTACAGACGGCGCTAAATTTGATTCTGTCTGAAATATACGAGAAGGTGCACTGGCTCCGATGTGTTGGATCGAGATCATACTAGAGGGGGGGTGAATAGCGCTCGTGGCTTTCAAGCGTTTCGAATTCGTAAAACAACAAGTAACAAGCAGCGAAATTAAAAATAAAACACAACGCGAACACAAGTTATTTACTTGGTTCGGAGCCTTAGGCGACTCATACTTCAAAGCCCACGCTCGTTGAGTGTTTAATTTAGGCAATTCACTATCAAATCGCAAAGTACAGATTAAGTATTACAAAATTGAAATAATAAAGCTATACCGACAACATAATTTAGAGAAAATGAAGCTCCGGGTTGTCGGGGACTTGTCGTAGCTTAGTCGGAGCATCTCGTTAGCAGCACATTGTAGTAGGATCACTTGAGAATTGTTGTTCTAAGGTTGTTGTTCGAAACCCCTTATAAAGCCTGCTGGAGGCGCCTCAAACCTGCCGAGTCAGCCACGTGGATCAGCGCTGAAAACTTCATCTCTGATCCATTTAAAGGCACCTCCAAGGCCAATCCAAGGCGCCTCCAAGCAGTCTGAGGCGCCTCCATATCCTTTGAGGCGCCTCCAGCTCTGTTGTGCGCAGACTTCAGCTCCTTTGCACCCGAGGCGTCTCCAAGCTCCATGGAGGCACTTTGGACACTGTTCATCTGAGGGAAAACCTTGTTCTCTCATACCTGCAAGGTATGTTAATCCAAAAACACAAACATATCCTGCAAAACAAGGTTAGCACATAACAAACATAATAGATGAAATGTTTGACAACCTTCGGGCTGTCCGGTTCTGACTTTGGATTTCCACTCGGAAACCCTAGGTCGAACCGACGCCTACTGTTCCCTCTTTCGGGGAACGTGTCCTCACCTACTCCACTCAGAAGATCATACCTGATGCAAGTTTGGTCCTCCAGACTGACTGAACTTTTCGCCTAGGGTTACCACCCCCTAGGGTTTTTCTCCACCTAGGGTTACCTCCCCCTAGGACCTAAGGTTACCCCCCTTAGGATTTCTCCTCCACCTAGGGTTACCACCCCCTAGGACCTAAGGTTACCCCCCTTAGGATTTCTCCTCCACCTAGGGTTACCACCCCCTAGGACCTAAGGTTACCCCCCCCTTAGGATTTCTCTTCCACCTAGGGTTACCACCCCCTAAGATCTAGGGTTACCGCCCCCTAGGGTTTTTCTCCACCTAGGGTTACCACCCCCTAGGACCTAAGGTTACCACCCCCTAGGATTTTTCTCTTGCCTAACCGTAGTTAGGACTTTCCTGCAAACTTGTTTAAGCTCATTTGATAATAATTAAACTTAACTTTAAATCTCTTTTGTCATTATCAAAGCTAAGGTTTGATCATCGGATGCTTCCCGTACCAACAATCTCCCCCTTTTTGATTATGACAACTGAAATTTAAAGTTAAGCGAAAGATAATAATGAAAAGATACAAAGCATCTCCAATCATAAGCACAAGCATAAAGATAACACATACAACGATAAGCTCCCCCTTAATTGAATCTTACAAAAACTCTCCCTTAATAAAAGCTCCCCTTAAATCTTAAAAATTTTAACCTTTCTTTTCTTTAATTTTCTTTGAATTGAATAATGAATTTGAATTTCTCTATACATTTGAATTTCTCTATACTCTCCCCCTTTGTCATATATCAAAACAATTTACGGGAGCATAAGAAAAATGATAAATTGCCTTAGTTAGTTTGGAGAGTGATTTTTATCTTAGTTTTCAAAAATAGGGTGTTTTAACTAAACACTTAGCTTTTAAGGAGAGAATTAAAGTTTAAGAAACATAAAAGTTTTTAAGTAGAGGATTAAACATACTTCGGAAAACACTTAATTTTCTTGTAAAACTTTTAGCTAAGTAAAGTTTTTGACTTTGAAAAGTAACTTAGTTTTTGAAGTACTTTGCCAAATGTAATAAGCATTTGAAAGACACTTAGCACAAAAAAAAAATTAGAATTGCTTTAAACGCTAAGTTTGGAATATAGAGACTTAGTCAAAATTAAAAAAAAATTGTTTTTCCTTTTTGGAAATAATTAAAACAAATACTTAACATGAAAAACTTGTAAACTTTTAACTGAGGTTATTTTCACTTTGGAGAATCAAACAAAATAAAACCAAAAAACATATTCCTAAAGTCTAAGTATGAGTAACACTTAAATTCCTTGGCCACATATCTAACCATAGTTACTAGCTGATTACCTAGAGGGCAACAGCTTTTACTTGGTTAGTCAAGTTAAGCTAGTGATCCAGTTATATTTGACTAAGTCTGGATAACTTAACTTGATTACTGTAATTTTGGTATTTATTGTCCAGACTTACTATGATGCACAGAAATAAGCATACTGAAGTCTAGACTATACCCTATGCATCTCACCCCATTCTAAGTTTATCAAACACAAACAAGTTAAGTCTAGTACACTTGTGAGATGCTTTGACTAAAATCTAGAGGAATATGCTATGATTTCTAGGGGTAAATTCCTAAGCTAAGTCCAAAATTTGAAAGTCTAAGAAATTGGAATTTTGAAAAAGTATTTTTCCTAAGATTAAAAAATAAGTTGAGAAAAGTAAGCAGAAAATGAGTTCTATTCTACTAAGCACATCCCTATTTGTCTTCTAAGTGAATTGAACTCAAGTTCAGGTAAGGGCTTTGTGAATATGTCAGCTAAGTTTGATTTTGACTCAACGTAGTTAAGTACAATATCACTCTTAGCTACGTGATCCCTTACAAAGTGGTGCTTTACTTCTATAGTTTTGGGTTTAATTTTGGAAATAAGGGCTATCTGGCTTAGATTCCTATAGGATGACCTAGTTATTGACTCCTTGAGTTGGATCACCCAAAATTTGGTCAGATGAGTGATTTGTACTTGTTCTAGTTGGCCTTATATTTGGGTTAGTAATTGGTTCTTGTGAGTCACTAGGTTTAAGTAGGTTTTCTTCATCATCTTCTATATTTCTTGAGTTAGCATTTTCTATATTATTTTTATTTATTAAATTGGGCATTATATTTTCTTCATCAAATATTACATTTACAGTTTCTTCAACTTTTAGAGTGTTTTTGTTATAAACTCTTATGCCCTACTGGTTGTTGAGTACCCTAAAAATATTCTTGGGATTGTTTTTTATGAGAATTTTCCTAAGTAATCTTTGGTGTTTAAGATGAATACTTTACACTCAAATACTTTTAAATAGTTTAAGTTAGGAATTTTATTATAATATATTTCATATGGTGTTTTATTTTGACTTTTATTAATTAAAATTCTATTTTGTATATAACAGTCTATATTAATTGCTTCAGCCCAGAATTGATTAGATAGCTTGTATTCATTTAACATGGTCCTAGCGGCTTCTTGTAGGGTTTGTTTTTATGTTCTACTAGACTATTTTGTTGGGGGGTTCTAGGGCAAGAATATTCATGTTTATATCCATTCATTTCATAAAATTCAATAAAGTTATGATTTTCAAATTCTCCCCCATGGTCACTTCTAATTCTTTTTATCTGAGTATCTTTTTCATTTTCTATTAATTTGCAAAAGATTTTAAATACTTCAAAAGTTTCATCTTTAGTTTTTAAAAATTTTACCCAAGTAAATCTTGAGTAATCATCGATTATTACTAAGCAATATTGATTTTTGCTTAGTGACTTGACTCCATGTGAATCAAACAAGTCTAGGTGAAGGAGCTCAAGTATTGAAGTTGTTCTATTTAGGTTGGTTAACTTATGGTTTAATTTGGTTTGTTTACCTTGTTGACAAGCATCATAAGTTGAATTTTCAATAAATTTTAATTTGGGCAGACCTCTAACTAGACCATTTTGACTCATTTTTGAAATGAGTCTAGTATGAGTGTGACCCAGTCTCCTATGCCATAACTCAGTTTCCTCATATTGTGTTAATAAACACTCTAGTGAGGAAATTGGTAGGTCTATAGTATAAATATTCTTTTTCCTAATACCCTTAAGTTTAATTTCAGGATTATTAATATTCTTAATTATACATTCAGTTTTTGAAAATGTGACAAATCTCCTGAGTCACATAACTGGCTAATACTAAGTAAATTGAAACTGAATTGTTCAACTAATAATACTTTTCGAATGTAAAAATCAGAATTTAGTTGGATGTTACCTATTCCAATTACTGTAAGGGTTCCGTCGTTGCCAAACGCGACAGACCCTAGGTTCTTGAGTTTCAACTTCATGAATTTCAGTCTATCTCAAGTCATGTGTCTGGAGCATCCACTATCTAGCATCCATTGATCCAAATCTTTATGTTCCTACATAAAGTATTTGACTTGGGTCAATTTCTGGATTTAGAAGATAGTTTGACTTAAATTATCTTAATGTTCCATCTCACCCAAGCTAGATGATCAATCATGGTATTCCTATGGGTGTTTGTGAGATGGTTTATTAAGTTAATTAACTCACTTGGGTTAAGTCAATTCAATTGAATTATTAAATTTATTAAATTAAATTGTCAATTTAACTAATTAATTTAAATTATTAAATTGATTAATTAAGTTAAGATTTTTTAAATAGATTAATTAAGTTACTTTGATTAATTGAGTTAAATTAGATAAATTAAATTAAATTAGATAAATTAATTTAAATTGATTAAATAATTAGATTAATTAAGTTAATTAATTGATTGGGTTAAATTGATTAAATAATTAGATTAATTAGGTTAAATTGATTAAATAATTAGATTAATTAGGTTAAATGGATTAAATAATTAGATTAATTAAGTTAAATTAGATTAATTAGGTTAAATTGATTAAATAATTAGATTAATTCAGTTAAATTATTATTTTATTTTGTTTTGAATCAAGTTTAATCTAAATCCATCTC
The DNA here is from genome assembly GCF_018446385.1 of Zingiber officinale. NCBI lineage: Eukaryota > Viridiplantae > Streptophyta > Magnoliopsida > Zingiberales > Zingiberaceae > Zingiber > Zingiber officinale. The sequence continues at coordinate 5,116,999 of NC_055992.1, forward strand.
ACCCGATTCTAAGTTATCAATCATGGAACTTAAGTAGTTTTTGTGAGAAGATTATCTTTGATTTAGATTATTTCTAAGGATTAATTTACATTTGAGTTAAACTTAGGTTTTCTAATTAGTCAATTAAGTATGTATTTCAAGGATTGGTTCTCAGGTCGTGGCGAGGCACTAGGCCTTCTTGGGTATGAGATCATCCACCACTTCCTAGACAGAACCGCTCAAAGAAATGTCATGTTTAATTTTCTTTTTGAAATCCCTAGGTTTAACTGAACAAGTGTAAATTATGCCTAAGTCCTTAATCTATCTTAATTTAACCATACATATTAACAGGAAAGTAAATAAACAATCATCAAACAATTCTATTTATTTATTAAGATAGTTTTTCTATTGGCTCCCCCTAGATCATAGTCTCGATATGGTCTATCAAGGTAATGTACTTGATCCTTGGGGATCCAATATTGACCAAGGCCAACTTGATTGACCAAGTTGGACTTAGGTACCCATGCTTGGACTATCTTACTCTTCGGTCTATTAATAAGTGATAAATAAGACCGATATTTCTTTTTAGCTTTAAATCCAATTCCGGATCGATTGGCTTTCTGTTTTCCAAGAATCAAGTCAAGATTCTTGGAACCCAGTGTAAAACGTTCCAATGTAGTCTTCAAATCCTTGACTTAACTTTTCAGGCTGGAATTCTTTTTCTCAAGTTTTTGGACTTGAGTTGAGGTTCCAGTCTAAACTGGGTCAGCCAAGGATTCGGTATTAGTCGCTTCTTTAAAGGATGTTACTTCCTTTAGAAGCGACTTGATCCGAACATTAGACTTAGCTAATTTGCGCATTAAGTAATTAATTAAATTGTATAACCGACTTGTACTTACAGTGGGGTTTGACCTTTCAGAAATGGATATGGATCCGTGACTTCTCTCGGACTTAGCTTCCGACTTGTCCTCGCTTCCTGATTCGTTGATGTAGTCTCGGGCTGTCATTGTGAGAAAACTCGTCTGCTCGAGTTCTTTGTCGTCATACTCCTCTGAGGACGACTCGTCCCAGGTAGCCTTCAGGGCCTTATTCTTCCTTGATTTCTTCGGATCATTCTGGTTCGGGCAGTTCGCCTTGATGTGCCCTTTTTGATTGCATCCGTAGCACGTCACCTCGAACTTTACCTTTGGTTGGGCTTCCTTGGACTGAATGACCTTTCTGACATCCTTTTTGTTGAAGCTCTTCTTCTTCTTGTAGAGCTTTTTCACCAAGTTGACGAGCTCAATCGTGAGTTCATCATCGTCGTCGTCTGAATCTGGTTCTTCTTCTTATTCTGGTTCAGTTTTTCGCCTTGGTTTTGACTCACGTGATCTGTCGATACCTACAACCAAAGCTATACCCTTTTCGACCGGACGTGCATTAATCTGTTCATGCAACTTGAATTCAGAGAATAACTCATCTAATTTAATAGAAGAAAGGTTCTTAGAAACCTTGTAAGCATCTACCATGGATGCCCACAAGGTGTTCCTTGGAAAAGCGTTCAGAGAGTACCTGATTATGTCGCGATTCTCCACTTTTTGTCCGATCGCATGAAGTCCATTGAGGAGATCTTGGATCCGGGCATGGATCTAGCTAGCCGTCTCACCTTCCTGCAATTTTATATTGTACAATTTATTGAGAATTAAATCTCTTTTGCTTACCTTGGTGTCGGGCGTTCCTTCGTGAAGCTCGATCGGCTTCTCCCACAGCTCCTTGGCGCTCGAGAATGGGCTGACGCGGTTCAGCTCCTCCTTCGTCAATCCGCATTGGAGGGTGCAGGTCGCCTTGGCGTTTGCTTCTACCTTTTTGATTAGTGTCGCGTCCCAGTCCTCGTATGGTAGTTGCTTGCCGGCGCCGTCAGTTGGTAGTTGGAGCCCGGTTTTGACGATCATCTAGACTTCAAAATGAGTCTGGAGATACTCCTCCATCTGGCCCTTCTAGTACCCGAAATCGTCTCCGGTGAAGAGCGGTGGTCGAGCGGTGCTATAACCTTCTTGAAGCACCGTTTTAAAACTTGCACACGAAGAAAAGAAAAAAAATTTGTTCCAAGACTTGATCTTGAATTAGCAGTGCGGGATGTATAATAAAAAAAATGAACTCGAGTGGTGTTGCACCAACTTCGAGCAAAAATTGATTCGAACGAAAAAATAGATTGGAATGTAGCAATTGTGCTAATTCCAATCGACTCCGAAAAATTTAAAAGACACGACGAAAAATTGCTTGATTGGTGGTTGCACCAAATCGAAACTACCCCGCTCTGATACCAATTGTTGGATCGAGATCGCACCAGAGGGTAATGAATAGCGCTCATGGCTTTCAAGCGTTTCGGATTCGTAAAACAACGAGTAACAAGCAACGGAATTAAAAAAACACAACGCGAACAAAAGTTATTTACTTGGTTCGGAGCCTTGGACGACTTCTACTCCAAGGTCCACGCTCGTTGAGCGTTTGCTTTGGGCAATTCACTATCAAATCGCAAAGTGCAGATTAAGTATTACAAAATTGAAATAATAAAGCTATACCGACAACATAATTTAGAGAAAATGAAGCTCCGGGTTGTCGGGGACTTGTCGTAGCTTAGTCGGAGCGTCTCGTTAGTAGCACGTTGTAATAGGATCACTTGAGAATTATTGTTCTAAGGCTCCTATTAGAGACCCCTTATAAAGCCTGTTGGAGGCGCCTCAAAACCCATTCAAGGCGCCTCAAACCTGCCGAGTCAGCCGCGTGGATCAGCGCTAAAAACTTCATCTCTGATCCATTTGAAGGTGCCCCCATGGCCAATCCAAGGTGCCTCCAAGTAGTCTGAGGCGCCTCCATATCCTTTGAGGCGCCTCCAGCTCTGTTATGCGGAGACTTCAACTCCTTTGCACCCGAGGCGCCTCCAAGCTCCATGGAGGCGCCTCAGACACTGTTCATCTAAGGGAAAACCTTGTTCTCTCATACCTGCAAGACATGTTAATCCAAAAACACAAACATATCCTGCAAAACAAGGTTAGCACATAACAAACATAATAGATGAAATGTTTGACAACCTTCGGGCTGTCCGGTTCTGACTTCAGATTTCCCCTCGGAAATCCTAGGTCGAACCGACGCCTACTGTTCCCTCTTCGGGGGAACGCGTCCTCACCTACTCCACTCAGGAGATCATACCTGATGTAAGTTCGGTCCTCCAGATTGACTGGACTTTTCGCCTAGGATTACCACCCCCTAGGACCTAGGGTTACCCCCCTAGGATTTTTCTCTACCTAGAGTTATCTCCCCTTAGGACCTAAGGTTACCCCCCCCCCCCTTAGGATTTCTCCTCCACCCAAGGTTACCACCCCCTAGGACCTAAGGTTACCCACCCCTCCCTAGGATTTCTCCTCCACCTAGGGTTACCACCCCCTAGGACCTAGGGTTACCGCCTCCTAGGGTTTTTCTCCACCTAAGGTTACCACGCCCTAGGACCTAAGGTTACCGCCCCCTAGGGTTTTTCTCTTGCCTAACCGTAGTTAGAACTTTTCTGCAAACTTGTTTAGGCTCATTAGATAACAATTAAACTTAACTGTGAATCCCTTTTGCCATTATCAAAACTAAGGTTTGATCGTCAGATACTTCCCGCACCAACACGATGAACTAGGGTTTCAAGGATGATGAACTTCTGAATATTTGGAAGAACTCCTCAACGATTCTGTGCACAGTGAGATAAGATAACAAAGCGTTAGTGACTTAAGACCGGGGTGAGAATCCTTGGCTAGACCCTCCGGCGCTCAAGTCAGTTCCTCTCTTGAAGGTGGAAGAAGAAGAAGAAGAAGAAAAAAAAGAAGTACAGTAACTAAAGTACTTAGAAACATAGTTTTATATGCTAGAACTTGCTTACATTGCCAACGAAGAGAATTGCCCTTTTTATACTACCTTATATAACCTTCATAGTCATGAAGTGGTCTCCAGTTGTTAGAGTTTGTTAAAAGATGAAGTTATACTTTAGGTTTCATGCAATAATCCTTTAAGGAATCTTTTTTGTACCCCAGATGTACCTCTTTTGTCGTTTATGACTCATATTCCTGATGAAGTATACATAAGAACACGTCACTATAACTGAAGAAGCTGTTGGAGCAATCTAGGTGCCCTAAGTTTTGATGTTTGGACAAAGGTTTAAGTTAGGTTTATTGTTGTATTTGATATGCATTGTGAGTGTGCAGGATACAGGTACAACAAGGAAAGTCCAAGGTGAGTCTTGGCGGTGTAAGTCCAAGCATGTAATCTTGGCAACGTAAGTCCAAATGTGATCTTGGCAAAGGAGGAAAGTCCAAGGATGAGTCTTGGCGGTGTAAGTCCAAGTATGTAGTCTTGGCAACGTAAGTCCAAGTGTGACTTGGCAATGGATGAAGTCCCGGAGGTGCGACTTCTTGGCAAAGGAAGACCCGACAACAATGACAAGGTCGATGGAAGCTCCAGAAGGCAAGACGTGAAGGATGGGGAGGCATCCGAGGGACGCAAGGCTGATGGAGGAGGCTAGAAGGCTAGGTTTAGGTTGGTCGGGCGAGAACGAGTGCTGAGTGAATGTACTAGAGGTAAAATCCTAGAATTAGGGTTTACTGCAGCAGTACTGTAGCAGTAATGTAGCGTTACTGTAGCAGTCGACTGGTAACTATAGCAGTCGACTGGTGCACTGTAGAGAGCCGTTGAGAGAGCCGTTGGGCTGACACCAGTCGACTGGTGCAAGGACCAGTCGACTGGTAACGGGCAAATCAGCTTACTGATTTGTTCCAAGCTCTATAAGAAGATGCTTGGGATGACCGGCCAAGGTGACGAAATTAGACTTGGTTAAAGCCTAATTAGTAGTCACTAAACGTGCTCAAGGTTCTCTTGTGTCCAAGTGTTCTTGGTTGGTGTTGTGGTGAGGTTTCTCCACCCACAAGAAGTTGCTTGAGTAGCCGGAGTTTGTCGGGGGCTAGTCCACCGAAGGATCGGGATCGTCCACCTTACGGACAGCCGTGGAGTAGGAGCAAGTTATCTCCAAACCACGTTACATTGACGTGCATTGGTTCGCATTTCCTTTCTTTGTCTTTAGCTTTCATATTCGTATTTAGTTTCATATTATTCCGCTGTGCAACTAACGAATACGTAGGAAGCCATCGATTTAGGTGAGACGCTATTCACCCCCCCTTTCTAGCGGCCACCGATCCTCCAACAAGTGGTATCAGAGCTAGGTGAGCTCTTGTTGGACTAATCGCCAAGAGAGCGGCTAGAGGAAGAAGATGGTGTTGGAGGGACCTCTCGGATGGGACATCCTAATCCTACCTCCATACGAGCGTGAGGACTTCGACTATTGGAGGAAGCGCATGGAGATGTGGTTCCAAATGAATTGGAACCAATGGATTGCGTTGGAGGAACCATTTAAAGCTCCAACGGACAAGAAGGGAAAGCGTCTCCGACGTCGATATTGGACCGATGAGCAAAGGGAGCAATCGGAGATGGACAAGGAGGTAATTAAAATTTTAATTAATTTATTACCTCCTAATGCAATATTGAATGTAGGTGAATACGAGAATGCAAGTAACCTTTGGAAAAAGGTAATTGCGCTTCATGAGAGTCCTACACAAATCCAAGAAGAGGAGGAACCCAAGGGGAAGGACTCATTGGTCCAAGAAGAGAAGGACCAATCGAATGTTGACACGAGCTCAACATCCGAGGAGGAGAAGGAAGATGAGGAGATATCATCCACATCTTCAAGGGAGGAAGAAGTGGAACCGTCCACATCTTCAAGTGAAGAGGAAGAAGAGCAATTCAAGGAAGAGGAGATCTTGGAAGCTCAACCCTCCACCTCAACTACTAAGAAGAGCACAAAAGATCACATCAAATGCTTTGAGTGTGGTAAGATGGGGCACTACAAGAGTAGGTGTCCTTCGCTCAAGAAGGTAAAGGAGGTAAACCCTAAACTCACTAAAGTTAATTTAGAAACTAATGTGAGTTGTAGGAAAAAAAAAGGAGAAGAAGCACATTAGGTGCTTTACATGTGGTGAGTGGGGTCACTACCACACAAAGTGCCCAAGGAGAGGAGAGCTCAAGAAATTGGCGCACTTGAAGAAATGGGAAAAGAAGAGGAGCACAAGTCAAGGGGGAGCTTCAAAGGTAAAAGGGAAGGTAATCCCTATTTTGAAGCTTGATCCAAGCTCTAATTCTTATATGCTTGTTAAAAATAATGTAGATTATCTACCCAAGCATAATCATGGATTTAGGTATAATGATAGGAATAGGGTTAACACGGTAGATAACCCTAAGAAATCATACACTAAGGGTAGACCTATTAAGACCCAACCCACTTTGCCTAAGGGAAGGAAAGTGGGTGAAAACCTAAACATTAATCCCAAGAAAGGGAGACATATGCCTAGGAAGGTGGGTAGGTCTAGTCATGTCCAAGGTGAACATATTGACTTTAGGGTTAGAACCCTAGAATTAGAAAATCAAGTCTTGAAGGCAAAGCTTGAGGAAATGTAGAAAGTCCTAGAGAGGTTCATTATTGGACCTAAAGGACTTGACAACTATTTGGGTAGTCAAAGACCTAAAAATGTCAAATTAGGTCCCTCCAAGACCAAAAGGAGGTCAAGTGCTAAGGTAGCACATGACATTGGTAAGGGAGGTGTGACCAAAGACAAGGGAGAGTCATCCAAGGCCAATAAAAAGGAGTATGCTAGGGTGTCATATAATTATGGCAAGGATGAGGTGTCCAAGGTTATGGACAAGAAGAAATTAACCAAAGACAAGATGTCTAAGGTTAAGAATGTGAGTTTTGTAGGCCAAGTGTCACCCGAGGTGCACCGAAGTGGCCTAGCCATAGTGGATGAGTCACCAAGGGAGGTGACTAAGGTTAAGATTCCTAAGGTTAGGAAGAGCCTTTGGGACCCATGGTAGATGGGTTATCAAATGTGCCAAGTGGTTAGGAGACGGACTTAAGTCTCTAACATGGTGGATTGGCACAATTGAGTTGAGTTTCATGCATAGAAATATGAATTGGGTTCATATTGCATGAAAATTAATTTTTGATGTATAGATGTCATATAAACCCATGCTAGGGAAGTATTGTGATTTAGTATGGGCAGATACATCAAGAGGAAGCCAAAACTAGGACTTTAGGTCAATGTTCAATTGAACTATTTAGTTAGTTTTAAATTTTGTGTCAATCTTGGGATCTGTGATAAATATTTATATATATATATATTTTTCCCAAGTAGACAAGGGTACAATAGACCTCTCCACAAAATTTGAGGATTTTTGGAGGTCTAGGAAATTTCTGGTGCATTTCTGAAGTTGGCCTGAAAAGGCTGATTTTTTGCAGAAATAGGGTGTCAGTCGACTGGTACAGATATCAGTCGACTGGTAAAAGTATTTTTGAGCACAGAATGTTTCTGTAAGCTCATTTTGTCGATACCAGTTGACTGGTGCCGATACCAGTCGACTGGTAACAGTAGATTTCGACCACAGAATGCTTCTGTAAGGTTTTGTCGAAGGGGGCAGTCGACTGGTACCTAGTTCAGTCGACTGGTACCTAGTTCAGTCGACTGATACCAGCCTAAAAGTGTTTTTCAACACTGTTCTTGACCGTGTCAACTCGTTTAAATGTATGAGATCCATGGGGGATAAATACATGAGTTTATGGTCAATTTGGATGACATGTTTTCAACAATTGGGATATTGTTGGAGCTCTTTTTGATGTATGACAAAGGGGGAGAAGTCTAGGTTTAAGTGGGAAACCTATACACCTTTGCAAGAAATCCTAACTCGAGGGAGAGCTTAGGTGAAGGGGGAGCGATTGTTTAGGCAAAGGGGGAGAAGTTTACCTTTGCGGGAAATCATAGCTCAAGGGGGAGCTTAGGTGAAGGGGGAGCCTAGGGATTTAGGTTCCATTATTTATGCATGAGTTGATTTGCATATTTATTTACATATGTATTGCATTTATGTTTCCCTAACTTAAACAGGTTGCCAAACATCAAAAAGGGGGAGATTGTTGGAGCAATCTAGGTGCCCTAAGTTTTGATGTTTGGGCAAATGTTTAAGTTAGGTTTATTGTTGTATTTGATATGCATTGTGAGTGTGCAGGATACAGGTACAACAAGGAAAGTCCAATGTGAGTCTTGGCGGTGTAAGTCCAAGTATGTAATCTTGGCAACGTAAGTCCAAATGTGATCTTGGCAAAGGAGGAAAGTCCAAGGATGAGTCTTGGCGGTGTAAGTCCAAGTATGTAGTCTTGGCAACGTAAGTCCAAGTGTGACTTGGCAATGGATGAAGTCCCGGAGGCGCGACCTCTTGGCAAAGGAAGACCCGACAACAATGACAAGGCCGATGGAAGCTCCAGAAGGCAAGACGTGAAGGATGGGGAGGCATCCGAGGGACACAAGGCTGATGGAGGAGGCTAGAAGGCTAGGTCTAGGTTGGTCGGGCGAGAACGAGTGCTGAGTGAATGTACTCGAGGTAAAATCCTAGAATTAGGGTTTTCTGTAGCAGTACTGTAGTGTTACTATTGTTAGGACCTTCGGATGCGGCTAGAGAGGGGGGGTGTGAATAGCCGACCTCAAATTATCGTTTCTTCCTACAATTTAGGTTAGCACAGCGGAAATACAATGTAGAAATGAAAGTGGAGAAGATCAAACCTCAAACACGATGATGTAACGAGGTTCGGAAATGATACTCCTACTCCTCGGCGTGTCCGTAAGGTGGACGAAGCCTATCAATCCGTCGGTGGATGAGACCCCGGATAACCGGCTAATATGAACTCCTTCTGGGTGGAGCAACCTCGCCATAATCTCTTTTGCAACAGCAAGAATGGAGTACAACCAATAGAGAAAGAAAACAAGAACAATATAAATGTAAAAACACTTTGCTTGCCTTCTCATCGACTGGAGTTCGATGAAGCAGCAACTTCACGATGTCAACAGCAGCTGATCACCCAGTCGAGGGAAGCTCACACGAAGCTTCAGGAATAGGGAGCTCAGCAAAGCTCAGATCGCAAGAGTGAGGAAGAAGGAAGTTGTGTCGAGAGAGTTATTTTTATCCTGCACTGCGAAGAAGAAGACAAAGAACAACACAAAAGCCGTTGTGTCGCAACGGCTAGGCTCGGACCGATCAGCTCCTGTTCAGTAGCGGGCTCTGCGTGCCAGGCTAAGCTGATCGGTCCCCGCACCGATCTCCATACTGTTCTCGCTTCGATCGCTCGATCGGTCTCGGACCGATCAAGAGTTTCGATCGGTCTGCATCGATCGATAACTCATGCGACCTCGTTGTTACCGATCGGTCACCGCACCGATTAGATAAACTCGAGATCATCGATCTGGCTCACGACCGATCCAATGCCCATGTGGATTTAGAGCTTCTCATCCCTAAATCCTAAGGCCTTCCTGGTCTTGAGAACGAGCTACCGAGCCCTCTCCGACTTTCACGTCCGGTCCAGAGAACGAGCTACCGAGCCCTCTCTGACCTAGTCCAGAGAACGAGCTACCGAGCCCTCTCTGACCTAGTCCGGAGAACGAGCTACCGAGCCCTCTCCGACTTCCCATGCCAAGCTTCCATACTTGGACTTCTCCCGTGCCAAGCTCCCTGCTTGGACTTTTCCATGCCAAGTCTCCATACTTGGTCTTTTCCCGTGCCAAGCTCCCTGCTTGGACTTTTCCGTGCCAAGTCTCCATACTTGGACTTTTCCGTGCCAAGTCTCCATATTTGGACTTTTCCGTGCCAAGTCTCCATACTTGGACTTTTCCGTGCCAAGTCTCCATACTTGGACTTTTCCGTGCCAAGTCTCCATACTTGGACTTTTCCGTGCCAAGTCTCCATACTTGGACTTTTCCCGTGCCAAGCTCCCTGCTTGGACTTTTCCCGTGCCAAGTCTCCATACTTGGACTTTTCTTGTGCCAAGTCTCCATACTTGGACTTTACCCGAATCAGGTCAACTCAAGTCGGGTCAACCAGGTCAACCTTGACCAAAGGTTGCACCCACAATCTCCCAAGTTTGTATTCTTGTCAAACATCAAGATACAACTTTTCTATTCTCGTCAAACATCAAAATACACCTCGAGTCAGGTCAACTCGAGTCGGGTCAACCAGGTCAACCTTGACCTAAGGTTGCACCAACAACTATAGCAGTACTGCAGCGTTACTGTAGCAGTAATGTAGCATTACTGTAGCAGTCGACTGGTGACTGTAGCAATCGACTCGTGCACTGTAGAGAGCCGTTGAGAGAGCCGTTGGGCTGACACCAGTCGACTAGTGCAAGGACCAGTCGACTGGTAACGGGCAAATCAGCTTACTGATTTGTTCCAAGCTCTATAAGAAGGAGCTTGGGATGGCCGGCCAAGGTGACGAAATTAGACTTGGTTAAAGCCTAATTAGTAGTTACTAAACGTGCTCAAGGTTCTCTTGTGTCCAAGTGTTCTTGGTTGGTGTTGTGGTGAGGTTTCTCCACCCACAAGGAGTTGCTTGAGTAGCCGGAGTTTGCCGGGGGCTAATCCACCGAAGGGATCGGGATCGTCCACCTTACGGACAGCCGTGGAGTAGGAGCAAGTTATCTCCGAACCACGTTACATTGACGTGCATTGGTTTGCATTTCCTTTCTTTGTCTTTAGCTTTCATATTCGTATTTAGTTTCATATTATTCCACTGTGCAACTAACGAATACGTAGGAAGCCATCGATTTGGGTGAGACGCTATTCACCCCCCTCTAGCGGCCACCGATCCTCCAACAGAAGCTTCTAAAGAATATTTTCCTCCAAATCTTCCAAGTTGTCATACTTGTGTGCTTCTGTTACACATGTTTCTTCTGGTCATTCAAACCGGTTGTATATATATTGAAAATAGCTTCTGTAAAGCATGTCTCGACCAGTCATTCAAGTCAGTCGCATATATAATGAGAATACCCTCTGTTAAGCATGTTCTGGACGCTCATTCAAGACGATCGCATATATGATGAGAATATCCTCTGTTAACCATGTCTCGGTTGGTCATTCAAGCCAGTCCCATATATATTGAGAATACCTTATGTGAAGTATGTTTCGACCGGTTATTCAAGCCGGTCGCATATATAATGAGAATAACCTCTGTTAAACATGTCTCGGTCGATCATTCAAGTCGGTCTCATATATATTGAGAATACCTTTTGTGAAGCATGTCTCAATTGATTATTCAAGTCGGTCACATATATAATGAGAATCAGGGTTGGCCCTAGAGGAGGGTGGCACTGGGCGATGGCCCTGGGCCCATAATTTGAGAGGGTCCAAATTTTTTTTTTTAGTATTATGTATTATAGGCATGTAATTGAGGCCTTGAATAGTTGGGCTCAAATTCATATTTCAGAATATTTTGATATTGTCTTTTACTTTTATCTGTTTAAGCATGTAATTGGGGCCTTGAGTAGTTGGGGCCCAAATTTATTTTGGACTTTTTTTTTCCGCCCCGGGCCTCCTCTGTAGAAGGACCGGAGCTGATGAGAATAGCCTCTGTTAAGCATGTCTCGGTTGGTCATTCAAGTCGGTCGCATATATAATGAGAATACCCTCTGTTAAGCATGTTTTGGCTGGGAATGTACTATAATCTTTATAAGACTGAACACCTTTATGCTCAGTCAAGGTTTGTCTGGCTGAACGCATATAAGCATATTGGTGCTCGCTCGGCTTTCACCCAGTCGGTAATATACTAAAAACTATATAAGGCTAAGTGCCTTTATGCTCAGCCGAGCTTTGTCCAATGGAGCACATGTAAGCACGTTAATGCTCGTTTGACCTTCACTCGACCGATAATACACTAAAAGCTGTATAAGACTAAGTGCATTTATACTCGGTTGGGCTTTGTCTGGATGAGCACATGTAAGCACATTAGTGCTCGCTTGGCCTTAACTCGACCGGTAATATACTAAAAGTTGTATAAGGCTAAGTACCTTTCCATTCGGTCAGGCTTCGCCTGACTGAGCGCTTGTAGAAAGCCTTTTATTTGGTCTTTCATTATCTTATTAATCTCATATTCACCTAGCTATAGATCCCTCCTATCTTTCTTGACCATGACTTCTACTTCATTGGACAGGTCGACCTATCATAACCCATATCAGTAATATTTGACAGTCTCCAAATTGTCTGGTCCTGATTTTGAGTTTTGTTTAAATTCTAGGTTGGACTGACACTTATTATTCCCTTTACGGGAAACACATCCTCACTTACTCATCTCAAGAGAGTTGACCTTTTGTCAAACTGGTCCTTTAGACCGTTTGGACTTTTGCTCAACATCCGAGACCTCAGGACTTTCTGTTGGATGTCTAAACCTGACCTGTCCAATCTTTCGCCTAGTGTCCGTGACCTCTAGGACTTTCACCTAGTGCCCTCGACCCTAGGATTTTTGCTTGACATCCTCGACCTGTCAAAACTTTGCTCAATCCTCGGCACCAGGATTTTCTTGCCTAGCTGCAACTAGGACTTTCCACCTTCACTAGGGCTTCTCTGCCTAGCCTTAACTAAGACTGTCACCTTGCTTAAGATCACTTAGGACTTTCTTGTGTACACTAAGTCAAATTTGTTAGAACAACAACAAATCTTAACTTTGAACCTTTTGCCATTATCAAAACTTAGGTTTGATCATCTGGTGCTCCCTGCAATAACACTCCTTCAGATTCGAGCACTCATGCTTAAAATGTCCTTTCTTTTGGCATCCATAATAGGTGATGTTTGCCTTCAGATTGGTGGATGAAGGGCTAACCATTTTCTAGAGGTCATTTTTGGTGAAGCTCTTCTTTCTTTTAGTGAACATTTTTCTTACTAGGTTCATTAGTTGCTCTTCTGCATAGGATTTTGAGTCTAATTCATCCTTAGGCTCGTGTTTGGTTCTGATCTTTGGTTTTAATTCATTAGTAGTATCTATAAAGAAAGCTATACCATTTTCGGTCTTTTGGAAGTTATTTGTTAGTGTAGTTCTAGTTTACAAAATAATTCATGTAAATTCAACTTTGAAAGATTCTTTGGAACTTTATAGGCATCTCCTATAGATGATCATAGTATATTTCGACGAAAGGAGTTAAGAGCGTACCTTATTACATCACAGTTCTCGAGTTGATGTCCGATCAGGTGAAGACCATTAAGAATGTTCTTTATTCTAGCATGGAGCTTACTTGAGGTCTCACTATCATACATTTTAATGTTAAATAAATTATTTAAAAGTAAATCTCTTTTGGTTACCTTTGAGTCGGTTGTGCCCTCGTGTAGTTCAACCAGCTTGTCCCACAGCTCCTTGGCGGCGTCGAACGATCCAACCCTATTTAGCTCTTCCTTCGTCAGTGCACATTGAATGATGTTTAAAGTCTTATTGTCAGTTTATGCTTTCTTCTTCATTTATGGGGCCCAATTTTCTAGGAGGATGATTACGTTATTGTTGTCCTTTGGAGTTTTGTATCCTTGTCGAATGCAAAATCACTGCTCGATGTCGGTTTTCTGATACACCTTCATCCTCTTCTTCTAGTAAGGGAAATCATCTCTGTTGAATAGCGGTGGACGAAAAGGGATATAGCCTTTGCTTTGGGCCATTCAAAGACAGAACCATGCACACAAAAAGAAACTATGAGAAAAATCCCAAGACTAGGTCTTGTATTAGTAATGTGGGAGATAAAAAAAAAATAAGGCTCGAATGGTGTTGCACCAATTTTGAGCAATAAAAAAATTCGCAATGAAAAAATTATTTGAAGAGGTCATTGCACCAATTTAGATTGATTAAAAAAATTTGAAACCGAAATGAAAAGTGAAGCGTAAAAAACAAACCCCCTACTCAATTGATGGTTGCACAAATTTAGAACAGTCATGCTCTGATACCACTTGTAGAACTGATGCATGTGAGAGGAGGGTGGTGAATCACGTGCTTTTTAAAAACTATCTTTTCGGTTTTATAAATCAAGTGCATGACGAAAAGAATAAAAGAACACAAGAAAAGACCAAGACATGATCAGTTACTTGGTTTGGAGTTTTCGGTGACTCATACTTCAAGACCTAGGTCCTTGGACCTATTGAAGGGTAATCCATTAACTCCTCTACCGATAAACTCCTGGCAAAGTAATATAATACAAAAGAACAAAGAAAGTGTAATAACCTTACACATTTTCTGTTGCAAATATAATTAAAAGCATAATAAAATAAGTCATTACCAACACTTAGAAGACATGAATTTGATTAAGCTCGTGTGTTGATCTCAGTCTACTGGCAATAGTTTGGAAGTCGTCGAGTATTAGTATGGCGGCAGCACGAAGTCATAGCAGCAAAATGGTTATATGAGCTCATGTCAAATCTGACATGGAAGTGCTAGTTGAACAATGCTTATATTGACTGTTGAGGGCACCTCAACCTCATTTATAGCGCCTCCAACTTCAAAATCAATCTCGAAAACTTCGGCCTTTATCATTTCTGAAGCTCTCAGTCTTTATCTGCACGAGGGTGCCTCCAAGCGCTTCGAGGCTCCTCCAAGCTCTCATCTAAGGCGCCTCTAGAGCACTCCAGGGTGCATTCGCACAACAAACTTCATCTTCGAAGTTTATCTACGCGCAAGCGCCTCCATTGGATTTAGGGTGACTCCAATAGCTACTCAGAGGCATCTCTGCTCACTTCTAAGGCACCTCTAGCACTGTTCATCTGAGGCTAACCTGTACATTTTAGCTCCTTCAAAACATGTTAGTCCAAATGCCAAAGATACTCTGCAAAACAAAGTTAGCACAATTAAATATAAGATTTATAAATTAGATTATGTCTTCCCAAGATTAGGATCTAGTCATGGTCTTAGCTTAGACTTCTAAAATGGATTTAAACTAGACCATCACCTATACTTCCATTGGGGCTGATCCTTACTGGATCACTTTTCTATAGTGACTTACCTTACTTACCAATTGTAGTCACTTGACGTGCCTCTTGACCCACCAGGTCTTCTTGTCAAAATCGTACATCTAGACTTCAGCCAATTGTCTAGAATCAAATATCGTGACTGGACTTCAACCAACTGCCGCAACTGGACTTCCGGCTATAATCACACATCTGGACTTCAACTTGGTGTTTAGTCTTCTAGAGTCGTCAATTTTTGTACACTTGGTAAAGAGGCTAAATAAATATAACATCTAACTTTAATCTACTTGTCATTCATCAAAACTTAAATTTGACTATTGGTGTTAACTGCGCCAATAGTTTAATATACATTATGTTATGTACATGTCCTAATTTCCACTATGATGTTTGCTTAGTTAGTTGTTTCTAGTCAAATCCAGGACGAGACACTAGAAACAATGAAGAGAATACTCAGATATCTTAAAATTACAACAGATTATTGTCTCTATTTTCAATGATCTAATATAAGCCTAAAGGACTACATAGATGTAGATTTGACAAGAGATCTTGATGATAGAAAATCTACATCCGACTATTTCTTCTTGTTAAATGGTGGTGCTATCTCATGGAACAACAAGAAATAGACTTGTATAGTGCTATTGATAATGAAAGTTGAGTATATGACTTGTTCAGCAGCTATGCAACAAGCTGTCTAGTTAAAAAGATTTCTAAAGAATCTGAAAATTGCTAAAGAGTCCTGTTACAATATATTATGATAATCAAGCTATTATAGCTTTTTCTAAGAATTTCAAATATCACAGTAAGGGCAAACACATAGTTATTAAGTATAATTTTATAAAGAATATTGTTGACAAGAAAAAAGATAATTCTTGAGTACATCCTACACATGTTATACTTGTTGATCCTTTTAGTAAGCTATTGAATAAAGAATTATTTCAAGGACATGTGAAATCTTTGGGATTTCGTAGAATGTAACTTATTGTAAATACAAGCAAAATATGTGAAATGTCATTGATCCGGCAGTAAGATCTGGGGACTCCCTCTGGAGAGGAGTCAACGCCACGTATAGGTCAAAAGGCAAAAGGGTAAGCATGAGGTCCGACCGATCGGATAAGGGTTGGGTCGACCGGCCAAACGGGTCTGAGCGGAATCAAAGACAACACGACGGGGAGTCGGGTTTTCGACGCTCATGGTGAACAGGGTCGCTGGGCCGAGCGGGTAGCCCACTCGACCGAGGTGTAAAGCATCAATGTTGTGAAGGAATAGTCTCAGCCGAGCACGCGATGGAGTGAAATCTTCCCGGTCGGACCGATACCTACGCCCGGTCGGACCGATGCCTGCCGAGCGGATGGACGCTCGGCTCGGGGAAAAAAGACAAGGACAAGGGGACATTGGGGAACATCTTCTGACAACAGACATGTTCGACGACCAAGCCATACGCAGAATCCTACGGCGGAAGGTTCTGCTGTCCCATCAGAGAGGTGCTCGGATCGTAGCAGTATGGTGTCAGACATGCTTCTCTGGTACACTCATACTAAGGTATGGTAAAGGACACGTGTATGCCTCAGTAGGTGTGCATAAGCCTCCCCACAGCTCTATATAAGAGCCCTCAGACTTCACCGGAGGTATGCAATCTCTGATCTTTGGAGTCACTTCATCGTTTTCCTCTTGCCTAACTTGAGCGTCGGAGGGTCGTCGCCGGGAACCCCTTCCCGGCTCGACTTCCTTGCAGGTTCACCGGAGATTTGTGCAGCTGGTCGGAGATAGAGGAGAGCGCCACGTCCCCAACGTCCGTCGACTCAGCATTCGGACAGGATCAAATTGGCGCCGTCTGTGGGAACGCACCTGCATCCAAGCGAAAGAGATGGACGAAGCTGGACGACCTCACACCATGATGCTCTCCCAGGAGGAGCTTGACGCTTTAATCGAGGCAAGAGTAGCTAAGCTCGTGGAGCAACAGAAACAAAAGGCGCAAGCCGAGCGCTTAGAGCAACAGGCGACGTCAGCATCAGCAGGCCGAGCGGATCAGAGTTCCGACCGGAGAATATCTCAACATGGGGCTGAGATAAAGATCCGGTCGGCATTCAAGGGGAAGCACCACTTGTCGTTATCTGGAGGATGAAGACGGACGACAACTGGATCGACCATGGAGCGCAAATCATCTCCAGCCGTACCGAGCTGGGTGAGAGGTGCACCGATGTAATTCATTTTATGAATGTCTTGGTTGCCTGTGCCCTTTTAATGCAGCAAGCAAAGTGATAAAACGCATTCGGCATTATTCGCCAAACGGCCGATTACACGAAGACCGTCGAGCTCCGACGTTAAATATCGAGAGTCGGACCGGCCACGATAAACCCTCCAGCCGGAAGACCGTCGAGCTCCGACGTTAAATATCGAGAGTCGGACCGACGACTATAAACCCTCCGGCCAGAAGACCATCGAGCTCCGACGTTAAATATCGAGAGTCGGACCGGAGACTATAAACCCTCCGGCCAGAAGACCGTCGAGCTCCGACGTTAAATATCGAGAGTCGAACCGGCGACTATAAACCCTCCGACTGGAAGACCGTCGAGCTCCGACGTTAAATATCGAGAGTCGAACCGGCGATTATAAACCCTCCGGCCGGAAGACCGTCGAGCTCCGACGTTAAATATCGAGAGTCGGACCAGCGACTATAAACCCTCCGGCCAGAAGAGTTAAATATCGGAAAGTTAGCGCAACTATACACCCTCTCGCGGAAGACCGTCGAGCTTCGACGTTAAATATCGAGAGTCGGACCGGCGACTATAAACCCCCCGGCCGGAAGACCGTCGAGCTCCGACGTTAAATATCGAGAGTCGAACCGGCGACTATAAACCCTCCGGCCGGAAGACCGTCGAGCTCCGACGTTAAATATCGAGAGTCGGACCGGCGACTATAAACCCTCCGGCCGAAAGACCGTCGAGCTCCGACGTTAAATATCGAGAGTCGGACCGGCGACTATAAACCCTCCGGCCGGAAGACCGTCGAGCTCCGACGTTAAATATCGAGAGTCGGACCGGCGACTATAAACCCTCCGGCCAGAAGACCATCGAGCTCCGACGTTAAATATCGAGAGTCGGACCGGCGACTATAAACCCTCCGGCCGGAAGACCGTCGAGCTCCGACGTTAAATATCGAGAGTCGGATCACCGACTATAAACCCTTCGGTCGGAAGACCGTCGAGATCCGACGCTAAATATCGAGAGTCGGACCAGCGACTTTAAACCCTCCGGCCGGAAGACATGTTGTTTAGTGGTAATTCCAGTTAAAACTATGCATGTATTTAACTAAGCGAGTCCGGCTGACCAAGTGTGCAAACGGGTGGGCTACCAAGAGTACCCCGTAAACATTTAGCGAAAATCCCATTTGCGAAACGAGATATATTCAGCCGAGCGGCCTAGCTATACAAGATACTTCGTGAAAAATCCCTTTCAAACACAAGAGAGGCGGGATGAGAGGCGGATAACGAGGAGAAGTGGAGGAATGTGAACAACGGTGGTTGGTGAGCCGAGCTGGGCAATAAATGCTTAATTTGGATGATGTTGATGGATTCTAAGGCGTGGATCCAACGTGTATCATTGCTGGCCTGCCCGTTCCAAGTTAATAGTGAATCAGGGAAATCTAGCGTAGGCCCGATTCTCCTGGTTCATAGTGTGGAGGGCACCGGTCTAGGCTGGTTTCACAGAGACGCCGCTCGGCGTGACTGGCGGTCCAGTCAGTCGGACTAATCGCCTCCTTCGACTAGACTTGAAGGGGAGGCAAGTGATCCGACAGTAAGATCTGGGGACCCCCTCTAGAGAGGAGTCAACGCCACGTGTAGGTCAAAAGGCAAAAAGGTTAGCATGAGGTCCGGCCGATCGGATAAGGGTTAGGTCGACCGGCCAAACGGGTCCGAGCAGAATCAAAGACAACCCGAAGGGGAGTCGGGTTTCCGACGCTCATGGTGAACAGGGTCGCCGGGCCGAGCGGGTAGCCCGCTCGGCCGAGGCGTAAAGCATCAATGCTGTGAAGGAACAGTCTCAGCCGAGCACGCGATGGAGTGAAATCTTCCCGGTCGGACTGATACCTACTCCCGGTCGGACCGATGCCTGCCGAGCGGATGGACGCTCGGCTCGGGGAAAAAAGACAAGGACAAGGGGACATTGGGGAACATCTTCTGACAACAGGCATGTTCGGCGACCAAGCCATACGCAGAATCCTACAGCGAAAGGTTCTGCTGTCCCATCAGAGAGGTGCTCGGACTGTAGCAGTATGGTGTCAGACATGCTCCTCTGGTAAACCCATACTAAGGTATGGTAAAGGACACGTGTACGCATCGGTAGATGTGCATAAGCCTCCCCACAGCTCTATATAAAGAGCCCTCAGACTTCACCGGAGGTATGCAATCTCTGATCTTTGGAGCCACTTCATCGTTTTCCTCTTGCCTGACTTGAGCGTCGGAGGGTCGTCGTCGGGAACCCCTTCCCGGCTCGACTTCCTTGCAGGTTCACCGGAGATTTGTGCAGATGGTCGGAGATAGAGGAGAGCGTCACGTCCCCAGCGTCCGTCGACTCAGCGTTCTGACAGGATCAGTCATGATCTATTATGAGTATATATCTTTGTTACATTTAGATAAAGTCTAAATGAGCATGTTCGCTGATTGAAATTGGTCTACTCACATGGAAAATTATATTTATTTATTTAAGAATAAATAGATATAAGATCTTTACTTATGAGACAACTTAAGAAACTGTAAATAGAAAAATACCTATAAGTTTGAGGTCGTCGTGATAGTTGTATCAAGATAAAATCATTTTGTGAATCGATAATGATCAAAGTATATGTATCCACTATTTACTGAACCTAATGGAGGCTAATTAGAATTCATGAGTGGAATTCAAGATTAGACAGAATGTCTAAATCAAAATCTATATGATGTTAAAATTGAGAAAAATATTGTAGTATGTGATTCATACCGCATGTGATATAATGACAATGAGTGTAGTAAGAGAATGAATCTCTGCTTCTTTACTATGTGAGACCCTTAAGATTATAAGATAATCTCGATTTTATACTGAGTGACTATTTAGCTGTCTACTAGAAGTTTTAATTAGAGTCTGTGACTTTAGAATATATCTTATTGACTATAGATGATTCAGCCTATGGAACATGATTAAGAAATAGACTGATTAAAATGAATGTATTTTAACTAAAAATGAAGATTAAAATAAATTTAACTCTTTGACATTTTTTTACTGATCGACTAATTATTTTTTTTACTGAGTACATAAATATGATTTTGAATAATTATATTGATTGAAGATAGTGAACATACTCTCGACTAATAGTTTTTAGGAATTAAAGATGTTTGTATTGATGTAAATAATTAAATTTAGAGTAAATGTAAGATATTGATATCTACAATTTATTTTGGAGAGCGGTTAAATATGGTGTAACAACTTTCCTAGTATAATTGTGTTAGGATGTATACTAAAAGCCTAGCTTTTGGTAAAAACATTTATCTAGAAATAAGAATCACATTGCTCAAATGTCTACATTTATGATAAATGTAGTTGTTCAATTAATTTATATTGTAGATAACATGGTGTATGGTGTCACACACAGAAGATCATGTTATCAGTTCCTTATAAATTATAAACAGTAGCTCACGACCAAGATGGAAAGGAACAAACCATTGGAAGGTCGTAGTGTAATTAGGTATTAGTTTATCTTAACTATATAATTACACTAGTACACTTAGAGTGTATTGAGTAGGACCATTTGAGGTCGTTCCTTTTATACTGACTTTATGAAGGAACAAAGACCTCAGTTATTATGGAAGTGTGTGCTCTTAATCCTAATATAATAACAAGCACATATATTTGATATTTATTTAATTAATTTATCAATGGGTGAGATTTAGTTCGATGAATCAATAAGCCCGATAAGTTGGGAAATGATATCACTTATAGTGTGTGTTGTTGATTATAGAAGGAAACTGTGTCCTAGTGATCTAGGTTGAGAATGTCCCCAAGAGGAGCTCATAAGGATTGTCATGTTAAACCTGCAGGTGGACTGACACGACGATGAAGTTGAGTGGTACTACTCTTGGAGCTAGATATTAATTAAGTGAGTTGTCAGTAACTTACTTAATTAGTGGGCATTTGTTATCTTAAACACAGGGAGACTAACACACTCATAATAAGAAGGAGCCCAAAATGTAATTTGGGATTGGTGTGGTAGTTCAATAATAGTTCTTTAGTGGAATGAATTATTATTGATGAAATTAAGTTGTGTGTTCGGGGCGAACACGGGATGCTTAATTTCATCGGGAGACCAAAACCAATTCCTCCTCTCGGTCCCTATCGTAGCCTCTTAATTTTAGAGTACTATACCCACCTATACCCACCTTCTTACCCATCCTATAGGAGCCGGCCAAGCTAGCTTGGAGACCAAGCTAGGGCCGGCCATGGGTATGTTCATGGGTGAATTCATGTGGCCGGCCCTATTAAAATAAAAAGGAATTTTAATTTTAAAATTTTTCTTATGTGGATAATATAATTTAAAAGAGAGTTTAAAAATTTAAATCCTTCCTTTTATAAGATTCTACAAAAGATTAAGAGAAGAGTTAAAATCTCTTTCCTTATTTGTAGATTAAAAGGTTGATTTTAATTTTGGTAAAAACTTTCCTTTTAATTATATTCATGATTTAAAATAAAGTTTAAAAATTAAAAATTCTCTTTTATTAGTTTCTACAAAAGGTTAAAAAAAGATTTAATATCTTTCCTTATTTGTAGATTGAAAGGAGATTTTAATTTTTAGAGATAACTTTCCTTTTTGGAAATTATCCACATGTTTAAAATAAAAATTTTAATTTATAAAATTTCTTAACCAATCATGAAGGGATTAAAATTATTGGAGAAATTTTTATAAATTTCTAGAAACAAATTAGGAAGTTTTAATTTTTGTTTTAATTAAAACTCTCCTTGTTTTGGGGAGAAGAGTGGCCGGCCATTATAATTTGAAAAGAGAAAATTATTTTAATTAAATAAATTTTCCTTTTCAATGGCAAAAGAATTAAGGAAGTTTTTATTAAATTTTCCTTATTTGCCAAGATCAAGGATTATAAAAGAGGGGCTAGAGGAGGCTTCAATGCTAACGACTCTATTCTATTTTTCCTCTCTTTTCTCCTTGGGTGAGGCCGGCCCTTTCTTTCCTCTCCTCTCCTTTGTGTGGCCGAAACCTTCTCATGGTGGAGATAGCTTTGGTGGCCGTAAGCCTCTTTTCTAGCATCCCTTGGAGCATGGTGGTGGTGGCCGAACCTCTTCATCCTAGGAGAAGTTTTGATGGCCGAAACTTGTAAGGAAGAAGAAGGTGTTTGGTGGTTCTCATCTCGGAAGATCGTTGCCCACACAACGTCCGAGGTTAGAAGAGGAATACGGTAGAAGATCAAGAGGTCTTTCTAAAAGGTATAACTAGTCATTTTTCTTTCTGCATCATACTAGTTATTTTTGGAAATAATACCAAATACAAGAGGCTTACGATTCTAGTATTTCGAATATGTTTTTCGATGATGTGTTCTTTTGTTTTATTTTTCTTTGTGATTTGATTGTTCTTTTCGGTTAATTTAAAGTTATTTTAGGAAATTAAATATTAGCTTTCCATAAAATGTTTTGTCTAGTCGGTGGTGGTTGCTCCCATATCCAAGAAGGGCATGTGCCTCGCCATGTCAGTACTGGGAACCAATTATGGAAATTAATATTTAATGGAATTAATAACTTAAGGTGATTTGGGTCGAACGTGTTAAGTTCCGCAGGAGATCCAAGTCAAAACCTAAAAGAAATAAATAGATTAAGTTTTGGATCAAACGTGTTAAGTTCCGCAGACGATCTAAAATTTAATTTAAAAGAACACATGGTAGCTAGGAAAAGGTTCAGACCTTTGTACAAAATTTTTGTACAGTGGAATCTCTAGGTTTTCCGAGTAGCAACCAACAAATTGCTCAGTATGTTTAGTGTCGCATGAATCAATTTTCCTTAATTACAAATTAAATGTTCTAATATATATATAAATTCAAGGATTAGCAAGGATTAGGTTGGTGAAGGAAGAAGGTGGTTTGATCTCGTAATATCTCTTCTGACGACCAACAAGAAGATCAAGATTTGCTGCAGATTGCTGTGTATCATGCATATGAAACAGCATGATTAAATCAGAATAGTTAGTAGGTCAACCAAGCCGAACAAATTTGGTGGGTGGATGGGCAGTGGGGATGGATGAGTATGACCTATAATTAAGTTAATAAGTTGAATGAGCTAGTTGGACAATCAAATTAGTCAAGTTGGTCAAATCAAACAACTGACCCATAGGTTGCCTTTAAACGGATTAGAAAATAGATTAGACAAATTGAAGGTTTGGGTCAAGCATAGGGCGGTAAACGAGGCTCATTTATCGAGCCGAGTTGAGATTTAGGATGTTCAAATTTGTTTGATAAAATAATCGAGTTGAGTCGAGTCGAGCTTAAAATGAATTAAACTTTTAGAATGATTGTTCAAACTTGACTTAATTTTTTTTTATGAGGTTAAACTTGTTTGAAGTTTGACTTAAGCTTGGTTCGTTTAGATGTTATCGAGTTCTCAATTCAAACCTGACTTGAGCTTGATTCGAATTTGACTTGAGCTTAGTTCGAATTTTTTTCGTTTAGATGTTATCGAGCTTTCAATTCAAGTTTATTTGTTTGATTACTTATTGAGTTTGATAATTTAAATTTATCTGTTTATTTTATTTAATTTTATTATTTATTTAGCATATTGAAAAGAATTTTATTAATAAATATGATTCGTGAATATTATTCATGAAAATTAACAAGCTGAATACATATGTGTTCAAGCTTATTTGTTTAGTTTAACGAATTATTCAAGCTTGTTTTTTAATTAATTTTATTTATATTGACGGAACATAAACAAGTTCTTACCAAACCAATGAACGCTTGATTAATTTATAATCTTACTCAAGCTGATGGACTAATTAGGCGAATGTACGAGTTAGACGACAGGTCGAAGAAAGCTTTCCTCTCAAACTGGATGAACAAGTTAATTAAACCAGGGCATACCAATGGACCAACTCGCCCTATTATGCCAAGCAGACAGAGTAGGTTAGTCGCACTCGACTAAATAGATCATTCCTTCTAAATGAATTAAATGCATGTATTCTCTTTATTGGTCATTGACTGTAACATATTGTGGCAAAATATCTTGTTAGTTGCCAAAATGTGAGTGTTATCAGGTGGCAAAACATGATTCACTCGCCCCCAACGCCTTTATCAATCCATCTCTAGGTCAACACGGAGGAGGTAAATTACGGGTGACTACTAGCCATTAGTGTAAATGACCAAGACATGAGGGAGATTATACTCGATCACGCCGAGTTTCGACCCCAAGATCTCATGTGGCAACACCCCATATCTTAGCCATCGCACCGCCCCGAGGGGACCAAATGTGAGCGTTATCATGTGGCAAAAGGCGATTCGCTCGCCCCCAGCGCCCCCGCCAACCCGTCCCTAAGCCAACACGGAGGAAGTAAATCACGGGTGACTACTAGCCATTAGTGCAAATGGCTAAGACATGGGGGAGGTTATGCTCGGTCACGCTGAGTTTCGACCCCAAAACCTCATGTAACAACTCCCTATGTCTTAACCATCGCACCGTCCTGAGGAGACTAAATGTGAGCGTTATCATGCTCCAATTGATTGTATCATATTGTGACAAATAAGATTGATCATTACTTGTGATATCACTTCTGATGAGCAAGACGATTTGAGCTGGAGCAAACAAGCGATTAACTATTGTATTAGCATTAGCACACCCTCTACAAGATAGAGAAGAAAGAGAGATTTGTGTCATCGACGACTCATAGTTCAATAGTAGTCAAAGTTACAAACAAAAGTTTAAGTTGTTTTCCTTGAACTTAATAGAATCACTGGCGTGATTATGATTGATGAGGTTTAATTTGTTCGAAGGAATTGAAGTTGTCAGAAATTGATAAGTACTATTTCTACACAAAATACTAATTCATGAAAAATGGTTATACATTCGAATAGAGTTAATGAATCGCATCACAAACACCACAGTCAAAAAGAACAATAATTAATCAACATCCTTAGGAGTTAAAGACCTCAAAATTACAGAACACGACGTACACATGTTGTTGCATGCGCAAGCGATGCTTGGCGATATACGCTGGCCACCACGGACGACGCCAAGGGGAGGAGCTAGTGCCTCGCCGGGAGCGGCCGTCGGCGTAGAACCACGCCGGAGATGCGGACTGCCGTGTGAAGCATGAAGAGGAAGTCCGCTGCCGTTTCCGTCATCTCGCGGACCCTGCAGATGCTCTTCCTCAACGCCACCGCAATCACTGCGTACATTACCTCCTCCCATATGTTCCCCATCCTTCCTCCTCCTCCTTGCTCTTCTCGTTACTTTTGGGAGATATATAGATTGATATGAGACAATGACAGAGCCACCGTAGCTCGACCGGCCGTCTGAATTCGGCCGACGCGATTAATCATTTCATTAATTGGAGTTACTTATTCGGGGCCCGTGGATGAGGACATGATGTGCTCATCGCTGGAGGTGGAGCGCCGTGGCATGGGGGAGACAGGCGTTGACGGGGTGGGTGGGGCTCACAAATGTCGACATGGTGAGGTTCGGACGGGTAAACTCAAACGTCGATTCTTGATTAACAAAGGAAAGGGACAATGCCTTTGCCGTTTTGTAGTTTTGCAGGAGCGCCGCCACGTGATTCGCCGAGTGCCCGGCTCGGTTCGCTGTTTCTTTTATTGGATTAATTAAATCGTCCTGGAAATATTTTTTTAATAAATAAATAAATAAAGGTTTTTCGTACGATCAGGCGTAATATTTTTTTAATTAATAAAATTATTATTTCTTTATTTTTTAAAAAATATCGTTGAAGACTTTATTAATTTAATTTTAAAATATTTCTGCTAAAACTATGCTAATAGTATTCTATAAATTATTCAAAGAAAGAATTTAATGCAAAATCTAAATTTTAGATTAAAAAGCATTAAGATAATATTAGTGATGATCACATGTGTAATATAATATATTAAAATACCATTTATAATAAAATTATATTAATTAAAATATTTTAGAAGTAAAATACTAAAGTAGAGTCATTAGGGTAAAATATCTAACTTTTGAAAATCTGGCTTCCCTATGAAAAAAATTAATTTAATTTAATATTATACTTGTCTTAATAAAAAAAACTAAAAAAGTATATTTTTAATATTGTCGGTCTAAAATATTTATAGAAACTTCTTTGATCATGGTATTATCAATTCTAAGATGTGGGACTAAAGAGAACTATATTTTTTTATATAAAACAATCAGAGAAAATTAATGATGAGAAAAATTCATAATAATATACCGCAGTTGAGTTTCGAACTCTAGATAACTGATTATTTCGCTTGTGGAATTACTAATAAACCTTGGAATTATTTTTAGTGTGAATAGAAAAAAAGATATTAACATAAATTCATTTTAGGTTTCACCAAAGTTAGTTAGTAAGGAGGGAGATTTTTAATAAAATAGTAAGATAATAAAAATTAATTTAATATTAAAAAAAGATTAATATTATATTATGTTCTTGTCGAGAGAGATGGAACGAGAAAATGAGATTTTTGATAAAAAGAAAAACTTCTTTCATAGTACATTGGATTTGAGATTGACATCTGAACCGAATAATAAAAATATATTAATTTTTAAAAATAAGTTTTTATATAAAATTTAATTTCCTGATTTTTTTAATGTAAAATTATGAATTAATTTTCATATCAAATTTTGATAATGATATTTTTAATTAATAAACTTACTAATTTATTTAATTTTTTAAGATATTGAATTTCAATTTTAAAATTATTCTATAAATTTTTCATGCATTAAAAAAAATATTACATCTCAAATGCAAAATCTAAATTTTATATTAAAAAGTATTAAAGTGGTCATTTTTTGGTTTTTGTAACAAAAAAGGAATTGATTTGATGCTTAAAATGACTACTATTTTGCTATGCGTTGAATACATAAGGAACTTCTAGAGAAAAACGAGGAAGACAGAGGGGAAAAAAAAACAAGTGAGAAATGGAGATTCAGAGAATGATATGTTCTGACACAAATTAACAGTAAAAGCAAAAAAAATAATATAATATGTGATACTATTTTAGTTTTCTTAACTGATAATTTAAGATAAAAAATTATTTTTTTAATTTAGATATTTAATTTTTGTATGTGGGATCATCTTGTCCGTTTACGGACCAAAAGATAAATCATAAATGATGATTAATTTATTTGAATGAATTCTATCTATTTAACAAGTAAAGTACATTTAAATGGACCAATAAATATGATCTCCTACTTTTTCAGTATATTATATATATATATATATATATATATATATATTAATTTTTCTATTTTTTCTATAATATTTAAGGAATAAATTTTTTTTCTAAATGTAAGAAAATATTATTTATAAATATAAAATTTAGAAAATATGTAAGTAATTGAATAATTAATATGAATGTTCTAAGGTGCATTTTTTTTTAATCCATTATAAGAAAAGAAAAAGTTGATTAAATTTTAAAAATAAAATATATAATTAAAAAATCCACATAAATAAAATTAAAATAATCTAAAATTAAAAATGATTTTTAAAATTAAATATAAATAATATTAAAATATTAAAAATCATGGAATCAAGTAGCAGGAGCCTTGCATATGCATAAGAAATAATTAGGGGTGAGCAGTCAATCCGTCAAATCGACCAATCTGTTTATACCGATCCGAATCGAATAGAAAAAAATTCGTCAGATATAGGGCCGGATGTAGGGTCATGATATTGTATTATCCTATCTAGTAGAGTCGGATAGTTTTTTATCCCAATAATCGAACCAACCAGATCCTCGATCACCCCTACTTGTAGTAACTACTGTCGATAAGTTGTTACACGTTGTAGTAGTTACTGCCGATAAGCTGTTACACGTCGTAGCAGCTACTGGTGATTAGCTGTTACAACGTGTAATAAATAATGTCTATTATCATTTTAAAATATTTTTTCGTGTTTTATAATTATATTTTATATTTCATTGGATATAGGGTCGGATATCCAAATAACTGATAATTCATCGAATATTTGATACATAATAATCGTCGGATATAGGACCAGATGTAGGTCCTGATATTATATTATCTGATTTAGTAGGGCCAGATAATTTTTTATCCTAATAATCGAATCAATTCGATTCATGATCACCTTTAAAAATAACCTATGCCCTAACCATGAGACTCAAATTATATATATATATATATATATATATATATATATATATATATATATATATATATATATATATATATATATATATATATATATAATATTATTTTTAGAATAAGTAGAAGAACTGATTTGATTATCTATATATATATATATATATATATATATATATATATATATATATATATATATATATATATATATATATATATATATATATATAATATTATTTTTAGAAAGTATGTGAGTACAAGAACTGAATTGATTAAGAAAATCTAGTGTAGGGATTCTTTAAACGACTTTAGAGATCAGATCTCATGGTCTATATGTTTTTTTGGAACATGGATCATATAAAATTATGATTTGAGGTCGGAGGATGATGGATAAATGACTAAGTTATTAGATCCTAAGCGGGGGCAATTTTTAGTAATCTATTTTGACTTAAACTATAACTTGAAGGGAATAATGAATCTAAAGAGGAATCATAATTAATTGTGACGGGCAGATCATGGACATGATTTGACCATAATTCTATATGGTTTATTCCCCGGTCTATAAAAATGTCGACTAGGAGATCTGATTCTAAGGATGGCTGGACGGGCACAAACTAAAGTTAGCTTGTCACATGTCATGGTAAGCCCGTTCCGTGACCCAAGATGTTCAGGCCTAATTTTTAAATAATGATGGCCCAGCCCACTATAGTTATATTTTAAATATAACGAAATATATAAAAGTGAAAATGATAAATTTTGAATTTATATATCTCTCATGAGATTTTTTTTTTCTACCTATCATTACTCATATTTTACATACGAGAGCCGTCTTATTTATTTATTTATTTATTTGAGAAATCATGTGACTAAAAGAACGAAATTTGTTAAGGAAATTTGGTGCAGGGATTTTGGATTCTTTAAACACAGGCAGAATCCTTGTCCGCACTTTATAGATCAGAGAATGAACAATATAGATTAGTTGATTAATTTAGATAGACCCTATCTAGTTGCTTTAGAATATATCCAAATGAATCAAAAAACTATAATCAATCCTGGGCGGGCACGAACTAAAGCTGGTTTGTAACGTGCCGTGCTACCCCTGTCCCGTGACTGAATCTGTTCAGGCCCATTTTTTAAATAACGATGGCCCAGTCCACTATAGAGGGTAGCCCGATCTCAGTGCATTTACGCTCCGGGCTCCGATTCGTCGTGCCAAGGCCAGAGCCGACTTTCGTCCTCAATTCTCCGACGGGAAGAATAAATCTTCTGCCGTTGGGTCCGCGCTCCTTCTAGGGTTTTTTTTGCCTTCGCTCCGCCGCCTGGGCGTGACCTCCGTAGAGGATGGGGAAGCCGAAGGGTGATGGTGCGAGGAGCAAGTCGCGTCCTTCTAGCAGCAGGTTTAACCCTTCCTACGTCCTACAAGTTGTTGTTTTTATTTTTGTGTCGGATTCCAATGTCTTTTGAGGATTTGATTGTTCTTATTGTTTTCTTTCCTTCCTTGTGGTCATGTTTAGCTCGGCTGCTTCTTTGCTGCCCTCGGGTGTCTCGACTGTTGGATTCGGCGGTTACTTGGGGAGTTCTCGAGTTGATTCCTCTTCGTTAGCTGAGGATTCTGTGGCCTTTTTGGTATGTTGTTCTCAGCTTTGGGTAGTCTTGGTTAACTTGTCTGTGTTTTTTTTTCTTAATTCATTGCTAGAGTTTTAACCTCATTTAGATGATTAGCCATCTAGTTGTATGCATATTTGGTATGATTTTATATCCGTGTACTGACTAATTGGACAAATAAATTATTTAAGTACGCAAAGGATCGAGTGAATATGTGTCTGCTGTCCCTGTTCAACCAGTCTTGTACCTGAAAAATTATTTTAGTGTTACTTTTGCTTTCCTTTTTCTATGAATTCTGTCCTCTTATATATTCTAAAATGTGTTTTGAATGATCTACTTTAAGTAGAATTGCTAAAAACTTCTAAACCATTGAACTAGCATGCATATAGACGAGTCATATATTCCTAAGTGATACATATGAGCAGTGTCTCCCCCATTTATGTCAACAACCAAGGTTGGACCAAAGGTGAAAAAGCCTACAGTACTATTGGAATTACATTACTGCGACAATGGCTTTTATGGAAATATAGTGTGCCAGTCATGGATCAGTTGATCATTTATGACGTTGTGCTGTTTCCAATGCTAATAATTGATTCCTAAAAGAACACAAAGGTAGTCCAACAAATATATATTGTTTAAAGGATAGTCCGGTGCACGAAGCTTCTGCCAATGCGGGTCCCAGATAAGTCTATTATATGCAGCCTTACCTTACATCGTAAGAGGCTATTTCCGTGACTCAAACCCATGGCCTCCAGGTGACAAATATATATTGTTTATCAGTAATTAAACATAAAATTCTACAATCACATGTTCTTAGTGGCACAATCAGCAAATTGTGCATAGATTTCATTTGAGATATCTTATACAGATTGAAATCCATCTTATTGGGGGGCTGTTGATGTTCAATAAATAACCATGGTTTTGTAACTGAAGACAAATGTACGAACGATGATTTCTATTGAGGAATTTGAAGCCTTTTGAGTCATTCTATGATCTTATTTAGATGGCCAGTTGTTTCTGTTTGAATTCACCAGCTTATATGACACATTGATACATTGCTTTCTCTTTCAAATTTCTTAAGTCATATGCACATTAGAAGTTATAAGATCCAGGCTTGGTTATTGGAGCCATAAATTGTTATGGCAGGATGTTGACAGTGAAATGACACAACATTTGAAGCGGCTTGGAAGGAAAGATCCGACAACAAAGGTAATTTAATGGGGCTTTGTTCCTGAAGAACATCTAGATTAAGTTTTTCTCCATCTTTTTCATGGATGTCTTTATTGTCAATTGCAATGGAAGTCATAGTCCTGTGTTATATGGAATACATTATCCTCATTCGCAAAGTTCTCATAGAATTTATTTATCAGCCATTTTGATATAAATTTCTATCATACCTGTGTAAAATTTTGATCAAGTTTGACTATTATTATTTTAAATTATTTTTTTACTTTCTTTAATGTAATTTTGCCTAGAGTATAATTCCATTGTTTCTCCTTGTTCATAACCCATGTTGGATGTTCATTTATTATATGTTGCATTTTTTCACGTGTAAGATGACTTAACTATAAATTTGGAAAACTCTTATTGTTGGTATTCCATTGGAAATTTAGACTTATACTACACAAACAAGTGTCTATTTAAATTGGACAATTCTGTCTTGCAATTCCATAGATAGGCCTTTTCTTACAAAAATAATTTTTGGCGAGGAAAACTCCTTTGAAGCATTTGAGTTGATCTTAGAGCTAGTGAGTGGCCTCTGAAGTGTGCTAATACTAGTGACATGGTTAGATAAATAAGTGAGCCGGTCAATCTTTAAAAGATTAAAAAACTTTGGCACGAATAAATGACATTGTAATGGTAAATTATAGAAGATAGATGCGATATAATAATAATATTCATAACTGTTAACAAAAAGACAATTCATTATTATTTTGAAATGCTTGCAAAATTATGTATTGCCTATACTATCCGTAGAGCTTTCTCAATATAACCAGCCAAAGAATCACTCAATTTTTCAAATGATTAAGCAAGTGCTAGTTGACTATGCTAATGCTGATTGGTGTGGGTGAGTTGTTATTATGTCACAAAATTGAGGGGCAAAGAATAGGGGTCTATGGAGGAGTTGATTGAAGGATGAGGGTGGTGAAATGAAGTTTGGTTTGCGGAGGCCAAAGTGTGGACAGTGGAAACATTAGAAGACTGAGATAGCTTCCGCATTTTAGGCAACCATCCATGTAACTCTTGAACTGATATTTGATAAATCATTGGTTTGCATTGCTTATGTGATGTTTTGATATTTATAAAAACTTTATAGCCTACTTATTGACATATTTTCTTTGTGCAGCTAAAAGCTCTGACAACATTGGCAGTTCTTTTTAAGGAAAAACCTACTGAAGAATTAGTGCAAATTATTCCACAATGGGTATAGTTCTTCCTCCATTCTTGAGCAACATTAGTAACTTTTAGCATTTTCTTGGATGCTTTAGTGTTTTGACATAAATTCAATTTGTTCTGGTTTTAATTAGACTTTTAGCATCAAAGGGATATCTTTGGTCCTCTCTTCATTCTTGCTTTCTCTCTATGTGGTGCCAGTTAACACATATTCAAAATGGATTTCTTCCTAATTGGTATGAACACATCACAGTTATATCAACTTCGCTGTTCTATAATTTGTTAATCTTTAGTGAAGCCTTTCAGTGGTTGACCTGATCGGCTGATGGTCACTAGCAGCGAGATGGTCTTTTTTGTCTAGTAATTTAACAAGACATTGTGATAGTTCTGTTTCATCCTTAGCAGATTATTACCGTCTTCTGGTGATTACTTATTGTAGGTCCCAATCATTTTTAGCCATTGTAAATTAAGTGATAGAAGCATACCAATATCAAATCATTATCTGATACTTAATTTTGTTCTTGGAATTGGTGATACACAAATAAACAGATCATTATGCCATGACACTAGATATTTATATGTACTTAATGTTTATAGAAATTGATTTATAATTACATGGTGTACCATGCCTAATTGTTTGAGTATGCTGCTATGTGATCCATGTTATGTTGTCTAGTTACTACTTTTGTATTCATTAATAATGATTCAAGTTCATGTTTTCTTAAGCACTTTGTTTAATGAGTCATTATCTTTTTGCCCCTGGGATGTTGCTTCCTATATTATCTACTGTATTACCTAGATAGCAACAATTTTTTTTTCACTTCCAACTGCTTGTACACTTTTTAATCACTTCTGATTCTATTTTAATATATACTGCATAGGGATGATATGCACAACTTTACTGTTGTCTCAGTAAAAGTAAATGTTTTCGTATTTTTTTTCCTACCCGGCTTATTTGACAGCAAATGCTTTTTCTGATATTCTTTTATAGGCATTTGAATACAGGAAGTTATTGCATGATTTTAATAGAGAGGCCCGCCGAGCTACGCATGACACAATGACTGCTCTTGTTATGGCCATTAGGTTTGCACTGGTTTGGTGGTTCATGAGTAACTCATAATGCTTATTAATTTCAATTCTTGTATTTTATTATTTATGAATCAATTTATGGAGTGAAAGCTAAAGCAAAGTACCAATCCATATATTCATAATTGTTTTCTAATATGTACGTTTGTATTAAAAGTAATAGACGAGTTGGGTTTGTGATTCTGTTTGATACATTGATATCAATTGCAGGCCAATAGTGTTGATATTACGTTGGTCAGCAACTACCTTAGGTGTTCAGATTAGTTTTTTTAGGTCTCTTACACATGGGTTGCATCAGGACCATAAATCCTGGCCAAGGTATAGTTATTCAGATTTCTTTTGGTTCTCAATTCTTACACATGGGTTGCATCCAGACCACAAATAGTGGCCAAGGTATAGTTAGCCTTTACACATATCGTGACTAACTAAAATCCATGGGATGAAATGCTAGGAACTGGCAGTCCAATTGGCCAACACAAAAAGTGAGACTAATGTTTTAGATTATGCAATCCACCATCCTTCTGAAAAAACCTTTAAGTCTCCCTGTTTCATGGGTTGAGTCACATGGATTTTAGGCTCATTACAGTAGCCAATCTGGTTTTCCATGCTGGTTTGTCTTATGATATAAATTTTTGTATCAATGCTAACCTTTGCCAGCACATTGTATAGATTGGCATGTGTTGGATATGCTCACATAGGGTATTCACTTCTCTCTACGTGTCCCCATATTTTTCTTCATGAGATACTTTGGCATTATTATTTATTAATTAGTTTTGATATTACTATTTATTAATTAGTTTCAACCATCTGTACATTTGACCTTGTAGTAGCCCTCTTAGTGGCATTATGCAACTTTCTTTAGTTCATTTTGCTTCAGTAACATAGGTTGTATAAATAAAGAGTCAAACTTAGTGAAATAAATTCAATTATCTATTTTTCTATAATAGTGTCATCCTTATGAAACTAAGTCAAACAAATTACGAATACACAGATATTTATATTGTAGGAACAAAGAGAGAAATAGAGGGGTCTTTAATACCATAAATGTAAATTTAATGTTTTTGTCTAATGCTAGGTTTACTTGGATGGGCGGATGAGTGAGGGCAAGGAATCAACGATGGAAAAATATCCCTTCGGAAAAGGAAGGGAAAAGAAAAAGAAGGAAAGGGAAGAGAATGTTGGACCCCGTGATTGTTTTGATGTGATTAACCAAGTTAGGTTAGGTTCTATTTTGTTATTTGATCCCTGTGTCTAAGTGTCCAGGAGCTTAGGAGCGCAGGAAGTCGAGCGGAAGACGCAGCTAGCGAGAAGGACGGCACGGGAAGGGAGCCGACGGGCTCGGTGCGTCCGAAGGACGAGAGAGCTGCGGAAGAGTACACCGGTGGACAAGAAGAACGTGCACGACGTTCGAGGGACGAAAAGCCAGGACGGAAGCCTGCTCGAGGAGAAGGTAGGAAATTGGATTCGGGTGAGCCCTATTTCGGTTGGCCGCAATCACCCAAACAATCGGAGCCTCGGAAGAAGAAAAGGAGTCAAAAGGAGCTGGAAAAGCTAGCTGGAGGCGCCTTCAACGAAGTGTTGAAGGTGCCTGCGCTGCCTGCAGTCTTGAGGGCACCCTCATTGTCTTGAGGGCGCCCTCAACCTTGTCCAGGGCGCCCTTAAGGCCATTGAAGGCGCCCTGACCCAGTCTACATGACTGTTTCGCAGATTGGATAAAGTTTTATCCATACCTTTGCTGGAGGCGCCCTCAACCTCGTTGGACACCAAACCCCGGAGCCCCCCCCAACCCCGGCCGGCCCGGACTCTCTATTTGAGCACATCCGGGCAGAAAAACGAGGATTCTCATTCCTTTTCAATTTCTCAATTTCTAGTTGATTTCTTAGTATGTAAAAAGGCTTCTCCGCCTACAGTGAAGGAGATTCATAGTGCGTTTTTTCATTCGCCTTGGATTAACAATCTTCTTGGTCGTAACCAAGTCAACTCGCTGAGTCTTCCTGCTTTTCTTTATTTTATTTTCTTATTATTATTATTGCTATTATTCTTGAGTTGAAAGTTTCGAGAAGGGTATTCTTATTTTACAGGCAATTCACCCCTCCCCTCTTGCCGGCCCAGCTGCACCAACAGAGAAATTAATCCCTCGGGAAAGAAGGGTAGAGGGAGGCGCTCAAGATCCCTGTTGCCACTCACCCTACAAGCGTCGACATCCACAATTCCTCCTTTTCTTGCTTCGCCAAGATTCACCTCAATAATTCTCTCTGCCACCACTATCGTCCCGTTGTCTCTTCTGAGGAGCCTCCCTCTA
The DNA here is from genome assembly GCF_018446385.1 of Zingiber officinale. Lineage (NCBI taxonomy): Eukaryota > Viridiplantae > Streptophyta > Magnoliopsida > Zingiberales > Zingiberaceae > Zingiber > Zingiber officinale. The sequence continues at coordinate 5,152,566 of NC_055992.1, forward strand.
CACCGTCTGCTGCCCTTGCCACAACATCCTCCGTGCTCTTCCCGTTAAGTGAAGTGGTGCGAGCCGTTCAAGGTGTTAATAACGGACGTCGAAGTCATTGCAGTCAGATGTGCCACGGGATGTGCCGATGAGGAGGAAGCAGACAAGGAAGTCTTGTCGGTGAGGACGAAGCAAACAAGCCGTCTCAATTGGGTGTGTCGTGCGGGGACGTTGCAGCTCATGCTAGTGATCGACCGTGAGGGGATGTCGTTGCTCGCAAGTGCCATGAGGGGACGCCACCTCTCGTGCTTGCGAGATGCCGTGAGGGGCCGCCGCCGCTCATGCTCGCGAGATGCCGTGCGGGGACGCCCACTGCTCTCGATGAATGTGAGTGACCTTGCTGGGCCGGTTGAGCAAAGCCGTCGGCAGCTCCCGAGGTTGAGGTCAGGGATGTGAGAGACTCCATGGGAAGGGAAGAAAGGCGTTCCGCCCAATTTTGGGTTGATGAAAATTTGTTAACAAATCAATCCATAAATGGATTCAGAAATTTAATCATCTATTATTTTGTTATAAGTAAATAAGGAAAAGGATAAATACTCCATCATTCCTTACAAAATAAAAAGTGGAAAGTTTTCCATGTTAGTTTTTGAATCCGTTCTTTCAAGTAAACGGACCATAAAAGAAGATTAATTAATAATACAACAGAAATCTTTTTTTTCTTTTCCCTTTTATAGTGTCCTATTTAGCTTGTGAATTGCCAAGGCTGTGCTTAGTTCACTAGAACTTTCATCTTTTTCAGAATCTATTCTTAGTTTCTAGAAAATAGTGTTGAGACAAATATAAAATCTGATCTGATGAAACTGACTACTAAAAATTTAAATTGTGAATTTATATCGAATTGAAAGGGAGTCTTGACACAATGGTAAAGTTGTAGGATCGAAAAGCGCTAGAGGGGGTGGGGGGGGTGTGGGGTGAATAGCGTTCGTGGCTAATTCGTTCGTTTTGAGTAAATACGCAGTGGAAAACAAAGATAGACAACGCAAATAACAAGAATTTACTTGGTTCGGAGCCTGTCGCGACTCCTACTTTAAGGCCTGCATGTGAGAGTGCTTTCGATGGACAATCACTAATCAATCGGAAAGATTACAAATAGAGTTTTATAAGTAATTAGAAATTTAAAGAATACTGACAACTCTGTATAAGAAAATCTTCAGTAGAACCGTCGTCGGAGCTTTCGGGCGTTGTAGAAGCGTTTTCTGAGCCGCTCGAAGAAGCGGAAGTCGTTCGTTGTGTTGTTCTCAAGCTCTTGGTTGAATCTGCTTTTATAGGCCGTTCAGGGCTCGGCCACTCTGCGAGCTCCACATCAGCTTGGCAATAATTTTTGAGTTCCGGGTGCCCGAATCGACTCCTGGTGCCTGGACCAGCTCCGGGTGCCCAGACCCCTTCCAGGCGCTCGGACCAACTTTTTCAGCCCCTTATTTTCTGCAAAATAAAGTTAGTTCAGGCAAAAATAATATATCTAAACTGAAATTTGACAGCCTCTGACTGCCCGGTTCTGATTTTGAGTTTCGTTGAAGCTCTAGGTCGAGCCGATGCCTACTGTTTCCTCTTCGGAGAACGTGTCCTCACCTACTCATCTCAGGAGAAGTTACCTGTTGCCAGACCGATCCTCCAGACCGACTGGACTTTTGCTTAGCGCTCGAGGCTTCCGGTCTTCATATTGGACGCCCGCTCCACGATCCGTCCAGATTTCCACCCGGTCTGCGACCACCAGGATTTCAACCTAAAATCCCCGACTCTAGGATTTTGTCCGAAGCGCTCGACCTGCCAAGACTTTCCACCTAGGGTTACCACCCCCTAGGACCTAGGGTTACCGCCTCCTAGGGTTACCACCTCCTAGGGTTTTCCACCTGCCTAGAATCTACTAGGACTTTTGCCTAAGAACACTTAGGACTTTTCCTACAAGCTCAATCAACCTTGTTAACTCACAAGACAACTTAACTTTGGACCCTTTGACATAATCAAAACACAAGTTCGATCGTCTGGTGCTTTCCGCACCAACAAAAGTTGTTGCCGTGTGACCTAAAAATCATGGGTTTGAGCCTCAGAAATAGCCTCTTACAAAGCAGGATAAGATTGCGTACAATAGACCCTTCCTCAGGATCCCGTATTGGCGGGAGCTTCGTGTATTGGATTGTTTTTTTTTTTGTGAATTTGTATCGAATTATCCCTATTTGTTTCTATTGGATACTTAAATTTCACATTTGATGTCTGCCCGGTTCATGCAAAAATAAAAGGAGGAATTGGATGCAAACATATTCTCTATTTTTTCCTTCATTCAAATAAGAGATTGATTCTTTCAGTTTGTTTCCTTTTTCTTTTTTTGTTTCTGTTTCAAGTAAACACAACATTAGGTTTGTGCCTAATCTCTTGGTTAATACAGGATCTTGGCACATTAGTCCACATTGTTCATCTTACTACTATGCAAATTATTCCTATTTTTGGAAAGTTTGAGATTTTTTTTCTTTTTTATGTACCTTAACAATGTATGCTTAATCTCCCGTTTTTGAATTATTTGTATTTAGGTATATTGTTCATGTTGCAAAAGATTCTGGTGTGTACTGAAGTATTGTTGATATTGAACTATTCATCCAGGAAAGGATTGGCTCCACATTTGAAATCTTTGATGGGTCCTTGGTGGTTTTCTCAATTTGATCCAGTTCCAGAAGTTTCTCTGGCTGCTAGGCTGTCTTTAGAGGTTTGAAATTCATGCCTCATACCCATCATTCTTTTTAATTAGAGAAGAACCTTGAAAAGGGTCACTAACGCTTAGAAACATCCACACGAACTCCTTTTCTTCAAATTTCTTATTGGGACTCCATACAAAAGGTAATTCCAATCTTACCCTCAGAACAAGTCATGTATACAAATGTTTTTGTGAAAACATTGTTCATGCATTGATCTGAACAATTTTGGACCGAAATATGGTTTCGAGAGTAATTCAAAATTATCTTTTCATGGGGCTTTAATTGGGAGTTTTTACTAAACAGAGTGTTATGTGGGTATTTTAGGTTGTTCGGATTTTTTTGGGGCTTTTGCTTTATAATTCTATGCTGACATGCATATAATCATTACATATGCTATGGGAAAGAATGTTCTGCATGTGCCACCATTGACTGCGGACATGGGACGAGGTTGCTGGCGAAGCCACTAATGGTGTACATGTAAGGAGACGTTTTTGTGGGGTTGAAGTGGTTGTTGGGATGTGACAAAGATGACTATTGTGCATTAACTCTTGCAAGAGAAGAGAGAGATACAAATTGTCACCTTGGAGTGGGGAAGGAATTATGAGATCGTGCTACATGACAACCGGTGAGCTGTTGGATCAGTGACCGCCAATCGCCTGGCCTAGGCGATTGAATTTTGTTTTACTATTTTTTATATATAATATTATAAATAGTCTTTATTCTATATTTACTTTTAATAATATATATTAATTTAAAAAATCAAAACAAGTAATATATATATATATATATAATGAGATAATTTTATTAGGTTTTAATTAAGTCTATTTAAATTAACTCAATCATAGCAGGAGTTGATTAGAATTATTAACCTAAAATTTAATTAAACCGTGTACCCTATTTTTATCAGGCGATGAGTCTGATGCGTTGCCAGGACCTCACAACGCACTCGGACACATCACCGGGCTCGGGCGACGGGTCCAGGCCTATTGCCAGGCTCAGACGACGCATCCGGGCTTGCGCAACGCATCCGGACTTGTCGTCGGCCCAAGTGACGCGTCCGGACCCATCGCGGTGGTGAAACGCTGACAGCGGCAGTTCGAGGTGTGGCAATGGTAGGAGGAGGTGAGTTATAGCCTAAAGCACTGCCTTTGCTTGAGGTAGTGCGGTTGATGCCCACCTCCCGCCTAGGCGGTGCCTAGGCGGCCACCTCGGTCGCCATTTAGAACATTGCTGGTGAGCAAGAGGAGGAACCTGTGTTGCATTTAGCTGTGTTTGTGGGGTTGTTTGTGGTGCTGTTGCTGGCCGTGGGAACAAAGGAAAGGAGAAATTATAATGCTCAGGCAAGGGATAGAGAGCTATGTGCTGTGAGGCTTGCAAGCAATTAAAGTGGGAATTGCTGAGTATACTTAGAGGAGTTGCTTTGTTAGTGGGGTTGGATGAGCATTATTGGTGATTTTGAAGGAGGGAGGCATTAGGCTATGTTATTTGGGATGACAAAAATAATATCTATGAAAAGGAACAGCTTCTGAGACACAATCCTGTATCTTCCTTTTGATTGCTTTGGAGGAACTTGTCAGAATGTCAGGGAGGGGTGGCTTGTAGTGTCCTTAAAAGAACTTTTTCCCTGAAATGTTTTTGCCCAAAACTGGGCAGAAGTGAAGGGAGCAATAAAAAAAAAGGGTAAAAGAAGACAGCAGGAATATAGATGCTGCACAACTGACTCCCCACACGTTGATGGCAATGTTGTCTATCTCACAACCGCATACCATTGAGCCTTAACTGCTGACACCTCTGATTCCTAGAACCGCTTCACAAACCCTCTTCTTCCAATCTCAACTGCCATGGGTCATCGATCCCAATATGCCCTTCAAGCGTACCACCGCTTCCCATCCGACTTCATCACCCAAGTTGTTGAACATCTGAATGGCAATGATTGCAGAAAGATAGTGTGGGGTACGGTTGAACAATTCGGTGGGAGCAAGAAGGAGACAAGGATAACTTCATCATTTTATATTCTCCCTCCCCTTCTTTCTTCTAGAGTAAAAAGAGCCTTAAGATTTGGGAGTGTGGATGAACTTTCCCTATCCAATTAACATTTTGTCTTTGACTCATTGATTGATGTAGGTTTGATTTGAGTTGGTTCAGTTCTGGTTCATCCTTTAAACGTCCATACTGGTTTCTGTTTAACTTGAGCTCAACATGAATCCTAGGCAAACTAAACCTAATCCACTCTCTAAAAATACAGCAAGCCACCAGTTAAACTGAAACTAAGTCCAATTAATTGCAAATATGCCCCAACTAAACCTCAATCAAGCAAGTTACCTTATACTGATTGCTCTAAACATGTCTAACAATGATAAAAGAAAAATCAGGCTTACAGAGGCTCACTTTATTTTTTTAGCTATTTTTCGATTGACTATGAGTTTTTTTCCTCCCTTGTATTCAAAGCTATCATTAGTGATATTTAAATTTTCCACAGATTTTTAGCTGTGCTCTAGTTAAATTTCCCTCATTCTGTAATAACTTTGCTAATGTTATTGCAGGCAGCCTTTCCAATGCAAGAACGAAGGCTGGATGCTTTGATGTTTTGTGTAAATGAGATTTTTCTCTATTTAGATGAAAATTTGAAATTAACACCACAAACGATGTTTGATAAAGCCATACCTGCTGATGAGTTGGAAGATATGCACCAAAGAGTATGTGTTTGGACCTCCCTTTTATTTTAATATTAAACTTCCATTGAACTTGTTCTACATTGTTTTAGCATATGACAGGTGTTCAACTAATTAATTGATATTTGACTTTTAGATTAGCTTTATTCTCTAGTATGGTTTCTTTTTGTTGGAACAGAATAATTGACAAAGAATTTTTAGTTCTTGGATATATCATATAACACTGTGTTTTTTGCTTTTATCATTTGCAAATATCACACATGACATTTGTAGAATTTTGCTTGCACTTGATGCAAGCTATTCTGATATGGTCTTACACCTCTTTGTTTCACTAAGGTCAGCTATTCATGTTAGAAGTGCATTTGTGAATAAACTATTCGATTCAACTAGGCTACATGTTCTCCTCAGGACACTTCAAGTAACATTTTTTTTGGAAGTTCTGGATCTCTGGAATTTGATTTTAGCATTTATTTTGGAAGTTCTGGATCTCTGGAATTTGATTTGAGCATTATTATATTTTGCCACTTCTTTAGTTGGAGAGAGGATGTATTTTATTTCGTTAACAAGTGTTCATTTACTCCAATGTTAATATGTTCGTGTTACAATCCCTGTTACTGAGTTGTGCTCTGCTACTTATGAAGTATGTAGCCATCAATTACTATTATCCAGTGCTATAGATATTTAGCACAAATATGAAGAAGGTAATTCACGAAAAAGGAATCTTAGATATTATCATAGTTTACAAGGCTTCTATCTACTGCCTACAGTTTCAATTCTTGTTATTAATCTTTCCTCTAGAACATAATGTTATTGTTTAGCTTTTGCTCGTTGGGTTCTATTTCCATGATCTTTGACTACATTTCAGGGTACTTTCCTTTTCTGCAGGCAATTTCATCTTCATTATTGGCAATAGCAACCCTTATTGACATTTTACTGGTTGTAAAAATGCCAAACTCTGATAATGGAAATTGTTCGCCTGAACAAAAGCTTGTATCCAGAGCAAGGACTGCTGCAGTATCTTCTGTTGAAAATCTGCTTGCTATGCATAAGTGTTTTCTTCAACATATGAAATCCAAGCATCCCAGTGTTCGTACAGCTACATATTCTATCATAGCTAGCATTATAAAAAATATCCCACATGTCTTGAATGAAGAAAATGTGAAGGTGCTTTCAACTGCCATACTTGGTGTTTTACAAGAGAAGGATGCATCTTGCCATTCGTCCATGTGGGATATGTTATTGCTCTTTTCAAAAAAAATCCCAAATGGTTGGTCATATTGTAACACCCAGAAAGTTGTTCTCAACAGATTTTGGCATTTCTTAAGAAACGGATGTCATGGATCACAACAAGTTTCATATCCAGTACTTGTGCTATTCTTGGATTCAATACCGACTGATGTAAACCTTGGCGAGCAATTTGTTGATTATTTTTTCCAAAATCTTTGGGCTGGAAGATATTCTTCATGCCACTCACTTGCTGATAGCAAGGCTTTATTTGGTGCATTTAAAGAATGTTTTCTCTGGGTGTTACATCATGTATCAAGGTATATGCTTTACATAACTGATCGCTCAAATTACTACAATCTTGTTTCTCTTTGATCTTTCACTTTTGTCTACTGACATATTCATCCATGATATATTTTTTTTATTTTTTTTCTTTGCAGATATTGTAAAACAACAGATGACCAAAGTGAACTTCCTATCAAGTTGATAAATGATATTTTTGTAGAACTATTATTGAATGACTATCTGCTGTCAGCTAGCGTGAAAAAGCGAGATGAAAGTTCACAAGCAAGGTCTGATATCTCAACTGATGGTGGCAGTTCGCTGTCTCATGAAAGGCCACAACAGAGAGTTAATAGTAGCCATCAAGCGTTTTTTACTGAAGAGTTATTGAGGTGTATTATTGGAATTCTATTAGAGATCTCCCAAGAGGATCAAAATTTGACATGTGTTTTCTGTACATCCTTTCAGAAGGACTGTCTTGAAATTATTCGAGAAGGGGATTCCTTGCAAAATTTTCCTGAGTGTATAGAAAGAATTGTCAGATTTTTTCTAGCAATTGATAAGTGTATTTTGCTGAAAGGTCATGATTGGCCTTTGCACTTTTTAGGCCGACCGCTATTTTTTACCACCTTCCCTGTGATTAAGTCTATGGTGAGTTCAGGACAAAGTATATAAATACTATCTATTTTTTATTTCCTTTTCTTGGCTGACTTTTTGTTCATCGAAATGTATTTTCCGTTTTCTATGAAGATATTATTTGAAGTCCTGTTTACTGTTGTGTCCCATTACCTAGAGCAGGATAGTATTTTCTCTAAGGACAATATACAACTGTTGTACCAGAACAGTAAGGTTTGTATGACGCTCTAGTTTGCATTGCATGATGATCTTTTATTTTTAACTTGTTCTTCTGGCTATTGTCAAGACAATACACTGGTATTGATACTAAAACAAGTTACGTGCATTCCAATGAAAAATTTCATCAAGTTGAAGCTCTGCAGAGGATACAGTTAACTTTACCAGAAGGGCTTTGTTGGCCTTCAGGATTGGAATTTTGAATCAGTGGAAAATTACTGCTTGCTACATGATAAAATGTCCCCTGAAGTTTCTACCAAATCTGGAACATAGATTAAGTGCAGTGAATACTAGCCCACGGTTATTTGAATCTGTACGTATTTAAGAATTAAGATAACTAAGCTTGATGAAAGTTTTCATCTTTTGAGTTCTGCACTTGTGTTGTTATAACTTAAATTTTATGATATTTTCTTTTATTTTTGAATGATCACAGCCTATCAAGTCTTTGGCAAAACCTCCGTAGGTATTTCCTTTTGCATACGTTGATGATGTTTATTGGCATCTGTTGTTTTGCAGGATTCTCTGGATGCAGTCAAGCTTCTGTCCATCTTGGTTGAAATATTTGGACCCGATCAAATATTCTCAGAGTTTGATAGCCCAAATGCAATGGATATTGAAACCAAGACGAAGCATTTTTTTCATACATTCAATAATGACTTTATTCCATGGTGTTTAGAAGGAGTTGGTAGTTTCGGAAATCTAAAACTAGATTTTCTGCTCGATTTGTTTCAAGATGACTATTTTTTTCAGCAATGGTGTGCAGTTATCACCTATTGTGTAGATGATACAAAATTCACTGAAACCTCAGACAACATTAGTAATATTCAGGTGCTTGCTATTCTCATTGGGAAGGTCAGGGAAAGAATTAGGAGCAAGAAGCTGGGAAGGCTGCGAAAGTTTGGCTTGTCACCAGAACATTGGCACCACGACTTGCTAAATTCATCTGCAATAAGTTTTGCTCACCAGACTTCCATGATAAACTGTCATGCTCAATTTCTATGGTAATTTTGCGTTTTTATATCCTCAAAAAGATCAATGGAAAAAACACAAAAAAAGTTTATATTATTATGGTAGTGTTACAATACATCCATGTGGGTGAGCAAATGGCTAAGCTGTATTTAAGGTTAATGTTTGTTTGATGCCCAATAGAGTAATACAAACAAATTTAATCTATTTTAAATGAGAGAGTAAAGGGTGGGCAAGAGTATGCCATAGCTTGACAGACATAATCATACTAATAACACATTTCTAAAACTTCTTTTCCTTTTTATTCTTTCATTCTACTTATATCTAATCATAATTTTTTTGCTACTCGTGTTGCAAGTAGCATAAATCTAATCATAATTTTTTTTCCCAAAATGAAGCACAGTTGTTGATATGATCATCCAAATTTTCCTTTAATCATGTGCTGGAATCCTCTTTTTTTTACATCGGTAACAACTGCATCTTGTTGACATGTAATTTCTAAGACACATTCTCTATGTTTTTTAAAGTCTTTCCTTCTTCTTTGTGTATGATGACCATGCTAATGCTGATCCTATTTTTATTTTTTCTGTATAATTTTTGCTACTTTGAAGTAAATTTTTTTAAGTTGGATGACAGCTCAATGCTTAATGAATCTGAACCTGATTTGGGTACTTTTATTGCTAATGGGAATCAAGAGAAATGCACTTTATTTGAGTAGTCATCTCTAAGCAAACTGAACCTTGTTTATCATTTAACTGTACTTTCAAGCTTCTAAAAAACATAAGAGGCAAAATCTCAGTTCCTTAGCTAGTAGGGCTACATCCAAGAGTAACAGCTTTTAGAAGTTATCAATAAGTAACAATCTGTGGGCATATAGGTGGTCCAAATTACTGAATATAATATAATGTTAACCAACAAAAATGTTTTTTTTTTAATTATGTTTTTTTTAAAATTTATTTATTTTACATTTCATTTGGATAATTTTTCATGTAGTGCCGTACTTGGAGGGTCAGCCGAAGATGATCAGCTTTGCTTTTTGTCTAAAGAAACTTTAATTATTGTCTGGGAGGGAATTTTGAGAAAAATGACATCACTTCTTACTTCGTCATCATTTCATTGGGTTCATTTTGCATGCTCTTTGATTCTAGGTTCTGACCACAATGATTTTCTTAAGCTGCAAGAAGCATCTTTCTCAATGAAGGTTGCAATGGCTCAATTTTCTTTTGAAGTTCTCAAGGGTAGCATATTTTGCTTGAAGATAATTGATGATAGTTGCACCTTAGTTTCTTCACTCTTAGCAACCCTATTTGTTCTTGATTGGGAAAATTGCATGATGGCTCTGACTTGTACTAATGATAAATTTGATTGTTCAAAATATGCTGGTGATATTGATAATTCTCTGTTGGAAACTGAAGTTCTTGGCAATGAGGAGCAGGTTGATGCCAAGTTGGCTTTGGGAAGAAAATTTTGTGCCTATCGCCGTAAGATAACTCCTAATTTCTTGAAAAACACAAGTCGCGAGACACAATCAAGATTTCAAAACATTTTAGTGAAAATAGTAAGGTTTGCATTACTAGACTCAGATGATTTAGTTTCTCCAAAAGAATCTATTTCATTCTGTGAATGGGTGTTAGATATGGCAGAAATAATATGCGACACTAGAAAAGAGATGCAGATTTTGTTGGACCAATTATTCCAAGAGGGAAAATCTTGGCCTTTCTGGGTTAAATCACTCATTGACAGTGGGAACAGAGTTGCAACTTTCCAGCGTGAGACAGCTTCATTGAGTGTTAATGTAAGGATTCTGTATGCCACTTATTTTGTATTATTTGCATTGCTCTGCAAAACTACACCTTCCTTTGTGATACATAGCTTTGAATATTGGAACAAACACATTTGACGACGATGATATATACTACTGAATAAGCAGAATTCTTTATAGTTCTTACTGTTAGGGGAGTGTATAATATAGCTTGGAATAATTTTGCTAGAATTTGATGCTGTGATGTTTGAATATATGCCTGTTAATGTTGTACACTAAGATCATGCTTTCGATATGCATAATATGTAATTTTGCAGTGTTTTTATAAGCTTGTGTGGAACTTAGGATAGCATTACCCTTCTATTTGTTTTTCTCAACTTGTATTTGACTTTTTCACAAGAGTTGATCCCTTTGCTTGCCATTTATTTCTTTTATTGTTAGGCATAATTGTTTGCAAGCAACAATAATTCTTGCATTAAGACACTAAGTGGCCATTATTGAATGGACGTATTTCTTTTATTAATGGACATAGTTGTTTGCAAGCAACCATAATTCTTGCCTTGCATTATGACTCTAAGTGGGCTTTCATGGTTGGTGATGCAAAGAGATGTTGCAAAATTTGATGGCACTTGCTTTATTCTGAGAGAAAATACATGCTAAATGATTGACTACTGAATCTGGCTAGTCATTTGTCTGGAAACATACAATTTGATAGGAATTCAAAAAATGTGGTAAGTTTGTCATAATGTTAAGATGTAAGCAAGAAACTTGGTTATGATGAGCTGTACATTGTTTAACCATTCTGCTATTTAGCATACCTTAGTTATAAACTAGTTGGTCCTTGGCTTATAAAGTATACTGTTCTAAATGTAAGACAAATTCCCTGGCTCCCTTGGGAACTAGAACCTCTCTAAGAAGTAGTTTCTCACAGAAAAGATTAAAGTTATTGTCTGTTACCAATTTAAATAATTGGTCTGACTGATAACCTTCTGATCAGGTTATACAGTGTCAAGAGGTTGAGCGAATTTCCTCCTGATCAGGTTATTCATTGTCAAGGTCATCCAGTGGGGTATTATCCCATACCAATTTGGATAACTGGTCAGACTGATATGCTTCTGACCAGGTTATCCAATGTCATGCATTTTCATTTTTATTTTAACTTTAATACCTTTAAGTAGGATTTTTGAATCCTTTCCCTTCTCTTTCTTAGTTATCTATCATAGAGAAAGACCAGGAAAGCTTGGTACAATGCACATAATGACATTCTTTCTTTTTTGTTTTTAGGAGATAAGTGGATATGGATAAGGTGAAATAATCATTTAAGATGGATAAAATTTTCCATAAATACAAGCTTTTATGTGGATTTGCAGATGTATAAATATGAAAGGTGGGATACTAATGCAAAGATAGATAATGAAAAGCACTAAAAGATTTCATTTATCTTTCCTAATTTTTTTACTTTGTATAATAAAAAATATTCTTGAGAGAAGAGAGGAATTCTAAGAGATGTCTTTCTTAACTTATTTTGTAAAATAAATAAAGTGATGAATTTTCTCTGTTGAGAATCTTGATGGACAAGGAAAGAATATAAAACAAGAACCTACTTTTTCAAAAAATTCTTTCTTGTATAACCATGTGGCAATTGTTTTTCACCTGAAAAATGCCTTTCTATGCCAAATAATGGTAATGGTAAATTCTTGTCCTATTATAAAAGATAGTTGTGTAGATCTTGTTTTAATATTTTTTTTTCTTTGTTGAATCGTTTATTGTACCATGGGTTGCACATGTAAATTGTTATAATAAATAGGGCACACTGATTATCATAGAGTAAGGTTATCCTGTTTTGTTGATGTAATTACTTCAGTGTTTTTGGTTTCTGATTAATAGGGAAGCTCTTTGCTTTTATGTCAACTTTTTGGTGTTACTAAATGCTTTTATCATAATTTACTTTGTTGAAACAATTGTTTTGAATTATGTAATAAACAATTGTTTGAAATTATGCAATAATTGATGTACTTAAATGTATTCCTCTTGACTAACCAATACTGAATTTTACTGCTAGTTATATCATGTTTCTCCGCCATTCTACGTATGCTTATGTAGGGTTATACTCTAGTGTGTTTTTTAAGGCTCAACCTTTTGCTTCTATTTCATTTTCTGCATCCTCTTGACAAACTAGTTATAGTGTCTGTAGTTGACATTGGCATGATGTCTCGATGGGAATAATGCAGGAACACCATAATCACAGTTTTGTTGCTTTTGCTGACAAGCTTGTTTCAAGACTTGGAGTCGATGTGGTAATTGCAGGTCTTACAGAGATTTCTATTGGCTCATCACGCATTGAGGTTGTTTCAGGATTTTCATCTCCTTACAAACGTGAGTGGCTTGCTGCTGAAATAATTTCTTCATGGGAGTGGCAAGTGAGTAATGCAACAGAGGCTTTCTTACCTTTGCTTAGCAAATATGCAAGAACTGAAACCTCTACTCTTGAAGCTAATATTTTGTTCTCTATTATTAACACATTAATTGATGGAGCTATTACACATGAAACTCATGATCACTGGGCATCTTTTGATTCATGGAGGGTTCTGCATGATGAATTTGATAAAATCAATGATCCATTTCTCCGTGGCCTAGTTTCCTTGCTCTCTACTTTGTTTGTCAAGGAAAAAGTCTGGGGAAAGTGTGAGGCCATTCAATTATTTAAACAGCTTATGGATAAACTTTATGTTGGCACTTCTGTAGTGCAGTATTGCCTTAGAATTCTTCCTTTCATTTTAAGTATTATTATACCATCAGCACTAGAAAACTCAGAATCTGATGGCACAACTGAAGAAATTTTGAAAGATTCTCTACACGAAAACCCAACAAGGAAATATGTCATGAGTTGGCTTGAAAACTCCCTTTCCTTTCCTTCAATAATCTCAGCCAAAACAGAACAAGGTAATTGCATTTTCTTGTAGTAGTTTACCTTTATATATAAGATGATTGTGCTATATTTACATCATGTTTTCCATGTGACAGACGTTGAAGAATGGATCCAGGCCGTTATATCATGTTATCCATTGAGGACAACAATGGAAACTGGGAAATTTGAAGTAAGTTTATTGAGGAATGTGAGCAATGAGGAGGCAACTTTGCTTCTGAGTTTATTCAGAAAGCAAGTATGCTTTAATGATGCTTCTGCAGCCACTAATCAGAAGCAGATTATTTTAGGGAAACTAATAGCTGTTTCCGTTGGGTATTGCTGGCAAAAATTTGATAAAGATGACTGGAGTTTTGTGTTAGATAATTCACATAGGTGGTTGGAGTCATCTGTTTTGTTGCTGGAAGAGATAACTGATAGCATTGATGATGCAATAGTTAACCACACAATTATAAATGGCTTAGAATGTACTCAAAAGAAGCTCGAAATCTCTCTTCAGAATTATGATCCATGGATATTTCATTTATCAACTGCCGCATTAGTTACATTATGTCTTCTCTCACAACCGGAAGAACATGAAAAAACAGATAGTACAGAGGCTTTGCATCACATAAAACTTGGAAAGTGGGCTGCAATGAAAGATCAAACCATGGCAAGTATCTTACGCTTGTTTTTTGCAACTGGAGCTAGTGAGGCTATTGCAAACTCATGTAATGGAAATTTATCGAATGTTGTTGCTTCAAGTAGGCTGATGCAATCACATTTTTGGGGTATGATAGCATCATTTGTTTGGAATTCTCCTAAGCTAGTGAGAAGTGCAGCAGTGGAGTCAATGAAACTTTGGGGTCTTAGCAAGGATTCCATAAGTTCATTGTATGCTATTCTTTTCTCCTCAAGACCAATCTCATCGTTACAGTTTGCAGCTTATTGTCTACTCTCTTCTGAGCCTCTATGTCATTTGTCAGTTGCATCAGAAGGTAGTCTGGAGGGAGAAGGTAGCTCATTTATGGAGTCAGAACTCTCATTGGATGTGGAATCATCCAGCGAAGAAACTTTTTGTTTGAGAGATGAGATATCCTTTCTCATACAGAGACAAAGTGCTGACCTCCCAGAGATGGACTTGATATCTCAAGAGAGGGTAATTGATTTTTGCTTGTTTGTATATCTGTCAGAATTCTGGCAATGTGGTCTGATATAGCACTATAATTTTTCCCCAATTTGCAGGTGAATGTATTTATAGCCTGGGCACTTTTGCTTTCTTGTCTAAATTCATTTTCTCCTTCATCCAAGGCTAGGGAAAAAATGGTTCAATACATACAGGACTCAGTTAGTTCAACGATATTAGATTGCATTTTCCAGCATATTCCTTTGAAGAGCGGAGCAAATAATGTAAAGAAAAAGGAAATTGAACTTGCAGTCGAAGCTTCTAATGCTGCTAATGCTGCTAGACATTCAATTACTACATGCTCTCTAGAATTATATGTACAATCACTCTGGCCTGTTAGGATTGATACAATGGCCTCACTGGCTGGTTCAATATATGGAATGATGATTCATCTTCTTCCCTCTTATGTTCGTAATTGGTTTTCTAGTCTGCGCGATCGCTCTCTGTCATCTGCTGTTGAATCTTTTACAAAAGCTTGGTGCAGTCCTCCTCTTCTTTTGGATGAACTTTCCCAGGTAACTGCATTAACAAAAAGTATATTAACGTTCTGGAATTTCTTATTAACTTCATCATCCCAGATTCTATGTAAACATGTTGTGTAAGCATTGTATAAGCTCTTTGTATAGAATATGAAGGTTGTGGTGATTTTCTCAGATTATTTAGAGCTGTGGTAACTTCGAAAATTCAAATGACTCTTGTAAATTATCAGGAGTTTGATGAATAGAGAGTGGAGAATGTAATTCTCGATTAGATAGTTGATCATTTATGTTCTCTAGATGTATTAAGAGATCTCAGTTTTGCATTATCATCTTCTGATTCTGTGGATGCAGTATGAAAAATCCATGCTGTTAGAATTACTTCTACAGCCAGAACTGATAAATAAAGAGCTACATAAACTTAAGTATTTGTTTTTGGATAATGAAAGTGTAAGGATGATGAAGGATAACTGAGTGGTACATATTTGATGAAAACGCCTATACATTACATATTCCAACTATTTGGTGTTTGCTATATGGATTTTATCCTATTATTTAGCTCTAACTTCACATTGACTGGTACCAAGATCATTTAGATATTTGTTGAAAGTTATAAAGATTCATGTGTTGATTTGCTTTATTACAGCGGAGGTACTGGTTCATTGCAAGCACTTTGTAGGAAGGCAACTTGCTTTTCTTTGTAATTGTGCATGCAAAATGAGTTAAATTATGTTCTGATATTTGGTGGTTGGTATTAAAGTACAACAATGGGCCAAGGATTAAATCATGACCTGATGTCTAAGCTAACGATGAGGCTAATGAGCCTATTCCTTTGTGTGTGTGTGTGTGTGTGTGGTGTGTGTGTCCAAAGAATTTGAGTAATGTCTTTAGAATGTTATTGAATTGCTTTATTTTCAATGTATCATTTCAGAGTTTCATTTATTTGTAATTTTACATACATGCTCCTTAAGTTTGGCAAAAGCATGGCTTAAGATTAGTTGATTAAATTACATATATATATGCATATTCGATTTTCTTCTTACACATTTATTTTTTATTATATTTCTTATATATTTTGATAATTTATACAAATGCTATATTGTGTATTATGATATAGTATTGTTGTATTTTAGAATTTCATGTTTTCAGCATTTTAATTTTTCCTATTTTTTTATTTCAGTTTTGGGCGTATCTTGACTCTAGATGGGTGGAATTTGATAAAATTCTATGCATTTTGTATTTTTTATTTGCAATTATGAATTTTATAATTTACATTTTTTTACATTCAGCAATTATGTTTTTGTATTTTTTATCAATTTATAAAATTGTTTTATCTAAGTTGAAGTTATATTTTAAGCTTCTATTGAAAACATTTTTATTTGTTCAAAGTCAGAAATGGTTTCTTGGACAAAATTACCTGCCTCACCAATTTATGAACCAGAGTATGCATGCATTTATGAACTTATCAACTTGAGAACCCTTTTGTGTGCTATACCTTTAGACTTATAATTTGTATGTTGATCGTGATATCTTACACTCTGAAACACCTTAAGTTTTTTTCTTTATACAGGTCAAAGAGACTGTCTTTGCTGATGACAACTTCTCAGTGAGTGTTAATAGGTCAGCTTCTGAGATAATTGCTACTTATAAAAAGGAGGAGACTGGGATGGATCTTGTGATTCACCTTCCAAGTTCCTATCCCTTGCGCCCTGTGGATGTTGAATGCGCGAGAAGTTTGGGAATTAGTGAAGTAAAACAACGCAAATGGTTGCTGTCTTTGACAGCATTTGTTCGCAATCAGGTCTTGTGCTAATATTAAACTTGATGCTTTAGCTTCTTCAAATGTGTCAAATTTTGAGAACTTTGCATATTGCATTTCATTATTAGGCATTTTACTTGTTTAGGTTAAAGTGTTAATGAGTATGTAAATAATTCAATCAACTCTAATTAAAAGTTGTACTGTTAGTAAATTAGTTGAAGGGGAGCCTTGGCACAAGGTAAAGTTGTTGCTGTATGACTTGGAGATCATGAGTTTAAGTCTCAAAAATAGCCTTTGACAAAGCAGGGTAAGACTACGTACAATAAATCCTTTTTATTGTTAGTAAACCAGTTGCCATAGAAAATTATGAAAACTACGGGAACAATTAAGAACCTGTGTTGCACGGATACGGATACGGGTATCGTATTGGATACGACACGGATACGGGGATACGAAAAATTTCAAAAATATAGGACACGATACGGCTAGGATACGGCGATTTTAAAAAATAAAAAATATTATATATATATATATATATATATATATATATATATATATATATATATATATATATATCATATTAAAAATTAAAAATCCTATAATAGAAAACCATGTTCATATTAGATCAACCATAATATCCATTACAAACAAAAAGTAAACATAACAAAATGCAACACACCAAATACATCTTAAATAAACAAGTAAAACTGTAAAAAAAATCAAACATCCATATCGGTCTCATCGCCAACACCGCCTTCGTCAGTAAATAAGACCGACTCCAATTTAGGTTCATCAAGAGACAAATTGGCAATTTCAAGGATAGCAGCACCCTCCATGTCCATGGAATCAAACCCATCTGCTCCAACATCCCACATCTTACTTTCTCCTTCATTATAATGTGGACTCCTCCTAGATAAAAGACGAAGGTTATAGTGAACATATACCAAATCTTCCGCTCTTTGTGGTGTTATCTTGTTCCTCTTCAATGAGTGTATGAAATTGTAGGTGCTCCAATTTCTCTCACAACAAGAAGAAGAAGATGGGTGCCCAAGTAGCTTTAAAGCTAAACTTTGAAGAGTTGGTGTAGAAGCACCATGGATAACCCACCACTTAGTTGGAGACATCAAACCTCGATCACGCATTGAATCATTATCAGAAAAATCATCAATGGCAGCTGAAAAAGAGGCAAACTCCTCATTAACACTTCTTCGTTCGGATGAATTGGAGTAGTATCTTTCAATGCACTTTTCCTTTCCCTTGAAACTTCGATGTCCCTATGAGGAGGAAGACGATTGGGAGATTCTTGGAGCCACTCATGGCTATAATACCTACATAAAAAGATTGATAGTTTAACATCATTCATAAACTAATATTTCTAATTTGCTAAAGCTTAGAAAGTTAAAATTTTTTAGAGATTTACCTTGGATTCAAAGAATGCGCCAAACAATGAAGAGGTGTATTGCTTTTATTCCATCGCTCCACTAGAATATTATGAACAACATCATAAAACTTTGAATCTCCACTATGAGGCCCCTTTGAGATAGCAACTCTCATTTTTTCTATCATTTCATCCCACCACTCATAAACTAAATGAAGACAAGGCTGATCAGTGTCTGCTTTCCTTAGCATCTCATAAATTGGACTTGTGAAAGCAAGTATATAATCAATTTGTTCCCAAAATTGATCATCCAATATCTTGTACTTCACTACTCTGGCCTTCACTACATCATCCTCCTTGTACAAATCCCATCTTTCACTAATCACCATGTTTTCAAGACATTTCTTGATTTGTCTGAACCTTTTAAGCATAATGATCGTAGAAGCAAATCGAGTATCCGCAAGTGATAGCATCTTCAAGTTTGAGTTATCATTGAACATGGATAATCTCATATTGTGATTCATGATAAAATTCTTGATCATTGAAGCATCATTTGCTACTTCTGCTATCCACTTGCATTCATCAAAGGCTTCTTTGTTTTGTAGAGAGTCAGTTGGTGCACAAATATTCTTCAAAGCAAGATTCAATGTGTGCACAACGCAAGGAGTCCAAAATATGTGTGGGTACTTTGCCTCAACGAGTAGCCCAGCAGCTTTGCAAACAGGAGCATTATCGGTGACCACTTGGACAACATTCTGATGTCCCACTTCATTTATGGTATTAATGAGCAACTTAGAGATGAAAGCTTTATCCTTGTACTCACCTTCACAATTTATCGCCTTCAAAAACATAGGACCACTTTCGCAGACAACCATGATATTAAATAGCGGTCTTCTTTGCACATCCGACCACCCATCACTACAAATACTAACTCCCTTTTATTTCCAAGCAGCTTTTGTTGGCTCTAAAAGCTTTCCAATATGAGCTTTTTCTTTTTGAAGAAGTGAAGTTCTCAATAAATTGTATCCAGGTGGAAGATAACCTGGAATTGTTCGTTGAGTAGCCAAACTGAAAGCACGAACATAATGAGGATTCCTAGCAATATTGAAAGATAATCCCCCAGTGTAAAACAACCTTGCAATTTCAGAGTGGAGCTCATCTCTGGCATTCAAGTTAAAAGATTTTTCAAGCGGGCCAAGTGGTCCTTTCCTCTTCTTTGTTGGATCATCATTTTGCAAAATACCACTAGTACAAAATGAGGATTTTGAAGCCATATTTGATGATGCAGATGACGAAGGCAGCGGAACTTCTTTTTGTTTAGAATTCTTCTTTCTCAATTCTGCATCATCAATAAGTTGTTGCATACGCTTCATTTGATCCATTGTAACAGTCGTACAACCTGCAATTCCAGCACCTTTTTGTTTTAACAGGTGTGCTTTCACCCTTGAATATGATCCTTTGCACACTTTATTACATATATTGCATGACCAAGTAACATTTCCTCCTCCAACTGCCTTTTCCACCTTGGTTACAAATTTCCATAAAGGAGAATAATCATCAACATCCTCATGTGCACTGCCACTCTCATTTTGAAAACTTTCCATGGCAAGTAAACTGAAAATAACAACTAACTGAACTAAGAAATAAGAAGCAATGCAGGGGACTGGGGAGCCTATTGTTAAACTTACCAGAAATCGTACCAAAAGCAAAAACAAATTTGTGAACTCAAAAGAAAAAACAAAAAACTAAACTTACCACTTTACCAGAAAGAAGGCACTGGGCAGAAAGAGGGCAGCGACGGGAGAGCTGTTGCGAGCAGCGGCGGGAGACGGTGAGCAGCGCCGGGTTGCTGCTGGCTTCTGTGAGGGCTGCTGTTGAGCAGGCGACGACGCGACGCCTGGCTTTTGCAAGCAGCGGCGGTGACGCTGGCTTGAGCAGAGAGGCGACGCTGGCTTGAGCAAAGAGGCGACGGTGGCTTGAGCAGAGAGGCGACGCTGGCTTGAGCAGAGAGGCGACGCTGGCCGCTGGGCTTCTGCGAGCAGCGACGAACTGCTGCTGGGTTCTGCGAGTAGTGGAGCTGTGGCGGATTCTTCGAGCAGCAACAGGCGACGCGACGAAGAAGTTGTCGCGATGGAGAAAAGGAATCGGGGGCGTGGGGAGAGTAGTTTAGGGTTTTTTTGTCATTTTAATAAGTAGTCCTCGTAATTTTATTATTTTTCATTTTTACCCTCGAAATTTTTAATTTTGTTACAATTATGCCCAAACGTGTCCGAAAACGTGTTTCGTCCGTGTCCTAGCTGTGTCTGGCTGGTCAAACTTGGAAAAAGTCAACGACACGGTTTTTGCCGTGTCCGACACGTATTTGCGTGTCGTGTCCGTGTCCGACACACCCAAAAATTTTTTTGGAGGGGTGTCCGTGCTACATAGTTAAGAACAAGTACTCATGCAATAATCTAGTGGGCTGACATGAGTAGTATTGGTGCTGCAGAAGCGGTTCGGATCGCTAGAGGGGAGGGGTGAATAGCTAAACTTGCAAGTTAAAACCCGATTCAAAAATAAACACAACATAAAAAGAAGAGGCTCGATACTTAGTTTACAATCCATGGGTTGCTAGTCCAAGAACTATGAGAAATCTCTTACAGTAGTTAAGTACAAGAACAATAAAAAAACTGAAAACAGAATGAATTCGAGAGTGTGCTACTTTCCTCTTCAAGCTTCAGTCCCTTTAGAGACTCCATCTCTATCTCAACATTTTGCTGACGTGGTACCTTCCGGTCTTTCGGAAGACGTCCGATCGACTGGATCTTTGTTGATGCCGCTTTAAGCTTTATTCGTTTCGACAATGGCTCAATAATGGCTGTGGATGACTCAGTGGTCTTCGGTCGATTGGAAGTCCCTTCAGTCTCCAAGATACGTTGCCATGTTGATCCATTTTGACAACGGTCTGGATGACTCAGTAGTCAACTTCCGATCGCCTAGATTATGGCCAACCTTCGTACTACCATTTATTGATCTCACCTTCTCTGGTCTCTCGGACACTAGGTCGCCCGGACTCAATTCCTATCACCCTGGGCAATCTTCCTTCCTGCTTCTTTTCCCTCGGATGCATCAAGCCCTTCCGGCTCATTCCCCATGTGTCCTTTTTGCTCCACTAAAATGCTCTTCTGTAGCTCCTCATACCTCAGATACACCGAGCCCTTCTACTCCTTTTCCGTGCTATTTTTTTCGCTTGCTTGCGTCTTCTGCTAAGGCTTTGCGATCTTCAATGCTCCTAAGCCATCGGGTATGTGTTCTCTTAATCCTTGTACACTTAGACACACATTAAAACACAATGAGGCCTAACTTAAACTTATTTGATTAAACATCAAAACTCCACTTGAGGTTCTAACAAATAGGAGGGAAATCAGTTATGAAGAGGCAACCTGCAATATTTAGTTTCATATGGGAAGTCTGGTGAGAAAATGTTTGCTTATGGACATGAAAATATAATTTCTTCTACCACGAATTAGTTCAATTTTGTCTAAGTCTGTTCTGCATTTGTATCTGGTGTTTTACATCTGTATAATTTTTTAGTTATGATTGTTGTTTGATTTCAATCTAGCTATTCTAGTATGAACAATCTGAATGGTTAGTTGAAGATTATAAACATAAACATTCACATTAGCATCACAATTGGTTTGAGATTTAATTGTAGAAACATCAGAAACTAAAGAGCTCTCCTGATCCTCCAAATTCACTTGTACCTTACTACCTTTAAATAACATACACTACAATTTGAATTAATTAAGAGGGCAGAGGTGGATTTCAATGGTTATGGTAAAAGTTCAACAATGAGTATGACAATTATGATATCTTGGCATATATATGTTCCTTTCACTTTGCTTATTGGTCAAAATAGGATATTTTGATCCCATTTGCATTTTGTTTGATAGTAGATGTAAACACACTTGTGATTTCTCATATTTATTCATTATTAGCAAATATAGCTGATTGACATTATTAATTCTAAAATGTGCAAATAGAAGCTCACACATACAGTGCAACTATGCTATGCTTCAGCCGCATGCAGTGTTCATATGCTTTTTAAACCATGCACAGCTGTTGCATATATTTCTCCAATTTAAAGCCTTTATTAAATATTTTTATAGTAGTTTGAATTCACTCTATATCTCTGCATCTATTAATTTTTCATATCGGCAGGATTACGTTGAACTTTTGTTTTTTTTAGCAGAATGGTGCAATTGCTGAGGCAATTCGGATATGGAAAAGCAATTTTGACAAAGAATTTCTTGGTGTTGAAGAATGCCCTATCTGTTACAGCATAAACCACACAACAAATCACAGTCTTCCTAGGCTCGCTTGCAAAACTTGCAAGCACAAGTTTCACTCTGCTTGCCTTTACAAGTGGTTCTCAACTTCTCATAAATCAACTTGCCCATTGTGTCAGTCCCCCTTCTGATCAGTCGTTTTTCTACCTTGTGGAATGTGCAAATGTTTCATGAATACCTTGTGCACGAGTAAACCTGAAACGTATAAAACTGCAGCCATCCATTTTGTGTGTTGACGAGTTCAGAGTTCAGACCAGGGATCCACCATCACAGGAAGCAATTGACTGACCTCAAGAAATATGTAGAGAGCCTTGCTAGTTAAGCCCCTTTTTTTTTTCTCATTTTTGTTCAGGGTGCTGCAAAATGAAAATCAGAGCGCGGAGTCACCAGTGGCCAAATTGTTTACCCCTTTGGATCTCTCTCTCGGTCGCTTGTTGGATAATGTAATATGATGAGATCAAAAGCTTGCTGAGAGAGTTGATTATTAATATTATTTCCTCCAGACTGCTACTTTATTCAGGAAAAGGTTAGTTTGATGGGATATATGTAGAGCATCCATGCCCTCTTTCAATAGAATTTATTTTATATTTTATATTTTATATTTTAATTATTTTTTTTTTACATTAGCTACTCTATCTATTTTTAATACCTTTTTTTTTAAAATTTAAAAAATAAAATTTATTTTTTAAATATTAAAATATTATTTAATTTGAAAGAAAAAAATAAAAATAATAGATTGGATAATGAAAAGTAGATATTATGTAGGGATATATAAAATAATAAAAAATGAATGAGAGAAAAAAATAATAAAAAATATAGTAGAAATTTTAAAATAGATGATGTAGTGTGTAATGAAAAATGATTGTCTAAATTTGATAAAGTTAGATGATTTATTCTAAATTTTAAAAATATTATAGAGAAATTAATGGATATACTCTTATGATTCCAAACATTGTTATTATATATATATATATATATATATATATATATATATATATATATATATATATATATATATATATATATATATATGAATGATGTGGATGTGATTAAGGGGAAGAGGAGAGATTTTGCAAGCCAAGGCTGTAGTCGGACAGTGTGTCGTCCTACATATCTATATCGCATTCGGCTCCGAGCCATTGGAGTCAGCTACTCACCGGACGGACATTTATTTACTATTCAGAGCTGCGGCGACTCGGTCAGTATCCCGATCAGCTCATCCATCTATTCGAGGGCGCCCCGGGGCAGGGTACGTCTTCGTATTCATTTTGTACTTATTTTGTTGTCCTATTATTATGTGGATGCTTATATGTTCGTGGGACCTACCTCGAGTACCGAGGTACCAGGGATCGGGGTAACCCGATCACTGGTTGTAGGTATTGTTGACCAGAAGAAATCGGACGACTGGGTCAACGTAGAGGACAGATCATCAACTGAGTCATGGGGATGCGGTCAACCTTCCAAACACGTCACACTGGCAGGTTCGTCTTCTCAGCTTCTCGACAGGATCAAATTGGCGCCGTTTGTGGGAACGCACCTGGTCGGGAATGTGAAGATGGACGACGCCGGAAAAGTCTACCATCCTCATGACCTCGGTCAGTTTTTGCATTATCTTTTCTCTTTCAGTTATATGATCTGCCCTAGTTCCTCGATTGAGGACCCCGATCGGCCGGGCGTATATTATCCGAGTCACCGGCTCGATGTCGAAGACCCCGCGTCGATCGACCGAGCATATATTATCCGAGCCACCGGCTCGATGTCGAAGACCCCGTGCCGATCGACCGGGCGTATATTATCCGAGCCACCGGCTCGATGTCGAAAACCCTGTGTCGATTGGCCAGGCGTATATTATCCGAGTCACCGACTCGATGTTGAAGACCCCGCGTCGATCGGTCGGGCGTATATTATTCGAGCCACCGGCTTGATGTCGAAGAACCCGCGCCGATCGACTGAGCGTATATTATCCGAGCCACCGGCTCGATGTCGAAAACCCCGCGCTGATCGGCCAGGCGTATATTATTCGAGCCACCGGCTCGATGTCGAAAACCCCGCACCGATTGGCCGGGCGTATATTATCTGAACCACCGGCTCGATGTCGAAGACCCCGTGTCGATCGGCCGGGCGTATATTATCCGAGTCATCGGCTCGATGTCGAAGACCCCATGTCGATCGGCCGGGCATATATTATCCGAGCTCCGAGCTCGATGTCGAAGACCCCGTGCCGATCGGCCGGGCCTATATTATCCGAGCCACTGGCTTGATATCGAAGACCCCGCACCGATCGGCCGGGCGTATATTATCCGAGCCACCGGCTCGATGTCGAAGACTCCGTGTCGATCGACCGCGCGTATATTATCCGAGCCACTGGCTCGATGTCGAAGACCCCGTGCCGATCGACCGGACGTATATTATCCGAGCCACCGGCTCGATGTTGAAGACCCTGTGCCGATCGGTCGGCCGTATATTATTCGAGCCACCGGCTCAATGTCGAAGACCCCGTGCCGATCGGCCAGGCGTATATTATCCGAGTCACCAGCTCGATGTCGAAAACCCCGCGCCAATTGGCCGGGCCTATATTATCCGAGCCACCGGCTCGATGTCGAAGACCCCGCACCAATCGGCCGGGCGTATATTATCCGAGCCACCGGCTCGATGTCGAAGACCCCGCGCCGATCGACCGGGCATATATTATCCGAACCACCGGCTCGATGTCGAAGACCCCGTGCCGATCGGTCGGACGTATATTATCCGAGCCACCGGCTCGATATCGAAAACACCGTGCGATTGGCTGGACGTATATTATCTGAGCTGCGAGCTCATTGTTGAAGATCGTCGATCCTAGAGTCGAACCGGCGACTATAAAAACCCCGGCTTGAAGACCATCGAGCGGCGACGTTAAATCCCAGAGTCGAACCGGCGACTATAAAACCCCGTGTCACGCCCCGAGAGTAAGGTTGTCCGATGAAAATCGGACAGCACCTCCCCTGTAGCAGTGACAAATGGAACCGGTATACATCACCAACAGATAATACATATGCAAATAAAATCACAACCACGCAGATAATATGCAGCCTACACGGCTGTAAAATCAAACACAGCGGAAAGCAAGAATAACAAATATAAAGTAACGAAAACTCACCGCGGGCCGGCCCGGCTTGACTCCTTGACAAAACAACCAAATACAAAATAACAAGTCCACAACCCAATTACTACAATGCTAAATTCAAAGGTTTAACTCACAATAAAGGAAAACCAAAACCATAAAACCGTCCTCGGAAGCGACGTGGGATCGGCAGTCGGGATCCTCCTCCAAGTGTACTAGTATCGCTATCAGCTACTTGGTGAAATTACCAATGTGGGTGGTGAGTATAAAGACTCAGCGGATAATAGAATATACAGTGCATGAGTATCATAAAGAACAGGAATACACAAGGATACAGTCTCGGAAAGATAAATGGCAGATACTACTGTGTAAAACAAAGTATATATACATATATCCATACCTGATACCACATCCTAAGCCAGTATAAGGTCTGAGGAAACATAAAATGCTAGAGTACTACCCATAATCCCCCAGATCACATGTAAGGTATACTGTAAAAGAAAATAGTGTCCAAGCATACATAACAAATATATGTGGTATCAGAACAGCATAAGTAGACATATAACAGCAAAAGCAGGTATAATAGAAACGACGTATGCACGGATGGTCACCCCGCCCACCTCTCTGCACCACGACCCCTGTATGATCGAAAGGCCGGATCGATGACAACTGTACAACACTCCAGCCGCCACTACTCTCGAGTGACCGAGCGGACAGTTTGCATAGTAGTTAAATAGCTACATAGCAATAGGGTCCCTGCGGCTCACAACTCCAGCCGCCACTACCCATAAGTGACCGAGTGCAGCGCGACAGGACACGCAGCACGCTCCAGCCGCCACAACCCATGAGTGGCCGAGCGTGCGGCTTTGGCTAATGACCGTCTCAACCACAAGGGAGCCAAGGTCATCGGCAATGCATGCATGACATGATGCGAATAATGCAACAGTCATCATATATACAAAAAAATCAGGTATGCTACATGAATCCGCATGCTCAATACTAAGCATAAATAAACAGTAGTCAAACAGGTAAACATGACATATAGTATCTGTTAGTTATCAAGAATAACAACGGGAGACTGTATAGATACGGAAGTGAGCATCTCGAAGATTAAGTGGATAAAGTATCAAACACAAGAAATAAAATGAGTGGAGTCAAGATAAACTCTACTTTATCTGGGCTACTCATGCACCAAGAACAATAACTAAAGAAACAAGTAAAAGTACCCGCCTCTAAATGTAGGCTGAATCCGACGTCAACCTCGTCACGACACTCGTCCCGATCAAAGTCCTGTGTCAACGTATCAATTTTAATTGAATACATATGGAACTAATTAACTACATTACTGTACAAAACAAACGACTTTAATCCAAGTTCCATTTATTACCCCAACGAAACCATTCCAATCTACTACTATCCAATCCAAAACCCTAACCGTATGCCTTCAGATCATAAAATTAGAATTTCCCCCAAATCATGCATTTGTTCCTACTACACCAATACACCAATACGTATTTAAATTAAACCATGTATCTACAATCTAAAGTTTACCTTACAAAAATCTCCTCACTGATAACTTGCTGTCGGAAGATGAAATCGCCGGCACTAGTACACAGATGCTGCCCACATTGTAGATCCACAGATCTGAACTCTAACAGAGCTATATGCATCACAAACATCCCAAATTGATGCATAATCAGTATCGAATTCAATCTAAAACCAACATTAAGGTCTACAACCTAACATCTGTAATGGCAGGGATCTTACCCAAGGAATCCCGGATGAAGAACAGTAGTGGGAGATTGTGGCAGAACACCTCACGATATGCCACTGCTAGAAACGAAACTCAATCAATAAAATCTCGCATTCTAGCACCAAACCACGAATTTCCTTAACTAAAGAACCCAAATCAAGATAACCTATACCTCCACCTACCTTGCTGCCGAATACCTCCACGATCGACGGAGGGAACCCGATCAGATCCACTCGGCTCTAGCCCCGGAAAGACGAGATAGTTTCTTGCGATGCAGATCCGCGTCCCACTTCAAGCTCTGGTACGGCGATTCAAGCTCCGGCGTTCTCCGAGGTCAGATCAGCTCACCCGACCGAGGCATTTCAAAGGAGGACGTCACAAACGAAACCTCTGACCAGGCGTGGGGAGGACCGGCGACTCGTCTCGCACCCAGGCACCGGCAATCGGTTATGAGCGTACGTCGGTGCTGAGCCCGTCGGCGAGAATAGAGGAAAAGTGGGGAGAGATCGGCGGAGGCAGTAGGCACGAAGAAATAAGGGTAGGCGGCGATTTAGGGCTTAGGACTGTAGCTTATAAGGGAAGGGTTTGAGTTAGGTTAAGTTCTCACAACTCCTTAACTAACACTCTGTTAATGATGATTTACTTTACCACCTTAAGCTTAACCATTTATCTCCTTAAACATTATCATACGACCTCCAAATAAATCCAGAAAAATGTCCAAAAATTCCCAGTAATCATTATAGGTTATTTTATTTTGCCGTATCTCACACTCTCCCCCTCTAATAAGAATTTGGTCCCCAAATTTACGACATAATTGCATTAAACAACAACCGACATGCGAAGTCAATCATTAAATGAAATAACTTACATACCTTCATCAAACAACTGTGGGTACCGCGCTCGGATCTCATCCTCCAGCTCCCAGGTTGCCTCGTCATCTGAATGATGCTCCCATCCAACCTTGACCAATCGGATTGTCTTATTTCGCAACTGGCGTTCCTTGCGATCCACTATCCGCACTGGAACCTCCTCATATGTTACATCTGGCTGAAGGGTGATCGAGACATCTGTCAAAATATGCGTAGGGTGTGGTACATATTTCCTCAACATAGATACGTGAAATACATCATGCACCCCGGCAAGCGATGGTGGCAGCGCCAGTCGATATGCTACCTCACCGATCCTTTCAAGTATCTGTAAGGGTCCAATGTAACGAGGAGCTAACTTCCCTTTTAATCCAAACCTCCTCACTCCCTTGGTAGGAGACACTCGCAAGAACACATGATCGTCCACAGAAAACTCTAAAGGTCTCCGTCTCCGATCTGCATAGCTTTTCTGTCGGTCTTGGGCTTCTGACATTCTGCGTCTGATGGTATCAACTAACTCTGCATCACACTGAATACGTTGGGGGGCCCAAGACAAACGATTCTCCAGCCTCGTCCTATAAAGTAGGAGATCTACATGCTCTGCCATATAATGCCTCAAATGGTGCCATCTGAATCGCTGAGTGGTAACTGTTATTATATGCAAACTCCACCAAGTGCAAATGATCCTCCCAGCTACCGCCGAAGTCCATAACACAAGATCTCAATAGATCCTCCAATGTCTGGATAGTCCGCTCCGACTACCCATCCGTCTGAGGGTGAAACGCAGTACTAAAACAGAGTTCTGTACCCATGGCCTGCTGGAGACTCCGCCAAAATCGGGAGGTAAATTGTGGATCTCTATCTGATATAATACTCAGAGGTATACCATGCAATCTAGTGATCTCTCTGCAGTATAACTCTGCCAATCGATCCAACGAATCCGTCCAACGGATCGGTAAGAAGTGTGCAGATTTGGTTAACCGATCAACGATTACCCAAATCGCATCATGACCCTTCCGGGTCCGGGGTAGTCCTACCACAAAGTCCATCGTGATATGCTCCCATTTCCATTCCGGTATTTCTATCTTCTGCAGTAACCCAGTTGGACTCTGATGCTCTGCCTTAATCTGCCGACAAACTAAACACTGCGCCACAAATGTCGCAATATCCTTTTTCATACCATTCCACCAATATGATCATTTCAGATCCCTGTACATGCGAGTACCTCCTGGATGAATCGCAAATCTAGATCGATGTGCTTCCCGTAGTAAGTCCTCCTGGACAAGATGTGACTCAGGAACACATAATCTGCCGCGGAAATACAGAATTCCACTATCATCACAGGTAAACTCTGTCTGCTGTCCTGAGGTAACTCTGCTATGTAAAAACTGCAGATGCTGATCTGTAGCCTGAGCCTCTTTGATACGCTCCACTATAGATGACTGAGCAACCATGGTGACTAGCAAGCCTCGCTCTGTCTGTGCTTGCTCCATCAACCCTAACTCAGAGAAGCTCTGTATCAACTCTGTAACCATCACTCGGTGGCAAGCCAAAACTCCACGGGATTTCCTGCTCAACGCATCGGCCACCACGTTGGCTTTCCCCGGGTGATAGTTAATCATGCAATCATAGTCTTTCAAGAATTCCATCCATCTTCTCTATCGCAAATTCAGTTCCTTCTGGGTAAATAGATATTTGAGACTTTTATGATCTGTATAAATCTCAAAGGTGATCCCATATAAATGATGTCGCCAAATCTTCAGTGCGAAGATGATAGCTGCCAACTCCAAATCATGGACTGGATAGTTCCTCTCATGATCCTTCAGCTGACGTGAGGCATATGACACCACACGATCGCGCTGCATAAGTATGGCACCCAATCCCTGATATGATGCATCCGTGAAAAGTACAAATCCATCCACGCCAGAGGGAAGTACTAACACTGGTGCAATAACAAGCCTCCGCTTGAGCTCCTGGAAGCTCTGCTCACAAGATTCTGTCCAGCTAAACTTCTCTCCCTTCCGAGTCAAACGTGTCAATGGCAAGGCTATGCTGGAAAAGCCCTCAACAAATCTCCGATAATACCCAACTAATCCCAAGAAGCTACGAATCTCCTGTACAGTCTTCGGCTGCTCCCAACTAGTGATAGCCTCAATCTTCTGTGGATCTACAGATATCCCTCTGCTGGAGACAACGTGTCCAAGAAAACCCACCGAAGGTAGCCAAAAGGCGCATTTACTAAACTTCGCATAGAGGTGTTCTTGCCGTAGCGTCTCCAAAACTATGCGAAGATGTCGCCTGTGTTCCTCCTCAGATCGGGAATATATCAGAATATCGTCGATGAACACAATAACGAACTGATCCAAGTACTCGAGGAATACTCTGTTCATCAGATCCATGAACACTGCTGGGGCATTGGTAAGCCCAAATGGCATTACCAAGAACTCGTAATGACCATAACGAGTGCAAAATGTTGTCTTCGGAATATCTGTATCCCCAACCCTGAGCTGATGATAGCCTGAGCGCAAATCAATTTTTGAATATACACAGGTATCCTTCAGCTGGTCAAATAGATCCTCTATACGTGGCAATGGATATTTGTTCTTGACAGTGACCGCATTATCTGTCGGTAATCAATACATAATCTCAGTGATCCGTCTTTCTTCTTAACGAAGAGTACTGGTGCTCCCCACGGAGAAACACTGGGACGGATAAATCCTCTGTCCAACAGCTCCTGCAACTGAGTCTTCAGCTCCTCTAACTCCTTTGGTGCCATGCGATAGGGGGTCTTGGATACCGGTGCGGTTCCCGGAACCAACTCAATCGTAAACTCGACTTGCCTTTTAGGAGGCAACCCGGGGAGTTCGTCAGGGAATACATCTGAAAATTCTCGAACAATAGGAACGTCCGAGAGTCATGGTAATGCATCCGTATCAGCTTTAACCATGGACAACAAATATCCCTGACAACCCTGCGACAGTAATCTCCTCGCTTGCATTGCTGATATAACTGATATCCCATCACCCTCGGTTCCGATGAATGTCCACGACGGTAGACCGGGAGGTCGAAATGTGACTACTCTCACTCTGCAGTCAACTGTGGCATGGTTCATGGCCAGCCAATCCATGCCCAATATAATGTCAAATTCCACCATCTCTAATACCTGCAGATCCACCATAATAGTCTGACCCTTGAAGTCTAAAGGACATCCTTTGACTTCCAGACTAATACTTAGTACCTCACCAGATGGTAGAGATACTGTCAGCCCGTGTGTCCGACGACTAGGCAATCTCCCGATTTTACCCAGAAATACCCGAGATATGAATGAATGGGAACTACCAGTATCTATCAACAAATCTGTAGTAAGTGTATAAACTGAAATAGTACCTCGGAAAACCGATCCCTCAGCTCGCTGTGCCTCCTCCCGTGTAACAGCATAAACACGACCCACCTCTGAGCTCGGCTGTGGTATCCCTGAAGTGGGCTGCGCTGGCATCGTAGGTGCGAGAACCGGCTGCTGATACTGAGTCTGAGGCTGATATGCTGGATAAAGCTGAGGTGGATGAAAATCTGGCTGTACTGGAAGGGCCTGATGAGAAGACGTCGCAGCAGAATACTGTGTAGTCGCTGGTTCCTGCCCCTGAATATGATATATCTGTCCTTGAGAAGACGGTGGTCGCTGTTGACGTGGAGCACCCTGACTCTCCTGTGATCCTTTCTATGGTCGCGTCTGTGAGGGATGTCCCCCCTGTGATGTACCCTTAGTAGCCTCCAATTGTGCCTTCAACGTACAATCCCGACTCTCATGCCCTGGTTGTTTGCAATAATAACAAATGGGATGATCCAAGGGGCAATGAAATTTGGTATGGCTCTTAGAGCCACACTGGTAACATCTGGATCCCGTTCTATCTTTCTTCCAACCATGTTGAGGAGGACGAGATGTTCCATTAGATGTCCGTCCTGACTTCTGCGGCCGAGAAGATCCTCCCGTGGTAGCCTGTGAACTCTGACCTTTACTCCTTCTCTTCTGTGACGACTGTTTATCATGGCCTTTCTCCTGATTTACCTGCTGCTGGGTCATCTCGATAAACAGTGGACGATCCAAAACTTCTCGGTAGGAGCTACCTGGAAATCCTGACATCCTGAGACGAATATATGCTGCTAAACCCTGGGTGAACTGCTGCATCCGGTCATAATCCTGTGCCACCAAATGAGGGAAAAACTCAGCCAATCTACAGAATTCAGCGTTGTACTCCATCACCGACCGATCACCCTGCTTGAGGTTCAGGAATTCCTGGCATCGAGCTAAACAGAATGTGGCTGGAAAATACTGCCGCTCAAAAGCATCCCGGAACATCGCCCATGTGATGCGCTGTTCCCCAAAGATTGTCTTCTGCATCTCCCACCATGTGACTGCCTGATCCCGGAGATAGTACGCAGCCAATTCCACTTTCTCTTCATCTGAACAACTCATGTATCCGAAAGTGCTTTCCAAATTCTTCAACCAGCTACGAGCAGCCCAGGGATCTGCTCCGCCCTGGTATAAAGTAACCCTGTCCTTGACGGACTTTGCCAACAGTGGTATACGCGCTCTATCCCTCATCCAGTCAGTAGTAGCAGGAGTAGGAAATGCTGATGGTATCCCAGAGGGAATCCCTTGAGGCTGAAATTCCTGATTTCTACCAGAAGGCATGACTGAAGGGATCTCCTGAGGCTGACGTCCCTGATCTCTAGGAGTCTGATGGGTCTGTCCCCGACTAACCGTCTCAACATCAGTTGGATCCCTAGAAGAATCCGCCTCCTGAGTCACTGTTCTGGTTCCTCAGCCTCAATGGGTTGTTTCCGTGGTCGTCCCGGACCACGACGAGAACCGCCTACCACTCGACCACGTCTCATACCTGGTGTAAACCCCTAATAAGTACTACAAACAATATAAATTTGTACTTATAAAACTTACAGCCTATATCTTGGAGGTGTTCCGCCGCCGCCTGGTCCCAAATCCCAAAAAGTCACTTCGAGGAATAAAATCACGAAAAATCCAAAACGTACGAATCTAGCATTGTAAACCTGTAGCTCTGATACCAATAAATTGTCACGCCCCGAGAGTAAGGTTGTCCGATGAAAATCGGACAGCACCTCCCCTGTAGCAGTGACAAATGGAACTGGTATACATCACCAACAGATAATACATATGCAAATAAAATCACTACCACGCAGATAATATGCAGCCTACACGGCTGTAAAATCAAACACAGCGGAAAGCAAGAATAACAAATATAAAGTAACGAAAACTCACCGCGGGCCGGCCCGGCTTGACTCCTTGACAAAACAACCAAATACAAAATAACAAGTCCACAACCCAATTATTACAATGCTAAATTCAAAGGTTTAACTCACAATAAAGGAAAACCAAAACCATAAAACCGTCCTCGGAAGCGACGTGGGACCGGCAGTCGGGATCCTCCTCCAAGTGTACTAGTATCGCTATCAGCTACCTGGTGAAATTACCAATGTGGGTGGTGAGTATAAAGACTCAGCGGGTAATAGAATAGACAGTGCATGAGTATCATAAAGAACAGGAATACACAAGGATACAGTCTCGGAAAGATAAATGGCAGATACTACTGTGTAAAACAAAGTATATATACATATATCCATACCTGATACCACATCCTAAGCTAGTATAAGGTCTGAGGAAACATAAATTGCTAGAGTACTACCCACAATCCCCCAGATCACATGTAAGGTATACTGTAAAAGAAAATAGTGTCCAAGCATACATAACAAATATATGTGGTATCAGAACAGCATAAGTAGACATATAACAACAGAAGCAGGTATAATAGAAACGACGTATGCACGGATGGTCACCCCGCCCACCTCTCTGCACCACGACTCCTGTATGGTCGAAAGGCCGGATCGATGACAACTGTACAACACTCCAGCCACCACTACTCTCGAGTGACCGAGCGGACAGTTTGCATAGTAGTTAAATAGCTACATAGCAATAGGGTCCCTGCGGCTCACAACTCCAGCCGCCACTACCCATAAGTGACCGAGTGCAGCGCGACAGGACACGCAGCACGCTCCAGCCGCCACTACCCATGAGTGGCCGAGCGTGCGGCTTTGGCTAATGACCGTCTCAACCACAAGGGAGCCAAGGTCATCGGCGATGCATGCATGACATGATGCGAATAATGCAACAGTCATCATATATACAAAAAAAATCAGGTATGCTACATGAATCCTGTCACGCCCCGAGGGAGTCTCTGTCCGAAGAAATTTCGGCAGCACCTCCCCTGTACGGGTGACAATCTGAAGCACTTCTATAGGCATAATATACCTCAGCCACATGCGGCTGGAATCATAACAATAAAAGAAAATAAACACCACGCAGTTAATATCAAATTCAGCCTTTGGCTGATACAACCACGCAGTTAAAAGTAAAGCAGCCCACTCAGCTGTACCAAAACCAAAACACAACAAAAAACTGACAGAAACCAAATACAACCAAACACAAAACTGCTAGCCGGCTAGGCTCACACAACCAACAACATAACACTCGGAAACAAAAACCAGAACACAATTCGAAATACAGAAATTTCATATACCAAGCTAAACAACAGAAAGGCAGCGATATGTCTCTGATGTGACGCGGGGACCAGCAGACAGGATGCTCCAAGCGACACCATAAATAACCTGGTACCTGAAAAGATAGTGTCCACGGGGGTGAGTTCAACAACTCAGCGAATACCAATAGACATGCCTAGTAAGATATATCTAACAGCAATAAACATGGAATACAACTTCCGAATAATATATAGGAAATATACAAAACTGATAAGTAATCAAGGAAGCTGTACTCACCAGGAACTCCTATCCTGATCTAAAGGGTCATCAAACTGATACGCAGTATGTCTCCTGTATGCATGTCAAACAAATGCATCCACCAAAATGCAGCATATAAGTGCAGCAAACACAATCAAATAAAGGCAATCAATGCATGTGATGACCGTGCACTCTAACATCACCGCCTGACAATGGTCGAGTGGACGGAATCTTGTCGGAGTACTCCCTGTGACCCCAAATCATAAATGGGGAGCTCAATGCTCTCATCTCCGGTACACGATGACGGGAGGACATCTCTGCCGGCACGCTGAGTCACCGACCAACGGAGCCAAACAGAGTCCACCATCTCCCGGCTACCGCTGCTACACTAAATGCCAACTGAGCCAAACAGAGCGGAACTGACACGCTAGGTCATATGACCAACGGAACCAAACAGCAGAACCGCCACACACCTGCATGATATACCACTAAACCATAAGTGGGGGTGTGTGCAGTACATGAAACTGGCGATGAGCTCAACAATAGTGGAGCCGACAATCGCACAGCATGCAATCATGATGTATGTCACTAAGCATAGAAAAACTGATCAACATAACCATATCCATATATATAAAATGAGTACTGTAAAATCGATGGTCACATACCAAGATCTAGAGTACACAGGTCAGATAGAATATCAAAAACCTATGTCCTGAACATAATAAGTAAGGAATATCCTGATCAGCATAGAAAAATCCATATATACAAAATATGAGTACCACAGTATCAATAGGTCAAATCCACGGATCTAGGGTATACAGGTCCTCTATGGTATAATAACCTAGATCCTAAACATATCCCCCTTCCATAGCATATGTACCAACAATATGCACAGATCAAAGCCACAAGATCTAGGTACACGAATCATATATGATATACCAATAGAAATACACAATCCAGGCATGGCGTAAAAACCTAAGTATCAAATAATTTGGATACACATGCCAGAAACAAAAATATCGAGAGCCTAATCCTAACCTCAGTAAAACATGGTATGTCACTCTAGAAACTAAGATACTCATGGCAATAAGATACTCATGGCAACAAATCATGAGATATAAGCACGGATACATCATAGGCGACAAATCTAACATGTTATGGATATCAAATAGTGACATACCAAAGGTAAACATGTTCATTGCTTGTAGTTATAAAATACTATGCATATCCAAATGACGATATCATAAAAGATAAGTCAAGAGATACCCGCCTCAAAATAACAAGATCCAAATCGGTCCCAATTCGCCGTCAAGATGCTCGTCTCGCGTCAAAGTCCTGTGGTATCAATGTGTATATTATTTCTTTTATTTAGCTACAATCCAAATAAATGGCTAATTAAAATCCTTAAGGCTAAATTAGGGTAAACCCTAATCAACCTAACCATCCAGTATAATTCACCTACAACCAAAATAATCATACCTAAAACAACATGTATCAAGAACGTGCCAAATCAACCACACTCCAAACCCTTACCTTAGGGTTGCTGGACCAAAGATTTTGCTGGAGACAGAGGTTGCTGCTCAAGCAGGAAACTCCACCAACTGTCCAAGCAAGAATCAAGAACTGAGATCAACCACAGGAATCAAACCACAACCCTAATTTCCAACATAACCTGAGCACTTTACCTCTTCCTTTACTACCTGCAACGACCAAGGACCGGACAAGGCTGCTGCTGGAAACCCTAGTGCCAGACACTCAAGCCGATAACAAGGTGGCTACTGGCACTCGACGGCTAGCCGACCAGCACTAGATCATAAGGGCGGTGGCGAGCGAAGCACACTGCAAGAGGGCAGTGTCGGAGATAACTAGGGCAGAGTGGGTCGGCGGCGCTGCAAATCTAGGGCACAGTGTTGCTCTGGTCTGTCGGCATCGGCTGTGGCGACCGGAAAACGCAATAGGGCAAGGGAGGCAGCGGCGCTAGGGCACAACCCAATCAACGCTGGCGTTGTTGGACAGCGTCGGGCGATCAACTCCCTTGTGGCGTCGGCGGAGATGCTAGGGCACAGAGGAGAGGCCGGCGACACTGCGGTGGTCGGCGCTGGGGACTGCAGAGAGGTTAGGCTCGGCGTTGCTCGGCGTCGGAAGTAAGAGAGGAAGAGGAAATCGGCTGGGGAAGAAGAAGGAGGAGGAGGCGTCGGCGCGAGGTGGTTAGGGCACGGTCGCGGCAGGGAAGAAATAGAAGCGTTCGGCGAAAACAAGGAAAAAAAGAAAAGAAAAAGAAAATAAATAAGTAAATCCAACTTTTCCTCGCTTA
The DNA here is from genome assembly GCF_018446385.1 of Zingiber officinale. Lineage (NCBI taxonomy): Eukaryota > Viridiplantae > Streptophyta > Magnoliopsida > Zingiberales > Zingiberaceae > Zingiber > Zingiber officinale. The sequence goes on from NC_055992.1 coordinate 5,189,946, forward strand.
AATGGGGTAGCCTAAATAGGCTTTTCCGGGCCCCATCTTGATCCCCGTTAACTTGTCCGTACGAGCTCCGAAAAATTCCCGAAAATTTTTCAAAAATTCCAGAAAATTCCCTTATCATTATCCGACATTTTTCCGGTATTTTACATTCTCCCCCACTAATAAAAATTTGATCCCCAAATTTCGTTATCTACTATCAACAAGTACTAGCAAATGCTAAACAGTATAAATGCTGAACGGAACCATAACCTCACATACCTCAAGTGAAAATATGGGGATATTGAGCTCGGATCGTATCCTCGAGCTCCCAAGTTGCCTCCTCGTCTGAATGATGCTGCCATCCAACTTTAACCAGCCGGATAGTCTTGTTCCGCAACTGACGCTCCTTCCGATCCAAAATCCATACCGGAATCTCCTCATAAGTGACGTCAGGCTGAACGGGAACTGAGTTATCTGTCAGCATATGTGTCAGGTCAGGTACGTATCTCCTCAGCATAGATACGTGGAATATGTCATGCACGCTTGACAGGGACGGTCGTAGTGCCAGATAGTAAGCTACCGCTCCAATCCTCTCCAAGATCTGGAAAGGTCCAACATATCGCAGAGCTAACTTGCATCTGAGATCAAATCTCTTCACCCCTTTCGTGGGTGAAACTCGCAGAAATACATAATCGCCAATAGAGAACGCTAGGGGTCTGTGTCTCCGATCATCATAACTCTTTTGACGGTCCTGCGCCTCTAACATTCTCCGTCTGATAGTACGGATCAACTCTGCGTCATGCTGAGCTCTATGAGGTCCCAACAACTGGGCCTCCCCAACCTCATCCAGAGGGTGGGTGTCCGACAAGGTCTACCATACAACGCTTCAAACGATCGTATCCGGATAGCCGAACGCAAATCATTGTTGTAGGCGAATTCTACCAATGACAAATGGTCCACCCAACTGCCTCAAAAATCCAATACACGTGACCTCAGCAAATCCTCTAGAGTCTGTATGGTCCGCTCTGACTGTCCATCTGTCTGCGGATGGAAAGCTGTACTGAAACAGAGCTGCGTGCCCAAGGCCTGCTACAGACTCTGTCACAAACGAGACGTGAACCGGGGCCTCTATCCGAAATAATAGTCAATGGAACATCACGTGATCTGATGATCTCTCGGCAATACAGATCTGCCAATCAATTCAGGGAATCAGACTTCCGGATCGCCAAGAAGTGTGCTGATTCGGTTAATCAATCAACGATTACCCCAAATCGTGTCATAGCCTCATCGTCTCCTCGGCAAACTTACCACAAAATCCATAGTAATATGTTCCATTCCCACTCAGGAATAGGAATCTGCTGAAATAATCCGGCAGGTATCTAGTGCTCTGCCTTCACCTACTGACAGACAAGACCTCTCGCTATAAATTACGCGATGTCTTTCTTCATACCGTTCCACCTATAGGAACGCCTCAATTCTCGATACATGCGGTCCCGCCTGGGTGGACCACAAATCGAGAGTGATGAGCCTCCTGAAGTAGCTCCTGTAAGACCGGATGAGACTGAGGTACGCATAATCTGCCTCGGGAGTATATAATACCCTCCTTGTCTCGGGTGAACTCGGTCTGCTGCTGGAAGCTATCTGGCTGCAAATAAACTGCAAATACTGATCAGCAACCTAGGGCTCTCGTATCCTCGTCCTGATCAACGACTGAGCAACCATGATAACCAGAGTACCCTGCTCTGTCTGTCCCTTCTCCTCAAGGACTAACTCAGAGAAGTCCTAAATCAAATCTGTGACCACAACTCGGTGGCAAGCTAAAGTCCCACTAGACTTCCGGCTGAGTGCATCGGCAACCACATTAGCTTTCCCCGGCTGAGTGCATCGGCAACCAAATTGATGCATAATCAGTATCGAATTCAATCTAAAACCAACATTAAGGTCTATAACCTAACATCTGTAATGGCAGGGATCTTACCCAAGGAATCCCGGATGAAGAACAGTAGTGGGAGATTGTGGCAGAACACCTCACGATATGCCACTGCTAGAAACGAAACTCAATCAATAAAATCTCGCATTCTAGCACCAAACCACGAATTTCCTTAACTAAAGAACCCAAATCAAGATAACCTATACCTCCACCTACCTTGCTGCCGAATACCTCCACGATCGACGGAGGGAACCCGATCAGATCCACTCGGCTCTAGCCCCGGAAAGACGACATAGTTTCTTGCGATGCAGATCCGCATCCCACTTCAAGCTCTGGTACGGCGATTCAAGCTCCGGCGTTCACCAAGGTCAGATCAACTCACCCGACAGAGGTATTTCAAAGGAGGACGTCACAAACGAAACCTCCGACCAGGCGTGGGGAGGACCGGCGACTCGTCTCGCACCCAGGCACCGACAATCGGTTATGAGCGTACGTCGGTGCTGAGCCCGTCGGTGAGAATAGAGGAAAAGTGGGGAGAGATCAGCGGAGGCAGTAGGCACGAAGAAATAAGGGTAGGCGGCGATTTAGGGCTTAGGACTGTAGCTTATAAGGGAAGGGTTTGGGTTAGGTTAAGTTCTCACAACTCCTTAACTAACACTCTGTTAATGATGATTTACTTTACCACCTTAAGCTTAACCATTTATCCCCTTAAACATTATCATACGATCTCCAAATAAATCCAGAAAAATATCCAAAAATTCCCAGTAATCATTATAGGTTATTTTATTTTGTCGTATCTCACACCCCGGCTTGAAGACCGTCGAGCGGCGACGTTAAATCCCAAAGTCGAACCGGCGACTATAAAAACCCCGGCTTGAAGACTGTCGAGCGGCGACATTAAATCCCATAGTCGAACCGGCGACTATAAAATCCCCCGACTTGAAGACCGTCGAGCGGCGACGTTAAATCCCAAAGTCGAACCGGCGACTATAAAAACCCCGGCTTGAAGACCGTCGAGCGGCGACGTTAAATCCCAGAGTCGAACCGACGACTATAAAACCCCGGCTGCACGGACTAGTGTATCAGATATTCTTTCTCCCCCGTTCGGGGTCGAGCTTATCAGATATTCTTGCTCTCCCATTCAGGGTTGAGCTTATCAGAGCATCTATCTCCCCCATTCGGGGTCGAGCTTATCGGATATTCTATCTCCCCCGTTCGGGTTTGAGCTTATTAGATGTCTTATCTCCCTCGTTCGGAGTCGAGCGCTCGTCACTGGTCTTGGACCAGCTCCATCAGTTATTTCATCTCCCCCGTTCGGGGTTGAGTGGTCTTCACTGGCCGTGGACCAGCTTATCAGTGCATCATATTTATTAGCTCCCTCGTTCGGTGTCGAGCGGTCGCCACTAGTCTTGGACCATCTCCATCAGTTATTTCATCTCCTCCGTTAGGGGTCGAGTGGTCTTCACTGGTCGCGGACCAGCTTATCAATGCATCATATTTATTAGCTCCCTCGTTCGGGGTCGAGCGGTCGCCACTGGTCTTGGACCAACTCCATCAGTTATTTCATCTCCCCCGTTCGAGGTCGATTGGTCTTCACTGGTCGCGGACCAGCTTATCAGCGCATCATATTTATTAGCTCCCTCGTTCGGGGTCGAGCGGTCGCCACTGGTCTTGGACCAACTCCATCAGTTATTTCATCTCTCCCGTTCGGGGTCGAGTGGTCTTCACTGGTCGCGGACCAGCTTATCAGCGCATCATATTTCTTATTTCCCCGTTCGGGGTCAAGCGGTCGCCACTGGTCTTGGACCAGCTTCAATTATTTCATCTCCCCCGTTCGGGGTCGAGCGATTATCACGGGCCTTGAGCCAGCTTAGCAACTCATCTTATTTCTTATCTCCCCCGTTCGGGGTCGAGCGCTTCTCATTGGTCACAGACCAGATTATAAGAGCATCTTATCTCCCTCGTTCGGGGTTGAGCGTCTTCACTGGTCTCGGATCAGCCTATCGGATCTTCTATCTCCCCCATTTGGGGTCGAGCAGTCTCCGCTACTCATGAACCAGTTTATCAAGCTATCGTCAATGGTCTCGGACTAGGGTATCTCCATTGTTCGCTGATCGGGACATCTCTCGGGCTCCAGGCCTTTTTGTTGCATGAGCCTCACACCTACTCGGGACGCCAACTCCGTACTTTTCGTTCTCCTGTGATCGTCTCCTGGGCATCATCATCTCGCTCGGTATTATTCGATGGACGGATCAACATTTTATGATCGCCCGGGCAACAACCTCTGGGCCGCTCGTTTAGCGCCCCTGTAGTCATCTGACCGGAATTACTAAGCCATCAGTTCGACTATACACAGACTACTCGAACGCTCGATATTCTCTCGATGGTCTGGCTAGCACCTTATGGTCGACTAGCCGACACTTTCTCGGTCACCCGTTCGGCATCACCCGTTCGGTCGTTAGGTCGGCATCTTCGCGGTTGCGTGCCTGGCATCGTTTGCTCGGCTTCTATCCACACGATGGTCATTATCTTTGCGTTTGTGCGCTCGACATCAGCCGCCCGGCGTCTACCCAGACATCCTTCCGATTGCTCGGTCAGCATCTTACGGTCGACTGGACGACATTTTCTCGATCATTTGCTCGGTCACTCGGCCTGCTCGGTATCCCATGTGGTGCTCGGTCGACTATAGCGTTCTACCGCCCACTCGGCATCACGTTCTACCACTCTCTCGGCATCGTTCCGGTTGTCGACTTGGCATTATTTCTCGTAGTTCGCCCGGCGTCGCTACCATCTCTCGCACGACGCTCTCTCGATTATTCGGTTCACATTTTTTTGATCACCTGATCGACATCTTTTTGATCGCATGCTCGGCTTGATCGCCTATCTTTATACTCGATCAACATTATTTTCGTTGCCTAGACCGCATTATTTCTTGTCGCTAGCTCGATGTCACTTTTTGACATCGCCACAGCTACTCATTCAACATGATAAGACGAGTCCAGTGATTTCGCGTTCGGTAGCGATTCTGTTTTGAGCTTGGTCTAGTCAGTCGGACTTGCACCTCCTTCGACTAGACTTGAAGGGGAGGCTTATGATGCGGATGTGATTAAGGGGCAGAGGAGAGATTTGGAGGAAAGAGGAGGGCATTCTGGACATTTGGGATCAAATTAGGTTTTGATTTAAAAGGAGAGCACTGTTCACTTTGCAAAGGAGAGGACCGGGTTCGTGTTTGTCTCCGCCGCAACCCAGTACAGGGAGGAGGTTGGGGTTTCGCCGCCGCCGTAGAGAGGAAGGAGGGGAGGCTTTTGGTTTTCCGCCGCCGCCAAGCATGGGGAGAAAGGGGGCTTCCACAGGTCACTGGACCTTGGTGCTCTGCTTCCAGCGGCCGTCAGCATCTCACCCAGCAGCCACCGACGCTTCCCATCACCGCTGTCGCCCCCGGCGGTTGTCACCATCGCCACTGCCTTCAGCGTCCGACGCCGCTGCCTTCGGCGTCCAGCGCCACTGCCCTCGGCGGTTGTCACCGCGCCACGCCCTCCGGCGTCCGGCGTCCAGCGCCACCGCCTCCGGCGTCTAGCGCCACTGCCTTCGGCGTCCAGCGCTACTGCCCCCGGCGGTTGTCACCATCGCCACTGTCTCTGACGTCCAGCACCATTGTCTCCGGCCTCCGGCGGCCACTACCACTGTCGCAGCCGCATCCGCTTCCGGAGGCCGGAGCCGCCTCCCCTAGCGGTTGGTGGCGTCTCCCACCACCCCTGCTGCCTCCAGCGGCTACGGGTGCCACCACTCCTTTCGGCACCCACCGCAGCCTGTAGTGGCTGCTAGTGCCGCTGTCGACGCCTCCGGATAGCCTCCTCCGCCGCCCTCCAGGCAGCCGCCGTTCGAGTGCTCAGGTATCGTACTATTTGTCTATTCCGGCCTGCGAGCCGATATGGTGTCCGGCTTTCGAGCCATTATTGTATCCCGGTCTACGAGCTGATGGAGTGTTCGGCCTTCATGTCGCTGTTGTATTTCGGCCTGCAAGCCGAGGTTGTAGTCGGACAGTGCGTCGTCCTACGGATCCATATCACGTCCGGCTCCGAGCCATTGGAGCCAGCTACTCACCGAACTGACATTTATCTACTATTCAGAGCCGCGGTGACTCGGTCAGTATCCCGATCAGCTCATCCACCTATCCGAGGGTGCCCCCCCGGGGCCAGGGTACGTCTTCGTATTCATTTTGTACTTATTTTGTTGTCCTATTATTATGTGGATGCTTATATGTTCGCGGGACCTACCTCGAGCACCGAGGTACCAGGGATCGGGGTAACCCGATTACTGGTTGCAGGTGTTGTTGACCAGAAGACATCGGACGATTGGGTCAACGTAGAGGACAGATCATCAACCGAGTCATGGGGATGCGGTCAACCTTCCAGACACGTCACACCGGCAGGTTCGTCTTCTCAGCTTCCCGACAGGATCAAATATATATATATATATATATATATATAGACGGTGATAAAGATGACCTCTAACAAGTGGGTCAAAGTCGTAAGGTCAGGTGTACCAGGAATTGCTGACTAGGCAAGGTTGGCTGAGCGGGCCTCACAACGTCAATCGGATGCGAAGCGCCGATCGGACCATTTGAACGACTATCCTTCACAACTTGCAGATGGAATTTGGAGCTAAGTACTAATGTACCCGACCCTCCGTCCTAGCTGATCGGACCTAAGGGTTGATATGATACAGTGCGTCTCATTGACAACATGAAGGGCCGAGCGAAGAACAAGTCGGTAGCTGCATTCTGGAATACTGAGTTGGCAAGCCCCCGTTCGAGTGGCAATCGGTCAGCCTATAGCAGAACCTAGCTGTCGGTACTCTTTTGAAAGTTTATGTTGGAAATGACAGAGAATATCCCGTTGGTAAATAGTCTTTTAGAAGCTTTCAGCCTGTCAAATCATAAATATTTGTGGCTCGTTTAAGGAAAGGTCTCAGAGATACTTTATGGCCTATCCTTTCTTAGGAAAGTTTTGGGAAACGTGTTAATACTTTGAGATGCGTGCACAACACAATAATGCCACCATAAAAGGGGTCTCCATCTACAAGTGGAGGTATGCGATGCTTCTTATTTGCACACGCTATTGCTATAGTTCACGACTACTACTTTCTTCTCCTAAATCAATCATTGACTTGAGCGTCGGAGGCAAACGCCAGAGACCCCTTCCCTGGCCTAGCACTAACGATTCCTATGTTGCAGGGCAGCGTGGAGTCTTCATCAAGTCAGCAGCAAAGCCACATCCCCAACTCACACCTTCAACTCGTCCCTCGAACACATCGAGCCGATCGACTCCCTTCTTATGCCATCATTCTCGCTAGCTATGTTTATCGCTCAACTTCTTGTGTTTCTAAGTTTTTACACACTTGGGCGCAAGGATTAAACAGAACATGACCTAACTTAACCTGGTTGACCAACTAAGGATAATTACAATCTCTTTTTTGACGGGCATCAACCTAAATTAAGTTAGGGTTAAATCAAAACAGTAAAGTTAATAAATATGCAAAAATTAAATGCAAAAAAATTGTAAATGCAATGCAAATAAATCTTCCCTTAGACTTGATCTATTATTTCTCTCCCTTTAATCACATTAAACATAGGGATAAAAAATATCAAAAAATAAATTTTGAGATAAATTCTAAGAATTGCAGATACAATTACTAACACTTAGAAAATTTTTGGAAAATATTTTTTTAAATTTAAATTTTTACGATTTTAAAACCAGCTTTAGAAGAAACATAAATTATTTTTTAATGGTTGAAAAATTCTAAAATTTTTTGTCATAATTAAGCATACTTTTCAAGAATATCGATAAAATTTTCATGAATAAATAAAATTAATATAAACAGTAATAATTTATTTTATTTAGAAAGATATAATTTTTTAAAAAAAATGTTTTAAAAAAGATTTTGATAAAAGCTTATAACTTTTTCTAAGTATATAAAATAGAAAGTATGTCTATAGAAAAATTAAATTTAGAAGAAAGTCTTTTTGAGGATTTTTAATATTAAAAATTGATATTTTGGTAAAAACATTAGTAGAAAATTTATTAATGATAATTTTTTTTTAAAAAAATTCTGATAAATAATAAAAAAAAAATTCACACAAAAAATAAGATTTATACATGCAATTTATTTGTAAAAGTTAAACAATTTTATATATGCAAATAAAATATTAAGCCAAATTAAAATTAATACAGGCATGAAAATTCAACCTAAACATGATTTTAAAATCTATTCCTACTTATTGTATTAATTAGAAATTTTTTTAGTATATATTTTTTGATTAATTTTTTTATTTGACTCTTATAAAATTTATAATACCAATTTAGTCCCTAAAAAGTTCTAAGTTTGTGTGAACTTACATTATCCTTTTCCAATTGTTTTAATTTTTTTAATTTAGCATTTTTAATTTTCAATTGGTCAAAATCTTCTAATAAACATGATTTTACTAAGATTATTTTTTTATATAAATTTCCTTTTTATAAAATTTTCATTTGTTGTTTTCAATTTACACATTGATTTAAACATGGATTTTATTCCAAAATATAATTTATTAGGAGGTAAGAGATATACCTCACTTACCATGTCGAATATGAAACTTGATTTTCTCCTTGTATCGCTGCATTCATCAAATGTGACTCCCTCTTCATCGATGCTAGCTTTCGAGTTGCTTGGTTCTTCATGACTAGCCATCAGTGTTATTTAGTATAGGCTTCTATCTCAAATTTGGACGACGAACTTTCATCCCAAGTGGCCTTGAGATTGTTGTGCTTGTTTCGCCTTGGCTCTTTGTCTTTCTCCTTCTTGAGCTCGAGACAATCATTCTTCATGTGTCCTTTCTAATAATTATAGCATCAAATCTTTCTTTTGCTCCATGGATTTTTCTTGATATGCATTTCTTTAAACTTGTTAGATTTAATTTTATTTTAAAAAAATTCTTACCATATACCCTTCTTGGTCTACATCAAGATCTGAGTTCGACTCAGACTCGTTCTTTTAATTGACTCTTTTCTTGTACTGCACATCTAGATTCATGTAATTCTAAAGTCGAAAAAAGTTCTTCTAAGGTACTTATCTTCAAATCCTTAGATATATATTAGGCGTTTATTATTGAGGTCCACTCTGGAATTCTGGGAAAGACGTTGAGCGCGTACTGAACTGAGTCCTTGTTGGTTATCATTTCGTCGAGATTGATTAGTCCAGTGATTAACTCCTTGATCTTCGTGTGTAGTTGAGCCACCACCTCACCTTTTTTAAAGCGGAGGTTTGTTAGCTTACTGCGAAGAATATCCCGTCTTGCAAGCTTCACTTCGAATGTGCCTTCATGGAGCTTTAGGAATTTTTCTCAGAGTTCTTTGGTCGAGGTGTAGCTTCCGATACGGTTGACTTCCTGAGACGGTACACTTAACAAGTGATATTCCGCTATTTCGCTCTACTGTTGACTACAAAGTTACTTTGTTCCTTCTTCATCCAAAGGTTTTCTTCTTTATCTTCTCCTTGTTGATCCTTGGAAACTACAAAATCATACTTAATTATTAAAAGTATTTTAAAATAAGTTTTTAGGAATATCTCTATTTGACGTTTCCAGTGTGTGAAGTCCTTAAATTTTGGCTAGTTGAGGCTTGGTCCGACCATTGATTTTTTTTTAGTTTGGTCGGCGGTTAGTCTTTCTGAAGTATTCTCACTCTGATACCACTTGTTGGTCCCGGTGCGGTCGACAAGAGAGGGAGATGAATTGCTTGAAATTATAAAAACACCCTTCTTAGAACTTTCGACTAAAGTTAATATAAACACTTTTAATAAACGAAACTAAAATACATAAAAATAAGTACGAGATAAAAGTGTTTACTTGGTTTGCAACCGGAAAAGTTGCTAATCTAAGGTAAGTGAATCTCAACTAGCAGACTCATTCTTTGACATAAGTTAGTGGCGGAGAAGCTTCATACAAGATGTTGAAAGCGCAGAACTTGAATAACAGAATAAAAATTTGATTTGCAGTAAGTGTTGTTTTAAATGAAAAAGACCAGATCTCTATTTATAGTCCACTTGTGGAAACTAGCTGTTTACTAATATGGTAACTCTGGGTGCCTGGACCATCTCCAGACACCCTCAACGAGATAAATTTTATGGCCTCGCAAGTTATAGAGATATGCAAGCTCGTTTAAAGAAAGGTGTCAGAATATTTTATGACCTATCATTTCTTAAAAAGCTTTCGAAAACATATTAATGATTTAAGATATGTATATAACATAACAGTGACACTAAAAAATTTTCTATCTACCAACAAAGATATACGGTACTTTTTATTTACTAACGCTATTTGTTACAATTCATGACTACTACTTTCTTCTCTTAAATCAATTATTAACTTAAATATTGAAAGACCAATGTTATCCAATACAAACACTCTCTGTATTACATAACAATGCCGACACTTCACCGAAATTAGCACCAGGGCTATATCTTCACTTCACACACACACACATATATATATAATTAATTAATTGAAGACATGCAATTTAATTAATTAATTAATTAATTAATTAATCTACTACACGCATAGCGGGAGATCAGCTGGCGGCGGCTCCAGCGACTGCGACTCGCCGACGCCGTTCTCGACGAGGAAGACCATGGCCAGCCCCCACGACATGTGATCCTCCAGGTGACAATGCACTAGCCAAGCGCCGGGGTTGTCCGCTACGAATCGGACCACCGCCCATCCGTTCACCGGAACCCCCACCGTGTTCCTCAGCGGCGGATCCACCAGGTTGAACCGCGCTGCGTCTCGCCGCCGGTCGAAGTTTCCGAACCCCGTCGCAAGCACATAGAAATGGTAGCCGTGGATGTGCATCGGGTGGTCCTCGCTGGTGAGGATGCTGGTCCCCTGCATCACCACCTCCAGGACAGAGCCGTACTTCACCTGGTACACCTTCGTGGCCGCCGTCGGCTGCCACAGATCCTGACTCACACTCTCCGCCGTGTAGTTGAACCTCACCGGAGGCACCGCCGGGAAGTCGGCGGTGAAGACCGCCGGCACGCCGCCGAGGTAGGCCTCCAGGATGGACGCGCAGGTCGGGGTCTGGAAGGAGACGTTGTTCATGCTGGCAGTGAGGATCGTGCCGTTGGGGCCCCTGCAGACCTGCCCAACCGGGCAGTCGAAGAGCCCGAGGCCGACGGTGAAGAAGAGGTGGTGGTCGACGGGGCCGGGGAGCGTCACGGGGACCGCGCTGCGGAACCTGGAGGCGAAGGCGTAGGCCGCGCAGGTGTCGTTGAAGTCCGGTAGCACAGGGAAGGCCGGCATCCGGGTACGGTTGGCGACGACCTTGGCCGGCGGCGCGTAGGGGTATCCATTCGGATCTAGGTAGTTAAGAATGGCGGTGGTGGTGGTGTTGTCAAAAGTGGTGTCCCGCGCGCTTTCATAGGCGTGTGCTGCCATGTAGTAGCATCCGGCGGGACTATCGGCGGTGAGGAGGACGTCGGTGGTCTGGCCGGGGGCGAGCATGAGGACGGTAGCATTGAAGTGTTTCACGTAAACCCCGTCAGCCGCCACCACCGTCATCGAGTGCCCAGCAACGCCGACGAAAAGCTCGGAATTGAGGGCGGCGTTGACGAACCGAAACAGGTTGGTCTCGCCGGACCTCACCGGAAACACCGTCGTTTCTATTCATTTCACAACCCCAATAAAAATAAAAATCCATTCATAAAAGATATAATAAACACTCAGAATCAATCTGTTAACCTTTTCTGGAGCATTTATAAAGATCGCCGGGCTGGCCGTTGATCGTCAAGGCGTCGGAGACATTGGGGTCGGCCCCGGTTCTCAAAGCCCGCTCGATCACACGAACCGGATCCTCGTTCCACCATTCCCCTGTCGAGCCCCACGTCAATTTAAGCCAAGACACAATTTGGAAGTTAATTGCGAATCCATTAACAGAGTTACCGAGGATGACTCTGTGCTCCCTGTCGGGATTAAGGAAGGGATAGGAAGAGCCAAGCTTGGGGTAGACGACGATGGCTCCGTGCACAGTCGCCCTGAGCCACGAGCTGTGCGCGTGCCACCACAGCGTGCCCTCCTGCTCCTCGATCCTGAACCGGTACGTGTAGCTTCCGCCGGGCCGGATCGGGCACTGCGTCACGAACTCCGGCCCGTCCGCCCACGCCGTCCTCAACTGGCGAATCCCGTGCCTGAGTACAAACAGTGCGTTCCATGTCAAAGCTAAGCGAGGCCGCACAATTTGAGCCTCTGTCCCCATTTTTCTCTGTCTCCATGTTCCACTGTCGATCGGACAGGTCAGATTATATCTCATAGATATCTTGCACATCACAAAGATACTGTACACATCTTAAAGATGCCATAATGTATTAAAATATAATTTGATCCATCCGATCAGTAATGAATTGTAGGACAGAGAAAAATGGAGATAGAGGATCTGAATTAATTCGAATATGTAAAACTGAAGAGCTAGCTAGCGCCACCAGTGGATGGTGACGTTGTATTTTGCCCGGTTGACGACGTCGACGACGAGGGCGTCGCCGTTCCGGGCCTCGATGGTCGGACCGGGGTACTGGCCGTTCACGGTGATGATGCTGCGGGTCTCGCACAGCCTCTTCGCCGCCGTCGCTTGCACCTGTTCACGCTAGCAAGTTTAAACTGCAAAGAAAGAAATCATCAGCAGCGGTAAAATGAGCATTGGCCTTGGCGTATATACGACGAACTCATGGAAGTGGATTTCTGCAGTGGCGCAGCGGAGCCACAGCAGCACCACCGCCGGATAGAAGACCGATGAGCTCCGGTGATTCTTGAGGCCCATCTCCATAATCACTCGGCTGGTGCGATGTTAATTGTAAGAGGTCTGGAGATGACTATATAATCGATCACTCGTGGACAGGTGAAATCGATCCATCTCTTCTTGATCTACCAGTCAAAGCATGGAACCTTAGTTTGCATTGTATTCGAGAATTGGCATTAATTAGTGCCTTTTTCTCAAAATTCATCGGTTTCTTCATCTGGAGTCGCCGAAAGGTTTCTTATGAAGTGTTCTGTGAAAAGAATAGCAATTAGTTAGTTAGAGCTAGTCATTTATGATAAATTTCTTTATAGATGCGGTTTGCAAGAGGATTCAACTAATCTGACCTACAGCCATGAGAGGCATGTGTCATCTTGTTTGTATTAATTGTACTTGGTTTAATGGGTCTCATGCAGTAAAGGTTGGAGAGTGGAGGAAGAAAGACATCTTCTGCAATTTTGGAACAAAATGGGCTCATAGAGATTGAGAAGAATGGTGGAGCTAGAGAAGGAAATGGAAATAGTGATAAATTGTGTTGACTTAACGTAATAAATTGGATTGCGCAGGGAGCACGAAAGCTAGTCATTTAGTGATACAGAGATCTTTAGAATTTCAAAGAAGCAAAGTGATCGGGTCCGAAAATAGTGAAGATGATTAATTGAGGATGTGGCTCCTCGTTGATTGTATGAAAATTTCATTCCGATTTATAATAGAAAAAATGTTAGTGTTGGATCAGGGAAAGGATCCCTGGTGTTGACCCTCCGACATTCAATTCAGTTACCGGAACAGTGGAAAGACGATGGAGCAATCTAGTAGCAATGAGTACTGCACAAGTACAAATAACAGATATCACATATCTTCGTCGATGTATGGACCCCTTTTATATAATGCTACAGTATGTGACATATACGCTTCTCAAGATGCGGATACATTTTCTCAACTATTCTATGAAAAGACGTATCAGGAAAGTGTCTTTAACATCATACCTTAACAGGACATGCAAATCTCGGATATAACAATAGAAGTTTCCATTGAACGATTTGTTTGTTAACCATACCTTGTTGTCAGCGACATTATCTCCCAGAGGGATATCATGAGATATGAGAGGGGTCCCACTGCTTGGCCGAGTGGGGGTAGCCGCTCGGCTGGGGTTTTCCACCTGATCGATCTCAGCTACTCTTCTCCGTAGTATCTTAGTTTGACAGATTGTTTCTTGCCCGACCGGATATGCGCTCCGGTCGGCATAGCGTTCACTTGGTCAATTGTGAGCATCTGATGTTCTTTCCGTAGTGAACCTAGCTGGACAAGCTGTCCACTCATATAAGCCACCTGGCCGATCAGACTCTTTTAACCTGATCGACAATTGGAGTTGGTTTCCGCTCGGTCAATTTTGGTAGGCTCGTTGGTTCTTTGGCGCTGAACATCTTGACTTTTACCTCCACGTCGGTTGTTGGTCCCACCTTTGACTTATACTTGATAAGCACCTTTTACCATCGCTTTACAAGTCTTCCCCTCAAGTCTAGTCGAAGGGAGACTGTAAGTCCGACTGACTGAACGAGCAGTGTCTTCAATGACCTTTCCCCTGATTGGACATTCTCTGTTCTAGAGCTGCCAATCTGCTCATATCATAATCATAGTTGTCGTTCTACTTTATCTTGCTGGCTTGAGTTTAGAGTCATCGCTCACCTATCAATAATTGACGTGGGTTTAGAGTCGCCGCTCGGCTATGGTAAACGTTGAAGCTGTTTTCTCCCATGGGTTTAGAGTCGTCGCTCGGCAATCAATTATTGACCTGGGTTTAGAGTCGTCGCTCAACTATCAATAATTAACCTGAGTTTAGAGTCGTCGCTCGACTATCAGTTACTGACCTGAGTTTAGAACCGCCGCTCGGTTATCAATTACTGACCCAGGTTTAAAGTTGCTGCTCGGCCATTCTCCACTGACCCGAGTTTCGCTAGTCGGGATGATTGGCGATGACACTTAGTGATTTTTCCACTTCTCGTTGCTCCTCGGACGAGTGCCTTTTAACGATTGCTAACGTCCTCCCAATTTCTGGAAGATTGTGCAAATCTCTGGTCATTATTGCCGAGCATGCCGTCCATACCTTTAATTAAATCTCATTAATGCTTCTCTGTTGCTAGCCGCCACATGTCTCGATCCTTGTCGCCGCACACTTGAGGTGGCAGGAGGATATCTGTGGTTGATGTGACAAGCGCAGTTTTGAATTCCATGACTAAATTTTGCCTTCATTTTTTATAACCCTCAATCGAATGGCTCATAGCGATCATCCACTGGGTTTATAAGCTCTTATTTGTCGTCATTTTCCTACTTTATCGCCTCTTTCCTTTGCGCACGCGTTCTGCCGATTTCATTCTTCCTCGTCATCATCGGCGATATTTCTTAGTAATCTTCCTCTTTCCTTTTCTAGTCGCTTCCTTGATCTTCTTCTTTCTCTGTTTTCTATGGCCTCATCTCCTTAGCCTCCTGAGTTCATCACCGGGCTTTGGTACACTTCTATCTGGTCCAAGTTCAACGACGACGAAATCGATCAGATGAAACTCACCTATCATTTCCCCACTGATTATTAAATTGTCATCCCCTCAGCTTACATCCGACCTCATTTTCATTTCCATTCACCCTTTCTTCTCCGACGTGTGTAGATATTTTTATGCACCAACTAGTGCCCAACTCTTTTAGGTTATTGTGTGGGGTGGTCATGTTATTCCTTCTGTACGGTATCCCTTTAGTACCTCGGTTGTTCCATTACTTTTATTATACCAAGTTGTCTGAGTCGGGGACCTTTCTCTTACAAGCCTGAGTGAGTTAAGTCTTCTTTGATAAAATGTCATCCTCCAATAAGCACTGGAGGAACATTATTTTTTGTTCATTTTTCTGCTCGGCCCGACTTTTCCATCGGCTGGCAAATGAAAGTGATGAAGGCTCCATCATTTGGAAGATATCGAGGATGATCGAACTATCTTCAAGCAGCCTCTAGTCTAGCCGGCCAAAAGTACCATATACATCGGCTGCTATTGGAGAGTGCCTTATATGTGTTTGGATTAAGCTCGCTCTAAACGTGGCTACCCCTTACATTAGGTATGCTCTTTCTTCTCCCCATCTGAATCTAACTGATTTTTCCTCTTTTCTTGCAGCTCAAATCATGTTGAGGGCACTGTTGAGCGGCAAAAGTAGGCTCGTCGACGCAACAATTAACACCCAAGGCGTTGCCGAGCTGGAAAGTCGTGGCCTATTGTCAGGCGACCAATTTGATGATCCGACCGGTGAAGCAGGAGGAACCCACGCGGTGGCCAGCGAAGTAGGAGGAAGCCACACGATGGCTAGCGATGCAGGAGGTAGCCACATGGCAGCTAACCATGTCGCGGTGGCCATAACCGAACTCCACCCCGAACGCCCATCAATGGTGCCGATCTCAGTACCATCAGAGTCGGCCACCTCGGGTGAGCCATTGATGCAACGACGCAAGAGGCACAGGGGGGAAGCTTCGTTCCATTCGGCTACCTCTGCACTACAAACCTCCGCTCCCACTACCTTATGTTTGCCTTCCGAGCAAGGTAAGACTCCATCTCTCGCCTTTTATGAACGAGAGGTGGCCGCTATTACCACTCCTCTTTCATCCGACCGAACACCCTAGCTGTCCGCGCTACCACCGAGGACCATATGCGCTCCGCCTATCACGTTCATTCCACCTCAATCATTCTTGCGAGCCGCCTAGGTATCCACTATCTGCTCTTCCCCATGCCCAGGTCCACAGGACAAGCCACCTCCTAGCCCTTAGGTCCAAGCGGCCGGAGACACATAATGACCATCATTCATCTACCAACGGATGAGTGGAGCCATCCGGATGATGCCAAGCCGCGCTCCCATGAACACCAAATTAGGATTTAAGACCGCTAGCACAAGTCTGGGCTGATGCATGGGCCCACGCGACAACCATTTCTCCTAGAGAGCTCACAGACGAATATACTCAGAAGTCCAATGGGGTATAATATTATCGTTATATTTGTTTGCATATTTCCCAACTGGTAATTTGTAACCTATTTTTGTTCCAATTTTGGGTTGAAAGTTTGGTCTTGTGCCAGAGGTTGGTTATCTTAGAGCATAATGTGCAACAGTTGTGTGCATCGAGTGGCCCCTCAAAAACCTCCCGGGCTCACCTTGAGCAGTTGACAGCGGAGGTGGCTCAGTTAAAGGCCAACCTAGAAAGGAGCTCTGAGCAGCTAATGGGCTCTGAGTGGGCGCTCAATGCAGAGAGGAGCAGGAATAACGATCACGCCTTACAAATTGAGCAGCTCAACAAGCAGGCCAATAGTTTTGAGTCTAAGATCAACTCCACCAATGGCAAGAAGCTCCGAGCCATCAAGACTTAGACATCAAAAATAAGGAGGCTCGGGTTTTAACCCAAAACCTCAAGGAGGCGAAGGCGAAGGCGGAGCCTGCTCTTGCGACCGAACGAGATAGACAATCTGTAGATCAAGCGCCTATGAAGCTCTAGCTTGATGTCAAAGATGTCGAGCTGGCTTCGTTGAAAACTGAATTGGAGGCATCCCGAACAACCTTCAAGACGTACTAAGAGGAAGAGCTCGGACGGTTTGAAGTTTTCAAGCGCAACTATCTCTATTATAATCCTTTCAAAGACAAGCTCACATATTGGGCTATTCGCCTCTTCAACCGTGGCATTGATGGGACTCTTCAACAATTGGAAGACGACGGCTGTCTTTTTCCAGTGTTTACCAACAAGATTATAAACAAGGAGAAGCTCACCGAGTCGCTGTCGGACGATGTGCTTGACTACCTCGACTAGTCTTCTTTTTAGTTTTTTAGGTTGCCTCTTGTACTTCCCTTGATTGTAAAAATTTCTAAGTATCAATGAATCCGAACCCGTTCGGCGGTTTCCTAGCTTTTGTCATAGGGCACATTGTTAAATATTCCAAGTGTCCTTCCATGCATTGTCGCCCAACTCCATAAGGCTGTCCGATTTCTCGTCTTACAATATTGTAATACTTGCTCAAACTTTCTAAGTGTGAATCCTTGCGCTTCTGTTCTTCTAAGTCGAACCGGGATTTATAGTCGTCGCTCGACTCTCTAATAACATTCTTCTCAAGTTTATAGTCGTCGCTCGGCTTTATAACTTGTCGACTCTCGGGTTTATAGTCGCCGCTCGACTTTAGTTGGCATAGACTCTCGGATTTATAACCGTTGCTTGGTTGTTAACTCGTCGACTTTTGGATTTATAGTCGTCGCTTGACTTTAGTTGGAGTAGACTCTCTGGTTTATAGCCGTCGCTTGGTTGTTGCCTCATCGACTCTTGGGTTTATAGTCACCGCTCAACTTTAGTTGGGGTAGACTCTTGGGTTTATAGCCACAACTCAATTGTTGACTCGTCGACTCTTGGGTTTATAGTCGTCGCTTGACTTTAGTTGGTGTAAACTCTCGGGTTTATAGTCACCGCTTGGCTATAAATTCATTGACTCTTGGGTTTATAGTCACCACTCGACTTTAGTTGGCGTAGACTCCCGCGTTTATAACTGCCGCTCAGCTGTTGCGTCATCAATTCTTGGGTTTATAGTTGTCGCTGGGCTATTGACTTGTCGACTCTTGGGTTTATAGTTGTCGCTCGACTTTAGTTGGCATACACTACAAAATAAACACCCATATAGAGACAGTTTTTTTGACTTTTAAGAGCGGCTTTCAACCACTCCTACACTTTTACCAACGGTTTGAAAACCGCTCCTCTTGTCGCCATCCCTATATCCTATCGAAGCGGTTTTCATAACCATTGGTAAAAATTAAAAAACCGCTCCTATTATACTTTATAGGTATGGTTTGAAACCGATCTTACACATTATACATATAACAACGATTTTAAACCACTTCTATAGCTATATATTCAGGAGCGGTTCAAATCGCTCTAAAACTCTTTAAGTGTTAGAGTGGTTTTAAACCGCTCTTACACACCATGGATGAGCGATTTCAAAATCCCTAAATGTCATGATTATAGGAGCACTAATCCTACAGGTAGACTCGCCGACCTCAGGCTCTTAACCAGATCAATGGGTCAAGTGCCCGTTGACCCTATTTTTATTTTTATTTTCTTTTAAAGTTGGAAAAGAAATTAGTTGTTATTGGGATTTGAACCTAGGTCTCCTAAATTATAACCTAATATCCTAACCAACTAGACTACAACTATTAATATTTTTATGTGTTAATTAATTATTTAATAACAAGTCAATAGTTTCTTTTGTTATATTGTTATTCTTAGAAATTAGGAGAAGATTAAGAGACATATTTATTCATTTATTTATTAATTTATAATCGCTTACTGATAGATAATTTTATATGCTAGTTAATTATTAAATAATTAATTAATAATTTTCTTTTACTATATATTTATTCTTAATAAGTCCAACAATGCCAAGTTTATTAAACGATTTTGATTACCTATGGGAATATGAGACTAAGATGATGTATGGAAAGGACTTTAGTTCTAGTTGATGCTGAAAAGTGGAAAGGAAAAATTTAGGTTAGCTTGACTTGCTATTAGAGGCTAATAAAAGCAAAAATTTAAGAGAAAAAAATAATAAGGTTAATATGTTTTAAAAATAATGGTTCTATATAAATAATAATAATAATAATATTTAATAATATTCTGATCATAAATAATCTAATATTATTTTTTAATTTTAAAATAAATAATTTTTAATAAATGTCATTATAAAATATTTATAAAAAAATATCAAAGTTATATTCTAGTAGTGCGAATTGGAGGATGGATAAAATCAAATAAAGAAAGAGAAAGATTTTTCAGAGTGAGATTTAGGATTTTGGAGTTGAATAGAGGAAGAAGAAAAGTCTTTGGCGTGAGATCTAGGTTCAGAGTTGAATAGAAAAAGAGGAAATATTTTTGACATGAGATTTAGAATTTCGGAGATAGATAGAGTAAGATGAAGGTGTGGAGATTGCGTGCAATGCCGGGAATGAAAGTTATGTGTTTAGAGGGAAAATATTAAGGGAAAAAATTTAAGGAAAATACATATAAGAAAAGAAAGAAAATTGGTATATATAAAATTAAGAATTTTCTTTTAACAAAAATAAAAATAAGAAAAGATTGAAAATCGATATAAATAAAATTAAGATTTTATAAGTTATTAAAGAATAATTTGTTTGACTAATAAATATTTATATTAAATAAATAAATTTAAATTTGAGATGAACAAAATAAAATTACATTAAGTAAATTGTACACTTTAATTGTTATTTTTTAAAAAAAAATATTGATCAATTTTAACTTCGGTAAGAGTGGTTTACAGAATGGCTGTTAAAAGTGTACTGTTTGATAACTGTTATTAGAAATTAGAGCAATAGAAATAGTTAGTAGCAACGTTTAACATAGAACCGCTGCTAAATGTACCCAATATCAGTAGTTTCAAGATTGCTTTTAATAGTTGAATCATTATGAGTGGTTTCAGCAGCGGTTTATTCAAATCGGTGTTAGAACTATTCAACAAGAGAGGTTGCAAAACCGTTCTAAAAAGGTAAGGCATTAGAAATGATTTAGTTCAAACTGTTTCTATTGTTTGATTTTCAAGAGCGGTGTTAAAATCGCTCCTAATAAATCGCTCCTATACGGGTATTTTTTTGTAGTGATAGACTCTTGGGTTTATAGGCGGCGCTCGGCTGTTGATTTGTTGACTCTCGAGTTTATAATCTCTGCTTAACTTTTAACTTAATCGATCAGCGCAAGAGTCTGTGACACTTGGGATTTTTATTCATCGTTCCCCTACAATTACAAAATATACATTTATACAAGTGTATCTGAATTTAACCACGCACCTCTCACCCAACCCTATAGGGCTGGAGATGGTTTGTGCTCCAAGGCCGTTCGAGGTTTCTCCCATTCTCATCTTGTAAATAATAAGCTCCCGAGCGAAGCTTTCGAATGACCTTATACGGTCCTTCCCATGGGCTTCTCGTTTGGTGACGTTGTCGACCGACTTGATTCTTTTTCATACGAAGTCGCGGACCTGGAATGACCTTGCAATGACCTTCGGTTGTATCTTTGCTTCATGCGCTATCAGTATGTTGTGAGCTAGACGGCTGCCTTGTTTCGTGTTTTGTTTACCAAGTCAACCTCCATGAGTCACTGATCTGCATTTTCCTCATCGTAGAGCTGAACCTGATCAGACTGCACTCCTATCTCGATCGGCACCATTGCCTCCCCCTTGTACACCAAATGAAATGAGGTTATGTCGATCGTCTCTCTAGGTGTGGTGCAATAGACCCATAGTACACTCGGGAGTTCGTCGACCCATATATCTTCGGTGTGGTCAAGCTGAGCCCTTAGTCCTTTGAGGATTTACCTATTGGTGACCTCTACCTAGCCGTTGCTATGTTGATAGGCCACTAAAGTAAAAGCCTACAAGATGCCAAAACTGGCACACCACTCTCTGAGCCTCCATCCTAAAAATTACCTTCCATTATCTAAGACGAGCTTGCGAGGTATGTCGAACCGATATAATATACTTTGTCATATGAATTTGATGACCATATGCTTAGTTATCCTGGTGATCAGCTCTACCTCCACCCATTTCGAGAAATAGTCGGCCGCCACTAGTAAAAACCTTCTTTGTCCAGACGTGATGGGGAACGGGCCTACCATATCCATGACTCATTGGTTGAACGACCAAGACATAATCGACGATATCACTTATCAATAGGCTAATGCAGGATGTTCTGATATTTCTAGCAAGAAAGGCAAGTGGTACCATCCGGGCGGCGTCGCCTTGCAATGTGGACCAAAAATACTCGACCAACAGTATTTTATGAGCCAACGATCGATCACCTGGATATCCATCGCAGGAGTCTTAGTGCACTTCTTGCAAAACGTACTCGAAATCATCCGATCCGATGCACTTAAGCAGCGTCCTCGAGAAAGCTCTTTTGTACAATCGATCCCCAATTAGTGTGAACCAGCCGACCCTCTTCTTTAATAACCTAGCTTCATCCCAGTCGGTGGGCGTAGCGTCTGACCAGAGGAACTCGACAAATGGTGCCCTCCAGTTGCTCGGTGTGCCCACACCGGATGTCTTGTCGATGCTCACCACCAGCAAAACCTACTCGACTGGTTCATTCACCACGTCTGGAATTAAAGAACTCGCTAGTTTAGCTAGCTCGTCTGTACATTGATTGTCCGACCGAGGAACCTTATATATAATGACCTCTTAGAAATTGACCCTTAGTTTCTCTAAGGTTTCTACATACAACCTGAGCCAAGCGCTATTTATTTCAAACGTTCTTGACAATTGTTGAGCCGTCGGTTGAGAATCCGAGTGAATGAGAACTCTCCTGGCTCACACATTGTTGGTGCAATATCCCCTGGGTCAGGTTGACTAAGCTTGAGTTGACTCAAGTTTGAGTCTTGATGTTTAAGTTTCGATATTTGACAATATATGAAGATTGCAGGAGCAATTGTCCGATTGAGGAGAATCTTAGTGCAATTCTCCTCTGGTCAAGGGTTGATCAGTTAGATGTGAAGAAGAGTCAAGTAGGTCAAATGGTTGACCGGATACTTGACTGGGAAAGTCCTAACTGGAGGTTAGGCAGTTGGAAATCCTGGTGAGTGTAGCCAGGTGAAAAACCTAGTGATTGAAGCTAGACAGCTGGGAAATTCTGATGAGTAAAACCAGGCGAAAGACCTAGTGAGTGAAGCTAGACAGTTGGGAAATCATGGTGAGTGAAGTCAGGTGAAAATCCTAGTGAGTAAAGCTAGGTGAAAGTCCCGGTGAATGAAGCCAAGCAGTGGAAAAATTCTAGTGAGTGAAGTCAAGTGAAAGACCTAGTGAGTGAAGCTAGGCAGATGGAAAGTCCTGGTGAGTGAAGTCAGGGGAAAGCCCTAGTAAGTGAAGCTAAGTAGATGGAAAGTCCTGGTGAGTAAAGTCAGGCAGATAGAAAGCCCTAGTGAATGAAGCTAGGCAGAAGGAAAGACTTAGTGAGTGAAACCAGGCACGTGGAAATACATGTGGGTTAAGGTTGACCGGACACTTGGTGTTGGGAAGTCCAAGTAGGTCAAAAGAGTAACTGGATACTTGGCACAAGGAAATCCAGATGGATCAAGGGTGACCGAACATCTGGTGGAAGGAAGTCCAAGTGGGTCATGGAGGACCGAACACTTGACATGAGATGGTAAGTCCAAGTGGGTCAAGGATGACCGGACACTTGGCATGAGGAGAAAAGTCCAAGTGGTTCAAAGGATTGACCGAACACCTGGTGAAGAAGTCCCAGCAGGTCAAGGTTGACTGGATGCTAGGCATGAGGAGTTTCAACATGTCAAAGTTGACTGGATGTTGGATTTGGGGACCTTTGAGCTTGAGTTAAGCAAGTCAAGGGTGGTCAGTCAATCAACCGATCGATTGGACCGAAGCCCAATCGATTAGCCGATCAATTGGGAGAGTGCTGCGATAAACAACAGCTCAATTGATCGGTCAATCAATTGGGGATGTTTATCGCGCAAACAGAATGGTCCCCAATCGATCAGACGATCGATTGGAGGCTGGAATTCTCACGCGATGCGAGAAAGGCTGAATCGATCAGGCGATCGATTCAGGCTTTTCCAGCGAAGAGTACAGAGGCGCTCTGAATCGATCATCCGATCGATTCGAGCCTCCCCAATCAATTGGTTAATCGATTGGGATACGACCGTTACGTAGAATGTAGATTTTGGACGGTCAAGATCGCTAGGATCTGACGTGGCAATCGATTGGGAGGAGCTCCAACCGATTGGAAGCCCTAGAAGCGCAGATATAAAGGCGATGAAGCGTTCAAACGCTGCAACTCTTCTTCTCTAACTCACATGATCTTTCACTGCTACTGTTCGCCGGACTTCGAGTGTGGAAGATAAGTGTTGTTGCACTTTCCAGCTAGTCCAGAGGTATCTTCATCAACAAAAGATCAAGCAAGAAAAGGTTTGGTTTTGTACACTTTTGTATTTACTTCTTACTTAGGATTGTATCTTGGTGTGTGAGTTTGTAAGAGGTTTCTGCACCTCCAGTAGTTACCGAGAAGAAGTATTTTCTCTCATCACACTTTCTTTCTCCTTAATATCTTCCATTGCACTCTCTTCCCTCTTTTTTTTCTAATCACATTTTCTGTATCATCATACTTTTTCTCTCCTCAATGTCTCACATCACACTCTCTTTTCTCTTTCTTCTCATCATACTTTCTCTCTCATCATGCTTTCTCTCTCATCACATTTTCTCTCTCATCAATCTCTCCCATCACACTCTTTCCCTTCTTTTCTCAACATACTTTCTCTCTCATCACACTTTCTCTTTCATCACGCTTTCTCTCTCATCATACTTTCTCTCTCCTCAATCTCTCCCATCACATTCGCTTTCCTATTTTTTCTCATCACACTTGCTCTCTCATCATACTTTCTCTCTCCTCAATTTCTCCCATCACACACTTTCTTCTCATTTTTTCTCATTACATTTTCTCTTCATCCTCTCTCATCATATTTTCTCTCTCATCTTCTATCATTATGTTCTCTCCCATCACACTCTCTTTCATCATTTTCTCTCATCACACTTTCTCTCTCTTTATTCTTTCCCATCATACTTTCTTTCTCATCATGTTTTTCTCTCACATTCAACTTTCTCTCACATCTAAATTTTTTCTTATTTTCCTTTAAGGGTAAAAAAGGAAAATTTAATTTATTCTGATAGAAAATATTCAACTAATCAAACATTACTTTTAAGAGTGATATCCATGCTCATACTCATTCTCATTCCACAATACTATGATTCCCATTCCGATTCCTATTCCTAAAAAAGAACCAAACACCCTCTAAGAATTCCAATCATAATTCATACATCAACTATCGATTCTAACGACTACCCTTCGTCGTCACATGAAAGACCCGACGATCGAACCCTGAAAGTCGGTGAATAGTAGCATAAGCTTGTCGGTTACTGCCCTCTTCGACACGATGATGGTGAACGAATCTACCACCGAAGAACCCCCTCGGATGGAAGTTGACCGACTGTGAGATGGAATGAATTGTCGCTGCTTCTCTGCCTTTGCCACCTGAACCCAATAAGAAGAAGTGAAAGAAGAACGTCGGACGGTGGAGATCACACCGGAGAACCCCTTCGG
The DNA here is from genome assembly GCF_018446385.1 of Zingiber officinale. NCBI lineage: Eukaryota > Viridiplantae > Streptophyta > Magnoliopsida > Zingiberales > Zingiberaceae > Zingiber > Zingiber officinale. Next base: position 5,214,843 of record NC_055992.1, read on the forward strand.
CAAGGTGGATTTGGTCGGAATCGCTGCCGAAACCTGTTGCTCCCGCCAATTGTGCTCGATGTCGTCGCCGATTGGAATCGAGAAGAAGAGGTGGACTGTGGATGGTCGGTCAGCAACAAGGGAAGAGAAGAGAGCCATCGACCGGTGGTGAGGAAGACAAAGGAAAGGGAGAAGGTCGCATGCCCTAGCCCGCGCGAGGAAGGGAATCACGAGCAGAGAGGTTGTGTCGTGATGAGGATCGGGATCTCCACAGTGCCATCCACGTGAAGACTTAAGAGAGGTGTTTTCTCTCTTTCGATCGACCGTCCATCTTCATAAGGAAGATAGATGAAGATCTGCCATTTGATCTAGCTAATGAAGAGATGAGTGGTGCAGATTTAGTTGCCTTCTTGCTTGGATCCAAGGCCCATATAGCTTCAAATTTGGATGGAGAGCTAGATGGCTTAGATCTGATGAAGGAACAAGATCTCTGCGGATCTGGATCAACGGTTCATATTAATTCAACTTGATCTCCTCCGTTTGACCTCCAAATCAAACCAAATTTGATCCAGCTCGACCCTAATCAATGACTCTTTGAATTTCCTACAAAATCACATAAAATATGAAATTAAATTTCACAATTTATAGAAAATTTACAATTAAGTTCAAAATAAATTTTTCTCACAAAATATAATATAACCATAAAATTAAGCATGTGAGAAAGTAAAAATGTTAATAATAAGAATCAAAATAATCAATAAAAATGCTAGTTATCACAGGGCGTGCGACTTCCTTACTCGATTGGAATCACCGTCGATTGGCCCCCCGATGATCATTCAAATTTCGTCCCGAGCAGCATTGCTTCAGTTTTCCTCATCCCGAGCCGAGGATCTAGTCCGCTCAGTCGAAACTCGGATGGGACTTGTGTTACCTCTCCATTGAGGCTGGCGCTGACGCTGCTCGGCCGCCGTTCTTTCTTCTTCCTGCCGCCCGTCTGATCGGTGTCGATGATGCCAATCGGGAGATAGTGAACGACGGTGAATCCTAAGAAGCCGGTTAGCTTGAAATTGGCCTCAAGTCGTAGCAGTCTTGAGTGTCGTGTGTCATCGATTGATGGAACGAGCAAAACAACGGTGTCCAAGGGCTGCCTTTTGCAGCTTTCGGCCGGTCTGCTACTACATGTTGTACGACATGGGTTCGATGCTCCTGATGCGATTGTGCTACTCCTGCTTAGGGGTCCTTTGGTGGTTGATGGCTTTTATCCAGCTATCATTCAGGGGCGGTGGTAGGTTTAGCGGGTGCCTCCTACCTTCGTGCCGCCTGACCTTCCTCCACATTGATGTATTCACTGGTACGCCTGAGCAGGTGGTCGAAGTCTTTCGGCAACCTCTAGATGAGCGAGCGAAAGAACTTGCTCTTTGAAAGTCCCTACGAGAAGGCACTTACTAATAACTCCGGAGTGACCGATAGGATATCCATGGCCACTTGGTTAAACCACTTGATATAGGTTCTCAGTGCCTCCTTAGGCTCTTGTCTTAGAGCGAACAAGTTAACGTTCGTCTTCTGGTAACAATGACTACCGGCGAAATAATGTAGAAACGTCATCCGGAAGTCCCTGAAGTTGTGGATTGATTCGATCGGCAAGCGCTTAAACCACCTCTATGTCGATCCAGAAAGAGTGGTGAGGAAGACCCGACACTTCACCTCATCGGTATACTGATGGAGCATGGTTATGTTATCAAACCTGGTCAGATGGTACTCTGAGTCGGTCATTCCATTGTACTCTCCGATCATCAGTGGAGTATAATGGCATGGTAGTGGGTCGTCCAGGATCCCTTGCAAGAATTGCCTGTTGATATGTTCCGGGGCATCATCACCTTTGGTGCCTTTCCCTTCCGTCCGTCCCAGATAGGTGCGTCGTCTGATGAAGATCCTTGCTCTCTATTCGCTCGGCCTTGTTCCTCCGAAGGAGTATGGAACAATGCTCGGTGAAAGGGGATTGGTGCATTTCTGTATGTGTCGATCGACTTCTTGTTCTGTCCCTGAATGGATATATTTTCAGCTCGGTCTCTGTATCTAGCCTGTTGTCTCGTTGCTAACGTCACGGGTTCATTTACGTGTCCCTCGGTCCTCACCTGTTGTTGCTGCTCCACAATCTTGGTTGTTGGGCTTGTATCAACATGTCTAATTTCTCCTTTGTCAGTGTCATCATCGTGAATCGTCCAGCGTCCTCCATCTCTATGTCTCGAATACAGGCTACGTTCCCACAGACGATGCCAATATGATCTTATCTAAAAATGGTGAAGAAGACTAACTGAGGATGTGACTCCTCAATTAACAGTGTGAAGACTCCGCTCTGATATGCAGCACAAGAAACGTCAGTACCGGACCAGGAAAGAGGTCCCCAGCGTTAACCCTCCGATGCTCAAGTCAGTTACCGGAACAATGGAAAGACGATGGAGCAATCTAGTAGCAATGAGTGCATAAGTACAAATAACAAATATCACATACCTTCACTAGTGCATGGACCCCCTTTATATAGTGCTACAATAGGCGACGCACACACTTTTCAAGATGCAGACATACTTTCCCAACTATCCTATGAAAAGACCTGTCAAGAAAATGTCTCTGACATAATACCTTAACAGGGCATGCAAATCTCGAATATAACAGTAGAAGCTTCCGTCGTACGATTTATTTGTTGACCATCATGTCTTGTTGTCAGCAGTATTATCTCCCAGAGGGATATCACGAGATATGGGAGGAGTCCCACTGCTTAGCCGAGCGGGATAGTCGCTCGGCCGAAGTTCCCCACCCGGTCGATCTCAACTGTTCTTCTCCGTAGTATCTCCGTTCAGCAGATTGTTTCTTGTCCGACCAGATATGCGCTCCGGTCGGCATAGCGTTCATCTTGGTCAATTGTTAGCATCTGATCTTTCCGTAGTGAACCCAGCCGGACAAGCAGTCCACTCATATAAGCCACATGGTCGATCAAACTCTTCTGATCCGATCGACAGTTGGCATCGACTTCCGCTCGGTTAACTTTAGTCGACCTGTTAATTCTCTGATATTGATCATCTTAACTTTGACTTTCACATCGACTGTTGGTCCTGCTTTTAACTTATATTTGATAAGCACCTTTTACCACTGCATCACAAAGTATTAAAGCGATCAAAACATCAATTTGTAAATGAGAAATGGTGTTGTTAGAGAACTGGGGAATTGCAGATTGCTGAAGGAAGAAATGCATTGTTGTTCCTGGCAAATTTGAATTGATCAAAATTCAAAGATAGCAACAGAACCAATCCTACAATTATCTTATGATAATAAATTAAGCAAGGGAAAAGAATAACAAGAATTAACTTTTGGAAAAAAGCTGCAAGTCTGACTCTAACAAGAAGCATTATCTACAAACATTCGATTGCTGTTGCTGTCGTGAGATCTCCTCCATGGCTAGCTAGCTAGCTAATCAAGGCTTTGTTGCTGCTTCACTAGCTGTGCCGCCGGCGGCGCCTAGATGCTTGGGAGAAGAATCCAAAGAAGCGGCGGCGGCAGCTTCCGGCTTGATCTCCTCCAACTGCTGCAGCACTTGGTCCGTCTCCGGCCGGGCAACCGGCGACGGGTCTACGCAATGCAACGCGAGTTTGAGCGTGTTGAGCAGCTCGTCTCCGGTGCTCGTCCCGGTCGTCGTCGCTTCTTTCATCAGCTCCAGATCAAACACCTCGTTCGTCCATTCCTCCTTCACTATCGAAGCCACCCACTGCGGCAGGTCCATGCCGTTGGTCGTGTCGGCGGGGGACTTCCCGGTCAAGAGCTCGAGCAGGATGACTCCGAGGCTGTACACGTCGGTCTTCGTGTTGGCCTTCTTCAGCTTTGATAGCTCCGGCGCTCGGTACCCGAGCGCGCTGGCAGTGGCGATCACGGTGGAGTTGGCGGCGCCGGTCATGAGACGGGAGAGCCCGAAGTCGCCTATCTTGGCGTTCGCGTGCTCGTCCAACAACACGTTGCTGCTCGTGAGATTGCCGTGGATCATGCTGAGGTCGACGTGGAGATGCCGCAGGCCGCGGGTGATCCCCATGGCTATCTGCATCCTCGTACACCAATCCACCGGCGTGTCAGGGCTGCGAGCTGAAAAAGAAGAAGTAGAAACCGAACTTCGATCACTTCAAGCATGAACAAGAAGATCGATGAGAACTACTACTGAAAGGGTGGCGGTGAACAAGAACTCGCCATGTAGAAAGGAAGCAAGGCTGCCCTTGGACATGAAATCGAAGACCAGGAGCTTCTCTCCTTTAGGCCCCAAGTAGTAAGCTCTCAGAGGCAAAAGATTCGGGTGCCGAATCCTTCCGATCACATTCACCTCGGTCTCGAATTCTTTCTGGCTCTTGGCAATCTTCTCCCTCAGCCTCTTCACTGCAACTTGGCTTCCGTCCTCCAGTGTCGCCTTGTAGACTGTCCCGTAAGTGCTCTTCCCCATGATCTCCGCCGTGGCGCAGAGGAGGTCGTCGGCCGCGAAGACCAGCGGGCCGTCGAAATGGACCAGCTTTCCTCCGACATCACCGCCAGATTCGGCCTCAGCGCCAGCTGAAGGCCTGGACTTCTCGCCGGAGCCAGCCGCCTCCTCTCCAGTAGCCGTAGTGCTCTGCTTGCTGCTCGTCGCAGTTTTTCTTCTCGTCAAGCAGAAGAGCAGAATGCAGAAGAGCAGAAGCGACAGAGCAAGGAGGACCCCCACCGCTAAGAGTATTATTGCTGTAGAGCTAAGTCTTCGTCGATGCTTCGAAGGGGATGACGGAGGAGGGGGATAAGACGGAGGAGGAGAAAGACATGGAACAGAGTTGGCGTAATCACATAGTTGGATGTTTCCGGCGAAGGAGCTCGAATTGAACTTGTCGGAAAGGAGAAGCGGCACTGGCCCGGAGAGATGATTATTCGAAACATTAAAGAAAGTGAGGTTGGTGAGCTTCTCGATTGAGCTCGGAATTGCTCCGGTGAGATTGTTGTCCGACAAGTCCAGCCAAGATAGGCCGGAGATGTTCCCGATTGTCGCAGGGATTTCGCCGTAAAAATGATTTCTTTTGATGGAAAGGAATGAGAGGTTCCTAAGGCCATCGATTGCTTCTGGGATCGGACTCTCGAGCTGATTACCTTGAAGATTCAGCTCAACCAGCGAAGGCAAGTTACAGAGTGAAGCAGGGAGGCTTCCATTAAGCTGATTGTTACTGAAATCGAGCTCCTTTAGCATCGGCAATCTGGAGAGGGAGGTCGGAATGCTGCCGGAGAGGGAGTTTTGGGCAAGATTTAAACTTTGAAGCTGGTACGAGTCATTGGCGACAGAGCTTCCCCAGGTGTCAGGGATCGGACCGGAGAGGTTGTTCTGGTGGAGATGGAGGAAGGAAAGAGAAGGCAGTCGGGCGAGAGAAGTGGGGATCGAACCGGAGAGGCTATTAAAGCTAAGATTGAGCCTGATGAGGTTGGAAGAGTTGGCTAACGAAGGGATGGCTCCGGTGAGGAGGTTGTTGCTGAGGTCGAGTGCTTGGAGCAAGCGGCAGGCGGCGAGGGAGGGCGGGACGCCACCGGAGAAGCGGTTGTTGAAGAGGTACAGCCCGCGGAGTTCGCGGAGGAAGCCGAGGGCAGGGGGGACCTGTCCGTCGATGGCGTTGTCGTGGAGGCTGAGCTTCCGCAGGGCGGAGAGCTGGCCGACCTTCTCGGACAGCTGTCCGGCGAGGCCGCGCCAGGGGAGCTGGAGCGCCACCACCTTGCCTTGGACGCACTTCACGCCGATCCAAGCGCCGGAGCAGGCGCCGAGCCCGGTGCCATTCCAGCTCCGGAGGACCCCGCGCGGGTCGGAGAACGCCCGCTTGACTGCCTGCAAGCCCTGCAAGTCCGCCTCGGAGATCACCACCCCATCCCACGAAGCAGAAGCAGTGTACGTGCTGCTGCCACTAAAGCATGCTAAGAAGAACACAATCAGCAGCAGCAGCAAGTTGTTGCATTGCTTGCTCCATCCCATGGCTACCGGCGACGACTCTAGACCGAGCTCGAGGAAGAGGATTGAGACGAAGGGCGAAGAATCTCGGTTGGGTTCGCTTTTGTCTCGGGGAGAGCAAGTAAATACTGTGGGTGCATCATCGAGTGAAGGAGAGAGAAAGTAATGGCGAGTGTCAGAGAAGCAATAAGCAATTGCTTTCCTCCTGGTGCCTGAAGCAACGGCTAGTTCGTGCTTCTTCTCCTTCTTTCTTTGTTTTGCCTTTGCCTGAGGAGAGTGGAGACTGCGAGAAGAGACCACAATCCATCGAGCAGCGTGAGGACCGCTCCAACGGTTATTTTCCATCCTCTCGAGGTACTTTCTTTGGCACAATAGTGTGCTACGAAGGAGTCCTCTGACAATAATCAACCAGCCTTATACATTTTTTTAAATAATTAAATAAATTTAAAATTTATTTTTGATACTGCACGAATAATTCAAGTCAAACAACACCAATTGAAGTGATCTGATGGTTCATCTGCACTAGTTTCAAGTCAAACAACAATGTGACTCAGTGACTGTGTGTTAGGAATGAGGGCACAGGATTGACTTTGTTTGTTTGTTTGCTTGCTTGCATAGTTCCATGGGATGTTAAATTGTTAATTGTTAGCAGCAGAAGATTAGACAATTCCTTCTTCTTTTTTTTTTTTTGCATTATCATTTTGATGAATAAAGATATACCATTTGAAGCCTGTAAACTAATTATTTTAGAGTGCGGTGAGATGTTCCAAGTCAATAGAGTTTTGATCGAAACTCTTTCATGGATCTTTTTTCTTCTTGGGAGGTTGAAGTTTCTATTCTCATCAACCAGATCAGTGGAAACATTTCTGAGATCTAGTAAAATATTATTTTACTTTTCAATTAAATCTAGTCCCAGTAAACCAGTCAAGTTTTTGGGACAAGGTAACCGAGCTAAGTCAAATAAAATAGTGGTTCAAATTTGAACTTACTCGTTTATAATATATGTTTATTAGAGTTGTTCCTATCCAAAGGCGGAGAAGACGAAAAATAAGGGATGTGGTTAGAGATTTGACGTGGTGAAAACTTCACGTGGTCCTACAATACAAAAATATCAATGTCGGGCCTGGAAAAGGGTTCCCGGCGTTAAATCCTCCAATGTTCAAGTCAGTCTCCGGCAATGTAGAAAACAGTAGGAACTCTGTGGCAAAAGAGCATGCAGAATAATGAAGTTGCACATACCTCTTCCTGTAGATAGAAACCTCTTTATAATGTCACTGTAATGTCTGTGCACGTATCTCAAACTATGCATGTATTTTTTCAACTGTCCTATTAAAAGACAAATAAAAAAGTATCCTTAATATCTTTCCTTAAGTGAACATACATATCTCTAATGTAATAATTTGAAAGCTTCTACTGTACGATTTGTCTGTGAAATATGTTCTGTTATCAGTGGTGCAAACGTCTAAAAGAGTACGAGGAAATATATGAATGGGTCCCGCAGTAGGTCAACTGGTGGTCATTCGGCCGAGACACGCCCTCTCAATTGTGTTGCACCGAGCAATCTCCCTTTACTTAGCTTTCTCGTTGTCGGAGGGTTGCCTCTCATCCAGACGGACACGTCTCCCGCTCGGCGAGGACAACGGTCAAGGAATGTACTGTCTGTTTGTCTCTTAACCTCGAATTACTCATTTGGCCTTGCTCGTTTACTCGAACATGGCGATTGTAACTGGCCTGCTCGATCGTAGCTGACCCGCTCGACGGTAGCTAACCCGCTTGGCTGTAACTAGTCGGTTCGTCGGCTTTGACTACTTAACTTTGACTTTCACGTCAGTCGGTCTTTTTTACTTTGGCCGATCTTTAGTGGGGTCTTTCTTCATCACCGCATCAAAGAGCAAAAGATGATATCGCTCACCTAAACGGTCCAATATTACTAGTCCCACGGTAAAATACATATAGGTAAATTACGAGAAACATTTTACCCTCACACAACGTCCTTTGCATGAAAAAAATTAGACACTCAACGAAGCATTTTGTATCCGTTGAGAATTGACCCTACCACCCTTGTTCGTCAAATTTCTTCAACTTATCCACAACCACAAACTCTTATCAAACCAAACACCTAATCTCTTTCGGCTGTAACACAGCTTCTAAGAAAGTGTTGCACATTTACAACTCTCCTATCCTTTCTTGCCTCCTCTCTCGTCTATTGTCGAGAGATTGTCGACTGAGACAAGCTATCAAGTGTGAGATTCTATAAACTAAACAAATTATTATAATGATTGGATTTAGACCTGATAATTAATGAGCCATTTCCGTATACTCTGCATTGCTTCATGCAAAATAATGCATGAATAGAAATCAAACGGATACAGAACATTCTTTTTTATTTCATACTGATAAATCAAAGTAAACGCCATACTTATCAAGATCGTAGCAGCTGAACAGAAACCGTGTTAAATCATATGCATCAATGCCGCTCAAGATCTAGAAGGTGGTTCCGTTCCACCCCATGTTGGCGCCCTGCAATTCAAGAGGGAGAGAAAATCATCAGCATTCCCCAAACCGAGTTCAAATCCTGTCCCCGTGTCCTTTGTCGATAGGACGGATCAAATTACATCTCAAGGATGCCTTGTATATCAAGGGGATACTATATACATCTTAAGGATGTCATAATGTCTTGAGATTGTAATCTGATCCGTCCGATCGATCGACAAGGAGCACAGGGACAGAAAAATTTGGGGAGAGAAGATTTGAACTGCCCCAAACCATGCACGAATTTGACAGAGGAGGGAGGGACAGGGGGGGCCGCTGACCTCGCTGTCGTAGAATTTGAGGAAGAAGCGGGATTTGGGGACGGACAACTTGGTCTCGAGGACGGAGGACACGGCGGCGCTCAGATTCTTGTTGACGTCGGGGCTCAGGAAGCCGACGGAGACGAGCTCCCCGTACGCAGCGGGCTGCTCCGATCCGCCGAAGGAAATGGGAACCGAAGCCTTCAGCACCACCATCACGTACTGCAAGCGGGAAAAACATCAGGAAACAAAAAACCCAAGTGGCATTTCGCCGAGCACCTTCAGCGCGACAAGGCGAGGAAATCGGATAGGGGGGGAGGGCCAGAACCCACGGCTTCGGGCTTGCCCATGATCTTAGCGACGGCCTTGGTGACCTCGGAGAAGATGACCGAGGTGTCGACGCCGTCGAGGCTGACGTTGGTGGAGAGGATGAGGCACGGCATCTTCGCTCTTTCTCGCCGCTCGTCTTCGCAAATGGGGAGACCGACGGACGAGTCAATAAGTAGCGGGAAATGTGCCATGGTACGTGGCGCATTGTGAGTGGTTGATTTCTCATGACGCCTCATGAGATCACACGGATCCTAAAAATTAGGATAGTTTTAATGAAAAATTAAGGTGGTTCGTGTATTTTTTTTTTTTCTGAAAAGTATACGTTTTCTTAAAAAAAAATAGATTTATCTGGATGATTAATGCTTTTAGGAGATTTAATGCACAATTAATTCTTATCTATAGACATATAAAACTTGCTCCATCCTCATTAATGAAAATATTTTACATTTATTATGAAGTTTATATATATATATATATATATATATATATATATATATATATATATATATATATATATATATATATATATATATTACAGTGAATTTTATTAATGAGAATCTCACCTCTTAAATGAATTGTAATACATATATATAATTAATATATAAATATGATATTATTAAAATATCTTTGATAATAACTTATAAAATATATTCTAATTAGATTCTGATCATTTAACACTATCCATAATATTATTATTATTATTATTATTATTATTATTATTTTTTGATAATATGATATCAAGCTTTTCAGCCGTTACCAATTGGATATTAGGGCATCTCCAATGAAAAATATTTGAAGGAAATATTTTTTCAAATATCTTCCCTCTTAAATATCCTTCATTATATTGTGGGAGATATTTGTAACTTTATTCTCCGTAATTTCATTTTAGGTGGCATGCAAGTGAGTTTCATAAAGATATTTTATTATATAATTAAGATATTTGAGAGTAAGATATTTTATAAGTGGGATCCATAAATATTTAATTGAGAAGATATTTGATTGTGAAATTTAAAATATTGTAAGAATGAAATATTTGATTGATGATATGAATGCGAAGATCATAAATATTTTGAAGAAATAATTACTGTGGATGCTCTTATCCAATATATATAAAGTCGTTTTCTTTAAAAAAAAATTGTTTAATTTTTATTTCTTTCTTATTCTGTAGTATTTATCAATAATTAATTATCATTAGATAATGATTTACGGTAGCATAATGAGTAAAGAGTTGTTCTTTTATTTTAATAATTACTAAACAAAGACTTTGATACATTGTCCAACTTAGGGTTTAGGAAATTAATATGCTCCCCAACCATTTAATCGTGGAAATAATTACCTCCTCTTTCGTGTTGGCTCTGGGACAGCTGACGGGGGCGTTGGAGGCGAATGTATTCGTCTTTTGCCACCATGAAAACACATCGTGAATATATATATTATGTGCAGACGCTATAAATGAAATGTTTAATTTTAATTTTTTATTATAGTATTCATTATAGTAAGTATTAACTATAAAATCATAGTTAGATCAGCTATATTATATGGAGCTGAATATTGGGCTATGACTTGAACAGAAGATGAGAATTATAGAGATGAGAATGTTAAGATGGATATGTAAGTATACGAGTATGAATAAAATAAAAAATGAGAGCATTAAAAAGAAAGTTGTATTTATTGATGAAAAATTCCGAGAGACACGTTTGAAATGATAAGAACATGTACTTAGATTATCAATAAATACTCCAGAATGACCAAAAAAGACTTTAATTAATAATAATAAATTAAGATTAAATTTATTTAAATATAGATAATAATATAGTAAAAAATAGAGATCAATTGTTAAAAGTATTCATATAGTCATCCAGATTTGGGTGTTTTTATTATAGTAAGTGATCCGGTGGTCAAGGCAGGGGACCCCATTGCAAGAGGTCAGCGCCACGTGGAGATTAAAGGGCCGGGGGGTCCACCGGAGGAGGATGAGCCGACCGGACTCGGAAGAAAAGGATAGACCGATTGGCTAACCGAGGAGCATCCAACAGTAAAAGGTGCCCTGACAGGGGTCGGGGTTCCGACGCTCAGTTGAAACAATGTCTAAGGGCCGAGCGGAAGGCACTCGCCCGGAAGTCCTCAGCATATCAATGCAGGCGACAGAAGAGACGAGAGGGGCGTGCCGCCCGCCCGGCGCAGGGGATGAGGGCCGTCCGGACGACGGTCTCCGTCCAGCCGGCCGGAAGTACGTCCCGGCTGGCGGTGGGTAAAGGGGGACAGGAACATCTTCTGACAGTCGTCAAGTCCTATGGCTAGGCCATACTCCAAGTCTGACAACGAGGTGTTCTGTTGTCCCATCGAAGACGTGATTGGACGGTAGCAGTATGGCGTCAGGTAAGCTTTCTGACACACACATACCGAAGCATGGGCTTCGGACATGTATGCGCCTCGGTGGACGCACAGGATCTCTTTCACCGCTCTATATAAAGAGCCTCATACGTCGCCGGAGGTACGCGTTCAAGACCTTTGGAGCTACTTTTTCCACCACCTGCTTACCTGACTTGAGCGTCGGAGGGTCGCCGCCGGGAACCCCTTCCCGGCCTGACTTCTGTGCAGGTTCGCCGGAGCTTCGTGCCAGTAGTCAAAGATCCACTTCAGCAGTCGAAGAGCGCCCCGTGCCCAGCGTCCGTTGATTCAGCATTCGGACAGGATCAATTTGGCGCCGTCTGTGGGAACGCTCCTGCATCCGAACGGAAACAATGGACGAGCCTGGACGACAACACATGGTGACGCTTTCGACGGAGGAACTCGACGCTCTGATCGAGATAAGGGCAGCCAAGCTTGTGGAGCAAAAACAGAAAGCCACGGCCGAGCGGCCGGAGCAGCAAGCAACGTCAGCGTCTGGCGGTCGAGCGGAAGCACCGCCGGCCACCGCTGCATTTCATCGAGCCCTATTTCACACCCCTGAAGCCGCAGCAGCTCATAGAGATCGTGGATCTTCTTCGGATGAAATGCCTAAGCGAGATGACAGAAAAGGGAAAGCCCCCCGAGCGGACGCATCGCCCGAGAGGATTAATCGCCAATTTTCAGAGGCTATTCTACGAGATCCTCTGCCGAAGCACTACGTGCCTCCGACGATTGGCGAGTATAATGGGACAACCGACCCAGACGATCATCTGGGTAAGTTTGATAACACAGCTACGCTCCATCAATATACAGATGGAGTAAAATGCCGAGTTTTTCTTACCACTCTCGCGGGATCGGCTCAACGGTGGTTTCGGAGGCTGCCGGACGGATCCATCACAAGCTTCAAGGATTTCCGGACGGCCTTCCTCCACCACTTCGCAAGCAGTCGGCGCTATCAGAAAACCAATGTTAGTCTGTTTGCCATCAAACAGGAGCCAAGAGAGCCGCTCAGAGCTTATATCCAGCGGTTTAATCAGGTAGCCATGGATGTTCCAACGGCCACCTCAGAGACAATGATGAACGCATTTACACAAGGCCTCGTGGACGGGGACTTCTTCCGCTCGCTCGTTCGGAAGCCGCCTCGAGACTATGACCATATGCTGCACCGAGCCAACGAGTACATCAACGTGGAGGAGGCCCAAGCGGCCCGAAGAAAGGAAGCTCCGACTGATCGGGCTCAACCTGCCGAGCGGAAGCCTCCCACCGCTCATCAACCGCCAAGAGGACCAAGGGCCGAAGCAATTCGCTCCACTCATGTGAGGACCCACGTGCAAGAGCGGCCGCCCGGCCCAAGCCAAAGAAGAAATGGACCCCGATGTTCTGCTCCTTCCACCGGACGGATACGCACAACACAAGGGATTGTCGAAGTCTTCCCTTCGTGGCTCACCCCGTGCCTCGGAACGGCGGCCGGCGGTCTCCCTCAGTCGACAGGCGACAAAGAACTCATGAAGCCGATCGGACGCGAGCTGATAGGCGACAGCAACAGACTCCCGATCGGCATCGCTCCCCAAGGCAGGAGAATCGCCGAACGTTCAGAGAACGGTCTCAACCATCCGCTCGGGAAGAAGAAAATAGAAGCAATGCTTCTCGAGGCGAGATCAATATCATAGCAGGCGGGCCGACCGGAGGAGATTCTAACCGAGCCAGAAAGGCGAGCGTCCGACAGCTCCAAATCCATGCAGTCGGCTGCAGCCAAGAGCGGGCGAGCGGACCGGAAATCAGTTTCGGTCTAGGGGACTTGGAAGGAGTTGAAGTATCCCACGACGACGCTCTGCTCATCAAAGCGGTAATAGTCAACTACACTATTCACCGTGTATTTATTGACACAGGAAGCTCGGTCAACATCATATTTAAGAAGGCGTTCGATCAACTACAAATTGACCGAGCCGAGCTGCTGCCCATGACAATCCCACTCTACGGGTTCACGGGCAACGAAGTCCTGCCGGTCGGGCAAATCCGGCTAGCCATCTCACTGGGAGAAGAGCCGCTCAGGAGGACGAGGACAGTGAACTTCGTGGTGGTGGACTCTCCCTCGTCCTACAACGTCATTTTGGGACGACCGGCGCTCAGCGAATTCCGGGCAGCCGTCTCAACCTTCCACCAGAAGATCAAGTTCCCCGTTGAAGACAAAGTAGGAGAGGTACGGGGAGACCAACTGGCAGCTCGGCGATGCTACATTGAAATGGTCCGAGCAGAAGCAAGTTCCGCTCGGAAATCGCCACGGATCGAGGTGAATGCTATAACTGAAAAGCCTCCCTCTTTAGTTTACGAAGAAAAGGAGGAAGTACATATACACCCCACCTGATCGGAGGCTACAACATTCATTGCGTTCGATCTGAAAGTGAAGCAGAAAGAGGAGTTGATCCAATGCCTCAGAAGTCCCTTCACGGTGATTAAAAATCCTTTCCTTTTAATTCCACGTGATCGGCCTTAGCATTAATCAACGTTGGCAACTTCTCACATTGATTTAATTTACAATCAAAAAACGTGAGTTGCTTAAACAAGCTTCTCACGTGAATTTGCAAACAAAAACGTGAGTTGCTTAAACAAGCTTCTCACGTTGACTTAATTTGCAAGCAAAAACCGTGAGTTGCTTAACGTTGATATCTCAAAGCTTCTCAAGCTTCTCACGTTGGCATTTCAAAATTTCTCACGTTGACACATCACAGCTTCTCATGTTGACACAACAACATTGGCAAGCAAAATGTTCACAAGCTTCCCGTGAGTTGCTGTTCTGTTCATGTTAATTTCAGCAGTGTGAAGCAACACCAACAACATGAACTAGAAGATGAATTTGAATGGATATAATTTTCTATATACAAAAGGTTACGATAGGGACCAAGAGGAGGAATTGGTTTTGGTCTCCCGATAAAATTAAACATCCCGTGTTTACCCCGAACACACAACTTAATTTTATCAATAATAATTCATTCCACTAGAGAACTATTATTGAACTACCGCACCAATCTCAAATTACATTTTGGGCTCCTTCTTATTATGAGTGTGTTAGTCTCCCTGTGTTTAAGATAACAAATGTCCACTAATTAAGTAAGTTACTGACAACTCACTTAATTAATATCTAGCTCCAAGAGTAGTACCACTCAACTTCATCGTCATGTCGGACGAAGTCCACCTGCAGGGTTTAACATGACAATCCTTATGAGCTCCTCTTGGGGACATTCTCAACCTAGATCACTAGGACACAGTTTCCTTCTATAATCAACAACACACACTATAAGTGATATCATTTCCTAACTTATCGGGCTTATTGATTTATCGAACTAAATCTCACCCATTGATAAATTAAAGAAATAAATATCAAATATATGTGCTTGTTATTATATTAGGATTAAGAGCACACACTTCCATAATAACTGAGGTCTTTGTTCCTTCATAAAGTCAGTATAAAAGGAACGACCTCAAATGGTCCTACTCAATACAATCTAAGTGTACTAGTGTAATTATATAGTTAAGATAAACTAACACCTAATTACACTACGATCTTCCAATGGTTTGTTCCTTTCCATCTTGGTCGTGAGCTACTGTTTATAATTTATAAGGAACCGATAACATGATCTTCTGTGTGTGACACCACACACCATGTTATCTACAATATAAATTAATTGAGCAACTATATTTATAATAAATGTAGACATTTGACCAATGTGATCCTTATTTCTAGATAAATGTTTATACCAAAAGCTAGACTTTTAGTATACATCCTAACAAGTACTAACTACACCAACACTTATGTTTCATGTTCCAAATCTTAGATTATTAGTTTTTCTATCTTATTAGTTTTCCCCTCATTGATTTGGTAAAAAAAAAATAATATATAATTTTCAACACATTTCATAAAAATATTAAGACATGAGAGGTCTCGGTAAAGATCGAAGGGAGCGATGCCGACGGAGATCGATGTGAGCGAAGACTAAAGATAGAAGGGAGCGGGGGTTGAGATGGTGCTAATGGAGATCAATGCGAGCAAAGGTTGAAGATTTAAGTGAGCGTTGCCGTCTGATCCTGTCCGAATGCTGAATCGACGGACGCTGGGGACGTGGCGCTCTCTGCTGGCTCCTCGCGCGCTCCGAAGCGCTGAACAGGTCTCCGGCGAACCTGCAAGGAAGCCGGGCCGGGGAGGGGTCCCCGGCGACGGCCCTCCGACGCTCAAGTCAGGCAAGAAGAAGATATGAAGTGGCTCCAAAGATGTTAAGTCGCGAACCGATAGCCCCCCCCCCCCCCCCCCCTCTCTCGAGTTTCTGAAGTTTGCGGGCTCTTATAGAGCTCCAGGAAAGCTCATGCACACCTACCGAGGTGTACACGTGTCCTCTACCATGCCTGACCCCAGACTGCTACAGTCCGAGCACGTCCTTGATGGGACAGAAAGATCTTCCGTATTCTGATTCTGCGTATGGCCTGCTGTCAGAAGGTATTCCCCACTGTCTCATTGTCCTGGTCTGCTTTTCCCCGAGCCGAGCGTCCATCCGCTCGACAGGCATCGATCCGACCGGGCATAGGTATCACTCCATCGCGTGCTCGGCTGAGACAGTTCATTCACCATTGCTGCTTTAGCCTCGGCCGAGCGGGCCTCCCGCTCGGTCCGTTGACCTTGTTTACGATGAGCGTCGGAAACCCGACTCCCCCGTCGGGCTGTCTTTGATTCCGCTCGGATCCGTTGGCCGGTCGTCCCAATATTTATCCGCTCGGCCAATCCTCTGGTTGACCTTTTACTCTTCAACCTTCCCATGGCGTTGACTCCTCAAAATGGGGGTCCCCTGTTCTAACCGCCGAATCACTTGCCTCCCCCTCAAGTCTAGTTGAAGGAGGCGAAGTCCGACTGACTGGACTGCCGATCTGACTGAGTAACGGTCGCTACACTGGTCCGCTCGGACGTTTATAGACGCCGGCTCGTCTCTCGATATTTAACGTCGGAGCTCGACGGTCTTCCGCTCGGACGTTTATAGACGCCGGCTCGTCTCTCGATATTTAACGTCGGAGCTCGACGATCTTCCGCTCGGACGTTTATAGACGCCGGCTCGTCTCTCGATATTTAACGTCGGAGCTCGACGGTCTTCCGCTCGGACGTTTATAGACGTCGGCTCGTCTCTCGATATTTAACGTCGGAGCTCGACGGTCTTCGGCTCGGACGTTTATAGACGCCGGCTCATCTCTCGATATTTAACGTCGGAGCTCGACGGTCTTCCGCTCGAACGTTTATAGACGCCGGCTCGTCTCTCGATATTTAACGTCGGAGCTCGACGGCCTTTACGGCTAACTTCGATACTGCCGATCGGCGGAACCCTTGGCCATCCTTTGAATTAATTTTGCTTCTTGCATTACAAGGACACGGGCGACCGAAATGTGTATAAATTTACATTTAGCGCACCTTTCCCCCAGCTCAGATATCGTACTCCTGGCCGAACGGCTCGGGGTCTTTTTCGTCGAGCGCTTGGCTCGGATAACATACTTTCGGCCGAATGGTTCGGGGCCTTCGTTCGTCGAGCGCTTGGCTCGGATACTATACCTCCGGCCGAATGGCTCGGGGCCTTCGTTCGTCGAGCGCTTGGCTCGGATATTATACCTCCGGCCGAACGGCTCGGGGCCTTAGGGGCCTTCGTTCGTCGAGCGCTTGGCTCGGATAGTATACCTTCGGCCGAACGGCTCGGGGCCTTCGTTCGTCGATCGCTTGGCTCGGATACTATACCTCCGACCGAACGGCTCGGGGCCTTCGGCATCGAGCGCTTGGCTCGGATATTATACCTCCGGCCGAACGGCTCGGGGCCTTCGTTCGTCGAGCGCTTGGCTCGGATAGTATACCTCCGGCCGAACGGCTCGGGGACTTCGTTCGTCAAGCGCTTGGCTCGGATATTATACCTCCGGCCGAACGGCTCGGGGCCTTCGGTCGTCGAGCGCTTGGCACGGATATTATACCTCCGGCCGAACGGCTCGGGGCCTTCGTTTGGCTGATATTTATACCGGCCGAACGGCTCGGGGCCTTCGGCATCGAGCGCTTGGCTCGGATATTATACCTCCGGCCGAATGGCTCGGGGCCTTCGGTCGTCGAGCGCTTGGCTCGGATATTATACCTCCGGCCGAACGGCTCGGGGCCTTCGTTCGTCGAGCGCTTGGCTCGGATAGTATACCTCCGGCCGAACGGCTCGGGTCCTTCGTTCGTCGAGCGCTTCGCTCGGATAGTATACCTCTGGCCGAACGGCTCGGGGCCTTCGTTCGTCGAGCGTTTGGCTCGGATAGTATACCTCCGGCCGAACGGCTCGGGGCCTTCGTTTGAGGAACTGAAATTCTATGACCGAAATAAAATACAGCTGGAAAACTAACCTGCCGACCAGCAGAGGATCTGATTCAGTTTCTCGACTCCCGAATACCCGTGGAGTGAGGATACGATGTACTCATCGAAACCCATCAAGGCCATGAGGATGGCAGAATTTTCCGGGTCGCCCGTCTTTGCGTTCCAAATAATGGGAACCCGAGCGGAGCTTCTCGATGACTTTGGAGGGGCCCGCTCAAGGAGTCTTCAACTTGCCCATCTCTTCCAACCGGCTTTGCCTTTTTCCATACTAGGTTGTCGACCTGTAATGCCCTTGGGCAAGTGGTGCTTCCCCTTGGCTGCCGACCGGACCTTTATCTCGGCCACATGTTGAGATATTTTCCGGTCGGAGATGTACTTCCGCTCGGCCTAATGATGCTGTCGTCGCCTGTTGCTCGAGGCGTTCGGTTTGCGCTTTTTGTTTCTACTGCTCCACGGGCTTAGCTGCTCTTGCCTTGATTAGAGCGTCCAATCCCTCTTGAGAGAGTGCCACGGTGTGTGGTCGTCCAGCTTCGTCCATCTCTTCCACTCGGATGCAGGCGCGTTCCCACAGACGACGCCAATTTGATCATGTCTGAATGCTGAATCGACGGACGCTGGGGACGTGGCGCTCTCTGCTGGCTCCTCGTGCGCTCCGAAGCGCTAAACAGGTCTCCGGCGAACCTGCAAGGAAGCCGGGCCGGGGAGGGGTCCCCGGCGACGGCCCTCCGACGCTCAAGTCAGGCAAGAAGAAGATATGAAGTGGCTCCAAAGATGTTAAGTCGCGTACCGATAGCTCCCCCCCCCCTCTCTCGCGTTTCTGAAGTTTGCGGGCTCTTATAGAGCTCCAGGAAAGCTCATGCACACCTACCGAGGTGTACACGTGTCCTCTACCATGCCTGACCCCATACTGCTACAGTCCGAGCACGTCCTTGATGGGACAGAAAGATCTTCCGTATTCTGATTCTACGTATGGCTTGCTGTCAGAAGGTATTCCCCACTGTCCCATTGTCCTGGTTTGCTTTTCCCCGAGCCGAGCGTCCATCCGCTCGACAGGCATCGATCCGACCGGGCATAGGAGCCCTTTTCCGACCGGGCATAGGTATCACTCCATCGCGTGCTCGGCTGAGACAGTTCATTCACCATTGCTGCTTTAGCCTCGGCCGAGCGGGCCTCCCGCTCGGTCCGTTGACCTTGTTTACGATGAGCGTCGGAAACCCGACTCCCCCGTCGGGCTGTCTTTGATTCCGCTCGGATCCGTTTGGCCGGTCGCCCCAATATTTATCCGCTCGGCCAATCCTCTGGTTGACCTTTTACTCTTCAACCTTCCCGTGGCGTTGACTCCTCAAAATGGGGGTCCCCTGTTCTAACCGCCGGATCACCGTCGAAGATCGATGCGATGAAAGCAAGGATGTTTTGGGTCTTGATTTTATATTATATTATATTATATTATATTATATTATATTATATTATTATTATCAGGACGGATTCTAGGATGGGAATGCTATTCTCATACCCATCCCTATTTAAATATAGGGATTTAAAAAATTCCTGAACCCGAACTCACATCCAAAATAATTCCTTGAATCCGTTGCTATTTCAGGATTTCCCTAAGAGCTCGAACCCATGGAAAAAATTATCATCCCTAGCTTACACTTACATACTCAACATATTTAGAAAATAGAACAATTATATTAAATGATGAATAATTATTGCATAAATATAATTAAAAGTACTAATTTCTTAAGATTAATTTAAAAAATATATAATTAACAACTTTTACCGAACCATGTAGCTATATTTTCTAAATACTCAAATCACGCACCTAATTTTTAAAATGACCAAATCACGTACCTATACTCATTTTACACCTCAAATTTATACTAGTCGACTACTATATTATAGTGGTTATTTTTTTTTAAAATAAATAGATATTTGTAAAAATCCTATTTATATATTTTTTTAAAATCACTTCTCTAAATATATTATATTAAATTGATATCCGAAAACATAAATATAATTTAAAAAATCACATAAACACATAGAACTTGATTTTATATTATTAAATTATGTAGGTCCATCGATTGGTTTTGACCATATTCTATGTATTAATCTAGTTCTCCTGATTATATCCATACTCTCAATTCTCAAACATCAATTTGATATAATATATTGAGAGAAATAATTTTTTTTAATACGAATTAGATTTTTCAAATACATTCGTGTTTAAAAAATCATGATTTTTAATATATTAAGTCAAATTGATATTTGAGGACATAAATATAATTAATTGGGAGTCTTAGACGAATATATAGGACTTGATTTCATGTAATTATGAACTCTCTATGTCTATCAGTCGATTTTGGCCAAATCGACTAATGGACTTAGAGATCAGAATTACATGAAATCAGGTTTTATGTGTTCATGTAGTTCTCTTGATTATATTTATGTATTCAAACATTAATTTGACATAATATATTAAGAGAAATGATTTTTAAAAAAATATAAATAGATCTTTAAAAATAAATCTGTATATTTTAAAAAAAAATTATACCAATCGATTGATATATTGTAGCAGTCGACTATATAAATAAGAGGGGTAAAAAGGGTATAGAGTATATGATTTGGTTTTTTTAAAAGTTAGGCACGTGAATTAAGCATCTAGAAAACTTAGTTACATAATTCCGTAAAGAAAAACTATAATCAATGTCATCAAAAGAGTGTCATGAGCTACTGAAGTGTCCTAATATGCCTTGTTTAGCTGGCTTTTTCTTTTTCTTTTTTTTTCTTTTTTTTTTTTTGCTTTAATACTTCTATTATTTTTTTTTAAGTTGGCATTAGGTATTTAAGTTTTTGACTCGAATAATCCTTAGGGTGTCTCATCCAGTCCTACAGAAATTTCTCTTTGGCCACTTGAGTAAATTAAGGAAATATATATGGAGGCTCATTCTGACAACCATGACTCTCAGAGATCCGCTATTCATTAAGAAGAAAATCCTCTATGATACAACCAGGGGCGTAGCTACATAGGGCCAAGGGGGTGCGGGCGCCCCCCCTGAAATTTAGGGAAAAAATTAATACAGTAAAATTATTTTAAAATAATTTAATTATAAATTCTGAAAATATCAAGATTTTTTTTACAAATTGTTCAATTAAAACAAATAAGAGAACCCAAACCATTTTTTTCTTCTCTCAACCAACTTTTTTCTTTCTCTCGATATTTTTTTCTCTCCCATTGCCTGTACTTTTTCCCCTCTCCCTTCCCGTATTTTCTTCTTCCTTCTAATCCCCTTTCCTTTTTTCACTCCCGTGGTCGTCTTCCTCTTATAATCCCCTTATTATTCTTTTCCTTTCCCTAATCCTAATTTTACCCTCAAAATCCTCCGCCGCACATTGATGTCGTTGTCGTCCATATTGTTATCGCCGAACGCCGCTATCACTAGCACTGATATCGTTTGCTGCCAGCGTTGTCATCGTCGCTTCGCTGATACTCCATAGCAAACACTTTTTGATTAAGGTAAAGTTTTCTTGCTTTATTTCTTTCAATTACGAATTTAAGTGTTGGAAAAACATATAATGTTAATTTTTCATATATTTATATTTTTGTTTGCTAGTCAAGCATTGTTTGATTTGTTATATGAAGGTGATTAATTTCATTGGCGAGCCTTCAAAAATTTGATCAATGAAATCATATCATTTATTGCAACTCATCATATAATTCACTACAAGAAAACTCACAATTAGTTAATTTCCGTCACTAATTAGAAATCGAAATAAATTATAGTCACTAATTTAGCAACAAACTAAGTTTCCGTTGCTATTTTAGTGATTGAATTAAGTTTCCATCATTAATTAATTTTCTAATTAAGATTTTTATTCTCAATTTTTCTTCCCAGCGCCCTAAAATCTTCTTCTCTGATCGACCACCTCTCCAATCTCTAACACGTTCCTCTCCTCTCCTCTTCGATCTCTAGCACCAGTATGCATCGTCCCATCGGTATGCTCGATCTTCTCCCCTTCCCTCTCCTCTCTTAGCGATAGCTTGGCAGTGGCGTCACAGGGAGAGATTTAGCTTTGGCCGCGACCTCGCTGTGAGGTTTTTCCTGGGCTATGGCCTTGCAGCGAGGTGGCGAGATCAGACATGACCTCAACAGCGTGCCATGGTTAGCTTGAATTCGCCCCCCCTGATTGTAAATTCTGGCTACGCCGCTGGATACAACGTAACTTAATTTAAAACTCCAGATACCTAATTTATGATCGGAGGACCAATCCATTAGTATCATTTCACATTGTTTATATGTGCTGTTAAGAAGAGCCCATAAATTATAAATAAATCAATAATTGTTTTACTATTATTTGCTAGTACTTCTTGTAATACAAATTGGTACCATTTTAAATACAAATTAATAAATTTTTTAAATCCAGTTATCTCGACTTATGCTCTAGTTACCAGGGTCAGATTAACTAAGGAAAGTTTTATGTGGAGTAAATTTTATTTATTTTACCAGGATGGATGGATTAGTCATTCTGTCTGTTCTTATCAAATAATGGATAATGATTTTTTTTTGAATCTATCTGCTGATCAATTTTTAGTTATTTTTCATCCTCCCAAAATTAGATGGAGAGCCATGTTCATCCTTTGCAGGCGAGCGGCCACGACAGGTGAGTAGGCGGGTAGTCTCGCACTCGCTCTCCTGTAGGCATGTGGCCGGGGGAGCTCGCCCTCAAGAAGGCGGTTGACCGTGAGCAAGAAGGAGGACCAAACCTCACAAGCCGCTAGGGCGCTCGTCCACAAGTAGGCCGTTGAGGGCTCTCGCCCGTGAGCTGGCAGGCAACCCTGGTCTCGTAAACGACGAACGGGCATGTTGCGCAAAGAGAGGGCAACACCTCTCAACCTCTAAAACGCGGAAGAAGAGGAAGAGAGAAAAGAGATCGCACGGAGCAACAAGACAAAGACACAAAAAAGATGAGCAAACATGAGGAAGGAGAAGAAGAGAAAGAAGAAGAGTTACCGTGGTTCGGCCGCGTACCTACTCCACAAAACGACCGAAGTTTTATTAGAATTCTCTCTACACAAGATAATCACATCTAATGATTCTTGTGTTTTTTTTTGTTGTACAATAGATTTACAATGATCCCTATAAATAATGCTAAACCCCAGACCTGGTAAAATCGTAACAGAATTTTATTATAAAAAATTACAACAAAATTCTGTTATATAAAATCTTAACAGATTTTTATTACAAAAAATCTTAACAGATTTTTCTTCCATAATGATCCGGTGGTAAGGTGGGGTCCCGCCCCGCAGGAGGTCAGCGCCACGTGGGAGGTCAAAGTCAAGGTGGTCAACGCCCCCGGGCTAGCGTTCGACCGGGCGACCCCATCGGTCGATCGGACTAAGGAATGGTCGGTCCGACGTTATTACAGCTCGGTCTCGCACCGAGCTTCCGACGCTCAATTACCCAGTATCCCCAAAGCAGGCGCCGACCGGCAGGTCATATGCCGTGCGGCTGGGCATGTGCCGGGCGGACATCCGGATCGACCAAAGATCAAATCACAGCCAACGGAGCGGAAACACGACCCAGCAAGCCTAGACACTAGAAGCAGCTGGGCGGTCACCCAGCAAACCTAGATAGTGGAATTAGCCGAGCGGTCATCCGCTCGACCCACTAGCAGACAAAAGCAGGATCGACTGATATACTCCTCGAGACCCGTGCCGCCGACAGACAGCATGGTAGGTGGCATGATCGGGCAGAGAATCGTACGACGGAAGCTTCCACTGTCTTGTCAGGATATGCTCGGGTCATTGAGGTATGGCGTCAGAGGTACTTTTTTTGACATGTCCTTTCAGGGAAGGATTTGAGAAGCATGCACGCATCGAGAAGTAAGAAAACCAGTAATTCATCTTCAAGGCACTTCACATATATATAGCAGTCATACTCATATATCATATATCCATTTTGAATCATGTATGAATCGAAATGTTTGTACCATTGCCTAGGAGATTATTTCAATCCATAGAGCTATTTCTTCAACTTGCAAACCAACCGCTCTTGTCCGGGCTGACTAAATCCCTCGGGTGTGACATAAAAATCTGCTCCTCCAAATTTCCATGAAGAAATGACGTCTTCACATCCATTTGCTCAAGTTACAAATCTTGATATGCCACTAAAGCCAACACCGCTCTAATTGACGTATGTCTTACCACCGGAGAGAAAATTTCTTCATAGTCAATTCTCTTTCTCTGTGAACATCCCTTTGCTACCAACCGAGTCTTGAACTTCACTTCTTCTACTTCCGACATTGCTTCTTTCTTCTTGAATATCCACTAGCACCCTATAGCTTTCTCTCCTTTAAGAAGTTCCACTAGATCTCATGTTTGATTCTTATGCAACGACTCCATCTCCTTTGCCATAGCACCCGCCCACCTGTCATTCTCAGAACTGTGTATCACCTCCTAAAAAGATATAGGGTCTATACCAAGTCTTCGAATCTGTATCTGGTGGGTGGTTTTACGACTTGCCTCGTTCTACCACTAGCTATAATGCAATGCTCCGTGTGTTCTGAGCTAGAATCATCAGAGTCATGAGTCTCTAGCTCCACCTGCACAATATCTTTCTCCATGTTGCTCTTTGGTGTTTCCTTTCCTTCTTCCTGAGTATGCTGTAACATAGTTTTCTCGTCAAACACCACATCTCTATTGATCACCACCTTGTTTGCCTTATGATCCCAAAGCTTGAAGCCTTTAACTCCTTTCTGATACCCCAGAAATATGCACTACTTTGACTTCGCATCCAACTTTGATCTTTCCTCACTAGATATGTGCATATAGGTTGGACATCCAAAAACTTGAAGATGAGAGTAATCTACTTGATTCTCTGTCCATATTTCCTCTGATACTCTGCCTTCTAGTGCTGCCCTTTGTGATCTATTAATAAGATAACATGTCATGTTAACGCTTCCACCGAGAAATTCTTTGCAAGCCTTGCATTCAGTCTGAGACATCTTGCCTTCTCAATGATTGTCCTATTCAACCTTTCCGCTACCCCGTTCTGTTGAGGTGTCCTGTGAATCGAGAAATACCTCATTATCCTATGCTGCTCACAAAATTCCTGAAACTTTGAATCTGTGTACTCAGTCTCATTGTCTGACCTAGGGCATTTGCTATTTCTTCCTGTCTGGTTCTCCACTTTAGTTTTCCACAGTTTAAACTTTGCAAAAGTTTCTGACTTGTGACGCATAAAGTATACTCAGACCTTTCGTGAGAAATCATCAGTAAAACTCACAAAATACAAGTGCCCTCCATGTGATGCTACACTGGTTGATCCCCAGAGATTCGTATGTACGTAATCCAGAATCCCCTCTGTCTTATTTGCTGCCGTCTTGAATTGCACTTTACTCTGTTTCCCAAGAACACAGAATTTATAGAATTCGAGCTTGCACGTCTTGACACCCTTCAACAAATCTCTCCTGTGAAGTTCTAGCATCCCACGTTCACCCATATGACCTAGCCACATATGCCTCAAGACAGCACTATCTGATTCAGACTCCACTGAAGCGGCTCCACCTACAACTGTAGTCCCTATCGACTTGCATATGTTTTATGCTACCTTTTGTCCTTTCATTACCATCAGAGCTCCCTTACTGACCTTCATCACCTCGCTCACTGATTTATAATTGCAACCAATACCATCCAGTGTGTCTAGTGAGATCAAGTTCTTCCTTAGCTCTAGTATATATCTGATATCACATAAAGTTCTGATCACACTATCAAACATCTTGATTCTGACGTTCCCTATGCCGATAACTTTGCATGACGCATCATTTCCCATCAACACTGAACCAAAATCCACTACCCTATAGGTGTCAAACCAATCCTTATTTGGAGTCATGTGATATGAACATGCAGAGTCTAAAATCCATGCATCAGTCAGCTGCTCTGAACTTGACATAACAGATAGCATATCTCCATCACCGCTCTCTGAATTTTCTTCTTCAACTATGTTTGCAGACTTTGTCGAACTACCTTTGTTCTCTGCAACATATTTTTTTTCTCTCTAGATAATCTCTCTTGATATGACCTTTGCCTCCATATTTGTAGCACGTGATCACCTTCTTCCTTCTTGATTTAGAACGAGCCTTGTTGTTGTTACCTGATCCATGTCGAGATTTACTCCTACCATGCTCTTGGTTGCTATTCACCACAAGTCCTCCTTGAGAAACTTCATCGCTTGTTTTCTTCCTTTGGTGAAAACCTAGCAATGCACTTGTAATCTCCTCTAATTTGAGAGTTTTCTTACCCCACATCAAAATAGTAACCAAATTCTCGTACGTAGGAGATGAAGGTAAATAATTCAACAACATCAGTGTCTTGTCTTCGTCTTCGATCTTCACATCAACCCACTTCAGATCACTTACAATCTGGTTGAATACATTAATGTGCTGACTCAGATCGGTTCCTTCTGTCATCTTCAACCCGAATAATTTCTGCTTGAGATACTACTTGTTTGTCAATGATTTTGACATGTACCGACTTTCTAGCTTTTGTCAAATTGCCACCGGTGACTCCTCGTCCATGACATGATACATCACGTCATCCGTAAGACAAAGTCCGATTGTTGCCACTGCCTTCGCCTGAAGTTCTCCCTAATATGATCTTTTCATGCTTTCCGATTTTCTTTCTCCTAGCGCCTTCACCATACCTTGTTGCACCAACAAGTGTTTGACCCTTCTTTGTTATAATCCAAAGTTTCCGATTTCGTCAAACTTTACCATATCAAATTTCGTAGAAGTTGTCCCCGACATGTTGAAGAAATTCGCCAAAAAAACTTGTAGCTCTAATACCAATTGTTGTGCAAAGAAAGGGCAATACCTCTCAACCTCTAAAATGCGGAAGAAGAGGAAGAGGGAAAAGAGATCGCGCAGAGCAACAAGACAAAGACACACAAAAGGAGAGCAAACACAAGAAAGGAGAAGAAGAGAAAGAAGAAGAGTTATCATGGTTCGACGGCGTGCCTACTCCACAAAATAGTTGAAGCTTTATTAGAATTCTCTCTACATAAGAGAATCACATCTAATGATTCTTGTATTTTTTTTTGTTGTACAATAGGTTTACAATGATCCCTATAAATAATGCTAAACCCCAGACCCGGTAAAATCGTAACAAAATTTTGTTATGAAAAATCACAACAAAATTTTGTTATATAAAATCTTAACAGAATTTTATTACAAAAAATTTTAACAGATTTTTTTATTCCATAATATCCCTCATATTAACCTTCATCCAAATATGAGCCACCCGTCAACAGGTCACTTGCCCACGAGCAGGCTACGAGGGGGCGCTCGCCTGCGAGTATCGTGATGATGACTCTCTTGAGCTATATAAAGCTCGTCTTGTGACAAAAGGATTCAATCAACATGCAGGTATTGACTTTAATGATACATTCAGTCCAGTTATTAAGATTACAATAGTCAAATTATTACTATATATATTTGTTACCTCCAACTAGCCAATACGGCAATTAGACGTTTCCAATGCCTTTTTTCATGATCATCTTGAGGAAATTGTATATATGGAGCAACCGCCTGGGTTTATTCATCCACAACTTTCAACACATGTTTGTCAGTTGAAGACATCATTATATGGTCTTCGACAAGCCCCTCATGCATAGTTTCATCATCTCTCTACTTGACTACACACTCAAGGGTTCTCTGGATCAAAAACTTACTCCTCTTTATTTATAAGTGCAATGTTAGCTCTATGCTTTTTCTCCTCATTTATGTGGATGATATTCTTTTAACTAGTAATGATCAAGAAGGCATCACTTCTCTACTTCATCTTCTTAATCAAGAATTTCCTATTAGAGATCTCGGTACAACCCGTTTCTTTCTTGGCATTGAACTTTTCTCAAATCCGGATGGTTGTCTCCTTTCACAAAGCAAATATATTACTAGAATCTTTCAACGGGCTAATAAGATGGATGGTGCACGTCCAGTCTCAACACCGATTGTTTAGGCAACTTTTCTGCACCTTCATCATCTTATGCTTTGGTTGATCCTCAAATATATTAGAGTATTGCTGGAGTCTTACAATATGTCACTATCACACGTCCTGACATATCTTTTGCTGTCAATCGAGCTTGTCAATATATGCACTCTCCCACTGAACAACATTGGGAAGGAGTTAATAGGATCATTCATTATCTCAAAGGCTTTATTCTTCATGGTCTCTTTTTATATCGACATTCCTCACAGGAGTTGAATGCATTTAGTTATGCAGATTGGGTCGGCTCTCCTTCATTCTACTTGAGGGTATGAAATATTTTTTTGGATAAAATCTTATCTCTTGGCATTCTAAAAAGCAACCTATTATATCTCGATACAATACCGAAGTTGAATATAAAGCAGTTGCTAATGTAACATCTAAAATCATTTTGCTTCAATCTCTTATTCCCTTCTCTCAGAATTACATCTTTCTACTAATATTATACCTAAGATATGGTGTAATAACATTGGGGCAACATATCTTACTACAAATCCAATTTTTCATACAAGCACAAAACATGTGGAGATAGATTTTCACTTTGTACGAGAACATGTAGCAGCTAAACAACTATCAATCTCATACATCTCTACAGAGGATCAAATTGTTGACATCTTCATCAAATCGTTATCCCGACAATGGTTTCATAGATTGACAACCAAACTCAACGTGTTGAACATCCCGTTAAATTTGTCAGGGTAATGATGACAAGGATAGCAGTCCAAAATAATAATAAGAAAATTTATCATATTTCGAATAGAATCAGAAATTGATTTCAATTATTGATGATTTATTATGTTTGAATTACAATCGCAACCATATTTATCATTATTTTTATATTTATTATTACCATATATATTTATATATATATATCTCATGATACTTTTCTATATAATTTTTTAATCATTTATATAAATAAATTTGTTAGCTTATACTAATATCAATAAAAAAAATAATTACGTACTTCTGTTCCCTCTTTTGTTAATTACATATTTATCCAACAAGAGATAATCTAAAACAGTAGTTACATACGTCTGTAATCAAATCATACTTATCTGAGGGCAAATCCGGCCAACCTGATTAACAACTCAGTTACACCCACATGGCAAAGGAATTTAGTTTAGATCCTCTGTCCCCATTTTTCTCTGTCCTCATATTTTATTGTCGATCGGACGGATTAGATTAAATCTCAAAGATAATTTGCACATCACGAGGATACTGTACATATTTTAAAGATATAAATCATCCTTCAGATTTAATCTGATCTATTCGATCGACAGTGGGACACGAGAACAAAGAGAAATGGAGACAGAGAATCTGAACTGAACTAAAAGGAATTGATCACCATGAAAAACAAATACAAATTGATTTTCACTCGTAAATTAATAAATTTCAAATATTAACATTTAAACACTTCAAAACACTACTAGTCATGAGATGGACGACGAACCGCCGCCGGGGGGATCGGCGGGTTGCTCAGGCGCCGAAGCGGAGGTCGGAGGTTGCACCGCGGCGGAAGAGGACTCGCCTGCGGTGGCCGGAGAGGCGGCGGATCCACGCTTCCGCTTCTTCTTCTTCTTCTTCTTCTTGTCGTAGGGGATGCCGCGGGCGTCGGCTTGGCTGACGCGGACTTCCCGGAGGTAGATGCGGATGGCGGCGTCGGCGAAGGGGTTGGACTCCTTGAGGCCGCCGTTCTCCTCGTAGGCGGCGCGAAGGCGGCCGACGAGGGCGTCGAGCGAGCCCCAGGCCTGGCGGAGCGGGCAGAGGCAGGAGGCCGGAGGATCAGACTGCCCGAAGAAGGCGCACCCGGCGGCGTGCACCTTCGTCTTCCCGAACTGGTCGAGGTACTTGAGGAACTCGATGACGTCCGCGCCGCTGCATTGCTCCAGCGTCAGCGGCGGCCGGTGGATCCTCAGGTATTGCAGGAAGGTATTCCAGTCTCGCCGCTTCTGCGACTCGTACTGGCTCAGCGGCCGTCGAGCACCCTGCTCGGCGGCGGGAGCAGAGCCGGAGGCGGTTGCGGTAGAAGAAGAAGAAGAAGGGCCCTCTCCGCCACAGGCGTCTCCAGACTCCATGCACGTTAATTAAGCGATCTAGCTAGATCACTACTACTACTACTAGCTATAGCTACTTAATTCACTGTCGAGATCAGCATCAAAGATTGTGGGAGTGTTGTCTATTGATTTGATCAGTTCTATATATGAAAGGGAATGGGAAAGAAACAAGTGAGCGATTGATTCAAGCGAAGGAGGAGGAGGAGGAAGGTGGATTGTGTTTAGCTGATGATTGAGAGAGATAAAAAGAAAGAGTCTATTTTCAAGATTAATAAACAATTGAATTAAAAATGACCTAAATTGGATTAAAATAGAAGGAAATGACCTAAACATATACTCTCTTCAAAGTTTCAATGTAAAACAATATTTCTTTACTCATGCATAATCTTAAAGTATAATTCTTGTGGCAAAAAGGTGACGCCCTGGATTTGAATGAGAATGAAATACATGTTTTTTTTAAAGAAATTTATTATCATTTCTTATGCTTCATATTTTGATACTTTTTTTTTTCTTCTCAATAATAGATTCATCACGCAAGTCAATAAAAGCACAGTATTAAATCTTAGCATTTATTTTTGAGACATGCTCACCGACGCCCTTAAATATATGGATTCAAGTACATCATCATTCAAATTCATGCTTGCGTTGAGGGTAAAATATTTAAGGGTAAAAGAAATTCTCTGCCCAAGTTTCAACTTTAATGAGCGCACACAACACTCCATGTTCCAAAGGAAACTTTAATGACATCATTGCTCACAGGAAGCATTCATTCTATGTTTTTTTTTATAAATACATAAATAAAAATTATAAGTAATTGTTGATCTGTGGCTAAGTGATCATGCTTTGTAAATGTTGTGGTCAGAGGAAATTTAAGTTGAACACAAGAATCCAATGAATGCCTATCAGTGTTTTCAAATTGTTTGTTTGTTTTTTCGACCGATGTTTATCATCGTCCAACTCGAACACTTTGGTTTGATTTAATCTCCTTTCGACTGGCCCACCAAACAACCTTAGATTCCTTCAATCATTCAGAGGCTCATGTAATCAGAGCTAGCTAGCAAAGTGATTGATTTTCAATGGCCTACTAGGTTTGTTAGCACATCGCGATAGATTGATTGCTGCTGAGAAGCTGAGGAAGTGCGATAAGTAGCAGTTGCATTACTGATGATCATGTCATTTCAGGCACTGAAGGTCAACTTAAATGGTTGCCTCTCTCTTTCAAGTGGATTGGATATCTTTAAATTTTATTTGAATTTAATTTACTCTCTTTTTCTACAAGAGAGCAGAGGTGAGTATATATACAGTCTCAATTTGTTTAAGTTCGACATGAGTTGAGTGCAGGTTTAGCTGACAGAGTTTTCACTATTTTTTGCAAGTTCATGATCTTAATTGCACACTCCAGTCTAAAAATGCATGCAATGCTGCTGGACTTTACAAGCCTGGTGTGCATATTCAAATAAAAATCCAATACATTGCTGTGGCTAAGAACACTATAACCCTCAAACTGAAATCTCTTTGGATGACGAGCGTATCAGTCAGCTAATGTGGCTTGCAATCTGATAATGTTGCTTTGTTATCCAGTTGATGAGCTTCTTTAACTGAGGTTCCATCGCATCCACCGAATTTGGAACTGGGTCTCATTGTCAGTTTTCCAGCGTCAGGTGCTACGGCAGTGGAGGAGCCTTTGTTGGGCGAGATGGCAGTGGCGAGACCTATTGGCATGAGGCAGAGTCCTTTGCTCTGAAGGAACTGCATAGCATTGGTGACATTAGTTTCCATGAGCTTCATGACCTCCTGCTCGAAGGCTAAGCTGTCATCTGATTCTGAGATGTCTGAACCACCCTGCCCTGAGGATGATAATAGAAGATTGCCGGAGCCCTGTAGGATTCATTTTAAAAAAATAAAGCATGTTGAACGAAACTTAAAAAGAATTCCTATTGTTTTGGGGAAAACATGAAATAAAAATTCCATGATGAAGAGGAGATCAAAGAAATGGAACAACCAAATGTAGCTGCTTAGTAGTTATCTACTTCCCTACTTACAAAAAGAACAATACAAATCCAATGCCTCTCATGTGTTTATGCTGAACAAATGCAAAGAGATCTGGAGCACTCACTGTTTATCTTCTTAAAACATACACAGACTCCCACATTTCCTGTTAAATAGCCTCATTCATTTGCTTATGTCAAATAATTGCGACTTCTCTAAGATATCTATAGCAAATTTCATCTCATTTAGAAGACCTTAGTAGTTAAACTCTTGTAGGTACTATGTAATGACAATAAAAGCAACGGACCAATATATAATAGCGCTTTATTATTCATCTGTTAGCGACAAAATTCAAACAACATTCCTGAGATTATAAGATAATTCATGTGAATATGTCCTTGTTTGGGCATGAGGCCATCCTGACGTTAACTTATCACCATTTAATTCTGTTTGCTATGCTGTGGTATCCAATTAATTTTCTCAAATTTCATCAAACAATTATTTTAAGGGAATGAATAGAAAGTCTTCCATAGGATAGAATGGTTATTCCAGGTGTATTCATTGAACAAACACAAACATGCTCTCATTCCATTGAGAATGGAAAGAAATAGATATTCCTAAAAAGTAAATAACCAGTTTTTTTTCTGTAGAAAATGATAACGGTGAAAACAGCATTCACCATATCTTCCATAAAATATGCAGTTATAATTGCACTACTGTAAATGACAAAGAAGCTGCTCATTAGAACAAGAAAGCAATAAGAAAAACGAGAAAAACTAAGTTCCAGGCTCTGCAATTGAGTAAAATTTCTTCCACGGACAATGGTGGACTATATATTCGAATATTGAAATTAAATGAAAGAGCACCTCAGTTTGGGTATCTGTTAGAAGGGGAACAACTGCTCCTGTTGCACCCAACCGGCTCATGCTTAGAACCTTCAAATTAGCATATTATCAAAAATAATGAGAAAATAAATTGCTGGTAACCACACACTTGTTATGTTATAAAAATGTTAAAACCTTGACTTGGAGTTGCAAGAATTTGACATAGTCAATAATGTCGTCCAACATTGATGCCTTGTCATTCTGCAATGATTAATTGCATGCTTCAGCTATAACAATAAGGTCGAGGTAGAATATAGAACTTTGGCTAGTAATTACAGAAATGACGAGTTAAGTCCACAAAGCAGAAAAATTTATGATAAAATAGTGCATCTATGCAGGCATCATCCAACTTTAGTTAACTTGAAATTTTTACATGTATTTTGGAGAATGGAGTTTGAAATCAAGAACATTTCAAATAATATCGTTAACAAAAAATAAGAAATTTTATGATTTCATTTATAAGATTTAAACTATCATCAACCAGAAGCAACAAAGATCAGATAAACAAGTTGCAATGTAGTATGTGCAACTGGACTGAAACCTAGATCTTGGGAGAATTGGGATTTCATGGTAGCTAGCATTAATAAGGATGATAATAAAGCAAAACAACGATTCTGAAAATGGAGCCCAGATGAGTTATTCACAGTTAGATCAGCATATCAAGGTTATGTTTCAATTGACAATGTCTATTCTGAGTTACGTGCCATTTGGGTGACTTTTGCTCCAAAACAAATCCAGTTTTTCACTTGGTTAATGCTATAAGATAAGCTGAATAAAAAGCTTATTTGGTGGAAGCTGGAATCTCAATTAACAGCATCTTTTGTTATTCTACAGAAGCTCAGTAGAGATGGCTGAACACCTCTTTCATACTTGCAGTTAGACTAAGATTGGTTGATACTGCATTTCCAGCTACAGTGGGATTGAATTAGCAGATTGTACTAGTTACTTTGATTCTAGGCAACGAAGGAAGGATTTCAAGAAAACAAAGCCACTCAAGCCTTGATATGGCACAAAAGGAAATAATTTAATCTTCAAGAGTGGAATATGGAATCACCTTTACATTTTAACTGACTGTAGTTATGTCAGTTACAGGATCACCAGATAGGAAATAGAAGGCAAAGTATCAGCAAATCCTGAACAAGTTGAAATTGGAGATATGTTGGATATACTTGAAACAATAGCTCTAAAGTTCAGTGACTAGAGCTCCTCATAGTTTCTGCTTTCCTAATCATTATATTTCATTTCCTGCACTTAAGTTTACTCCAGTCTAATTGTCATTTTAAGCTACTGCTCAAGTTGCTTAGCTAGTTTTGTTTTCAATTATGGCATGTCAATTCCTAGTATTTGTATTTAACCTCGATATTTATACTAAGTATAAGAGCCTCTCTTACCATTTACCTCTTTTTTTTCAGAAGAAAATGGACTGAAACCTAGACAACACACATTTGGCACCTTGTTACTCTTGTCTGAACCAGTTGAGATGATTTAACTAAGATTTTAAATAAGTTGGCTAAGATGAAGAACCAAGCCATTTTGTCCTAGATCAAAAAGCATCATTATCTCCTCTGCTGCAGTGAACATCATTAAAAAGTTGTAACAAAAATTATGCCAAATTTAATTTCAGTGAAATTGAATAAAAGACCATAGTTAAACAAGGGTACTTTTATATTTACTAGACAAGAGATTAACACATTGTGGAAGCGGAATAGGACAAACAGAAGAGAAGATTTCTAGTACCTTATTTGAATCAGGAACAAGTTCTTGTAGATTTTTCATTCTCTCTGCAATTTTTTCTCTGCGAAGCTGCACCAATTGATCAGTACATATCAGCAATACTAAATTGTACAACAAAATCAATTCATGAGCTCAAAATCTTTGGAGTTGACTAATACTAGACAGTAAATGAAATCTACAGCAAAGACGGATTGAGATCCATGCAGATGAAATCAGAACGTTCATTTTTTTCTAAACAAGCAATGTAGGATTTTTAGTTATTCTGGAGTTTCAAATTAATGAGAATCAGAACAAAGATGATTTCTACTGATATCTATTTTTCTTTTTCTATCCATTTGTACAAAAAAACAATATTTTGGAGTTGGATCATTTTCAATTTGAGTTTATGCATCTATGTAAAACTAATGTAATTTGTGGTGAAAACTTGAATTATTGTATTCAATTTACATTTATATAAGAATGTGCAACAAAGGAATAAACCCATATATATTAATAAAAAAGTGAAACAAAGGAATGAACACACATAGCCGCTCCACATTGATTTGTTGTCCATCTCTATCTTTGCTAATGTTCCTCTCAGACCATATATTTTGGTTTGAGATTTGTTGACATATACGATGGATAGCCTGTCCCAAGCTTTATTAGAGGTGGCAGTTGCAACAACCATGGGAGCAAATACTGGCATTGACCAATTTATTATCACATTTTGAAGTACTATCTTTCCTCATTCTAAGTTTGTACTCCCTATTGTAGATTGTGTCACCATCTTGCATGAATGTTTTTATCAAAATGGATAGGATGATCAATGAACTCCATCACATTGTATCCATGAAGTAGGGTTGGAAGTTGAGCTCTCCAGGTTGGATACGTGCTATTACTAGTGAGTTTGAGAGGAATTTGTGAGCCAATATGAAGGTTATTAAGGTGCTTGGGAAGGGTGTATTTTTGGTTACTTGGATGAAGGACGGTGGTGAAGTTTGAGAAGCTGTGGAGAGGTGTTCGGCATGGGAAAAAATTACCAGGTTTTGAAAGGCTTGTTGGGTTAATATGGCTTAGATACCATATATGGCAATATAACTTGTGAGGAAAACTTAAATGATTGTGTTCATTATCTATATTTACATTTACATAAGAGAGTGTAAAAAGGGAATTCCTTTAACAAATGAATGAACACATGGGCACAAATAAGGAGTGATTATAGAAGCCATGTTTGGTGGAGAATAATTCCTATAATTTTAATAATAAGGCTTCCTTTATCTTGAATTGTTATCATTTTTTAAAAAGCAATTTTGGATGGTGCCATTAGAAAAAACGAAATTTGTATTTTAGTGCTAGCACAAGGTGTGCATACACACATGCTTGTTTAAAAAAAATAATAGTAATAATTCATTCCCCCAAAAGTTAGAGCATTAACAAAAAGATCTTAACATAGGAGTACAGGGAAATTGATAGAGGAGGAAAACCATTTTATAGAAACTTTCGTAAGTTGGCCAAGTACTCTATTAAACAAGACACTAGTTAGTACTCACTCGCTCTGCAATACTATGAGGATCAGTTGCCTGCCCACGTCGAGCTCTCACGCGTGGCTTTGTAACCCCATTACAGCCACTTCCATTAGTTGGAATAGCTTGAGATTGAGTAGAAGAACAGTTCATCTGATGGCTGGTTGTGCGTCCTTCAGATGGCAGTGTCTGTTAAATGTTGAAAGACAGTATCGAAATTAACCAAAAAGAACGAGCTATTGAACATGTCAACAAAAGATCAAATAACCTGCTCTGTGCTTGAGATTCCAGCTGTTTTATTTAAAGCCATCATGTATGGCTCAGGAGGAAAAGAAGAATGCAGTCCATCTTGTTTCTGCAGTTACATTAGCTTAGCTTGGTTAATATAGAATGCTAAAACAAACAGTAGATGGGAAGTCCCAACTCAAAGCACCTTTTGTAGTTGCAAGGCCCCAGCAATCATATTTACCTGCTGTCCAAGGGAGAAAGAAGAAAGGTCATGTAGGTCATTTTGATCCTGGAAAATGTTGTTATTTGTACACATTTTAATTTCACAATGCTAGCTCAACATATAAGAACAGTATTAGGAAATGACTACAAACTTTAATTGGTAAGGATGCATCAGACAATCTGCCAAGAAGAAGACTCCCATTATCAAAGCTCATTTTTCTCAACATCTCATCATCATTATTATTTCCTTGATAGCTAAAAGGCATGTTTTCCTGTTCCATGAATGCAGAAACACTTGAGTACATAGAAGACCAAATTGTTGGTACTGAAGTAATTGAATGGCCATCTCCAAGAGTATCTGGAAATATAGATAATTCACTACTGTTGCTCTCAATCGAGCTAGATATGGCCAGTGCACTATGAGGCAATGTCGATTGAAATGCTGCAGTATCAACAGCGAACTTCTCTTGTGATAAACTTCTAACTTGTGTGCCATTGTTCACTGAGATTGAGTTTGAGAATTGATGGCCTAAATTCTGGTTTGGTAACCTTTCACTTGGATATAGATCTTCGAGAATCTCATACTTCATATTTCCATCTACAAAGATATTAGGTGTCCCAGCATGCCCTTGGACGTTCAAGTCTTCATTTGCCATATTTTTTACTATATGATTTGATGATGTAATGCCCATAGATGGGTAATTTACTTCTTTGTATGCTTCCACAGAATTAGCGAGCAAGCCATCTGTCAGAGATATGCCTGAACCATTCCGTAGTACCCTTGAAGAGGAATTTCTATCTGACCAGTTTGAAGATTGTATGTAGGAACCAATCAAGTCATCCATTGGAATGTATTCAAAAAGAGACTGGTGACCTGGAATTATAACTAAACTTTTTTGATCAAAATTTTTCCTCTTGACTTCAAAGAAAAGTAGAATTCAATTTATCGGTAAGAATCTGGCTTGAAAGAAGTGACACTGACTCGAGCACTTGAACCTTTAGTTTTTGAACAAGATTGCAGCTGTCAATGCTTGATTAATGGAAGAGTGTTTCCATCTGAGACGTTGGATGTAGTCTCAATTAACAAAGAGCAACAGATAATTTCCAGTTTCTCTCTAGCAATATAGAAAATTGTTAATCAGATCATACTATCATTTGCATCGAGAAAACGTTGACAAATGAAGATCCTCTATATATTTATGAAACTCTTGAACTAACAGAAAGTGTTTGCTGTACTGAAAACAGAAATGCACACTATGATAGCAAAGCAACAAATTAAACCTGAAAAAAAGTTTGATGCCTCAAATATGTACATACAAAAAATATTAAAATGTTCATTAGAACGTTTTTCATCAGTACGATAGTCCCTTCATATCTTTATCTTTTGAGTGGCATGTTTTTCAGTGAATTCTCCAAAAATTACATTCCAAAGCCAGCATTCAAAAGACAATGAGAAAGTTCTCTGATCTAAACATCAACGTACCCAGGTCTATAAATCTATTAGAATGAATATATATGAGTAAAGAAACAAACTTTACATTCTGGTGTCAAACTTTTTTTTTTTTATTTTCTTGTTCTCATTGTAAAGCATTGCAACTAACAATTGTACCTAATAAACACAATAAAGCATCGTAGGTAGGAGGTCCTGAGTGAAAATCAATACAAGTTGGCACTCAATGAAGTTCAACATCCATAAAATACTGCTAACTTCCTCATTGATTTGGACTCCAATTAATGAAAATATACTTCAAAGGTAACTACATTGATAATACCGGAGCACAACTGATCAGTAGCTGCATCATTCCTTTTTCTCAGTGCCACAATCAATCATTAGCTTTGCACCAATCCCCATCAAAATTCCCCAACTTACCCATCGTATAAAAAAAACACTATCTGTCCATCATACTTTTCGAGTTTCTAGTGCCTCGATTTCTTTCAAGTCCTCAACAAGTACATTTCTTTATTTTCAGAAATGAAAATCTCAACCATTTCCATCGAGTCATACCGAGGAAAATCTTACTGGGTACGAAAATCTAAAATCATAACCTAAAGACTCATGAAAAGAGGAGTTCACTTGTTGAGCGCTCATTTTAGTTGCAGCCCAGATTCCTAAACATTCCTGAATTGCATCGAAATAATAGGACTAGAAAACCCATGGGACGTCAATCGAAATCGTTTCTGACCAAAAAAAAACCCCAAGGGAGATAAGGAAAGAAACAGGACTCAAATCCACAGCAATTCCAAATGAAAAAAAAAATGAAAGACCAGTTGCATAATAGCAATCGGACGAAGCAGATGACTGAGCGACTCACCTCAATTGTTCGTCGGGCATAAGACGGAAAGCGTGCGACGATCGATCAGGGAGCAGAGGAGTCGTAGGAGAAGCAGCAAGAGCTTGGGAGCGTTGATAAAACAAAAAACCAAAGCAGGCGATGCTTTCTAAATGACTGCTCCAGCTTCCCGAGGAAGCAGAGGCGATCCACGTGGCGGATTTTTATTGGTCGCATTGTGGGGCCGGGGTTTCTATTCCCGGGCTTTGATGGCTACCGTTTTCCACGCGTCTTTCGGAAAGACCATCGGCTTTTCTAAAACGGGGCAGCTTTTAGGGAAAAATTACAAAATGCCCACGGACCGAAACGCCCCTGCTTAAGTGAGCTTGATCGCTGATTTAATGGCGTTTTTGTAACTTGATCCTCCGGATTAGTCGCGTTCGTCGCGTCGATCTCGGCGGAGCTGCGGCGGTGGGGCCCACGTCTACGTGGGAACCTGATAATTTAGGGGCTCCTGTGTAATTTTCCACGCCGGAGCTTTTATGGCCGTCTGATTCGGACGCCGGATACGGACGGCAGGATGGCGACGTCATCGGAGAAGGGTAATTTAGGAATTGCACGTCAGTTGTTACCTTAGTTTGTAAAATCGTAATCCATATTAATTTAACTCTTAAAATTTTATGAACATGATTAATAATTTTAAAAATTATGTAAAGATCATTTACCAATAAATATGTTAATAATTAGAGAAAAAATGTCATAGAAAAATTTAAATATAGATATATAAAGTGATGAACACATAAAAAGTGAAAATGATTAGTCATGATTTTATGTCTATGAACAGAATATTAATTATTTTGTAAGCAAATTCTAAAAAAATATCCAGAAGACAAATGTATAGAATTTTTCTCTCAATTTAACCAAATAAAAATAATATCCTTATAACAGCCAAACAATTGTTTAAATAATCTCAAAACTAAAAAGATAAAAACTAACTTAACTTTAATGAAAGAAGTTTAATTTTTGAGAGTTTGAAAAAACTTTAAAGAATATTTTTAAAATTAAAACTGAACTAACTTCCATTTGATATTTTCAAACAGTTGTGGTTCAACCCAAAATAAAAATTATGATCTTTTAAAACTTAACCGGTCTTACCATTCTATTAATCTTGCTCCAATCCCACTGTAAAAATTGATCCCAAATGTTCTTAGATCGTTTGGATATTTAGAAATTGTAGGATCCTTTTACAAACTATGCTCATTACTATTTGCAATGTAGCTATTTAAAAATATATAATGACATTATAAGTCTTATCTCAAATTAGTCAGTGGACATTCCTTCATATCATTTTTTTACTAATGAAATCAAGATGACAAAAAGATGAATATGCTTACCTCAGTGTCCTGCCAATTTATCCTAGACTAACACAAAAAAAATAAATCACAGACAACTACTAATCTTTGAAATAATGACTAACATATAAGGGAGACATTTATCTCAACTTTACCAATTTACGAATGTAATCAAATTGCGATAGATGGTGATCATATGTACAATGTCCAACTACTGTACAGATTTCATTCCTGCTCGTATTCATCACATTTATCCATCATTCTCTTTGAGGTCAAATGAAAGGTTTTTTGATCAAATACATTTTACTGCATATTTAATAGCACAAGGGAGTTTTATTTATACAATTAGACACATGAACGCTAGCATTCGACTGCAGAAAATAGATCGTCCAGTGCAGCGTACAAAGGTATAGCAGCTTTGGGCGGATCTACTGTCCCCAGAAGTATGTCAGTAGTAGTAAGATAAGGGTCGCCATAAAAGCGTGTATTAGCATCCAGACGGGTCACGACCACGTTGCCTTCAAGTGAAACTCCAAGAAAAGCACCTGCTTTACAGCAAAATGGAACACATTAACCATTGAATGTGAAAATGTGCACAATAATTATCATGTCATTCTTGAGAGAATGAAATGAACGAGTTCATGATAAAATGGAAATTAGGGAAGTATATCAGGAAGATTCCAAATGTAAAATAAATACAATCATATGGCACAATTCAGCAGCAAGAGCAGCAGATGAATAAGTCTATCAAATCTTTCTTGCAACGTAGTTACCTTTGCTACAACTGTAAGTGTAACACATGCCTGACCCTTTATCTCCAGCTCTTAGATCTGCTTCCAAGACTCTACCAATAGGCCCTGCTGCAGCACTAAGGCCAGCACCAAGAGAAAAATGCATGCGGCTGCAAAATGTCTTGACTGCTTTGGAACCATGAAGTACGATGATGTAGTCCATCAACTCCCCTCCAATCTAGTGTTAGTTAAAAAAACAGAAATGATCAGATGAGGCAATCACTTAACCTTAGAGTTAGTTTGCTGAATAGTCATACTCCAGGAAAGTTAAGAACTAAAGGTAATTTATAATCTTCAAATTGCTAAAAAAAAACAGACGAACTCCAATATAAATCTTTGCCTTGAGTTCATTTCATCGTTCAGAAAATGTCTAATGTAATATAAAACAACCAGGAATTTGAAAAGTTAATGGAGAAATAAGATCATAGTAGCCATGGCTTCAAATCTCATGTTGTGCAAGACTGGTCGACATGTACCATTCCGATCGATTTAGAATCCAATATTGATCAACATAGACAACCTCTCATGTACCACCCGTGTAGTTCATGCCAATAAGTGTGTTGTGTTGACCCTCGACATGCTTTTGCATGCTTCAACACACATCAAGCTGATTTTTTTGAAGTTTTTTAGCTTGTTTTCCAAAATTATAATTCAATTGATTGTCTAATTATTATTTTAAAACTATACAAATTAAGTAGAAGAAAATTATAAGAGTAAAACTTAACATGAATTTTTCTCAACATGCACTGAAGTAAAAAAAAAAAATCATTTCTACTATAACTATCTAAATTGATATAGTTTATTTAAAGTATAAAAAAATCAATGAGAGAGAATTAAATGAGTAAAACCTATCTCAATTCATCTTGGCACATTAAACACGTGTCAAAGCATGTTGAGTATCAGTACAGTATATTATTATAAAATTTAAATTTGATTATCAATCTAATTGCAATAATGTTATCTTTAGAAGTAAAATAACTAGGTGAAATGGTATTAAAAGACTAAAACTCATTCGAACTTATATTGACATGTTTTGATGTGTGTTAAAATGTATCTAGTATCAGCAAAACAACTATCACATTTTTATAAATTCAAAAAGTTAGGCCACATACTTCTTTGCATTATACAAGTGTGCACTCAATTATGCTAGTTATGTACTTATCCATTGGGCTAGGACCTCAAACTTATCCGTGCTTCAGCATCAAAACTTGTTGACACATGATGGCAATGTGGACAATTGACAAAAAAAAAAAAAAGAATTTAGAAGGCAACCATCAGATGGTATCTCAACAAGCATAGAGGAAGGTCCAAGGTTTGAGCTTGAGATGCAAGAAGGATGAGCGAGCAGTCCTCTCATCAAAACAACAATCCTAGGGTTTGCAAGTAATCAGCTGACCAAAATATTGTGACCTATGTGACTCCTCGTGCAAGTTAGTTCACAGAGGAAAAGTCATTTTCCCAATTTCTAAAGCTAGGATGACCTCATATTAATATTGTTAAATAGAAGCCCCTAGCATAAAAACAGAAAAGTTTATGAATGACTGCGAATATTTACCCCAAGATAACAATGGAAATATGTAAAAAATTTCATTCCAATGTGAAAAATAATCTATATAGGTATTCAAGTGAAGAATATAATCACATATGAGAAGTAGTATCCTCACACTATTCAAATGCGACAACCCCTTTGCATGGTTCAAGAGGTTACCAAAGATTGAACAATTAATGAAATATTAACATTTTTATATCAAAGGCACACTACAGTGTGGAGGTGTGAACATGTTATGTGGGTGAATATTTCACTTGCATTTTGACCCTCTTCTCTGGTAAATGTAAACAAAGTAAATTTCCTACAAAACTTAAGTCATAGGTCATGAATACTGGTAAGGCAATAAACAAATAAATACCTGCGCTCCCCAACCTAAACCCACAGAGGCAATGGAAGATGGTGCAGACCACGACCCATCTGACCTCCTAGCAACAACCAGGCCTGTACCTAATTTATAAGTAAGAATAGCGCCAATTTTAGCAACTGTCAGGATAGCAAGCCCTTCTGCTCCATGAAGGACAGCTAGAGGGATAGATTTTTCAGGATTCAATCTGGCAATCTGCAAAAGAAACAAAAAATTATTTATAGTGATATATCAGAAACGCATGGTTAGAATCGAAATCACAGTAATACATTGGTTATGCTCATAGGCTAAACAAATGCAAAAAAAATGGATAAGCACCTGGCTATAGCTTTTTAAAGTATTTGCTGCCTTGTATATATCATGTTCCATGGATAAACCTACAGGAAGATTCAACCACCCTCTTGCAGATGTCCAGTCCAAAACATCATGCTTTGCTGATTGCACAGCATTGCTAATTGAATTTATTAATAAGCCTTGCAATGGATCTAGCCTATCATAGCATGCATCACACACTCTTTGAGGATCTCGTTGACGAAATCTGACTGGTAACAAACATCTTCCTTTTGAACATGCTTTACAAAAAATATGACCACAAAATCGACAATGATGTCTTCCACGAGTAAGCGCTGTAAAAGGTAAAGCACACTGCATACACACAGAAGTATGGCTATCTGGTAGCCATTCTGGAGGATCTGCTTCCAGAACTGCTCTATAAGCACTGTAGTTGACGGCCTCTGCCTCGAGAAGTGGTGGTGCACTTGGTATGTACACAGATGGATGAAGGAAACTACCACCACTATCTTCAGAACCCAAGAACAACGTAGTTGAGGTAGAATTTTGCTGTGGTTGAAGGTCACCATGGTTTTTGTTTCTGCCAGTAAGAATAGCCACTATGCCACCAAGAACATTCTTCAAGTTTACCTCAATTTCCTTTCTAGAATGCTCTGAATTGCCATGATCTTTAAATGAATCAAATTTGTCTGATGGGCATGTGACAGATGATAAGTTATTTGAACCCTTCCATAAGCATCTAGGTGTAGAAGGCAAACTCTTTTTGTCAGGGGCATCCCAGGGGTCAGATTCAAAGTCATTTACAACATAATCTTCTTTATCAAGATCAGATAATGAAGCATATCGATGCATCCCTCTTGAAGTCGCCATTCATTTACTTAAGCCTCTAGGATTACAGATCAAGGTTTAGAATGATTCACCTACACACCATTTGTTTGAAAAGTATGTGAATATGTAGAGTTCTTAAGAGGAATTTAACATGCATCATCATACTAAAATCATGGAATCTAAAGCAACATAGACAAGATAGAGCATTCAACTGAAATATACTACTACGGCTACTTAACTTTCCTATTAGGAAATGGAATAGATAATCAAGATTTGATTGCAAAGACCATGAATATTATTAAGAGAAAATTATAGCAAACATAAACCAAACAACAAAAGGAAGCTTAGCTGATATCTCCACCAATTATGGCATTTGTGATTACACACTAGGAAATGTATCCCAATATAAATAAAATTTATGCATTAGGTAATTTCGGGCTCACACTACATATATATATCTGGTTACCGTAAGCAGTCTTTTTCCAAATAAGCAAAAACTTACAAAAAAAAAAAATCTGAAATGGCAGACTAATTCTGCTATAAGACTAACAAACCACAATTATCCCATGGAATGATGTCTGATTCATCACTATAAAATTGGGTGTTCAACAAAGTTAGCCCAAAAATATTCAGCTAAAAGACTCAAATTCAATTGGTAAATATCTTTAAATTGAGAATTACTAAAAGTTCATTCCCCTTAACGAACCAAACAAGAATTTCATTCAAAACCCATCAAAAATCTATTTCTTTTGTTCAAATAGCACATTAAACATATTGAA
The DNA here is from genome assembly GCF_018446385.1 of Zingiber officinale. Classification (NCBI taxonomy): domain Eukaryota; kingdom Viridiplantae; phylum Streptophyta; class Magnoliopsida; order Zingiberales; family Zingiberaceae; genus Zingiber; species Zingiber officinale. The sequence continues at coordinate 5,259,564 of NC_055992.1, forward strand.
ATTGTACCCAAACCGTGCTTAAAAAAATCACACAACGGAATAAAATCCTCATCTAGAAAAATATACCTCTCGTTCAATATTTCACCTAAGGCAAGAGAATTACGAATTCCAATGATCCCCTTTTCGTAAATAGCTATAAAAACAAAGTCCGACAGATGAAATCAAAGATACAACAGGGAAAAACTACGAAATACAGTATTTTAGCAACCCTAATTTCATTAGAAGCCCCAACATGGACGCGGATATACAAACCATGAAGTAATTTTTGATCAAATGTTAATTTTTTTTAAGAAAAAAACATCCCTAAAATAACAACCTTATAAAAAGTTCATAGAAGCAGAAGTTTGTGCAATCGACAACAAACCTAATTCACAAAGAACTCTAAAAAAAATTTACCGAAAGCATCAAAACACAGGGGTAATCATCAAATTACAGAGATCAGAACGAGGAGATCGATGGTAAAGGATTATTTTTTTTCTCCTACCTGCAAAGCGACTCAGGGAAGAAATTCCAGCGTCGGAAGACAACGATCCAAAAGACGCAACGCGCTGTCGTGCCGTTGTGGATAGGAAGCAGTATGATATTACAATTCGACAAGGATCCGACCCGATTATCGTAGCGGGCCGGGTCTGATTAAGCGGGCGGTTTCCCTTCTCTATTTTGCCGAATTGAGTAATGCTCTCCTTGTCCTTCGTTTTACTTGCACAGCTTGAACGCGTATTGGAGGTGCATTTGTACGATTGTTCCATGGAGTGCGAAGAGTAAAAGATTGAGTTTTTTATGAGTCGGATGACCAATTTTTGTAAGTTGGATCATGTTTTTATTTGTCTTTTTTGGAGTTCTCAGCAAAATTTTTGAATTTGATCATGTTGGTATCCTAAAATTATTTTGATGTGATCAAACAAGTTAAGTTAAGTTAAGTCAAGTCCTATTGTATTTAATCTTATGTCTAAGTGTACAAGAATTTAGGAGCACAGGACGTCGAGCAAAAAACGTAACTATCGAGAAGGACGACACGGGAAAGAGTCGACGGATTCGGTGCGTCCGAGGGACAAGGAATTACTGGAGAGTGCGCAGGCGAACGAGAAGAAGGTGTGCCATGTTTCCGAGGGATGAGAAGTTAGGAGCGGAAACTTGCTCGAGAAGGTCAGAAGTTGGGTTCGGGTGAGTCTTATTCCAGATAGTCGAGATCACCCAAATAAAAGGAACCGAAGTAGAAGATCTGGACCGAGGCAAGTGAAACCGAAGCGGAAGGCCCAGATTGAAAAAGTCAATATGGTTGACTTCCCAAGTCCGGGCGGCCGGAATCAAAGTTTATCCGGATCGCATTTGATCACGATCTATTGTGAAGGGGATAAAGTTTTATCCCCCTCCAGACGCCTGAAACTCTTCCAAGTGACCAGACCAAAGCTATAAATACAGCATTGGTCCAAGAAACTAAAAACTACAAGCATCTTGAGAAACAACACTTGTACGTTTCTAATTTTCGTTTAACTTCATCTTTTTGTGCGATCATTGTTGTAAAAAGACTTCTCCACCTGAAAGAAATATTAGTGTGTTCTACTTCCTTGAATTAACAATCTTCCCGATTGTAACCAAGTAAAAATTCCAATGTCTCTGTCTTTTTTATTTCTTTATCATTTCTTATGCAAGTGTTCTTTAATTAAGTTAGTTGTCCGAGAAAGTTATTTGTGCAGGGGTTATTCACCCACACACATCCCCCCTCTCCTCTTCTAGCCGACCGCCAAAGGTACTAACATATCAGTGTTGCCTATTTCTTTCATCTCGTTTTAAACAGCTTAACTGACCTTTGAGCGCTATATTCTACTATACAATTGCCGTCCAGTTTCTCCTGCAATTTCAGAGCGATGGCATCCTTAAAAGCAATTAGCGTTTGTAGAAAGAAACAGGAAATCAGTCGAGAAGTTTGAGTTTCAGAGTAGAGAATCTCCTCTGGGTGTTTGCAACTAGCTGTGCGAAATGGCTTAGATGTTGTGCCATGACTTTCTTTTCTCTAGCTATTCTATTCCGTTTTGTCACTCTTAACAAACCTCAATGTACACTGCTTATCAACAATGCAGTTTTCTATTTAGTAGATAAAGAATTTATTTCAAAGCAGTGTTCGGTTGCCCTACAATCTTGAATTAATTTCTAAATGTTGTCCTTGTGATCTATGTTATGTCGCTTTGTTTAAGTTTATTTCTTTTACCTGTAAATCCATTGCATGTATGCTCAAACTTATCAACTATATTCTAGCTGATACTCAGGTCATTAAATTTCATCTTAAATTCTTGGATTGTGCTATTTTTTTCCTTTAATTGTTAGGTTTTTTTTTTTTTTTGGGAGAAACGATCATATCTTAAACATTTATAATGCTAGATTTAAGCTATCTCAAGCTAGCATATTTATATGACTTGGGTTTTAAATTTTCTTTACTGGTTCTAAGATTTTGGATTTTCAATCTGTTTGAATTGAATAGTGGGCAAAGTATTAGAAAATCAATTAATTCCAGGAGTTGAAAATCTAAACATGAGCCAAACTTAGATAAAAATGAACCTAGAAGTCGAAATTTTCCAAGCACTTTTATCAAAATCTCATGATTCTTCATCTGTTGCTGTGAAGATGTAATCTTATCTGTAAAAGACATAATAAATGGCAACTGTGGCAGGTGAACATTCTTCATATGAATAAAGCAAGCATCCAATTAGTTTCATCTCATACACATCTCTTCAGTTGAAACCTTGAAAATAATTTTCTTAAAAAATAAAAGAAAGTTTTGCCATTTTACATGTATTTACAGATCATAAACAACCAAAACTGAAACTGAAAAAACAAAAAATAGTTGCTGTAGTGTGAAGCTCATCAGACCAAGAGGTACTATACTGATATTTACACTGACAGTGACTGGCCATCATATGACAGACTTGGCCTCTCAAACAAAGTATATGTATATACTTCAAACTATCAGCATAGTTGCACTACATCAATTGTTTATTAGCCCCAATCTCACACTGTCGTTCAAGGAATTTGCAAACTTATTCCAAATGCAATATCTTCTTGCCGTCATCTGGGCCATTGGGAAATCTTTTTTGCCAACTGAAATGGAATACTAGTGTATTGGATCAATGGCATAAAGTCTCTCCATGCTTAACCCAATCCTCAAACTTGTCAGAAGTTCGCTGAATATTAGCTGTTTGGAGGTTGTCATAAGGCTGTGGTATTTTGATTAGGTTGCCTCCCTAAAAACAGAACAAAATAATGTAATGTGTCCCCACTTCTGAAGTTGAATGGTCACTGGTATTAAAACGCAAGGTTAACAAAGTCTCAAGACTAATGATTAATCATACTATCTAATTTCTCAATGTAGTTAGGAGCTAGATAAGTATGCAAAAGAATCCATGGATTTTATTCAAGTGAAGAGAACTGCAGATTGTCTCATGTCCATAGAGATTAAATCAAAACTAACAGGAGTTGAAAATCTAAACATGAGCCAAACTTAGAGAAAAATAAACCTAGAAGTCGAAATTTTCCAAGCACTTTTATCAAAATCTCATGATTCTTCATCTGTTGCTGTGAAGATGTAATCTTATCTGTAAAAGACATAATAAATGGCAACTGTGGGAGGTGAACATTCTTCATATGAATAAAGCAAGCATCCAATTAGTTTCATCTAATACACATCTCTTCAGTTGAAACCTTGAAAATAATTTTTTAAAAAATAAAGGAAAGTTATGCCATTTTACATGTATTTACAGATCATAAACAACCAAAACTGAAACTGAAAAAACAAAAAAAAGGTTGCTGTAGTGTGAAGCTCATCAGACCAAGGGGTACTATACTGATATTTACACTGACAGTGACTGGCCATCATATGACAGACTTGGCCTCTCAAACAAAGTATATGTATATACTTCAAACTATCAGCATAGTTGCACTACATCAATTGTTTATTAGCCCCAATCTCACACTGTCGTTCAAGGAATTTGCAAACTTATTCCAAATGCAATATCTTCTTGCCGTCATCTGGGCCATTGGGAAATCTTTTTTGCCAACTGAAATGGAATACTAGTCCATTGGTTCAATGGCATAAAGTCTCTCCATGCTTAACCCAATCCTCAAACTTGTCAGAAGTTCGCTGAATATTAGCTGTTTGGAGGTTGTCATAAGGCTGTGGTATTTTGATTAGGTTGCCTCCCTAAAAACAGAACAAAATAATGTAAGGTACATCAACAGTGACAAAGAAGTTGGATCAGAAATGAGTACCCACTTCTGAAGTTGAATGATCACTGGTATTAAAACGCAAGGTTAACAAAGTATCAAGACTAATGATTAATCATACCATCTAATTTCTCAATGTAGTTAGGAGCTAGATAAGTATGCAAAAGAATCCATGGATTTTATTCAAGTGAAGAGAACTGCAGATTGTCTCATGTCCATAGAGATTAAATCAAAACTAACAAGTCCTTTCAGTATCTCTTAAAAATTCACCACTTTTAATCACTCTAGTGACAGGACTTCCCAAGCTACATAATTGGAAAATTTCTTGCAGTTTGTAGGAACTTTTACCTTTATGACAAACCCATTATTTATGGGAACTGGGGTTTCCTCATTAGCTTTCACATTAATTATCAAGGCCCTGAAAACACAAAAGAAACTTAGATCAAGTACTTGGGATCTCAAAAGCAATTCTATGTTCACTGTTGTTCATATAATTTAACTATAACCAATGCTTTCAAAATTGACTAGCAAAGATTCTAATTGCAACTTGAAGCAAGGATTGTAGTTATATACATAGTTACAATTATTTATTTCCTATATTAAAATAATAGTTGATGTGCTTTCAGGCACATTACTCTTGTAATCCTGGACTATTGCAATGAAAATTCTATGCCTTCAGTTCTCTTATGCGAATCTCCATTGCTTAGATGATTTATTTGTTGTTATTTACACATAGCCACCCTTTCTAACTTCTACCTCATATGACAATTAATCTATAGTACCGCCTCAACTAGCATCCATTTTAAAATTCCACGTTACCAAATAAATTAAACTATCTCCAAATCTTAGTACTGTATCTCTTTCACCAAGTTATTTTGCGGCTTCTTTCCATACTAGACCACCTTGTTGTGGCTTCCTTTTTAATTTTCTTTACACTATTGGATTATTTCATCATGTCCTTTTTCATTGAATGAATGTTTCGGAACTGACAAAGACTTGACTTCTAGTTACATTTACTCTCAGGTTAAAATCAACATTCCTGAGTTGCTAAATTTGCTCCTAACTTCTGTCACGGAATAATAATCTCTCTTTATGATTTTACTAATAAAAAGAACAATATTCTATGAATAAGTTATATATACTTTTTTAGGATTTTCAGTTATGATGAATGGATCACACAAACTAGCTAGCAGGTCTAATACATTGACCTCATGCTTTTGAAGTACTACAAACAAAATTTTTCATGAATTTCTCTAGATTACCTGTGATTTATTTCTTCCTCCCCAGCAGTACTACTTGATAAAAGAGAATCAAGGTTCAGAAAATTTGAATGCCAATCTTTATACGCATAAGTAGTTATGCTATCTTCAAACAGCTGGTCTTCAGACATTGTGGGAGTTTTCCTACAAAGAGAAGCAAAATTAAATTAGCATTGTGAAACAATTGAAAAAAGTAGTTGCATTTCTTCTCATGTGAACTTTTAGCAAGGAAACATAGAATCGTTAGAGATAAATCAAATGTCTAACAACCATTATCTATATTCACGAGATCAACCGAAAGTGAGTTTAGTGCATGAAATGGATACTTTAAGGATACTTATATAAATCACGTTTGAACAGAACTGACATTAACAAAAGGTCACAGGGAGAAATTACATCAACAGAAATTTGAAACCTTTTCAAAAAATAACAAAATCAAACCATTTAATGACTAAAATCATAAAGACAATTAATTAATTGAATATGTCAAAATTGAACGGCCAACCTCAACTCTGCAACATTAGTGTCGCATTTTGAAATTTCTGACGTTAAATTTGAATCGGACATGCGCTTCGCAAACTGTGTATGTAATGTTCCAGATGGCGCCGAGTATGAGAGATCTTTGTGAATAAAACTAGATCTTGATAGAGGGTCATAACTTTCATGGAGTATATTCCCATCTGATATAGATCTTTTGATAAATGACCTGCAAAAAATGTAAACTATGATAAAATATAACTGCAGAATATAGCAGACTAGTATAAAATTCTTAAATTCACTCTCATAAACAACTCACATTAGAAATCATCTACATGCAGGAACATTGTGGGGACTTGGGGGAGACAATTGAAGAGAACTAGTGCACAAATTTTCTTAGATAGATTGCCTCAAATACGCAACATAAAGAAAAAAATTCTCTATGAAAAACAGGAATTAAAGCATTCGTTTTCCTTAGAAAAAAAAACATTTTCATTTAACAATCAAGAAAAGAATATGCCAAGTAATTTTTCTTTACCAAAAAATGATAAAAAAAAAAAAGTGACAATTATTCTAACCATTATTTTCACAGTAATGACATAATATGTGGACGAAAGGAATATCAAGCAGACAGGGTAATACCTTGAATTTTCATCAGTAAAGGCACGACCCATCTTCCCAACACAATGCTGAAAGGAATTAAAATCCCAAATGGCTGGTTTGTCCAGTTGAGGTTGGAAGTGTCCCAGAAATCTGTTAAAGAGTGTAAAGTATCAGTCTCGAAGAAGAAGCTTTGCACGGTTTGAACGTCCATAAAACTGTAACTTCTTTCATAAAATATGCAAAGCATTGGGAAATGCATGGAAATCTTTACACATACAGGTCTATTGCAGCTTGCTTTTCAACATCCATATATGCATTACTGTAATATCTTTGGAGTGTTCTAAAGAACTCTTGGGACTGGGTTGCTGCTTTCCATTGACCTCTTCTTTCAGAGAAAATCTATCAAGTGTTAAACATGAAAACATTTTTATCCCGAAACAAGTAATCTTTGGATCTATGTTGTTAAGAAAGAAAATAATGTCCATATGTTCTGTTAAATCTATAATAAAACTAATGAATTTCAATCATCCATATAAATAGAACATATGCAATGTAAGCAATGTCCTCCCATCAATCCTTTTACCCAATCGCAGGAATGGAAACATTATATTTGTTTCCAGGTCCGAACCATTGTATTTAAAAGTGGCAATCAAAATAAATAACCGTTCATGATAAATTATTGTAATTAAAGTTGATAGGAAACAATAAAAAGAACCTGGCATAGCATGCATACAAACATGTGATGCTTGACAATCTTAATCTAAATTATATTCCAGGAAGTGATACCTTATTGTGAGCAGCAGAACCGCCATATTGCAGAGAAAGTGTGTCCCCCATTGTCTCATAATAAGTCATCAAATCATCAGCCAAGGCGGCATCAAGATGAATGCTTGGAAGATGGGCTAAATTTAAAGCATGAAGTTGGTGCCCTAGTGCAGCTAAACCATAGGCATATTGAGCAACATTTGTACGATCTAAACAATCAATGCAGTTTGTTCTCAGGACACCTTGCTGACACCTGAGTGATTTTACCAAGCAATGTCCAACACTGTGATCCTCAATCTTTGCTATCTCATATCCTGATGTATCAGAATTATCTTCTCGGGATCCATCTTCTATCATATCAACTTCATCTGTGTCAGTGGTGTTACTGCTATTACTAGTAGAATGATTATTACATGAATGATCATTACCATCATCCATCCTGAAAGTTAAAACATAATTAGGAAACAGTCAATAATGAAAGATATAAAGTAGTACAGTGAATGAAATGCTACTTGTTACTGAAAATAAGACATAACAGTCCAATAAGTAGACGGATAGACAATTATGAACTTTGAGTCAGTTCATATGAATCCTTGGATATTATACATCATAACCTGTATAAAAAAACTTGCATGCAATCCAGAGGCAACAAAATGATGATCCGAGAAAGTTTTCAGGCAGCGGTTTGTATAAGCTACGTTATAACTATAAAAACACTTACATAAATCTTGATCCCAATCACATTGTGTGAATTTAGTTTAATAGAACTAACATCAATATCAATTATAGATTATATGATGAGGTATGAATGCTGGGATAAAACAACACATAAATTTTATACAAACATAAAATGGATGTATAACATACAAAGAAACAAAAATAAGGAGCAAATTTGAAGCTACTAGTTTGGTTCCTTTGAAGTTGAACCAGTTTAGGTTCCAAAGGAAAGCCCTAATTTGATTCATTTAGAGAACTTACTAGTTTTTGTCATTGCAAAATACTAAACTAAGTTTTTGATGTGCTAGCAAGCAAGTTGCAAATGTCAATTTCAATAGTTGTCTTGCAAGTGAGAAACACTTTGGACATTTATATGCCAATATAATATACTCTACATTGTTATATTATGTGATTCATTTTATTCTCTAAGGCATAGAGTGACCAAACAGAACTTCTAGTTAATGTAGTCATATATTCTATTACTCTTGCACTGAGTTCAATGGAGGAAAAAGATTCAGAGCCAACACCAAATAGTTAGGACTAGCATGACCATTTGATCTTTAAGTTGTATTAATGATAGATCTTATTTAATCAAACCACTGCATAGACATACCATTATCTTTGTATAATGTTGAGAAAATTGGATAAATAAGTATAATATCACAAATCCTTATTATTGCATAAACAAATATACAAACTGTATTCAGAACCATAGCATCAATCTGGAAAGAAAAAACTTCAGCAAGTCACAAAAAAAAAACTGATACCTCGTTTATTTAATTAAATTTGAAAAAAAAATACAAAACACAAGAATACACACCAAAATATACTTACACAAAGTTGGGCCACCTTACATCACCTTCATTCCTCAAACTTGGTATCATTTCACAATAAAAGAATCCTGTCAACTTTAAGGTCCCTACTGCTACTTTTCCCAATAATGTAAGCACATTTTTAGCTTTGCTGTAACAGAAAAACGAATTAAATTAAAATTGTGTGAGGCAATAATTAAAACTTTTCTAGCAGTAGAAAAGAAACAAATATCCTTGATTCAAAGAGAGTCTAGTACCTTCGAGAATGCTTATGAAGATCCCAATGCAAGTATTTTAAACTACGTTCTTCTGGAATATTTTTGTTGATAAACTCAATTGCATCAGCAAATTCTGAACGTAAAATAGATTCCCGAGGTTTCTTCTCCACTGACTATTAAAATAATAAAAACTATGAGGGTGGCAAAATCTCATTGGTTATTAATCCAATCAAATAAAGGGTAAATAATGATATAAAATGGATTATGAAATGCTTTATGCAAAAAAAAAAAAAAGGAAAAGCCTTAGAAGGTATACCTTTATCAAGTTCAATATGATAATAGGATTTCCATATCTTTTGCTGAGATTCTCAAAATGAAGCCGAGTAGCGTGATAATCCCTTTCTTTTTTTACTGTTGCAGGCAAAAAAGTAGATATTTACTTTTTAAACAAATGTAAAATATTTGTCAAGCTGACAGGCTTTCCCTCCAGTTTCCTAGAGAGAGAGTGTGTGTTGGCAACATTTAAAACTTACATATTATATCGGGCTTCAGATTAAGTTTTGAGGTTTCTTGAGACCAAAAAAGAGGTATTGAACCCCTATTCTGAACTACAGAAGTAACACACTTTGGCATTTCTCCAGGAATGTCTTTAAAGATAATTTGTTCTGTCTCAACGTCATTTGCAACATGCCCATCGAAATTCAAACCTCTCTTAAGGTATCTAATCCAAAGAACAATGTTGTTTTCAGAATTAACAAGAAGGCAAGAAGAAAGTACAAGATGGAAAGTATCAAGGACAGTCAGTAGACTAAAATGAATATATACATGACAAAAGAAAGACAGCAAGAGCATAACAACCTAGTCCCAGCATAGTGTCGTGAGCGCCTAGCAATGAGAGTCAACCAAACATCTTCTCCAGAAATTGCGAGTTTCACCTGAATTAACAAGGATAAAGCTATTATTTATCTTTTTTCTCTGAGGAATTTCATAAAAGTGATGATATCCAAAGTAGAATAATACGATACGGAACATCATAATGATGAACTACAATATGATTGCACTCAGTAAATCAGCATTTATGATCATTAAATTTCGTCATGGTATGTTAATAACCAAAAATTCTTGCATATTTGAATGGAAAAACAACAGATTATTAAAAAGATATTGGTACCTTGTAGAGCATGAGCATTAGTAACATGAAACCTCTAAAAAAGATAGTGGCGTGCATGAGCATTTTCGTAATCCTATCAGTCTTATAATTTATATCCAATAAAAACATGTTAATGAAACTAAGGGTCATATATTGGTCCCTTGTACCAATGTGTGAATAGCTTTTTCAAAACTCAACATTGATGTGTTATGTCTCCTTGACCATTTACTCGCACAATAGGATCAATATTTACCAATCTGCACATTGGTTAAGTGCTCCTGCTTTAATTTGCTTTTATTATATTCCTACTTTGAGAGATACATTTAAGATGGTATAAGCACGTTCTTATGCATCTAATAAATGTCTCAGTTAAGCGATATGAGACCAGGACAAATAAACACATTAATAGAGAATTAGGTAAACTAAAAAAGACTTGATTAAATTTATTTAAATATAGATGATGATATAGTAAGAGATAGAGCCCAATGACATTGGAGGATCCATATAGTTGACCCCACATAGTGGGATAAAGATTTAGTTGTTGTTATTGTTATTCTATTCCTTTTCCTCTTGTCATTACAAGGTTCTCTATCTAAAAGTTCGAGCAAATTTTACGACTAAATTTTATCAGTTATTGAAATGCAAGTTACGATAAAAAACCAGAACTAAATTAAGATTTTTGAATATGAAATATAGGTTATGAAGACACGTGCAGTAAACTAAAAGACTGGGTTTCAAGGTGTTTCTTTGAATATCCATTTCCACCTCATTGTAATGCTGCTTTTGTATAAGCACTTTCTTAGTTTATATGAGTTACCTAAGGAACCTGTGGATTATATATCCTGTACAAAATGAATCAGGAATTTAGCAAACACCACTGAATGAAATATTGATCATCTAGGACATGCATGCCAAATTCTATATTATTCATAGGATGGTAAATTTTGGTGAACTGATTGTAGTTGGCATGATTTTATATTATCTAGCCTTATTTTTTGGGTAAATAACCTCTATGAAAATTCTCACTATTCTAATGTATTGAATGGGTTGTCAGATGCAGACAAACTCAAACAGTCTCCAAATTCCCTTGAAATCTAAGCCAGAACCTTCATGAATTTTGCATCCTCGATTCTTCCAAACTATCCAAACTTATGCCTATTGTAGTTTCCTAACTGGTAATCAGTCATTACCAAGACAGTGTAATATTAGTTATCAATTATGTTAACATATAATGATCAAGGACAAGGAAAAAATTAAACTACACACACAATTTATGGAATTTAGCAATCAGTTACAATAAATAAAGGATTTTAGTACAGGCTCCATCATGATTTATTAGCCCAGCCAATCAAAATGACCAAATTAGGTGATTCATATCATTCCTGTCCATTGGTAATATTCAAAAATAATTGTGAAAAAGAAATCATCAAAAGGTTGAACAATTAAATATTCTAAAATATTCATACCTGCTTAAAAAAACCATACACCAAATCAACTGTCCATAGAGTACTTTTGACACGATTATGAATCTCACGAGTCAAAAACTCATTCCAAATAAACATAGTTTCATATATCATTTGCCCTGTATGACTCTCGCATATATTCTTCTGTAAGCTTTGCATGATATGGTACGAATAGCTAAAAAAGAAATCTTTCGTAAGATCTACTGTACGAAAGAGCTTCCTGTACCTGTGAAAATATTCAGACCAAATATGTTTTCAGCCAGGTTAAAGCTGCCAAGGTCAAAATACAACGTGACAGACTAAAAAGTCATACTAAAAGATATATATTAAAATGTACATGGTCATCAGATAGAAAATCAAGAATGCATGGACATTTCTGGAACATGAAGTTGGTTATCTAATCTCAAATCCGAAAAAAAAGACTTGAAATAGATGAGAATTTGTAACCAGATTAAACAACAATGAACAGAAAGTAATTGATGAGTTCCTCTAATCACAAAAAGAGGCCTTTATTGTTCTTTTTTAAAAAAAAAACACACACATACATTCTTTCACGAAGATGATTCCAGATAAAATGAAACTCATTTAGTAATACTGTTGAGGTTGAGATAGTTGGTGTTGTTGAGCTTCCCCCAAAGTGCATATACTTTCAATAAAAAAACAAACTGAAGTGCCAAAAGAATCTAATACAGTGAAGCTTAACATGCAATTTCCATTCACATATACATAACCAATGAGCTTTTCAGGCAATAAAGAACATGTCTCGAGCCTAAACAATATATGCATTAAACATTTGATATTGATGTAGTGTAGAAAGTCAAAAACCTGTACTCGTCCCTGGAAACTGTCATATTAGACTGGACAGTAGAATTTGGAAGTGTGATAATTTCACTCTTTGCAACAGCATAAATTGTGTGGCCAAAAATAGCTCCAATCTCCCTTCTCTCAGTGATAAGCAGCATATAGTAAGGCCCCAAAAATTTAACAAATCCTGATACAAAAAAAAAATCTTTTATGCTTAGTGTAAATAATCAATTATGACATACGAGAAGAAGCAACTGAGAACGCACTAACCAACAATGCCATAACAATTTGTTACAAACTTTAGTCCACCGGTGGACTTGTTTCCCTCATGTATCCGATTCAGCAGTTCTTTACATTCATCTTCTGAGTATGTGGTAGAGTCCTCATCTATATTAAGTTCTGAGGGTTCTGACCTATCAATTTTTAACACTCGCGAGAAGTTCTTGGCCTTGCTCCTTCCAATCATGTAAAATTTCTGCAGGATCAAGCAACGCCAAATCACATAAAAGTTATGTTATGCAGATCTTAAGGAGAATGAATAAGAAAATACTAAATAGTATACAATATGCATATATATCAAGGAGATCGCTATACCTCACCGGAGTGTTCTTGGAAAAGAAAAGGAAAAGACTATTAAAATAGAATACAACAGATTCAGTAGTCTTAATCCTGATAACTTGGAAAACATGCTAAATAATCAAGTATTAATTACTATGAATAGCAATCACGATTGCATTGCTTGAAGGAATATGCGTAGAAAGTTAATAGTTGTTTTTTGCAACACGGAAACTAAAAGTTGACCATGAGATTGGGATTTGTTTTTATGACGAAGTGGAAATTCCTTTATTACACAGAGATGGAAGGTAAATTCCCCACGGTTTACCTGCAGATCAAAGGATCCCAAAACAAAGAAGTGATTGAACGCCATCAAATCAAGTAGAAAGGTTGCAGAGAAAATAACTAAGAACACAAAAGCTTACGTCTTTAGACACCCAAGCTATGAGAAGGAATGGAACAAAGAAGTAACTTCGAGCTAACATTCTAGTGAGATATAGAAGAAGAAGGCAAAAAAAAAACAAGACAAATTTCCAGCCAGCGATTTTTCCTTACTGATTGAGTCTCGTAGAGCTCAAAACTTTGAAGGTATCCACCGGCGTCAGCTGACTCGTCGTGGATCCGCCCCTCCTCCACACCCTCCGTTGCCATCCTGTCCGGATCCCGAGCCCCTAGCTCGGGCCGCATCAGTTGGGCATCAAAATCTGCCAATACTAGGCAGTCCGCCGACGCATCTCCAGGTTCCCCCGCGGCTGCTTCAAATATAGCATCGTTTCTCCCTTTCTTCTCCGGCCTCCTCGTCCACACCAGCTCAAGCCTCCCCGAATCTCCTATTTTCCATCCGGGTGCCGGAGCAGCAGCAAACGAAGAGAAAACGTGCAACTAAACAACGAGAAGCTGCAATCTTTCCCAAGGAGATCGATTTCCGAGGCCCAACAAACCAAATCGCGACAAAATCAACGGGTATCTGGGTTTCGATTATTGCAAATACGAGAACAACAGACGGAACAAACGATAATTTGCAAGAAACCCAAACCAAACAAACGGAAAACAAACAGAAGAAAGAAGAAGAAGAAGAACAAAAACGCGAAAGGAAGAACAGCAATCGCAAAACGAGGTCGCCTATTTCTTCTCCCCCTATTTTATATGTTCCACGGAAGATTTTTAACCAAAAATGGAACTCCCTGTTCCTATTTGTTACTGTGGTTGTTTTATAACGTCGAGGGAACGAGTCAAGCACGCCTCCGCCCTGACTCGGTTGGCTCACCCAACTCGTGCACGATGACATCATCCATTCTCCCCTTTTTATCAGAGTTCTTGAAATTTCTTTTTTAATTTTTAATCGCTGTCAAATTACCTCATAAAACAAAATAAATAATTTTAATTCTTGCTTTATATATTTATACAATTAAAATAAAATTAGAGCCCTGAAAACCAGGGTTTGGTTCGTAAGTAGGTCGGCTAATAATTTCCCAGCACTGGAAAATTGAAATAAAATAATATTTTAGAATTATTAATTGCGGGAGCGAGTCGAACCCGCTAACCCCCCGCCGAGTCGACTCGGGCGGATTCCGAGTTGACCACGTGAGCCGTCCGCCTCAATCATTGGATTTGAACGAGTCGCGCAAGCCACCGCATTTGGCCAATATTATTATTATTGGTGTTTAGGTGTAAAAAGGGCAATTAATTAAACGCAGTGTGATTAGTGTGATAATCACTTGCCTTATCACGCACAATCCCATGATGGAAGCGATTTAATCACAGCTAAACTTTAGGTGTCGAGTTACCAATTGAAGCACCTTCCTTTGATTCGACTGAAGAATCGGATGATGCCAAGTCAGAATTGGGTGGACATTTTTCTCGGGTGTTAATTATTAAATGGGTCGACACGTTAATCACCACTGACCAGTCTATTTAGTAATATTAATAATAATTATTTTTATTAATTATGATATTTTCTTGGCCGGCTTTTAATTTCTTCATTTGGAGGAAACAGAGATATGGACATGGATGGTTCGCGTGGAGCACGCCCCTTGAATAATTTTGGGTCAAATTTTTTTAATTAATGATAATAAAAATAAAAATAAAGAAAATGAAAGCGGCTAGCTCCACCTTCCAGATGAAAGCATGCTTGGAGTCAACTTTTATTTTTCTTTGTTTTTTATTAAAGAAAAATACCACCTGTTCGCTGGTGTTGAAGAAAACTAAATAAAAAATTATATTTTAAAAATAAAATTAGATTTGCTTGGGACGAAATCTTATTTTGATAATAAAAAATAAAAAATATTTTTTTATCTCGATTAATCTGACCGATCCAGTCTGATAAAAAATTTTCATCAATTATCAAGATAAATTGAGAAGTACATATGATGATTAATCCAGAAGTCTAACATCCTTTAGTTACGCTCCTCCTTTCTATTTGAAGAAAAAAATTCTTGTAAATACGTTAAAATTGGAGATGTGGAGTACCTGAGTGACAACATGAATACATTATCGCGACATCATAGCCCCTGGGAAGTTCTCATGTTACACCTATTTTTTTTAGTTCCAGGGGTTATAGTGTCACGGTAAGACATTCAGATTGTCACCCAGGTTCTCGTGGTTTGATTTCTAACTATGAAGTATTTGTATGAATTTTTTCTTTAAATGGGAGGCGCCAACTAAAGGATGCTGAACTTATGAGCTGATTATCTCGTGCACTTCCCGATTTATCCTGATGGCTGGTAGAAAACTTTCATCAGACTGGACTGGTCATCCAGAGATAATCAATGAGACTAATTAAGATTATTATTTTTACACCTAGAAGACTGATCAGAAAGATGAAATTAGGAAAATATGATAGAGGAGAATTAAATCAAGATGGTAAAAGATGAATACGTTCGCCTCCAGTGTCCTGTCAATCTCACAGGATCAAGACGGAGGAGGTACACTACGAATGACTATTAATTTTTAAAATAATGACTAACATATAAAGAGGAGGATCAATTCAAAGAACAGTGGAAGGGAGATGCAGATACTGATAGCCCATGGAAGAGGATGGGAACTTCAGCTAGTTGCTGTGTCAACAAGCTTCAGGCGATTGCCTGGTAAGGAGGTAACTGAGAGGGAGAGGTAGCATGTGAAACGCATAGCTTGTTAATCGTGGATGAATGAATGAATGAATACGACGGAAAGTGCCATAACTTTCGGTCACTGCAAGCAACTGGCTCCTTACCTGAATCCTGCTGTGGTTGCCTGCCGGACATGTGAAATGTTACTGGAGAAGGATCGGATCATATCAGTTTATATACTAAAATGAGAATTCAACTTGATATATATATCGGTTCCCGATGTTGATTACATTGTCCTTTCTTGCTAAGTACAAGCGGTGGAGGACTGCTAGCTAGCTGCATCGGATGAGAGCAGAAGGAAGGTAGGGGACGGTACGGTACGGACATAACAGATGGTGGCGTTCCTCTCCGTCTCCATCGTCCATCCTCATTACCTGCTCTGCTCTACTACTGTATTTATTTGGACTTCAGCCTGCGCCTCGTGCTTCGTTTCTTGGCAGCTCACCGTGGACGCGGTGATTTATTTTTTTTAAAAAATTATTAGAGAAATAATAAAGAGGAAGAGGGATTGAATTATTTTTTTTATATAAATTGAATTGATTAAATTTTATCATCAGTATTGATTAATTCGGTTGGTTGATATTATCAATCGGTCCATATTTAACAGTTGGATCATCGATTAATGTTTTGTAGTCGTTGTCCAATTTAGGTATATCAGTATGAAATTTTGATTTGATCGATTTAATAAATTTGTGGGTTTTAAAATTGAAATTTAATAAATCCAAAAACATGATTTTATTTTAAAAAAATAAATAAATTTCTGAATTAATCAAATCCAATGTTAAAATTCTATTGATTTAGGAGTTTAATTCGGTTTAACTGTTTTTTTTTCCTCATCTCAACTTTTCCCCCTCTTTCTACTACTGGTCGGTGAAGGTGAACACCACCAAGCCACAATTTGATAAGCCCTCACTTGCTGGCTGTGTTGGTGCAATCAGATTTTTGATATTTGTTTAATTCATAGTCAAGGTTACTTTAATGAAGTGAGAAATTTAGTCAGGTGAATATTGATGGGATGATTAATAAAAGAATAGTCTAACCAAGTCAAAAATTGATAGGATGACTATTAATTAACAAAGAGTAAATTTAAATAGTAGGGTGGTTAAATTTTTGGTAAAAAGAAAATCGAAATGAACATTAAATAGTGAGGAGTAGACTCCACCTCGGGTCGAGTCTGGCCTGAACCCGGTTCGCCAAGTTAAATCGGAACCGGTTCCTTAAATGCAAACTCGGCATATCACCGATTAACCGTTGATTCGATCCACCGGTTCCACAAGAATTTTTTTTTGCCCGGTTCCTAGTTGTTGGAGTTGCCGGTTAATCAACGGTTCCTAGTCATTGGGGGAGGGGAGTTTTTTTTATAGTTTTTTCAACCGTTAGAATCATTTGACCGTTTTTTATCAATGACTATGATTTAGTGTCAGTTATTATCCAAACTCTATAAATAGAGAGCTCATTTTATCATTTTCACACACATCTTCTCTACTTTTAATCTCAATTTCATATTTTCTATACGCTTTCGTTTTTAATTTTCAATTACAATGAAAGGAGGTCGTGGAGGTACATTATCTAGAGCTCGAAAGGGAAAGGAAATAATAAATCCGCGGGAGGATCCTAACATTCAATCCACCGATGATGAGATCAAGCACATTTCGAATCTGACACCCGAAACACAAGGAAGTATCGATACAATTATTTTAAGGTTTAGGAACTTTCTCCTCTAAAGTCTTCTATTTTCACTAAACATTTTGAGAAGGTCACTCTTCCGTTGGGAGAAATGCGTGTAAAATGTAAGCACTGCAATGCTTCCTACAAATTCTAAGCAGGCGGTGATTATGGGTTGTTAAAACGATATGTAGAAACAAAGCACCCGATGAAATATGGACTCAATCATTCTCAAACACAATTATCAAGATTTTCTTCAACTAGCGGTAGTACTGATTCTAGTTTATTTTTATATTTGGATAATAAATTAAAAGAATCATTAGCTAAATTTGTTTCTGTAAAACATCTTTCTTTTAGTTTTATATCTAAATGTACATTTGAAGATTTTTGTAAAAAATATTTTAATCCATGTGGTAAACGTGTTCCTAGGACTACACTGTTGGGGATCGAATGACCAGCTAGAAGAGGGGTTGAATAGTCGTGCACCCCAAATCGATTGCTTCTCCTACAGTGTTAGTTTCCGCAGTGGAAATACAAACTAATATAAACAAGAAAGCTAAAGACAATAAGAGAAAAAAATAAGTAAACCGCTAACACGACAATTTACTTAGTTCGGAGATAACTTTCTCCTACTCTATAGTTATTTGTAAGGTGGACGATCCCTCAATCCGTCGGTGGATTAGTCCCCGAAAACTCCGGCTAGCACAATCCTCCTTGTCGATAGAGAAACCTCGCCACAACTCGATCAAGAGCACCCGGATTGCAATGAGAGCTTGGACACTCTAATTAGACTTTAACCAAGTCCAATTTCGTCACCATGACCAACCATCCCAAGCTCCATCTTATAGAGCTTGGAAAGAAACAACATTGTTGTTTTATCGTTACCAGTCGACTAGTGCCTGGCCAACAACTCTTTACTAGTCGACCGGTGCCAACACCAGTCGACTGATCCTAGCCGTTCGAGCACAAAAACTCTTTGTGCTCACCCCCAGTCGACTGGTCCCAGTACCAATTGACTGACACATACCCTAAACCTAGGGTTTCTCTTCCTAAGTACATTTTTCTTGCATTTGGGCCCTCACGACTCACTTGACACTTCTTTGCAGCCTTGACCAGAGCCTTCAAGTCTACTTCCCTTTGGCTCTCATCCCTCGGATGCATCTAAGCTCGCGACTCGTCCCAATGTCATCCTTCGCATATGCCTCGAAGTCGTTTGCCTCGGCCCTTGTCCTTGTTGCCTTGTCCATGATCCCTCGGATGCTCCATCCTTCATCGGGCCCGAAGTCATCAAGCTGAGTCATATGTATATCCTACAAACCTGCACACTCATATACGCATATCAAATAACAAGGGTGAACTTAACTTAAACCCTTTGCCCAAACACCAAAACACATTGTCGCATGGACTATTGAGATTGCTCCAACATACACTTACTCGTACAATTAAAAAATTAGTCGAACAAGGAAAAAAGAATTTAATTGATGAATTTAGTAAATTAGATAATAAAGTTTCTTTATATTCTGATATTTTAAGTGATCATTAACAAACACATTCGTATATGAGTGTGACTTGCCATTGGATCAATAACTCTTGGAACCTCCAAAAAAGATTATTAGTTTATAAAGTTTTTGATGAATCACATAATATTCATAATATCACACAATTATTATGTTTAATTTTAGAAGAATATGACTTAACTCATAAAATATTTTCAATATCATTAGATAATGCTAGTTCGAATACCACTTCTATAGATGATCTAAAATTTATTTGTCAACCTATTATTGGTAGTTTATTATTTTCATATTTGTTGTGCATGCCATGTTTTAAATTTATGTGTTCAAGATGGATTAAAAATTTTAGAAAGTTATATTAAACTAATTAGAATTACAATTTCTTATTTATGGTCTCATCTATCTATAATGAAGCAATGGGTAGGTTTTGTAAAGCTAATGGAATGAAACCTAAAAATTTTTTCACGTGATGTACCAACACGTTGAAATTCAACATACCAATTATTATAAGATTCATTTCAATATAAAGAATTATTGTGTTCATTCTTTTTGCATAAAATACTAATAGTAATATATATTTATTTTCACAACAATGAAATATTTGTAGTAGTATTTATGAAATTTTAAAAATATTTAATGATGCAATCGAACAACTTTTTGATGTTTATTATCCCACTGCTCAATTAGTTTTAGAAATTTTTTCTAATATAGTATTAGTTTTAAATGAACATATTAATAATGAATCTTTATCTTCTTGCATCTTAGCTATGAAAACTAAAAGGGAAAAATATTTTTATTTTATTTCTGAAATTTATTTAATTGCATTTACTTTAGATCCTAGATTTAAATTAGAACTTTTACAAGAAATGTTAACTTTATATTATGACGTTTTAATTACAATTAAAGATTTTTCTTCTCCTGATCTAGTTAATATTATATATAATGTTAGAATTTATTTATATGATATTTATAATCAATACTACGCAAAATATGGAGCACAAATTAATATTTCTGAAATACAACAAACTACTAGTAGTAATTTAAAACTTACAAAAACATAGTTTTTATTAAAAGAACAGACAAAACGTCCACGGGAATCCTCAAGTTCCACACAGGAACTTGAAAATTATTTTATGACCTTTTTTTTATTTTAATAAAGCAGATAACGAAAATTTTGATATCTTAAAGTAGTGGTCACAGAAGGCTAAAAGTTTTTCCGTCCTCTCCGTGATCGCTAAACAAATTTTAGCTTGTCCAGTGTCAACTGTTACTATGGAACAGACATTCAGTGTCGGCGGCAACATATTAGATGAACGACGATCAACTTTATCTCCCGACTCATCGGAAGCTTAAACATTACTGGACGATTGGACCAGAGCGGAGAAAAGAATCCAAAGAATATAACTTTTAGATAACAAAGTTGAAAATTTTGATACTGAAGAAACGAATACGACAGGAACGGGAAATGAAAGTGAGTGACAATGTAAAAGGATAAAAATGTAAAAGAACTACGTGGACTTTGATTCCCCTATACTCTAAGGGGATACATAGGCAACTTAAATAAGTACAAACCCTTTTTTGCAATAATTTTTAATTTTTAATTTTTAATTTTTTTAACATAATAATCTTAAACCGTGGCGAACCACGAAATAAACCATGAACCGATAGTTCCGAACCGTGAACCGTAACCGACTTGGGCGGTTAAGGTTAATGGTCGACCTGCTTGGAACCGTCGAACCGTCAGTTTTGAACCGTGGGCAGGTCTAATGAGAAGCTTTGGAAGAGTGAACTCTAAGCAAAAGGAAAATCTTAGGGAGTGAACCCTAGGTGGTGAGAACTCTTGGAAGAGTGAACTCCAAGTAAAAGGAAAGCTTTAGGAGAGTGAACCCTAAGCACTAAGAAGTTTTGGAGGAGTGAACTCCAAGCAAAGGGAAAACCTTAGGAGAGTAAACCATAGGTAATAAAAAGTTTTAGAGAAAACTCCAAGTAAGTGTGATCGAAACAAGGTTTGGCAAACTACTTTTATCTATTGTGCTAACTTGGTGTTATAGAAAACTCTTATTGGATCAAGTCGATCAAACACTAAGCAACAGGAAGTCCAAATAGATTAGCTGAACTAGATATTTAACAAGTAAGATAAGAATCTGGAAGAGAAATCCTTTTGAAAAGAAAGTGTGAGGACGTGTTTTCATTTTGAGAATAAACTTAGGTGATGATCCGATTGAAAAAAATCAACAAAGATTTCATAGCCGAAATCAAACAACCCTAACTGTCAAACTCACTCATGCATATTAACTTTTATCTAATTCTATTTTATAGGATCATTATTGATCCTGTCCGAGAGTTGAGTCGATGGGTGCTGGGGACGTGGTGCTCGTTGCTGTCTCCAAATGACCTCCAAGATGACATGGACCACCAGTGAACCTGCAACAAAGCCGAGTCGGGAAGGGGTTCCCGACGACGACCTTCCGACGCTCAAGTCAGGCACCAGCGGAATAAAGTGGAAGCAGAGTAACGAGATTGTAGCTACAGTGAAGAATCGTGTATACCTCCGTCGAAGTCTGGGGGTCCTTATATAGGATCCCGGGGGGGTGCGTGCACCCTTCCTGAGGCGTACACACTCCTCAAAGCATACCTCAAAATGGACGTGCCAGAAAAGTATGTCTGACGCCATACCACAACCATCCGAGCATATCTCCGACATGACAGTGGAAACTTCTACTGTACGATCTTCTGTCCGGTCTGGCCACCGACCATGCTGTCTGTCGACGGCGCATGTCTCGAGAAGGATATCATTAGCTGTCCATTTTGTCCTCTTCTCTCTCGTTTGTTACTAGGCCGAGCGGGTGAGCCGGGCATGCAGCCTTAGTTGTTGGGTAGCTCGGCCGAGCAGACATGCCACTCGACGAATCAACTCTTTCATATGAGAACCCCTGAACATCGGAAACCCGACCTGTGATCGGGCTATCTTCGAGCCGACCTGGGCGCTATCACGGCCGATCGGCGAGGTAACCTACCCGCTCGGCAAGAATATCGGGCTACCCATCTTGACTTTGACTTCCACGTGTCATTGACCACCTTACGACTGAGCCTCCTCCTTCACCACCGGATCACGTAGACGACGCCAAATTGATCATGTCCGAGAGTCGAGTCGACGAGCGCTGGGGATGTGACGCTCGTTGTTGTCTCCAGATGACCTCCAAGATGACATGGACCTTCGGTGAACCTGCAACAAAGCCGAGCCGAGAAGGAGTTCCCGGCGACGACCCTCTGACGCTTAAGTCAGGCACCAACGGAATAAAGTGGAAGCAGAGTAACAAGATTGTAGCTACAGTGAAGAATCGCGCATACCTCCGTCGAAGTCTGGGGGTCCTTATATAGGATCCCAGGGGGGGTGCGTGCGCGCTTCCCGAGGCGTGCACACTCCTCAAAGTATACCTCAAAATGGACGTGTCAGAAAAGTGTGTCTTACGCCATACCACAACCATCCGAGCATATCTCCGACATGATAGTGGAAACTTCTACCGTACGATCTTCTGTCCGGTCTGGCCACCGACCATGCTGTCTGTCGGCGGCGCATGTCTCGAGAAGGATATCATTAGCTGTCCATTTTGTCCTCTTCTCTCTCGTTTGTTACTAGGCCGAGCGGGTGAGCCGCTCGGTCGCATACTAGGACGGGCATGCAGCCTTAGTTGTTTGGTAGCTCGGCCGAGCGGACATGCCGCTCGGCGAATCGACTCTTTCATACAAGAACCCCTGAGCATTGGAAACCCGACCTGCGATCGGGCTGTCTTCGAGCCAACCTGGGCGCTATCACAGCCGATCGGTGAGGTAACCTACCCGCTCGGCAAGAACATCAGGCTGCCCATCTTGACTTTGACTTCCGCGTGTTGTTGACCACCGTACGGCCAAGCCCCCTCCTTCACTACCGGATCAATTATTATTACTGTGCTAATTTTATTTTATAGAAAAATAAAGTCCCAAGTTGACCGAAGGGTTTGGTCGACTGAGCATGATGATTTGGTCGATCGATCTAGGTAAAAAAGAACAAATAAGATTGAGATCTAACAAAGAAGGAAATAGAGATTTAGTCGACTAATCAAGATGATCAGGAAGATCAATTGAGTGAATAAATATGGAAAGTGCAGGAGATATGATTAGATCATAGAGTAAAGGAAATCTTTAAGGTCCAGTGGCCTGAACAAGGTTCAATCCATCGGGAAACCCGAATTTCATGAGATCGATCATATTGAATCAGAGTAAGCAATGAAAGAAGTGAGACTAGTTGCCTGATAAAGGTTCAGTGGATTGTTAGGATTCAGTGGATTGATCAATTTCCAATCAACCAGATGAATACCATAAAAGAAGCCTTGTGATCCGAGGCCGTGTATCAATTCTCTCCTCGATCCCTTACTCTCTTGTTGCTCAGATCGTACAAATTTTGCTATTATGAAACCGAGAGGCTCTCCAACAACTTATGCATAATTTCTATATCTACGTTATCAGTATAATCTTTTTATTATTTGCATTTACATTTAAGGAGATAGTAATGTATTATTATCTTTCTCATATATAAGATTTCATCCTTCTCCTCCGAAAGTTGTAGGAGAACTTTAGTAAATTGTCCATCATAAAATGATGGAAGATTGCAAGATTTGTAGTGGTAGTTGAAGTAAGTAAAAAATGAATAAATTATAGTCTTCGGTATTTTTTGTCTCTATTATTCCCTCTGTGACTTTGATTTTAGAAAAAGATAAGAAATTTTTTTAATGAACGACCTTCATCTATTTGAAAGCGACACTATTCAGTTAGGAGAAAACTAAAAGCTTTTTACTCGTCTTGTTTTCTGGATTTTACTATTCAGTTACATGGGAGCACCCAGAGCAAGAAAGAAGCAAAAGAGAAGTTTCAGGAAATCCAGAATGCCTACTCTGGTTCGTGCTCTCCATTCACTCTACTCACCATCAAAATTTTCTCTAATAATTAAACCTCTGGCATTGTTTTCAAGTTTCTCAAGCTTTAATCTTTTTGTTTTACAAATACATATCGGTACAAACCGGCAGTAAAAGGAATATGATCGTGAGAGCTAAATTATAGTAAAGGGAGAAAGAATTGTTGCACAACCTTGTGGGAAATGCCTTCTAAAATTCGATCACTTCAACCTAGAGAGGTAATCCTGTGCAATGGAGAAGCATGCTTCCCTCTGTTTCTTATATTCATTATAGCGAAGAAAGAAGTATGAGAGGTAATCAAAATCAATTGAGGATACCTTCGCCTGTCACATTGAAAATTTAGGAATAAAGTCAGGGCTCTCTCATATAGATCATGACCAAAGGAATTTTTTTGGTTTTGTTGCATTGGAAAGTTTGTACCTGTATGATAGCCCACAGAGCCCAGTAAATGTGGGATGCAAGCCTGAATGTATTTGTTTCGACGAAGAGGGCTTCGAGATCATGATCAGGCACCTGCAAGCAAAACATATTTGTAAGTGCAAATAGTCATATAGAAAAAGTTAAGCAATTCAGTCAGACTCAGCTGCTCAAAGCAAAGATAGTCTAGTCCTCATCCAAACTGAAAGCAATCATGATACGCCTGGATCCTTATTCATAAGTAGAGTTATTCTTGAATTTTCTGGCGGGTTATAAAGATGCTAGATTAGTTTACTGTCTATGATAGTGATTAAGCAAACTCTGCGACAACTTTGAATGCAATGTTATCCCGTTACTGGCTTGGATTTTCAGTTCTTTTTCTTCAATGTTTTTCACCAGTAAGAAATACAGAACAAAAATAAACAATTTAATGTGAAAAAGAAAATTGGACAAGGGTGTCATTGCTATCTAATGAAGAAATTCTATAAATCAATAAAACTCACCAATAATTTTACGACCAACAAAAAAAGGTAAAGAAACACAGCCTACAAACCTATTTCAGATTTCAGAAGCAGAGATGACCACCATGCCAGACAAGGAAAACATGCAGAAATACATGATAATATATGGTAAAAAAAAATTGAAATGTCAAAGCTTCTAGTCATTTATTGCACAGTTTCCAAATAAATGAGGCATGCTTGACACTATTTTTCAAGAACATATCCACTAATAGAAATAATAGAAATTATCTTTCAGCGAGTATGTTGCCAATTCTAGCAAATTCTACCTACCTTATGTGGTTTTTGTGGTTGTAGGTAACTCCTGAAGAAATCGTACTGTGCCTCCTTATCTGGGTACCTGTTACAATAAGAAAGATGTAGCATAAATTAACATAATATTCTATCAAGATAATCTCAGCAAAGAGGTAAAAGAAAACACAACTGAATACAAAGGCAAGTAACCTACAAGCTGAAATCACAGTCAAAGCCTGCATACTCATTGAAGTGGTTCGCAATATCATAGCCTCTATAGCTGTATGACCCATACTCAAAGTCAATGAAGTAGAGTCTCCCTGAAAGTGTGGAACATTCGACACCAAAAATGTACATGTATCATGTATGAGGCTCCCATAGAAAATATAAATGCATAATTTAGAACATCAAAGCAGGTGAATGAAAATGAGAAAATAGTTACGCAATATTCACCTTCTTTGTCATTTATCATCAGATTCCCAGACAGCAAATCGTTGTGAGCAAACACGACAGGTGCATTTAGAAGGGCAGTGAGATCCTGTTGGCATATCTCGTGAAGAAGCAAGATATTATGAGTTATGTAAGTCGATATCAAGAAGAAAGATTGTGAATTTTGTTAGCCAATATCATAAATGTTACAGAGAGGCTGCAGGTACATAATCAAACTCTTTGTTCAATATTATATCACAATAACAACAAAATTAATTACTAAATCTATCACAAACTTTGGAAGCTCTATTAGACTATCATTTCTAACAAATCCATTACATAGTTTAGATTTTGTCACAAATCTACTACAGTTAGAAAATCGCAACAAAATTTTGTATTGATTCTTTAGAGTATCATTTTCACATGGTATCATATGCCATTTTTACACCTCACCAGATCCTCTAATTTCAAATATGTCATTTATTAACTTTATCAACTAAAACTGAAATTATATCAAATTCTACTTAGTTTTATTCCTTTGCACAAATAATATCTGAAAATGTGAATCAGTTTATGGCATCAAGTAATATTCTTCAAAAAAAGTATAAAATTAAGTACAACAATATTTTATGTAGGAATTGTGCTAACTAGTTAAAAAAATTAAAAGTATGTGATTAACTTGTTAAAAATGAAAATGAGTGATAGGTTTGTTCAAACCTCAAAAACTCGTGATAAAAAATTAATCCTAAAATAATCAGCAAGACAACAATTTTTGTCAAATAGTACCTTGAGCTTACTAATTTCAGCTCGGATTTCTTGGAATGGGATTGATTCATACCTAGCTTGCTTCCCACTGTCATCAAGTTTTAATGCTGCAGCTGCAACAGATGCTCTTTGTCAGGATGGAAAAAAGGGAAATCAACAAGATTCTACAGCAGAAATAAGTTAATAGAAGTTCTAGAAAAATGACAATCAGTTTTCATCAACACACACAAAAAAAGAAAAACGTGACATAATAACCAGTAACCTTTTTCTAGAAACCTGAATAGATCATTCCACAATTGTGGTTCTGTAGAACCTGGTACTGCCACCTTATGAAACTTGTGGAGTTGCCTAGCTATCTCAGAAGCTATTTCAGTGTTGCTCATGTCTGGAAGCAATTGACAAAGTTCAAAAACAGGTTGCTAGAAAATTACAAATATTAGAAAACTTCTTTAGAACAAAAATATGAATGCATTAAAGTAATCGTACTCATGTACAACATTCAAGTCCCATATGATGCAAAGCATGAACCGCTAATGTGTACAACAACGAATCATTGATACCAAAGTATTGTTTGGAAAACTAAAAGAGACAAGGAAATGAATAGTTTGTCAATTTGCCCTTGAAAGTATTTTTCTTGGATTTAACCAGTAAAATTTACTAAACCATTACATTTCATGGAAAAAGAAAAAAAAAACTATGGAAGGGGGAAATAAGAGGGATGAGACGGTTTAGTAAACTTCAGCAATTTCTTTAATTTCCATTGATAGGGATGATTCAACAGTGTTGTATAGTGATAAGTGTGTAACATACTTACATAATAGTTTAAGCAGTCTAACTCCCTTAAGCATTTGACGTGTACTTAACTGACAAGACAAGCATCTATAAAGTGTACTTAACTCCCTACACTTTATAGATGGAAAAAGTTGAAAAGTTCTCAAATATGACCAACAAGATGTGTTTATTTTAAAATAATGGTCATAAAGTTTGACAGTAGAATTAAAGCACCAATAGTTGAGTTAAATCAAAAGGCCTAAATTTTGTATTGTTAGTCTATCATTACACGAGGAATTAAATGATATACTAACCTGACGGTGAAAGTGTTCGGGCATCAAGAAATGATTGAACCATGCCATTCCCAAATATTCCTAGTAATTTTGCACCAAATCCTGCAGCTGAGAGATGTGGTAGTGCCTAAAGTTGCCAATAGCTAAGGTAAGTAAATGCTCAAAAAAATTATTTGCATGACTTAAGATGAGAACACACAAAAGTGTTCTTGAATTATGTTCAAAATATAACATAATGATGAGTTAAATCATTAAATGAATAGTGAGATTTTTTTTGTGTCATAGAATAAGCTGATTAAAATTTATTTATCTATTTCTTTAAGTGGTTATTGGTTTACAATTACACTTGGCTTTGCTTCAATCCAAGTTTTTGAACCGAACCTGCAATTCCCGTTTGCGATCAATCACTAAATCTGTATCCGGGCCATACAACCGAACAGTCAGAAGATTTATGTTCCCACTATTTTCTCTTATAGAGACCTTCAACACTGCATGAATTGGAAGATGTAAACAATTAAATGCTGGAATGTGTAAATGGGCAAACATTGTAAGGACTTGAGAACTTTCAGACCAGTGAAAGCTCATAGGATCTTATACAAGGTTGCAAACACTCAAATCTCTACCTAATTCACAATCAACACACTGCAACACACTCAATAAACAGTTGAAGCGAAATAATGCATACAAGGAACATAAGAAGAAATGTACGTAGTTAAACCAGAAGAGCTTACAAAGATTTGTGATGCCGCCGGAAACAGTCTCGATTGTGAAACAAGATTCATCAACAGATGACCACTTCGCAAACAAATCCTTGCATAGATTTCTAAAAAAAAGCACAAAATGTTACTTAACCATTAGAAGAAAACTTGCTTGTTATTTTCACAAGATCATTAAAAAACGAAGCAATAAAGAACTATATTAGCAAAATCTTAAGAAAAGTCTCACGCGACACTCTATTCACGCATGGTAACGACTAACGAGAATTATCAAGTAAACAATTTTTTTTTAAAAAAAAAATAAATAGCTTGAAACTGAAATCGAGTGAAGAGACCACAAAAAGATAACGCCGAGTGCTCACACGATGCGAGGCTTCATCCGGTCGAGAGGTAGCGAAATGTCGATCTGGATAGAGGAGCAAGGGATCGCTACGACAGCTTCGCTTCCTTGTCCCACACCAGTGAGCGCGTCGGAGACCTTGACCTCCTCTCCCATCTCTTCTTCTCCGCCTCTGGCGCGCACAGACCGTAGCTCGATCTATGGATCGGCCCTTCGATTTCGCCGGGAGTCGAGAGAGGAGAAACGCGGAGAGCCAGACGCAGAAGAAAGTGATGGTCTTAATTAGGAGGTCCAATCGCACCATAACGAGCCAGACCGGCTGGGTCGTTGGAAATCAAGAGAATCCTGAAACTTTACGAAAAACTCCAACTTCTTTCTCTATCATTTGAACACTCACCCTTGTTAACAAGTAGAAAGTTAAATTTTAATGCTATTAAAAGTAGTCTAGATGATAGGCGTATGATATTTGATATAATAATTAACGGTCGATCCTAAGAAATCCATGATATGGAGTTTATTTTACAATATAAGTCTAACGCTTATTTACTTATATTTATTTTTTTCTATATTCATGGAGCTAATATAAAGAGGATCGATCTCTGATTACCCATCCCAACTTAAATTATAACATGGATGAAAAGATGAACCCAAGAAGGGATCATAATTAATTAGGATCAAATTGTCACCGTGATCCGACCATAATATAATATAGATAGAAAGGTGAACCTAGAGAAAGATTCCAACTAATTATAATCAAATTACGACTATGATACAACCAGAATATAACGTTGGTGGAAAGGTAAATCCAGAGAGAAATTTCAATTAATTATGGTCGAATTGTGATCATAATCTGATCACAATTATATTATGGATCATCCCTGATCCATAAAAAGTGAACGGATCTAGTCTAAAAAAAATGATAATCCCAGTTAACTTAATTGATTATCTCTGGGGTGACCAGCTCGATCCCACGGAAATTTTTCATCTGTCACTAAGGTAAATCGGGAAGTACACGCGGCTAACTTAGAAGTCCAACATCTTTTGATTACGCTTTCCATTTGAAGGAAAAATTCGGATGTTTGAATGACAATCTGAATATCTTACCGTGACATCATAACCCTAGGACAATATAGTCTCAAAACAAGAAACTCTTCCTATTGAAATATTTCTGATTAATACTATATTATAATAATTATAAATCATAAATATTGTAATATAGATACATCATCCCTAATCATTATTAATTAATATTATATTATAATAATGGTAAATAATAATCACTATATAATTGTAGTATAATAATAAAAGAATAAATTAAATTAAAAATAAAAATAGAACGATGTTTTAATAATAAATAAAAGAGAGTTGCTTTTTTTCCCGTCCACGCACACCCCCTCCACCTCCCCTCTCTCTCCTTGCCAAAAGACGCATGTAGCCTCCTCTTTATTTTTTTTTATTTTTTTTATTTCATTTAATTTTCATTTAGTTTTAATTTTTTAATTAATTTTATTTAAAAATAACTCTCGTACAATTATATTTTTAATTTTATTTAATTTTATTTTTTAATTAATTTAATTTATTATTTTTTATAAATACTTTATTTTTCAATTTTATATAAATTTTATTTAGTTTTTATTTTTAATTAATTTAATTTATTACTTTTTTCATAATACTTATATTTTTTCAATTGATTTTTTTTAATTTTATTTTTTTATTAATTTTTTTAATCAATTTCTTTATCAATTTTTTATGAGTTTTTTTTTCAATAATTTTTTTTATATGTTTATAATCTTTTATTTATTTTTAGTTTATATTTAAAACTAAAAATAATACTACCAATTAATAATGAACACATTCATAACTTAGGACAAACATATTTTTTCCAAATGAAGAGTACATGTAATAATACAAAAAAAACATAAAAACATATAAAAATAGAAATCTTAATCAATATTGCATCTGCTCCCGATGCATTTGGTGGTGGTGCACCAATTACTTCGTACCACAAATGAGCGTGTGTCCTGTAACGAGTGATCCATCCTTTAGCTTCATACGATGAATGTTGCCACCACCAAGTTGGAATTGGTGGTACAGGATAATGAGGATATAAGAAAACTTGTACGAAGTGATTGTCAATATGAGCAATAGCTATTTCTCGACGCTCTTGGTTTGGAACTGGAGGAGTTCTTAATGGCAAGTGAGTAAAACAACTCCCAATATTCTCACCAAATATATGAAGTACAAGATTGTACCTTGATGCGATGACAATTCCCAAAGGCATAGCGTCCATCCAATATATTTCTGGTGCCCACTGCTCGAAATAATTAAATGAGAATAATAGATTTGTTACCAAATTTGGATCTGGATAAAGTTGATCATATATATCCTTATTTTGTTGAATCTCTTCTATAAGCTCAAATCGTACTTGAACCCAACTTTCTTCACCATACCCAATTAGTGCAGCTATTGCCCTGAATCCATAATGACCATCAGGTTGAACATCAACAGTGTGAGAAATATAACGCTGCAGAGGCACAGGTAATTTCTCAATATAAGTATCACGGATGGGTGGAACTGGAGAGTGATCATGGGTCGTTTGAGTATTGCGAACCTTCGACCCTCTTCCACGTCTTCCTCTCCCTTGAGATGTTGCAATCGGTTGAGAGACCCTAGATCCTGAAGTAGATGCTTCTCCGAAAGAAGATATGCGGCGTCCACTTTGCTCATCTCTACCCGTAGGTCGACCTCTATGTTCTGTGTTGTATGAAGGAGCTCGCAATGTACTTTGAGATGGATCAATCATATCAAGAAACTTGTTTATCATATGCTCTCGCATATATGGATCCATCCCATCTAATATCTCAACAACGTGGGATGTCCTGTTACGTTCTGCTCCCTCGTCATTAAACTAATGTGCGTGCATCGACAATCTCCTCCAATGAGTGTTGATACTCTGAAGCGGAATTGGAATGGAAAAGTAATGGTAATGTGCAAGATCATGCTCGCATGACAATCCGTATACAATTTTGATAGAACAGTTGCATCTGCCGGATAGCTGGTGAGATGTTTCCTCAATACATTTTAGCTGACCATAAATCAACTCCATTGCCTCTAATGAAATCCGACACCTTATTTGACTGAAAATGTCATCATGTAAATGTTGATGGCGTGGAATGTTCAGAGATTTTTCGAACGACTTCTTAATATCCCCGAACTGAATTCTCAACATCTTATGTATTTTTTTCAAAAGATGTCTGTAGGGATGACATGGTATCTCCCAAATATAACTTCAATCTCGCATGTGCAGATTCTGCCCTGTAATAAAAAAAATGTATTGTGTTTAAATACTGAAAAGAATTGAAATACTACAATAATGAACAAAATTTAAATAATAAAACTATAAAATGGCTATACCTTTGATTTGAATTGCTCCCGAGGTGTATACATGTATCAACCCATGCTGAAACAAACCGCTCTTTGTAAGGGTGTAACCATGTATCCCAAAAATAATTTAGAGCACCCTCGAATCGTTGATACTCTTTGCGCATGACATCCTACTTATGCTGATAAGACCATTGTGTCGATGAATTAATGAGTGAGTGCCATGATGCATAAAAATGTTGTCACTCCAGACCAAGCATAGGAGTGTATTTCTTCATTACGCACTGGTTTATGTGCCAAATACAAAGGATGTGACATGCATTGGTAAAACATGTTTCAATTGCATTAATAAGCGACAAATCCCGATCTGAAACAAATACCAATGGCAACGATGTCTTCTTTTCAACCATCCACTTCTTTAAGGTACCTAATGCCCATGTCAGTTGCTCTGTCTTGTCATTACTAAGATATGCAAACATAAGTGAGTAAGTTCGCATTGTGGATGTGATACCCACAACCTCCAATAGTGGTATCCGATACTCATTGGTCTTGTATGTGACATCAATGATCAACACAGATAAAAAGTTTACAGACAGCTTTAGACTTTTTGGATGAACCCAAATAATATCTGTGATTTCGTTGGTTACTGGATTTGTACGGTATTTATGGAGGTATTCTTTCTTGATTAATTGGTCCAAGACATACTGAATATAATTTAGGCCGCCCCGTTTAGCAGATTTATTTGTGAAAATAGCATTATAAATGCTTTTGATTCTCGTAGTGTTTGATGTGTCTCTTTCCTTCAAAATACTAAGAATTTCACAAGGTGTGGTGTTGTTGGCCATGTCAAGAACAAATTCTTTTTCTTTTGGTTTTAACCTACTCGGGTACTCATGTCCATCAATATATTATGCTAATTGATGATTATGAAAACCACAAACAACCCTTAAACCCCACATCACATCATCTGGAGGTATTGGTATACCTCGCAGCTCAAATGGGCATTCACATTTTTTAGTCCCAGTATTTCTTTTTAAGGATTGCCCATCAACTAGATATCGTGGCGGTTTATAATTTCCACCTCTTTCATGTTAGGACCTTCGGATGGCTAGAGAGGGGGTGTGAATAGCCTCTTCGCAAACTTACACAAATTTTCTTCCAGAACTTTGTTAGCACAGCGGAAATAAGCAAAAACAAACTAATACAAGGAAGAAAACAAAACACCACTAACACAATGATGTACGAGGTTCGGGGATAACTTGCCCCTACTCCTCGGCGTATCCGTAAGGTGGACG
This sequence comes from Zingiber officinale, assembly GCF_018446385.1. Classification (NCBI taxonomy): domain Eukaryota; kingdom Viridiplantae; phylum Streptophyta; class Magnoliopsida; order Zingiberales; family Zingiberaceae; genus Zingiber; species Zingiber officinale. The sequence goes on from NC_055992.1 coordinate 5,293,005, forward strand.
ATCCCTTGATCTTTCGGTAGATCAACCCCCGGACAGATTCCGGCTAAGTATTTCTCCTTCTCGGTGGAGAAACCTCTCCACAAAGTCTCAAAAGGATTTAAATGAAGCACAAGACTTACAGAGTTTGGTGGCTACAATGAATGCACAATTAACTTACAGCCACAATGAACACAGAGCTTAAAGAAGCGGATCCTCAGCCAAGAGCTTCACACGACACTCTTGCTTAATCGACGACAGAGAGTTTGCTACCAAAAAACATTACACCAACCTCTCTTCTTCCTCCTTCTTATTTCTATGTTTTCTTCACTGCGTTTGCCTGCATCGAATCACTGCAAACTGCATAGAATCGCTGCAACCTGTATCGAATTACTGCAATCAACTCAGGCGTCGCCAATCACTCCTCCTTCTCATCTGGTCCTCTGAACTCACACCAATATCATCCATGGTCTTCACTGGTGTCTTCTGAGCTCGAACCAATGCCAAGGAGTCAAGCTGATTGCAGCCAGAACATACCCAGATCGCCAGTATCCGTTGATGCTTCAAATGCACCATTTGCAGCCAAGCTCAGTAGAAAAATCATTTTGTCTTATTCCTCTAATAGACCTTAATTTGAATTCAAGCATCGTCATGATACCTGCAACCTGTAACTCAAAAAGCTCACAGAAGATCGTTAGTTCAGAGAAATCAGAAGTTGCAGAAAAATAGCAGAATACAAACGACATCGCTATGGATCGGTCAGCAGACCGATCCATGGCTCTCTGGACCGATCAGGACACAGCCTGATCGGTCTGTGGACCGATCAGGACTCAGGTGGATCGGTCCACAGACCGATCCCCCTCTTTCTTCTCCGATCTTCTTCGCTTCTGTATGATTACTGATCGGTCTCCAGACTGATCAGATAACCCACAGAAAGTTTCTGTGTGGTTTCTGATCGGTCACCAGACCGATTAGATAACTCATAGAAAGTTCTGTGTGGTTACTGATCGGTCACCAAACCGATCTGTGATCTTTTAGTATCACTGGATCGGTCTGCAGACCGATCCAGACGACCAAGGTATCACTAGATCGGTCTGCAGACCGATCCAATGCTTATGTGAGTTTTGGAGCTTTCCAGCCCGAAACCCTAAGGTCTTCCTGGTCTAGAGAACGAGCTACCGAGCCCTTTCTGACTTAGTCTGGAGAACGAGCTACCGAGCCCTCTCCGATCTAGTCCGGAGAACGAGCTACCGAGCCCTTTCCGACTTCGTCTGGTCCAGAGAACGAGCTATCGAGCCCTCTCTGACCTAGTCCGGAGAACGAGCTGCCGAGCCCTCTCCGACTTCGTCTGGTCCAGAGAACGAGCTACCGAGCCCTCTCTGACCTAGTCCGGAGAACGAGCTACCGAGCCCTCTCCGACTTCGTCTGGTCCAGAGAACGAGCTACCGAGCCCTCTCTGACCTAGTCCGGAGAATGAGCTACCGAGCCCTCTCTGACTTCGTCTAGTCCAGAGAACGAGCTACCGAGCCCTCTCTGACCTAGTCCGGAGAACGAGCCCGCTTCGTCCGGTCCAGAGAACGAGCTACCGAGCCCTCTCTGACTTCGCGTGCCAAGTATCCGTACTTGGATTTTTCCTCTCCTCATGATCAACCTTGATAATTAATCAGTCTGAGTTTAATTAATATCTGATACAAACTTAAATCAGTGTCAACATCAAAACAACAGCCAGGTCAGACTGTATCAACAATCTCCCCCTTTTTGTTGTTTGACAACATGATTTAAGTTTAGATCAGAAATGTTCATATTTCCATATTTCCCTAATTTTAGGGGAATCAAGATCCTCCCCCTAAGACAGATACAACACCATGTAAGGATAGGGGAATCAAGGTCCTCCCCCTAAAGTCAAACTTTCATTTATCTCTAAACTTAGGTATTCTCTCCCCCTTTGTCAAACACCGAAAAGGTGCGAATTAGGTAAGAGAACGATAAGGACTCCCCCTTAACCTATACTGTCTTTTTCTTAATTCACCTAGAACACCCTCTAAATGTATTATAAGATAGTGATAAAGAAATAAGAGACATACAAGATATAGCATATGAATAGCATATTAAAAACCAATAAGGAGTGAAACATAAAGAAATAAAATAAACAGCATAAATAGAAGAAATCAGTAAGTATCCAGGACAAACATACATAACCAACAACCAACATCCAAAACATAGACAGCCAAAATGTCATCATAGAACAATGTATATCAATCAGCCTCCTCATCATGAGGAGCATCAGGATCATCAACGGGAGGAATGGGTCCCTGAGGTGGCATGCCGCTGCTCGAGGATGGATAGCCCGGGAAATCCTGCGGAGGTGGGTATCCGTAAATCATCGTAGCGCTGGTCAATCCGGACGCGCAGCCCGTGAAGCTCAGCAACCAGCAACTCATCGTGCCGATCAAAGCGACTCTCCAGCTCGGCGATCTGCCAGCGCAGATCAGGATCGGCCTCTCCATCGTCAGCAGCAGGAGGAGCAGCAACAGGAGCAACCTATCGTGGAGGTCCCCGTGGTAACTCACCTAGTGCTCTCCCATCCTTCCACCGGACGCCCCCATTTTTGTCCTATGATTCCAGACTTGGAAAATGCCTGCTTCCCAAGTCTGCAATCCTGTCTGACTATCTTGATTATTCTACCCTTAGAGACATCAATCTGAAGGGTCTCGAGCCAATCTGTAATTATATGCCCATAAGGCATATAAACAGTGTAGTCGCTCGGCTCACTATAGGAGATGATCGAAGAGTAGATGCTAGATACGATGTCAAAGTCGAGACGCCGACGCAATCCATAAAGCATCAGGCAATGATATGGTCGGATCTCAGACAATGGTTTAGATGTGATAGGCAGAAGACAGTTTGTGACCATTTTAAAAAGAATGTAGTCTTGAGGAGATAATCTCAAGGCTGCAAAAGTAGGAAAGTCAACATCTAGCTCATCAAGGCCACCCGGTCTAGGTTGTCTGAAGAAATACTCATAGACGGAGTCAGGTGTGACATCAAAAGGTGAGGGTAGGGGGTCTGGTAGATCAGGAAATATCGAGAAGACATTACCGGAACACCTCCGACAATCGAGATACTCAAAGAAGGATGAGAAACTGAAATCAAGAGTCCGCTTAGCAACTCTTGTTTTATAACCTACATCATTAGCAGTCTGATGAAGGTTGTTATAAAACTCAGAGACCAAGTCATAGTTGATATCCCGTTCTAAGTAGACAAGTGAGTCAAGATTGTAGTAGGAAATAGTTTCAGACACAGTTGGACAAAACTCGTCCATGAATTTACGATCTACAGACCTACACGGGAGTAATTTGAAGGTTCTTTGTCTAAAGGCTTCCTCAAAATTTTGGTTCGGGAATCTCCCGGAAATAGAGGGTTGAGGACGGGAAGGAGACTTTGACTTCGACTTCTCAGGTGACTTAGAGGTCCCCTCACCCACTGGTTTCTTTCTAAGAGGTAACAATGGGATACAATGGGAAATAAATGAGCACAGGAGCCACCCGAAACAAAAACCACAGTTATGGTGAGAAATGAAATCGAAATGCCAAGTTCTAGAGAAGTAAGAGGTTACCTTGGTGCCATTGAGCTGTTGGCTAGAGCTTCGGCTAGGGTTCCGTCGTGCAAAGAGAAGAGAAGGGAAGAGAAGGTGTAGGGAAGAGTCGACTAGGGTTCCGTGTGAAAGAGGAAAAGAAGGGATCGGGAAGATTTAAGGGTTTATTGATGGGTGTACAGTTGATGAAATGATCGGACGGCTGTCCGATCAGGAGGTATCAGGAGCCCCCTGATCGGTCCATGGACCGATCCAGGAACTGTTAGAGTGTATACTAAAAGCCTAGCTTTTGGTATAAACATTTATCTAGAAATAAGAATCACATTGGTCAAATGTCTACATTTATGATAAATGAAGTTGTTCAATTAATTTATATTGTAGATAACATGGTGTGTGGTGTCACACACAGAGGATCATGTTATCAGTACCTTATAAATTATAAACAGTAGCTCACGACCATAATGGAAAGGAACAAACCATTGGAAGGTCGTAGTGTAATTAGGTATTAGTTTATCTTAACTATATAATTACACTAGTACACTTGGAGTGTATTGAGTAGGACCATTAGAGGTCGTTTCTTTTATACTGACTTTATAAAGAAACAAAGACCTCAGTTATTATGGAAGTGTGTGCTCTTAATCCTAATATAATAACAAGCACATATATTTGATATTTATTTCTTTAATTTATCAATGGGTGAGATTTAGTTCGATGAATCAATAAGCCCGATAAGTTGGGAAATGATATCACTTATAGTGTGTGTTGTTGATTATAGAAGGAAACTGTGTCCTAGTGATCTAGGTTGAGAATGTCCCCAAGAGGAGCTCATAAGGATTGTCATGTTAAACCCTGCAGGTGGACATAGTCCGACATGACGATGAAGTTGAGTGGTACTACTCTTGGAGCTAGATATTAATTAAGTGAGTTGTCAGTAACTTACTTAATTAGTGGACATTTGTTATCTTAAACATAGGGAGACTAACACACTCATAATAAGAAGGAGCCCAAAATGTAATTTGGGATTGGTGCGGTAGTTCAATAATAATTCTTTAGTGGAATGAATTATTATTGATGAAATTAAGTTGTGTATTCGGGGCGAACACAGGATGCTTAATTTCATCGGGAGACCAAAACCAATTCCTCCTCTCAGTCCCTATCGTAGCCTCTTGTATATAGAGATTTATACCCACCACATACCCACCTTCTTACCCATCCAATGGGGTCGACCAAGCTAGCTTGGAACCCAAGCTAGGGCCGGCTAAGACCAAGTGGATGAGCCAAGTTGGTGGCCGGCCAAAGCTTGGGTCCCATGCTTAGGTGGTCGGCCACTAGAATATTAAAAAGGATTTTTATTAAAATTATTTCTTATGTGGATATCATGGTTTTAAAAGAGAGTTTAAAAATTAAAAATTTCCTTTTATAGCTTTCTACAAAAGATTAAGAGATGAGATTAATCTCTTTCCTTATTTGTAGATTAAAAGGATGGTTTTAATTTTTGGTAAAAACTTTCTTTATTTGTAAATCATCTACATGTTTAAAAGAGAGTTTAAAATTTGAAATCTTTCCTTATTTGTCGATTAAAGGAGAATTTTAAATTTTAAGAAAACTTTCCTTTTAACCATGTTCATGATTTAAAGAAAGTTTAAAAATTAATAATTCTCTTTTATTAGTTTCTACAAAAGATTGAGAAAAGATTTGATATCTTTCCTTATTTGTAGATTAAAAGAGATTTTAATTTTTAGAGATAACTTTCTTTTTATCCACATGTTTAAAAGAAAGATTTTAATTTATTAAATTTCCTTTTTATAAACCAATCATGAAGGGATTAAATTATTGAAGAAATTTTATAAATTTCTGGAGACAAATTAGGAAGTTTTAATTAATTAAAACTCTCCTTGTTTGTAGCTTTGGTGTGGCTGGCCATGTAAATTGAGAAAAGGAAAATTGTTTTAATTAAATAAATTTTTCCTTTTCATGGCAAAAGAATTAAGGAAGTTTTTAATTAAATTTCCTTATTTGCCAAGACCAAGGATTATAAAAGAGGGGGTAGAGAAGGCTTCATGGTGAACAACCTCTATTATTTCTCTCCCTCTTTTCCTTGGTGTTGTGGCCGGCCAACCTCTCTTCCTCTCTTCCTCTTGGTGGTGGCCGAACCTTCTCTATTGGCTTGGAGCTCTTGTGGTGGCCGGATACTACTTGGAGAAGAAGAAGAAGAAGGAGAGAAAGCTTGTATCCCTTGGAGTTTGGTTGGTGTTTTGTTCTTCGTCCTTGGTGAAGCTTCTTTGTGTTGGCCGAACCTAGCTAGGAGGAGAAGAAGGTGCTTGGTGGTTTCTCATCTCGGAAGATCGTTGCCCACACAACGTCCGAGGTTAGAAGAGGAATACGGTAGAAGATCAAGAGGTTTTTCTACAAGATATAACTAGTAATTTTTCTTTCCGCATCATACTAGTTATTTATGGAAATAATACCAAATACAAGAGGCTAACGATTCTAGAATTTCGAATATGTTTTTCGATGTTGTGTTCTTTTGTTTTTCTTTTCCTTGTGATTTGATTGTTCTTTTCGGTTAACCTAAAGTTATTTTAGGAAATTAAATATTAGATTTCTATAAAAGGTTTTGTCTAGTCGGTGGTGGTTGCTCCCATATCCAAGAAGGTCGTGTGCCTCGCCACGTCAGTACTGGGAACCGATTATGGAAATTAATATTTAATGGAATTAATAACTTAAGGTGATTTGGGTTGAACGTGTTAAGTTCCGCAGGAGATCCAAGTCAAAACCTAAAAGAACAAATAGATTAAGTTTTGGATCAAACGTGTTAAGTTCCGCAGGCGATCCAAAATTTAATTTAAAAGAACACATGGTAGCTAGGAAAAGGTTCAGACCTTTGTACAAAATTTTTGTACAGTGGAACCTCTAAGTTTTCCGAGTAGCAACCAACAGGAACATCCTGATCGGTCTGTCGACCGACCAGGAGACGATCAGTACTCTCTGATCGGTCCCTTGACCGATCAGGGAGCTTCCTGATCGGTCGGCAGACCGATCAGAGAATGATCAGTGGCCTTGTGCCGGATTGATCTGATCGGTCTCCAGACCGATCAGAAAACGATCAGTGGCGTGCCAGACTGACCTGATCGGTCCGTAGACCGATCAGTGTCTGATACTTAGATTTCTCCAGTAATTTCAGTAATTGAAATTCATAGAGATGTTCGATAGTTCGTGGAAGTTTCTCTAGGAAAACTTCCAAGTTCAGAACCTAGAATCTGGAGGATCTACAAGCATAACGATTACCTAAAAATTATGGTCTGAACTTGTTTGTAGCCCTAAAGTTGCAGACATTTAGAAAACAAACAACTTAGGGCCTGAAAACTGAAATTTTTGACCTTTGTTATGTTCAGTTTTAAGTTTGTCAAAATATAACCAACTTGCTATCATTCTTTCAAGAACTTGTCCTAGTATCAATCAAAATCATGAAAAGTATCGTTCAAGTGTATCAAACAGTCCATCAACCAAAGTTTCATAATTTCTAGGTAAATGTCCAACCAAGTTTCCTTGGTTGGAATATATTAGTAAGATCTAGGAACCAAATACACATGAATTATGTAATGGTCTTCCCCATACTCAATTTATGTCTCTTCAACCTAATTATTCAAGGGATGCATGATACATATTGAATAATTCGGCTGATCCTAGCATCTCACCCCATTTCTAGCAAACAAAAATCATTTGTTAAACCTTATAGTTTGTGTGAGATGTTCCCAAGTCGCCCAAATTAATTTCCCTATTTCTCTTGTTGTTTTAATTGTCCTTATTGATCATGATGACTTAATGGCCTATTGAGCCAAACACATTCCTAATTCTCTCCTCAAATGACTAAATTCATTTTCCGGAAGAGGTTTGGTGAAAATATCGGCTAGGTTTGACTTTAACTCAACATAGGTGAGTGCAATGTCTCCCCTAGCTACGTGATCTCTAATGAAGTGGTGACGCACTTCAATATGTTTGGTCCTTGAATGATGGACTGAGTTTTTTGTTAGGTTTATTGTGCTGATGTTGTCACACAACACTTGCACTCCCTTATACGAAAGTCCATAATCTTCTAGAGTGTGGATCATCCACAACAATTGTGATACACTCTCTCCCATGGCAATGTATTCAGCCTCGGTCGTTGAGAGAGCAACACAATGTTGCTTTCGACTTGACCAACTAACTAATGATGAACCTAAAAATTGGCAACCCCCACTAGTGCTTTTCCGATCCAATTTGCACCCAGCATAATCGGAGTCGGTATAACCTATCAAGTCAAACGACTCCGTGCGAGGGTACCATAGACCTACTCGAATTGTGCCCTTAAGGTATCTCAGAATTCTCTTAACTGCAATTAAATGAGATTCCTTGGCACAAACTTGATATCTAGCGCACATGCCCACAGCAAAAAGTATGTCCGACCTACTAGCTGTGAGATATAGAAGACTACCAATCATGCTTCTATATTGTGTTAGATCAACTGGTTTTCCACTCTCATCATTGTCAAGGCGAGTGATCCGGTGGTAAGAGCCCGGGACCCCTTAACGAGGGGTCAACGCCACGTGGAGGTCAAAAGGCCAGGTGGTCCGTCGAAGAAGGGTGAGCCGATCGGACTCATGAGAAAAGGGCAAGCCGATCGATCTGCCAGTAAACATCTGATAGTAAAAGGCGCCCTGACAGGGATCGGGGTTCCGACGCTCAATGAAACAGTAAATAATGACCGAGCGGAAGGCCTAAGAGAAGGCAGGACGTAATGGGCGCGCCGCCCGGCAGGTGTAGGGAATTAAAGCCTTTCGGACGGCGCTCTTCGTCTAGCCGGCCGGATGGACGTCTTGGCCGGTGGTGGGTAAATAGGGACAGGAACATCTGCTGACAGCCGTCAAGTCGTATGGCTAAGCCATACTCCTAGTCTGACAACGGGGTGTCCTGTTGTCCCATCGAAGGCGTGATGGCACTGTTGCAGTATGGCGTCAGGTAAGCTTTCTGACAAACACATACCGAGGTATGGGCTGCGGACACGTACGCGTCTCAGTGGACATGTAGAAGCTCTTTCACCGCTCTATATAAAGAGCCGCAGACTTCGTCGGAGGTACGCGATCAAGACCTTCGGAGCTACTTTTTCCACCACCTGCTTACCTGACTTGAGCGTCGGAGGGTCGCCGCAGGGAACCCCTTCCCGGCCCGACTTCTGTGCAGGTCCGCCGGAGCTTCGTATGACTAGCCCGAGGCCCACGTCATCGATTAGGAGAGCGCCACGTGCCCAGCGTCCGTTGAGTCAGCGTTCGGACAGGATCAAATTGGCGCCGTCTGTGGGAACGCTCTTGCATCCGAACGGAAGCAATGGACGAAGCTGGACGACCACACATGGTGATGCTCTCCGTGGAGAAACTCGACGCTCTGACAGAGGCAAGAGTAGCTAGGCTCGTGGAGCAACAGGAGCAGAAGGCTCAAGTAGAAGGATAACGCAGCAGGCCGCCTCCACCTCTGGGGGGGCCGAGCGGCCATGGAGGACCGACCGGGAAGTTTCGCCATCCTCCTGGCCTTGATAAATTTCGACGAGAACATTGTATCCACCTCACTCCACGGGTATTCGGGGGTTGAGAAATTGAGTCAGATCTTATGCTAATCAGCAGGTTAGTTTTTCAGATATAGTTTCTTTCGGGCATAGAATTCATCGTAATTTTTCGAAAGAAGGCCCGTGCCGTTCGGCCGGCGTATATCATCGGAGCCAAAGGCTCGACAATGAAGGCCCCGAGCCGTTCGGCCGGAGGTATAATAACCGAGCCAAGCGCTCGACGAACGAAGGCCCCGAGCCGTTCGGCCGGAGGTATAATATCCGAGCCAAGCGCTCGACGAACGAAGGCCCCGAGCCGTTCGGCCGGAGGTATAATATCCAAGCCAAGCGCTCGATGAACGAAGGCCCCGAGCCGTTCGGTCGGAGGTATAATATCCGAGCCAAGCGCTCGACGAACGAAGGCCCCGAGCCGTTCGGCCGGAGGTATAGTATCCGAGCCAAGCGCTCGATAACGAAGGCCCCGAGCCATTCGGCCGGAGGTATAATATCCGAGCCAAGCGCTCGATAACGAAGGCCCCGAGCCATTCGGTCGGAGGTATAATATCCGAGCCAAGCGCTCGACGAACGAAGGCCCTGAGCCGTTCAGCCGGAGGTATAATATCCGAGCCAAGCGCTCGACGAACGAAGGCCCCGAGCCATTCGGCCGGAGGTATAGTATCCGAGTCAAGCGCTCGATAACGAAGGCCCCGAGCCATTCGGTCGGAGCTATAATATCCCAGCCAAGCGCTCGACGAATGAAGGCCCCGAGCCATTCGGTCGGAGGTATAATATCCGAGCCAAGCGCTCGACGAACGAAGGCCCCGAGCCATTCGGCCGAAGGTATAGTATCCGAGCCAAGCGCTCGATAACGAAGGCCCCGAGCCATTCGGTCGGAGGTATAATATCCGAGCCAAGCGCTTTACGAACGAAGGCCCCGAGCCGTTCGGCCAGGAGTATGTTATCCGAGCCAAGCGCTCGACGAAGAAGACCCCGAGCCGTTCGGCCGGGAGTACGATATCCGAGCTGGGGGAAAGGTGCGCTAAATGTAAATTTATATACATTTCGGTCGCCTATGTCCTTGTAATGCAGGAAGCAAGATTATAAAGATGGCAAATATCTTCGCTGACCGGCTGTATTGAAGTTAGCCTTGAAAAAGGCCGTCGAGCTCCGACGTTAAATATTGAGAGACGAGCCGGCGTCTATAAACGTCCGAGCGGAAGACCGTCGAGCTCCGACGTTAAATATCGAGAGACGAGCCGGCGTCTATAAACGTCCGAGCGGAAGGCCGTCGAGCTCCGACGTTAAATATCGAGAGACGAGCCGACGTCTATAAACATCCGAGCGGAAGGCCGTCGAGCTCCGACGTTAAATATCGAGAGACGAGCCGGCGTCTATAAACGTCGAGAGACGAGCCGAGCTCGACGTTAAATATCGAGAGACGAGCGGCGTCTATAAACCCTCCGGCGGAAGACCGCCGAGCCCGACGTTAAATATCGAGATGAGCCGCTTATAAACCCTCCGGCGGAAGACCGCCGAGCTCCGACGTTAAATATCGAGACGAGCCGGCCTATAAACCCTCCGAGCGGAAGAACGCCGAGCTCCGGATGTTAAATATCGAGACGAGCCGGTATAAACCCTCCGGCGGAAGGCCGTCGAGCCCGACGTTAAATATCGAGAGACGAGCCGTGTCTATAAACATCCGAGCGGAAGGCCGTCGAGCTCCGACGTTAAATATCTAGAGACGAGGCGGCGTCTATAAACCCCCGGCGGAAGACCGCCGAGCTCCGGCGTTAAATATCGAGAGACGAGCCGGCGTCTATAAACCCTCCGAAGGAAGACCGCCGAGCTCCGGCGTTAAATATCGAGACGAGCCGGCGTCTATAAACGTCCGAGTGGAAGACCGCCGAGCTCGGACGTTAAATATCGAGACGAGCCGGCGTCTATAAACCCTCCGAGCGGAAGACCGTCGAGCTCCGACGTTAAATATCGAGAGACGAGCCGGCGTCTATAAACGTCCGAGCGGAAGACCGTCGAGCTCCGACGTTAAATATCGAGAGACGAGCCGGCGTTTATAAACCCTCCGAGCGGAAGACCGTCGAGCTCCGACGTTAAATATCGAGAGACGAGCCGACGTCTATAAACCCTCCGAGCGGATGACCGTCGAGCTCCGACATTAAATATCGAGAGACGAGCCGGCGTCTATAAACCCTTCGAGCGGAAGACCGTCGAGCTCCGACGTTAAATATCGAGAGACGAATCGGCGTCTATAAACCCACCGATCGGAAGGTAGTCTAGTTCCGACGGTAAAATTTGACGGGCGACCCGACCTATAAGGCCGCCAGACGAATGGTTTCCTACGTAAACCTCGGTCGGGCCCGCCGTAACATTGGCACGGGCAAGACACCGCCGAACGGATGTGCATCCCTAAGCCTGGCCGAGCGGACTAATGCAGCGGCCGTTACTTAGTCAGATCGGCAGTCCAGTCAGTCGGACTTCGCCTCCTTCGACTAGACTCGAGGGGAAGGCAAGTGATCCGGTGGTAAGAGTCCGGGACCCCTTAACGAGGGGTCAACGCCACGTGGAGGTCAAAAGGCCAGGTGGTCCGTCGAAGAAGGGTGAGCCGACCGGACTCATGAGAAAAGGGCAAGCCGATCGGTCTGCCAGTAAACATCTGATAGTAAAAGGCGCCCTGACAGGGATCGGGGTTCCGACGCTAAATGAAACAGTGAATAATGACCGAGCGGAAGGCCTAAGAGAAGGCAGGACGTAATGGGCGCGCCGCCCGGCCGGTGCAGGGAATTAGGGCTGCCCGGACGGCGCTCTTCGGTGGGTAAATAGGGACAGGAACATCTGCTGACAGCCGTCAAGTCGTATGGCTAAGCCATACTCCTAGTCTGACAACGGGGTATCCTGTTGTCCCATCGAAGGCGTGATGGGACTGTTGCAGTATGGCGTCAGGTAAGCTTTCTGACAAACACATACCGAGGTATGGGCTGCGGACACGTACGCGCCTCGGTGGGCGTGTAGAAGCTCTTTCACCGCTCTATATAAAGAGCCGCAGACTTCGCCGGAGGTACGCAATCAAGACCTTCGGAGCTACTTTTTCCACCACTTGCTTACCTGACTTGAGCGTCGGAGGGTCGCCGCCGGGAACCCCTTCCCGGCCCGACTTCTGTGCAGGTCCGCCGGAGCTTCGTACGACCAGCCGGAGGCCCACGTCATCGATTAGGAGAGCGCCACGTGCCCAGCGTCCGTTGAGTCAGCGTTCGGACAGGATCAGCGAGTGTTTGTCGCTATTGGAGTGGATACTTCCTTAGAGTCACTCATTTTGAATTTCTTGAGCATCTCTTGAGTATATTTTGTTTGATGGACATAAATGTCATCTCGAGTTTGTTTGATTTCAAGTCCAAGGAAGAATGTCAATTCTCCCACCAGACTCATTTCAAATTCACTTTCCATATGAGTGATAAATTCATTTAAATAGCCCTTGTTATTTGAGCCACAAATTATGTCATCGACATACACTTGGGCTACAAATATGTTTTCACCATCTCTACGCAGAAATAGTGTTGGGTCTATTTGACCTCTCACAAAACCCTTTTCTAGTAAGTACGTTGATAACCTTTCGTACCAAGCTCGAGGTGCTTGTTTAAGCCCATAAAGAGCTTTCTTGAGCTTGTACACGTGGTTTGGAGCTTCAGTATTCACAAACCCCGATGGTTGTTCAACATAGACCTCTTCTTTAATGAAACCATTTAAGAAGGCCAATTTAACGTCCATTTGATAGAGCTTGAAACCTCTATGTGCAGCAAAAGCTAGCATTAAACGAATGGACTCTAATCGAGCCACGGGAGCATAAGTCTCATCATAATCGAGACCTTCGACTTGACTATAGCCCTTGGCTACAAGTCTTGCCTTGTTTCTAACTACTTCTCCCTTTTGGTTTAACTTATTTTTGAAGACCCATTTGGTTCCAATAATGGTGGTCTTCTTAGGTCTAGGAACTAAGTCCCACACTTGGCTCCTTTCAAATTGACCTAACTCATCTTGCATAGCTATGATCCAATCAGGATCATGCAATGCCTCATCAACTAATTTTGGTTCGATTTCTGAGATCAAGGCGACCTCATTAGACTCATTTCTGAAGAATGACCTAGTCCTAACCCCTTGTTGAATGTCTCCCACAATTTGGTCTTGGGGATGACTAGAGGCTATCCTAGATTGCCTTGGTGTTGACGGTGCCTCATGAGTGATCTCACTAGACACAGGCAAGGGCTCAGTATCAGGTAAAGGATCAGACTGAGCTCTCTCTTGCCTTTGCTCATCGTCATCGGAGTCAACTTTGACTCTCTCTATGTTTTGATCATTTAAACTTAGATTTCTAAGTTCAAATTGAATTTCTCCTACATCCCTTGATTGATCATTTGATTTAGGGATTTCTTCAAATGCTACATCAGAGGACTCTTCAATCAATTTATTCCTATTGTTGTAGACTCGATAGGCTTTACTGGTGAGAGAGTACCCGACTAGTATCCCTTCGTCAGCCTTAGCCGTGAACTTTCCAAGATGATCCTTGGTGTTCAAGATAAACACCTTACAACCAAACACCCTAAGATGTTTAATTGTAGGGGGTTTCCCAAACCAAAATTCATGGGGAGTCTTTCCTAAAAACCTATGTATCAAGACTCGGTTTTGCACATAGCAAGCGATATTTACCGCTTCAGCCCATAAGTAGCTCGGTAATGAGTACTCATTGAGCATGCTTCGTGCAGCCTCTTGCAAAACTCGGTTCTTTCTCTCCACAACCCCATTTTGTTGTGGGGTCCTTGGAGTAGAGAACTCATGCCTATATCCTTTTTCTTGACAAAATTCTAACAATCTATGGTTTTGAAATTCTCCACCATGATCACTTCTAATTGTTTTAATTGTTGTCGATTTTTCATTTTCAGTTCTTCTACAAAAGAAAATAAAAATATCTATGGTTTGGTCCTAATTTTTCAAAAAGAAAGTCCATGTAAATCTAGTAAAATCATCAATGATTACTAAGCAATATCTACTTCCATTTAATGAAATAACATTACTGCAATCAAACAAGTCCATATGCAATAAATCTAAAGCAGTAGATGTACTTACAATGCTCTTACCTTTATGAGGCGCTTTTGTTTGTTTACCCTTTTGACATGCATCACATAGTTTTGACTTTTGGTACTTAATGCTTGGTAGGCCTCGCACTAATCCTTTGTTGGCCAGCTTTCGAATGTTCTTCATGTTTACGTGGGCCAATCTTCTATGCCACAACCATGATTCTTCTTCTTTTGACATGAAACACTTAGCAGAGGCATTAGTAGCACTTTTAAAGGATACTTGGTAAATGTTATCTACCCTTGTGCCTACTAGTACCGTGTCAAGTGTGTCAATGTGTTTGACCAGACATTGACTTGAATGAAACTCAATTGTGTAACCCGTATCACACAATTGGCTGACACTTAGGAGATTAAAAGTCATCCCCTTGACTAGAAGAATATTTTTGATTTGGAGACATTCGGATATTTGAATATCTCCAACTCCTATAACCTTAAGGCTACCATTATTACCAAAGGACACATTACCTCTATTTTTGTTTTGGAGGGTGGTAAAGAGTGACTTGTCCCCGGTCATGTGCTTGGAGCATCCACTATCAACAAACCAAGTTGATAGATGCTCCCCCTTGACAAATGCCTACAAGACACGAAAGATAGATGTTTTAGGTACTCAAATCTTGGGACCTAATGCATCTACAATGTAAGACCTAGGAACCCATGCCTTGGTTACACCCTTCCTAGTCTCATGAACCCTAGAAGCATGTGATCTATGAAATTGGGTTCTAGACACTAGTGAAATGAAACTAGACTCTTTGGGTTGATATCCTAACCCGGCTTTGTTGTAGACCGCCCTTTGGGCATTTAGAATCATGTCTAAGGTCTTAGAGCTAGTTGAGAATTTCTCAAGCATTTTCTTGAGTTTCTCAACTTCACTCTTTAAAGCTTTGTTTTCATCCTCAAGAAGCTCTTGATGTAGGTCATCGACCTCATATTCCCTAAGAGCCTTCAATTTTTCTACTTCATCTTTTAGTGATTTAATTTCTGTTTTTGATTTCTTGAGCAAAGTAGATAAATGAGTAATAGTTCTATAACACTTTTCTAAATGAGGCGAAGTTACCTCTTCATCATCCGAAGATGATGAAGCCGCGGCTAACGTGTCACTTGTGTCACCATCACTTCCGGAATCCGGTTCCTCCCTTGCCATGAGCGCTAGTTGACGTGTGCTTTTCTCCTTCTTCTCTTCCTCCGATGAGCTTGAGGAGGATTCATCCCAAGTAGCTTTGAGAGCTTTCTTCTTCTTGGCCCTTTCCTCCTTCTTCTTGAGTTTTGGACACTCGATCCGATAGTGTCCTTTCTTGCTACACTCATAACAAGTAACGTTAGTCTTATCAATATTTTGATCAACAGATTTACCTTTCTCTTTGTATCTCCGGCTTCTTCTCATGATCCTCCTTACAAAGTTGGTCATCTCGCTTGATGATGATCCACCTTCATCATCGGACTCGGAGGAGGATGAGGATGTAGGGATCTCTTTCCCTTCTTCTTTTCTTTCTTTCTTCTTCCATCCTTGCTCTTTTCTCCTGCAACTAAGGCAATACCTTTCTCTTTTTGACCTTTGTTAGCAAGTTCATGAAGTTCCATTTCACAGAAAAATTCATCTAACTTAACAATTGAAAGGTCCTTGGAAACCTTGTAGGCATCTACCATAGATGACCACAAGACATTCCTTGGAAAAGCTTTGAGTGCATACCTTACGAGATCGCGATTCTCTACGCGTTCATCCACGGAATGAAGACCATTGAGGATCTCTTTGAACTTTCCGTGTAGTTCACTTACCGTTTCGTTCTTCTTCATGGTGAGGTTTTGTAGTTGGTTTAGGAACAAGTCTCTCTTGGCGATCCGAGAGTCTCGGGTTCCTTCTTGGAGCTCGATGAGCTTGTTCCACAAATCTTTTGCGCTCGTAACTGGACCTACCTAGACGAGTTGATCTTTGGCTAGCCCATATTGTAGGGTTACCACTGCCTTGGCATCGGCTTGTCCTTTGCGGGTTTGCTCGGCGGACCACCTTGACGAGTTTAGTTCCTTACCTTCTTCGTCCTTTGGAGGTGTGAACCCTTCCTTGACCGAGAACCACATGGAGATGTCGGTCTTGAGGTAATACTTCATGCGGCTCTTCCAATATTAGAAATCCGCTCCGTCGAAGTAGGGTGGACGATTGGTGCTAAAGCCTTCCTTCATAGCCATCTTCTTGCTCTTTAGGGTGTTAGTCCGGATGAAGAGCGCCAAGCTCTGATACCACTTGTTAGGACCTTCGGATGGCTAGAGAGGGGGGTGTGAATAGCCTCTTCGTAAACTTACACAAATTTTCTTCCAGAACTTTGTTAGCACAGCGGAAATAAGCAAAAACAAACTAATACAAGGAAGAAAACAAAACACCACTAACACAATGATGTACGAGGTTCGGGGATAACTTGCCCCTACTCCTCGGCGTGTCCGTAAGGTGGACGATCCCTTGATATTTCGATAGATCAACCCCCGGACAGATTCCGGCTAAGTATTTCTCCTTCTCGGTGGAGAAACCTCTCCACAAAGTCTCAAAAGGATTTAAATAAAGCACAAGACTTATAGAGTTTGGTGGCTACAATGAATGCACAATTAACTTACAGCCACAATGAACACAGAGCTTAAAGAAGCGGATCCTCAGCCAAGAGCTTCACACGACACTCTTGCTTAATCGACGACAGAGAGTTTGCTACCAAAAAACATTACACCAACCTCTCTTCTTCCTCCTTCTTATTTCTATGTTTTCTTCACTGCGTTTGCTTGCATCGAATCACTGCAAACTGCATAGAATCGCTGCAACCTGTATCGAATTACTGCAATCAACTCAGGCGTCGCCAATCACTCCTCCTTCTCATCTGGTCCTCTGAACTCACACCAATACCATCCATGGTCTTCACTGGTGTCTTCTGAGCTCGAACCAATGCCAAGGAGTCAAGCTGATTGCAGCCAGAACATACCCAGATCGCCAGTATCCGTTGATGCTTCAAATGCACCATTTGCAGCCAAGCTCAGTAGAAAAACCATTTTGTCTTATTCCTTTAATAGACCTTAATTTGAATTCAAGCATCGTCATGATACCTGCAACCTGTAACTCAAAAAGCTCACAGAAGATCGTTAGTTCAGAGAAATCAGAAGTTGCAGAAAAACAGCAGAATACAAACGACATCGCTGTGGATCGGTCAGCAGACCGATCCATGGCTCTCTGGACCGATCAGGACACAGCCTGATCGGTCTGTGGACCGATCAGGACTCAGGTGGATCGGTCCACAGACCGATCCCCCTCTTTCTTCTCCGATCTTCTTCGCTTCTGTATGATTACTGATCGGTCACCAGACCGATCAGATAACCCACAGAAAGTTTCTGTGTGGTTCCTGATCGGTCACCAGACCGATCAGATAACTCACAGAAAGTTCTGTGTGGTTACTGATCGGTCACCAGACCGATCAGTGATCTTTTAGTATCACTGGATCGGTCTGCAGACCGATCCAGAAGACCAAGGTATCACTGGATCGGTCTGCAGACCGATCCAATGCTTATGTGAGTTTTGGAGCTTTCCAGCCCGAAACCCTAAGGTCTTCTTGGTCTAGAGAACGAGCTACCGAGCCCTTTCTGACTTAGTCTGGAGAACGAGCTACCGAGCCCTCTCCGACCTAGTCCGGAGAACGAGCTACCGAGCCCTCTCCGACTTCGTCTGGTCCAGAGAACGAGCTACCGAGCCCTCTCTGACCTAGTCCGGAGAACGAGCTGCCGAGCCCTCTCCGACTTCGTCCGGTCCAGAGAACGAGCTACCGAGCCCTCTCTGACCTAGTCCGGAGAACGAGCTACCGAGCCCTCTCCGACTTCGTCTGGTCCAGAGAACGAGCTACCGAGCCCTCTCTGACCTAGTCCAGAGAACGAGCTGCCGAGCTCTCTCCGACTTCGTCTGGTCCAGAGAACGAGTTACCGAGCCCTCTCTGACCTAGTCCGGAGAATGAGCTGCCGAGCCCTGTCCGACTTCGTCCGGTCCAGAGAACGAGCTACCGAGCCCTCTCTGACTTCGCGTGCCAAGTATCCGTACTTGGACTTTTCCTCTCCTCATGATCAACCTTGATCATTAATCAGTCTGAGTTTAATTAATATCTGATACAAACTTAAATCAGTGTCAACATCAAAACAACAGCCAGGTCAGATTATATAAACATTTCACACATAAGATGGCACTTTGGTAGCTTGCCACTTTTTAAATTAGCAGAATTTTTAATAACCACTACAATACCATTCTTCAAACCAACTGTCTTTACCCAATTTATCATATCTTCTCTACTTTTAAATATCTATATAAAAAAATATAACAAAGATGTATAAGTATGACATTACCAATCTTAATATAATTTCTCTACTTATAAAATAAATAATAAATATACATAAAACAATGATAATAACTAACCTGATCTGTGGTAAATTTGATTGTATAATCGCGATTATTGTTGGAGATATCTTGACTAGGAACATCATTCTCAATTGACCAACTATCTGAAAATAAACCCAAATAGTCATCCATATTTTCAGGAAGAGAGAAGGAGAGGCTGGGAGGGAGATAGCAGTGAAGGGAGGTGTGAATGAAGAGTGACTAAAAATGAAGTGTGAGAGGAGGATTTAAAGGGAGAGGTTTTGACACGTGTCAAGAGTTGAAGGGTGAGTAATTTAAGGGGATGGGAGGTTCTGACATGTGTCAAGAGTCTAAGGGTGAGTAATTTAAGGGGAGGGGGAGGTTCTGACATGTGTCAAGAGTTTAAGGGTGGGTAATTTAAGGGGAGGGGGGGTTCTGACATGTGTCAAGGATTGAATGATGAGTAATTTAAAGAAAGTGAGAAATTCTGACATGTGTCAAGAGTTGGAAGTAGGGTAATTTAAAGGGATGAGAGATTTTAACATATGTCAAGGGTTGAAAGGGGGGTCATTTAAAGTGATGAGAGATTTTGACATGTGTCAAGGGTTGGAAGGGGGGTCATTTAAAGGGATAAAAGATTTTGACATGTGTCAAGGGTTAGAAGTGGGGTAATTTAAAGGGAGGGGAGGTTCTGACATAAGAGGGGTAATTTAAAGGGAGGGGGGTGTTTTGACAGGTGTCAATGGTTGGAGAATGACGAATTTAAATGGAGGGAGTGTTTTGACAGGTGTCAATGTTTGGAGGATGAGTATTTTAAAGAGGGTGAGAGATTCTGACATGTGTTATATGTCAATAGTTGGAGGGAGGGATAATTTAAAGGGAGAGAAGATTATGACATGTATTAATCGTTGGATGCGGGTAATTTAAGTGTCGAATTAGGAATGTAATTTAAAGGAAGGGAGTAATTTAAAAATTATATAAAATAAAAAAAATTAAAAAATTTGATAAAAAAATAATAAAACAAAATTTGATTAAAGAAATAAAACTAAATAAATATTAAAAAATTTAAAAAATAATAAATAAAATTAATTAAAAATAAAACTAAATAAAAATTAAATAAAATTAAAAATTATATAAAATAAAAAAAAATTTAAAAATTTGATAAAAAAATAATAAACAAAATTGATTAAAGAAATAAAACTAAATAAATATTAAAAAAATTTAAAAAAAATAAATAAAATTAATTTAAAATAAAACTAAATAAAAATTAAATAAAATTTTAAAAATATAAGTATTAATGAAAAAATAATAAACAAAATTAATTAAAAAATAAAACTAAATAAAATTAAATAAAATAAAAAATATATATAAGTATTAATGAAAAATAATAAATAAAATTGATTAAAAATTTAAACTAAATAAAAATTTTAAAATATATAAACTAAATAAAAAATTTTAAAATATATAAGTATGAATGAAAAAAATTAAAAATAAAATTAATTTAAAAAATAAAACTAAATAAAATTAAACTAAATAAAAATTAAAAAATATATAAGTATGAATAAAAAAAATTAAAAATAAAATTAATTTTAAAAATAAAACTAAATAAAATTAAACTAAATAAAAATTAAAAAATATATAAGTATGAATAAAAAAAATTTAAAATAAAATTAATTTAAAATAAAAAATAAAAAATAATTAAAAATTAAAAATTAAAAATATATAAGTATGAATTAAAAAAATAAAAAATAAAATTAAAAACAAAAAAAGATAGAGGGGAGAATGATCATTTGCAATTTGCAGGGGAGAGAGAGAGAGAGAGAGAGAGAGAGAGAGAGAAGAGGGAGGGGAGGGGGGGGGGGGGTCAAGGGGAAAAAACAATTTGCTAAATAAAAACGGCACTTTTAATTTATACTTTGACTTTTAAAAATTCTAATAAAAAGGATTATTTTTTAATTTTCACCCAAAATACATCTTTACTAAAAAACAATAAAAAAAATCAAATTATCAGGAGGATAAAATAGAAAATGCTTTTAAAAAAATACGCTCTTTGGTAAATACAAAAGTAGTGTACGTCTTTTGGTAAATTCAAATTTTCACGTGCGTCCTTTGGTAAATTGCCGAATAATAAATAAATCAATTTTAAAATAAATAAATTTATATTATCAAATTTAATAATCAATTAAATGTTAATTTTTAAAATATGAGAGTTTCAAACCGTTAAATTTGAATTGAGAGTTAGGCCAAACTTAAATCATAATTTTAACTATTCATTTTTAGATTCAATTTGACTATAATAAATTACTTTACTTGAAAATGGTCCAACGGACGACTCTCGTTTACTGTCCTAATTATGAAACGAAGAGAAGGTTCGAGAACGACGAGACACCGCATGGCCCACGGCGGCGCCGTCCGCCTAAAGTCGAGCCGAAAGAACGCACGAAACAAACAAAATTTTGCCAGCGACGATCTCAGCGAACGGATCGGCAAGCTCAGCGTGGCATGAGATCGAGACGCGTAGAATAAGGCCAATAAAATTATCCAATCCAGCCTTTTATTCCGCCCTTCTCCAGCGATCATCAAATAATTCTGCCACCAACGACGCTCCTTCTTCTTTGTTTACCAGTCTCCTCTGAGCTGGACTACCATTTCCATTCAAAAAAAGGCGAATTTTCTGACAAGATAGTTCACCGCCTCTCTCTTTGATCGCCTCTGCTCTCATGGCGTCGATGGCGTTCGGGGGGACGAAGCAGAAGTGCCAGGCCTGCCAGAAGACGGTCTACTTGGTGGACCAGCTCGCCGCCGACGGCAGAATCTACCACCGGGCCTGCTTCCGCTGCCACCACTGCAACGGCACCCTCAAGGTTTCTGATTTCCTCATCTGCTTCGATTGAGCTCTACTTCAGAAGTTTGATACAGGGTTTCTTCTTTGTTTGTTTCGTCCTCCGTTCTGTTCCCTCTCTGTTTTCGTATGTCATCTAAATACAGACTAAAAGGAACTTGTGTCATTCTTAATCCAGTTCAGCAATTACAGCTCCATCGATGGAGCTCTCTACTGCAAGCCTCACTATGATCAACTTTTCAAGATGACTGGAAGATTGGATAAAAGTTTCGAAGGTATATATATTGTCTAGGCTTAGTATGTTCCATAGAACATCATGTTTGTATCCTGATGTTAAGCTCCATTGTTGCAGGTTCTCCAAAACCTACAAAGACAGACAGATCTAATGGCCAAATGGTGCGTTGACATAGAAGAAGCTTATCAATCACTCGAATTCATAACGTGTCTTCTTTATTAGCGTTGTGTTTCTTCATGTGCCATAGGTTGGTGCTAATAGCAGATACGCAAGTGTATTTCTGGGAACTCAAGACAAATGTTCAGAGTGCAAGAAGACAGTGTACCCTATTGAGAAGGTAAAAGTGGTGCTTCTCATTCTTTTTCTCAATTACCTCTGGATGTTTCGAACAAAATGCATGAGAAATTGTCGACGGAACTTGGATATCATTCATTGCCTTTTCAGGTGGCTGTTAATGGGAACTCATACCACAGGCCCTGCTTCAGGTGTAGCCATGGAGGTTGCACCATCAGCCCAGCTAACTTCGTGGCACATGAGGGAAGGCTTTACTGCAAGCACCACCATGCCCAGCTGTTCATGACCAAAGGCAACTTCAGCAGTTTCAGCAAGGTGGAAGAAAAGCCTGAAGAGATTAAGGTGGTGCCCCCTGATAAATTAGGGGCTGAAGCTGTTCAAGTTGATGTTAACAAAGAGAATCAGGTGTCGTGTGTCTAGTTGATGTTAACATAGAGAATGTTTGCGTCCTTTTGGTTTCTGAAGTTTTATTAAAATTCTGTTTTGGTGTTCTTGAGAGTTTCTAGTTGAAGTGTTTGATGAGTGAACAGTTTGGCTCAACAATTTTTCATATACAGATCAATTGGATTGACCTTGGCTCATTTACAATCTAAGATCTTTCAGTGTAATCTTGTGATGAGATATCAGATCAAAGATCCAAAGAAGTTATAGTTCGAACCAACTGGAAACTAAATAGAGGAAACAAACAAGCTATTGGATTGAACAACTAAAGTGGGCAGATGCAATCAAGGAGTTTCTGGCCTGAATTTCAATTTCTTTAGTAAAACTGTTGTTGAATGTGATAGTTCTAGTAAATCCTAAGTCGCATGGATTTTAAAAAATATAAAAAATTTACATATAGAAAATACAAGAACAAGAAGATCTAGTTTCATCGAGAACATGACATAGAAACTAAATACATAAACATAATAGACAAGGAACCTGATTGAAGAGTCATATCCTTATCTTTAGCGAGGAAGGTCTTCCAATAGACTTTGGGGATGATGGCGTCGTAAAACTTCTTGTCAATGTGGAACAAGAAACTATGTCAAGATTCTTACCTAAGCACTTGGGGACCAACCCTATATATAGTGAACATCTATTATCAACCCATCGATAATAATAGATGTGGGACATCTATTATCAACAAATAGATGATAATAGATGCAGGACTATAGGTTTTACACATATGAATCCACATCTATTCACGTGTGCAACTTACAAATAAATCCACCTAATAAGAATAATTATATCCAACAGAATGTTCTAATGACTGAATATAGGCATACAGTATATTTGTACAGATCATATCACAAAAACTTGCATTGATCTCAGCACTTTTGTGAAGCTTACACCAACTGGAAAACCAATTGGCTCTTCGTCAAGTGGTTCATGATTTGATCCTCAAATCCATATCGAACTCGCGGATTCCATGTCTTCAGATTTGCTTCCATTAAAATAATCACATGATCTACAATCTTTTTCTGGTTCTTCACTTCTAAGAAAGGTTGTGATGGAGCCATGAGGAGTTTAGCACATTGAAAATTCAGATTTCAGATTCGCTGAGATATTAAACCTGCTGGAGCATCAAATCGTATCATCTGTACAAACAAGATGCAGATCATCCTCAACCTGTGGTATTGCCCAATTATGGAGAAAAAAATCTGGATCATGATGGTATATGTAGTTTTTTTGTTTAATATCTGAACTTTGGCAATTATTACACCATGAACTGTGAATTCAAGAGTCTCACAACTTTTACAAGTACTCTCTGAGCAGTCTCTGGCTATAACATTTTATCTCTAAATTCTGTCAAGAGCTGCCTTTCTACTGTAGAACACCACAAGTCTCTGAGATGCTCTGCAGTGACGGTCGCCAATGCCGGCTTCTCGCCGCCGCAGTTTGTGTGCTGCTCTTTTGCCTATCCCTGTCCTGCCTTGCCACCTGAACAATCAAACCATTTCATGTGCACAAAGAGCTGTTAGGAAACACCCAAATTGCTGATTCCTTCATATCTACTTTAGGCCAAGAATCAAATCCATCTGTAACAATTCAATACAAGAACCCAATTTTTGACAGTAAAGAACAGAAATAAGTACCAGAAGTGCGTTCTCTGAATCCTGTTGCTGTTGTTCCTCTCGAGCTGCCTCAATAAACTTGTCATTTGTTCTGTGTTTCTCCTCTTGTTGCTGCTTTCTGATTAACTCAGCCTGGCTTTTCTTGAGCTTCTCATACTTCCTTTGCTTTATAGCGTTTGTAACCTCTGTCCAAGCATCAAAAATCTCACCATTAGCCCATGAACAACCCAAGATCACAAGTTTCCAGATAAATTCTACGAGCAGAAAATTCCACAACCTTCGGAGGTGATCAACCGATAAACTTGGCCGAGCAGGAGCATGTCCTTGGCCTTCAGAAGCCGTGCTCGGGTGAACCGGACTGCGCCGCCGCCGCCGCCGTCCTCCTTCTCCTCCGAGACATAGAGCGTGACAAGTGCCACGTAGTAGCCCGGGTTGCTCTTCATCACATCGGCTGCCGTTGTCGGCCAGTAGAGCCTCTCCACCTTCCCTTCCGGGTGCTGAATCAACACTGTAGCTGCCTCAGATGCCTGGCAATTCCCCATCCCTCTTTCCTTCTCAGCTAGTTGCACAGGGATGGAATCAGCTGAGCTGCGGTTGACCTTCTATAATGGAAAGAAAGAGAGGTAAGATTCAAAATCACTGTGGGATAACTGTATTATGGTTCCTGTACTGTCTCCTTAACTCAATTACGAGATATATATAGTGGCTGATGAGCCAAAAGACCACCTTTTTCAGGCCCCTGGTTGCACTTATCCTGGCTCGGAATGAGTGATTGCAGTCCATTACCTAAAGTAGAATTCATTCATTAGTTAGTCCAACAAATCCAATGGATTTGATTATTATTGCATCAAGCGAATCTTCACTTGTTTAATCTCCATTATTCGACCAAACATACTCTAAGATAAAGTTCGGATCACTCATATCTGAAATATACTAGTTACTTTGGGGAACTAACCTTTTTTTTGTACAACCACCAACCAAACTTATTGAAAAGAAAACAAAAAGATATTTAAGTCGAAAACATGAGGTTATGCTGTCCTCAACCACCACCACCATCTAATTTTTATCAGATTTAGTGGTGGTGGTATGTTGGTACATATGAAGTGGTCCTTCAACTTGAACATTGTGCATTTTCCTTTTCTATCAGGAGAAGTGAAATCAGAGAAAGTCAGAGAGTGTTATGTGAGCTAATTGAATTCAAGCCATTGTTCCTGTTAGTCCATTAAAGGTGATTAAGAGGGCCATGTGCAATGCTGGAGCTCTCACACAGTTCTCCAGAATTCAGGATTAAGATACTCAAACTAGAGGCAGATGAGGTGTTTAGTTGTCTTGTTGGTCGATTACAGTCAGGTGTTAGTGTCATATTGTCCACGCAATCTTCCAAACTCGTAGTAGCTCAGAATTTGTTTGCATTTCAGATCTCAATCTGCTCTTCTATTCTCATGTTCAGGAGTTGGTCATTTCATAATTGCAATCTTGTCTCATAAGAGGACAGATAGTAGGGGAGATAAAGTTTTGGCGAACCTTCTGATCACATTCCATGGAGGTGTCATTATCGAACCAACTTGAGCTTCTTCCTCTGCTCAAATGGATCGCACAAGTTTAAAGCCTTGATGGCTGTGTTGCGAGGGTCCCATGCGGCCTTGATATTCTGCAAGAGCATTAATGCCTATCTGTCTTTTCCTTTCCTCACCTCCTTTTCTGGTTTTGTCTGACTGAGGAAAGCATGATTCATGATGCATCACTAGTGTTTCCTTTTGTGCACTGGAAGCTCCATTATTGCATTCAAGTGCAGGCAGAGCTGGATCTGTGGATGCCAGCAAAACCAGTAGAAATGAACCGAAGAGGAATTGAAGACTTACTTTGATTACAGGTTGTTCTCTTGGCAGATCAAATCAGTCTAATTTCACCAAAAATGAAAGAAACCTAACTGAAAGCTTAATGAGGTCTCATTTGTTTGAGTGGCCATTGTTTCAGAGCTAATCAAATGAGTTCCCCTCGTTATTTAAGAAGCAACAATGAAAGATTCCGCAAACATAAATGAGAAGACAACTGGTTGTACTCGTCGGCTGCATTGTTTTAATTTCAGTGATGCATGTGATCCTCTTCATTTGCGTCTGAGAAATCCATTGTTAGGTGTGGTTACTCAGGAAGATGATGTATTGGTCAGTTAACTGATTTTTACAGAAAGAAGAGAAAAGGTGAAGGAAAAAAAAACGATATAGAGAACAAAATTCAGCAATTGTATTGGGAATTAAAAAGCTAGAGATTACAACAACAAACTCTTAGAACCCTAGTGATGTTTTGATGTGTTATTAAATAAATTTAAGTTCGGCTCTTATGGTGTTTTAACTGTTGGATATAAGTGATGTGAATGGAGAAGAGACGGAAGAGGAAAGAGCTTCCATTATAAATGAGATTTTAGTTTCACATTGAAAGTTTCCAGACATATTGGTTGATTTAGAGCATCTCCAATACAACTTTTTAAATAGGTTTATAAAGTTGAAAAAACTCAACAAAAAAGCTCTAATGAGTGGAGACATAAGCTTTAAGTTTTTATTTTAAGAACAGGTTTGATATTTCAAACCTGCTTTTTTCTCTTGAAGATGTAACCATTAATCATTGAAAAATTAATATTGCATGTTTGATTTTTTTAAAATCATTAAATATTTTATTTAATAGTTAAATTATACATTTTTCTTTTGAAAATAAATATATTTGGTAAGTTAAAAAAAATACAAATGACTATAATTAAATTAAAATTCATAAGTTAATTAAATATTAAATAAAAATTACAAATGAAATTAAATTAAAAATCATAAATTTATTAATTTATTAATTAAAAATTACAAATAAATTAATTTAAAGATGAGAATTAAATAAAATATTAAGTAAAAATTATATAGAGATATTAAATGAAAAAATAAAAATAAAGATGTATGATTTGTAATGTAGGACCCACAAATTAAGTAACTTATGCTGATGACGAGAATCTCCGATGCAAATTTTGTGAAAGATTTGTAAAATTGAAAAATCTAATTAAAAAGAGATTTTATGATTGTGTAAGTGAAGTTTGGGATTTTTAATTTAAAATATATTTGAGTTTTTAAATCTATTTTTTTCTCTTGAAAGTGATTATTTCTAAATAATTAAAAATAAATTATTTGGTGTAATATTTAATTATAATATTTTATTTCATAAATAGTTAATAATAATTAAAATAATTTTTTTTCTTTTAAAAATAACTATATTTGAGATAAGTTAAAAATATAGAAATGATTATAATTAAACTAAAATCATAAATTTATTAATTAAAAAATATAAATAAATAAAATCAAAATCATAAATTAATTAAAATATTAAATGAAAAATATATAGATATATTAAATAAAAAATTAATAAATAACAATATATGATTTATAATATAGGACACACATAAAAAAATTGTATGGAAGTTTTTTTATTGTGGAGATATAGTAGATGTTTATGCTTGTGATGTGACATGATGTAGTATATTGAAAATTAAAAAAAAAGCTTATTGAAAGGTTTAATCATTGGAGATATTTTAAAAGCTTTTTATACTTATGATGTGGCATTGATGTGGCATATTGGAAACTACAAAAAAGCTTATTGAAAGGTTTAACCATTGGAGATGCCCTTATATTGATCACATGCATTGATTATATGAATAAATGCATGGGGAGAGATTCTCTCTCACGCATAGATGTGCATGGGTGCAAATCTAGGACCCAGATTGCACTGAACCATGTTAATTTATATGCGAGCACGACCTGCGCACGTCGAATATAGGACCGATCGGGGCAAAATTTACCCAAGTGGAACAACCAAGACGAAGGTGAGGCGAATTTGTTTCAAGGAAACTACAATTCTTGCAAACACCATGTTGACTAGTGTGCGAGCACGACCTGCGCGCATTGAATGTCGGACCGGTCGGGGAAAAATTTGCCCAGGTAGAACAACCAACTTGGAGGTGGGGCGAATTTGTTTCAAGGAAACTGTGATTCTTTCAAATTCTTTGGTCGCTCGATCGACTACTTGGCTGCTTCACTCGGCCTCACTACCGGACCAGTCATACGCTTGCTCGACCGCTATCCCGGTCGGTCTCTCTATCCGCCCGATTGGCCTTTCTACTCGCCCAATCACACTGCTCAGTCAACCTCTCTGATCGGACGACTGCTCTGCCCGATCAGACTCTGTACTCTATCTGCAACTCGATCACAATGCTCACTCGTCCGCTCGGCCTCTCTGCCTTTAGACCGCCCTGCCTTCCACTGTAAGGCTAACTTCCCACTTGACTTACCCGGTCTGCCAATCTATTGCTTGCCTGCCCAGCCTTTCAGTTCACTCAGACTTTGCTGATCGGACTTGAAGCTCGATCTGCACTTAGCAATTAATAGAAACCAGCCCATCAACAACAATCTCATTTGTTTTGATGGATAGGGAGGATGAGGATCCACCTTCTTATATTTTACATCTAGAATCCGAACTCTATCATAAATAATAATAGGAACTGAACATTATATTATGGCAAGAAAAAGTTTGATTTAGAGAGAGAAGAAAAGGTAGAAATTGGAACAGAAATATCATTTGATTCGTCGATCCTCAAAAAAAAAAAGCAAAGTTTCATCATTGAGTAAAAAATTGGAAAATTCATGTAAAATTGCAATCCCCACCATGTAATTAAAAGCACACCTACACATCTTTATCGACATTGTTTTTTGATTGGAAGATCTCGAGTTAACCATCGAGACTTTGGGATATCCGGACACATACTTCGGGAAATGTTTCATACATGTTTATTACCGGGCTCAAGAAGATCAAGTTAGTAAGGAGAAAAATATCCTTTCTTGTTTGTATAAATTTCTATGATTTATGATTGTGAAACTGCTGGCAGCTTGAGATTATCAGCTCAGGTCATTTCAATAGATAAGTAAATTTAATTCAGTGTATTTAAATTTAGCTAATATCCCGTAAATCTCTGGCAGCAGATTATAAGTACAACATTAATTTGTACGTCTAAGTGTACAAAAACTTAGGAGAGCACACATGTACTCATGACTAAGGAGCATCGAGACGACAAACCTTGGCAAAAGATGTAAGTGAGTGAGAAGGATGACACGGAAAAAGAGTCAACGAACTCTGTGCATCCTATGTACAAGAAGCTACAGAAAAGGACTCCAATGGAACGAGCCTGCATGGGAGTGAACCAGAAGGACTTAGTGCATCCGAAGGACGATAAGCCGAAAGGAAGACTGTGCAAGGCGATCAAGACAAAGTCCGAACAACTACATGCCTAGGTGATTGGGAGCAGGAGGAGTCAGTAAACGATCAAGTGTAAAGTTAGCCATTTACCGGCCACGGGAGGAACTCTTGGCAACTAGGAGCTAGCCGTTGTCAAAATGGCCACGTCAACAAGCCTCCAAGTGACTAGAGAGGATATGGTCGACCAGAGGGAGCTGAGTTATCTAGAGTCGTTGTCGAAGCGGATAAAGTTTGTGGACACGTCAGCATCATCCATGCAACCAGAGAGGATATGGCCAACTAGAGATGTCACATTAGTACAACAGTCAGATTCAAATGAAGGCTATAAATAGGACTAAAGCTTGAACAACAAAAAAACATTTCCATTTAGTTCTATTTTATTACTTTTGTGCATAACCGTTATTAAAGGCTTCTCTGCCTTCGTGTCATTTTTGAAGGAGAAGATAGTTGAGATTTAATCATTCTTGGACTAACAACCCGAGGGTTGTAATCAAGTAATCTCTCATGTTCTCTTTCCTTTTTATGCTTTCATTTTACTTTTAATGTGTGTGTCCTTACTAGTTAATTATCAAGAGAAAAGATTATTTTTCAATTTGTTGGTCGCTATTCACCCCTCCCCTCTAGCGATCTGAATCTCTTCCGCAACACCAACGATTAGTATCAGAATTAGACAGTTCAGAAAGACTAATTGCCGACTAAGCAACTAGATTGGGAGTAATGACCGAATCAAGTATCCATCCATCTAAGTTTGAGGGTTAATTCACTACATGCAGAAAGAAAAATGAAGGTATTTTTTAAAATAGATTTTGATATTATATTATGTATTAAATTTGATTTTGAAGTGCACAAGAACGAAGTCCGAGAAGTAATTGGGGAACTTTAATGGACCAAAAAGTAGCGATAAGAGTTCATGGGCAACGGTAAAGTTGAGTTTCACTTGCTAAGCATATTGCTAGTGCAAGAACTCAATAGAATTGTCTCCTATGACTTTGCCAAGGATCTTTGGGAAAAGTTCCTAGAACTCCATGAAGACACCTCAGATGTAAAACTGGCAAGATTGAGATTTGCTAAAAAAATCAACTCAGCAATCTCCAGTTGAAAAAGAGTGAGAAGGTTGTGCAGTTACATGCTAAGTTGAAAGAGATCCTCATTGACCTCAACAATCTTGAAGAGATAATTACAAATTGAGGCATCCTTAGATATGCACTCAATGCTTTCCTATGAAATACAAGAATGAGTATCGAAAGTAAATTCCTACTACATTTCTAAGAATCTTGAAGTAAATAGTTTAGAAGATTTCTTTTCTACCATGGAACTATACAAATTTAGGGGTGTAATTGAACCGAGCCGAACCGAACAGTATGAGGCTTGAGTTTGGCTCGTTTAACTATTCCCTAAGCTCGAGCTCGGCTCGAGTTTAATTCGGGCTTTACTTCTTAAGCTCGAGTTCGGTTCGTAATGAAATTAAAGAGTTCATGAACGGCTCGAGCTCGGCTAAAAAATAGTTCATTTAAAAGCTAAACGAGCTTAGTTCGAGCTTGATTCGTTAACATTAAACAAACTCGTTAGGCTCGAGCTCATTAGGCACATAATCACGCTGGAGCTCAAGCTCGTTATGCACATAATCGAGCTCGGTAAAATCACCTACAATACATGAAAATCAATTGTAGTAATTGAAAACTACATGTAGAAATGAATACATAACATGCAAGCCACACAAACCCAACAAACATAAAATTAAACAACTTAACCTATCAACACATGCATAGCCACACGAACCAACTAACATAAAATTAAACAACTTAACCTGTCAACACATTCATAGCCACATGAACCCAACTAACATAGAATTAAACAACTTAACCTGTCAGCACATGCATTATAAATCCTTAACACTTAATAGTTCTTAACACTACATGAAAATTACATCAATAAGTAAAGAAATTAACAGAGTTCAATTGAAGTTTCATCTCTTAACTCAATCGGCCTGGCTTTTAATCAACCTTCTTTTTATCTTCTTGCTGCCAAATAGTGTTAAAATAGTTAAATACAACATATTTGAATGATAAGAAAAATTTTAAAAGGATAAGTGAACAAATTTTCAATGTGTTACATCAAACTAGATAGGAAAATCAAAGATAAATGAAGGCTTTGTCAATACCTCTTGAGTGACAATAATGGCAGCATCTAAGTCAATTGAATCTCTTTAATCTCTAGCTTTTCCTTTTCCATACAAACACATAGCATCAAAAACTTAGATAGGAACAAAACAATATGTAGAATATAGCAGTAAGTCAAAAACTAATTAAATATGATGTTTATATGAGTACCTTTGATTTTTTTTTCTTGATTCCATAATGAGCACACAACTAATCTGATGCACAGAGCAATATTTGGACTGTATCTGTTCCCAAAGAGGCACGATGAGGATCAATTACCCTACCACTAGCATTAAAAGTCAATTCAGAAGCAACTGTAGTTATTGAAATTGATAGTACATCACAAGCCATTTTTTATAAGATCCTAAATTTTAAGTTGTTAATTCTCCACCATGACAATGCATCAAAGTCAGTTTCATCTTCACAAATAACACACCCTTCATCCAAGTACACTTCTAATTCAGATTTTACTTGCTCAACATTGTCAACATTCTTTATGTAACTAGAAAATTGTGCCCTTACTTTACCTCTTCCTCTTCCATTTAAATTACTTCGACCAATAAAACTTTCTCTTTGAGTTTCACTTTGAACATTGCTATTGTCAACACTAGTTTTATGAGTTTCAACATACTCATTATACAACATGTGTAATGTCTCACGAACCATAGAAATGTGCTCAATTGCATCACCAACTTAATATATCTTCGAGAAACACCATTCAATCAACTTCATCTTGTTCCTTGGATCTAAAACTATTGCTATAGAGATCAATAAGTTACTATCACCCCAAAATTTATCAAATTTAGTCTTCATCTTGTTAATCATTTCTACTATGAAACTTCCTTCATCTGCACTTGCTTCATTTAACAACTTTTTAATGGTGTAAAGTTTAGTAAGGAATAAGTTAGAAGTAGGATATTCACTTCCTGAAATAAGATGAGTTATTTCATTCAATTCCTCAAGAAATGAACAAACAACACTAACCTTCTTCCAATCCTCCTCACTTGGCAAAAAAGTATAAGTTGCATCCCTTGCTGCATATATAGGGAAAACATCTTTGAACTCTAAAGCAGCCGATAACATACAAAATGTAGCATTCCACCTTGTGCAACAATCCAAAACAAGTTTCTTCGAAGATAGTTTCAATTGCTTTGAAATTTCACCAAATATATTAACATGAGTCTCTGAGACAGCTATATATTTCACACTTTCACGCACATTGAAAATAATATCTTGAATCTCAAATAACCCATCTTGCACCAAAAGATTCAAGATGTGTGTACAACATCTTACATGAAATAATTTACCACCAAGAGGAAGATTATTGTTATAGGTGAGGTTATCCTTCAACATCCTCATAGCTACATCATTATAGATAGCATTATCAACTATAATTGACCATAACTTATTCTCAATTCCCCATTCAACCAAGCACTTATTTAACACATCACAAATGGAAACACCATTATGAGGTGGAGGAACATCTAAAAAATTTAGATTTCGCTTTTGTAAATTTTAACTAGAGTCCACATAGTGACAGGTGACAACCATATATGAAACCTTCTGATCTGACTTCCATAAATCAGTAGTCACACTAACCCTATTCACATCTTTTGATGATTCTATAACTTTTTTCTTCTCAATTTCATAAGTAGTCGTATAATCTTTTTTCATAGTAGCACGACTAATCTTCTGATAATATGAAGTTCCAATCCTCATCAATAAATTGAACATTTCATATTCAAAGAAAAGGAATGGCATCTCATGCAATGATTTGTTGGAACCCCAAGGTTATTTTGATGTGATCAAATAAGTTAAGTTAGGTCCTATGGTGTTTTAACCCTGTGTCTAAGTGTGCAAGAACTTAGAAGCACAAGAAGTCGAGCGGAAGACGTAGCAAGCGAGAAAGACGGCACGGACGGGCTCAGTGCGTCTGAGGGACGAGGCGTTGTGGAAGAGTACACCGGCGGACGAGAAGAAAGAGTGCGGTGTTTCCGAGGGACGAGAAGCCAGAGTGGAAGATTGCTCGGGGAGCAAGAGATGCAGCTAGCGAGAAGGTCGGCACGGGAGAGAGTCGACGAGCTCGGTGTGTCCAAGGGACGAACAGCTGCGGATGAGTACATTGGCGGACGAGAAAGAAGCACGCAACGATTCCGAAGGATGAGAAGACGGAGCAGAAGTCTGCTCAAGAAGGTCAGAAGTTGGGTTCGGGTGAGCCTTATTCTGGATGACTGAGATCACCAAAGCAAGCGGAGCTGGAGCAGAAGACCCGGACCGAGGCGAGCTGAACCGGAGCAGAGGGTTTGGACTGAAAAAGTCAACATTGTTGACTTTCTTGGTCCGGGCGCCCGGACCAGTTTGGGGCGCCCGGAACCCTACCGGGTGCCCGGACCTAGATTTTATCCAGATTGTGGTCAAACACGATCTATGCGAAAGGGATAAAGTTTTATCCCCTTCTAGGCGCCTAGAACATGTTGGATCGTGGTGGTCAGCTAGAAGAGGGGTTGAATCGCCTGAAAATAAAATGCAAACCCTTCTCAAACTCTTAAACTAACACTTGTATAAAATTGAAAAGTAATAACTTAAAACAGAAGATACGAGGCACCGAAGTTGACTTGGTTACAATCGGGGAGGTTATTAATCCAAGGAGAATGATCGTACTAAAAACTCCTTCAGGCAGAGAAGCCTCTTACAACGATGAAGTGCAAAAAACAGAAGCTTAACTACAGAAAAAGCATACAAGTGTAGAAAGAATAAATTGCTTGAATTGTTTTAAAAAGCTTCTGGATTTATAGCCTTGGTCGTAGCGCCCTGAGGGTTCCGAGCGCCCTGGGGGGGATAAACTTTATCCCCCAATGTTCAGATCAAGTCAAAACTCGATCCGATCAAAAAGTCAACTCCGGGCGCCCGGAAGGGTTTCGAGCGCCCTAGAGGGAAAAGTCAACCTGTTGACTTTTTCAAGCCTGGGTCTTCTGCTCCGGCTTCGTTCGCCTCAGCCCGAGTCTTCCGCTCGCTTGGGTGATCTCTGTCATCCGGAATAGAGCTCACCCGAACCCAACTTCCGGTCTTCTCGAGCAGGCTTCCGCTCCGGCTTCTCATCCCTCGGAATCACCGCGTGCTTCCATCTCGTCCGCTAGCGTACTCATCCGCAGTCTTCGTCCCTCGGTCGCACCCCGTGCTGACCTTCTCACTAGCTGCGTCTCTTGCTCCTCGAGCAGTCTTCCGCTCCAGCTTCTCATCCCTCGGAACCACCGTACGCTCCTTCTCATCCGCCGGTGTACTCTTCCGCAGTGCCTTGTCTCTCGGACGAACCGTGTGCCGTCCTTCTCGCTAGTTGTGTCTTCTACTCGACTACCTGTGCTCCTAAGTTCCTGCACACTTAGACACAAGGTTAAAAATACACAGGACCTAACTTAACTTGTTGATCACACCAAAACAACCTTGGGATTTCAACAATCTCCCCTTTTTTGATGTGAGCAATCCAAGTTAAGCTAGGGTAAAATAGACATGAAAATAGATAACTAAATTTGAAATTAAGTGCAAAAAGATAGAAAATTATCTACCTCCCCCTAGACTTATACTTTTTCTTCTCCCCCTTTGATAAAAAAAATCTAAGGGTTAAAAATAATTTCTAACTTTCTTAAAAAATTCTAAGTTGGAAAGAACTCTAAGTTAGAGAATTTTTGAAAAAAAAAAATCTAACTTTAAAAAAAATTACGAAACAATTTATAACTTTCAGACCAATTTTGTAACTTAAGCAAAAAAATGTTCTAAGTTAAAAAAATCTTTTAAGTAAAAAAAATTCTGACTTAAAAAATTTTGCAATTTTTTTTTTGAAAATATTTCTAAGTAAAGATTTTAAGCATGAATTTTAGAAAAAACTTTTAACTTTTGTATAAAAGTTTTATGCAAAAAAAAATTCTAAGCATAAATTTCTAATTTCAGAGGACCTTTTAACTTAGGCAATTTTAGTTTTAAAAAAAAATTCTAAGTAAAAAATTTTGAAAAAAAATGTTCAAAAGACTTTTTAAAGCATTATCAAATTTCCACCTTAATGCTTTTATCAGAAAGTTAATTAAATATTTTATTTTAATATTTTGGCTTCCAGGTTGTGGCGAGACACTAGACCTTCTTGGTTATTGGAGCAACAACCACTTTCTTAGACAAAGTCTCATAAAGAAATTTTAATGTCTAATTTTCTCACTGAAAGCTCTAAATCTGATTAAAAATTCAAGTTAAACAAGACTTAGGAACCCAATATAGATTTTAGCCTACTGGATTAACTAAAAATTTCTTGGGGATATATTTCTTTGAAATATTTCTAATCTGTCCCTTATGATATCGAAAATACCAATTTAAATTATTAAATCTTCTAAAATTTGTATTAGATGAATATGCACGGTGTTTCAAGTTATCTACTTGAATTTTCAAATTTTTATTTTCTGGTTTTAATTTCTCATTTTCTAATTTAACTTTATTTA